>NC_069657.1:260059173-261309173 GCF_027244095.1 Hemicordylus capensis
TTCATGTCAGACTGCCTTGACAGTGAGAAGACAATGGAAGCACCATGATATCTTTATTAGTCAAGGTTTTGACCAGAAGAGTTTTTAAAGGGTGTTCCTGGCTTATTTCCTGGGTTTTAGGGGTGGAATAAAATCTAAAGGTACTGTTTAAGGAAATCAAGATAACAGAGAGGCTCAGGAGACATTCTCACACGTAATCTTGGTTTCTCCTGCAGAAGAGCCAGCATAGCATAGTGGTTAGAGTGTTGGACTAGGACCGGGAAGACCTAAGTTCGAATCCCCATTCAACCACAAAACTCACTGGTAACTCCGGGCCAGTCATGTATCCCTCGGCCTAACCTACCTCACAAGGTTGTTGTGAGGATAAAAATAAGCATGACCTCTGAGCTCCTCAGAGGAAGAGCAAGATATAAATGTTTTTAAAAAGTTGTTGGTTTTTTGTTTGTTTTTAAATGGGCCTCTCTTTCAACACAATAAGGTCATTCTCATGACCAGCTCTACCCAGGGTAGGGCAGCCTTACCTGAGTAGAGCCGGTCATGAGAAGTACCGGGATCAGTCCTGGTCCTGGCACTCTATAGTTGGTTAGTCTGGGCTTTTTTTACCCAGGCTAATAGTGGGGTAGAAGGGCGCAAGCCGCTCCTGGATCTGCCGCTCACTGCAGTGCGGCTTATAATGGCACTTTCTGAGCAACTTCGATGGTTTGTGAGGAGGAAGGTAGGAGCCTGCCTCCGCACCAGCCCTCCCCACCCCCGATATTTTTGGTGGTGTAAATGACCGTAAGGTTTGATGGGGGCTGGTTCTGATGTTACATTCCTCTCTTTCCATCTTAATGGAAATTGAATAGAAAAACAACAACAAAAGATGGAAGGTATGGATCTTTGCTATTTGGGGTGATCAAATGTAAATCAGACATGAAATCTGAGGAGCTTCTGAAGCATGCCTAGAAGTGTAATGTATCAGATTCACATCTGGCATTATTCTTCTGACATAACAAGGACTTTGTCTCCTGGTAGTGTTTGGGTTTTGTGTTTTTTTTAAAACCTATTTTTCTACCCACGAATCTAAGATGCAAGTCTGGAAATACCCATCCCTATTTTTGTGATCAGTATTCACATTCTTGGACCTCTTGAATCCCTGGTTTCCTCTTGAAACCCTTTGAAAGTTCTCCTTGATTGTCTTGAAGCTTGTCTGGATTAATTTCCATTTTGCAAGTTTCAGCATTAAGCCATTCATTGAAGTACATGGTAAAGGTAAAGTGTGCTGTCGAGTCAGTGTCAGCTCCTGGCGCCCACAGAGCCCTGTGTTTGTCTTCGGTAGGAGGGGTTTACTATTGCCTCCTGCTGAACAGTATGAGAAGATGCCTTTCAGCATCTTCCTATATTGCTGCTGCCCAATATAGGTGGGAATCACTCCAGTGGAGATTTGAACTGGCAACCTCTGGCTTGCTAGTCAAGTCATTTCCCTGCTGCGCCATTAGATGGCTAGGAAGTACATGGTATTGCCTACCATGCCCAGGGTGGATGGATGCATTCATCCTAATGAACTGCAAAAGGCTTATGTGGCATAATCATGTGACAGTATCTGCTTGTAGCTTAGAATATTATACTTAGTCATTTTGCTCTTTATATTTATTTTATTTTAATGTTTTGTAAAACTGCAAACTGATGCCCATCAGTTGTAAAGTTTGAAAGATCACAGGAAAACTTGAGAGCTGTGACCAGACTTTTCACATGATAGTAATATTAAGATGGTCATAATTTAGGATAAATATGCATTCCTAGGTCTGGATGTTACCCTTAAACATGCAACACCAAAGTCTTTTCACGCCTGCATGTATACTAATAGGTGCAACGATACCATGTGAAGCATCACTGTGCAGTCATGCTCTGGTGGCATTGTCCCTTTTTTCTCATGGCAAAGAAGAACAGATAGATAAACAGATAGATAGATAGACATGGTAACATAATACATGAAGATGCACCATTTCTCATCTTTATGTTTTGTTCTTCCTTACAGAACTCCACCTTTTGAAACATATGCATGGAGCTGAAGCTCTTTCACTCAACATAACTAGAAGAACTTTGTAAGTGTGGGGTGGAGTTTTTCATATGTGCATGTGTTTAACAAGTTTCATGATATGATTTATCTGCATCTAGAGCCTTTCTGTTAGTGGGCAGTCCAAGCATATTACTGAATACAGTGCTCAGCAGTGTGAATTATTGTTGTTTGGAAAGGTTGGGTAATACATACTCTGTCGACGTGAGTGCTGTGCATACGTTTCTAGAAAACAGACATCCAAAGCAGTAAATATTCAGCTGCACCTTAGTGACTTAAAACAATGGAACAAACAAGATCATGCAGGCACTGCGCCTCACCAGTGCACTGGATCCATCCAGTTCTAAGCCACGTCTCTGTTGTTGCCAAGTGCAGAGCGGCTCCGTGGCAACAGAGAATTGTGTTGGCACTGAAGTGATACCTCTTCAGGGGTTGCCACAGAGCCTCCCTGAGCTCAGTCACAGTGTGGATGTGGCTTAGAAATGGACAGCTTCAGCGCAGACACCCTGCTCTTGGATCAGCAGGGCATGTGCAATATGTAAGCCACAGACATTAAAGGTGGATATCACGCCGACAACTTCCTACATTTACTGTATATTCCTTGTCATCAACATATTTCTCTAGATGTAACCGTCAGCAATTACACAAGAATTTCCAAGGAACTGTGTTTAGGATTGTAGCCCAATCCTATGCTTGTTTACTACAGAAAGATTTCCAGAGTACTGCAGTGCAGAGTGCACAGGATGGGGCAGGGCAATTTTAACCAATCTCTGCTTCCCCTGGAAGTGCCCTTAGCCATCCAAAATATGCCCCTGGGGGCTGAATGATTCTCGGGAGCGTGTTTTTGTGTGGTTCAGGGCACTTTTGCGGGAAGCAGAGACTGACAAAATTCCACACACACATACACCCAGTGTGACCCACACTGCTGAGCTAAGGAAGCTCAAAAACTCCCTGTAGTTGAGCACACTTCAGCAGAGTACCACATCACCAGTCACCAGGAAACCCAGACTAGCTGATTTGCTGGCACATGTGGAGAAGCTCTTTAATATAAACCCTTTATCTGTGATTTCTGCGAAACTATGAGGCTGTTCTTATGATCAGCAAAAACTGGGCTAAGGAAGCCAAGCCCAGCCTGGACAGATCATCAGAACTGCTGGGATCATGCCTGATCCCAGTGGCACTTTGGTGGCAAACCCGCCAAAGAGCCCAACCTCCTATAAATGAGGTTAAGGGAATGAGCGCTCCTTTAGCCCCATTTTTTTAATCATCTGCCAGCACCAGCTGCTTGCAGCTGGGGCTGGAAGACTGTGACACCATCGGAGGGGATAACCAGAATGCACTGAGCACTTGCGCGATGCATCATAGGATTTCTGGGGGCTGGGGTAACGCATCCTGCCTCCTGACCCACGCTGCCTGGGGCAGTGGAGCAACATCTGGGTATGCAATCCGTGCACTGAGCTCCTTCAATGGATCACCTTTGGGGAAGGTTAGTGAAACTTCGTGAGAAAGGGTTCTGTGAGGACTGTATTAATGGGCATGTACTTTACAAAACAAATTTGTTTATCATTCTGCATAAACAAAAAAACTTGCCGACGTACTCTCAGAACCTCTGTCTATCATTATTTAGAAATACTGAAAAGCAGGTGAGGTGCCACAAGACTGAAGACCAGCTAATATTTTCCTGATCTTCAAAAAGAGGAAGAAGGAAGATCTGGGAAATTACAGACTGGTCAGTCTGATTTTGATACCAGGGAAGATACTTGAACATATTATAAAGTAGTCAGTCTGTAAGCATCTTGATAACAATACAGTGATTAGGGATTTGTCAAGAGTAAATCCTGTCTGGCGAATCTTACCTTTTTTCATTGGGTTACAAGCTTAGTGGATTGTGGGGATGCTGTGAATGTAATTTATCTTGATTTCAGCAAAGCATTTGAAACAATTCCTTATGATACTTTGGTTAGCAAATGGGTCCAATGTGGGCTAGATGATAATACCATCAGCTGGATTCACAACTGATTGGAAAAGTGTACTCTGCTTTGTTGAAATGAGTGATGAGCAAATCCTCTGGGCTCAAATCGGAATCAATTCAGTATTTCCAACCTTTCTTGGCAAGCATTTGGAAGAGGCTCATTTATTTTCCAAGAATTCTCTCCTATCTTGCAATTTGGGCACCCATGTTGCAATGTTGTGCTTGATGGTACTATGGACATATACACATTATCACATTGATTTATTATCATCATCATCATCATCTATTATTATTCATTCGATTTCTATACCGCCCTTCCAAAAATGGCTCAGGGCAGTTTACACAGAGAAATAATAAATAAATAAGATTTAAATAATAAATAAATAAGATAAATAAGATTTGCTACCACATGTATGACTAAAATTGTAAGAATGCAATGCCAAAACATCATGGCTTGGACATTTCCCCAGTGTATTTGTTTATGCAGCACAGTATTGTATGGTAAAGTATATGTCCATTAATACCATAAACATGGCTTTACAGCAATAAATGAAAAAGGGTTTATATGAAATAGCTCCTGCACACATGCCTGCAAATCTGCTGGCCTTGGGTGCCTGGCAGGATACAGATGTCCAGAATCTTACATAATATTCCAAGCCAAAAAATAATTTATCGGGGAGACGGTACTCAATTTGTAATGTTATAATGTAGCAAAACATTATGCTCTGGGCACATTTCTACAGTGAGGAAATGATCAACTTGGGTGCCATCACTAGGCAACATGCTAGGCAATATGGATCTTGGTCCAGGTCCTGCCTATGCCATGTGGTCATCATACCCCTTTCCCACCCAGCTCTTCTGCTATGCTCCCTTGGTCAGTGGTGGGTGTGGCTGGTACAGCATCAGTAAACTAAGCCAATTGGCTTTGGATGCAAGTTCAGCCCTTTTCTGAACCTTTAGGAGGATTTGCTTGATCTTTCCAATCATTTATGATGAGGAACTGCTTTGGTGTTCTTATGTGTTCAGTGGGCTCTCTCCCAAGTAATGGTTTTTTTGTGTTCTAGCCTTGATTGCACCTTGAGCTCACATTTAGCTAATTATGCTTATTTCAATATGTGCAGACAATGTTAATGTTTAGCATTTATAATCATTAGTCATTTCTGGATAGGAAATATTAAAGTTGGCATAACAATATGATTAGCTCAGTTGTCAGACTTCCAAATAAGTTAAAATAAATCTGGTTTGTCTTTCTAAGCATGGGAAGGAGTCAATCTGCTGCCCTTGCCATTTTACCTTGAGTCAGGTAGGGGATTTCCATTTCTGTCGGATCTTCTCCTTGGCAACCAGTAGTGCTCATGTTCGGGTTATTATTTGCTTTGTCTTGTATCCAGCATGGTCCTTGCTTTCTGTGGCGCTATGAGTCATATCACCTTCCTTTCTCAGGAAAATGGAACTCCCTTTTCTGGTGTCAGCAAAACAAAACAAAAAACCCTCTGGCACGCCATAGCCTAGGATTTTTCCATTTCTTTAGGCAGAATTCTTGACTTCTGTCAAGAATTCACTGGAATGTTTATGGGAGAGTGCTTCATCCTTAGCCATCTCTGAGCTCTGCCAGACCACTCCATTAGCCTTCCTTAACCTATGCAAGGCAAGGGGCTGCCACAAGCAAGCCTTGTGTGTGAGCCTGGTCTGTGGCTCACAAGCAACCTCTCTCTTGGACTGACAGTTGACTGTGCTCTCTGTGAGCCCCTGTCAACACTGTAAGTCCTTTGCCTATCTCTGGACCCTAAACACAAACCAACAAAACACAGTAAGAGCCCCTCATATTTGGGAAGGCATTTTGTCCCATTGCTAGCGTACCTTGTTTTTTAGAGTCCTCTCCACCATATATCTATATCAATGAGCCCAAGCTGCAGAGACAGTTCACATAAAATGTTTTAATTATTCATTAAAAATATAATGTAATAATTAATGTGATTAATGGTCTTTGGCCACTACGACTGGGGATGATGGGAGCTGTAGTCCAAAAACACATTCCCAGCTTTTAAAAATTGTCTGTTTTTAATTTCATGGCTGTTTTTAAATTGTTGCATTGCTTTAACTTTTATATGTCTTTAATTGTTTTTATGTTACTCGCCCATAGACAAAAGTTTGGGCAGTATAGAAGTTAAATAAATAAATAAATAATAAACACCTGGGGACCCAAGTTTGAGAACCCTTGTTTTAATATAATGAGGCTGTTCACACACACAGCCAAGACTGCGCTAAGGCAGCCAAGCCCACTCTTGGCTGCGCAAGTGAACCCACGAGAGCTGACCAGCTGCCAGCGACACCACAGTGGCAAACCCGCCTACTGAGCCAGCCTCTTAAAAGGAGTCAGGAGAGTGAGCGCTCCCTTAGACCGATTTTTAAAATCATGTACAGTATCGGCTGCTTCTAGCCCACCCAATGCTTTGGGGATCCTTGCCCGTCGCTGTGGGGATGCCCTCCCATTGCTGTGGGGATCCCCAAAATGCACCAGACACTCACATGGTACATGGCTGGGATGACACAGTTTGGCCCCCAACCCTCTGCGCTGCCAGGAGCAGTGGAGGATCATCTGGGTGTGCGGTGAGTACGCCCAGCAACAGAGGAGTGATCATCTGTGGGGAAGGTAAGTTTAAGCAGCCTTCCACACCATCCGCCCTCCAGCCCTTCTCACTGATCATGAGAACGGGCTCAATGCTTCCCCCACCCCCCAAAGTGTTGGTCTACACTGTATACAAAGTGGTCAACGTGTTTCGTATGCATACACCCTGTAATCATGCAACAGCCTTGTCAAGTAAAACATTATAATTCCCATATGACGAATGGGGGGGGGGTGCTGAGATTTAGCAGCTTGCTCAAGGCTATGCCATTCATTGCTGAGCTCAGATTTGAACTGATGATTAGCCACCACACAATACCAGTTCCCTGATGTAAGTTACATATCATTAGTCATGATGTAAGTTGCATTATTCATGAATCATCATAGTGTTCGAACAAAGCAAAAAGCATCTGCCCTTGGAATGTGCATGTCATGGGATTTGCTTGTCAATAAAGCCGGTTGTTCTGACGGAACTAGCCCTTCATTTGAAGGGTGTTCCATTTTGGCTCGGAACACTCAAAACATTCTGCACATCCCTAATCTGCTCTAAGGAAATGATAGGATCCACCAGCTTCCAAAAGTGAACTCATACCAACCCCAAAGTACCTTAAGAAGAGCAGCAGGAACAGTAGAATAGTAGCTATAGATGACTCAAGGAAGCAAGCCAAAGCATGGGATCGAGCAAAATGGCAGCTGTCCGTTGATTACTTGAACATCTGGTGGAGATTAGTCACCAGGAATTATCTCTGTATCAGCTCCGACAATAACTCAACAGTGGAAAGCAAGCTGGGATAAACCTTTCAAATGCTTGATGTTGTAAACACGGATGGTGTGAATTCAGCCTCGCCCCAAGGCTAGCATACCATGAATGAATGAGGTTCAAGAAGAGTGGGAACTGGTTGAACAATCAGTGTGAGGTTTACAGAATCCATGTGAAACTGTGCATCACTGGTTGCATTTCCTAGGTTTTCTGTATATTTCTGGAGTTTTTCTTTTCTAACATACAGGATTTTTCCTTTAGTCTGTTTACAGTTCCCTTTCCACATCACTGCAATTTTGCCAGGATGGTCTTCCCTGTGTTCTTTACAGCTAGAGCTGAATCTGCCAAGGATTTTTGCCAGCATGTTTCTTCAAAGGTTCTTTGTTCATAATGTCTGACTCATCAGTTCTTGGCCTGTTGAATACAATGAGATCAGGATCAGGGCCCCAGTGAGGTAGTGTCTTAGATTAATGACTCAGACTGTGCCACTTTAAAACTCATGTGAATAAAATGCCAACCTTCTGAATACTTGCATCCCGTCTCAAGAATGTTTCAGTTGCAGAGGTCAGAGAAAACATGCAATAAAGACTGAGACATCTTTTTATTTGTCTAATGTAGGGGGGGGCACTATGGGAAAATCTACAGGGACCTTTCTGTACTCCTCCACATTTTTTTGTTGTTAGAAATATTATTGAAATGGAAAGTAGGAAGAGAACAGACATTATCAGCCAACAGACAAAAAGCCTCAAGGATGAACTAATAAAAGGGATATAGATTGCATGTGGAATTGGTTCAAAATGCCTTTTTAATCACAGAGGGAGAAACATACACTAGGTGAAGCTATATATTTTATTTAATCAAGGATTGCTTTTTTTGCATCAAGCAAAAGGCACTCAGAGCAAATGTGAAATTGCCTTATAGTGAATCAGCGGATGATTGGTCCATCTAGCCCAGTAGTGGCTATTCTCTGACTGGCAATATCTCTCTCAAGGTCTTGCATACAGTCTTTACCATTTTTACTACTTGAGATGCTGTAGCTGGCAGATGCTGGGGACTGAAGTTGAGATTTTTGCATGTCAAGCAGACACTACGCCAGTGTCTGCTTGAAACGTCCAAGGGGATGGTGTGCTCCCTTGCCCAGCCACAAACCTGAAGGGTTCTCTTGAACCAGTCAATTAAACTTTCAGCTCTTTTTGTAGTGCCTACTGGCATTGGTGCAGCAGGGAAATGCTTGACTAACAAGCAGAAGGTTGCCAGGTTGAATTCCCGCTGCTACTATATCAGGCAGCAGTGATATAGAAAGATGCTGAAAGGCATCATCTCATACTGCGTGTGAGGAGACAATGGTAAATCCCTCCTGTATTCTACCAAATACAACTACAGGGCTCTGTGGTCACCAGGAGTCGAAATTGACTTGACGGCACACTTTACCTTTATGGGCAATCTATCCAAATATTTCTGAACAGATACTTTTGAGACATAGTGAAGGAAGTGTGGGACAGCATACAGTTTAATGAAGAAAGCTTCCACTCGTCTTATTCATTTTATCCGGGAGTTCCCAACCTTTTAAAACAAGCGCACTCTTCTGTCACATACCTTCAACTCAGGTACCCCATAGAGATATGTGTGTGTGTGTGTGTGTGTGTGTGTACATATACATTTCAATGTTACAGATAGGGGAGACAGGCTACTCCAGTCACTGGTTCACATACACACTAAGTTATTCATCAGCAGCATTACTGAAACAAAGAGTACTCAGTGCTAAGTTTCTTAAGCCTTCAGTCAGGCTGATGAAAGGGTGATGCTGAGCTTCAACACACAGCCAGCCAATCAGGATCAGAGGAGGAGGGTCTTCACCCACTTCCCATTCTGCAGTGGCCACACTGCTGAGGATGCATCAGCTTCAAACCGGCAGGCCTCAGATGGGGAACAAATAGTGGTGCAGATAGGCTGCAATATGGAGGGGGGAGGTCTGAGTACCCCCAGGGAGCCCTTCAAGTACCCCTAGGGGTACTAATATCCCTTGTTGGGAACCCCTGTTCAATACTTTTTATCTTGCCTCTTCACAATCTTCACTCTGGGATTGCTCACATTAGTCATCTAAAAGCACACGAACTTCTTAAAAGGGAAGGCCATCTTTGAATATTCTCTTTTAAATTGCATATTCCAGTAACTCTCCAGAACTAAAATTACCTCAGCCCTAACAGTTAAATTGGCCCCTAAGTGATGAGTTAATTAGGGCACGAAGCCTTAATTCATCTACAGTGAAACTAATTAAAGCTTGTAGCCCTACCCATAATAAACAAGTCCCTAAATACATTTTTATAAAAGAACACTGTATTCTGCAATAAGAAATGAGAACACATGTCAAACCTATATTTAGCACACTGCAGTAATGGCCACTTTTTGTGATTTTAAACCATGTATCATTTACAGTTCATGCACTGGCAGAGTTTATGGCAGAACTATCATAGTAATAGGTTTAATTACTATTAATTAAAGGGATACCCTCTTTGTGGAGGAGAAGAAGAAGGAGAAGGAGAAGGAGAAGAAGGAGAAGGAGAAATAATAATGGTCTAAGAAGACTTTATATTAACTTTGAGATACATTACACCCTGGTATCTTTCAAAGGGAAGTATGCACACTATACACTTTATTCCCCTGTACATGCTTTTACAGCAAATGCCAGACTTCTTACAGAGACAGCTAGATGCCAGATAGCCCATCATTTTGGACACTTTCCTGGGCTGAGGGTGTGTGTGGGTGTATGTGTGAATAATAGCTGGTTTGAAAATATTGTTTATATTTTGGGTTTTTTCTATTGTACCTTTACAAATTTTGAGGATACCATGGACAGCCAGGAAAACAAACAAATGGATCATGGAACAAATCAATCCAGACTTTTCACTTGAGGCACAAATGACCAGGCTCAAACTATCATACTTTGGACACATTATGTGAAGACCCAGCTTCTTGAGCAGTCCATAATGCTGGGAAAGGTTGAAGGAAAGAGAAAAAGAGGATGACCAGCAGCAAGGTGGATGGACTTGATTACAACAGCAATGAATGCACCTCTGAGAGACTTTAAAGGCCAAGATGAAGACAGCTCATCCTGGAGAGAATCTATCTATGTGGTCTCAAGGAGTCAACACCGACTTGACAACACTTAATCAATCGATCAGTCAATCACCTTTACAAATAGACACATAGTAAGGTCATTCACACAACCAAAAGCACTGGGGGCAGGGAGGGCTGGGGGGAAGGCAGGAGCCTGCCTGCCTTCCAACATATGATTAAAGCTGCTCCCATGCTCCACAGTGCTGCGTGTCCACATGGCTACTGTGGAAGCACTCCAGACATCACAAGAATGGGGGGGTGGGAAGCAGGCTAGGTTCTCCTGCTTCCCACAATGCACCGTACCAGGCACGTGGTACATTGGGGGATTTCCCCACTGCTGGGCACTCCTTCCACCTGGTTGTATGGAGACTCAGGCTGCCAACTAGAGATATGCACAGAAGTTGATTGCCTGGTTCAGCTCGAATCTGGATCAGATGCAAGCTGCCCCAGGCAGCTTGGGCTTGGGCTCAATCAAGCCCGGGCCTGGTCCGATCCGAAGAGCTCGATGGGTATACCTCGAAACAGGCTGCAATGTGGCAACCATTTGGAGGCTGGTGGGGGTAGGGTGGAAGGTGCCTCTGTTGTCTCCCACCACCACAGCCGCCTGTCCAAGGCCCCAAATGGGCCACAGCACTGCTGCCTAGTCACTTGGTAGACTAGCAGGGGGGTGGAAGGACCCCCCATCACCATCCCCACTTTGGCTTATTTTTAAAGGTAAACCACTAGAAGGCTACATCCCCCACATTTAGCCCTTTACTTGTAAAGGGGAATCCTTGGCAGATTCCCTTTTACAAATATACCTATCAAGCCAGCTCACATGGTGGGGATTGGCTCGACTTGCACTCGGACCAGCTCCCCTCAGTTTGGTTCAAGAACGAGCTTTTTTGCTGAGCTGGCTCGCACATCCCTACTGCCAACAGCCCAAGCACCCACAATACTAGGTGGTGAGGAAGGCAGTGAGGGAGGAGGGCACATGTGCATCCTCCTCCCTCACTTTTAGCCCGGGAGTCAAACCTGGGCTCCCTAGCTGAGGAGCACCACAACCAGGATCAAGTACCAATTCCTGTGCTTCTCATGACCAGCTGTAACTAGGAAGGGCTGTGCTAGCCCAGGTAGAGCTGGTTGTGAGAATGAACTCCATGTTTCTACCATCTTATTGTTATTCTTCTTTTACATGCTATCCTGCTTTATTTTACATGCTACTGCTGTGACTGCTATGTGTTTTCTAGTACTAGTAGCAAACTTCTTTCTTTTCAGATTGTGAGCCCTTATGGGACAGGGAACCCTCTTATTTCTTTCTCTTTTTCTAGGTAAACCTCTTTGAAAACTTTTTGTTGTTGAAAAAGCACTGCATAAATAGCAATAAAATAAGAATAACAACAATATGTTGTTGTTGTTATACCATTTCTACCATAGTCTTCTGCAGCTCCTGTTCATTACTGTAGCTTATGCGGGAGAACTCCATATAGGAATGTGCCCTGTCTGCTTGCCTGGTGCTAGACTGTTAATGCAATGCAGTATGGCAAAGATTTGGTGATGACGTCTGCGAATTGCCTTGACAGAATTATCACAATTTGTAAAGCATATGGCTGCATCAGAGGGAGAGGAGAAGCCTTCTCCATCAGTTTGGCTCATCTCCTCCCCATGTTGTCTTTGTCTATGCCTATTCCATCTGGCTGTACCAGATAGAGAGGCGAGAAATCCAGGCTCCCTATCTCATTTAGGACCAGTGGCCCTTCCTCTCCCAGAACTGTATCATACAGTGGTCCATTCCACCTAGTTATTATACAACATTTTCTAAGCCTTGGTACCTGAATTTTCTTACTTTCTTCTTCCCTGGTCATATTTTTCCCACTTTGTATTCATCTGCTGGATTGTAAACCAATACCATTATTTTAAACTGTAAACTGCTGTGACTGCACTGTCTGAAAGCAGTATATGAATCTAGATAGTAAATAAATAAGATGGCCCCGGCCCTACCAATTGTACTTAAATGCTTCTCTTTGAAGAAAGAGAGCACAGAACCAGACTGGTTGCTCTTAATCACAAGTGACTTCTGAAATGACAGCATTTAGCTAATCTGGTTTAGCTGCTAAAGGCTTCCCACAGGAGAATAATGACTGACGAGACCACCTTCCAAAGCTGCCTTTAATATCCTTTCTGAATTCATTAAGGTCTTGTGATCTAAAGAGGACCTTTTGCTGTCCTTAATTTCACTGAGGTTGACTCCATATCCTGGCATGACAGGCCAACAAATGACTTGTTATATAGCAGATTCGCTGTACATCTGCTGGAAATCTAGTGCCTTAGGTATACAAGCCATCCTGCAGGCAAGGGAAATCCCAGTATGTGACCCCGAGGTTTCTGCTCTGAGTTTACAAAAATTCTTCCTTTGTTTCAGATGTGAGACTGTAAGAAAGTGGTTCCCCAGGGAGTGAGTTTTACATGAGTTCCTCCAGCTCAGAGCAAGTTCCCATAAAATATTTTTGAATGAATAAACCATCTCGCTTCCTACATTAAAATTCCTCTACCTATGGTAAATGAGGTTTTTTCTTAACAAAGAGGTTAAGAAGTGTGACAATTAACCAAGGTCACAGAGGGCCTCATAAAGCATTATAGAAAAATATACTGGGAGTATTTTGCCATTCTTTTTTTCCCCCTTAGGCAACTTAATGCAAAGATATCAAAGAAAGCCACAAAATATTTTTAAATGAATACACACACAAACACACACAGACACACACAGACACACACACACACACACAAGTCTGCATGTGTATACTCTCTCTCTCTCTCTCTCTAGCCAGTATGTGATACATTCTGCCTAAAATGCAGGACAGAAATCTGTTAAACAAATGTAGTGACAATATCACACATGGCAGGTAAACTTTACCCTCCTGACAACATGCTGCTGATACACCCACCAAAATTTCACAGATGACAACAGAGACACTCATGTGCAAATGAAACACACCATTCTTGTCACACCAAGGATCCAAAGATGAGCCCTGCCTTGTATATGTTGTTGAATGCATTTTTTGACAGCTGCTCTGGAACTTCTGCACCAGTTCTTTCTCCCATTGGTGTGAATGGGAGAAATGGTGCCAGCACTGCTTGCACAACCACCCAGTGTCAGGTCTGCCTTATGAGTCCACAGCAGCCCTGACACATTGTGCAGTGGGACCACTGTGCATCATGTCAACCAATATACTTAGATATGTCTCTGTAACATTAAAAGCAAATGCATACGTAGAATTCAACAATATAGTTTTTATCAACTAAAACATGTTTTATATATTTCAATCTTACACTGGCTCTGGATGTACCGGTGTAGCTCAAACATATCCAGCAACAATTGCTATTTGGATTAATGCATGGATGTCCACAGGGTTTGTTCTGGGAGTGGTGGCAATTTTACCTCTTCCTTCTCTGTAGGGGTAATACCATGGATTGATGGTTGGCGGGGGCGGTGGACGGGAGCAACTAGACTGGCATCTAGGGCCCATTTAGAATCAACACACATCTCCCACACCTGTGATTTTTTTAAGAGACCCAGTGGATGGCATTTAAAGAATGATAACTATATCAACTCTCACTAATAAAAGTTTATAAGAGCTTTTCCAAACTCTCCAAAGGACAAAATGAGGACAATGATTTATCAGGGGCAGAAAACAGGAACTGTCCCTGATAATAGGTATAGTTAGAGCAGGGTTGTCCAACCTTTTTGCTGAAGGGCCAATTGCCATTTTTTGCTTACCTAGGAAGCTTTTCCTCCTACCTTGCTACCACACAATCACTTCTACCCAGATTTTTCCTCCCACCTCGCTTCCAAACAAGTGAAAATTGGGAGCACGCACAGCTCCCAAACTGGGTAGAACACATTTTTTGAGTGTGTGAATGACCTCATTGTGAGCCACCACAAGGCCATAAGGAAAAACTGGCCCATACATACATACATAAAAACAAAACAGGTAAGTACCCTTTGGGATAAAAAATAATGAGCAACTGATCACTGTTGTTATTTTTTAAGCATCTCCTTTTAAAGTCCTTTTCACCTCAAAAGAAGCCAAGCAGTCCTTTCAGTTTTGCTATCATTAGAGATGGGTAAGCATTCATTTCCTACCTCTGGCCCTGATATATGCCAGTGTGGTGGACCTCACGGCTAAAAGGACATTTCACATGATTCCTCTTCCTCCCTCTTGGCCTCGAGATCCCCATTTCAGTTGGAAATTGCCCTAGGAGGACTCTACAGCAGGGGCGTAACTATAATAGGGCAAGGGGAGACAGTTGTCTGGGGGCCCACTGCCTTGGGGGGGCCCCCAGAGGGAAGTCACATGACTGACTCCCCCAGCCACTCACCCGCCCAGGCTTCCTTCAGTTGTATTCATCCTCCAAAACTGATGTGAGTGTTAAGACCTGGAGGTACCAGAACAGCATGTCTTTTTCTAGTACCAGTAAATGATTTGCATCATCCACAATTTACAAAACCTTAAAAAATAACAATTTAGGATGGTGTTCTATTGTGACACATAGGTGTTTATACACACACATACACACATAAATATATAAGTTTTACTATGCTTTCTGTTACCGCTATTCAGCCTCATTTAAGATTTCTTTACTTCGTGAGCTGAGCTTCAGTGAGTGGGGGGGGGCATTTTAAAATCTTGTCTCTGGGCCCACTCCAGCCTTGCTACGCCCCTGCTCTGCAGTCCACCTTTGCCTTTCCCAGCTCCCTTCCTGGTTGCATTCTCCAGTGCCTGACTAAGCGGCAGCTGCTGATGGCAAAGGGCGGAGATGGCAGTTATTTTATGATACCTTATCGGTGGGCTGATATCATTGTCTCAGAAGAAACTCCTTAATGGCCACGAGATCTTTGCAAGTTTCTCATGTTACCAGTAATTTGCTTTAGTTGTTAGGCAAATGTGGCATAAGTGCCTGCCAATTTTTCCCCCCTCAAAGCCACATCAGAGTCTGCAGAGAATGCTTTACTGCTGCCAGTCTCTAAGCTGCTTAATCCATTCAGCATGATATACTCCTAGTGCCTCTCTAGTCTGGGCTGCAGGAAAATCACTGCTCCACTCCGTGATTGGTGGAGTCTTTCCTTTCCAAACGGAGACTTTGAAGCCTGTCAAACTGTAAACCCAAAAGTCCTGCTTGATCTCGAGCCAAGACTTTTTTCTGATAAGGAAGGCTGGTGAAGCTTGCACATGAGTGTAAGTGTCTTAAAGGAATTTAGCAATAGTTTTTTGTGATAATGGAGTTTTGATGTGCAGTCTAGAGGCCTCTTAAGGTCTGGAATCAGCTAGACTGACCTGATTCTTTGAGAATGAAACTTAAATCAAAATATATATTTTGAGAAGTTACTTAGCCCAAGCCTAACATTGCCTACAAACACTATGAGGCTGTTCTCGTGCTCAGCCTTACCCAGGCTTGGGAAGCCCAGTCTGGGTTAGGCTGTGTGTGATTGCTGCTGAGATTGGGCCCAATTCTGGTAGGGCAGCACCAGTTAGCCCAGTTTTTTAACCTGGCATTTAACTGGGGTTAAAGGCATAAGTCCTACCTTAAGCCCAGCTTTGGGATTATGTGTTCACTCGGGCTGCATTCAGCCCAAGCAGGCACAGAGATGGGTGCCTAGAGCACCCATTTCCTGGGGTAATCTCCCAATACACCATGCACTTTGTGCAGTGCATTGTGGGATATCCAAAGGCCAGGATGTATGGTCATGGCCTCTGGAGCTCCACACTGCATGGCGCTGTGCACATAGTCTGGGAGCATGGTCCACGCTCCCAGCAACGTTTGGTGGCTCGTCTGAGGGGATGGTGAGTTGGCCAGTGTTCCCCACTCCTGCCTCCCCACGGGGTCATGGAAATAGCCCCTATGGATGAAAATATGCCAGTCCCAAACGTTGCCTTGTACCATAAATTTTCACTATTGAGACTTCAAAGGAAAAATTAAATCTCAAATTCAAATACAATAAAATACATTCATTGGTTTTCACAGGAGTCAAGGCTCATTCTTCCTTCTTCATCAGTCTCCCTTTCCTCTCAGATTTAGCTGTAGTGGTCAGAGCAACCCTTTACATTTAAACAGACAGCATCCACATTTTTAATGGATCGACCCTCCAACATCAGGAACTCCTTCCATCAACAGAATTGTGCTCACACAAGGAGTACTTGCAATAGCACAACTCTCCTTCAATAATCAAAAGGTGATTCTGATAATAGAGTGTCATTCCAACCATAGGTTTGAGTGCCATCCAATATATTTTGAATTGTTGTAAAGATTACTAATCTTTTATATTATATTGTATTACTACTACTACTACTACTACTACTACTACTACTACTACTATATAAATAAGATGGTCCCCTGTCCCCAAAGGGCTCACAATTTTAAAAGAAATTTAAGACATATATCAGCAACAGCCACTGGAGGGATGCTGTGCTAGGGCTGGCTAGGGCCAGTTGCTCTCCCCCTGCTAAATATAAGACAATCACCACTTGAAAAGGTGTCCCTTTGCTCATTTAGCAGGGGTTAGAGGAACCACAAGTAGAGTTCTGCTCCTACAGGTGTGTTCTCCCATGCCTCCTTCCTGCTGCAATCCTTTGTGACCTCAAAAACCTAACCTTTATGAATATTGTGCATCTCTTTATGTGAGACTCTGTGCAATGGAACAGAACCTCTGCTATCTGGAGCCTGGTTCACACAAGTTACTAAGTGCTAATATCAAACATGAGATTAGGGTATGGGCATGCATGCACACCCCACTATAAATGGAAGGTTTGAGTTGGTCATATGTTACATTGTACTCTTTGTGTCACATGTGCCTTAGTGGGGAGGGTGCCACTGTCCTGCAGATGTACAACATTCCTGATTTGTAGCTTGTATGAACTGGTCTTGAACCCGTTGACTGTTTGAATCCATCACATATTTCACAGGTAACCCTGTGTGAGTAAGTTTCAGACCTCAGTCTGGAGTACTGAGTCGAATTCTCAGCACTGTACATTAAAAAGGATGTAGGCCAAATAGAGTGAGTTCAAACAATGGCAAGGAAGATGTTCAGAGGTCTGGAAAGTAAGTCCTATGAGGAAGGTTGAAAGAACGAAGTATATTTCGCCTGAAGAACAAAAGATTGAGGGAGGACATGATAAAACTCTTGAAAAATCTGAAGGGCTGTCACAGAGATGAGAGCAGAGATTCGTTCTCTGCTGCCTCAGAGGGCAAGACTATACCTAATGGGCTTAAGTTCCAGGAGGACAGGTTTCAGCTGAACATTAGGAGAAACTTCTTATTGATAAGAGCTTTTCAACAACTGAACCACTTATCTAGCGGGTGGTAGATTCTCCATCACTAGACGTCTTCGGAAAGAACCTAGGAAACCATCTGTTGGGGATGTTCTTGTTCTGGATTTCCAGCATTGAACAGGAATTTGAACTAGGTGGCCTTCAAGGCCCCTCCAACTCCATTATTCTAAATATTGCCTTCAATGCTAGAAATACCTGAATAATTATGATGTCTCTGGATCATTTAAGTAAATGAGGTCACACCACTATTATTTGCTTTGCTCAACATCATTTATATTCTTTCTATTGCCCTTATATCTATGCCCCATGTTTCAGGCAAGATTGCCTCCCAGCATGGCTTACAATTAAAATCTACCACAAATTACAATCTAAGTGCATGTTCCTTGTTCAAAAGGAGAAAGAAAAGGAATACTCTCTATTTCAAATTCAAGTATTCTGAATTCTTAGATTCACTGAGCATTGGGAAATGAGCGATTTGCAAACATATTTCAATTTTTCCAGCCAATCCCCAAATCAGCAAATTGACACACATTTTAATGACCATACTGACAGGGTAATATTTCCACATGAACAATTACTTCAGCGTCAAACATAAACTGGGTTTTCTTCAGCATCAAGGATGCATGTCTCTACATCTCATTTCATTTTCTTTAAGTATCTTTAACAGTGGCCATACTAAGGGAAAACCTACATCTTCTCTATTATTCTCAGAGATGTTGAACTATATCTCTTTGGGCTATTTTGCTTAGAGGGTCTCCCCCCCACAATGTTCTTTGTCTCAGCCTTAATGAAATGGAGCAACTGGATGTATTGTTTTCGAACTGTGGGTGGTTCCTTTTGGAGGCCTCTGAGAGAAGAAATGGGAAATTAATAATGTTCTTATTGACATATGAAACCTGGGGAGCATCAACTGATTAAAATTTCCAGCTGATCAACTGTGTTGTCTTTAACCACTTCATCACTTGGTTAAGCATTCAAAAAAAACCCTATGCAATCAAAATAAAGCGGAATAATCGTGGATCTTGAATGAAACCAAATGGTTCTTATTTAGCAAATATCCTCTCAGCTGCAGCAGTATTTATTACAACCAAACCCCTTGCTAGCATGGAGTATCTGTTTTAAACATAATGCTTCTCTGAGTAAAATAGCAAATGACTAAGCAAGATACTTCTAAATGGGGTCATTCATCTAATGCCCAGATTTTTCTACATAAATGTGTTTGTGTGATTCCGATCATCTTATGCATGCTGTGTTACATTGTGTGATTTCATTGACACAGCATTGTCACGTAGATTCTTAGAGCGTATCATAAACAAAGAATGGTGCTTGCACCCAAGAAGCTTATAATCGAAACATTTTACATTTTATACAAGCAGCAACCAGGGCTACTTCCAACGGTGGCTAAGTAGTACAGTGCTCACTCATGCAAATGGGACCCTGTCGTTACTGAACATATGAAGCTGCCTTATACTGAGTCAGACCATTGATCCATCTTGCTCAGTATTATCTACCATGGCTGGGAGCAACCCTCCAGGGTCCACCCATGAAAGCCTACCTGAGATCTTGCTGAGATCTTTGGAACATGTTAATAATGCCAGGGATTATTGAGCCCAGGACATTGTGCATGCAAAACATGTGCTCTGCTACTGAGCTATGGCTCTTCCCCAAAGGCATTCATCATGGCGTCACCATAATGCCTCTCTTCTTCAGAATTAATGGAGCCAAGCTGTCAAAGAAGAAGAGTGAAAAATTGTACTTCATTATCATTTCCTTTCTTTTCTTGGTCCAGTCTTCATAAGTGCTCTGATAAGGCCTTATCCAAATACACTACATTTATTGGTCTATCCTACTCTACCAAGTAGCTGTAGCTGTTCACTGGCTCACATGATACATGGCCAGTCATTTCTTTGTCACACAGATTACTGGTTAATAATCCATACAGATCAGATGATGGGAGCTAGTGGTTGGGAGATTGTTGGCAATCCTTCCTTTGTGTTTGGTTAGGCATCTGAGGGAGCTTGGGAAAAGGAGAGGTGTGTGTGTGTGTGTGTGTGTGTGTGTGTGTGTGTGTGTGTGTGTGTGTGTGTAAATAGCATGTTCTAGTCTGGAATATATAGAATCAGCGAGAAATAGAGAGATGTCTGTTAACTGAAGACTAGAAGAACTTGGCAGGAGCAGGATCTCTTTCTATATAGGATCTGCCTTGTAAGAGTGTCTGCACCTATACTCTGCTTGTATATTTGTAAATAAAGCAATATTATAAAAACACCATAAATCTCTGATACTCTGTAATCCAAAAGGAATTTTAGCCAAAAGGAATTTTAGCCCCAGGAACCTGGCAGCATTCCGAGAAATGGAGAGCAACCAACACTACAGTTTGCATTGATAAATAGCCAATCAGTGGTGACAGTGTAAAGAAGTAGACTGTCTCCATCAGAGTGTTTTTCCAAACACTTTGATGGGGGCAGACCAACAGCCACCACCTGTCATGTCTCTCCCTGGATCCTGTTACTTAGGATCCTTACAGTCTAGGGGAGCAAGGGTTACCTGTTGGGTTGTTGAAGGCAGAGATGCTTAGAGATCTAAGGGTCTGGGGATGTGGTTCTGCTGTGGTCAGTGCTGCTAAATAATTTGTGCATCTCTTTTGTAAATTGACCTGCATCCATGCATTTTTAGAAGATACGAACAGACACAATAAGAGCGACTCGACAACATCCTACTAAGTGCAGTTAGTCTCAGGTTAAAAAACATCCAGTTGTGCCATGGCAAAATATTTCCTAAGATAAGACTGGCAAAATGGCATCAAGGAAGTGGTATGTGTGGCCTGGCTAGCTGGAAATGTCCTGAATTCTAATTCCAGCCTGACTTTGTACCTCAGCCATCTCAGCTGGAAAACTGAAGACAAACAACAGGACACCTCTGAAAACCAGATGCTGCTTCTGAGCCCAGCTTTCATAGGTAAATAAACTGCTAAGAACACAACAGCCTATTTTCAAAAGGGCAAACAATACCGCAAGGTCATGCATTTAATTTGAAGATTAATCTCTCCGAGTCACACTTCTTCCCACCCTTTACCCCCAACTGTCCTTGGTATCGGCAGATTTAATCAATAAGCAGGCCAGCTCTGCTTTCTTCCATATATTTATAAAGGCCTTCCCTGCTGTGATTGCTGAATATGCTTCCTTCAACACAGCAGGCTCCTGAGGTGAACCCGGTCATGAGTCATTACATTTTCCCAGGCTCTTCCACAACATATGAGAGAGATATGGGAATAAGAGGAAAACAGAGAATTTTCTAATGGAGACTGGTATGTAAAGAGTATGCAGAGGCCAAAACAGTTGAGGGACAGTTTGTGACATGCCCTTCATACTTAACTGCTTTCCTCTCACAGAATCCCTGAGATCTTCACAAAGAAATAAAACCAAACCCTTTCAGACCTACTGGAGCCAACTGCAAGACAATATATCACTAGGATAATGTATATGAAGTGCTTTGAGCACTATGGAAATACTATTATTTAATCTTCCTCTTTATCCATAACCTCTTCTCCTTTTACCTTCACCTCCTTTGGAAGCTGCTTTGAAACTCTTTGGACTAATGCAGAAAGAATTGTACTAAAAATTGTAATTAGTTGTTTGCATCAGTGACATATGAGTAAACAAACTGCAGTAAATACCTACTTCATTCTACTTTATCACGAACATAAGGAAAATATTCACATTTCATAATTCCATAATCAATAATGTTTTATCTCTAACCTCCTTAAATTACAAGAGCTAAAAAGTAGGAACTGTGTAAGATTTGCCAGTTAAATGTGAATATTGTTTCAAAGTTTTGGATATTCTAAAATTGCACTTAAGAAAGCATGCACATTCTTGCCATTGGCCAACATCCAGACTAACGAAGCACATATGTAGCTAATGCTATGCGAGAGGGGCAATTTTTGCCAATCTCCCCCTTCACTCTGAAGCCAGCTGTGACTCCTGAAAATATTTCCCTGAGGGCTGTGCAACAGTCAGGGGCATATTTTGGGGAGTTAGCTTCAGAGCAAAGGGGAGATTGATTTAAAAAATCACTTCTCCCTTGTAGCACATTTACAGCATTACTACATGTGCACTTTGTTAGACTGGATATTGGTAATTATTAATAAATGAGACAATGGAAGGAGGGCTGCACGACTGATCCGGAGTGGTTTCAAGTCGTCCCATAGCTGTCCTGTTTTAGCATACTGTTGGGGCTGCCTTTCAAGTCCCACTGCAGGAGCTCCAGTGGGTCCCTAACATCAATGTTCTGCTGTGTAGAAAAATTTCTCTTTCCCCTTTCATTACTCAGTCACTGTTTCTGGTCTGAATGAAGTATCCAAAGCATACTCCAATGCTTTGGCTGCTTCAGCAATGAAATATCCAAAGACACACCAAACAACTAATGAAAATTGAATTTATTGACTATCTGAAGAAGTATCCACCCAGTGAGTTTTCAAGAACATAACATTTCAGCTCAAGAAAATTAACCTTCAGTTCAAAAACTGTGTACAAGGCAGACCCAAAGCTTGGATCAGTTACTTGTACGAACACCAGTGATGGGATGTGATACACAACAACCAGACTAGGAGTGTGCAAACAGGATGTTGAACCGGTTTGGTTCAAAGGTTCAGCATTGAGCCTAATCCCACTCCAGATCAATCCTGGCTCGGCCCCAAACCAAAACACACACATACCCCAGTTCGGGGGTTAGATGAACATTAAAAAAATTTTTAATTAAACTTATCCCTTCTGGGGGCTTCTCCAAGGTGATGGTGGGGTCTGTGGAGGTTCCCACTCCCCCCACTGGCCTCCTGGGTGCCCAGTTCAAGTATCTTCGGCCCTTTCTGGGCCTATACCCTGGTAGTAGTGGCCATTTTGGAGGCTGCCACACTTGCGCAGCACAGAGCTCCAGAGGCTGGGATGATACAACCCAGCACTAAGAAATCCCACAATGCACCATGCAACACATGCCATGCATTGGGGGATGCCCCCAAGAGATGGGCACTCTAAGCGCCCATCTCTGTGTCTAAACATAGCCCTAGCAAACACACAACCCTGGATCCCAGGTGTTAAGGGTCATTTGAGCCCTTAACCCCAGCTAAGAGCCAGGTTTCAAAGTGGGGCTAGGCTGTGCTGCCCCACCGTTATTGAGCCCAATCCTGGCGATTCTCACGCACAACCTAACCAAAGCTGGACTTCCCTAGCCTGGGTTAGGGTGCGCATGAGAATAGCTCCAATCTCTCCTATGGGACCAATAGAGACCCACTGCCTCCCATTAGAGACATACCGCCAATCAGATTAAATGGCCCAAGGAAGGGAGCCCACCAGTTGGGTGACAGCTTGCTCTTTGCTCTCCCCCTCATAACTCCCTGAAGAAGAATAGGGGCAGAGGCCCATCTTCACTCTTTGTCCCAAGGCCCACTCCAACCTTGCTATGTTGCTGTCCTGACTGCTTATATTTGTTGAGATGTCATTCTTTCTCTTTGATTTAGTATATACTTATGAAGAGAGAGCCATGTTCGAGTGAGTTTTATACACTGATATTTGAAATATGGCAGTGGTTAGACTCTTGAGCCAGAACATAAGTGCTGCAGTGATAAGAGACTCATTTAAGTCTGTTCTACCTCATTTTGAGTTCATTTGTGAAAACTTTTCCCTCACTTTATTCCCCCAGAAGTGTTGTGTGCAGTAGAGTGGTCGGTACAATACGTCTTACCTTTCTGAGTCCTCACATTAACACTGTAAGGTAAGTTAGATGAAAAGCAGCTTGTCCAGCACCATCCAGTGTTTCCCAACACCTTGTCAGCTGCACAAATAATATGTAAGTTCAAAACTCTATTGGACAGTAATGTCCAATCACCTCAGGATCCCACCATCTTCTTACATAAGACAAGCCCTGCTGGATCAGGTCCAAGGCCTATCTAATCCAGCACCCTGTTTCACACAGTGGCCCAACAGATGCCTCTGGGAAGCCCACAGGCAAGGGCTGAGGTCATGCCATCTCTCCTGGTATTTAGAGGCATCTTGCCTCTGAGGCTGGAGGTGGCCTATAGCCCACAGACTAGTAGCCATTGATAGACCTGTCCTCCATGAATGTATCTAAATTCATTTATCTTTTTTAAAAAAATCATCTTAAAGCCATCCAGGCTGTTGGCTTTCACCACATTTTGTGATAGAGAATTCCATAGGTTGATTATATGTTGTATGAAAAAGTGTACTTCCTTTTGTCAGTCCTAAATTTCTTGACAATCAGTTTCATGGGATGACCTCTGGTTCTAGAGTTATATATGTGTGAGAGAGAAATTTATCTCTACCAACTTTCTCCACACCATGCATGATTTTCTAGGTCTCTATCATCTCTCCCCTCAATCGTCTTTTTTCTAAACTAAAAAGTCCCAGGTGGTGTAGCCTTGCCTCGTAAGGAAGGTACTCTAGGCCCCTGTTCATCTTGGTTGTCCTCTTCTGCACCTTTTCCAATGCTACAATGTCCCTCTTCAGATATGGTGAGCAGAACTGCAAGCAGTACTTCAAATGAGGCCGCACCATAGTTTTGTATAAGGGCATTATAATATTAGCAGTTTTATTCTCAAACCCCTTCCTAATGATTCCAAGCAAGTAATTGGCCTTTTTGACAGCTGCCACACATTGAGTTGACACGTTCTACAAGTAGTCCACCACAACCCCAAGATCCCTCTCTTGGTCAGTGACTGACAGCTCCCATCAGTGTATATGTGAAGTTGCGGTTTTTTGCCCCAATATACATCACTTTACACTTGTTTATATTGAACCACATCTGCCATTTTGTTGCCCACTCCCCCAGTTTGGAGAGATCCTTTTGGAGCTCCTCACAATCTCTTTGGGATTTCAGTACCCTAAATATTATTATTATTATTATTATTATTATTATTATTATTATATCCCACTCTTCCTCCAAGGAACCCAGAGCGGTGTACTACATGCTTAAGTTTCTCCTCACAACAACCCTGTGAAGTAGGTGAGGCTGAGAGAGAAGGGGCTGGCGCAGAGACAGCCAGAAAGTCTCATGGCTGAATTGGGATTTGTACTCGTATCTCCCCAGTCCTAGTCCAGCACTCTGAACATGACACCACACTGGCTCTAGTTTAGTGTAATCTGCAAATTTGGCCACCTCACTGCTTACCCCAAGTTCTGGATGAACAAGTTAAAGAGCAATGGTCCCAGTACTGATCCCTGGGGGACCCCACTTCTTACTTCCCTGCATTGTGAAAACTGTCCATTTATACCCACCCTCTGTTTCCTGTCCTTCAACCAGTTACCAATCCACACGTGAACCTGTCCCCTTATCCCATGATTGCTAAGTTTTCTCGAGAGTCTTTGTTGCGAAACTTTGTCAAAAGCTTTTTGAAAGTCCAGGTACTGTATATTATGTCAACTGGATCACCTTTATCCACACACATTTTGACACTCTCAAAGAACTCCAAAAGGTTAGTGAGGCAAGTTTTACCTTTGTATAAGCCATGCTGGTTCTCCTTCAGCAGGGCCTGTTCTTCTATATACTTAACAATTTATCCTTGAGAATGCTTTCCATCATTTGCCAGCATCAGACATTAAGCTAACCAGCCTGTAATTTCCCAGATCCCCCCTTGTAGCAGATCCCCATGGAAAGCTTCCCCTTTATATACCTCTGAGTCAATCAGGTCCAATTTATACATGAAGAAAACCATATATTAGCTATGCATGTGAGATAGCTACAAAATGTTAATGCTTTCCAGTTGGTATATGCATAAGCTTCTGGTATTTAAGCTGTGAGCAATCAACATTTTTAACTACTAAAAAAGTTTGATGAGGCAACATAAAATATTACATTGGTGCCCAGAGCAGCTGCAAAGGTCAATAATCTGCAGTTTAACATGCTTCAGAAATAGGAAGTAGGTCTTTCTACAAAATAAATTCCCATTGTATTTTTTCAATTAAATTGTTTGCATAATAATTAAATTGTTTGCTAATCCTTACCTCTTTTTTTTTACAACAATGTGGAAAAGGTTTTAATGTTACAAAAGTATTTCTTGTGCTTAAAAAATGCCTTCATGATAGATTAGTGTTCAAGTTATTTAACTAGGGAACCTAGTTATGTAGGTTTCTTGTTTAATAACAACAAAAATGTAAAAATGTAAACCCAAACGCAATTACTCAATAAAAACAACCCACAGAGACTATCACCATTGATTCACTATTATTCCAGTTCAACAGGGCTAGATTATTAGAATATGTAAGTGTATACCATGTTCTAACCAAACTGTAAGCTCTTCAGAGGAACAATGTATATGTGTGCTCAACAGCATTATGCTATCTTAATCCTAAAGCTCCAAACATAGTGGTTGAGCTTTATTTTATTTTATTTTATTTATTATATTTACAGTATATACCACCTGACTCCAAAGGCTCTAGGTGGTTCACAAAAGAAACACAACAAAAACAAAATAGAACAAGCTATTAAAATAATTTAAAACATTCAAAGATTACTAAAAGCCTGCCTTAAAAAATGTGTCTTAAGGGCTCTTTTAAAGGCAGGTAAAATGTTAAACTATGAATGTCTGGGGAGCACATTCCACAGCCTAGGAGCGTCTACAGAGAAGGCCTGCTCCCAAGTCACCGCCCGACGAGCTGGCGGCATATGGAGATGGACCTCTCTCAATGATCTTAGTGTGCGATGGGGATGATGCAGAAGATGGCACTCTCCTAGGTAACGTGGTCCTAAGCCGTTTCGGGCTTTAAAGGTAATTACCAGCACTTTGTATTTCAAAAAGTGAAATTTTATGATGGGGGGGACTGGAAGAACTGAACCCCTTTCTATGCTTATTCGGAGGCCCGTCCTTATTTGTAACCCTCTAATACCTTACACAAGAGTTTGCATATCCAGCCATGCAAATGATAACATTTTCCCAAATGGGAAGAAAACTGGATAGAATGATGTAATGCTGCATCTCAATATGTATGGAGGATCACCGACATCTGTTTGTCTCTTTACATGCATATTACACAGTTAACAAGATCTTCCATAGGCCATCTAGATTTCAAAAGGAAGTTATAATGATAACCTAAGACAATATCTCTTAAGCCAGGCAATGAGGTAATTCTAAATTTTGTAGTGCTATAGCCTTTAAAAATTTGGAAGCACACCACTAAATGTTCTTGTGAAACAAGAAAGAAAGGTGAATTCCTTTCATCAAATTTAATGACTATCCCGCTTCTCATGTTTATAGAGTAACAGGTGTGAAAAACAGCTTGGGTTAGTTCTGGTGACATTTTCATACAGGTTGAAGTGGAAAATGCAAAGAGAGTTGACAACTTGATATAAAAAGGGTGAAGCTGTTACAGTGCAAATGTGTCATGCATGTTTGGAAAGAAAATATTAACATCTGATTCTTGATCTGAGAGCATACTGCGACATGCAAAGTTGCTGGGTCTACATGTCATTCCATTACTTTGGAGCAATAGAGAACAGATCATATGGGCCTGTTTAGAGATATACTTGTAAAGGGGAATCTGGTGAGGACCCAGGCCATGCAGAGGCCAATTGCACAGGTGCGGCAACCTCCAAAATGGCCGCCATGCCAGAGGGGGCCGAATGGCCAGTATAGGCATGAAGGGAGGCTGGCGGGGGGAGGGGGAACCTCCACGGACACGCCCCCCTCCCCGCCTCCTCCAAGAACTCCCCCGAAGGGAGTAAGTTAAAAAAAAAATTTTTAATGTCCACGAACCCCCCAAACAGTCGGGGTGTGTTTGGTCTGGGGCTGAACACATTCGACGTTGAACCTGTTTGCACATACCTATCCAGGCTGGCTGTGGCCTGGTTCAGACCTCAACGCATGCATAGAGGCAATTTTCATGACCTCCACGTATGCACAGAGGCCATTTGCCATGTAGCAGTGGGGGGCTCCTCCAAGCTCCCCGCCAGCCTCCTGAAGCTGCGGCCCAGTTCACACACCCACGCAGGCCATTTTTGTAACCTTGGAGCATGAGCATCAGCACAAGACAGGCTGTCCTTCAGAAGGCCAGTGGGGGGCTTGGAGAAGCTCCTGCCACTGCCCCCCACTGCTGATATCTCTGCCGCCACCTTGGATAAAGTACAAAGTACCCTTTCTCTCCCCCTCCCCTGCCTTAGGATAGAGAATGCCCCTTTTCCTGGAATCCGGGAATCCGGGAATTGCCGGATTCCCCTTTATAAGTATATTATAAGTATATTTTTCCCCCTTTATAAGTATATTCCCAAACCAGTTCGGACCTGTCCTTTTAGACCTTGGTTTGTGCACATCCCTAGTTGTGTGTATACCCAGGAACTGTGTGCCCAGGACAGCTGCCAAGAAACCTAGCAAAAGATGTCATGATTGCATCTTCTCAGCACAATTCCATATGCATGTTTACTTGGAAGTAAGTACTAGAGAATTCAGCAGGGCATAGAACTACAGCTTCGCAACCTAGTTCTATACAGTTTACTCCAAGTAAAACCTCAATGAACGCAATGGGGCTTATTCCCAAATAACTATTATGTGCATAGGATGGCAGTTCTAAGGATGTATTCCAGCAATTATATTGTGAGAAAGGGAGAAATAAGGCTAGCTTTAAAAAAAAAATCCTTTGCAAAACATAAATGAATGCAATAAAATTGCAACTTCTACAAAACCTGTTTTGCTGTCATGGAACAGGAGCTCTGTGCATGTATTTCTTGTTTCCTGTGGTCACATTTGCAGGAACTGCTAGGTATCAGGAACAGAAATCAGGGATGTAGTTCAGGCAGTGAGCTGTCTATCTACATAGTATTGAAGGTGTTTGTGAGAGAGAAAATGAAGTGAAAGAACGCACACACTCATAAACTTGCCTATAGAAATGAAGGAGCATCTGTAAAGGAGCATACATGCACATATTAGTGAGAGAAAAGGAAATATGTGAGCTCGGTGTGTGGTTTTTTGTGGTGTTTTGAAGTGATGTGCAACTTGTGTGTATGCAGGTGCCACCTGCAAGTCGGTGCTCAAGAATCTGGGGCATAGCAAGGTTGGAGTGGGCCCAGAGACAAGATTTTAAAATGCCCTCCCACTCACTGAAGCTCAGATCATGAAATAAAGAAATCTTAAATGAGACTGAATAGTGGTAACAAAAAGAATAGTAAAATGTGTATATGTATGTGTATGTGTATATATATACACCTATGTGCCACAATAGAACATGCTCCTAAATTATTTTTTTTAAGGTTTTGTAAATTGTGGCTGATGCAAGTCATTTAATGGTACTAGAGAAAGACATGCTGTTCTGGTAGCTCCAGGTCTTAACGCTCATATCTATTTCGGAGGATGAATAAAACTGAAGGAAGCTCAAGCGGGTGCATGGCTAGGGGAGTCAGTCATGTGATTTGTCTCTGGGGGGGCCCTAAGGCAGTGAGCCCCCAGACAACTGTCTCCCCTTGCCCTATGATAGTTACGCCTCTGCCCCCACTCCACTTGTTTTTCTTAGCCTGGTCCTGCATGGGATGCAGTGGAGAGGGGTTGAGGTTGCAGGGAGGGGTAGAAATGGAGGTAGTGCAGATAGAAGAAAGGGAGGAAGCTATTGAGAGGAAGAAGACACATGCAGACTTTACAGTAGGGATGTGTGAGCCAACTCAAGGTCACTTGGACTGGCTTGGCTCGAGATCGAACCCTCCAGGCCAGTCCATGGCTGGTACTGGTTGTTGAGGGTTTTATAAAATATATATGGTAGTCTTACCACTATTTCAGGGCTTCAGGGGGTGTTGCCCCAGCCATGGGGGGTCTCCAGAGGTTCCCCCCTCCTCTTCCGGCCTCCTGCGATCTCAAATGGCCTGTTTGGGGCCATTTTTGGCCCATTCCAGGCCTCTCTGAGTTGGCGGTGGCCATTTTGGAGGCCACCTCACATGCACACTGGCCATCTGTGTGGCTGGATCATGTCCCATCCATGCAAATGGCCAATGTGCATGCACAGCAGCCTCCAAAATGGCCACCACCTGTGCAGAGAGGTCCAGAACAGGCCAAAAATGACCTAAAATGGGCCGTTTGAGACTGAAAGGAGGCCAGCTGGGGAGAGGGAAACTCAGGAGACACCCCCGTGGCAGCGGCAGCACCACCTGAAGCCCTGCAATGGCAGTAAGTCTGCCATTTGTTTTGTTTAAAAAATGTTATTTTTATTCCTCCACCCCCAAAGCCGTGCCCAAACTGGTTTGGACTCAAGCCAGATCGGGCCCAGCTCTAGTGTGCATAGAACTGGACCAGACCTGGTTCGGTTTGAGTCTGTTTCTACTCGAACCAAACCGGGTTTTCTGGTTTTGTGCACACCCCTACTTTAGAAACAGAGAGCATTACCGTTTTCTATACTGACACCTACAATTAATCAGTCTAGTGGTGTGATTCCTTTACTCTGCAGCCAACCAAGGGACAAAGTTAGTGCTAAATAGCTGGCTGCCAAGTGCTATTTGATAGAGGTTGAATGATTGAGGTTTTGGTAAATGATAGAGGTTTTGGTTGAGAGACAAGTAAACTGTATAGAATGGGGGAAATAACGGGCTAGTGATTGTGCCCCCCGCCATTCTTTTTAAATTATCTCAGGAGGTAGGGTTCGACCCACCTACTAATAATTCCACCAGCATTAAATCCTGCCTTCACCTTCTATTAGCTGTCCTGTGCTCTGCCCCATCAGCCACCACTGGAGGGAGGACACAATCCTGATTCCTACAAAACTATGCTTTGTGGTTGGTGAGTGTTACATGTGTATCTGCTCTAAGAAAAAGCACTGGCATTGTTGTTTCTTTGGAGGTGGGACTTCATATGTAAGTAAAGACATACATGTGTATACTGATTAATGTGCAATATAGGTAGATAGATAGATAATGATATTGATATTTGTTTGTTATTTCTCCGTGCAAACCGCCCTGAGCCATTTTTGGAAGGGTGGTATAGAAATTGAATGAATGAATGAATGAATGATATTGATATTGATATTGATATTGATATTCACTCCATTTAGACAGTTCGATTAGTAGCCAAATGAGAGAATCGTTACTTTTGTTGACATGATCCTTGGTCATCTGAAAATCCCACCAGGCGGTTTTTCAAACATGTTCTGAAAAAGGAGGCTAACCTCTTAAGAGCATTCATGAGTCAGAATTTCCTGGAGCGACAATACAATGAAAGTTGTCTGGGGGGGGGAAACATGTAATATGAGCGTGCCAAGGTGAAAAGCGAGGGTAAAAAAAAAAAAGTAAAGGGAGTCTCTTGAAGATGACTCCGAAGAAAGAGCAAGTGCTTGTTAACAAGTCATTCCAAAAACTCTGTGCATATGGGCCATTACCTTCCCACATGTTTGGGAATCAGTCCAGGTTCCCTGACATGCTGAAAATATTTTGCCTGTGCAGAGCACATGGTAAAGGATACGGTTCTGAGAATGCCGGGGAGTCTACAGGCTGAGGCTGATTGATTGTGAACATCAGTCCTCCTTTACTCTACTTGGAACATAGTACTGAGCGCTCTCTTCTTTTAATTAAAAATAAAATGCCCCCTTTGTGTCTACACATACTTCAGGAAAAGGTTGTTAGCAATCATCTGGTAATTGCCATCATGTGCTGTTGCTTTTCTTCTTAGAAATATTCCTGAGCAATTGTTACCATTATATATCAAAAACTGCTAGCTTTTGCTCTGTGTTTCTTCAAAGGAGGTAAATACTGCTGTCAAGTTCCTTTTGTTATGATAATGCATCAAGTGAGAATGAGGGCTGAGTCACAAGTCCTATAATGAACATTTTCAGCTTGAAAGACGGTTTGGGGAGAAAGGTTTTTCACACACACACACACACACACACACACACACAACTTGGTCATCTTATTTATCCCTTTTTCACTGCTGCCCAGCACCATTTCCCCTCTTCCTCTGTGGCACAGTGAAGACAGGAAATATCCTCACACTGAGCTAACCATGACATCATCATGACTTCATGACATCATCAAATTAGATTGGCTACATGGCATCATCATAAGAACATAAGAGCAGCCCTGGTCGATCAGGCCCAAGGCCTATCTAGTACAGCATCACGTTTCATACAGTGTCCCACTGATGCCTCTGAGAAGCCCACAGGCAAGAGGTGAGGGCATGCCCTCTCTCCTGCTCTTGCTCCCCTGCAACTGGTATTTCGAGGCATTGTGCCTCTGAGGCTAGAGGTGTTATATAGCTACTAGACTAGTAGCCATTGATAGACCTGTTCTCCATAAATTTGTCTAAGCCCCTTTTAAAGCCATCCAAGCTAATGGTCATCACCACATTCCATGGCATAGATTAATTATGTGCTGTCAAAAAGTATAAATATCACCATTCTAATACAGTAAAAAGCTTTTTTTTAAAAAAAAACAAAACAAAACTATTCTAACACTATTCTAAGTATTAGAATGTCACAGTAAGTTGGTTCTCTTAGTACATTTTCTAGAAGTAACAGAGGCAGCTGTACACACTATTAGATCGAAATGGAGGTCACCAGGTCACCACTGTGGATTTGTGGACTTGTTTGAAATAGACCATATTACTTTTCATACAATGAACTTCACTATTCTCTATTGCAATACATTTAGTTTTATCAATGCAATTTCCAATTGTCATTTTTAGTTGAACTTTTGTTCAATCTCAAGTTGAGAGTACCTTTCATGATAAAGTCATACTAAACCAATTTGTTAACATACTCTTCATTATATGGCTTGTACATAGCATGGTGAGGATCTTATTGTTTCTTATTTGCTTGTTTTTTAAGAAGGACCTGAACATAATCAGGCTTTTAGTTTAGAGTTTTAAAGTTTTTATCTATATTTTAAACTGTTTTAATTATGTTAATGTTTTAAATATTTTGTTTTTAGATTGTGAACTTCCCAGGGACTTACATATGAGGTGGTATAAAAATGTGTGTGTGTGTGTGTGTGTGTGTGTGTGTGTGTGTGTGTGTGTGTGTGTGTGTAACAGAGAGAGAGAGAGAGGAGGAGGATGATGATGATGATGATGGGAGTTGGAAGTCCAGCATCTGCTGGAGGGCCAAAGTTGTGCAGCCCTGCTTTAAGCATCGGGACCAATATCTCTGGATGTCTCTGCAGATGTTGCAAAGAACACTTCAGAATCTATTTAATGAAGTTTTAACTTTTCCAGAACAAAATCTAAAAGAGGAGCCTTAAACAGAGACACCAGTTGTGTTATTCCTAATCTCAGCAGTACAACAACTGTAATTGGTTAATTGTGACAATTGCAAAGAAAGGAATATGTGGTCACTATGGCTGAACTAAAAGTGGGAAGGCTTTTTCATGAACATCTTATCCAAACAGAAAGATGTTGGTTTTGTGTTCTCTGATTAGCTAAAATCACTCATGGGGCCTGTTAGGAAACTTTGTCCCAACATAGAATGGCATCACTTCCCCTTATTGATGTTAGTAATTAATCAGATATGATTGATTGGCTACACAACATTGAGATATCAATGAATGCATTGGCTGGGATCACTGATTGGCCAGGATCCCTTAGGAAGAATGAAACAAAGAAAAGGTTGCCATGAAAGGAGGAGGAAAGGAGGGGAAAATAGCAAACTGCAGCAAACAGCCAAAACAAAACAAAAATTAAGTATTTTTCAGAGGCACTTGATTCCCTCCACCAACACAACTACCTTTGAGTCAAAAAGTAAACTTGGAAAATGTTTTGATTCAGCCCAATAGCACACACTTCTGCATATTCCACACAATCGCAGAAACCAAAGTGCACAGTTATAAAGAACTTTAGACCAAATTGTACTTTGTGGGTATGGCCTATCTTTTCTTTCTTTCTTTTAAAGTGCTCTATACATTGTTGACAATTGCATTCTTTGAGATTAATATTTCAAGCATTCACTGTGGGGTAGGCATGTGGCCAGACCCCCTGGAAACAGCTTGCTGGCTCTTGCTACCACACTCTGAGCCATTTACTCCCTTAACGCAACACACGTGTTCCTATTTTCATCTGTCAAACGTTGCAGGGCACGCTAGCATTGCTCTGCCTTTGGCTACCACAAGAGGATTCTCAAGGGACACTGGGAAGCTTTTGACTTGAATTGTGGCCTGGCATATCTTCTTTAATCCTATACAGATAAAGAAAAGCAGCTCTTGACAAGAGAAGGGTTTTTTCCCAGGCTGTAAATACCTGACACATTATCACGACCTCTGTCAAAGTTCATTCCTGATAACTGCTGCAAGTGGAAGAGAAAAAAGAAACTCTACCATTAAAAAAAAAAGATTAGAGTTCTCTTAATGGCTCACATCTTAGCCAAAGCCTCACACATCACCTGCTTTCAACTCTGGAATGTGGGATTGCTTAATACATATGAGAATAGCCTCTACAGCTTATTTTGATCTCATTGCCTGGCTTCTGACCTTCCATGAAAGAGATGTTACTAGTACTCATTTTTATATATATGTTATAAATAATATTACACACACATATAGATAGATAGATAGATAGATAGATAGATAGATAGATAGATAGATAGATAGATAGATAGATACAAGCAAACTCTGAAATAAGTCAAACAATTTCTTCCAAACATTCTGTATATTTCACTAGCAAGAACAGAGACAGCAAGTAGGGAAAGTCTCTTTGCCAGTCCCCACATTCACACGTAACATGGAACTGCAGGTCAAATGGACCCACGGTTCCTTCCCCACCCCACCCACCCTGCTCTCCTGTCCGAATTCAGATGTCACAGAGAGCGATCTCTCTGAAGTCAGTGAAACTGCAGAGAGGAGGGAGAACTGGCTGTGCGGGCTTCCTTCTGGCATGAAGGACAGCCTGCACAGCCAATCACGGCCAGAGTTGAGGGAGGAGCTTCCTCCCTCAACTCCAGTTGTAGGGGATGCAGCCTGCAGTTAAGAATGTGGACACAACACAGGCTACATCTAATCTTGGGTTGTGGCAATGAAACCCACTACAATCCAAGGGTTCAAACTGGAGTTTAAAAAAACAGAACCTTTGGTTGATTATCATGCAGAACTAGAGCTGTATGCATTTGCACATAATGGTAAGAAAACCTCTGTCCCCTGAAACTTCAGCTCTGTGCTTTCTGTGAATGTGGTCAGATACTCTTGGAGGAAAGTGCTTCTGTACATGTTGAATGATCCAGGCCTAAATTTCAATTTTGGTTCTTCCTCTGATGCATCCAATGGCTCAATTCAGATACCATCCCAAACCATGGTTAACAAACCTATGATTTTCAATCAAGCACTAAACTGGAATCAGCAACCATGGTTTGAAGGGGGCTTTCAGACCATGTTTTGTGTTAACTCTGATTTGTCTCAGTGTCTGAACTGGCAAATTATGGTTACAGACATTGCTCCACTTCCCCCTGGACTTGTAAATGAGAATACTGTTGTATTTTATCTTGTAATCCTTTGTGTTTTGTTGTTTAGATGTTTACCCCAGTGGAGATCCTGTAGAGAGTGTGGGGGCATAAAACCAGCATAAGATTTCTTCATATTTACAAGGGAAGCAGTTATAAAATATTTGACGACAAGAATGGGATCACTAAAATTCAAAATAACATTTGAGTGTGTGGCAGAACCACTGAGGAACATGATGCTAAACTGACAGAAGTCTTAAGAAAACTCTGACATCATAGAGTTACAATCTCTGCAGATAAATGTCAGTTTTGTATGTCAGTTTTTTACATACTTGGGACACACAATATCTCAGAGTGGCGTAAATCCCAAAACAGACTTGGTGGAAGCTATTCAGGAAGCTCCAGAGCCACACAAGAAGGATGCACTTTGATCATTTTTAGGACTTTGTGAGTATTATTCTAAATTTGTTGGACAATTTGCCTCAAATGTTGCTCCATTGCCACTTCTTTTTAAAAAGAAGGTAGCCTTTGTTGGAGATGCAGCTCATGATGGCATCAACTCTTATCACCAACAACCCTATTGACCCCTAGGGATATTAAAGTAAAGTTGCGTTCTTGAGTCAGTGTCAACTCCTGGCAACCACAGAGCCCTGTGGTTGTCTTTGGTAGAATACAGGAGGGGTTTACCATTGCCTCCTCCTCCCGCGCTGTGTGAGATGATGCCTTTCAGCATCTTCCTGTATTGCTGCTGCCCAATATAGGTGTTTCCCATAGTCTGGGAAACATGCCAGCGAGGATTTGAACCAGCAATCTCTTGCTCGCTAGGCAAGTTTTTTCCCCGCTGTGCCATTAGGTGGCTCACTAGGGACATTAGGGGTTTGGGGTAGATATATTAAGCAGGGGAATTCCCTCTCTGACTACACTTTCTCTACTCTACTTCCCCTTTTAGACGAATAGTCTCAGGTTTCATTCTCTCATCTGGAAAGGGAGACTTCCATCTTCTCCTCTTCTCCACTTCTTTTATGTAGCTAGCAATGAGGCATGATAGGTCTTATCTATCTCCTTGATGGATTTCCTAAATAAACTACTTCATTTGGAACTTTAACTCCCTGTCTCCAGACAATATTAACTAGCAGTGCTTCCTTACCCTGTACACTTTCATTGTAGCTGGGACAGATACAGAAATGTCTCCTCCTGAGCTTACCAACAGCCTTTAATTGTGATGCATCATGCAAGACTAGTGCTCATACTCTCCAATTGGCCATTGCTGAAAGCCCTGCTCTCATTTCTTTCCACACCAACAGGAACACTATTATAACTACTGAATTTGGTTTGGGTGCTGTCTCGACTCAGCAAAAAGGGGACAGGGAAGTTACAGTTGCCTTTGTTTCCAGAGTGCTTACTGCTTCAGAGAAGATGTATTTGGTCATTGAGAAAGAAGCTCGAGCATGTTTTTGGGTGGTGAGCCACTTAAGGGCTTACTTGCGGGGCGGAAAATTCACTTTACGGTCAGACCATAAACCCCTATCTGATTTATTTACTACTCGGGGATCAAGTTGAGCAACCCCAAGAGTAGCCAAATGGATCACAAGACTTATGGATTTTGATTTCCAAGTGGAATATCTTCGAGGTCTTCGGAATACAACTGCAGATTGTCTATCTTGACTTCAACTTCTGGCCAAGAGGAAATCCCAGAAGATGAGGGTGAAGAAATGGTAACTGCCCAAATAGCTTCATCCACTCATGGAGTGATCACATCTTCTAAATGGAAAGCAGCCCTCAGTGCTGATCAAGTGCTTACTGAACTTAAAACTCAAACAACTAATGAATGGCCATGCAAAAACAAGGTACCTGAGCATTTTCAACCATATATGCACATAGCAAGTGAGCTGTCCCTTCTCAATGAGCTGGTACTGAGCCTGAGGACTGATTGTTTGGTGGTACCAACCTCCTTACAAGCAAAAGTGATCAAAATTGCCCACAAAGGTCACCTGACCTGGGCATTTGCTTGACTAAAGGCAAATCAGAGAAGGTTTTTGGTGGCCAAGTATGGTCAAACACATTGAAAATGTAATCAGGCACTGTATGGCTTGTACTGCATGTGACAAATCACAGGAGACTTTTATCACCCCCTTGGCTCCAGTAGGGTATCCCAATAGTCCCTGGTGGAAACCTGCTCTGGACATAATAGGGCCTTTTGATAACAAACTTGCAAAGCAAAGATTTGTTATAGTGATGGTGAATTACTATTCCAGTTGGCCAGATGTTTCATTTGTTGGCAACATTACTACAAAGAAAGAGATCCAGGTAATGGCTGCAGTTTTTGCAAGAAGAGAATGCCTTCCCAAAGAACTAGTGACTGACAATGGGACACAACTTATTTCATCTGAAATTGAGCAGTACTTGCATAACTATGGGATAAAACATAAAACTATTTCCTTGTACCATCCTCGAGGGAATGGCTTAGTGGAAAGAATGAACAGGTTAGTGAAAGAAAGTTTACAAATGGCTACCAGGCAACAACAACCCTGGAAAGAGGCAATCTGTAAAATTCCATTTGCTTATCGAACCACTCCTCATTCTACTACAGGAAAATCACCATTTGAACTGCTGAGAGGAAGCAAAACTACTACAAAATTTACCCAATGACAACAACTGTTAGGACTGTCCATGCTGTCTCACCCTGAGGATGCAGAGATTCACGATTGGGTAAGGGAGATGCAACAAAAATATAAATTGCGTGTAGATCAGAAATGGGGTGTGAAACAGAAAATGTGTCAGTTGGGGAACTTTGTGTACGGTTGCTTTATAAAGTGAGAAAGGAATGTTCCCAATATTCTGGACCAAAACAAATAATTGAAATCCCAGGAGATTCTGTCATATTGGTTGATGGAAAGAAACTGAAGAGTTTGAGACATTCAAACATGCATACTATGGCCACATTCATATGTAACATGGAACAGTGGGTCCAATGGACCTGTGGTTCCCCTGCCACCGCCACCCCTACTTTCCTGTCCGAATTCAGACATAATAAGGAGCTCCCTCTTTGCAGTTTTGCTGACTGCAGAGAGCAGGTGGAACTCCTTATGCAGGCTTCCTTCTTTCAAGAAGGACAGCATGTACAGCCAATGACAGCTGGGTTGAGGGAGGAACTTCCTCCCTCAACTCTGGTTGGAATCAACACAACCTGCGTTTCTGCATTCACACATATCACAGGCTATTTAAAACTTTGGGATGGAGTGGTGAAACTCACTAAACACAAGGGTAGACATTATAGTTTGGAAAGCGGAACCTTGGGTCACTCTGTGAATGGAACCAGAGTTCCAGGGGCCAGGCCTGCATTTGGATGTAACAATCCAGTAACCTCTGACCCCTTTCACTCTGGTTCCATGTTCTGTGCGAATGCAGGCCATGAGAAAAGAGGGAAGGGAGTCTGATCTGAACTGAAGACAGATCTGAGCTTGTCTCCAGTTTTGACCTCACAGATGAGGCTGGTGAAGTGATGGACCATCCTCTGTACCAGAACCAAAATCATGAACAGTTCCTGTGCCAGAGAACCCAAGACTTAGGAGAAGTGTGTGTGACAGGAGACCATCTAAAAGATTTCAAGACTTTGTCACTAATTTTTGAATCAATTCAATTTTGGTTGTTATCAAGTGGAGGGATGTGTTGTACTCTATCTTGTAATCTTTTGTGTTTTGTTGTTTGGACATTTGTCCCAATGGGGATCCAGTAGAGAGTGCGGTGGGGTGGGGAGGTAGTGTCAGAAAGAAAAAGGGAAGGAGAGGAGAAGGAGAAAATGGGGTGGCTTCTGAATAGCCTTAGTTAAATCAGCATACCACCTAATGGAACAGTGGGGAAACATTCTGCTTAGAGAGCAGGAGGTTGTTGGTTCAAATCCACGCTGGTGTGTGTTTCCCAGAATATGTGAAACTCCTATATCAGGCAGCAGTGATATAGGAAGGTGCTGAAAGGCGTCATCTCATACTGCATGGGAGATGGCAATGGTAAACTCCTCCTGTATTCTACCAAGGAAACCGCATGGCTCTGTTGTCACCAGGAGTCGATACCGACTCAACGGCACAACCTTTCCTTTCCTTTTAAATCAGCATAAGATTTATTTGTGTTTACAAGGGAAGCAGTTGTAAAAAGTACTAAACATATTGAAAATAAAAGCAGACAAGTATCTTTAAACAATGGTTTGCCTGGATGTATGGGAGCTCGAACTATGGTTTTAGTTTAAACTATGTTTAGAGTACACTTTGGGTTGGTATGATGTCTGGATTGAGGCAATGTGTGGGATCCAGGAAGTATATTCCATGGTCCAAAAGTCATGTGCTAAAGATCTGAGTGTGAATAATAATGAACTCCTTAAAAGGGAAGTTCTTCTGAGGTGGGTTCACACATAAATCTAACAATAAATAAATAAATAAAATATCAATACAGTGTACACATTGATATAGATTGTGAGGAACAACCATTTGCCACTTCTCTACTCTGTACATTGCCAACACTTTTGACATTAAATGCATTCCATAACCTTGTAGGCAGGTCTGAGGATGAGGACTGTGAGTGAGCAGCAGCAGTGGTGATGGCTCCATCTTTGCAGGCAGTGGAAGCTAGGAAGGAGGCATTCTAGCATGGTGCATCTGTAAAGCTTATCTGGCTTCACCCAGTGTGATGGCTCATTGAACGGCTACTGACTGAAGAAGGTCTAGCATTCTATAATTACATTTCTGGAACCCCCAAGTTCTCATTTTTTAAAAAAAGTTACTCTAGGAGCTGAAGGTTGCACCAATGAACTGTGATGCAATAAATACCACATTTTGCAACATGGTCTGTATTTCAAAGGTTGTACAGATTTTTAAACTCCTCCTCCTCCTCCTCCTCCTCCTCCTCCTCCTCCTCCTCCAAATACTGGCCACTGGAATTAAAAACAATTGCATTTCTAAAAAATGAGCTTCACTGCTAGACTTTATAAGCATAAACATTGTGCTTATGTCTCTTGATTGCTTGGTGGAGTAAGATTTGTAATAAGGTCCCACATACAGTCTGCCCTGTACACTGAAGTACTGATTTATGATATTCATTGTCTCAGCTATTCACTAAAGGATCATTTTTTCCATCGGAGTATTTTGGCAGGAAAAGCCAAATGTTTGCTGAGCATCTTCCTATTCTTTTCAATCATCACTCAAGACTGGAGACATTCCGAGGGTTTTGGGAGAGGTTCCTGACATCTGGAGATATAAATTGTAATTTTTGTTGCATATGATTGCTTGGTAATGTCACAATCTCATATTTTCTTTTACAGTACACAGCTATACTTGTCTCTGTGTTACACACTTTCTCAAGGCTCTCTCTCAGCACCATAATGTTCTTGTGCCATTTTCTGTCAATGCTGCTGCAAAATTTAAAATGCCGGCTGCTAACTGAAACCAGTGGGTCTTTTTTGTTAAAGGTGGTGCCAGAAATATTAATAGATTTCAGATACTTTCCCTGGCTGGTGGTAAAAATTTCTGTTTCAAAGCCATTTAGAAACACAGACACAGACTTTATATTGTGTTTTCTTTAGAAATATTCTTTCCATCTTTGCTCCCCCTCTTCACTAATTCTTGGACAGTTTTTGGAACCACAAGTTAACAAACAGTCTGTTACTCATGGATGACAATACAGATTGGGTGAGTGGATGGGTGGTTTGACAGATCAATAGACAGCATATATTAGTACATCTACAGGCATAAAAAATGTTAACCTAAGGACTGACTCAACAAGAGTAAGAATTTTGAATGATGTGACCTCATATCCTGGTATAATTCTCCCTGCAGAGACTCAAAGGGTCTTGCTCATCACCAAACTTTGGTCTGAGAATATTAATTTCCCCACATATCAAAGACTTTCCCTTTTACAGATTGTTCAATTACAACTTCATATTTTACTTCACAAAATAAATATTGAACTGAGTCTTAATGGTCACTTGGGTAATATTTCTGCAGAATCAACATAAGTAAGAAATGGTAAATGACCTGCAGCAATTTACTTTGTGGATACCTTTCTGTGGTTCCCCTGCGGTTTGCTTGTGGCATCCACTTGCCTGAATTTGGGGGTCTGCTATGCAGATAGGTCTACCTTGTACTAGGCTTCTTAACTCAGCTCTATGACCCCGTCACCTTGCCTAATGGCTGCTACCTGGCCTCAGTTATTTGGAACATGGAGGGTAGCTTCAGATCATCACTGTTTTTCTCTTACAAGACTTTTCAGACATATGTTCCAGCTGGAGATCAGCATGAGCTGAGCAAGACTAGTTATGTTGGTCCATGTCTAGAAAATGTGCTGCATTCTTCTAACCACTCAGCTCCACATTGCTCTCTCTCTCTCAAAAAAAAGTGACAAGAAAAAATCACCTCTTGCCATAACAGAAACATCATAGTGTCAGGATAAATTATATGTCAGTGGTACAACTATGTAGCCAAAATCAGATTATCTAGATAAACAAACAATTCCTCCAAAGAAGATTGAGTTAATAAGTGGCAGATCCGGACATGAACATGTGAAGCTGCCTTATACTGGTCCAGAGCACTGGTTCATTTCACCCACTGTATTCTACTACTTTGGCTGTGGTTCTCCAAGACCTTCAGATCTCACTCAGTCCTATGAGTTATAACATCTCAAGGGTACTTGACACTAATATGCTACTGAAGTCTCCTAGATGTCTCCTAAAACTCAAAAGAATCATTTATGGCAAAGAAGCTTCCAACCATTAAGCAACCAAACAATCAAGACATAGACATGAGTTGAGCTGAGCTGGAAAAGAACCAAAAGCAAACCTCTCTAAGGACCATGATGCCTCAGCATTGCAAATCAACTTGGAAAAGCCTGAGCACAAAGGACAGAGAGAAACCTGTGTGCCAGCTGAGAAACCTAAGGTGGGCAAGCAACTTTTTTGGCTGGCAGAACTTACACTAGCAAGGACTTCAGTTTCAGAGGGTCAGTTTCAGGGTCTTCCTTTCTTTTTCTTTCAAAAATCCTGTCCTCATTCAGCCTTCCCATTCCTGATTCCCATTAATCAAACCATGTTTTCTCACTGATTGTTGTTTATGATCTTACTGTTATGGCTATGGAAGACCAGAGGCGGGGGTGGGGGGATTCCAAGTGTTTTGGCATATTAAACTTTCTCCATTTGTTATTAATATAATTTTGCAGAAGTTACTAGAAGTCCATAGCCATTCATGGAGGGGGGGGGGGCGTTCTTCCACTAAAAGCCACAAGATAATAAGAGGAGGCTCCAAGAGAGGTGTGGATTGCCCGCAAGAGGTCTGAACGGCAACATGTATTTTTACTGGAAGTCTGCTAACTCGCCAAAACCTTTGGAAAGTCATGACACTAATTTGGCATGACACTATCTCTGTCTGCTTCATTGAAAACATCTTAGACAGCATAATAAATAAAATGCACTTCGTTTTCAGGGTTTTAAACTTGTCTTTCTCTTGGCCTGCAGTCTGTCAGCAAGCAGAGATTAGAGAATTGACTGGAGCTTAGCAAATTTGGTTCAAGAGAAATCAGATAGGTAGCAGGGGATACAAGAAATGTACCAAGTGTATTTATTCCCTTCCAGCCACCCCAGTGCTGAAGTATTGCCAGTGAATGCATTAAACACAAACACAACATCTCTAAACCCTGCCATGCATCGTTTTTGAGGCTCTGCTGTAAAATAAATACCCTGTTAAAAATGTATAAAGTACTGCTAAGAAGGAAGGACATCGGCTGGCAGGATAAAGGAAATCCCTCAAAGTAGTCCCACTGAAATTAAAAGGATATATTAGGCAAAGCCTAACATGTCCTTTTAATTTCAATGAGACCACTTTGAGGGATTTCTCCCACCATAGTGTTTTGTCCACCATAGTGTTTTGTTTGTAAGCTGTTAACAAAAATGGATAGAGCAACTGAACTTCTTCCAAAACTCATAGGATTGGGCCTGTCCCATGCCCTCTTAGGGTGCATCTCCAGTAGTAATGAGATATGGGATGGGTGATTTTCTCCCTAACCTTAGTTTATTTCCATATTAACCATAGGTCATAACAGAAACGTGAAATGCACTACATAACTCAACAAAGTATGTATATTTCAATCATTTCAGTAGACAAGTAGCAAGTCAGCTAATTTGTTTTTGTCATGGCAGTCATAACAACAAACAGTTCACAACATGAGAGTTAAAGGCTCCACTAGATTTTGATAATACGAAAGTACATGATGCTGACTTGATTTAATTCTTGTTGCCATCTGTCAGCTTGAAAAAAGTCAGTCTTTTGAAGAACTGACCAATTTATTTTGTACCCGACAGCAGATGGAGAAGAAATTTATTCCGAGCTGATATGTGGATTTTAAATACACACAAGATCTTGTGTGGAGCACCTGCCTTATGAGGCAAAGCTACAGCATCTGGGGCATTTTAGTTTGGGGGGAAAACAGCTATGGAGAGACATGATAGAGGTGTTTAAAGGTATGCATGGAGTAGAGAGAGTGGACAGAGAGAAATGCTTCTCCCTCTCTCACAACACTAGAACCAGGGGTCATCCCATGAAACTGAAGGCCAGGAAATTTAGGACCTACAAAGGAAGTATTTTTTCGCACAGCATGATTAATTGATGGAATTCTCTGCCACAGGATGTGGCGATGGCCACTAGCTTGGATGGCTTTAAAAGGGGCTTAGACAAATTCATGGAGGACAGGTCTATCAATGGCTACTAGTCTAGGGGTTATAGACCACCTCCAGCCTCAGGGGCAAGATGGCTCTAAATACCATTTGCAGGGGAGCAAGAGCAAGAGAGAGGGTATGCCCTCATCTTTTGCCTGTGGGCTTCTCAGAGGTATCTGGTGAGCCACTGTGTGAAACAGGGTGCTGGACTGGATGGGCCTTGGGCCTGAATAAAAAGGGTTGTTCTTATATTTTTATCTTATTTAAACCACAACAACAAATCTGCTGTTTGGTTAGCAGTTAACCCCTGATAAATTGGCAAAGAGGCACCTTTTAACATGGTGATTCTCTTTATTTAGCAGGGGGAGAGTAACTGGCCCTATCCACCCTTAGCACAATACCTCCAGTGACTGTTGCTGGTGTCTATCTTACGTTTCTTTTAGATTGTGAGCCCTTTGGGGACAGGGATCCATCTTATTTATTTGCTATTTCTCTGTGTAAAGCACCCTGAGCCATTTTTGGAAGGGCGGTATAGAAATCGAATAAATAATAAAATAATATAAATATATATGAGAGGGCGAAACAGAATAAATATGCCTTCTTAGCTCCCAGACCTATGGATCAATATATATATCACTCAGAAAAAACATTTCATATGTTTATGCAGTAAGTTTAAGTTTTGCTCAAATTACAGTCAGATAGTAGTGAATTTCAGGGAGAGGCTGTGTCTTCAACCAGGATCAGGCTCATCTACATTTACAAGATGTTACTAATAACTGAGACATTCGGCCCATCTCCACCAATCCAGTCCCTGCCCCCCACAATAGTCAGTAACTTGAAATGTTCCGAAAATCTGTTTCTGGCTTGCAACAGATTTGAGATTCCTCTAAACACTGCTGCTCTGCTATCTGATCAAATTGGGATTGTCAGATGATGGAGTGCAGCTGGAGACAAGACTGCAGCAATGAAAAAGTAGAACGTTTTGCAAGTGTGATTATCTGGCTTAGTTTTAAGCACACTTATTAGTGCATTCGTTCTGCTCCCAGAAGAAACAAGTCCAACTGTGAAATTATCCTCACGACATAGAAAAGGCCATTGGTTGAGAATAATTATGTTGTTCTCATGTAACTGGGATGCTTTCCAGTAATATTAGTATGTGCTCCCCCATTTCCCTGTAGCATTTAGTTTCCTTTGGAGAGATGAGAAGAGCACTTCAGAATTGTAGTGTCATTGCAAGATTTCCTTCATTGACAAATGTGCAAGCACAACCTGTTTCATGAACAACAGAAATCAGTTGAGAGAGACAGGATCCAGAGGGCAGTGAATCCTCTCAGAGCACGCTCCTTCAGTTCCAGCTAATTTGAGTTAGAAACTATTCTCTCTCCCCACTCCATCCCTTCTCTCCAGCTCATTTTATTCTTCGAACTAAAAACTGTTACTCACCCACAAACCCCGGCAGATCACTTCTCTCAGACTCCGCCCCTTCAGGAGGCCACCCACGGTCATAAATAAGCATTCACTTTCTTTTGCCAAAACCCTGCCCACTCATTCACAGTGATCAAGACAGCCAGACTCAGAACCATGATGATGATGTTCTTCTGGATTACTTCCTTAGTTATCACCCGTTGAGCAGCCCTAAGGAACACACCCTTTGGCTGGATTTGCACCTGCTAATGTGACCCTGATGCTTATCCAGCTGGTGCAGGCAGCACCCAATCATAAGTCACTTGAACATTGGCTCTGTGTCACTGTCAGCTGGAAGAGGCCAAAAAGCCATGCAGTTCAACCCATAGTTCTGTGGTAAGACCAGCCTCCCACAGATCAAACAAAGTCATTCCACCAAGCAGCTACTAGGGGCATTTCAGAAAGGTACCTGCCAAGCATATGAAAATACTTAGCCTGGTTTCAAAGCTTCAGGAGAGCTGTCTAAAGCATCTGGTTCTACTCAGGACACTAAGTGGGTAGATGAAGGGAAGGAAGTGACAGTGCTGTTACTAAACTGTGGAGGCCAGAGGCACTAGCCTCTCAGAAGGCTGCTGGAAGGTATGGGAGGCAGGCCGCAGAACTCTAGCAAACCATACAGGTTGTAGATCTATTGGAAAGAATGGCCATGGCTGGCCAAGCTGCAGATCACTTCAGGCTTTCATATAATTTTGGATTCATACCACCCACTTTCCCTGCCCAGAAATTCACATCATGTCCCATAAGCAACCTCCCATTTGAGTAACAGTAGACATTTCTCCCACCTGAACTTTAGATGTTTAAACTGAGAATTATCAAAGTTTTTATCTCATCATCAGATGAGGCTGTACTTCAAGAAGGTTCTGAGGCTTGGAAGCTGTTTACAAAAAGCATGGTCTTTCCACCTCCAACCTATGGAGGTGACCCACCAAGCTATTGCTTTCTCCTCTCCATGCTACCAGAAAGCTAGTTAAAACATTTTGATTTCATAATGCTCGTGAAGGGGATGGATAATTGCTGCTATTGTTAATCTGACATTTGTTTGATTTCTCTCGGCTCAGTTATTAAAACCATTAATAGTTTGGGATTGGTGGCTTTAATTAGACATTTTAACTGGACATTTTAAATGGGTTTTATTGTGTTTTGCTATTTTAGGGAAATAATGTTAGGGATTCTCTTGAATTGAAATGACTAGTAGAAACTGACTAGATAGATAGATAGATAGATAGATAGATAGATAGATAGATAGATAGATAGATAGATATTCTACCAGTTCTGGATGGGGTTGCACTCCCCTTGAAGGAGCAAGTATGCAGTTTCGGGGTATTACTGGACCCTGTTCTGCTTTTGGAAGCTCAGGTGGAGGCGGTGGCCAGGGGTGCCTTTGCACGGCTTCGGCTAGTGCACCAGCTGCGTCCCTTTCTCAAGAAGGCAGATCTGTACACAGTTACCCATGCCTTAGTCACATCACGGCTGGATTACTGTAACATGCTCTACATGGGGCTGCCCTTGAAGAATATTAGGAAACTGCAGCTAGTGCAAAATGCATGAGCTAGGATTTTATCTGGAGGTGTCCGCTGGGATCACATCACACCCATTTTGAAAGAGCTGCACTGGCTACCAGTTTGTTTCCAGGTCCAATTCAAGGTGCTAGTTTTAACCTTTAAAGCCCTTAATGGTTTGGGCCCAGGATACCTGAGGGATTGCCTGCTGCCAAGGGTTGCTGCCCGCTTGACAAGTTCATCTGAGGGGGCTCTGCTACGGGTGCTGACAATGAGGGAGGCTCGGCTGTCGTGCACGCAGGACAGGGCCTTCTCTGTTGCTGCCCCCAGACCCTGGAATGCTCTCCCGGTGGCTATTCGCTCCTTGGTTTCCATCCCAGTTTTTAGAAAGCATGTGAAATCATGGCTTTTTACCCAGGCTTTTATATGATTGTCTCTACTGCTGCTTCTTTGTATATTGTATGGTTATCTTCTGCTTGGATTTTAAAAATCTTTAATCAGATATATATTTTTTATATTTTAGCTTAATATTTTAATTGTGTAATTTTTATAGTCTTGTTTTAATTTTTGTGTGAACCACCTTGGGATTGTTTTAAAGAAAAACAGTATAGAAATTTAACGAGAGAGAGAAAGAGAGAGAGAGAATAATGTGCTGAATAAAAATGTAACAGGAAAAATACTATAGGAAAAATCAGTGCCAAAAATAAGTTTGTGTGTGTGTGAGGACAGCAACCATGAGACTCAACAACATTCACTGTCAAACTACTTTTTAAGTGGGTGCTTTCCTAATCCAAGTGTGTAAGGCAACCATGTTTTTCTTTTTAAAAATGAATCATCTGTGGGTAGAAAAAATTATGGGTTTAAATTATAGGGGTGGTGGGAAAGTCTGTGAATTCAAACTAACTTTACATACATAATTAGCCGCTTGAGACATGTCAAAAACCTCAAAACCCACCAAGTTCACTCATCCCAACTACTGGTACTGTACTGGCACCCGTGAATATATTTAGGGCCAGATGGTGTGTCAGTAGATGCGATATCCAAAGACTAGACATTCAAGATGTCTTCATTCCCATGTCTTTCCCAGTCCAGAGCCTTCCTTATTATCATCAGGAAATAGCAGCTGTCTCCTTGTTCCTTGAAGTCAAAGGAGGGAAGGCAATCTACTGATATGAGTCACTGTCTCTCCCTGCCACACAGCAACTTTCTCTCCCTGCCATACAGCAACAAGTGTCAGACATCTATGAGTAGTTGTAGACAACAGCACTTCTCTCTTTCATGGGAGTGCAGGAGGAATTACACCTCCCAAAAGCAAGTTCTTCAGCATTTATCTCTACTTCACAACCTACTCAATAGATACGATTTCTAATCAGGCTTTTACAATAAAAGCTTCCACCACTGGACCTGGAACTTGTCACTGTTTATTTTCTGTGCCGTCTGTGTAAACTCCTTGTTCGGTTGTCCATTTATGGAATTCAATAGAGTAAATCTGTGTTTTGCACAAGTAGCTGTGAAAACGGAAGAAGGTGCAAAAATGACTTCTTCTTCTTCTTCTTCTTCTTAATAATAATAATAATAATAATAATAATAATAATAATAAACATATTCTCCTGCAACAATAAACATATTGTCCTGCAACACACCAGAAATGAGGGTGAAAAGTTTAGGTGATTAAAACAATATTGAAGTGTGTTTAGCTCACCTGTTTCATTAGCTCACCTGTTCACATCGCATAGCATCCTTAATGAGCCTAATTTTGACTGATGTCATTATTCTGGCTAACAGCTAGTGCTTGGCATGGGCTTTACAAGAAACATTCCCCATACACTTTCTAGGCATATTGATTTGCTATTAAATTTTCCTTCCCCCCACCAGCTTTTTTTTTTAAGGTGAAGTGTGCCGTCGAGTTGGTGTCGACGCCTGGTGACCACATAGCCCTGTGGTTGTCTTTGGTAGAATACAGGAGGGGTTTACCATTGCTTCCTCCTGAGCAGTGTACCAGTGGCGATAAAGTACCAGCGGGGATTCAAACCAGCAACCTTCTGCTTGTTAGTCAAGCATTTCCCCGTGGTGCAGGGGCAGCGCCACCATTGGGCGAAAGGGTTCAAAGAACCCGGGCCACCACCAATCAGGGGCCGTGAGCACAGCCCCAGACATGCCCCCCACGTCTGACATCAGATGCAGGGGCATTATTTCAGTCCCAAATGGGGCCGCACGGCCCAGTTTGGGGCCGAAATCGGCAGCCAGAGTGACTCTCCCTGCCTTAAAGGTCCTGATTGATCTCCTTCCCAAACAGGGCCACGCAGCCCCTTTTAGGAGAGAGATTGGCCCATGCTGCATTGGCAGTGTGGCCAGAATGGCTCTCCCTGCCTTTAAGGATGGGAGAGTCGCTTCGGCCCATGCTGCCCAACGCAGCACAGGCCAATCTCCCTTCCAAACGAGGATGCAAGGCCCCATTTGGGAGGGAGACCACATCCCCTGCATCTGATGTCAGACGCGGGGGTGTGGCTAACTGGGCCCCTGCGTCTGATGTCAAACATGGGGGGTGGTGCCAGGGGGCCATCACTGCACACAGGTCGCCGCCAGCCTCCCTATGCTCCAGCTACTGCGTCACTTAAGGGGCCCCTTTTTAAAAAAAACAAAAACAAAACACCTTTCTTTAAATGTCAGTGATGCAGGTCATGTGCTTCGCTGAGTGCTGTGCAGAACTGGCCAAAGAGCATGTGATATATGAGACTCTTGTCTGGACTTGAGGAACAGCCTGTTGACAGACAAACTCTTGGATTAGTAGCATGGTACATTCAGCAGTCGCTTATCAGTTAGTGCTGGGGCTGTTCTCCTGCACATCAGTGTATGAAAAGAGAAGGGGTTGTCTGGTTCCAAAGGCAGCCTTGTCTTCTCTGGTGAGTAGGAGTGTTAGCTGTCAGCTGGGACAAATGAGAAGGCACAGTGGGGCAAGCCCAGGGTATTTACATTCTCATCCTTGGAGCGGCAAACTACATGTTACCTGGAATGTGTCATTATGAGACATGCTTAAGTCCAGCAACTAGAAGCAGTGGCAGGAAAAGCCAGCCAAATTGGGACAGTATCCTTTGGGGCAGGGAGGAGACTTATCCTTCCTCCCTGCATTGTTTTCCTGATAGAAATAGCCAGAGAGCTGCTATTTGCTCCTGAGGTGGCTATTTGCAGCAAATCTCTCCTGCCCAGTTCAGAGAAATAGTTCTGGAACCATCCTGGAAAGTGAGATGTACGGCAAAATAAGAAACAGCTCTATCCTTGCCTTCTAAAATTCATACATGGAGGAAAATATACACATTCTGCAGTCAGCAAACCTTAAAACTAGAAAAATGCAAATTATAGTCAGAATTTATTCTGAGATGTGGGTTTCTGGTTTGAGTTTCCAGAGCAGGAGTCTGGTTCCCAAAGAATCCCTTGACCTCAGGCTCAATGGATTTTCCAGATGACAAAAAAACTAAGGCTGCTTCATTTGGTCAATGAATTGATTAAACATCTTTTGATCAATTGAAAAGTTGCCTAATTAATTTGGAAAGATATATATACAGTATACACACATACATACATACAAACATACGTGTGTGTGTGTGTGTGTGTGTGTGTGTGTGTGTGTGTGTGTGTGTAAATGTAAATCAATAGGGGGCAGGCACTTTTTTAAAAGAGCATTCCTCCTTCTCTCACATGACAGGTTATGCCTCTCAAAAGTGTAGTCATACGTGGAAAATATTCATGGTTTGTGCATTTTGCTCCCATCTTCTTCTTGTTGTTGTTGTTGTTGTTGTTGCATTCCACCACTATTTTTTCTTCTTGTTGTTATTCCCTTAATTAAAGAGGCATTACCCTAGCTAACTGGGCAAAGAAGCATCTTAAAGTGGTAGTTGTCTTGTATTTGTAGTTGTTGTACACTGCCCAGAGACTCTGGATGGGGCAGTTTATAAATGTAAGAAATAAATAAGAAATAAATAAATTCACCAGGGAAAGCAACTGTCCCTAGTTAACCTAATACAGTATTACTGTTGCTGGTCCTCCTCTTTCATTTCTTTTGAGACTGCAAATCCTCTGGGAACAGGAAACCATTTTCTCATACCTTTTACTTGTGTAAAAGTGTGTGGTGGGGTGGCTTTTATTAGCCGTGGTCTTGGCCTCACAGTTTCACATATCTGCATTCAGGCAATGTAGATCTGACCTCATTGTATGCAATTTTAAAAATAGTAAAAATTCACCTTTCCATGATTCCAGGGTGGCTGGAAATGACCTCCAAAGTCATTTTGCTGAATGGGTCCATTTCGTTGTTCATGCTTCAAAAAAACAAAAAGTTCTCACAATTTTTTGCAAAAGATTGGCAGAATGTGTGTGTATGGGGGGGGTCATTTGGTGGCAGCTGGAGACCTGGAGAGCATAGCATGGCACTTTATTTCTCTCATTTCTGCTTTTTTGGACCTTTTTTTCACCTCCAGGAACCTACCCCCTGCCAATTCCCATTGCCTCAAGGTCTCGTTATCCACGGTTTCGTTATCTGCAGTTGTAGCCGGGAACGGAACCCATGCGGATAATGAGGGCCACCTGCACATTCATTAATAATAATGAAATGCAATATTATTTTGATTTTAAACATTGCTTTTAAACTCGTATTTTATATTGATTACTCTAGGTGAAACAATTCATGAATTTAAAATTTTGTAGGTTTTTAAAACAAAATTGGCAAGTACATTAATTGTATTTGCCAAAAGCCACTCCTAGCCCAGAGTGGCTTTTGGAAGGGTGCAGTTTATTTTATTTATTTTATTTTATACCACCCAATTAAAAATGGCTCAGGGTGGTTCACAATCAAAAGTAAAACAACTACATTTTTTACAAATGATAACATACAACTACTTAAAAGCCATTTAAAAGGAGCCCCTGGTGGCGCAGTGGTAAAAACTGCCGCCCTGTAACCAGAAGGTTACAAGTTCGATCCTGACCAGGGGCTCAAGGTTGACTCAGCCTTCCATCCTTCCAAGGTTGGTAAAATGAGTACCCAGAATGTTGGGGGCAATATGCTAAATCATTGTAAACCGCTTAGAGAGCTTCAGCTATAAAGCGGTATATAAATGTAAGTGCTATTGCTATTGCTATTGCTAAATGCTGTTAAAAGCCAAGCTTAAAAATTAGAGTCTTTACAGATCCCTTGACCATATATAGAGATGATAGGCCTCATATTTCTATGGGGAGCACATTCCATAATCTAGGAGCGGCTACTGAGAAGGCCCGAACCCAAGTTGCTGCCAGGCAAACTGGTGGCACCTAGAGACAGATCTTAATGAGCAGTGGGATCTTACAGAAAAAGGTGCTTTCTCAGGTAACTCAGACTTAAGTCATTCAGGGCTTTAAGGATGATAACCAGCACTTTATATTTTGCCCAGGAACATATCAGCAGGTGTGTGTGTAAAGTGCATTTTTTCCATCAACAATACATTGTGTTATGATCCGTGGGAAAATATGTTATTTCCACCACATAATCACTTCTTCTGGGACAGCCATTTGAACCCCCCACAACTGCATATGACTGCAAAATTCATGTGTAAAATAAGATCCTCCTAAAAATATTAAATGGGTGATATGAAGACATGATTGCAGTGAACAATGACTCTATCGCAAAAGTAAGAAAATAACACAATATTCTGTAAATAGTTTTATTTTATTTATACTGTTGAAATCCCAAGGAAGCCTGCCAGAGTCCATGCCATGGATAGCAACAGAGAATCAAATTTAAAACATACAAACTTTGTGAAATGTAGCTTTGGTGTGAAATTTGGACTGACATCCTAGTCAGTTATCTTAATTGACCCATCTCCTTGATCACAAAACTAGTCCCTTCTGCCACTTTGACTAATGAGCTGGAAAGTAAACATCTTCTTGTTACAAGTCTTTTGCTCCAGCAAATGTAACCATTAACTTCCCACCGATATCCTCTTCTCTCTGAAGAAATGCACCCCATGCTGCTTCAGCAGTGCCTCCTTCCTGAACAGAAATACACACAAAGGCACCACCATAAACAGAGGGCTCTTACATCTAGGAAAGCAGCCTGAAAATTCAGTGAATAAAGCAAGGCTTTTCACATAAAGAAAAGACTTGCCCAAAGCAAGAAATGTGTATAAGCCAGTATTGGGGGGTGGGGGGGACCACGATTCAATAAAAGCTGTTCTTCTAGTCAATATCCATTTCTGCAGAGACATTTCTCTGAAGTACAAGAGATTTTAAAACAACTATCCACTGGCTGGCTGCAGGTTTCGGGGCCCTCTCTCCATGGGCCCCCTCCCACCAGGATGGGCCCAATTCTGCCACCAGATCAGAAAGCAATGGGCACAGAGGTGGTCTCAAGGGCCAGCAGTGGGTTCTGAAAGCCTGAGGCTCTCTGCAGCATGCCATCTAGATGTTATGGATCAAAAGTTGTTTTTATCATCATCATCATCATCGTCATCGTCGTCGTCGTCGTTGTTGTTGTTGTTTAAAGCACAGGTGCTCCTCACTTCTGTACCACTAAAAGAAAGTGGTTACATATAACAGCAGGATTAGAATATCCACATCTGAGAGTTGAGCAGAAAAAAATATCCTGGATTATAAAACAGTTTGGTGTCATTTTATAAGGAGAAGCTAACTTAGTGACTGAAAACTAGATAGTCTAATGCAGGGCTGCTTTGTTTTGGTTCTCCTGCAGATGTTGGCCTACAACCCCCATAACCCCTTACTATTGCCCATCATGCCTGTAGGTTATGAGAGTTGTAGTCCAAAAACTGCTGGAGGGCTGAGGTTTAGCCCTGGACTAATATAAAGTAGGATATAGCTTTTCCTTGATAGCACACCTGCTATATTACTTAAGATCCTTATAATGTTCCAGCCCTGCCAAAGCTTTTGGATCAGAATTGAGTGAATGCAGAGTTACAGCCAGGAAACTGGCAGGGGCGTAACTATAATAGGGCAAGGGGAGACAGTTGTCTGGGGGCCCACGGCCTTGGGGGGCCCCTCAGAGGCAAGCCACATGACTGACTCTCCCATCCACACACCCGCCCAGGCTTCCTTCAGTTGTATTCATCCTCCAAAATTGATGTGAGTGTTAAGACCTAGAGCTACCAGAACAGCATGTCTTTCTCTCGTACCTTTAAATGACTTGCATTGTCCACAATTTACAAAACCCTTTAAAAAATAATTTAGGATGATGTTCTGTTGTGGCACATAGGGTGTGTGTGTGTGTGTGTGTGTGTGTGTGTGTGTGTGTGTACACACATACACACACACAATGCTTTTTGATACCACTATTCAGCCTCATTTAAGATTTCTTTACTTCATGAGCTGAGCTTCAGTGAGGGGGGGCCTATTTTAAAACCTTGTCTCTGGGCCCACTCCAACCTTGCTATGCCCCTGGAAACTGGGTTTCTTATTGGCCTTTAGAAGCTTTGCATATCAGCCTAAGCTTCTGAAGAGTCTAATTAATGCTGTTATACTCAATTAAATGACACATTTACTGTTGACCAACAAATGTACTTTGCTTGTTAATTTTCATGTATTAGATCAAATAATGAAACGATGACATGTTGTCAATACCTTGGTGAACAATGACCAAGAGCCCACAGACCATCCGTGATGGGCAGAAGAACTGCCTGAGTCTGCACCTGAATAAATTCTAAGTGGCTTGATTTTATGGATGTCAACTAGTCATTTAAAAATTCGCTGGCTGGTCTAGCCCCTAGCCCCAATCATGGGGCAACAGCATCAACAGCATCATCTCCACTACATGTCAGGGCCAAAAGGCCGCCTCAGTTCCTGATGGGAGAAGCCCTGATTGCCAAACCCTTCCCCATACGCTTGATGCCACATACCAGGCTGTTGCGAGGTCTCACCAGCAGTTTTAAGCCCTGGGCACAGTGGTACATGCTTGCAGAATGTTAGGGATCATGGGAGGCATATATCCCTGCATTCCTGGATTCTTCATTTTTGGAATGTGTGGATTGGAGTGGACTGACTAATCTTTCAGAATACATTGTAGGCTGGAGTGGTCCAGAGCTCTTGTCATGGCCAATCACTTATAAATTCAGGCCGCCACCACACATCATTCTAGTGGCTCTGTTCTGCTGCATATTTGCTAATCACAAACTTGCTCTGTGACAATTTGAAATATCTGAAAACTTTCATTCCCTGATAAACAACAGCTGAGCATCCCTGGGCATCATCCTACTCCCCCCCCCACCCAGAGCAAGGTTCATGGGAAAACATTCAGAACGAGGAGAAATGGATTTAAAACATCACCAAAGTTACCCAGAGCAATGCCATGTTGAGCAGGGGCGTGTCAAGGTCATTTCCGATGCTTGAGAACATTCTGCGCCCCTCATTTTTCTGGCCCTAACAATAACCAACATGATCAGCTGCAATTGCAGTATATATTGAAGAAAAAACAGAAGAAATGCTGCTATCGTGATGGTCCCAAGAAAGGCTCTGAATAAGTTCAGGACTCTAAAAATTCATTTCCACTTTTTACCCATTTCTTGCAGGCTTAAGAGCTTCAATGGGGAAATAACATCTTACGCATGGATGTCTGGATTTTCTAAAACAGAGAAGGCAGTTCAGGGTGAACAAAGGAAGGTGGAGATAGTCCTTCTGCTCAAGTAAAGGGGGAAACCTGCATCTGCAATGCTTGTCCTATTCAGAGTTCACACAGAGCTCTGAAATGGGGTCCCACTCTCTGACAAAGGGCATACAATATGAGTAAAGTTGCCATGATTTAAGAATAAGGTGATGGGGTATTTCATTATTGTAAAGTAGAAGCCTTTTAAGACAGTACACCCTTCTTTTTTATTGTTATTTACCGGGAGTCAGACCCCTGTTCTATTCCATCGTTCCATTTAATTCTGATAAAAAGCAGACTCAGCATTAACTGTTTTATACAAACTAATAATTTACACTAGGAGAGCCAAGTGGATGGTACTGAACCCTTTTCAACCTATGTAACATTTTAACTACTTTAAACACATCCAGCTGTGCAAAGTTCACTTCAGCATGTAATGTGAATGGGAGAGAACATTTATGGGGTTTTATTTTAATGTATCACCCAGTCAAGGGGTCCAAGATGTACCTCAACATATTGGGAAGCTCTTATATCTTTTTCTCTCCATTGCCTTCTCCATTGCTGCCCCTGGACTTGGGAATGCACTCCCTGTTGAAATAAGAATCTCCCCATCTCTGGTAGCTTTTTAGAAGGTCCTTAAAAACACATCTGTTCACCCAGGATTTTAATTAGATTTATGGCGTACAATTTTTAATGTTGGTTTAAAATGATGTTAATGATTTTAATGTCTAAATGATTTTAATTATTTAATTTAGTTTAGATTTTAATTGTTAATTGATTTTAATTGTTTTTGTTTTTGATGTAAACCACCCTGAGCCATTTTTGGAAGGGGAGTATATAAATCCAATAAATAAATTAATTTTTAAAAATGCAATACTAAACCTGCAGTCCTATGCATATTTGCCTAAAAGAAAGCCTCACTGTAGGGCCTGCTTGAGTACTGGAACTGACTTCCATAGGATTCCACTGCCTGACATATTAGGGCTGCACACACAATCATCTGGGGGTGGTTTGGAAAAGTCCTTATCCTGTGCTGAATAGACAAGCACAGCCTCCGTTGGGCTCTGTAAGCCCAGTGCACACACAAGTGCTGCAGCAGTGAGGCTGGAACAGGGCAGTCGACTGAGAATCAGAAGAACCCTCCCACAATGCACTGCACTGCTGGGAGAAGGGGAAACCTCATTACATCAGCAGCTGCCACAAGGGGGGAGGAAGTAGGCCCAGCCCTATTGAAGCCATTCCAAGGAGGAGCACAGAGTATGCTCTGCAGAGCAGCACGAACACAGATGGTAGCCCCTGTAGCTGCAACTCTGCATCACAGCCATGGCAGCCAGCTGCTAGGAGCTGCTGGAACAGGGAAGGTCCAACACACCATCAGCAACCCAAGGTAGGGGGGCTCCTATTTTTCCCCTCCAACCTAGGATAAGAGCAGGGTTTAGGAACTGGGTTACCTTCCTGTCCGAAATTTGGGCTTGAGGGATTCCCATGAGTTCTCATGACCAGGAAACCCTGAGTGTATTGCCTCTTAGCCCTGATATCATGATCATGTGAACTGCCTAGGTATCAGCCCCCCGCCCCTGCCCCATGCTCCAGCCTAGCACTGCTACATCTGGAGTTTGGAGTCCCTGTGCCAGTAGTGACAGATTAGATTGTCCCTTTGCCCCTGTGCTGGGGCATGTCTGCTCCTGTGCTGCTTTTTTATAAGGTCCACTGCTTGGCAGGTAGAGCCCTGGCAGACCGGAGAAGCCTCTACCTTATGCTCTTCTCCACCTAAGCATAAGAGACCTTTGCCGTGTCTGTCAGAGGCGGACAACTTGCTGTGGCAAGTTACTAGGCTTTTGGAGATAGTTTTACTTGTCATAGAGTAGGGGAAATGGGAGCAAGGGGGGAAACCATAAGAAATAAAGGTGTGGAATGTATATAGAGGAAAAACAAAAAAAAAGAGAAAGCCGGAATAAAAGGAATACTGAAGAAAGGGATTGGGAATATTGAATTAACTCTTTCAGACTTGGTCTTTCCGGTGATGGTGGCACGGGGAAGATCCAAAATGGTCAAAACCTTGCGGTGGGCAGTGAAAAACGGAGGTATGAAGGCAGGGCGCTCTCTGAGTACAGAATACAGTAGGGGCAGGGTTACTGCCAAAACAGCTCTCTCTCAAGCTCTGGAAGATTCAAATGTGGATCTCTGCATAGGCACGGACACCCATCAGTGTGATGCACAGAGATGGTCCAGAAGAATGGATGGGTTCTGCAGCTCTTTCCTAGCACAGGACACCACTCTAGCTACAGCAGGACAATCCTCTGAATAAGCTCCAGGAGTCTTGAACCAGGACTCCCAGCAACCAAGCTGAGGCTCCAGCAACTTACCTCCTGTGCCACCATGTCTGCTGGAGAAACTGCATTCTACATTCACTGCAGCAATCAAACTAGTGAAAGAAACTTGTCCCCATGAACAAAGGGCTATCTCCCTAAGAAAGGATAAAGTAGTACATATTGTGCATAGAGGAGCCCAACTTCCAATGGAAGGCAGCAGGGATGGGACTTGGAAGCTAGCCTCTCTGTGGATGCATTCGTGCATAATATGAAACTGGAGGTTGCTGAACCTGCAGTTAATTTTTCGAAACATGAATCGTATCGCAGATGTTCATCCAACCGCAGTCTGGAACCTCCATTTTTGGGGCAGGAGAGCCCCTCCCTATTCCTGGTCCACCAAGGCCACATCCCAGCAAGCTCCATAGCGCTGGTGTCATCAGACTGTGGCCTGATGGTGTCAGCACATCTCCAGGGTGGCAGCCATTGGCCATGATCTTCAAGGGAGCATGTCAAGTGGGATCATGCCTTTTCGGAATGGTCCACCTGCCCTCTGCAGGGAAAGGGTATTTAAATCCCTTTAAACACCATGCCATTCAAGCCCTTCTTCTGACAGCAATTGCACTGCCGCCATTGTAAGAGCCCCGAAAAAAACCTGTCTCACACAAGCACAATTTCTGATGGGGGGGGGATCTGGGGGGCACTATTTTTCTATTACTCAGGAAAGGGAAGGGAACATGATGATGATGACTAGGAGGCAATAGGTATATGAGGGAGGGCAAAGTATCCTGGGGACCAAGGATGCTTTTGCGGTGGCTCACCCTGGCAAAGCAGTCCATGGAGACCAAACCACACTCCTGTCCCCATGGCTGCTTGCCACCAGGGGACTGGCACTCTCATAAGAGGGACAGTCTACTTGCGTGGTACCCCTATTCTCTCTGGTTAATGATAGAACTTCCTAACAGTGGCCCCCTCTTCTCGAGGGAAGCCTTTGATGCAGCCAGGGGAGATTTTGATGCTCCATGTGTCCAGTCATAGCCAGGTGAGCAGAATGGGGAAACATCGGGGCCGGGGACAGATCTTCACTCTCATTCAAATTTCCCTGGTTTGCACAGGTATTGCGCCATATGCAGATCTGCTGCCACAGGGAATAATGGGAGAGGAGATCCCAGTTTCCAGTGACCCCAGAAGAATGGAGTTGCCATTCCGGCCAGAAATAAAGATGGACATGTTCAAATGGGCAGACGGGCTGGCAGAGGGCATGCTTTGAAAGGTTCTTTGTGGCAGTCACCAAGCCCTATTGCCAGGGTATCCATCCCCGCAGCTTGCTTGTATAGAACAACCTGGCTGGCTGGCACTTACAATCCAGCCCTCATGTGTTTTTCCATTACCTGAAATAGCACATTTTGAGCAACTCAGCTCGACACTCCTGTCCCCAAGATGGTTCTTCTCATGAGTTGTAAAGGGGCCTCCCCAATGGCCTTACACTCTCATGAGTGAGAGGTCTGCTCAGCAACAGCATCCATCATAAGCACAGAGGAGGAATCTCACTTGGGACAATGCTGATCCTGCTGCCCAGCCCTTCTCATGAGTAAACCTAGGGACCGCACATGTTCCCCCAAGGAGAAGGGGCAGGGCTCCCCTTCCCCATCATCATTGTGCAAAAAATAGAGAAGAGCCATTCAAGGATTCCTGGACGGTTGTGGCTGCCCTTTAAACCCAATCTCAGGTATCACCACCCTGCCGCCCCTGTGCTCTAATGGAGTTGCCCTGTTTATGTTGCCACCTTGAATGTATGTGCTTGTGAATATTCATTTTTGTTGCTTCATTTTCGGAGAACAAAACATGTAGTGCCCGTCTTGCCACCCCTTGCTCTCCTGACTGCTGGTCGGGGGGAGGGGACAGAGTGGGAAGAGGGCAAGACCTGGTGTGACGTTGCCGATTGACAGGCTGACAAGCTTGGGATGGGATGTGGTGGCATCCTTGTTTCTGGACAACTGCTTTATTGGATTGGAGACAGAGGGTGGGGCAAGTGCTCGGAGAGGTGGCCAGCGAGAAGTGCTGCAGGCATGGAGCGGGCGCAATGCCGGGTGGGTCTGGGCTGTCCTCTCTATGGTTACAGTTCCAGAAACTGCATGAAACTGTGGTTATGGTGGCATCCGTCTTCAGATGTAGCTGCCATTGAAAAACCTCAGGTTATAGTGGTGAAACTCACTACAAACTGAAGGTTCAAACTGGAGTTTGGTGAGTCAAACTGCAGGTCGCTTTTGCCGTGAAATCACAGATGCATGCATTTGGACGTTTCCAGTTTCAAACCTCTGCCCTATTTAACTGCACTTTTGCATTATGTGCGAATGCAACTACTGATTCACAGCAGCCTATTGGTGCTGAGTGATGAGCTTTCCTAGGACTTCTTGGAAACAAATCTGTAAATATGGAAGAAAAGGGCATGATCTGCCACATCCCAGCATATAAATGTGTTAGTCTTTAAAATGCCACAAGACTCTTTATTGTTTTGCTGCAATAGATTTACGTGGCTATCCCTCTGGATGCTGATCCCAGCATATGTGTATGTTTGCAATAAATCAAAGTCAAAACTAATTCAAATTCCACAGCTGGGATACTTCATTTCAATTGTTAATTTTGATCCAGTTTAATTAATCCGGGAAATCTGCTTAGGCATCTTCAACATTTATTTTACATTAATGAGCAAAGGAGAGATGGATAAATATTTTAAACCACTGCTGTTACATTTCACATTCATTTAGCACCAATCATGTGCCACTGCTCTACAGAACCAAGAAATAACACATTCCCTGCATTCATAAATAAATTTATTCAAAATGTTAAATGAATACATGCACTGGAAGGCTCATTTCACAGTTTACAATTTGAAATAACTTCAAATAGGATTTCACACCTTTCTGATTCATCTGAATATTTTTTCCAGCTCTAGAAACACACCCTCTATGAAAGAAGACACCTTATTTCTAAGAGCTGGTGTAGCGGAGTGGTTGAGCTATGTATCAAGAAGCCCGTGGTTTGAATCTCAGCTCGGTCCTGATCTCACTAGGCGGCTCTCAGCCCCACCACCCCCTATAATATGGGGTTTCTTATCTCTCAGCCTAATCTACTTCACGGGGTTGTTGTGATGATAAACATAACCATGTGCACTGCTCTGGGCTCTTCAGAAGGAAAAACAGGATATGAATATAAATTTAAAATTTAAAATATAATCATCATTTTGGAGTGAGGCTAAACAAACACAACAGTACTAGTTATAGGGGCCTCTGTGGTTCTTCACCAAGCAGAACCGATCAAATTTAATGACTATACTCACCCTATAGGTCATAACTACAGAATATCAATATCTATAAAGTCATTATGAAAACAATCCACCTTGTGCATGTGCACAAAGGGAGAGAAACCTTCCTTGAGCATGAAAACTCCACTACAACATATAAAAGAACCCTTTCAGTTTGCTGTTGATTGGTAGAAATTCAGTTTTTTGTTGATGTATTAAAAAAAAAACCCACTGCCAGCAAGAAACTATTCCAGGTATCTGCTTCTTATCTTTTTTATCAGTAGGGCAACTCACTGAATAGTGGAGTAAATCTTCTTCTACGTGGTTTATTATGATCATCCATTGGTTTAAGCCTGCAACTGATCTGTCTTGGGAAGCTGTTTTTATTTCTCATCAGGAGCATATCCAGACTGGGCTCTTAACTTGGAATGGAGGGTGAGTATTCACACATCAGCTGGATTCGCACGGAAGTCTGTGTGAGATATTGGGAAGCACTTCACACACAATTCAGGTTTTTCATTGGATGTTACAGCCTAGCCCAGGCCTGCTCAACTTTGGCCCTGCAGATGTTGGCCTACAACTCCCATAATCCCTGGCTATTGGCCACTGTAGCTGGGGATTATGGGAATTGTAGCCTAAAAACAACGGGGGGGGGGCAAAGTTGAGCAGGCCTGGCCTAGCCCGATTTAGGTCCTGGGTAAAAAATATCCACTTTTTGCGTCTGTTTTTTGGACAAATTTGAACTTGCAGCCTGCTGTCTGGGAAAACTCTTGGTAATTGTTGGCGTGAAACAGCCTGGTGGCTTGATCGCTTCAGGGCAGGCAAGCATGTCAGAAACCTGCCACTGTAGTCGCCATCCCTTATATGTTTCTCAGAGAGGTGATTCAGTGTCGGCACTGATGCAAGTCCTCAGCTTTCTAGGAGAGAATACAAAACTGAGGATTATGCCACCTGAAGATCTGACACCTCATCATGCTAAGTATGCAAAGCAAATAGGCCTTTCATAGGAAGACATCTACACTAATGGCTTTTTCTTTCAACTGTGACATCTCTCTGAGGTAGTATCATCAAGGGAGCATGGTCACATCTAGAATCTTTGGGATAATTAAGCCTATACAATTATGGGTCTATAAAATCATGCATGGTGTGGCGAAAGCTGATAGAGATAATGCTTTCTCTCTCACACAATTCTAGAACCAGGGATCATCCCATTAAACTGATTGACAAGAAATTTAGGACCAAAAAAGGAAGTACCTTTTCCATACAATGCATAACTAACCTATGTAATTCTCTGACACAGGATGTGGTTACAGCCACCAGCTTGGAGGGCTTTAAGAGGGGCTTAGACAAATTTGTGGAGGACAGGTCTATTAATGGCTACTAGTCTGAGGGCTATAGGCCACCTGCAGCCTCAGAGGCACAATGCCTTGCCCTCTATATATCAGTTGCAGGACAGCAACAGGAGAAGAGAGAGCAGACCCTCACCTCTTGCCTGTGAGTTTCCCAGAGGCATCTGGTGGACCATTGTGTGAAACAGGGTGTTGGACTAGATGGGCCTTGGGCCTGATCCAGCAAGGCTGTTCTTATGTTCTTATAATAATGGCTGTTTAAACCATCAGCTTATCCTATTCTGCATGTGCTTTGTTGTTACCATTAGAGCCCTATTTTCCTATGAGATCTGTATCTGGACAATATTTTAACCCTTTCACTAGGCCATCTCGCATGAGTCACCAAATTCTGCAGTATCTGAGACTGGGTGTTTAACCAGCTGTAGGCCTACAAAATCCATGGTGCAGCTTGGGGCAGGTTTTCTTGTCTTTTGCTTTTCTCTAGGGTTAGGGTTCAAGATTCTTTTATTGATAGCTTCTGATACCCAGTTAAAGATTTTCTATTAATACTACTGTATTTTTCTTATGTCTTGGTTCTGATGGATAAGACCTTGTATGTTAACTCATTTTGTTGGATTCTCAGAGATGTAACCTTTCTGTTTCTATATATAACGCTAATAAAAGCATCTTTTTAAAAGAAAACAAATCCATGGTGCAGCATAGCTATGTGTGAAGACTGAAATACACATTCACAAGAACACATAAGTGTTTATAAAAAGACTACAGAACCCATGGCATGCCAAAAAAAAAAACACCCCAGAGCTTTGAATTAAAGCAAACAACTGACAAAATATTAAGAAACAGAAGCACAGTTGGGACCCATCCAAGTCAGATAGACTGATGGATATTCCCTGAAAATTGGCTGTGAAAGTTCAGAGAAACAGAACCCTCCGGCAGGGTTCTCAGAGATATCCCTAAATCCCAGCTACTTTTAGCCAGGATTTCCTCACATCTGAACTAGTGTGCTGGGCATCATGAACCCTGTGAAGGGAACAATGGTAATTGGTTCACTGGCAGAGTTTATAAGGTGGCCTAACAGTGCTGGTTCTCTGTTACATACTATAGTATTTTTTTAACTGGCTGAACCTTTAGAAATATTTCATTTGGACTTCAACTGAAGTTTGAGCTCTTTGAGTTGTGCTCCAGAAACCATGTGGTGTTGATTATCAAGAATAATTAAGTGTGACAGTAGTCTGAATCTTAACAGTTCGCACATCTAAATTAATACATGTTGATGTTTCTCTTGATCATGACACTGAATAGCAAGTCAAATTCGTGCATTTTGAAGTTGACCTTAAATCTTTATTTACTTCATTATTCATAGTTTGTATGATGATTTTCTAGTGACCACAGTGGATCAGGGAAATGCTGTAAATCTCACAGCAAGCAGGCCTTCTGGACACTGGGATTCTCAGAGCACTCTAGTTTATTTTCAAATGCTCTTTGTTTCTGATTTTGTTCTGCTTTCTGTTTATTGTTATATTCAATTATTCAAAATACCACGTTCAGCAGTAGGGATGATCTTTAAATATCATCCTGGCCGTATCTAGAGTGTGAGTCTTTTAACAACATGTCACAGAAACAGACGTGTATGTAGCCTTTTCCTACAGTCCCCTACCCCACCCAAATGAACATGGTCACATGTATCTATTATCATGGGGCATCTTAACCTTTCTTTAATCCTCTTGTATCCTGTTGCTGCCAGCTTTTGCATATACTTTCTACTACTCCACCTATTCCCATTTACAGGATGAACTATATTGGTACATCTCTTTAGTATTTCACACATTTTTCTCCTAGAAAATGTTGAATTTTGACAACACCTGTGGCTGTTATTATACGAATACGATGAATATTTATATACTGCTTTTGAACAAAAGTTTGGGAAAGGTAGTTTAAGGTACCAAGAGGGTACAATCCATCCAAAGTGAAGCACTTCCACTGCTCCCAATGGGAATGAATGGAGCAAGTGCTTCACTCTCCCATTCTAATCCATAGGTCATGATAATGCTTCATTTTGTCTGGATAATGCCCAGTGGGTTCACGTTTCTTAGGGTTTTTCCCTACAACAATAAAGGTCACAAACATATTTTTTTTTTTAAATGAAAGCAGCAGTTCTCAAGATTCTGACATACAGGTATGTCCTGGTAGTTGGTACTCAAAGAAAACTATCATTCTTTCCCTGTGCCCAAGCGACTAAACAGTTTCATGATTAACACAGCCAGATCCTTCCTCTCTTTTCGTTGTTAAGGCTCCTACAAGCTGATGACCTGTGGGCCGTTCCTTAAAATGACCCATCAACCAATTAATGCATTTCATGGAGAGTGGGTGTCAGAGGATTGCTCTGTATCCTGTTTGTGACGGGTTTTGTGGCAACCTAAAAATATTCCTAATTGCTATGGAGAGAATAACTTGCTGTTGTCCCATTTCAGCAGGTTTTGACAAATTCCCAATACCCTCTCATCTGGTTCAAGTGGTGAGAGGGATGAGGATTAGTGACAGAGTGGTGGTTGCGGGAGACAGGGAGTCCTGGGACAGAGAGAAGCCTCCATATAATCGGCCTGTTCCTTATTCCTTCCAGATCCAAAGCCATGACCCTTTTTGCTGAAAGATTTTTAGGGTCAGACCAAAGACAAAAGGGCTGGTGTCATTGCTGCCAATTTCTGACTCAATAGGAGACTATCTCTAAGTGTGGAGAGTATTTCCCACGAACGCAGTGTACTTTACCCTATGATGAAACACCAAAGCAGTATAATTAGCATTCTCACTGGGCAAAAGAACAGCTTTGATTGTGTCTGCTTTCACTGAATCTTTGTCTGCTATCCAAACAGAAGCTGCCTGTCATACTATGCACTTGTTCTACCCACCTGTTTGTTCTAAGAAAACCCACTGCAACTCTTACTCATTATAGTATTGTTGGGGCAACATGTCTTAGTCAAATAGTTTTATAAGCTTTAATACAGTAATTCTCTTGTATTGTAGGGGTGTTGTAGGTACCCCTACAGCAGTACCACTATTCTGTGATGTCCAGTTATCCAGAAATATTCATTCTTCAGATCCATTTCAGATCCAGCAAAACCATATTATATAAATAGCATTCTGTTCACCCAGAAGAAGAAAAACCTGGTTAGCTAAATATTGTAGATGTTCCCATGCAATTTGGATACAGAAAAGTCAAATTCATATATCCATTGTTCCCTGATTATGTAATGTGGACCAAGATTCCCATGGCCATAGACCAGTGGTTCCCAGACTGGGAGCATCCAGCTGTTGCTGAACTACAACTCCCTTCAGCCCCAGCTACAATTTATTGTGACTGGGGATGGTGGAAGCTGTAGTTCAGCAACATCTGGAGGCTCCCAATTTGGGAACCACTGCCATAGCCCATTATATAATGGTGGCAATTTACACCTACCTTGATAATAGAAATCATCTCTGAGAAGTGATGCTCTGGAGTCACTATGGAATCTAGGTTCTCCCTGGAGAACCTAATTCATGTAAGACATTCTCCACACAAATGTATGTTGGAGAGCATTGCATGGAGTCCATATAAATCAGCCCAGACTTGCACTGCATAGAGACCGAGAAACAGAAAATGCATATGGATAGATGGTGATATGTAAATTTAGAAGTGGCTCTTCTGATGTAATGTTTTATAGTGATGAATTTTTTCAGAGCAAAACTGTTTATATGACAAGGACCTAGAAATTTGCTCATGAGCCTACAGCTAACCGTGTTTCCCCGAAAATAAGACAGTGTCTTATATTAATTTTAGCCCCCCAAAATGCACTAGGGCAATTAGCGGTACATCATAAATTACTGCTAGGTCTTACTTTCGGGGAAACAGGGTATTTGTCTCTGAGTTTAAAATAAGCTTACATTATTATTTTTTTTAAACTTTTTAAAAAACGAGATAAGCCCAGGCAGACAGGCAGGTGGGTGAGCAGACATAGGGCAGAAGGTGGGGTTTCCCTCCAGCCACAATTGCTTGAGAGAGAGAGAGAGAGAGAGAGAGAGAGAGAGAGAGAGAGAGAGAGAGAGAGAGAAGACTCTCACCCCCAGATGGAGCACCAGAAAGTTCCTAATTTTTCCAAAGGGGGTCGGAGAAGTCCATTCTGAACTGGGCTGTGCAAGTTCAGGTTCAGACTCTCTCCAACCCCCCCCCCCCAATTTGAGTAAAACCAACCTTGTCAATTTTGCACAGCCCTGATTTCTACATATAAGTGGCATCCACCAGATAACTTCAAAAAGCAAATCAAAGACTGTTTCCACACATTACACATGGCGGAGCTGCAACCAACCGTAATTCCCTAGTGAATACAACTGTATATTGTCTATCTTTGTTAATATGTGTTTGTCATCATATCCATTTTTTTAGGCAGACATTGTTGGAGATGCAGCTCCTGAAGGCATCAACTGTTTGCACCAGCAACTCTATTGCGGGGGATTAAGGATTAGAGATAGTGAATAACAGAATCCCCTCTGACCACTGTCCTGATTCCCATTTATTAGACTGATAGTCTCAGATTTCATTTTCTCACCTGAGAGACAACTTCCATCTTCTTCCTTCCCCTCACTCCTCATGTGAGGCACTCCCTGGCTAGGCATGTAGGTTCTACATCTAGCAGATGTATTTCCTCAATAAACCACTTTACTTTGAAACTTAACTCTAGGTCTCCAGATACTCTTAGGCCACCTTTGGACATCACAGGAAACCTGAGGCAAACTCACCTCAGGTTGGCCCTCCATGATGTCCGAATAATAAGAATCACAGTTCCTGGATCCAACCACAGTTCTGATTCCTCCCGCAAACATTCAATGGAACCCTTGGTTTGAATTAAGGTAAACTCACCAAACCAAGGGTCCAACATGTTGTCCAGTTTGTGCATGCTGCACAAACTGGAGTTATGTGTTGTAAGTTCCTCCCTCTCTGCAAAGCAATTGGCTGCCATGGCTTTCCTTCATGCTTCGGAGGAAGCCCACACAGGCAGTTCCTCCCACTTTGCAGTCTCTCAGACTGCAGATCATTATTATCTGGGAGTGTGCCGACAGAATGGATTATGTCCGAAGGATGCTTCAGTTAACAGTGCTCTTCTCACCCATGCACTTCTGCTGCAGGTGGGGCAGATACAGAATCTAGCCCCTCCAAATTCCAAGAGACATTAGGTATATGCCTAAAATGTTTCAAGAGTGCACCCAAAAATGTGATGTCTGAGGAGGTCCTTGGTAATGAAAGACAGGGCCTTCTCCATTCTGTAGGGAAACATATACATTTCTGACAATGCTGTTAGCGATCAGTGTGGGCATCAGCTCCTGAGGCATTGCCATAGATCTAAGAGCAAGAGTCCCATAGAATATTTCCATTTCCAGACAATGCAAAACAGAGAAAGGAAACAAGACCCGCCTCCCCCCCACACCACCACCGACACTGTAGCATTCCACAGTGCAGCTAAAATGCTCGTGAATGGGTGCAGCAGGATGAAGCCTAGCTGTTCCACTTATGCTAGACAAACTCTGTTGAGTTGGCTCCTAGCCAGGAAAAATAACCTATTACAATCCAAAGCCCAGCTAAGTCAAACAGTCCATGCTTAATTGACCCCACTCTAAGAGTTCTCTGTCCCCTCCAACGACCAGAAAGCTGATATTCTCAGCAGGTGAGATTGAAGCTGTCCAGGTCTAGCTACTCAATTTAAACTCAGCTGTTGTACACAGCAAGTAGATGCTATTCTGAAAGAGAGCCCAGGCACTAAGGGATAATAGCATGTCGATACAAATGCACCCCAGGTGCCCTCCCCCACAATTTTTTTGAAAGAAAACACTTGCTTCCAGAGGGAGTTATTTATTTATCTGTTTGCTTGCTTGCTTGCTTAATTTAAGGTAGCTGTATGGTCCTCTTCATTTTAAAACTTTCAGAATGGCTTGCAGAAAAAGTTATATAAACATAATCATAAACATGCAGGGCAAAAAAGCAGTATTGTTTTTTGGAAAATCAAAACAAAAAACCCAGAGTGACTAAAAAGATTGCAGTGATTAAAATAATCACTGTAGATCAGACAAATGCTCTAAAAGGCTCTAAAAGTGAAAAGAGACTGATAACTTAAAACATTCTCTCTTGACCCTAAAAACTAAGACATGAGGCTTAGTGTTAGGTAAGCTTCTCTTTCATTCATTCAAAGTTTATTATGGTCTATGACCAGGTAAGCTTCTCTTGGGAGAGCCTTCTGGGGTGCCACAAGCAAAAAGGCCCCAAATAAACAGAGTGCGGAGTATTTACTCAAAGAAGGGTGTCTTGAGTAAGGTCTTAGAAGTCAGACAGGACAAGGACTCTAGAAGGGGAGTGGCAGAGTGGGCTAGAGGCCCTCCTAAGAATGGCCATGGGGGCTGAACCCTGGTTCGGTTTGAATACAACCAGACTTGAATCAAACCAGTTCCAGTTCTATGCACACAAGAGCTGGGCCAGGTCCAGCTCGAGTCCAAACTGGTTCAGGCCCATCTCGGTGAGGGAGGGGGAATGAATGACCAGTGAGCATCTTCAGCAGCCTCCAAAATGGATGCCGCCAGTGCAGAGAGGCCGGGTATAGACCATTTGAGACCAGGGGGAGGCTGGTGGGGGAGGGGAACCTCAGGAGACACCACCCCAGTGGCCGAAGCAGCACCCCACAAAGCCCTGTAATGGCAGTAAGTCCCCCATGTTTTCTGTTTTTTTTAAAATACCCAAACTGACCCCGGACCAGCCTAGCAGGTTCAGTTTGACCTCAAGCTGAACCAGGCCCTGTCTGTCTCAAGGGCAAGCCCTCAAGCTGGGCCAGTTTGAGTGCAAGCCAACTCAACCTCAAGCCAGCTCGCACATCCCTACAGTAAGGTCATTCACACGACCTTACGGGCTGGGCCTGGGGAGGGCTGGGGGAAGGCAGGATCCTATTTAGCTTCCTTCACATGACCTGGGGCCCAAAGAGAGCACCACCACCCATGCACCAACACAAGTGGTGGGGCAGCAAGCAGCATGCCAAGTGGTGTGTCGAAGGAGAGGCGGGAGAAGGAGGCCTAGACTCCAGATATCCCACATTGCAGTGCATGAGCAGCGTGCTGCTTTGAAATATTTCCCAGCTGCCAGGCCACTCCTTCCCCCGGCTCTATGGTAAGTATGGCTACCGGCATCCCAAGTGCCCACATAACCTCTGCATGAGATAGGAGGCACGTGTGTGTCCTCCCACCTCACTTTTAGCCCAAGTACAAAAGCTGGGTTACCTGGGGGAAGAGTAGTCTGGGCTTGCCTAGCCTGAGTTAGGCTGCACGTGAGAACAGCTTCTGTCTGTTTCTTTGCCCTTATGGAGAGGCATGGGGAAAGCATAGCATCAGGATGTGAGAGAAGTTGTACCAGATGTTGTGGAGGTGCAGGAGAACTTGACACAGTGCTGCCATTCTGGTAGGCAGCCTGTTCCTGGTAGCTTTACTACATGTCCAGGATTGGCCTGGATGGTCCTGGAATCAGACGTCCTGGCCAGGATGTAGGAAAAATGTCACCCAGGGCAGGAATCCGAGCAGGAAGATGGCCTTAACAAAATTTTACCCATTGTTCTGGCATTTTGCTCCAAACATTGTAGCTACATGGTGTCCATGTTTTAAAGCCCCATATTCTTACCCTTTCACTGGCACCAGTGCTCCCTGACTGGCAATTTTGATTCTTTCTTTATATGGGTCAACCGGTTCTAAACCACTCTCCAGCCCACCGTCAATCCCAACAGCAACAGCAGGGCTACTCTGTAGCTATTAAGTAGTGTGTCATCACACTTCCAATGCTGCCCACTTAATTCCAATGACTTCATTCCAATGACACTTTCATCATGACAATTCTACCTTGGGCAATCAGTGTTGAATTATTATTATTATTATTATTATTATTATTATTATTATTATTATTATTAATTCAATTTCTATACGATTTTGTATAGAAATTCAGTTTCTATAAATTTCTATAAATTAATTCGATTCCTATACGATTTCAATTTCAGACTGAATTATCTCAGTCTGATCCTCTTTCCTCAAAAGTGAGTACCACTAATTTTAGTAGGGCTTACATCCAGGTAACTATTTACAGGATCGGAGCATTAATTTAGCACTATTCAGACATTAAATAAAAGATGCGGTCCTCATGTACAGTGTCTAAAATGGGGCTGGAAGTCCCACCCTAGTCCTTCACTCACCTTAATCTCCGCAGCATTCATAGATGCACTGGCCCAGTCTCCTGATCACAGAAACGCCTGTATTCACGTATGTGGCATTTGCCTCTTCTGATGAAAGCCAGAGTATCTGTGAGCACCATGGAGATGGGGGTGAGTGATGGGGCCAGGACATGGACACTGTATGAGAGTACATAATCTTTTATTAGCCTACTTTCCTTAATGTAAGTACATTTATGAAATCACCCAGCATTGTGTGTGTCTGTGCATGTGTGTGTCCTACCACCATCAACTATGCAATGCCTGGAGCAATATGAACCAAACTGGATCCAGCTGTAGGGACACATAGGGACACAAAATTCAATGGCAGAGTTTGTGATGATGTCCTACACCCCAGTTCAACATGGTGTATGAGTAAATGTTTGAGGTAAATGTTTGAGGCTAACTTGTGAACCGTCTAACCAATCTGAACCAAATTTGATACCGTTGTAGAGAGTGACACATAGGGATACCTCAGTGGCATAGTCTGTGATATGCCATCCACACCACTCAAGATGGTGGATGCATAATTGAGGCGTAACTGGGCTAACTTATGGACAACCTCACCTATTTGAACCAAATTTGCTACAGTTGTAGGGACACATAGGGACAGTTGAAGGGTGTAATTTGTAATGATGTCATCCACCATTATTCAAGATTTGAGGCAAAAGTGGACCACCTAACCGATGGTCCAACTGGACCAAATTTGGTGCAGTTGTAGTGAGTGGCACAAGGGACACTCAAAGGTGTAGTTTGTGATGAGATCATCCTCCCCATTTCAAGATGGCAGACGTGGACGTTTGAGGCACAAATGGGAATCGATTTGGAACAAATATGATACAGTTGTAGGGACACATAGGGACACCTCAAAGGCATAGTTTGTGATGATGTCATCCACCCCAATTCAAGATGAAGGATGCAAGAACATTTGAGGTGCAAGTGGGCTAACTTGTAAACTGCCTAACCAATTTTGACCAAATTTAGTGCAGTTGTAGAGATAGTGAAAGGAAAGTAGGCAGATTAGTTCTTACCAGAACTACTTGTTTAACTTCTGAATTGTTGTTGTTGATTCTGAATTGTTGTTGTTGTTGAATTAGGCTTCTGTTTCTCACAAGGCAGAATATAATGTGAGCTATTCTGCCATTTTCCTGATGTTCCTTCAATACCTTCTCTTTAAAACATTCCAGTTCCTTTCTAAATTACATCTAATCCTACATATGAGAAATCAACATCCATTTGTAAACATCATATTCTACAGTGGACTCAGTTTTCCAGCTGAGGCCCAAACAAGGCTAAATAGTTTGATTGCTACTTATTCTTATGTCTTCTCCTTCTCCTTCTGGGACTCAAAATGGGAGTTGCCTTCTGGGTAACACTTTTGCACATTGTTATATTTGGCTCCAGTTCAGTTTGTGATCTACTACCTTCTCAGCATTGTTGCCGCCCAGCTGGTGATCCCCGCATTTTGTATGTGTGTTTTATTTTGTTTTTCTTCCCTGTGGGCATGTTGGAGGTCAGACACATTCGACCAAAAGAAAAGACAGACAGGAAAACATCTGTAGCATGTGTACAAAGGTTTCTCAGGGTTGTCTGTCTGCACGGAGAGATCCAGGCAAATAAACAGTGACACTCTTCAAAGGAGACTCTCTCCTGCTTTCAGACAGAGGTGTACAGGCCAAGTCTTGCCTTAATATGGCACTGAGTGTCTCCCTGTTGCTGGGTCTGTTTTATAATTACTCAGAAATGTTGGTTCCGAATCCTGTTTTCTAAAGAGTCTGAAGATTAAATGTGATTCATGCTGTATACGTTAAGAGGTTATATGGGTGAGGAGTAGGTGATGGGATGTCCAATCTGAGGCTGTCACACAAATGAAGGAGGCTTGATTCCATGTCTCAGAGCAGTATTGGCCACAGCTGCCACTATTGGTACTGCTGGCAAGAGCAGCTTTGTAAAACTGATAAAAATAGAAGAGAGTTGCAGTGTCCACACTGGAAGCAGCTGTGCCTTTTTTTACAGTCATAGAAATTGAAAATCGTGCATATATTTATATGAGACACTCTCTCTCTCTCTTCTCTCCCCCCCCCCCCCCGGATTTTGGGGCTGAAGTCCAGAGCCTCCACACCACTTGGAGCCCCCAAAATCCTCTTTAGTCTGTCATGGGTGGTGTGGTTTGTGCTCTCAAGAATCTACATGTTAAAAAATGATGCTTAACTTGCATGGGAGGGGGGGCTCCAAAAACCTTTAGATCCAGGCTCCAAAATTACCTAGGTGCACCTGTCTGTATATGTGTGTATGCATGCGTGCGTGCTTATGTATACACACACACACCCCTCCTGCAGGCGTTTGATAACAGATGCCCATGACATAATGGGCCTCAACAGGCCAAATCTCACTCTTGCTAAACATGTATTATTTAATATCTGTCTGTGCAAACCATAAATGTGCCTTGGAGTTGTTATGAATTACATTTGCCACATTCTTTTGGGCTATCATAACAAAAGCTGAAAGAAAAATGCCATGTGTGGCAGAGACCTACTCCCCCCCCCACACCCCCATTAGCCTCTCCAAATGCCATCTGACATAGAAAGGAAGGAGAATGAAAAGACTTTTATTAGACTGCCCAACAGGGCATCCCATTCATAAAACCAGGGGAGGAGAAGGAGGGGAGAAGACTGTAGCTGTGACATTCAGCACAATGGAATAGAATGGAAAAAATAGTTATTGGCCCCAAAGACTGGAAAGTAGTGTTACTCTCTAGACAAGATGATCTAGATTCTATATAGGATAAATGCCAAATTTCTTAAAGCCTTTCCAGCCATTTTGTCCAAATGTACTCCACCTAAAGTTTAGGTTTTGTCAGATAGTCCTCTAGCAGCACCCCAAATTCAAAGATAATTCCATGGAAAGAAAGCAATTTTAAAGGAAACCAATCAGGACAGATGCACCCTCTGGCCCTAGAGAGGTGGAGTGCATAGCCTTCAAAGAACAAAGTAAAAAAATGAAAAACATTAGAAAAAATTGTGTTGATATGGCTGTGACTATTTGCTATATCTATATAGCTGTTGCCCCCAAAACTGTCCTGGAGAGTTGACAAAACACTCTGGGGGTACATTTGGGCTACCGTGGGGAATTGGTGAGACTATGGTGAGCAGTCTATTACAGTATCAATTTGTGCAAAGTTTTGGTCTGGAAATGATGAAGAGGCAGAAATATGGTACAATCAGATTTATTTACGGATAATAAGGGTACAGGGAAATAATAAGATTGGTTGGGCAAGGGGAGGAGGCAATAAAATCTTAACAGTATTAACTAGAGTCTCACGTAGAGGTGTTTTAGCTTAAGTTCCGAATTATCAAGAGATCAGCTTAAGGCTTACTGGAGAGATGAACTAAAATGCAGAGGAAAGAAAGGGGAGCAAGTAGTTTCAAAGGGATAGGCAGTTAGTTTTACCAGTCCTGATCCGGAGGTGCATAGGCTGCACTTGTAGACTGCGATGCACAGGTAGGTCTCCTTGCAGGGGCAAAGCAGAAAGGCGGAAAAAAGAAAGGTCAAGCAACACAGAGGTGCTACTCACAAGCTAGGGAACAAGTATAGCGTTTGGTTCCAAGATAGGTCCAGTGTCATCTGGGTTCTTTGTGGTATTTCGTTCTTCTCCTATCTCCTTTGGCTTTTCTTCCTCCTACTTCATCTGACCATATGCTTCGGTCAAGAGTACAAAAAAGCAAAATCATGCCGTGAGATAATGCAAAAATCAAGTGCCCTGGCTTCAGGGACTGAAACTCGTGTGTAACAAAGAAGTTCATTCTTGCATGAACCAATCAAGTGGGTGTGCTCTTTAATAAACAAAAGGTGAAATGGCTGGTTGGTAGGTGTGTGTGGAATATTAAATCGGTGGACTCAAAAACTTTCTCTGAGACAGGGGCATCTCTTCCTGTGAGAGATAAGTTTCTTTTCTTGCTAATGATCCTCACCTTTGGGTCCTTGCCAGCTCATTAATGTAGTGATGGAAGACTGTGGGGTATGCCATGCTTATCTGAGTTGCTGTGGGAGTGATTAGTGAAGCTAATCCCATTGTCAAAGATGGAAAGTAGCTATTTCACTTCTGAAGGTCTTTTTGACCTGGGTCTGTTTCGTTTCCTTCCTTCCTTTCTTTTTTTTAAAAGGCCATGGGGGGACTCCCTGCAGTTGTTCGTTCTTCTGACCTTGGGCAGTATAGCCCCATGTCTGCTTGTGCCAAACAAACAAATAGCATATCTGAGCATGTGCAGAGTTTACGATCCTGTGAACTCAAGTATCCAAGATGGAGGTTGCAAGTCTGCAACTCCAAATCACACAGAGGGGTGCTGCTGACAGCCCCAAGACAAGCTGTTTTGGTAACACTATTGAACAACCACTACTGAACAACCAACACTATTGAACAACCAAGTAGAACATAGCTACTTCTTGAAAGCAAAAAGTTCACAAAATGGTGGGATTTGGTTTGGAGCGCAAGAATGCCCACATGCTGGAGTACTAGCATGTGGGGGCACATCCTCACAGGATTGAAATAAATAAGTCTTTTTTAAAAGTTCAGAACAGTGCACAAGTTGCCTGGGGCCTATCTGGTGGTGGTACAGGTAAATACTGTGCCTTCTGCTTCTGTAGCTGTGAGTTTGAATAAATGAAGATCACTTCTTACAGGCAGAGAAGGGAAGACTGCACCTTTGGGGAGGATCCATAGCTCATTAATAGTGCATACATGCACAGGATTGCATGTTCTCCACCTAAAAGGAGCTCAAATAATAGGATTGGAACAGACTCCTGCCTAAGACCTTGTAGAGTTGCTGCTAATCAGAGCAGACAATACTGAACCAAATATGAACCAATGGTCTGACAGGATAAGGCAGTTTCATGTGTTACTTAGTTCACATATGAGGTCCCAGACACCATAATGGCTTGTACGAATGATCCCATTACATCTGACAGATTACTCTCAATATTAATGGATGTACTAGACGGCAGTAAAAATGATATATTTTCCAGCAGCAAAACATAGTAGGGTTGTGCGGACTGGCTCAAGGTCAAGCCATTTCACACTCGAGCCAGCCCAGTTTAAGGGCTCAGTGTTGAGCCAGACTAGGCCTAGTTCAGCATGAGGTCAAACTGAATCCCCCAGGCCTTTTGGGGCCCAGTTTGGGCTGATTTGGGGGTGCTGTAGACTTTTTTCCCATTAAAAATTATTACTCACCGCCACTGGGCCCTCGGGGGGGTGGGTCCTGCTGCCGCTGTGGGAGGATCTCTGGTGGTTCCCCCTCCTCCCCACTGGCCTCCCCTGCTGGCCTCTCCCCCGGTCTTAAAGGGGCCATTTTAGCCCATTTTGGGACCATTTTGGCCCTTTTCTCAGTGTGTGGTGGCCATTTTGGAGGCCGCTGCACATGCACATTGGCCATTTGCATCACCAGGTTGAGACCTGGCCATGCAAATGGCCAGTGTGCATGCATGGCAGCCTTCCCCCACCCAGCAAGGGGAGGGGGAATAGCCAGAGACCCACACACACACCCACGGCAACAACCTCCAAGGGCCTGGCAGTGGTGAATAACAATTTTTTTTAAAGGGGGGGTGGGGAAATCCCTGGCATCCCCGAACCAGCCCAAACCGGCTCTAAATCAGGGTGCCAGAACAGAACATACCAGATTCTGTTCGAATCCATTTTTGATTTGAACAAAACCAGACAGACCAGTTTTGTGCGCATCCCTAAAACATAGCAGGTCGTAGGAACATAGGAAGCTGCCATATACTGAGTCAGACCATTGGTCTATCTAGCTCAGTATTGTCTACACAGACTGGCAGAGGCTTTTCCAAGGTTGCAGGCAGGAGTCTCTCTCAGCCCTATCTTGGAGATGCTGCCAGGGAGGGAACTTCGTGTGCAACGTGATCACTACTTAAAGATCGGGATACTGTGAAGCAGGCAAACAACAGCAATGCATCTACACATTTGTCATGCTTTTTCCTACATGGAAGTTCTTTTGGTGTAGGAAAACTGTAACTTCTGAAGTGGGCCTAATATACCATGTTCTCCCTGTTCTTGTGACAGGGCACACGTTGTAGAATAAGTGGTTCCAAGTCACTGACTAGCTACTTTCCCACCAAGGGGGGTCCCAGAGTTGTTGCAACAATCTGTGAGTCGGCATGAAAAAGCCTTTGAGAAATTCCAAGATGGGAACCATATGCTGGCATCCTTTCCTCGGGAATTATATGACCCAGTGTGTGCAGACCACCAACTGACTCTCCATCGCATGCTGGGTGTCTTTACGCGCTTCAAGCCCCAACAAGTGCCAGAAAGATCTCTCATCCTCTGAACAGGTTCTGACACATTGCATGTGCAGGGTAAGTGAGAAAGGCTCCCACACAGCGGCCGATGTGTTGGAGAAGATTCCTGACAAGAACAAGCGGCTAACCCCTTGCACGCTCTCCCTGGGTTTATCGCTTCTGATTATAAAGCAAAGATGGGGCATGCTGCTGAGAATTGGGGATTCATTCTGAAGTTGCATTGTGCATGCTGCCTTGATTAAATTGTGGCCTGCTGGAACAAAGAACACACACACACACACACAGAGCGGTAGATGAAACAATTTCTGGCCATAGGCTGCGACAGAGAAAGGACCCCACCCCTCTGCAAACAGTGACATTGAAAGATGATCTGAAAATGGTACAGTTCCTGTTGAACAGCCTCTCTCCTATAGATCTTCTTTGTATATGCAGAAGGAAGGATGCCCATCCTTTCACATCCCCTCACTTCAAGGTCATCCAGACCAAAAGTCATGCAGTCCAAATTTCTACAAAGGCTGGATCCTCTGTACCCAAGCATGCCTAAAAAAATCCAAATATCATCTAGATTCATTGATTCTAGATGAATATTTTATTCATCTAGAGATTTATAAATATTTTATTCATCTAGAGATTTATAAATGATACTTATAATGATCTTTATATATCACTTCTATGCACAAAAGTGCTTGCTTATAGTGTGCCAAAAACAGATGAACTGAAAGTGTTTCTTTCAGAGACACCAGACAAGGAACAGCTTCTGTTCTCCTCCTCCCACCCCCTGCAAAAGTTGTCACAGTGATAACACGGAGGGAGCAGGGAATACAAAGTGTAAAAGATGGGGGGGGGGAATTGGTCCCTAGTCTTTCTGAACATGGCACAGAGCACATTTGAAGATCTAGAATATAGTGATGAATAAGCTATATTTTCTAGGGCTGTGCATCAGATTGACTCAATAATCAGGTCCAAAGTGATACAAGCCCTATCAGGAGATTTTTAACTGGAAACAGCTCCAACAAAATATTCTTCCAATATCATGAAACCATTGGATACAATACTGCATTGTATTGGCATTGTATCAGATGGTTCCCGGCTAGGGTGAGGGGGCTTACCTTTAAAGAAGATCTGGCATGTAGTGAAATTGGTGGTCCAATAGCAGCAACATTTAATATAACTACTTTCCCCTTTCTTGTGTCATCCTGGAATGCACCAGGAAAGGAAGCAACATCATGGCGCTGTTGCCTTTTCCTGGTGCATTACTGGGGCGGGGGGGGGGGGTTGGCATGGCCGTATAATGATAGGATTTTGTCATTTTTATCCCCAGTAATGTACCAGGAAAAGGACAGAATGTCATATGATCGCTTCTTTTCCTGTGCATTATTGGGTGAGACCCGCAAAGGAAAGGCAGCAATTTTAAATGCCACGGCTGTAGGCTACCAATTTCATCACAGAAGCAAGATCTTCGCTAAAGGTAAGCCTGAACTCCACCCCACTCCTATCCCCACCCCCATCCCAATGCATCAAGCCCATACTGATTAGCAACTTGATGCAATCCATGCCACTTCCTGTATCGTTAGCATGATGTGAGAATGGTGTCGATCAGGACCAGCCCGATAATCAGGGCCATGCACAGCCCTAATATTTTCTGCCACTATTGTATCACATAAAGCTGACCACTAGAATGATTTCAGGTAATTGCTAGGCTATTATATCTTGCCTGCTTCAACCATGATCAAAGCCAGTGGCTGACATTCTGACTAAGTTACCCTATGGGAGTCGCATTGAAATCAAATAGTCCCTAGGATAACTCCTGATTAGTATGATTGAGTAAAATATTTTGGATGTCCACCACTCTTTTCTGTTCTGAGTTGTTTGCTAAGCACTTTGCACAGATAAAGTTTCTCATCTCTGGTCCAAGCCACAGAGAACTTGAGTTTTCACATTTCGTGATTATTTGGTTTCCATTTTGGATGTTATTCCTGAGGATGTTGATAGGATGCTTGGATCAAGCCAATGGGAGGAACTCTGTGGCATAAATGGCCCTGATCTCCTGTTATCTACTCTATTCCCCAATTGGTCTGGGAGCAGATGCTTCTGGGAAGGCTGCCTCAGCCTTGCCGGCAAGGCTGAGGCAGCCAGAACTGCCAGCTGCCCCTGACATAGGCAAGGGAGAAGGGCAATACCAGAAGAGCACATCCCTACCCCCTGTGAGGATTCTGATTGCCATCAAGCAGCTGTCTGTGGGAGTAACTGTGTGGCAGGAGTGGCACTGATCTCCTGACTTGGATGGTGTTGTCTGCTCCACTCTCAAATTGGCCTTCAGGGAGGGCATACTCTTATCCTGCTGCTACCCGAGTTAATGCTGGGGGCGAGGGAATACCATAAGTTACTGACCTTTCAGATTAGACATCAGGCATAGGACAAGGCAGTTTGTTGATTTATTCTGGTTTGGAAGTTTTATTTATTTGTTTGTTTGTTTGTTTCTTTATTGTTTAATTTCTATATAAATTAAAGTTCTACATGTGGAAGCTCATACCTGCTGTGACTAAAAATAACTATATTAAAATATGTTTGTAAGCTATCTTAAAGATCTAAATGGTGTAATGGAGGGATATAAATCCACCCACCCACCCATCCAACAAATAGGATATTTGTCAGAATGGGACTTGTGAATGAAATTTCTGTTGTGGACAATGGTCCCATCATAATTACAAAGAAATATTTTGAGTATATAACTTAAATTAATATTAGGTATCTAGTGATGAAAGGACTCCACACTGATCCTTTGTAGTTCTTTGTAATTATTTTCCTTAGAGTGAAAATTATCTATTTTAAGACCATAAAAAGAAGCAGCCTCCTCTTTCTTCCTTTAACAGTGAAATGACAAGCTCATTTTCAACTACAACAGATTATCTATACCTCTGTTTAATGTGTTGATTACATCTTTGTAAGAAAATGTGAGTACTTATTGTTTGCAGTAAAACTAAATGTAATGGTTGTAAGAGTATTGCACAAAGTAATTGCTCTACAATTTGGAAGATTTAACATAACCACGAAAGAGCTTTTATTATAATTAATACTATAGCAAGATATAAAACTCATTACGTAACAGCCACATTCTGCATATAGGATGTTGAACTTGGAAGTGAAACAAAAAAAAAAGTGCATTGTTTCTCCTGGGGTGGGGGAAAGAGAGAGTGAGAGAGAAGTGGGCAAATCCTGGGTCTAAGTAATGGAGTGGACAAAATGACAATATATTAGCTTCCTTACCAAGGATACACTATGAGTGGAGACTCACAAAACTGAGGTCTGGCTTAGGTGTGTGCATGAACCATTCAAATCCTGAACTGATTCACCTTGAACCAGGCCAGTTTGACAGCTCAATCGTGTACTGGACCCACGATCAAACTGAACTGAGGCCGGTCTGTGGTGGACCGGTTTGGCAGTTCGAGGGGCTATGCTTGTAAAGGGGAATCCGGTGAGGATCCTTACCAGATCCCCCTTTACAAGCAAAGGGGCGGGGGAATCCTTAAAAAGTCTTCTAAAGGGTGGCTGGCGAGTGGCGAGAGGGAACCTTTAAAAGTAGATTAAGGTTCTTATTTGTCCAGCGGCCACTGCTCCTCAAAGACCCCCGGCATATCCCAAGTGTGTGATGCTCCCTCCGTTATAATTTGGTCCAAATTTGAACTGAACCACAGAATTCGATTTGTGCACACCCTTAGTCTGGCCTCCTCCCAACTTGTAATTTCTATGTCAGATGTACATATCAGTTAACTAAGTAGAGATTCAACTGTCAGTCTCATCCCTTCTGGATGCTTTATGCAGGCTATCTGACTTTTAGTCCACCTTAAGTGGCACAGTGGGGAAATACTTGACTAACAAGCAGAAGGTTGCCAGTTTGAATCCCTGCTGGTACCGTATCGGGCAGCAGCGATACAGGAAGGTGCCGAAAGGCATCATCTCATACTGCATGGGAGGAGGAAATGGTAAACCCCTCCTGTATTCTACCAAAGACAACCACAGGGCTCTGTGGTCGCCAGGAGTCGATACTGACTCGACGACACACTTTTACTATCTGACTTTTAGATACATGCAAGGGGGAAAATGTATTTAGAAAAAACCTCACCTATATTTCCACCAATGTGGTTTATATTCTAGAATGCAAATGTCCACAGTACTACATGAAATATGTGGACAAAACATTCACAGACCTGAGGACACATTTTAGGAACCACAAATCTGCCCTCTTAACTTGGAACATCCTGTTGTAATCATTTCAGGTCAGGCAACAATAGTCTCACTGATATGGAAATCTTTCCTGTTGAGCAATAAGCATATCATGAGATGCTGGACACACAAGAAAATTTTTTGGATTTATAGAATGATGACACGCACACCCCATGGAATGAATTTAGAAGCGAATACATAAAACCACCTTACAACCATCTGAAACATTGCTCAGTCATTCTCTTCTAGTTACCTGCCCTGGAACCCTGCTAACACAGCATTCTTAGCTGCCACCTTGTGAAGGTATGCACGCACACAACTTAAAAAAAAAAATCGATCTATTGCTGATGAAGGTGTAAGCCAAAATGTTCAACTGAAAATACACACACACACACACACACACACACACACACGTACCTGCTTGGGTGTCATGACTAATATGAAACTCCAAAAGACAGAAAACTGCCATTTTTGCAGGTAGGTTCCAGACCTCAACCAGAATACCAAAAAAAATCTAAATCCCCATAAAAATTCTTTACTGTCCCAGAAAATCCAGAAAAACACTCCCATTGAAACACATGGGGAATGAGACCTCATAGAGCTAGAAAAAAGACTAGAGTCACAGTGAGATAAGATGTTCATGTACTTGCAAACTACAAGCCCTTTTACGTGTGTGTGTGTGTGTGTGTGTGTGTGTGTGTGTGTGTGTGTGTGTGTGTGTGTGTGTTTTCATAATTTTGTGGGTGTTTTTTTTTACACAAAATAAAGTGTGCCTTTTAGTTGTAACAGTGGCTCCCAGCAGGAACTCCTCCACAGAGCTGCCTCTGCAGCAATCATGTTAATTACTCATTTACTCTAGGTTTCGGCTTAAGTGCACAGGGTCATGTCAGAAAAGAGTCCACCACCATTCTACTACTATGAAAGCAATCATATTATTATAATATTTCTTTAATTATGATTGCTAAAAGAAGTAACAGATCTCATTGTAGTGTTACAAGCCTTACTCGACAACATCATAAAAACTGTCATACCTTTAAACCTGAAGATTCTTAAAGCCGGACCTCAACTGCTTCTGCCACAGGTCAATCACTCAGAACTCCACTCTGAGTTTCAACAAGGGGTGGGAATGTCATTGTGACATTGACACACATTATCCAGTCAGTGCACTTTGCAGCTGGCTTGTGCTGTAAACGTGTGTGTGTGTGTGTGTGTTTTCTTAGAGCTCAGCCCAGGAAAGGGAATTGTATGTTTGGACAGAATGCATTGAGGGTGATTCCAAACCAGCTCCAATGCTCTACAAGCATCACATCTGTTCACCCTATAAAGTATTCTTAGTGCAAGAGATTATTATAGTACACTTCTTGCCTGCTGGAGAGAGAATCAGGACTGGTTCAGAAATTACAGACACTGTCACAGGGTGGCTGAAAAGTATTTCTGCATGGCAGTGCTCCATGTAGGAGCTGTAACATTTTAAAGCTCTTTACCACATCAGTCAAGCTGATCCATGTGGATAGTTTTTATGCTAGGGAGTGCAAGATGTAGCCTGGAATGTGCTGCAAGGGTGTGCAGGCTCCCCATATGACCAGCTGGATCCATGTGTAGGCAGCTGACAAATGTTACATCTCCTCTATGGAGCATTTCTATGTGGAGACCTTTCTCGGTGGTCTCCACAGCAGGGCCATAACATTTGAATTGGCCCTAAATCATCATGCATTCCTGAGCACATGAAAACATGTGCTTGAGCCATTTTTATTTTTTTTTTTTGGAAGGGTGGTATAGAAATCGAATAAATAAATGATAAATTAAATAAATATAAACACCAAGACATCATGTATGAAGGTAGAGCAAAAATTCCATCCTTACAAGTAGCCTAAAATCTAGATGTGGGTGAGACTTGCCTCACAAGCACGGAGTATAGAGACGGGCGTGGGGAGTCGAATTTCACTCCTCTCCTCTCCCCACAAAAGCCCTTTTCATTGCCAGGAATACATCCCCAAGGGCTGCACGAATATGTGCCTGGCAACGAAAGGGGCTTTTGGGGAAGCATGTGGAGGGGAAGCTATGAATAGGACTATATTCACACACATATGTACCGGCCTCCCCAAACCAACTGCTGCATGTAGCTACAAATTACTATACTGTAGCTACAAAATCATTATTATTATAACAACTAGTGATTCCACCACTGTACGTTTCAGCACATATCCTGTGCTTTCTATTCTGTTGGCTTAGAATGTCTCAACCTTGAAATATCTAAGGAAGCAAAGAGAAGAGTAGCTATGAAAGAGAGCATTTCTTATGTCAAGGGAACACAGCCGATGGTCAGACTTATCTCTTTCTTTTTCTTGAAGAAGAAGAAAATGAAAATCCCTGAGAAGAAGTTTGCCTGCCAGCCCTCATGTTATCAGAACGATTTAACATTGACTTACACTCACAGAGCCTATAAATCTTGACTAACAGCCTAACATGTGAGGCATTTGATGTGTCTGGGAACCTGCTGTATGAAAGAAATTAGCTGTAAAAAAAGGAGCAAAATGCCTATTCCCATGGGAATACTCTGTTCAACTTCTAATAGATCATTTGTTCATTGGGAAGATGACTTCTGCCTCTAAGTAAAATAGCAACTTGCATTTAAAAAAAAAAAAAAAGCTTTACCACTTTCACAGGAAATTCCGTGCTAAGGGCCAACAGACAGAGCAAATCATCATATTAATTACACGGTCAGTAAACATTTGCTCTCCCATGTTTCCTAAAGGTCTGGGTGTTTCCTGTTTGGAGCGCAGCAGTGGAACCAGCTCCTGTGAGTTGTAACTATCCTGAAAGATGGATTACGATAGAGGAGCTCCTCAACAGAAGCACAGTTAAAGTTAACAGGGCAGTGGGCGACGGTGGGGAGGGGGGCATTCAGGATGCTTAGGCCAATGTTTTCCAAATGTCAGAAGACAATGGTATGGTTCACCAAATCAAGCTGATTGCAATGGGGCACTTCATGAGCACACATGCGCCCACCTTATGGCTGCTCATAAATGCAGGTGGAAAGAGTGTTATGAGCTAAACCTCTACTGTGTTTTGTTCTTTCAAATGTTTTGAAACAAGCAAAGCTATAAACCTCAGGCTATAAAACTAAGGGTGCATCTAGAAATATTCAGGCTGCAAAAGGGTTGTGGACATTAAAAAAAAAAATTGCCACAAGGGGCTCCTGATTCAGTGCAGGTGTAAGGAGAAAGGAAGTTTAACCCCTTCCTCCTTACACCTTTGATGATTGCTCCTCCCCCTGAAGCTATTTGTCCCAGGAGGAAACTGCCCATAGCAGCTTCCTTCTTGGAGCAAATAGCAGCTAACAGGAGATCCATAACAGTTATGGATGTGGGAAATCCATAAGCAAGATCTTCAGTTGTTTTTGGGGGGGAAGGTTTAGTGAAAAGGGGCCTCAGGGAGTGGGGACAAATTGGACTGGGACTGTAGTGCTGGGGAAGGAGGTTTAACCCCTCTGTCCTGTACCATGGTCCCAGTTAAATTAAATCCCTTCCCAATTTGCCCTGTGGAGCAAAACATATGGTATCTGAAGGGTAAACAGCAGCTTTGCAGACATAATTCTAATCCGGGAAATGATGTGACAGAAGGATTAGCCTCCTCCCTCAGTACCATGGTCCTGATACCACTGTGCGAAACCACTCTGGGCCACTGTGCGAAACAGGATGCGGGATTAGATGGATCTTGGGCCTGATCCAGCAGGGCTGTTCTTATGTTCTTATGATATGATTCAGGGACTTTTACAACTCCCCTGTGTCATGTCCGGTATGCCCTCTAACAGGGATTCCCAGATGATGTTGACTACAACTCCCAGAATCCCCAACTGCAGTGGCTTTTGCTTGGGGATTATGGGAGTTGTAGTCAAAAACATCTGGGAATCCCTGTTAGAGGGAACACTGGTCACGTCTAGTTTGACCCTTGGGCCACAATCCTGTGCATGTTTACTTGGGAGTGAGTCGCCTTGAACTACGTGGGACTTGCTTCTGAGTAATAGCATAGGATCAGACAATGTAGTTTAGGTGCCCTAAATGGTTGTTGTTGTTGTTTTATTTTACACTTTATATTCTGCTCTTCCTCCAAGGAGCCCAGAGTGTTGTACTACATACTTAGGTTTCTCTTCACAACAACGCTGTGAAGTAGGTTAGGCTGAGAGAGAAGTGACTGGCCCAGAGTCACCCAGCTAGTATCATGGCTGAATGGGGATTTGAACCCGGGTCTCCCTGGTCCTAGTCCAGCACTCTAACCACTACATCACGCTGGCTCCTTACACACACACACACACACACACACACACACACACACACACACACACATTTTAAAAACCACATACATAACGGACTGTCATTTCCAAGTGAATCTGCCAAAGGAGATCTGTTGGGAGATCTGTTCTGTGTGCTGGTGCCTGCAGAAGATCAGTCGTGTGCATGTGGGGCCGAAATTGCCCCCAGACTGTGGAGCTCCCTCTGAGGAAACCCATACCATGTCCTCCCTCCCAGCATTCTGCCCCTCTGTAGCTGCTTTAATGGTATATGCATTACAGGCTGTTTATGCAAGCAAAGGTATAAGGGAGATAAAAGAAGAGACTAGGAAACTGATATGATGTGGAAAGGACCAGCTGATGTTTACTGCAGTTTTTGTTACATGACATTCTTAGCCGGCTTGTGGCACCAGCAAAAGAATGTGTACCTTTCCTCCCATCCCAACACACTAATGATGGCAGCAATTTTTATGGGCCTTTCATCAGTCATATTTAATTGCTTTATTTTCACCTCTATTAATGCTGTAACTGCTTCCATGAGGTATTATGGACAATCTGCAATTTCTCCACAGAAATGGAAGAATAACACACAAATGGCAGCCGATTTATAAACACGGAGAGAGCACCAGAGCTTCCTCCATTACTCTGTCATCAAAGATATCAGCCCTTGGTTGTGCTCAGAGCATTAGCCCATGTAGCCTGATATGAGTTCATGAGCCAGGAATTCAAAACACTAACCAGCTGTGGGAACCCGGGAAGGAGCCTGTCACACTAAATGGTATCCAGATTAGAGCTGTGAGAATTTGGGAAAGCCCATCTCACAAGCAAGCTCACTCACTCAACCCAAGAGGTGGGGGTGGGCTGCGGGAGGAAGAACTGTGAGAGAGTGAGAGGGGGAAAAGAAAAGGGTCCCTGTTATAGTCCTTCACTTAAACGTGGCAGGTCCTAAATTAGCTCCGTAATTGGGCCCGTTTAGATGATACTCTGACAGGGCCTCTCAAACATGTGAGAGAAGAGTTTGGGCATGGATATCTCCCCTGTTTACAGTGTGCCACCTCACCGCCACTTAATTGCAGGGGGGGCGGTTAGTCTGAATGGCCCCTCAATACACAAATAAAATATTATTTTAAAGCAATGCAGGCCTAGTTCCAGCAGTTCACTGCTGGAAGTGAGGAGAAATATTGGAGTCTCACTCCCCAATCGCCTTTGGGGGAAAGGAGTCTCTCTGTTTGCCTCCTCTGTATCGTTGGGGAATTGGAAGGGTTTGGCCTGGTCAAACAATCTGACTGGTTGGGCCCTAGCTAGGTGTTATATTGGGTATGTGCACAGTAGTGGTTGGCATGGAAACAAATAGAGCTCTTTAATAAGTACCTGAGACATCAAGGTGATGAAGGAGGATTCCCCGAAACAACCTCGCAGGGCTTACTGGCCAGAGGAGAAATGGGCAGGGAACCTTTTGAGGCTTGGTTGGCCTGGTTACCAGCCTATAACTGACTGCCCTGCAGTGGTAACGAGGACAGTTTCTCCTTGTCACATTGAAAGGTGTGTGGGTGAGAAAAGACAAGAGCCCTCTTCAGATATTATGAGCACCAGCTGCTCTCATACTTGCAACTGCAACAGCAAGGAGGAAGTTCTGCCCTGCACTGTCACTCACCCCCTCTACCCGGCCTGGGAGAAGCACCCTAAGCGTGACGGCCAGTGCTTCAATGAGCTGCAAGCTCAGATGATCCAGACTGCAGCTCATTTATTTATTTTTATTTTTATTTTCATTAATTTAACACATTTGTATACCACTCAAAATTATTATTATTATTATTATTATTACATTTATATCCCGCTCTTCCTCCAAGGAGCCCAGAGCGGTGTACTACATACTTGAGTTTCTCTTTCACAACAACCCTGTGAAGTAGGTTAGGCTGAGAGAGAAGTGACTGGCCCAGAGTCACCCAGCAAGTCTCATGGCTGAATGGAGATTTAAGCTCGGGTCTCCCCGGTCCTAGTCCAGCACTCTAACCACCACACCACGCTGGCTCTCTGGGCAGTCTCTGGGCAGTTTACAACAACACAATAAAAACAACAGATAAAGCTGTTCTGTAAGGGTGGTCTAGAAATCAAACAAACAAATAAAAAGATTAAAACATTACAACTTAAAATTTAAAACGTTAAAACTATTAAAAAACACAATCAAAACAATATCTAATTAAAAGCCTGGGTGAACAAATGTGACTTGACTGCCTTTTTTAAAGTTGTAAGAGATGGAGAGGCTCTCATTTCAGCAGGAAGTGTGTTCCAAGCCTCAGGACAGCAACAGAGAAGGTCTGTCCCTAAATAGCCACCAGACGGGCCAGTGGCAACTGCAGACGAACCTCTCATGATGATCTCAATGGGTGGTGTGGTTCATAGCAAAGAAGGCATTCTCTTAAATTCCAAGGGCCCAAGCTGTTTTGGGCTTTGTAGATTATAACCAAAAACTTATATTTTGCCCAGTAACTTATCAGCAGCCAGTGTAGATCTTTTAAGATAGGAGTGATATGGTCTCTCCGAGATGACCCAGAGACCAACCTGACTGCCTCATTCTGGACCAGCTGCAGTTTCTGGACTACATACAAGAGTGGCAGACCCACATAGAGTGCATTGCAGTAATAAAGTCTGGAGGTGGCCAGATGTCCTACTGTAACACCAGCCATAATACTTATGGAGCCTCTTCCTTCAGACAAATGGGGCCATAAATGTAAACAAGCCAGCTGGAGGGAGAGAGTGAAAGCACGGGGCAGGACTTCCTCCTGCCCACTTTTGCAATTGTGAGCATGAGTGCAGCTGGCACTCATAACATCCTCAGAGGGATAGGGTCAGTACAGGATACTTGCCTTTGGCTCTGAACCAAGATATGATTGCCTTCATCTGGGAGAGCAGGAGGTCTTGGTTTCCTAACGTCCTGCTAAAGTTCAGGGTGTAGGAAAGTCAAATAGAGACTGAAGTCATAAATGGGTTAATTAATTAAGTTGTGCCCTAGTTCAATCCATATAATGGTGTTTTGTGTCTTTTTCACAGTGGTGGGGCAAGAAACGGAAAAAGCATATTTTGCATAACTCAGTATTGTGGAGAACTGGTTGGTGAGCTAAAGTTGCAAAATGTTTCAAACAAGGGATACTTCCTGTGAAAACAGGAAGTGCCTGCCATTTCAAAACTTCTCGACACGGGCACACATTTCCAAATACAAAAAGGATGCACCAATTTAATTTAAGAATACAGGAACAGCCCTGCTGGATCTGACCCAAAGCCTATCTACTCCAGCATCCTGTTTCTAATCAGAGGCCTCAGAGAAGCCTACAGGCAAGAAGTGAGGGCATGCTTTCTCTCCTGCTGTTGCTCCCCTGCAACTGGTATTTAGAGGCATCTTTCCTCTGAGGCTGGAGGTGGCCTATAGCCATCAGACTGGTAGCCATTGTGAAAAAGTACTTAGTTTTGTTGGTCCTAAATTTCCTGGCCATCAGTTTCGTGGGATGACCTTTCCCTTACCAGAATCCCTGGTAGAGTGTCGGACCATATCAAATGTGTGTACTTAAGTCTGGGGACCAGGGATAGACTGGGACTTCTGTTGGTGTACCGATCTCCCCGCTGCTCAACAGAATCCCTAACCGAGCTGACGGACTTGGTCTCGGACTTGGTGTTGGAGTCTCCCAGGCTTGTGGTGCTGGGGGACTTCAATGCTCACTTTGGGATCAATTTGTCCGGGGCGGCTCAGGAGTTCATAGCAGCCATGACAACTATGGGCCTATCTCAAGTGGTCTCGGGACCGACGCACACTGCTGGTCACACACTTGATTTGATCTTTCACTCTGATCAGGATGGTGTTCTGTGGGTGGGGGATCCTGTGATTTCCCCATTGTCATCGACGGACCACCATCTGGTTAAGGTCGGACTCACAATCACTTCCCACCTTCACAGGGGTGAGGGACCTATTAGGATGATCCGCCCGAGAAGGTTATTGGATCCCATAGGATTTCAAGAAGCCTTGGAGGGATTTAGTGTTGGCTCTGCTGGTGATCCTGTTGATGCCCTGGTGGAAAATTGGAACAGCAAACTCACTGGGGCAGTAGACATGATTGCTCCTAAGCGTCCACTCCGACCTGCTTCAAAATTGGCCCCTTGGTATACGGAAGAACTACGGGGCTGAAGCGGCGAGGTAGACAACTGGAGCACAAGTGGAGAAAGACTCGGCTTGAATCCGACAGATTGCAACATAGAGCTCATTTGAAGACCTATGCTCAGGCGATACATGCGGCAAAGAAGCGATTCTTTTCTGCCCGTATTGCATCCCCAAGTTCACGTCCAGCGGAGTTGCTCAGGGTTGTGAGAGGGCTAGTGAGTGCCCCTCCTCCCTTGAATCAGAATCTGGAACCATCGATTACCCGCTGTGATGTGTTTAATGAATTCTTTGTGGACAAATCTCTCGTATTCAGGCCGACTTAGACTCCGTCTCCACAATTACCTCAGTGTCTGATGTGGAGGTGTCCAGTGCCTCCTCTTGTATAATTAGGTTGGATCAGTTCCAGTTTGTGACTCCTGAGGATGTGGACAAGCTGATTGGAATGGTGCGGCCTACCACTTGTTCTCTTGACCCTTGTCCGACATAGTTTATATTATCTGGCAAGGGGGTTGTTGTAGAAGGCCTGGTAGAGATTATAAATGCATCTCTGAGGGAAGGTAGGATGCCTCCTTGTCTTAAGGAGGCAGTTATTAGACCGCTTCTGAAGAAGCCTACCCTCGACCCCTCGGACTTGAACAACTACAGGCCTGTCTCCAACCTTCTGTGGCTGGGCAACGTAATTGAGAGGGTGGTGGCCTCACAGCTCCAGACAGTCTTGGATGAAACTGATAATCTTGACCCATTTCAAACTGGCTTTCGGGCTGGCTATGGGGTGGAGACTGCTTTGATCGGCCTGATGGATGATCTCCAATTGGCAATTGACAGAGGAAGTGTGACTCTGTTGGTCCTTCTGGACTTCTCGGCGGCTTTCGATACTATCGACCATAGTATCCTTCTGGAGCATCTAAGGCGGTTGGGAGTTGGAGGCACTGCTTTGCAGTGGTTCCACTCTTACCTCTCAGGCAGGTTCCAGATGGTGTCCCTTGGAGACTGCTGTTCCTCAAAATCTGAACTTTTGTATGGTGTTCCCCAGGGCTCCATATTGTCTCCAATGTTGTTTAATATCTACATGAAACCACTGGGAGAGATCGTCAGGAGATTTGGTGCAGGGTGCTACCAGTATGCTGATGACACCCAAATCTATTTCTCCATGTCAGCATCATCGGGAGAGGGCATAACCTCCCTAAATGCCTGCCTGGAGTCGGTGATGGGCTGGATGAGGGATAACAAACTGAGACTGAATCCAGCTAAGATGGAGGTACTCATTGTGCAGGGTCGGAACTCAAGAGATGATTTTGATCTGCCTGTTCTGGATGGGGTCACACTTCCCCAGAAGGAACAGGTACGCAGTCTATGGGTGCTTCTGGATCCAAGCCTCTCCCTGGTGTCCCAGGTTGAGGCGGTGGCCAGAAGTCCCTTCTATCACCTTCGGCTGATACGCCAGCTGCGTCCGTTTCTTGAGGTGAATGACCTCAAAACAGTGGTACATCTGCTGGTAACCTCCAGACTGGATTACTGTAATGTACTCTATGTGGGGCTGCCCTTGTAGGTAGTCCGGAAACTACAGCTGGTCCAGAATGCGGCAGCCAAGCTGGTCTCTGGGGCATCTCAAAGAGACCATATTACTCCTGTATTGAAGGAGCTACACTGGCTCCCGATATGTTTCCGGGCAAAATACAAGGTGCTGGTTATAACCTATAAAGCCCTAAACAGTTTGGGCCCTGGGTATTTAAGGGAATGCCTTCTTCGGTATGAAGCCCACCACCCACTAAGATCTGCTGGAGAAGTCCGTCTGCAGCTGCCACCGGCTCATCTGGCGGCCACTTAGAGACGGGCCTTCTCCGCTGCTGCCCCAAGGCTTTGGAATGCGCTCCCTAGTGAAATAAGAGCCTCCCCATCTCTGACAGCTTCTAAAAAGTCTTTAAAAACACATTTCTTCACCCAGGCTTTTAATTAATGGTTTAAAGGCTGTTTTAAAGTATTGTTTTGAAAAAATTTTAATTGTTGTAATGTGCGTCTCCCCCCCCCCATTTCTGTCTTAACAAATGTTTTAGTTTGTTTTTATTCTGTTGTAAACCACCCAGAGACTTAAGTTTTGGGAGGTATAAAAATTTAATAATAATAATAACAACAACAACAACAACCACCACCACCCCTGGTTCGAGTGTTATGAGAGAGGGAGTCTGTCCATTCTCTCTGTCCATTCTCTCTACTCTATGCATAATACACCAGTGTAGTGTAGTGGTTAGAGTGCCGGACTAGGACTGGGGAGACCCGAGTTCAAATCCCCATTCAGCCATAAAACTAGCTGGGTGACTCTGGGCCAGTCACTTCTCTCTCAGCCTAACCTACATCACAGGGTTGTTGTGAAAGAGAAACTCAAGTATGTAGTACACTGCTCTGGGCTCCTTGGAGGAAGAGCGGGATATAAATGTAAATATTATTATTATTATTATTATTTCTTGTTTACACAGTCAGACAGATGTTATTGACTGGTTTGTTTTATCCAGACATCGAGTCCTTTCCAAGGACCTGGGATGCCAGAATTTTATTGTCAATTGTTATAGATATCGTCGCAGAATATAGGCTGTTCCCAGTAGAGCTGCTTTTTGTAATTGGCTGATGGTGATTTCTGTGGCCCCTATGGTGTTGAGGTGCTCTTCAAGGGCTTTTGGAACTGCACCCAGGGCGCCAATTACCACTGGGATTATTTTGGTCTTTTTCTGCCACAGCCTTTCAATTTGAATTTGTAGATCTTTGTATCTGGTGATTTTTTCTATTTCTTTTTCTTCTCTTCTGCTATCCCCTGGTATTGCTATGCTTATTTTGACTTGTTTTTCTTTCTTCTCGACCACAGTTATATCTGGTGTATTGTGTGGCAGATGTTTGTCTGTTTGTAGTCGGAAGTCCAATAATATTTTTACATCTTCATTTTCCACCACTTATTCAATTAGATGGTCCCACCAATTTTTGGCTACAGGTAGCTTGTATTTTTTGCAGATGTTCCAGTGTATCATCCCTGCTACTTTGTCATGCCTTTGTTTGTAGTCAGTCTGTGCAATCTTTTTACAACAGCTGATGAGGTGGTCCACTGTTTCATCTGCTTCTTTACAAAGGCTGTTTGTGGTTGATTTTTCAACTTTTGCTCTTATTGCATTTGTTCTTAGTGCCTGTTCTTGCGCAGCCAGTATTAAACCCTTGTTTCTTTCTTAAAGTAACCATTCTTAAGCCATTGCCAGGTCTTGGTGATGTCTGATTTTCCACTTATATTGTGCAAATATTGACCATGCAGGGCTTATTTCTCCATTTTTCTGCTCGGTTCTTGACTTGTTCTTTCTTGTAGGCCAGCTTTCTTTCATTGGTGTTGAATAGTTTCGCGTTCTTGACCATTTGAAGTGCATCTTCTTCACTGTCCTTGATATATTCTTCAAGGCCTCTTTTCTCCTCCTCTACTGTTTGATGGACTTGCAGCATTCCTCTTCCACCTGAGCTGCGAGGGAGGTATAGCCTATCGACATCACTGCGGGGGTGCAGAGCATGATTGATGGTCATGATTTTCCTGGTCTTACGATCTAGCGTCTCTAGCTCTGCCTGGGTCCCGTCTATTATTCCTGCAGTGTATCTGATAATAGGTATAGCCCAGGTGTTTATGGCTTGTATTGTGTTCCTGCCATTGAGTTTGGACTTGAGGATTTTTCTAACTCTCCTGATGTATTCACTTCCCATTTTTCTTTTAACTTCAGTGTGTGCAATGTTATCAGCCTGGAGAATGCCCAAGTATTTGTAATGTTCTTTCTCTTCCAGGTTCTTGATCTTGCTTCCATTGGGCAGTTCTATTCCTTCTGTTTTTGTTATTTTTCCTCTGTTCATTCTGCAGCACTCTTGCCTAGTCCAAACTCCATTGCTATATCGCTACTGAATATATGGACAGGGTTTAGCAGTCATGGCGATTACAAACAACAGAGAGGATAGTGAGTCCCCTTGGAAAATGCCTCTTCTAGTGCTAACCTGTCCAAGTGTCTCGCCATTGATTAACTGTGTAATCCACATGCTCATTGCTTTTTTTCTAAATATCTGAATGTTTTTGCTGACACTAGTTGTTTCTAAACATTTTAGTATCCATGTGTGAGGCAATGAATCAAAGGCTTTCTTGTAGTTAATCCATGCAACACTTAGATTGGTTTTTCTTCTCTTGCAATTTTCTAAAATCATTTTGTCAATCAGCAGCTGGTCTTTTGTGCCTCTGGTGTTCGGGCAATTTCCTTTCTGTTCAACTGGAAGCTGTTTGTTAGTTAATAAGTGTTGCATCACTTCATCTGCTATTATTCCACTTAATAATTTGAACATGGTTGGCAGGAAGGTTATCGGTTTATAATTACTTGGAACTGCACTTTTTGCTGGGTCTTTCATTATGAGATCAGTTGTCCCAGTTGTTAGCCATTGTTCAACATCACCGCCTTGCAAAATGTGATTGAACTGTTTTGATAGTTGTTTATGAAGGCTTGTTAGGTGTTTAAGCCAAAAGCCATGCAGTTCATCATCGCCAGCCGCAGTCCAATTTTTAATTTTCTTTGCTCTTTCACTTATTAATTCTGGTGTTATTATTAGATCTTGCATTTGTTGGTTACATTTTTCGACCTCTTTCATCCAGCCTGCTTTTTTATTATAATCTATTGGATTGTCCTATAATTTCCCCCAGAATTGCACTGTTTCTTCTTTATTTGGTGTTTCTACGTTTCTTGCAGTTTCTCCTTCTAGACTGGTAGAAACATCTCTGATTCGACTTGAATTGGAGATTCTGCCTGTGTTGTGTAATTCTGGCTTCATATCTGCTAATCTTCTTTGACACTGCTGTTATTTGCTGCTTTATTATTTCCAGGACTTCTCTAATTTTCCATGAATCTAGGTGGTATTTTTGGATCAGATACTGTTTGGTGTTTTCATTCTTCAGCTTCTTGTCTTTCATATCTTTCAATTTACTAGCATCTGATCTAAGCCTGGAGATTTTATTTTCTAATCTAATCTTCCATTTAGGTGATGTACTGCTTTCTTTTTTTACAGGTCCACTGATCTTATATCCGAGCTCTTGTATTGTTGTTGCTGCTGCACTGTACATTAGTTAGTTTGTTTATTGCAAATTTTTTGTTTTTATTTCTGCAAGTGCAGCATTGACATCTTTTAATGCCTGAGCAAGTTGTTTTTTGGCAACTGTTTTTAGAGCTGGAAGTCGAACCCTGGTGGTTGTTTGGTTCATGTGCTCAGGTATTTTTTTGCTTTAGTTCTTGTTGCTTTTCTGTTAAATGGCATTTGGGTTTTTGAGGTGAAGGCAAAGGGGCGGTTGCCTGGTTTTGATTTTGAAACAGTTCAGTAACAGTGGCATCCTCGATTTCCGACACCTCCTCCACCTGCGCCTGAGCAAATTCTTCAATTGGTGGTAATTCTTCTTCCATAGCTTGAGCCTGTGTTGTTCTTTGCAGTTCTTCCAGCTCAACTCCTGTGAATACTTTATTTCTTATTATGAATCTTCTCTGGTCTGCTAGCCTTTGTTCTGTTATTTCTGCATCTGAATGCTTCTTTTTCCAAATTTGGTACATTCTTTTTAAATAACCTCTTCTATTTGGACTAGACTTGTAATAACAGATCATTATTTCCTTGTTGGCATTTTTCGTATATTTTTTATAGAGGCACTACCTTGGCGTTGTATATTTTTTATAGAAGCACTACCTTGGCGTGGTTGTGGGGCTTGTGTGCTCTGAGGAAGGTGAGAGCTATGCCAGAGGTCCAACCATACTGGACAGGTCTCACCAGAGGAGCCAGACAAAGAGTGCCTCTCCCATCAACAATATGGTGAGATGTAACTTTAATAAATCTATACCGGATCGGTTGTCACCCGGGTCAACAAGAACCGCACCAGGTGCTATAGTCCCTGGACATCTGGTGGCAAGTGGGCAACAGGACTCAGGATCTTCAGTTGAGCAATCAGGGCTGGAGACTGCAAGGTTACTGGAAGAAATATCGATGATTATTATTTCTTCTTTACACAGTCAGACAGGTGTTATTGACTGGTTTGTTTTATCCAGACATCGAGTCCTTCCCAAGGACCTGGGATGACTGAATTTTATGGTCAATTGTTATAGATATCGTCGCAGAATATAGGCTGTTCCCAGTAAAGTTGCTTTTTGGAATTGGCTGATGGTGATTTCTGTGGCCCCTATGGTGTTGAGGTGCTCTTCAAGGTCTTTTGGAACTGCACCCAGGGCACCAATTACCACGGGGATTATTTTGGTCTTTTTCTGCCACAGCCTTTCAATTTCAATTTGTAGATCTTTGTATTTGGTGATTTTTTCTATTTCTTTTTCTTCTCTTCTGCTATCCCCTGGTATTGCTATGTCGATTATTTTGACTTGTTTTTCTTTCTTCTCGACTACAGTTATATCTGGTGTATTGTGTGGCAGATGTTTGTCTGTTTGTAGTCGGAAGTCCCATAATATTTTTACATACTCATTTTCTTCAACTTTTTCAATTTTATGGTCCCACCAATTTTTGGCTACAGGTAGCTTGTATTTTTTGCAGATGTTCCAGTGTATCATCCCTGCTACTTTGTCATGCCTTTGTTTGTAGTCAGTCTGTGCAATCTTTTTACAACAGCTGATGAGGTGGTCCACTGTTTCATCTGCTTCTTTACAAAGTTGGCACTTGCTGTTTGTGGTAGATTTTTCAACTTTTGCTCTTATTGCATTTATTCTTAGTGCCTGTTCTTGTGCAGCCAGTATTAAACCCTTGTTTCTTTCTTCAAGTTGCCATTCTTAAGCCATTGCCAGGTCTTGCTGATGTCTGATTTTCCACTTATATTGTGCAAATATTGACCATTCAGGGGCTTATTTCTCCATTTTTCTGCTCGGTTCTTGACTTGTTCTTTCTTGTAGGCCTGCTTTCTTTCATTGGTGTTGAATAGTTTCGCATTATTGACCATTTGAAGTGCATCTTCTTCACTATCCTTGATATATTCTTCAAGGCCTCTTTTCTCCTCCTCTGCTGTTTGATGGACTTGCAGCATTCCTCTTCCACCTGAGCTGCGAGGGAGGTAGAGCCTATCGACATCACTGCGGGGGTGCAGAGCATGATTGATGGTCATGATTTTCCTGGTCTTACGATCTAGCGTCTCTAGCTCTGCCTGGGTCCCGTCTATTATTCCTGCAGTGTATCTGATAATAGGTATAGCCCAGGTGTTTATGACTTGTATGGTGTTCTCGCCATTGAGTTTGGACTAGAGGATTTTTCTAACTCTCCTGATGTATTCACTTCCCATTTTTCTTTTAACTTCAGTGTGTGCAATGTTATCAGCCTGGAGAATGCCCAAGTACTTGTAATGTTCCTTCTCTTCCAGGTTCTTGATCTTGCTTCCATTAGGCAGTTCTAGTCCTTCTGTTTTTGTTATTTTCCCTCTGTTTATTATTATTATTAATAATAATAAACAGAGACCTCTATCATGTCTCTTTGTAGTCCCCTCTTTTCCAAACTAAAAAGCCCCAGCTGTAGCCGTGCCTCATAAGGAAGGTGTTCTATGCTACTGATCATCTTGTTTGCCTTCTTCTGCACCTTCTCCAATTCTACAATTTCCTTAAGATATGGTGACCAAAACTGTACATAGTACTCCAAATGTGGCCGCACCATAAATTTGTATAAGGGCATTATATTAGGATTTTTCACTGCTGCCATGGACTGAGTCGACACTTTCAACGAGCTGTCCACCATGACCCCAAAGTCTCTCTCCAGGTCCTTCACCGACAGCTCAGACCCCATTAGTGTATATGTGAAGTTGTGGTGGGGGTTGCCCCAATATGCATCACTTTACACTTGTTTACATTGAACTGCATTACACTGAATTGCCTAAGGCAGGCATCCCCAAACTGCAGCCCTCCAGATTTTGCTGAACTACAACTTCCAGCATACCTAGCCACAAAAAATTGTGTCTAGGGTTGCTGGGAGTTGTAGTTTAGCAACATCTGGAGGGCCGCAGTTTGGGAATGGCTGGCCTAATGTTTTGTTATCCCACCCGCAATACAAAAGTTACCCCTTTCCTACTCCATTGCACTCCATGCTGTTTTGTTCCCCAAAGCCAGAGTATGCAGAACCTTGACCACCCAGTTAGATGGTTCCCCCTTTACCACAGAACCAAGTCTGAGATTTCAGTTGTCTAGGAGTTTGGGAAACACTATTTTTTCCTCCTGCTTTTGATGAAATACCAATGGCAACACAAGCTATTTTCTGTTCTCTGCTGTATGTGTACAGCAAACCAAGTTGTAGTACAGTCTTTCAACAAAATTCCATCTTGAGAGAGGGTGTCTCATCTTCTGAACATTAGATCTGCTGAGGTTCATGTCTGGCATGCAGGTGCCTGAGTTAAAGCTCGCTAGCTAGCTTAACATGCAGCCACATTTCAGGCAGGGCTTCTGAGTGAGGGGAGACCACCCATTGTGTTATACATAAGAGAAGGAGATAGAAGGAGAAAGAGAAGGACTTGTACAGTGTACCCACCCCACAATAAATTCCATGCTTGGGGCAAAACTATTACTCTCAGGCTTCCCTCTTGAATCTGAGCCACAATCATTCCCCTCCCCACTAATTTTCCACAACTAGAGACGATCCCCGCAACCAAAAGATATTTATGGTCTACTCCAGAGAGCTATATGATCAGCTGCCTTGATTTACAACATCCTTGAAAAAAGCCTTAAGATGGAGGGGTGGGGAAGCAGATGGATGGCAAGCCTTTAGAGTTTTCTAACAGCACACAGGTTTCTAAGCTTGATTCTGTCAGTACCAGCACACTAATGGACCTGAAAGAGATGGAAAAGTAGCTTGAATTCCCTACGTGGCCAACAGCTTTATGACTGCTACAGAGATCTGTCCACCTGAGGGAGGGCAGCTTCAGCTCAACATTTCTCATGTCACTCTCTGTGGGATTTGGGATATGCTGTGCTTCCCCACTTCACATATATATGCATGTGTGAAGCACAAGCTTCCGTTCAGTGATTCCAGTCACTTATCTGAAAACGACAATTCAGCTGAAAGCAGCCCAGGGACTGTGATGTTCTAGAAAACTACCACTGGAGCCCCCCTGAGTCACCGTGAAAGCAAGTGCTGTACATCAGATGGATGCTCTTTGAGGTTGTCACCATTAACTTTTAAAGTGCTGTTCAAAGGCAAGAAATGTTTCCGGAAGTGGCTTTTTCCTGGACACTTGTTTAGTGACCCTGAACACAGCAGCCAGTGAAAGAGGCGAAGCTCCCTCTGAGGTTCCGACTCGAGGGCATGGCTTGCAGTCTGATTGATGTTACACCTGTTCAGACTTGTGGGAGTAAAGGACGGCATGCGTCTAATGAAATTCACATTTGTGATCCCCATCACATTAGAGCCAAGTCTTTTTCACTACTAAACTTTGCTCGAAACCCGGGGAGGGGGGAATGACAAACTCTTTTCTTTTGTCAACACTCTAATTGGCCTGATAATGAAACAAAATAAATACCCTGTTCAAAGGGATTCGAAATGCAATTTACTTTTGTTTTATTCCTCGACACAGTCAGCTGGTTTTTCCATTTAAAAAACACATACCACCATGAAAACAAATATCCCAGGTGAAAGAAAACATATATAGACATAATCCTCCAAACCTTTTAGAGAAGGCTTAGGCAGGCGAAGGCCTACTTTCTATCTCAACCTTCTTGTCAATAGGGTGGAAAATACATCAGTGTGGCCCTAAGATAAGTAGCACCCTGGATGTCTTCAGCATCCCCCTCCCATGGTTAGTTTATCAGTGTTATCAGCTTGATGCCCCTTCAGAGAGGCAGCCTAGGCAAATGCCCGGCTTACTAACCCTTAAGGCAAAACAGGCCCATCCTCTGGGAAAGGCTGAGAGGCACCCACACTGACCATTTCAATTTTAAAAGGCCAGCCCCACATCGCTCAGCTGAGAGGCGTGGGGCTGGCCACTTGTTCCAAATAGCCCATGCAGGTGCCTTTCAGCTGAGGTGCCCATGCAGACCATTTGGAACTGAGATGACTGTTAGGAGGCCTCACACTCACCTATTTCTTCTGGGCCTCGCACCCCTAGGGACAGCCCTGAGGCCAACCATGAGTAAGACCTTTTGGAATCAGTGAAACTAAGTTCTGAATAAGAATGCATTGGATCATGCTGTATGGCTTCATGGCGGGAGGGCTTCAAGACTGCTGCCTCTCTTCCCAGTTGTAAGCACCACCACCCCTCATACACGTGAATGTCTCCAAGTATCTATGCACACATAGGATGTGCAGGGGTTTGCACATTCACTTCAGCAGAGAGGCAGAGCTCTGATTAAACATTTCAACTGGCCAGGTGCCAAAAGGCCTTTGTCATCCTGCCAACATTGTCATAAATATTGGCCAACAAGCTTGCTAAGAATACACAATTATTCCTTTACTTTAACTCAGAATCGTCATGGATGGAAACTGAGGGACAAGCTAGACATGACATGGCAGATACATGATTTGTATCTCAAGATCTTTGTTTTTACTTTACTTCAGCCACAAGAAGCTCCAATTGCGATCAGAGCAGCAGCTGAGGGGAGGGTGTTTAGCCTTTTTTCTCCATGGGCCGTTTGCCTGCTGCAATTTGCCTCCTCAAGCTGATCTCCACTTTCACAGAGAAAAAGATACCTAGAGTGAATGTCTTTTTTCCATGAGGATGGGGAAATGGCTTATGGGAATAGACTAAATCCACCCTACCCACCCACCCACTCTTCCAATCAGCTTCAGAGCCACTCAATCCATAACTGAAGTAAAGTGTGGTGGTGGGGAAGCCAAGTCTGAAGGACATGTGTGTCTCCCTTGCCACATCACTTTGACCCTTAAGAAAGGCCCCAAATGTGACCTTTTGGAAATGACAGAGATGCATTGTGTTTGGTTTATTATATTTATTCAATATTATATTATAATATATTATAATATAATAATAATATTAATAATAATATTATTATATTATAATATATTGTATGTTTTAATTTTTGTAAACCGCCTTGGGGTTGTCTTTTAACGAAAGGCGGTATATAAATGCAACAGTAAATAAATAAATAAATAAATAAATTTGTTTGTTCAATTTTTAGGCCTCCCTTACAAAATAGTTCAGGGTGGTTCACAAAAATCAAAGACCCTTTAAAACAATTTAAGAGCACTGGAAGGCCAGGCCGAACAGGTAGGTCTTTAGGGCTCTCCTAAATTCCAATAAAGAATTCAAATTACAGATGTCTGCAGGGAGCGCATTCCATTGTCCAGGAGCAGCTACAGAGAAGGCCCGCCTCTGGGTCACCACCAGAGGAGCTGGTGGCAACTGAAGCCAGACCTCCTCAGATGATCTTAGCATGCAGTGGGGATCAGACCGAAGAAGGCGCTCTCTAAGGTAACCTGGACCCAAGCCGTTCAGGGCTTTAAAGGTAATAACCAGCACTTTGTATTTTGCCCGGAAACATATCGGCAGCCAGTGCAGCTGTTTCAAAACAGGCATAATATGGTCTCTCCGGGTTGCCCTGTAGACCAGCCTTGCTGCCTCATTTTGAACTTATATGTTTAATATATATAGATCCATAGAGCACTCTGGGAAGCTTACAAGAATAAAAATACAAAATAATCAGTGCAGGAATAACATTAAAGTCAATACACATTAGAAACAATAAAACAATAGCAGGGCAAGCAATATAAAGCCCATTTTTAAAAAGCAATGCTTTATCTATGAACGTGCTACTGTTGACTGTGCTAGGAAAGTGACCATGGAAGGGATCACCTTTGCCTTACCTGTGAAATGCCAATTGTTGGTGAATATAGCCCTGGTGAGGATATTGTTGTATTCTTCTTTTGACATTTGTGACAGAATGCATGGTTCCAGATCTCTCCCACTCCACAGCAGATTGGATTATACAAAATATGGTGATCTCTACAGATAATTTGCATTCCATACATTTGTGGAAAAATACATATGTAAATGCATACATCACAATATATTATAATGCCAACTGTTTGTACAGGAAATATGGGAGATATTAGATATATAATTAAATGCAGATGGCAAGGGAAAATTACTTTTATTTATATATTTTTAGTGGAAGTGTACATAATGGAGATGAAAGGGAAGTGGGCAGAACTCAGATAGAACAGAAATGGAAAACCCGTCCATTCTTAATACCCAATTATGTTGTACAGAAGGTGCTAAGTACTACTGGCTCTTTAAGAGATAAGCCCAGAAGGCATCAGGATGAGAAGCTGTGCGAGAGAAAACTGAGGATACCATTTCACTTTTGTAGCAGAAGCCGGTGTGAGTGGTTAGGCCTGTAGAGTATTTTTCCTCAGAGACTGGAACAGCCCTAGGACAAAGTGGACTAGAAACCAGAGGCAATCTGCAAATTCTTTCACTTTTGCCACCACCAGTCTAAGTTTTGTGCACAGGACTTTGTTCACAGTGAGCTGTTAGCAATATATTGTTGAGTTATTAGAAGAAGTCTGCTATGCTACGTGCTGCAGTTCTCACACAGGCGATAGGGAGAACCACACAAAGAAAAAGAAAAAGCTCACAGTGTACATGCAAAGCAGTTTTTAACTTATCAGAGAGCAATATATTCTACTGATTGGATATGCCCTTTGTATGTATGAGTATCCATAGATGTTGCCCCATAGTGGGGGGAAAGGAAAGATTGTATCATCGAGTCAGTGTCGACTCTTGGCAACCACAGAGCCATCTGGTTTTCTTGGTAGAATACAGGAGTGCTTTACCATTGCCTTCCTCCCACACAGTATGAGATGATGTTTTTCCCATTGCCATTGAAGTGAGCATCCGCCTCCAGCACCTTCCAATATCGCTGCTGCCCAATATAGCGACTACAAATATATATTTACTAGGTACAGTCTGGGAAGCACACCAGGGGGAAATCAACCTAACAGTCTCTTGCTCCCTAGGCAAGCTGCTTCCCCACTGCACCACCGCTGCTGGAGTGGCTTTTTGTGAAGAAGCTGCTATAGCAGAGTGGTTAAGAGCATGAACTATGAGTCAGGATAATCTCTGGTTCACATTTTAGCTCAGTGGGTGGTCTTAGGCAAGCTGTTGTCTCTCAGCCTCCACCTCCCCCCCCCCCCCGCTTGCCACAATACAGAACGTGTGGACAATGATACTGGCCTAATGTTACAAGGCTATAATAAGAATTACTGAGTTAATGTCTCAATAATTCCATTGTTTAAACACAGGTTATTACAATTACTGAGTTGCACATGCAAAGTGGTTTGAGCATTAGGAAAAGCATGATCTAAATATTATGGATTATTATGTATTAACCATCCTATCAATCAAATGTCTTTCATGTTGAAATGTTGCAGCAGGGAGCAATGCAACCCATTATGATTACTCTAGCAAATGTGCGCATGTTTTAAACAAAATGTTTTTTTAAACAAAGACACACACACTTTTTCTAAACAAAAAACCCCACATACACTGTGTATTGTGTGTGTGTGTGTGTGTGGTGTTCTTGGATTCCCCTACTGTAATTCAGACCACCACAGGGGGCCTTGAAAATGCAGAATTTGTTTTCCTGTTTGCATGTTTCTAAAGCCACGTTTGTATGTGGTAGACCAGTCTCATCATGATAATTTCTAAGTTTCTGCCTGGATTTCTTGCATTTATGAACAAGTGCCCACCCATGACATTGCTGCCTGAAGTGGAGTATCCAGAAGGAGTCCACTTTCTTCTCTCCTCTTCCTCTTTTTTCTATTAAAATCTCACCCCTAATTACTTCCTTCCTTGAAAATCTCTCTCCCTGTCTTCCTTTTCTATTACAAAGGGGAAAAGAAAAAGTGGTGTGATGGTTCATCTTCCTTTCTCTGCAGGAGAGAGAGAGAGAGAGAGAGAGAGAGAGAGAGAGAGAGAGAGAGAGCATAATTCTGGGAGTCCACCATGAAATCCTGATCAGCGAGTCACGTTAACCCCTTCCCCACCGGCTGGCAGAGTGTCCCACTTCCTAATCCCTTATGCTTGTCTTGCATGAAAGAGATGAGAATCTCATTTGGACTTGTAATATCCTATCCCATGGGTGGAAAGGCCACCCTAAATCCCCCTGAACCATGTGTGTGTTAGACACAGGGGCTCCTCCTTGTTAGAGAGAAGTAGTAATATTCACTTTCGGATTAATGGAGAGGCAGTAGAGGCGACTGCCTATGGCAGCAAAATTCCCCCAGTGGCAAATTTAGTTCATTGAAATTTTTTTTAAAACAATGTTTAAAACTGCCGCCATGCAGGAGAGGGCAGCGATACCCCTCCTAACCCAAGCCCGCCCACATCCCTATCTATCTATCTATCTATCTATCTATCTATCTATCTATCTATCTATCTATCTATCTCTACTCTCAATGCCCGTAGTGGTCTTTATGGTTATCAGTACAAAAGGTCTATGGAGTTGGATCTCTAATACTCCCTTCCTCAGAGAGTCTCAACTTCCTTTTGGTAAGCAGCTGCCAACCTGGCTTACATGGTTCCAGGTTCACTCCCTGGCATCTCCAGGTAGGGCTGGGAGAAACTCCTGAAACCTTGGAGAAGCCACTGCCAGTCTGTGTAGTTGGTACTGTTAAATGGACCAATGGTCTGACTCAGTATAAGACAGCTTCCTATGTTCCTATGTCTGAAGGGAGCTCCAGAAATCTCCATATCCGAGTGTAGGCCTCTACAACCTTGAAATACCAGCCACAGAAATATCAGAGTTGGTAAGGATCCTGTGGGAGGGGGATGCAATATCTATCTGTGTGCGCCATGTTCAGAAATACATTGCTTCATCCCCTTAAAGAGTGCCTCTCTGCCAGTGTTCCTGCTGGGCTTACAGTTTGTACACACACACTATGGGAGATGAGGGTGTAGCTTTGAGCTTCAGTGTGTGCATGTGTGTCTGTGTAGGGTTGCCCTGACTCTTAGGGCTCTGACCCTGAGATACAAAGAGTGAGTGGAACCTGGGAGATAATGAGTGGAGCCTGGTGGTTAGGGATGTGTGAACCGGTTCGGATCTGAACCAAACCACCCCCGGTTCGGTTCGGATTCGAACCGAACCGGGGGTGGTTCGGACCGGTTCGGACCAGTTCAGACTGGTTTAAACACCCAAAAATTGGTAGGATGGTAGCTGGCACCCAGGGGTACCTGTCACCCAAACCCCAAAGCAATCAGACACTCGTACGATTTTTAAATAAATTTTTGAAAATTATTTTTATTTTTTTCTCATAGGATATAATGGGACTCAAATCAGGCCATTATTCCTTATTGTGGAGCACCCATGGGTGCCAACAACCATGCAAACCCTGAAGCAATCAGACACCCCTATGATTTTTTATGAATATTTGAAATATTTTTAATTATTTTTCTCATTGAGTATAATGGGACCCAAACCAGTCCATATCCCCTATTGTGGAGCACCTAGGGGCACAAACACAGGGTGGGTGGTAGGCAGACAGGGGTGCCTACCACCCAAAAAATCCCAAGGCAATTGGACACTCCTCTGATTATTGGTGAATTGTTAAAGTATTTTTGAATTCCTCATAGAGAATAATTAGGATTGCAGCAAATGTATAGCTTCACGTCGGGGGGAAAGGGGTGTCGTAGAGTGCAGTGTGGTGGCTGGTAGTTCCTAGGGTAGGCAAGGAAGCTACCTGAATTATTTGAAAGGAATTGGACAAAGGGGTGATTTTTAAGTGATTTTTGAAGTTTACGTGTCTGAACCGAACCAGGGGGTGGTTCAGACAAAACCAAAACCGAACCACCCCCTCCTGGTTCAGACCCAGTTTGGATCCGAACTGAACTGGGCGAACCGGTTTTGTGCACATCCCTACTGGTGGTATATGGGCAGGCCTAGTCGTGCTTGGAAGGGGCAAAGGATGCACCTGGCAGGTTAAGGGAAGGGTCTGGCTGTGTCTGGTACTGCCTGATGGTCGTGAGAGGGCAGAGCAAATGGAGAGGGGGGGAAACCCTTTTGGCCGTACCACCCCACTTTTTGACTACTCTCTCCAGAGAGGCTCACCTGTGCCTCTCCGACTGCCTTGTTAGTGCAAGGCAAAGACCTTTTGATTCGTCCATGCTTTTTAAATTACCATCTGCATTGGTGTTTCCCTGCTGCCCTGTATGCTTTTACTGCTTTTGCTGTTTTTAATTTGCTTAATCTGGTTTAATGTTTCCTTTGATACATGGGTTTTATTGTTTCAAGTGACAGAATGTCATCTGTGAGCTGCCCTGGGAGTAGATATACTGGAGGGTGGGATACAGATTTTTAAAATAAAAATCCTCTAGCTGAGCAGACAGTAGCCTGCCCACCTCCTTCATTCTGGCCCCTCACCCTACAATTTTATTCCTTCTCCAAAGAACTTGAGGGAAAGGTGAAAACCCTGAAACATCAGGTCAGACCCTTGGCACCTGGCAACCCTAGATACCTATATATTTATATGGTGTCTGTTCTATCATTTTCCTTCCTAGTCGAGAGTGATTAGGGAGATTAAAGAGTCTTGAAGGTTCTCGAACCTCCATCAAGTGTTTAACAGATGCGGCGGGAAAGAAGGGTCTTGTTTTGTGCACCTTCAGATTATTGGGGGGACTGTGAATATTAAATAAGCCAGGGCTTGAAAAATACCAGGCCCTCGGGAGCCATGGTGCCTCGAAATTTAACTGTGGCGCCTAGACCAGGATATTCATAGGTAGTGTTGTTTAATAAAATCAGCAATTGCCCCAGGCAGCCCTGTTTCTATTCTAAGAGGCTTTTCTCACGACCAGCCTAACCCTGCCCCAAGCAGGGTTAGGCTGGTTGTGAGAAGCGGCAGGATCCTTGCAGATCCCTCTGCTCCCCTCCCACCTAACCCCCTTGATAAACCCTGCTTTTAGCCAAGGTTAAGGGTGCTCTTGCACCCTTAACCTGGCTACTGAGAACCACAGAGATGAGTGCATAGAGCGCCTGCTTGGGGGTGGGGGGGGACATACATGCCGCGTGTTGCATTGAGGGATGCCTGGAGGCCGGAACAACATGTTCCGGCTCCAGATCCCTTCACCCTGCTCCATGCTTCACAGAGCTGCACACAGCAGGGCTGCCCGTGTGGGGGGGTGGGAGGCGTGCCGAGGCCAGCCAGCTTGGTTGTCTGGGGGCAAGGTAAGTGGGAAGCAGCCTTCCCACAATGCCCCCCCTGCTTGCCCAGGGCGATCATGAGAATTGCCTCTAAGTATGTTTCTGTAAAGTGGATAAAGAGAAGTCCATTTATCCTGCACAATGTCTATCACTAGGTCTGGTAATTCTGTCAAGTGTCCATGGTCTGGCTCCCAAAGTTTGGAGCTGGTTCCTAGATCCAAAGAAAAAAAATTAAGGCCTGAAATAAGGAAAGTCGTCTTATTTCCACTTCAAATAACTTTCCAACTCTCTCTTTGGATCTTGTTTGACAAGATGTGACCTAAGACAAACCCAGGCAGGGTGAGATGCTCATACTGGTTCCTCTGCTGGTCGAATGACCGTAACAATAAAGTTTTGGATTTTGGCATACTGGTTTCAGGTTTCTATGGCAGGAACACACTACATGTGCCCTCAGGACTGTCGCCAAATACGACATTTCTGTGCAAGTTCTGCCCCATGTGACGTAGCCACACTCAGCCTTGTGACATGATGATACAACTTTGTGAATTTCCCTACCAGTGATGAATTTCTTTGTGAATTTCCCTACCAGGCAATGATGTAGAGTGAAATCAGGGAGAATCGGAACATGATGACAACGTGTCATGTGGTGAGTCTTCCTACACACTCTAGGAGAAAGGGGAAGAATTCAGTCAAGGGATTGCCATTTTTTTGGCATGCATGATGTCTAGTTCTTGCTTTAGGACCTAGACAGAACCTTGCCCAGGCCTTGACAATTTTTCTTTGGAAAGATTTAGGAGAATTTTTCCAAAAATTTAGCTCGGAAATTTAGAGCCAGACAATGGACACTTGACAACATTACTGGACTTAGTGACTGACACTGTGGAGAGCAGAGATGTAGCTACAAATGAACAAGGTGAGGTGGGAAATGTCCCTGGGCCCCTGAAGGAGGGGAGCCCACTGTGTGGGTGCTCTTTGCTCTTTGCTTTCCCCCTCATGCCAAGAGGTGGAGGAGGAGGAGGAGGAGGAGGAGGAGGAGGAGGAGGAGGAGGAGGAAAAGAGGGCAGTGGGGCAGAGACTCATCTTTAATGCTGCTGCTATGAATATTAATACACCACTTTTCAACCAGAGTTCTCAGAGCGGTTTACACAGAAAAATAAATAATACATGAATAATGATGGTTCCCTTTCCCCAAAGGACTCACAATACAAAAAGAAACACAGGGTAGACACCAGCAACAGCCACTGGAAGGATGTTGTGCAGGGGCTGGATAAGGCCACTTGCTCTCCCCCTGCTAAATATAAGAGAATCACCACTTTAAAAGGTGTCTCTTTGGCTCAGTTAGCAGCCTTGCTATACTGTTGGTGGAGAGAGAAAGTAGATGGGCTTCTCTTTATCTCCTTTACAGTAGCATACTTAGAACAGGATTGCCTGGGAAAAATAAAGATTTTATTAAAATAACTCTGCCTCTGTCTAGTCAAGGCACCACAGTTAAATTTCTAGTCAAGACACCACAGTTAAATTTCTAGGCACCATGGTTCCCTGGCACTTGGGATTTGTCAAGCTCTGTCATAGATGTAGTGCTACCCACTGTCAGTAAATCCTTTTCTGCTTGAGAAAAATCTCAGCTCTCACATATTTAAAAGATTCATCGTTTTCCAGGACTACATGAGATCGTTCATCCCTGTCATATATATTATATAGGCCTGGAAGAAATATCCCACTATACAACGACGGAAGATGCCTTCTAAAAAATGTTTATGCACTTCAAAGAACACACTGCCTCTTTTTTCCAACACCAAGTGTTTTGGATATTTTAGCCATTCTTACACAAGTTTTTCTAATTGTATTCCTGCATTTCTTAGTTATTTTCTTATTAGCAACATAATTTTCATCTGGTAAGCATTTGCATCTTCTATTAGAAACATCAAAGGCCTACAGATTTTTTATGACAATGATCTCCATCAGCATTCACCAGCAAGAAGAAAGAAAAATCCAAAGAGGAAGCAGTCAAAGAAAACCAGCATGGAATGTAGCAATGAACATATGAAGCTGCCTTCTATTGAGACAAACCATTGGTGCATCTAGCCTAGTGATCTTCACTTTTTTTTCAAGTGGGGGCTACTTGGGGGATGGGGGGAATTTTCACTGTGAGAGCCATTTCCTACCACACTTAGCTCCAAACAGTGCTCTACTTTCCCTGACAGGAAATATTTATATACCACTTTTCAAAAAAAAGAAAAAGTTCCCAAAGTGGTTTACATAAAGAAACAAGTGTTCCAGAACTAATTTGCCTACTTTCCTTTCACTATCCCTACAACTGAACTAAATTTGGTTTAAATTGAGGTCCACAAGTTAGACCTCTTGTGCCTCAAATGTTCACGTGTCCACCATCTTGGATTGAGGAGGATGACATTTTATTTTATTTTAATTTATTTTTACATTTTATATCCCGCTCTTCCTCCAAGGAGCCCAGAGCGGTGTACGACATACTTAAGTTTCTCCTCACAACAACCCTGTGAAGTAGGTTAGGCTGAGAGAGAAGTGACTAGCCCAGAGTCACCTAGCAAGTAACATGGCTGAATGGGGATTTGAACTCGGGTCTCCCCAGTCCTAGTCCAGCACTCTAACCACTACACCACTCTGGCTCTCTATCATTACATCATTACAAATGACACCATTGACGTGTCCCTGTGTGTCACTCACTACAACTGTACCAAATTTGGTTCAAATTGGTTAGACTGTCCACAAGGTAGTCCACTTGTGCCCCAATAGCTCAAACGTCCACCATCTTGGATCGGGTGGATGACATCATCACAAACTACACCATTGGGACATCCATATGTGTCCCTACATATGTAGCAAGTTTGGTTCAAGTCAGTTAGGCGGTTCACATGTTAGCCCACTTGTGCCTCAAATGTTTACGAGTCTGCTATCTTGAATTGAGGTGGATGACATCAGCACAAACTATGCCATTAAAGTGTCCCTGTGTGTCACTCACTATAGCTGTACCTAATTTGGTTCAAATCCATTAGATGGCCCACTTTCGTCCAAATGTTCACGTGTCCACCATCTTGGGTTGGGATGGATGATATCATCACAAACTACACCATTGGTACATCCATATGTGTCCTTACAGCTGTAGCAAATTTGATTCAAATCAGTTAGGTGGTTCACAAGCTAGTCCACTTGCGCCTCAAAAGTTTACACATCCGCCATCTTGAATCAGGGTGGATGACATCAAAACAAACTACACCATTGAAGTGTCCCTGTGTGTCACTCATTACAACTGTACCTAATTTGGTACAAATTAGACATTCCACAAGCTAACCCACTTTTATCCAGACATTCACATGTTCACCATCTTGAATTGCGGTGCATGACATCATCACAAACTAAGCCATTGGGGCATCCCTATATGTCCTTATAGCTTTAGCAAATTTGGTTTAAATCAGTTAGGCAGTTCACAAGTTAGAGCACTTGCGCCACAAATGATTACAAGTCTGCCATCTTGAACTGGGGTGGATGACATCATCAGAATCTGTGCTGTTGAGGTGTCAATATATGTCCTTACAACTGTACCCGATTTGGTTCATATTGGTCCAGGCATTGTGAAGTTGATTATCTAAGAGAGCGCCTTCTTTTACATGATCCCCACCGCACATTAACATCAGTTGCCACCAGTTCGTCTGGTGGCGACACAGAGGCGGGCCTTCTCTGTAGCTGCTCCTGGGCTGTGGAATGCACTCCCAGCAGAAATTCGTAATTTGAGATCATTGCTGTCCTTCAGGAGAGCCCGGCCTGGCCTTCCAGGGTTTTAAATGATTAACTGTTTTACATTATTTTAAATTGTTGCCCTGGTTTTCAGGGCTTTTAGCTGTTTTATTGGTTTTATTGTGTTTTAATAGTTTGATTTTAATTGTTAATTTGTTTTAATTGTTTTTATCATGCTGTGAACCGCCCTGAGCCATTTTGGAAGGGCGGTATATAAATCAATCAATCAATCAAATAAATAATAGGGGAAAGCAGGAAATTAGGCTGATAACAAGTTGTTCTGGTAAGAACTTATCAGCCTGCTTTCCTTTCACTGTCTCTACATACAAGCCTACACTCAGACATGGAGATTTCTGGAACTCCCTTCAGATATAAGGACATAGGAAGCTGTCTTATACTGAGTCAGACCACTGGTCTATTTAACAGTACTGTCTACGGAGACTGGCAGTGGCTTTTCCAAGGTTTTAGGAGTCTCTCCCAACTGTACCTGGAGATAGGGGTGTGCAAGCATCCAGCTGGCCCAGCCTGGGTCACACAGAGGCCAATTGCAGGTGTGCCAGCCTCCAAAATGGCCACCGCGCCCGAGGGGGAAGAGCCGACTGATGGACGGTGGTGGAACCCCCACTGCCTTCAACAACTCCCCCAAAGGGGCTAAGTTTAAAAAAAAATCTTTTAAAAAAAAAAATCTGCGAACCCCCTGAACAGTTGGGGGGTGTTTGGTCCGGGGTCAGTTCAGTCCAGGGGATGGTTCGGTTCAAATCCAAAGCATCGAACCTGTTTGCACATCCCTACCTGGAGATGCCAGGGAGTGAATCTGGGACCTTCTGCATGGACCCTGCTTAGCAAACGCAACAATTCATGTTCACTACCACAAGACCAGTTTTCCTCCCTGGTCTGTACATATGCACATGTTTGTGTACAAAGGGTGGCAAAAATTATTTATTTTACAAATGTGTATACTGCCCCAAACTCAAGTCTCCAAGTGGCTTTCACAATAAAACCCTTTGGTTCTCTTTTAAAAGTGAACCTGGGTACAGAACTCCTTCAAAAACAGGATACATAAAGGAAGTGTACTTCTGTAAGGTAAAGTTATGCCATCAAGTCCGTGTCGACTCCTGGCGCCCACAGAGCCTTGTGGTTTTCTCTGGTAGAATACAGGGGGGGTTTACCATTGCCCTCTCCCTTGCAGTATGAGATGATGCCGTTCAGCATCTTCTTGTATCACTGCTGCCCGATATAAATGTTTCCCATGGTCTGGGAAACATACCAGCTGGGATTCAAACCTGCAACCACTTGCTCCCTAGGCAGGTTACTTCCCCGCTGCACCATTAGTTGTGTTCAATGTAACATGTGAATAACTGTACCTACAAACAGATCTGTACCTGTGTACCCTGCACACAGACTGTATGAGTGTTGAACATAACAAGTGAATAGGGCTAATTTGTGAATAAGTGTATGTGAATATAGATCTATAGGTGCGCACACTACACAGATCGTATGTGTACTGAATGTAATGTGTGACTTGGGCTTGGCTCTTTGGACTGTGGTTCATGGCCCTCCAGGACAGGTGGCAGAGAGTGCACCAGTTCTCAGCGGTGGCACAGCAGCCCACTCTCTGTGAGGTGATAGATGGGCTGTGATGGTGTGAAGGACGCCTGGGGGTTCAGAGTATGACTCCCAACTCTTCCATACTCCAGGCAGCTCCTTTGGGCTCAAGGGTAAGCTGCCGCTATTTCCTCCCAGGAGAACTATGCCCAGCTAGGTGTTGGTTCTGTTGTTTCCCTAGCATCCCTTTTAACCCTCGCTGTCCCCATAGAGCCAGAGCCAGGCTAGGTTCACCCCCACGGCAGGTCTGCTTGCTAGTAGGCAGCATGACTGGCAGATGAGCACGTGCGAGAGCAAAAGCTCCCAGGGCATCCAAAGGTCCACGCTCAGCTCAGTGTTCTTTATACAATGAGATGCATTGGGATGATAAAGGGAAAGGTTCAAGAATAGGAAAGATAATAAAACAGTTGTACTAGCTCCTAGTGGTGCAGTGGGGAAATGCTTAACCAACCAGCAGAAGACTGATGATTCGAATCCCCGCTGGTACAATATTTGGCAGCAGCAATATAGGAAGATGCTGAAAGGCATCATTACATACTGCGTGGGAGGAGGCAATGGTAACCATAGGGCTCTGTGCGCGCCAGGAGTCGAAATTGACTTGACAGCACACTTTACCTTTTACCTTAATATTTTTCTAAAAGTCTAAGAGGTGTTCTTATAAGTAGAGTTTAATTTCAAGTTCTGATTTAATATGTGATGGGGAAAACAGCTGACAAAGACTAATCAGGCTACTTTCCTTTCACTGTCTCTACATCTGGACTAAATTTGGTTCAAATTGAGGTCCACAAGTTAGATCTCTTGCGTCTCAAATGTTCATGTGTCCACCATCTTGGATCAGTCTGGATGTCATCATTACAAACTGCACCACTGAGGTGTCCGTGTGTGTCACTCACTACAGCTCTTCCAAATTTGGTTCAAATCAGTTACACAGTCCTTAAGTTAGTGCACTTGCACCTCAAAAGTTTATGCATCTGCCATCTTGGATTGGGGTTGGTGACATCATAACAAACTACAGCACTGGGGAATCCCTGTGTCCATTCAACAGTAACACATTTGGTTCATATCAGTTAGACTGTCCACAAGTTAGTGCACTTGCGCCTCAAAGGTTTACATGTCCACTGTATGGAATTGGGGTGGGTGACATTATCACCATCTTTGATGTTGAGGTGTCCATATGTGCCCCTACAGCTGTAGCAAATTTGGTTCAAATCGGTTAGGCGGATCACAAGTTAGCCCACTTGCACTTCAAAAGTTTATGTGTCTGCCATCTTGGATTGGGGTGGATGGCACCATCACAAACTATGCCATTAAAGTGTCCCTGTGTGTCACTCACTACAACTACAATTTGGTTCATATTGGTCCAGGCATTGCAAAGTTGATGGGGGGAGGACACACAGACACACAGACACAGACACACACACACACACACACACAGAATGTCAGGTGATCTCATAAGCCTACTGGAAGTTAGGCTAAAAATGAAAAAAAATGGATCCCTGTCCCCAAAGAGCTCACAATCTAAAAAGAAACATAAGACAAATACCAGCAACAGTCACTGGAGGGATGCTGTGCTGGGGCTGGATAGGGCCAGTTGCTCTCCCCATGCTCACTAAAGAGAATCACCACTTTAAAAAGGTGTCTCTTTGCTCAGTTAGAAGGGGAAACTCAGTTAGACGGGGAAGAGGAGTGCCTTAAGAGAAACAACAGAGTCCTATCGAGTCTCAGTACCATCTTGGAGCGCACACACAGAGCGTTGCAAAGTGTGGTCCTTCCTAGTGATGGGCAGTGATGGCAGCCAGCCAGTGGGCGGGCCAGTGGGCAGGGGAAGGAAGAAGCTGGGTGGGGTGAGAGGGAGAGAAAACAACGGCAGCGGAGCAGGCGGCTAGAGACGCAGATGCTCTGCACTCGGCTTAGCTAGTACAAAGTTATTTGGCCAACACTAAGCTGATTTCCTCCATTCTGTTTCCCCCTTTTTCATATTAAAAAACAAATTGTAACATTCTATCCATCGGCATGGATCTAGTGTTAATTTCAGCTCTTGGATCAGATCTTTGGGGTACTCCTTCCCTGAAGAGTCTCTTAATTTCAATGGTATCGGAGAATCAAATTATACAATATTTTGGGATTTGTCACATATTCCTAGATTCAGGTCCTGAAAACTGTATCCTACAGGTGTTTTGGTTTCCAGGTCAAAAATAACTATTTTGGTGGACTATGCTGGTTTTTGAATAAACACTTCCAAGCGTGAATATTCACCTCTTTTTCCCATCCTGTTCCATCCTGCTTCCCTTGTGGCTACAGCTACAGTCCATTTTTGTCATGGCTGGTGTTCTTTCTTGTTCTGGGTTAGTCACATGGGTGATGCCATCCAATCAGGGATCACATAGTGAACTGGCTGGAGCACAGTGCTAAGCTGCCAGTTGGAGAGCCTAGATTTCTGCACCACATGAACCCTATTCACACATTATGCTGAACACTCATACAATGAGTATATAGTGTACACAGGTACAATTAGTCACATGTTATGTTGAACAGAGTAGTAGCTGAACACAGCTATACATTTTCCTATCTGCACCACAGATTTGAAGACCCAGGTTCACTTCTAAAATGAATGTAAGTACAGTCATCCATGCAGAAACATGAATGGACTCTGCAGACACCTGTAAATGCGTATAACATAATGTCAGAATAAGGATGCTTGAAAATGCATTCTACAAAACTAGTACACCACCACCACCACCACCACTACTACTACTGTGCCACTTTTCAACCAAAAGTTCTTTACATGATTTACACAGAAAAAGAATAATAATGATAACAGTTTCCTGTCCTTGAATATGGCACCTAGCTCCCCTAAAGAAATTAACTCATCTGACAGCTCTTCAGAGAATTAGCCAAAGCTGGTATGTCCTGTGCTATTTAGTATCACTTTATAGCATATATTAACTATGACTCATCTCTTCCCCAATAATGGTTATCTTTTTTAAAGATACATTTGGCCAAATATTCATGTTAATGCTTGTTGTGTTTCTAGGGTTTCTAGTGAAAGCATTCCTTGATCCCAGCCATGTTCTAGATTAGTGACAGGTTCTAGATTAGTTACAGTTTTAGTCCAGTCCTAGATTGGAGGTGGGGCAGACAGACAACAAGCAGCAGGAGAATATAAAGCAGTCTACAGTTGCCTTTCTGCAAACAAGTCTTTTTTCATAAAACTATTGAAATTCTTCATCACACTCTACACCCTGGTGTTTGTGTGCCACAACTTTGTCTTCCGAATTCTATCGTGCTTATATCTTGATGTTTAATTTATCTGATAATCTTTCATTTCCCATGCTTGTGCTATATGTTTCTATCTCAAAACTGCACAATCTGCTTGTTAATTGATACATTAATTTTACCAGTTGTGTTTCTTTTAAACGTCAATAAAAACTTCTTTTAATTTTTTTTTTAAAATCTGCATAGCAAGGCCAGACCCAGCAAACAGTGAAGTTAATCAGTGCATGTGTACTCTGAAGTTTGAGATCTGTGACCTAAACAAACCATACTTTCTGGGCAGACAGCCAGGGCAGCTATGACTAAATCATTTTTGTCTCACTGACTGGGAATGCCTCCATTCCAAGATTCCCCTAAATAATTATTGACTCTAAAGTCAATAGGCAATGCATACACACAGCTCTGGTGTTAACCAATATAGTTGGTGCATTCCCAGAATCCTTTTAGACAAGGTGGGAAGGTTAACTTTGGAGTTCCCCTTCTGACTATTATATGTGGAATCTATGATCTCACATGCCCATGCCTATGTCAGACGTACCAAGGACCATGCTTGTTTACCTGGAGCTGCTCATAACAATATCTCAGATTCCAAGCTGACATTTTGGGCTACCTTCCTAATCTTTTAGCAGCTCAATATTTTAGTAAGGTATCCATTTTTACATTCCAATTGTGCCCTGCAAGTCTAGGGTTGTTGTTGTTTTTAATCTATTTCATGCCAGGGGAATTTGGAAAATTCCTTTCTTTCTGATTGTCAGGTGAAAATTTGAAAAATCTAATCCACATAGCCATATATATATGTATTTATCCCTCTCCTCTTCCAAGGAGCTCAGAATGGTATACATGTAGGTTATGTGATTTATCTCCACAATAACAACCTGTGAGGTAGATTGTAAGGTACCTTAGGTTCACTGGCCCAAGATCATCCAGTGAGCTTCATGGCTAAGCAGGGATTCACTCTCAGGTCTCCTCAGTCGTAGTCCACCAACTAGGCCACACTGGCTCATTATATTCAGTGATGATCAAGAAAGACATGTGTTATGGCCAAACAGGATAGAAAAAATATGGGTTTTTTGTGATACTGGCAGTTTATTATTAGGCTGCAGGATAAGTCTTCTCTAAAGAGACAATCAGAGCAAGAAGAAGGCATAGCTATTAACTTCACCCTTCCTTCTGTTTGCGGAAGGACTGGGCTACATAACCAGATTCATAGATTCAGAGGAGAGGAGAGCTGGTCTTGCGGTAGCAAGCATGACTTGTCCCCTTAGCTAAGCAGGGACCACCCTGGCTGTATATGAAAGGGAGACGTGAGCATTGTAAGATATTCCCCTCGGGATGGAGTCATTCTGGGAAGAGCAGAAGGTTTCAAGTTCCCTCCCTGGCATCTCCAAGATAGCACTGAGAGAGATTCCTGCCTGCAACCTTGGAGAAGCCGCTGCCAGTCTGTGAAGACAATACTGAGCTAGATAGACCAATGGTCTGACTCAGTATATGGCAGCTTCCTATGTTCCTATAGTTGATGAACAACTGCATTTATTATTGCCCTCCATGCCCTTTGTCAGATGTAGACTGGGGGAACTGTTTCAGTTGTGCAGCAGATGTTTCTCCCCATGGGCCTGAGTAGCCCTAGGCTCAGATGCACTAGAAGCTACAGAAAGTCAGATCAGTTGTGCTTGGTGCTTTGCTTTGTTTCTCAAGTTGTAATCACTGGGCTTTTCCAGTAAGTTGTTAGCAATAAATTATTAGAAGAGATTTGCTGGGTGTTGCTAGTCTACAAATATAATCGTATTTGCATATTACATTAGGGCTGTTAATCCAATTTAAAATGATCCATAAATGACAGACATTTATATATACGAGAAGATGCAGGCATAACTGAACACATCTGTCTTTTCCCCTATCGTTCTATCTATCTATCCTTTTAAAAAATCCATGTTGAAATATATTGTGTGTGGGTCAAATGTCTCTTTCAATTAACGCTTAGCTCAATGATGAGAAGAGAAAGAGAAAATGTCAGGACAATGATATGATATGAGAAACAGGAGGCCTAATTTATTTTCTAAGATTAGTTCTTGAGGCTGAAATAGAATCCAACCTGTTGGCTAAAATTTGGCATTTTTCCTGTGAAAATACCTCCCTAATCAGTTCAATATGTTAGATATATCAACAGCAGAGCATACGTCTATTGGGCAAGCAGAATTGCTGCGTGGCATAATTTACTGCATATTTCACTTGGAGAGCCAAGCGGTAGTGCCAAAGAGGCCTACCTATTCAGCTTTTTAAAGCTAAGATGAATGTTCAAAGTTTGCTCTCAACAAATTTCCTAGCTTTGCAAGTACTCTCAGTTTTACACTCTAGTTGGCTGCATTTTTTAGCTTAGCATCTGAAGTTCACAAAGATGTTGCCTATGCTGTTTCATAACCTGGTATTTTGGCATTTATCACTGCATAACTGTATTTGGACTGCTTGTGATTTATTTTGTGGTAGAGTGCTTCATGGACACTGGGAGATACTGGAAGTAAGGGCCTGATCAGACATGTCCCTATCTAACGACAGCACAGAACCGCTCCAGTGGCTGTTGCTGGTGTCTACCTTATTCTTTTTAGACTGTGAGCTCCTTGAAGACAGGGAAGCATCTTACATACTGTCTTATGTACATATTATTTTCCATGTAAACTCCTTTGAGAACTTTTATTGAAAAGTGATATATAAATATTTGTCATCATCAAAGTAGTAGTAGTAGTAGTAGTAGTAGTAGTAGTAGTAGTTCTTTTTGAACCTGGTATGAGAAAACAAGAGCTTTGGGTTGGTGAAGTAAAGTAAAGTTGTGCCTTTGAGTGGGTGTCGACGCCTGGCGCCCACAGAGCCCTGTGGTTTTCTTTGGTAGAATACACGAGTGGTTTACCATTGCCATCTCCCGCGCAGTATGAGACGATGCCTTTCAGCATCTTTCTATATCGGAGCTGCCTAATATAGGTGTTTCCCATAGTCTGGGAAACATAGTCTGGGGATTTGAACCGACAACCTCTGGCTTGCTAGTCAAGTCATTTCCCCACTGTGCCATTAGGTGACACATTTTGGGTTGGTGCCTGCCTTCATAGCCCCCTTCCTACTCTCTTCTTTCAGCCTCACATTTTCTCCAATAGAAAATAACATTTGACCTGGTTGAATGCCAGGGGTATGTGTTTTGGAGACCTTTTTGAACATATAACCTATCCCCTGACAGAGAGTGGGGGAAAGGGAATCGAGGGAACAAATAAACCTGGTATTCGACCTAGGCAGGTAGCAGTTACTACAATGCATGGAGAGCTGGAAGGGACAATGGTGTGGACCCAAGATTCATTCCCTTTCATACCAGTTTTGCAACTTGACCAGGCCTGTAGCCAATACACAGATACTAAAACAATTTTGTGCAGAGAGTGTTGCAGAGTTTGGCCTATGAGAATTCTCCAAGGCTGCTGGTTAGGTCCAGGCTATGGTTAGATAGAGAAGTACCTGAAAACTGGAATGGCACCATATTCTAGCATATGAAAGCTACTAAGAAACAAATATCAGGAGTCCTAGATCCAATTTCTAAACACTACAGAGGGATAAGTGCATGATATATACTCCCAAACTGTGGAAACATATCAAATGCTTTAATTAGTGCAAAAGGTTGTTTCTACCCTAGTCCTCAAGTGTATGATCATTTGAAGTTCATTTGAAGATCCCACTCCCCAAAAGGCAAGCCACTTTTTATCCTGAACAGGGGATTGGCTCTTTCGGAGGGATCACATCTGCAGATAAAAATGTAAAGGATGCTTACATTCATAAAGGATGTCCGACCTTCCTCACTTTCCACAAACTATCTCATAAGTAAAGACAAGTTGTTCTAGTAAGAACTAATCTGACTACTTTCCTTTCACTGTCACTACAACTGGACTAAATTTGGTTCAAATTGGTTAGGCAGTACACAAGTTAGCCCACTTGTGCCTCAAACATTTACACATCTGCCATCTTTAATTGGGGTGGATGACATCATCATATCATCACAACTATGTCATTGAGGTGTCCCTATGTGTCCCTACAACTGTACCCAATTTGGTTCATAGTGGTCCAGGCATTGCGAAGTGGATGGGACACATGGACACACACACACACACAAACAGAATGCCGGGTGATCTCATAAGCTTACTGGAAAGTAGGCTAAAAATGCTAAAGTAAAATAAAGCTTTTTACCACATCTCCCCCATCTAAAATTATAGATTTTCAGGAAGGGGTAAAATGCTATTTGCATTCCATTCAGTCCTGGCAAAATTCCAAGTTTCTTGGCTGTTCCTTCAGCCCAGGATTTAATGTAGAAGCAGAAATATCCTTAAATGTACTCCAGCTAAGAATGGTTTTGTATTTCTTAGCACATTAGTGTGCATTCCACGATTCGGGATATAAAGCTACATGGCAGGCTATGTAAATAAATGGATCCCTGGGGAGAATTCATTGGGGCCGACATTTTTCTTGTACAGGCCCAGAATCAAGATGTCTCTCCAAGGGACATGTGAACTATGTCGCCTAAAGAAATTAAAGCATACTTCTCTGTATGCCAGAGAATGAAAACAGCAACTTTATTCTACCACTGTGTGTATTCTAAAATCCAATATTCAGTTGTTGCAGTTGTTTTAAATATGCTTTAACCATCCTTGGTGTGACCGCACAGGCGATCTTTTCTGGAGCGTAACATTACCAGAAAAAGGATGGGTTGTTTTCTCTCATACTAAAGATGGTCATAAGAAACTGAGAGTGGGCAGCTTCACATGGAACCATGGTTTATTTTAACCAAGTTTTATTTAACAAACCTGGACTGGCACCACATATGATCACCATATCATGGTTGGTTCCCCATTCTTTGCCCCCACACTCCCAGCCGCAAGGATGACACAGCACAAGTATTTTGGTATAAAAGGGCCACAATTTCATTAATCAACCAATTGGTGAACTGGATGTGGATGAAACTCCACCCACTGCAGTATGGGCCTAGCAAGGCTGGGGTCAGACTTTCAGGTTCTTCCCCATGCCTCCTCAGGGCCACACACTCTGGCTCAAAGGTGCAAGCAGTGCAAACCTGCTACCTCCTCATCTTTGCCAACCTGTAGGGTCAGGACAACTTCTCGGGCTTCACTTCCCCCAAGCTGCACACCCTTTAAGGTTTGTGAAGCCCTGAAGCAGGTGTAATGGCCAATCACAGCCCCTGAGCCACGAAGCCTATAGAGGTCGATGAACCATTCACCCTTTTAAAACCCTAGGTTGCTCATCGATTCCAGAACCCAACTAAACATCCACTCAGCCCGAACTGCACATGCCACAAAGGAAGGTCAGCCTAGCTTGGCCTAACCTTCCCACTTTCCCAAAAATTCAACAAGCACCTGCTGCAGATTGGACGAATAAATTTTGCAACCCTTCATGGACAAATGGACCCCATCAGGCTGAAAAAGGTGATGATCTGAATGTTCAATCCCAGGTTGCAGAATGAAACAGCCTCCTTGAGCTCTTGCGTACCAACCCATGGCTGCGTTGATCTTTTTCTTTGCCCTCTTTGCGCCCTTCACACTTTAAACCCTGCTCCAAACCCTATGCTGTAACAAATCTTCCCACAGTATAGCAACCCCTGGTAACCAATTACGGATAGCAGCAAAACCTGCTATGGCCTGCTGAATCAAGAAAAGGCCAGTTTGCCTGGCCATATCATTCTCACCTAAATGCACGGTGAGGACCCTGGGAGGAACACTAACTAACATGTGGTCCCACAATGCTGGAAGCAACTGGCTCCATAGCATCCCACGCATGCCCAACCAGCACACGCTGGCACACTTCCCCAAACCAAGTTGGGTTCCCATCCGGGAGGTGCTGGCTCATCTGTCAGCCTAGAACACGATGGAGTGACCACATATCAAGACATGCACAGGAGCCGCCGCTCTGCCAGCACCTGCCAAGAAACCAATAACAGTTAACGCACTGCAACAAGCACGGGAAACAAACATCCATCAATGAACATAACACATGAACACTTTGGGCCACCATCGCCCAATATGCTTGATCTAAGTCTTGGAGAAACCCAATTGCCACACTGCAGAAGCTGCTCCTATCTGAAAGGAGTGCAAACCCAAAAGATGGGTAGGCTCACCCAGGCTCAAGAGAGCCTTGAATAACACAGCCCAAAGTTGATACTGGGTCAGTGCGAGCCATCAGCATGGACCAGGAGACATCCCCCACTGGAGGAATCCATCCAAAGCTATGTATTTATGCAGGGCCTGCACTGGGCAGATGAGGCTGTTTTCTGAGCGAGCCAGGCAAACCCTCTGTCCTCTACCCTTCTGCTCAGTCTTGGAATTATACAATAGCAACATGACCCCTGCCCCTGTACAAGAAAGGTCCCTCCATTGCAAGCACCTAACACCAGCAGAGCGCCCGCTGCATGGCAACAACTCGGCTGGCTGAAAGACACCTAAGAATAAAACTGCCACTGCTGCTTGGAAAAGGGCGGCTTCCCAGGAGGGGGTACACAAAGAAGGGAACAGCCCCAAGAGGGCCTCCAGCAGGTCAGGTGTGATAGGTCGCCTTCGGTCTGGAGCCAGAGGTAACTCTCTGGCCCACCCCTCCAACATGCGTCGGTCCCTGCTATCCCCAGTGCAGTCACTAACCCCACAGGCCTGAGACTCAAAGAACAAAGCCGCCACAGAGCCCAACAGAGTAGAAGCTGCCCACTTCAAGGAGTGCCGGTGAACCAAATACTGCATAAAGTGGTTGGGTGAAATGGGCCAGTGATCCTGCATACCCATCTGCTGCCTGAACTAAAGGCAAGAGGCTACCTTGCTGGCATAACTAGGCCTGGTGCTTGGAGCCAGGCATGCATCAAGGAATAGGGAAAGAGCAGTGTGCCTGGAGAGGAAGGCATGGAAGGAGGCACCCAGGCCAGGGGGAGCATAACAACGGTCCCCATAGAGACCAGCTCTGGCCTGTGAGGACTGTTGGGGCAGCCCCTCACCCACCTTCCCAGGAGTACGGAAAGACCGGTGTACCCTGAGAGGAAGGCAAGAAAGGAGGTGCCCAGGCCACGGAGCTCTTGTCCTCAGCTCCCGAAAAGACCAACAGCCTGAGACAATATTTTATTAATCTTATGTAATTTCCTTGTTTTAATATGGTTAACCACTTTGGGTGCCTTTGTCAAGGCAGAAAGATGGTATTAAAATGCAGCAAGATAGATAGATAGATAGATAGATAGATAGATAGATAGATAGATAGATAGATAGATAGATAGATAGATAGATAGCCTTGCAGACCTCTATTCGCCAAGCCTCCAAAGGGCTTCCAGCATCTATTCTGGCTCTGAACTGTCCTACCTGAAAACAAAATAGGGCATTGGTGATGTCATTCTGGAGTCCAGGTACGTGCCTGGCCGAGAAAAGAATGTTTTATTGCAAGCAGCGAAGAACAAACTCCCACAGCAGCCACATAACCCAAACAGAATGGGAGGTCTGAGAGTTCACCACCTGAACCACCACCTGGTTGTCACACCAAAAGCAGATGGTGACGTTGTGAAACTCCTCTGCCCACAGGTGGACCGCCCCAATGAAGGGAAACAACTCCAGGAACGTGAGATCCCTCGTCATCCCACTCTCTGCCCACCACCAGGGACATCAAGCAGAACACCATCGCCCCCAGAAGTACACCCCGAAACCAAAACCACCCACTACGTCAGACTGCACCTGGAGCTCTGCCTCCAGTAACTGCTCCGACTGCCAGGACACCCCATTAAACTCCCTCAGAAAAGTGTCCCAAAGTGCAATTTCAGGGCACATACCCTCATTAATACTCAGCCTGTGATGTGGCACCCGAACCCCGCAAGTGGTATCACACAGTCACTGTAAAAAAGCTTGCCCAGGGGCCACCACGCGGCAGGGAAAATTAAAATGACCCAAAACAACCTGCATCTCCCTAAGGGTGGTCTTCCTGGCCAGCCCCAAAGCCCCAAGGAGTTCATGAAGGGCCTTAAGCTTCTCCTCCAGGAAGCGGTTATACCCAGCAGTCGGAATCGAGCTCAATGCTGAGAAAAGTTAGGTGGTTGGACGGCCCCTCAAGCTTTCCTTTGGCAAGAAGAATCCCCAATTCCTGAGTCAATTGGGGGGCGGGAGGACAGCTCAAAAGCATGTGGCAATGGTCACTGTCATGGGAACCAACGAAAAGGAAATCATCAAGGCAATTCGCCATGCTATTGCAATCAGCTGAGAGGTGTGCAGCAAGCCTGGCCAATGGTCCACCTAAGCCCAGCCCCTCTCCAGAGCTACCCAATCAGGGCTATCCTGGCAGCTGGCCAAGGACTGGGGTGAGGCAAAGAACCACTCCCTGGCACAAGGCAGAGGGATGGCGCATTCTCCCTTATCTCCCAGGAGCTAAGCTTGCCTTTCTCTATTGTAAGACCCCTAAGAAGCAAACAGTACGCAAGAATATGACTAGGACAAAGAACTGGGGGGTGGGGGTGGGATAAAAAATTGAGCCGTAACTCAGTGGTATTGCATCTGCTTTGCATGCAGAAGGTTCTAGGTTAAATCCCTAGCATCTCTAGGTAGGGCTGAGAAAGACCCTGCTTGAAACCTTAGAGAGCTGCTGCCTGTCAATGTAGACAACTGAGCAAGATAGACTACAGGTCGGACTTGGTATAAGGCAGCGTATTGTGTTCAAAAAAGCCAATCTCAATATTTGCGCTCAGACCATGGTTTGACTGCCTGAAATAAACCACAATTTGCTGCAGGTTCAGACATGCAAACCAACCCCCGTTAGACTAAATAAGCCATGGTTCCATGTGATGTCCTAAGCTAATTGAGCAAAGAGGTGGCTTTTTAAAGTGATTATTCTCTTCATTTAGCGGAGGGAGAGTAACTGGCCCTATCCATCCCCAGCACAGCATCCCTCCAGTGACTGTTTCTGGTGTCTATCTTATGTTTCTTTTTTTAGATTGTGAGCCCTTTGGGGACAGGGAGCCATTTTATTTATTTATTTATATCTATGTAAACTGCTTTAGGAACTTTTGTTGAAAAGCAATATATAAATATTTGTCAAACCCGTCATATTCATAAGCTACCCAGTGATATTTCCATATTAAATTCAAAATGGGTACATGACACATCTTAGCTGCAGATTTCACTAGCAAACCCTTGCATGGCCTACATTCAGCTTTCTGGGGGCAGTCAAGAGTCTAAGAGCGCTGCTCACCCAAGTCAAGCTAGGAATCCACTTTCAACAGCAACTGAAACCCACTCTTCGCCACACAGTGTTTCCTTGCTGAAAACAGGCCTATGTTCTTCATCATCAGTCACCTGTCTTGGAGCCGCTGTCACCTCTACACCCAAACTTAGCAGTCTCCCCAAGATAAGAGACTTGTTCTCCTTCTCTCTTTGTCCTCTCTTGTGATCATATTACATTTTAAGGCTGAACTGCTGTATAAGATGCTTCCCTTTCCCATCTTCCTCTCAATGGCAATTGTTCCTGCACTTTGGAACCTTCTGCCTGAAGAGGCTAGAAACCTGCATCTTTATTGGGATTCCTGAAAGTGTGCAAAACCTTCCTTTTTCAGTGAGCATTTGGCTGATCTGATTTGTTTTGTGACTATTCTTTGGGAGCCAGGTTTATTTTTCATAGCTCTTTTTAAAAAGTAGTTATCCTATTCTTTTTAGCCTACTTTCCAGTAGGCTTATGGATCACCCGGCATTGTATGTGTGTGTCCCATCAACTTTGCAACGCCTGGAATAATATGAACCAAATCAGGTACAGTTGTAGGGACATATAGGGACACCTCAGTTTGTGATGATGTCATCCACCCCAATCCAAGATGGCGGACGTGAAAACTTGAGGCGCTAGTGGGCTAACTCGTGAACCGCTTAACTGATTTGAACCAAATCTGCTACAGCTGTAGGGACACAAAGAGATACCTCAATGGCATAGTCTGTGATGATGTCATCCACTCCAATTCAAAATGGTGGCTGTGTGAACATCTGAGGTGCAAGCAGGCTAATTTGTGGACTGTCTAACCCATTTGCACCAAATTGTGTACAGCTGCAGTGAGTGACACACAGGAACATCTCAATGGCATAGTTTGTGATGATGTCATCTACATCGATTCAAGGTGGTGGATGGGTAAACCTCTGAGGCACTGGTGGGCTAATTTGCTACAGCTGTAGGGACACATAAGGATGCCCTAATGGAGTGGTGTGTGCTGATATCATCTGCTCCAGTTCAAAATGGCGGCCATGTGAACATCTGAGGTGCAAGCAGGCTAACTTGTGGACTGTCTAACCCATTTGAATCAAATTGGTTGGTCGCTCATTTGCAGTAAGTGACACACAGGGACACCTTAATGGCACAGTCTGTGATTATGTCATCCACACCGATTCAACTTGGCAGATGCATAAAATGCAAGTGGGCAAACTTGAGAACTGCTTAACCGATTTGAACCAAATTTGCTGCAGCTGTAGGGACAGATAGGGATGCCTCAATGGCATAGTTTGCGACGATGTCATCTACCCCAATCCAAGATGGCAGATGCATGAACGTTTGAGGCACAAGTGGGCTAACTTGTGGACTGTCTTAACTGATTTGAACCAAATTAGGTACAGTTGTAGTGAGTGACACTCAGGGACACCTCAGTGGTATAATTTGTGATGATGTCATCCACCTGATTCAAGATGGCGGAAGCATAAACTGTTGAGGTGCAAGTGAGCTAACTTGTGAACCGCTTAACCAGTTTGCACTAAATTTGCTACAGCTGTAGGGACACATAGGGACACCTCAATGGCGAAGCTTATGACAATGTCATCCACCCCAGTTCAAGATGGCAGACATGTAAACCTTTGAGGTGCAAGTGCACTAACTTGTGGACAGTATAACCGATTTGAACCAAATTTGCTACAGCTGAATTGACACATAGGGATGCCCCAATGGTGTAGTTTGTGTTGATGTCACCCACCCCGTTCTAGTATGGCGGACGCATGGACTTTTGAGGCACAAGTGTGCTAACTTGAGGACTGTCTAACTGATTTGCACAAAATTTGGAACAGCTGTAGTGAATAACACACAAGGACACCTCAATGGTGCAGTTTGTAATGATGGCATCCACCCCATCCAATATGGTGGACACATGAACATTTGAGGTGCAAGAGATCTAAGCTGTGGACCTCAATTTGCACCAAATTTAGTCCAGATGCAGAGACAGTGAATGGAAAGTAGGCTGATTAGTTCTTACTAGAACAACTTGTTTGTCCTTCCGTTTGTTCAGTGCTTTGAGTTTATGCAACAGCAGTCTGAAAATATTCACAATTATGAAATTCATTAATTAAATCCACCGTCAACCCAATGAAAGTCGAAGACATGTTGATGGTAGGGGCAAACTGCACAAATGAATATCTGCAAGATTTTCTATTTTCAACAAAAGAAGTAAGACATTATCGCTAATCTGTGTCAGCAGCCCCGAAATCAGTGTCTAGCACCTGGTGAGGCTACTCTTACTTGTGCCTGCATAACTCCTCCTGCACCCTCTCAGCCCAGGATCCCCCTTGTCAGCAACTTAGAGCTCACCTACTGCTCAGGTCAGGCCTCAGAGGCAGGGTACGGCAGGGGCGTAGCAAGGTTGGAGTGGGCCCAGAGACAAGATTTTAAAATGCCCCCCCCCGAAGCTCAGTAAAGAAATATTAAATGAGGCTGAATAGTGGTAACAGAGGGGGGGGGAATATATACACACACACACACATACATATATATATATATACACACACACACATACATACACACACACACCTATGTGCCACAATAGTACTGTCAGAGGTTGTTGATTTTTACCCACAATAGGTAAAACAGCAGAGCACTAAGGAATGAGCACACACTTCAGTTACAGTGTAGGTAGCAGAGGATTTTTCGGATATTGCAGCTATTTAGAGAAAACACATGGAGATCCTTGTGTGACTAAACACTAAACATTTATTGGTTAAATACACTTAGACAGGAAAGACCTATATCTAATCTAAAGGACTACATAGTGGATAGGTAAGGAGAGAGAGAGATGTTTCCATCTGCTCTCTAGGAGGAAAGGAAGGATTGTGACTCAGCACAGGAAGTGCTGCAGAGTCAGTTCAGGGGTCATAGAGTAGGGACAGGTAGGGAGACCCTCACTCACTGTCTCTACTCCCAATGCCCCTAGTGGTCATTAGGACAGTTGGTGCAAAAGGTCGATGCACTGGAAGTTCATCCCCAACAAGTACATCATCCTAAATTATTTTCTGTCTCCCCTTGCCCTATTATAGTTACGCCCCTGATATGGGGTTTGATTTGCCCATTTCCTCCTGCTACTATCAGCAGTCATAGGGTTGCTCTCTCTCCAGAGAACCACAACCCTCCCATCCACACAACTCTGCTCTCATCATCGGCCTGCCCGCTTTTAAAGGCTGCTGTACAGGCCAGAATCTGGTCTCCCCTATCCCTGGCCCCTACTCCTTCGCCTTTATTAACTCTTCCTGGGTCACTGGGTCCCTTTTGCCTTCCTCCCCCCAACCCCGCCACATCTAACCTGACCTCCCGTTCCCTGCTTCCACCCTCTCTGCCCCGTCACCAAATGGTGCCAGTTGCCTGACATCATCACCAGGTGCCCACCACACTGTCTGGTGTACGGGTCAGTCCAGTTGCCCAAGATGCAGGCCCATCCTGGGTCGGGCACAGCGGTGGTGGGGCAGCAGTCGGACGCTCCTCTGGAGCCGCACCACACATTGGCACTGGCTACTATGTCGCCCAGGGAGTGGGTGAGTACCATATCTGGGCTGACCGGACACACTCCATTTTACGTTTTTCATAAACTGCAGTTTCAATGTTTTGCCCAGGTTTTTTCTTTGTCCCCTCCACCTTGTTTTGCTGCATAACCAGCCTGAAGAAGAATTCTAGAGAAAGCTTACTTTGTGATATTTTAGTTGGTCCTAATAAAGTATTGACTTATTTAAGCTTGGGGAGGGAGGGGAGTTTCCTGGTTTTTTGGGATGTGAGTCATTCTTGCAGAGGCAGAGCTACTGCATAATTGGGCAGATGCGTCCCAAGAACACACAGTGCCCTGCCTCTGAGGCCACCTCATTTGCTGCCTCCTCGCCAGCTGGCCATCTACTCCTGCTCCACCATGCTCTCCACCATGCTCTTGTCACCTGCTGCAGCTACGCTCCTGCCAGCGTTCTCCTTCCCTATGACATGCCATGCAATCCATCCCCAGCAGAGTGCTGTGCTCTTGCAACCTGCTTGGGGTCCCCCCCCCCCAGCCACCCCACCAACACTCTAGAATTGCCAGCTTCCACCAGAAAATCTAAAATGGCAAATATTTGGTGCAGCTGTGATTTCCACAGGCTGGAATTGTGTTGTGAAGAGAAAGCTTCAACGTTTAAGAAAAATCAACATGGAGGTGTTTCGGGTGTTGGGCTTAAGCCAGGGATTGAATCCTGCGGCTCGGGCCATGAAGCTCACTGACCCCAAGCTTGTCACTCTCTCTCAGCCTCCTCATCTCACAGGGTGGTTGTGAAGTTAAAAGGAGACAATTAGCCCATTCATGTATGCCACCCTAAACCCCTTGGAAGAAGGATGGGGTATACATGCGGAGAACAAATGAATTTCAAATTCTGCTCTTATTTTTATTTTTGTTTGTTTGTTTGTTTGTTTTACATTTATATCCCACTCTTCCTCCAAGGAGCCCAGAGCGGTGTACTACATACTTAGGTTTCTCCTCAAAAGAACCCTGTGAAGTAGGTTAGGCTGAGAGAGAAGTGACTGGCTCAGAGTCACCCAGCACGTCTCATGGCTGAATGGGGATTTGAACTCGGGTCTCCCCGGTCCTACTCCAGCACTCCAACGCTCTTAGACGCTCTAGTTTTATAAAGTCTTGCAAATGACCATGTTGTGCATCTATGAATATGCTTTCTATTGGAGGCTCTCATGCCAGAACAACCATGAAGCTGGGGTCAGACTTCGCCGCCTTTCTTCACTCAGTTCAATGGAATATTGAGCCTCCCTAATTACTGTCTTGTAAATTGCTCAAAATCTGTGTGGCTTTTCCCAGGCTTGCCAGATCCTCTTTAAGACCAGTCCCTCCCTGCGAGGACCTCCACTGGGAAATGAAGGGGAACGGCTGCAGCTGTGAGGTGCCTCCCCATGTCTGACCCTGGGTCAACATTGGTCTGCTCAGATAGCAAGCATGACCCAAGGGGTTCTGGAATCCCCCTTCGCCTTCTGTAGGATTTTCACAGTTCCACATTTTTGTACTGACAGGGTTTTAATTTTCCCTTCCAAGCATTGCTTGAGAACAATACCCAAATGTGATTCCAATTAGGTCAATAACAAATTCATGAGGGTTCAGCCCTTGCCATCTGTCCTGGGAGAGAGTGATGCTCTGTGGGGAGCGGGGTTGCTATTATTATGAAGATTCCACTTGACAAACTATCTATATAAATAAGAGAGATTAAAAGGGCTTTACTAGAATGAAACAAAGAACCAAATTAATAGTGGGTCTGTCTTAATTCCAAACACATCCCAGCTTCACATAATCCGTCACTTAGCATCTGCATAATTTAACATGATTCAACAACTTTTCATGCACTAAACAAAAACCATGGTAATGTATCTATAGGCAGAAACTCCTCAGGGTTCTGCAGCACAATTCCAATCATGTCTACTCCAAAGAAAATCCTCCCATGTTCAACGGGACTTACTCCCTAGTAAGGGCACAAGATCGCAGCCTCAGTGTCGTTGTACGATTTAAAGAGTCCACTAAATGGTATCTTGGGAATTCAGATTCTTCTAAGGCTTTGAATGTTGAATAAAGTCATGTAACAAATACCTGAACTTTAAATGAATTCCAAAAGAGTAGCTGTGTCAAGTCTGCTAGAGCTACAAAATATACGATTCTTTGGCACCTTAGAGACTTTACTGATTTATTGTGCATGATCTTTCATAGGCAACACATTATTTCAGAAGATAACACAAAATGGATAGAGCAAGTGGGATATGCAGTATATCTATATATAATATAGACATGAGTTGAAGAACTTTAGAGGATAAATAAAGTTTAAAAGGTGAAAACTCAAAGTAACAGAACACATCCTGAGCATTCATATATATGAATGATGGGAGACAATTCACTTTTAGTACAGCAAAAGCACTCCTTCTATGAGCTCTGGGAAACATGGTCTCATTTGTTAATGACTTCCAGATCCCCTACTTCTTTCTGCAATTGTTCTTTGAAACTGCTCTAACTATGCCAAACCTTAGACTAGAGAAGGAAGCCCCAATCCTGATAACAATAGTCAAGAGCAACTACACCCATCAAATGTAATGGGAATGAGTTCATTGTGACTAGGTTCTTCTGTTAATTTCTACAGGACTTAGTAACAGCTAACTTCAGATGGATTAGAGATGGATTTTCCAGAGAGACTGAGGGAGAAGACAGACATGTAAAAATGGTGTGAACACACATTTGCTGCATTCTGACTCATTTATTTTCAAGATAAAGAATGTGTGTTCACATGATGATTACCACAGTTTAGCACATGTCTGTCTTTTCCCTGAGAACCTGTCTTCTGATTGCATTTGTCATATGAAAAGTTAGGAAGGCTTGGGGGGACTCCTTAGGACATTGCCTTCCCAGCTGTTTTGGATTAGACAACTGTTCACAGGCCAACCCAAGCCTTTCCTGCGAAGTCTGCTTGAGTTGATCCTTCATTTTCCAGAACCAGATCACTCACAGCACAATCCTGCACATGTTTACTCTTAAGCAAGTCCCGTGGTGTTCTATAGGGCTCTCTCCAAGGCAAGTGAGAGGTCTGGAAGTGACCACAAAAGGTATTGCAGCATCCTTCTTATTTGGCTGTGCAGTTTTGTAGATTACAATATAGATATTTGGTGTCCAAAAGAGCTTTCATTTTTCTGCACACATTTACGTAGTGTTGTTGTGACAACAGTAAAAGTGGGATGGATCTGCAGCAGCCTGTCCCTCACAAAGCAGAGAATGGATAGTAGGGAGGTGCACTGAATTGCTTCGGTGCACATCCACAGGTGGCGAGGGGTTCCCTTAAAAGGAAGTGGGCAGGTCCTACCTGCCTGTCCTCCAAGCCCCCGCCGGCTCGCCATGGCACTGCCTCAACAGAAATACTTCCATGCGAGCGGCAGCTTGTTCCACTTGCCCCTCTAAAATGCTGTGCTGTGGCAAGGGGATGCATCCCTGGTATCCTTCGTGTGGCGTCGGCACGTAAATGGCATCTATGCATGTGCAGACGCCATTTGCATGCCCATGCCACACGAGGGATGCTGGGGACGCATCCCCTCACTGCGGTGCAGCATTGTAGAGGGGCAAGCGGCACAAGCTGCCACTTCCCTGGAAGTATTTCCATTGAGACAGCGCCGTGGCGGGCTGGCAGGAGCTTGGAGGATGGGTAGGTAGGACCTGCTCGCCTCCTCTTAAGGAAGCCCCATACTGAAACGTTTCGGTGCCAGGGGACCAAAGCATTTTGGCATCTCTCCAAAGAGGTGCCGAAATGCTTTGGGCTCATCCCTAATGGATAGTCTTTCAACTGAGGAAACTGTCTTGCTGAGGCACGGTTGCCTGTTTGCACATCAGGAGATGTGTCTCAGCCTCAAAGAACACCCTCCCAAATCCTCCCCCGAGGAAAAAGATACTATTTATGATTATTACAAATATTTATACACCACTTTTCAACAACAACAAAGAGTCCTCAAAGTGGTTCACACAGAAAAAGCAATGATGCTTTCCTGTTCCCAAAGGGCTCAAAGTCTAAAAAGAAATGTGAGCTAGACACCAGCAACAGTCGTCAGAGGGTTGCTGTGCTGGGGTTGGATACAGAAAAGGTTCTGGAAATGTGGATGCAATCTTGAAGTGGGGCTGGTGGATGTGCTTGTATGTGTCATTTTTTGGTTGGGCTTTTGCATTAGCATTTCCTGCCTAAACGATACAGAGGGAGGGAGTTCAGGCTCAAAGATACATTTGAAAATAAAATATTTACAAAGAATAAAAATATATATTTCAAAATGGGCTCAAAATGGCATAGTGGGAAGAGACATCTCTTGTCAGGGTGCATCTTACAGAGGTTTAGTATATCTTAAGACCAAAATATACAAGTGCCTCTGAAGAAGAGTGAGAGCTCAAAATGCATTTTAGAGTTATTCAGTAAATCTGTTTCTTAGGTCTTTGGGCTTGCCCTCGCTCTTTTTCACAAATGTAATCTCCCCATATCAAAAATTAGTAGTGGTGGTAACATTCTGGATCCTGAACCAACAAATGCTGTTTAATTGTCTTGAAAGATCCAAAGAGTTTTTGGAGTACTGTACTATAGTGGTCACATTGCTCCCTTTTTTGCCAGTATGGGATAAAAAAGGGTGTCTCTTCAAACACCATCATTTTGGGCCAGGCTTTAATGTATAACATGGACTTTAGATAATTCATCAGCCAATCCTTATATATGTAGCAACATTAGATTCAAAATAAATAGTTATTAACTATTTTAGTTATTAAATAACTAAATAGTTAGTTATTAACTATGGAATAATAGTTAGTTATTAACTATAGAATTTTCTTATTAATGCTATTAATTGTTATTGTTTGTTAATCTGTTCTGTGACTGCAATAAACATACTAACTAACTAACGCAAAATAAATGGGGCGGGGAATCTGAATTAGCATATTTTGCATTCAAAGCCTAATGTGGCATATCTCACCTTTGCTTATTTTTTGTTTGTTTGTTTGTTTTTTAACTTGACATTCACAATTTGCTGTCCATTGTTTATGAAATTGTAACTCGTCATTTTTAACTTGTGGCCGCATGGCTTGCATGTCCACTGTGTCCAGCCATGTCAACAAAAGCTCTGTGCTGATTTTAGTCAACATTGCCAAACTGAATTTAACAAGGATGAATATCTCTCAGTGGACATCAATTCATATTTGAAGATTTGCCAAAGGAAATAAATAAAGTGCAGCTTTATCTATCTGAATGGCCTGGGAGAGGTCCAAAACATGAATACTCAAAGTTGGGAATGCGATTTATGTAGAGTTACACTGACATGGAGCTACTGGAGTAATATGACAGGGTCTTTCTTGTCTTCTCCCCACGGTAATGGACACCACTGCCCGCTATCCTGTTATAAATGTCCTGCACCCACTAGGCTCTTTTAACCTCCTCTTTTATCTTGCTGCTGGTGCTACTTCCTCTGGACCTGGAGCATTACATCTTTGCTGAGAAAGAAGAGGATGTAGCAACTTTAAAATGGAGAAAGGAAGTGCCAACCGTGCTCATTCATTTTAGCACAGGCCTGATTTGAACCATTCTGCCCACTTGGGGCTATGACTAACCCCATAGGGGTATTAAAATATGTAAAGCATTTCCCTCTAACTTGTTCCACTTCATACGTCTTTAGTAAAAGGCTCTGTGGTGTTTCAGCTCCCCACCTTTTGTATGTTTTTAAAGTGTGTTTTAATCTGAAGGATTCATTGAAAGGGCATTGGGACCCAGATTTAAATGAACTGAATTTAAATGAACAGGGGAAAGTGAAATAATGAAATGGTTCCAGTGAAAGATATTGGAGGTCTGCGTGACCTCTAACATGGCCAAAATTCACATTTAACAATACAACAGTTACTTTTATGTTAATGCAGCAGTTATAATAGAAAGGCTTTAACAGTTCAGTATTGTTTTATTTCAATGGTTTGACATGATGAGGAATGGTTTCATTGGCTGACACAATAAAGAAAAAGACTCAAAATAGTCCCATTGAAATGAAAAGGATGTTAGGAATTGCCTAAATTCAGTGGGACTACTCCGAGTAATTTTCCTCAGCATATCAGCCAATGTACCATTCTCTTGCATCTGGAGGCCAAATGAAATTCTTGTGGTGTGCAGTATTAATCTTTAAGAGTTGATGCAACTATTTAGAAGTGGAAACATGATGCACAAGCAAAATTATAAAGCTCATAAAGAACCTGCCATCTTTGAGAAATGAAATGGAAACATATAGCTCACCTTTGGCCTCTTGTCTTCTATACTGGTGCCTGGGCATGACAGCAAATTGAGACAAATTCGCAAGGAAGACAAGGCAAAGATCAGTTCCACTACTCACAAGCCATTTTGAAATGTATTGAGACAGAAATGCTATGTATAATTAAGTGATTAACCCAAAGAGATCATTCCATTTAACAATACTTAAATGGATCACTGCAACCCTAAGTGCCATCAAATAAAAGTGATGAAGGACACACCTTGGAAACAAATGTGGGGCTTTTTACTCAAGGGTTGGGTGTGTTCATTACTGCAGTCACACTCTACTTTCTTGCTGACAAGCACTCGCCAGCCATGATTAGATCTTCTTGCAGCATATGTGGCCCTGCAATTTCCACTATAGAAAAGACCAATAAGCAGCCAAAAAACAGAAATGAGAATTCTCCTTTGGGATACACTGTTCCACAGCTGGGGCCAAGTATGGCATATGATTCATGGTTTTGAGCCTTGCCTTCTCACTGGATTGGCGATGAAACAACTATTAACCATAAAAACAAAATCATGCCCATAAAAGCTTCGCACTACTGACATCTCTACCAGAATGCTTGGAGGTAAAGGAACCTCTTCAGAAGATGGCTCTCACAGCATTTGTACCTTAATGCTCATCCAATAAACAATAAACAGAGCTGGTCTTGTGGTAGCAAGCATGACTTGTCCCCATAGCTAAGCAGGGTCTGCCCTGGTTGCATCTGAATGGGAGACTTGATGTGTGAGCACTGCAAGATATTCCCCTCAGGGGATGAAGCCACTCTGGGAAGAGCAGAAGGTTTCAAGTTCCCTCCGTGGCATCTCCAAGAGAGGGCTCAGAGAGATTCCTGCCTGCAACCTTGGAGAAGCCACTGCCAGTCTGTTAAGACAATACTGAGCTAGATAGACCAATGGTCTGACTCAGTATATGGCAGCTTCCTATGTTCCTACGTTGCTTAAAATGGGCAAACACAATAGCCCAATTCAGGCATTATGTTGTTTGAATGTATTTGTGTGAATGACTGTACCTGTGTTCATTTTGAAACTGAACCTGGATATAGGCCCTTCAAATGGACGGTACAGATAGGAAGTGTATTTCTGTACCTGCATTCAGCATAACATATGAATGACTGTAAAGGTAAAGTGTGCCGTCGAGTCAGTTTTGACTCCTGGCAACCACAGAGCCCTGTGGTTGTCTTTGGTAGAAATCAGGAGGGATTTACCATTGCTTTCTCCTGCACAGTATGAGATGGTGTCTTTCAGCATCTTCCTATATTGCTGCTGAACAATATAGGTGTTTCCCATATTCTGGGAAATATACCAGTGGGGATTCGAACCGGCAACCTCTGGCTTGATATGTCATTTCCCCGCTGCACCATTAGGTGGCTGTACCTGTGTACAAATCTGTAACTGTGTACACTATACACACGTTGCATGAATGTTGAACATAACATGGGAATGGATCTAATGCTGAAGCAAATATAGGGGTGCAAGATGAAAGGTTTAGCAGACAAAAATATCAGAGGAAGAAATGTTTTATGTTTTATATTTGTAAGGCACATTTGTTCAATCTCCTAGCCTCATTCAGACGTTATCTTAAAAAGGACAATGAACTTGACTACTCCATCCAAAGCAGGAATATAATTCCTACCCTGTCAGCATGTCTGTCATTCTCCTGCTAGCACAGGGCTCAGGGTTACAGCCTTCTTCTGAAATGGTGAACACTGTCAGCTTGATAGCAGGCGCTTCCATGAGAGTGGGAGACATCAGCATCCAAAATGACTCCTCGCAGAAGTGCCTGCCATCATGATTACAGACTTCAGACAAAGGCTGTAAGTGTGAACCCCACAGGTGGGGGAGTGAGGAGAATGACAGATGATGCGCTGGCAAGGTGGGACTTCAATTCCTGCTTTGGATGATGTAGAGTACATTGTCCTTTTTAGATCAAGTCTGAATGAGGCTTCTGTATTATATGGCATGAGTGCTTAGCCTTTAGAAATACCACACTTGGAGATACTTCCTTCTTCTCCATCTCCCAGCAATAACAGTGTTGAGTGCTTTCCAGATTACATGCTGTTCATCAGTAAAATGCTTCGGCTTAGCAGGATCATTTCAAAAACGTAAATAGCTTGCACAACCCTCATAAGAATATAAGAACAGCCCTGCTGGATCAGGCCCAAGGCCCATCTAGTCCAGCATCCTGTTTCACACAGTGGCCCACCAGATGCTGCTGGAAGCCACAGGCAGGAGGGCATGCCCTCTCTCCTGCTGTTACTCCTCTGCAACTGGTACTCAGAGGCATCCTGCCTTTGAGGCTCGAGGTGGCCCACAGCCCTCTGACTAGTAGCCGTTGATAGACCTCTCCTCCATGAAGTTATCCAAACCCCTCTTAAAGCCATCCAGGTTGTTGGCTGTCACCACATCTCGTGGCAGAGGATTCCACAAGTGAATTATGCGGTGTGTAAAAAAGTACTTCTGTTTGTTGGTCCTAGATTTCCTGGCAATCAATTTCATGGGATGACCCCTGGTTCTAGTGTTATGGGAGAGGGAGAAGAATTTCTCTCTATCCACTTTCTCCACACCATGCATGATTTTATAGACCCCTATCATGTCTCCCCGCAGTCATCTTTTTTCTAAACTAAAAAACCCCAGGTGTTGTAGTCTTGCCTCATAAGAAAGGTGCTCTAGGCCCCTGATCAACCCTCCTACAATGGGAAAATAGAGCTATTTTCCTGCAATGGACTTGCAACATTGTAGGACTAAAACGCAAGGATAAAATCCAAAAGAAGGCATCGGAAATGTGAGCAGTACCTTGCTGATAGCTCAGGGACTGTGATGTCAACACAGGCAGTATCGAAGCACACTTAACGGACACGTAGCGAAACTGTTGTAGTGTCCAATCTCGAAAGCGCCAAGTTGAAAAAAGTTAGTGTTCCCAACAGTCTCATATTATATGGGAAGTCCCGTATCTGAACCTGGGGGATTCTCTTAATTTTTCACCTGACACTTGCTCTATGTCTATGTGGGATAGTCTGTGTGAACAAGAAGCTTTGTGAAACCATGGGGCTTGTTTTGTTGTTCTTACAAATGCATTGCTACTCAAGCTTCTAGGATGACCCCACCCACAGATGACCCCGCCACCAAGACACTCCTCCCCCCCCAACACACATACACACAGTTGTGTCTCGTATTCAGGCAATGGAATGTTGACAACCCTAGAAAGATATCAGTAATGGGATTAATAAGAAGAGTAGTGGTAGAGACAACTTCAGAATTGGGGGAGTTCAAAACACACACTTCCCCAGTCTGGAAAGCCTCACTCCATCATGAGCCCAACCCAGCCCCCTCATAATTTGGATCTAGCTCATAATGGGGTTCATTCTTACTGCTAGCTAGCCCCCTTTGCCATTCCTCTCCTTCTACTTCCCAAACAAAAAATAAAACAAACGTTGCAAAGGAACATCCGGAAACAAAACAGCATCCGGAAGGGCTCACTAGAACAAGAAGTCATCCTTAACTGGAAATGAAGCTCTTCATCATATTCAGGAATGTGTTGTTGTTGTTTCCCCAATGGGGGAGCATAAGGATGGAGTTTCCTCTTCCTCCTGCTTCAGTTAAGCAGAGGAAACTGCTCCCCTCCTAGGCTCCCTGGCAGGAAATGACATTTTAAATATGCTAAGGAGTTTCATTTTCAGTCAAAGCCTGGGAGTTCTTCACACAGCAGGTTTTACCATGAGTTTGCTGCAAGGCTTTAATACAAACTTAAAGTTGTCCCAAAAAACAATGCAAAAGGTTTTTAACCCCAGATATAAATCGGGCTACACTCTAACGCACAGTGAAAAACCCGGATTTCCCCCCCTCCACAGACACACACAGTGAAGTGCTCCCTGATAGCTTGCAGAGACTTCGGGGTAAATCTACTGCCCGATATGTGAAGGCACACCCTCCATTCCGGAGGAGATGAGAACTAAAGGGTTTTAAAAGCCTTGTGTGAAAAATGCCCTGTAGGCCATGTTCTTCTGTCTTTCTTGAGAAGGGGCAAACTGACAGAGGAGGGCAGCATTTTTTATTTTTATTTTATGCTTAGAAAATAAAATAAAAGACAGCAGAAGTAAACCAAGTGGGGTTTTTTCTTAGGCAAACACCAGAAAAGCTCAGGGGGAGGGACCCCTGGGGGGGCAGAGATTACAACTCCAGCCAACAAGAATTTGGCCACCGCTAAAAAAGAGTCCTCCTGGATCAGATCAAGGATTTGTCTGGCCCAGCAACCTGTTTCTAACAGTGGCCAACCAGATGTTTTTGGGAGGCCCACAAGCTGGGTGTGAAGGCAAGAACTCTCCATTGCTCTATGCCCTTTATTCAACATGAAAATAAATATACCAGTCAAAATGAAAATTAATTTAATAGAACTACAATGTTCAAGAGAAAATAAGAAATGTATATTGATCCAAATGTCCACCAAATACTTACAGGCAGTTTTTTTAAACATTTCAAATAGTTTTGTTGTTATAAGCCAGGGATTCCCAATACTGGGTCCTGAAATGCTGTTGGACTACAACTCCCATCACCCTCCAACCGTACCATTGTGACTGGGGATGATGGGAATTGTTGTCCCACAACATCTGAGGAGCCAAGTTTGAGAACCCCTGGGAATAACCTTCAAAGTGCTATTCCTGTGAGGATAATGCCGAAACTGCCTGCCTCGTTCAACTAAGGTTTTTTTAAAAATTGGAGGGGGGAATAAGGGAGGGATAGTGTAGGAGATTCACTAGGTCGTTTTAAACACAAGGAACAGTTCTGATCAGAACTTTCAGGATTCCAAACACCCTCTGCCTCCCCCCACCCTTCAGCTATTTCGAAGAACGTCCGCACTGGTGAAGTCTATGCTCTGTTTCCAAAATAAGAGATCATGTGCCTTTGTCTCAACATTCTAAAACAAATGTTTAAATTCAAATGGATTCTATTTGGGCACAGCTGGAGTTTATATGGATCAGCTTACTGAATCAGGTTCTGGATTTCCTTACACACTGCTACGTTTTGGTCAATATTTAGTCAAACCTGATCCCAATTGACTTTGGGGGGAAAAAACCCACTCAGGAAGTTTACAGAGAATTTACTTTTGTCTGAAACGTCCACATTACCTTCCATCTCATATGGTGGATGGATTGCTTTTTCTTCATAACTTTATTATTATTACTATTATTAAGGGCTTTTGTGGGGTGAAATTTACTGTACATGGAGCTCATGCAGTTTCCTCTGTTTGGCAATTAAAGCTAGAGACAAGTTTGTTAAGACGTGAAATATTGCTAAAAGTATATTGTGTAAGATACAGTATTATGCTATTGATTTTATTATTTTTTAGTTCTGTGTTTGCTTATGTTAGAGCTAACTTTGGCCAGCTAGTTCGGTGTAAATAAACTCACTGTACACTGCCAGTTTCTGGGGATCAGATGGATTTACTTTTTTGTAATATACAATTTCTGAGAGCTGGTGTAGCATAGTAGATAAGAGACCTAGCTACACATCAGAAAGTCACCAATTTGAATTTCACCTCTGCCATATAGCCTTAGGCCAACTGATCCCTCTCAGCCTCAATCTCTCATATGCAATGCTGGGGTAATAACACTGGCTGATATCCTGACTAATGAAGCAGTGGTCCTTGTGAGAAGTTCAACTAACTCAGCTCCACAACTGGCTCAGAGGATGACTTCCCCTTCCCCAGGTAGCGTTCCATGACACCCCAAAATATGTCCCTTAGGATCATGCAAACTTCAAGGACATGTTTTCAGGTGACACTAACGGCTTTTTGGGGAAGGGAGGTCATTGGAATCCCCACACATACACACACTGGGGCAGTATTAGTCCGGAACTCTTCAGAAGCATGGCCGTGCTTCTCTGTTGCCCAGGTGGTGCTTCATTAGGATGTCAGCCATTGACTGTCCCTACAGCAGTGTTTTTCATTGCAAGGCCCGGGTGCCAGTGGTGGCTCCCATTGACCCTAAGTGGCCCCCTGACTCATGGTTTGTTAGGCCTGAGCAAACAATTGTTAGCTGAAGCTGAATCCTCCACACAGCCCCAGCATCACACAGGGGTGACAGTTGCCATGCCACAATGCTGTGTTTTGCTTGGCGCTGTGGGTGGTTCTTTAAGGGAAAGGGAGTCCTCTTGAACCCCAGCGCCATCCTGGTAGGCACACAGAGAGCGCTAAGAAGTGTATTCCTTCACAGAGCTTTCCCCACAGGGTTCTGTGGGGAAAACACAGAGAACCACTACACTTCCCAGAACTCTCTGTGTGCCTACCAGGACGGAGCTTAACAGGGCTCCATCTCTCTTCAAGGCCCCAGCCTCCCCAGTGCTGGGGAAAGTGCAGCATTATGCAGAGGTGTCTTACACAGTGGCCCTCACACTAAAGACTGGGGGGGGGGCAAAGTGGCCAAACTTGAAAAATAATGAAGATCACTCTCCTACAGGGTTGTTGTAATGATTAAAACAAAATAGTATACATGAAGCACGTTGAACACTCAAAGGCACGATACAAATGCAAAGTATCTCTCTCTTTATTTCTCTTAGGCATACCTGTCGCCAATCACATGCATGGCAGCTCTTGTGAGAGTTTGCAAGCAAGCTGCCAGCAGGGGAAGAGGAAAGCGGTGGCACCGGAGGCGAGGCGGGGAACAAGACAGCAGGGGGCAGGGGGGAGAAAACGGTGGGGGTGGGCAGGGGGAGAAAGTGGCAACGGCAGGGGCAGATGCGGGGAGGAAACGGGGGCAGCAGGCGAGCAAGAAAACAGCAGCGGATGGGGGAAGAAAGCAGTGGAGGGTGGGCTGGGAAAGAAAGCGGCGGTGGGGTGGTGGGCAGGGGAAACTAGAGATGCAGATGCTCTGCGCCCAGCCCAGCTACTTATTATTATTACCTTTATAATATGCCTGCACCAGTGGCTTCAGCTCACATTGGTACCTCTCTTAATTACGTGCCAAGCAAGGGGCGGTGGTGGGGTCAGGAGCCATATAAAGAGTCCCTGGAGAATTAAGCAGGCACCTCCTTTCTGAAGACTGCTTCCTGCCATTGCCATGGTGGATTAAAGTGCTGAACTGAGAGCGCACAGGGAGTTGTCATATGATATGAACATGGCCTTTTTTCTAGTTAGTGATGAGCAAGATCCCTCTTGCCCCATATGTAATTTGCTCAGTGTTTTCTCAGCTTCCTTGAAAAAATCAGAGGTTTTTCAGAGTCCTCCAAGAGAATTCAGAAAGGCAAAGTCAGGGGAGCTCCCTGCCAGTCTCCTGTGGTTGCTAGGCCTCTGCTGTTGCGTTCGCCCTTTCCACACTGAGCTAAGACTCCGTATAAGGTTATTGTGGAGCTTTAGTTTAGGGCATCCAGTCCTTGCATAACACGGCATCTTTTTTTGTCAGGTACATTCCAGTTATGTGTAGAAGCATCGCACTGAGAGCACAGAAAGCTCTCCATGTCAATCAACCACCAAGGGTGAGTTTCTCACATGGTGTCAGAATGCTCTCTTAGCCTAGAACTTAATCATTTACTGTTTGATACACTCGATTAAAGTTTAAGCCTTCATTCGTGTGCTTGCCCTGTCCTGGAGACAAAGTTCTACTTTGTTTAAGGCGAACCAAGAGAACAGGATGGGTTTTTAAAAAAATTAAATATTAAGTGTTCAAGGTTTAGCTTAGCTGAAGGTCTTGGCTTGTTCACTCTTGATTGAGATCTGTTCGTCCTACATTCCTACACAGCTGAGCAGCATACAGTGTGCCTGCCAGCTCCTGATAATACAACACAACAAAGTATGGTACAAAAAAAACAAAGGTTGAACATCCCTTCTAAAATCTATCCCACAAACATTTTGCATAGATTGAGAAATAAACAGTGGCTTTCCATTTTTGTTCCGTAAATTAGGTTTGGGCAGCACATTAAACATGGCAGTTGTGTCTTAATATTATTGCCATAAGCATACAGAAACAATCTCATAGAGATGTGAATGGAATTAATATGCTTATTTATTTATACCTTTAGAACCTGCTCTTCCTCCAAGGATCCCAGAGTAGTATACATGGATCCTCACAACAACCCTGTGATGTAGGTTAAACTGAGAGATAGGTGACTGGTCCAGTCACCCAGTGAGTTGCATGGCTGAATGGGGATTTGAACTTGGGTCTCCCTGGTCCTAGTACAACACACTAACCACTACACCATGCTGGACCCTGGTTTTGCCACAATTGTTCCTTATATGTAATGAAGTTCCACAAAACACTACTTTAACACTGGTCTGCATACAGGAACCACACGAGCCTCCTTTGCCAGCACTGCTGACCTGGGAAGGAACTGTGCTAATTAAAGAAATCATCTAACTTGCCCAAATTACTCCTCCTATCCACAGACATTACTGGTGCAGCTTGAGACCCATCAGTGTCTTGGTGTATGATGAAAACTCACTAGTTTCTTTTGGACTCACAATACTGCTTTCAGAGGAGCCAAAAGAGTTTCCCTAAAAAAACTCTGAGGTACATGAAGCGTCGCTCTTTTTATGTTGTCACTTCCTGCTATTTTTCTCACAGAATGGTGCTGATTTGCTGCCTTCCCCGCTCACCCCCATTCCCACGCCCCCTTCTTCTGATTACTATATCCTCTTCCTGTGATAATCATGTGTGTGTTATCCCCAGCCATTCAGGGATCATGCAGTGAATATGGCATCACAATACTACATATCCAATCAGTTATGACGTGTTATGTCACTGTGGGCAAATGAAAGCTAGTTAGACTTCCCAGCTGAACATTGTCCTTGCTGTGAATAGGCAAACACTTGCTGTTTCAGAGCCATCCCCACAGGATCGCCTAAAGGGAGGGTGCTTTTTGCTGCTGCCAAAAGTGCTCACAAGAACCATCTCCTTGTCAGCTTGACCCTAACCATGCCGCAGTAAAATAAAATGAAGAAACCAATGATCATGAGTGAATGAATTGGCCCATTGAGGGAAGAGATGAAGAAGCTACCTGTCTCCGTTTACCAGAGATTCTTCTTCCTCTGAAGATTACTGGTTAGCCCCTGGTGAGATTAGTGGCTCTAAACTGCTTCTCCTTTCTGTGGCTACACAGACGAATGATCACCCTGTTTATACAGTATACTTGCCATTGGATTATGGAATGAATCTCACCAGCAAAGTTCCCCAGTGACTATGCATGACAATGGCTTCTTTTTATAGACCAAATATCTGCTCTTTATAGAACAGAAAAGCCTGAAGCAGCTTTGTTACCCTTGCCTGGAGAAATAAGGGAATTTTAGAAGTGGTTCTAAGTTCAATATGTAGAGAAATCTCCAGTGCTGACATAATAGTGTGCCTGAACTCCACAGGTACATTGCGGGAGGGCACAAGAATTCTACTTTTGGCAACCCACAGAAAATCCCAACATTCTGAAGAGGCCTGGAACTCCCACATCAGCCATGTTCAATGACTCGCTTTTGGTAGCATCTTCTTCTTCTCACCCCAAAGGCTTCTGCTTCTGTTCACAGAAAATGTGCTGCTCATCACAAGCGGAATATATCGCTAGTTCTCCTTGAACGCTACTTCTGAAGAATTTTCAGGGCCAGCTTTAATTAAATTGGGTTGCACAAATCCGTCAGTGCATTCATGTAGGTAGCAGGCTCCCCCCCCCCACACACACACCACAACACGCCTCCACTTTATTTCTTCGGAAGAACCTACACAGAAAGTCTGGTTTCTGCTTACAGAAAAACACAACCAATGCTGGCATTTCTCTATAATAGCTATGGCAGATATACCTCAGGGTGTAGCTGCCTCAGTCAAAAACAATATGACTTGGAAATTACTGCTTCAGCTCCTTTGATGTAAACACTCCTGTTCCTGTTGCAATTACTTAATTGTTTAAAGCCTCAGTAAAGAGAAGCCAATTACACAAGGGGGTGTCTCCTTGCAGATAATGCCAGGGGGCTTGTCTTTCAAACTCAGTTGCAAGTATGGAGATTTTAAGCAAAGTATCAGTTTCCATTTGGGATAGCTTTCACCCACCATATTCCAAGGCATGTGGCTGTTGCAAAGCAACAAAAAATTCTGTGAAAACATTTTTAAAGTACAGTTCAAGTGGAAAGGAATTGTCGTTGAAGAACATTTTCATACCTTTCCCCCTAGTACAGCCAAAGGCAAACTGATCCTGAATACAGTCATCCCTTGCCAGTCGTGGATTTGTCTACTGCAGATTTGTATATACATGAGTGGATTTTTGTGGACAGGCTCACCGACTGTGACCCAAGCATACACGATCTCTGCAACTGATTACATTTTGTTCAATAAACGCACTGTAATCTGCAATGAATTGATAATGAAGACATTGAAGGTGTAAATAACTTCTGCCTTTTAGGATCAACCATCAACAGTAAGGGATCCAGCAGTCAAGAAATACACTGCAGACTAGCACTTAGTAGGGTTGCAACGAATGCCTTGGAAAGGATATTTGGATGCCATGATGTGTCTATACCTACAAAGATTAGAATCATTCAGACAATGGTTTTTTCCATGACACTCTATGGATGCGAAAGCTGGACTTTGAAGAAGCAAGATAGAAAAAGCATTGACTCTTTTGAACCGGTGCCAGAGAAGATTTTTGAGGATACCATGGACAGCCAGGAAAAGAAACAAATGGATCCTAGAACAAATCAATCCATAATTTTCACTTGAGGCACAAATGACCAGGCTGAAACTATCATGTTTCAGACACATTATGCGAAAACCCAGCTCCCTTGAGAGTCCATAATGCTGGGAAAAGTTGAAGGCAAGAGAAGAAGAGGAAGACCAGCAGCAAGGTGGATGGACTCAATTACGACAGCAATGAATGCACCACTGAGAGACCTAAAAGGCCAAGTTGAAGACAGATCATCCTGGAGAGAATCTATCTATGTAGTCACTAAGAGTCTACACCTACTTGATGGCACAATCAATCAATCAATCAATCAATTCATGGAGGGATTTTGCTAGCATTATTGTGTTCTTCTTTTATTGCCAAGATCAGCACCTCCTCCTCTCCCTCTCCTTCACCTTGTCTCTTCCCACAAGCACCTACGGTATGGCAGGCAGACCTCAGTCTCTTCCTGCTATCTCCCTGACTGATATCCTGACTAAATTGGCTGACATCCTCACTGAATTACTCAACAGAAGTCCTACTGAAATTAGTTGATCCTTCAGAGTACTTCACTCCTGAGTAGTAATATTGAATAACTTAGTCTGGATGTCAGCCACTATAAATGAGATGATAAGCTCTAATCCATTTGTAAGGGGGCGCAATCAGACACAGAGGTTCCCCTTGTTGCAGTGGACTTAAGCAGATTATCTCCAGATCATTTCTAACCTCATTGTTCTCTGATGTCATAGATGAGTTTACATGATCATTTTTTCACCAGGGAATTTCTTCTACTGTAATTAAACAGCTGTTATTTATGTCCATGTTTATGTCTCTGTTTCAACATGAGCAGTACCCACTTTATAAGATCCAGTAATCATGTAAGAATGTCAAGAATTCCTCTTATAGTGGTGAGAGTTCCCTAGTTTTTTTTAAAAAAACACCAATCATGAAAACCCACCCTACAAGCTGGTTCAGATATTTAGAAACTTCTCCATGCAGCCTGAGTGGGCTCTGGAGGCATAGCCACATGGAAGAAGTAACTTCTGAACAGATGCACCAAATGTGCAGGCACTGCTTCCTGCCTGCAATTTGCATCTGCTGCAGCACATTTTCAGTCATCACACTTCTGCAAATCATCACTTGGAAACAACACCAGTAACTATGGGCATGGTGAGATGGAAGTTACTTCCCTTATGCAGCTATATCCATGGGGCCTATAGGTATGAAGGATTTATAAATATTTGAACTAGCTCTATAGCTTTCTTAGAATTGCAGATAGAAGCTGATGTGTCTGGGGGTGGGGGGGGAATCATCCTTCTTCAGCCCCCACAATGAAAATAAACTATTTGCAAAGTAATTATGGTCCGGGCAAAGCATAGGTAAAGTATAACAAAGCTCTAACCTAGAGGCCAGTGATGCCAATAGTTTTCTTAAAATACCATATGCTACAAAGCTGCCTCATTGGGTGATACAGACCTCCCACAGAAAGTAAGAGGGAACCAGAGATTCTTAGTGAGCACGCATTCCCAGCACTCACTGGGATTTCTGCCCCTTTCTGTGCAAACTCAGAAATATTGGGTGGAGAATGTCAGATTCCCTCCACTACCCAACATTCTCCACTAACTTCAAATCTTGGTTACGGATGATGGGCAAATGCTGAGCGGTGGAGGGAACCTAACATTCTCCACCTGACATTTACAGGTTCAGGTTCACATGACATAAAAAGAGGCAGAGGTACCAGCAAGCACTGGGAGTGCACACTCACATGGAATCTATGGTTCCCTCTTTCTTTCTGTGGGTTGTCTGAACCAGACCCAGCCATTGAGTCAGAATATTAGCCTAGTATTGCCTATTCTGACTGGCTGCAGCTCTCCAGATCTCCGGGCAGAGATCTTTCCCAGGGTCTAAGATCCTTTTAGAGGGATATGCTAGAAACTGAAACTGGGGCTTTCTGCATACAAAGCATCTGCTGTGCTACTGGGCTATGGCCCATCCCATATTCACACACCTTCAGCCCTAGACACATCCTTTGCTTTGACGCTCCCATCCATGACTCTCCTATCCAGCTTGACATTGTAAATATATTCACAGTTCATTTTGGTACTTCGTAATTCTACCGAGTGAGTGCATGGGAGGAGATTATCATCCTCTTGAGGCATTCTGCCATGGATGTTTACAGCCTATAATGAAAACCACGTTTCTCCTTTTACCCAAATCAGCCCACATTCCTGTGACCCATAGGCAAATACAGGAGACCAAGCAAGGAGTATATGATTAATCATCTTACATTTCTAGAAGTTTAACAAGCTTCTAAAAGTACCAGATTAGCCAGCCAAGTTTTTTCTTTCTTTTATAAATCAACCTTTTTTGTCTCCTTTTCACTTTATCAGATGACAAGATTACATGGGTTTTCACTGCATCTCTCCGGTTCACAGGCTGGCTAGGACTTCTGATCTTTTAAGGAAAGAACCACACAGCAATATTGTCTCTGCATCCATAATCTGCGAGTTATTTATGTAGCACGTTTATGACAGGAGGGGGGCTTATTTCTGTAAAAGATGCAACAACCCTCTTGGAAAACACGGTGCAACAGAGGTGATGAGGAAAAGAAGGAATAATATTCAGGGATGGGAAGCAGAACCTCGAGCCAAGATTTTGCTTGCTTACAGACAGATGGCAAATATAGCCAACATTGTGAAGCTGCAGCTGTGAGCCTCCTAGCCCTCAGATCTATGTGTGTGATCATTACAGATTTTCTAATAATCTAATGGAGCACAGTTTCCTGGAGAATTTGGACAACTGTGCTCCGCCAAACTCTTTTTGTTTTCTTTTCAGAGAACCACATTCATCTTACTCAGAACACACATAAAGGAAAATATTGTTCATATTTTTCTGCTTTTATTTTGTTTTGAAATGACGTCTAAAACGTAACACGTTTATGTATAGACAAAATGAGCTTTATTGCTTTATCTTCTATCAGGTACAAAAGAAAGTGTGGGAGGGGTGAGGAGAGGAGCAAGAGAGTGAGTGAGAGAGTGTGTGTGTTAAAGCAAGACATGTTTTTGCAGGGTGGTGGTTCTGCTGCAATGAAATGAAATGTCTGCAGTAGCACAAATCTGCTGGCTTTTCTGGATGTCAGCCATCATGGATGCTCTTTGAGTGGAAAGGCAAGATAAAAGAATCCCTCAATTAAAAGAACAATAAATTACTAACTCTTCTTCCTTTCTCTTCAAAAGCCACTTTCTGCTAAAATCAAATTCAACACTGAAGCTTCCTGGAGATGCTCTTCAGCACATAGAAACAGGGGCTGACATACAGGCAAAGATGCAGCAAGAAAGCAGCCTAACAGAACCTCCCAACTAACTGTACCAGTGCAGTGGGGAGGCAGCATTTTTTTAATTATTTCTTGTTTACACAGTCTGATGATGATGATGATGATGATGATGATGATGATGATGATGATTTATTCGATTTCTATACCGCCCTTCCAAAAATGGCTCAGGGCGGTTTACACAGAGAAATAACAAATAAATAAGATGGCTCCCTGTCCCCAAAGGGCTCACAATCTAAAAAGAAACATAAGGTAGACACCAGCAACAGTCACTAGAGGTATTGTGCTGGGGGTCGATAGGGCCAGTTACTCTCCCCCTGCTAAATAAAGAGAATCGCCATGTTAAAAGGTGCCTCTTTGCCCAGTTGGCAGGGTTTATGTCACTGAGGGTTGTGCAGCCCCTGGGAACATATTTCCGGTTGGCACAGAGGGCTTCCTGGCAAAGGAGAGGGTGCCAAAATTTCCCCTTTGCCACTGCACTCACTCTGGAAGTGCTTTTAGTCTGCTTCTCTCACTGCACTGATGCTTTCATGTTCTGAATGTGTTCCAGGAAGAAAAAGGAAAATTACTTGAAGGACAATACAGTTCTGTGTAATACAGTTATTGTATTCCCCAGAAGTAGCCCCCTGTTTGTATTGCACTGTATTAAAACAGCCTGCTATTTCCAACATCTGCTACATGGACAGATGTTGCAGAACTAAAACAGGGTGGGTCATTTCAGGAAACCTTTCTCCCTTTGTGAAAAGGGACCCCGTTTCCGCTGTTTTTCAGGACATGGGCAAACATGTCCTCTTCCTTTAAAGTGGCAAATGTGACATTAAAGAAGGTGATGTATACTGGCCTCTGTGCCCCTTCCCCCATTCTTGGCAAGCACTTTGCCAAAAAGTGGAAAGCAGCTACACTGGGCCTTGTTAGGCATGAGAAATGATTTCTCAGGAGGGGTGGTTTGCTTTACCTGCTTCAAGATGGCAACTTTCATCTTGAAAATGGAAGCCTGCAAAACTTCAGCACAGGCTGTGCATGATTTAGTCCTGTGATCGGGTCCACTGGATGAGTACAAAGGTTGTACAAAGCGCAGACAGACATTTCCTAAGCATGAACAGAGTTTCTTCATTTGTCATGACATGAAATTAAAGGTGGAGTGGCTGGATGGAACGGATTGAATATGAAGCCAAATTTCAATCCAGCTCTATAGCTTTTTACATTTGGAAGTGAAAACCTTTACCAAAGATGCTACATTTTTATTTTGTTCTTCTGATGGCCTCTCTCACAGGTGGCCAGCGGAGGTAGACTTTAAATCAATGATCTTCACAACTTTTCAAGTGGGGGCCACTTTGGCAAAAAAACAAAAAACCCTTCAATATGTGGTCTTCAATATGAGAGTCATTTCCCACTGTGCAGACTTCCATGCAGTACTGCACAGACTGCAGTGCTGGGAGGGCCCTTTAAGGAAGGCAGAGTCCTATCTCAAGAGCTCAAGAAGGAAAGTACTGGGAAGGGCTACACATCCCAGGACTCTGTGCATGCCTCAAGAGGCCCCATTTCCCTTAAAGGAGACCCACTGGCACTGGGCAAAGCACAGCACTGCACAGTGAGGGTGTTTGTCTCCACATGGTGCCAGGGGGACTGTGCAGAGTATTCAGCTCTGGCTGAAGCTTCACACGGGTCCAATAAACAATTAGTCAGGGAGCCACACTTTGGGTTGGCAGGGGCAGCCAGTGGCCCCCAGGGCTTACAAGGAAAAGATTAGGAAAGTCGATCCATGGGGAAAGGAGTGACTCCTTCTTCAAAGGTTTTAAGGCCAAGCAATAGCTGTGGTGTCTGGCCCTGTAGGCATAGTTTTGTCTGATGTCTTATTTTGATTATGAAATGCTAATAAATGAGCCCTGGAGCAAAGAAAACTCTTTTTGCATGCCAGTATATGGTGTGCTTTCTTTACAGTTGCCAGATTGGCAGTTTCTGCATACTGGAGCATTGTGAAAGATCATTGTCTCTGATGCCAAATGGTGACATTTTATTTAATTGTGTTTGTTTGTTCATTCAAATCAATCAATGAATGTATATGCCACCATTTCTAAAGTAGTTCAGGGCAGTTTACATTAAAATCACAAGTTGTTCTAGTAAGAACTATTCTGCCTACTTTCCTTTTGCTGTCCCTACAACTGGACAAAATTTGGTCCAGATTGTTCAGGAAGTTCACAAGTTAGCCCACTTGTGCCTCAAATGTTCATGCTTCCACCACCTTGAATTGGGGTAGATGACATCACCACAAACTAATCCATTGACACATCCATATGAGTCCCTACAGATGTACCAAAATTTGGTCCAAATCAGTTCCCACACGAACCTCAAACATTCACATGTCTGCCATCTTGAATCAAGGTGGACATCCCTTGAGCTGTCTCTATGTGTCCCTACACTTGTAGCAAATTTGGTTTCAATTGGTTGGGTGGTTCACAAGTTAGCAGCATTGAGTCTCAAATGTTCACATATTTGCCATCTTGAATTGGGGTGGATGACATAATCACAAACTGCGCCTTCATGGTGTCCTAATGTACCAAATTTGGTTCAAAACGGTTAGGCAGTCCACAAGTTAGCCCACTTGTGCCTCAAACATTCACACATCCACCATCTTGAATTGGGGTAGATGACATCATCACAAAGTACTCCATTGAGGCATCCCTATGTGTACCTACAGCTGTAGCAAATTTGGTTCAAATTGGTTAGGCGGTTCACAAGTTAGCCCACTTGCATATCAAATGTTTCTACTTCCACCATCTTGAATTGGGGTAGATGACATCATCACAACCTATGCCGTTGAGGTATCCATATGTATCCCTAAAACTGTGCCCTATTTGGTTCATTTTGGTCCAGGCATTGCAAAGCTAATGGGTGGGACAGATAGATGGAAGACAGATGCACACACATGGAATGCCAGGTGATCTCATAAACATACTAGAAAGCAAGCTTTAAAAAAAACACATAATAAAAAAATTAAAACCAGAAACCATTTAAATCAGATTAAAACTGATTAAAATTAAAATTCAAAACACATATCATTAAAAGCCAGGCTAAAAAGATAGCTCTTTAAGGCTCTCCTGAAAGCCTCCAAGGAATATAATCTTCTTAGATCCATGGGGAGCATGTTCCACAACATAGGGGTGATAACCTGATTGGTGGCACACAAAGACAGACCCCTCCTGATGATCTTAATGAGTGGTGGGGATCTTGTAGATAAAGTCATTCATGACATGATTTGAGAGCCTGTTTCCCAAGGTGCATAGCTAAATACCACAATTGGGATCAAGCACCCTCAACGAATGACATGGTAAGGCTGGCAGTTGCATAGGACTCTGGTATCAGGTACATGGGGAGGAGAGCTGGTCTTGCGGAAGCAAGCATGAATTGTCCCCTTTGCTAAGCAGGCTCTGCCCTGGTTTGCATTTGGATTAGTGACTATGTGTAAGCACTGTCTGCTGTAAGATAGTTCCCTGAGAGGGGCAGGCAGTTCAGTGGTAGTGTATGCTCGCATGTATAAGATTCCAGGTTCACTCCCTGGCATCTCCATGTAGGGTTGGGAAAGGCACCTGCTTAAAACCTTGGGGATCCAGTGCCTATCAGTGTAGACAATACTGAGCTAGATGGCCCAGTGGTCTGACTTGGTATGAGGCAGCTTCCTATATTCCTATGTCCATTTCTCCACATTCACACAAATTCCTAGGTGTGTGGAAGGAAGCCTTGTGGCAAGATCCCATGTGGCGGCACACATCTGGAACAACATGGGTGGGGGCCAATGGCATGAGTCTTTCCTACCTGATTGCCTGAGCTTTAACTCACAAGACCCTCCACATACGTTTCCATTTCTCAGGAGCCACGTGGACCAGAAACTTGCTTTGCCTTAAAAATTAAAACTAAAATGCTCAGAATACCAAAGGCTATGCTATAGACCTCTCTGTATGCTTGCACAGTTAACTGTGGACTCACAGAATGTATGGGATAGGCTTAATACACAGAATACCCACTGCTCTATCTAGACATACAATGGGACATTGCAAATTAACGCATGTTTGCATTTCCTGTGCCACACAAAACTGAACTTAGAACTGCAGACTAAATGCGATGCTTCTTTAATGTACAGTTTTGCTCCTCAAAGTTTCTTGGCATTGAAAATTGCAGGAAAATCCTTCCATGGAGGCACTTCTTGGATATAATGTTTATGCAAATAAAAATACCAAAACAATTTTTCCTCACCAAATTATGCTCATGTACAAACAAACACAGTATTGCTTACACCAAGGAAATGGAGACCAATTCTGGTTTCACAAGCAACTGACCAACTCCAGTGAATTAAATGCCCAGGGCCTCCAAAGTTTCATCTGGTCCTAATTTTCCATCGACTGTAAAATGACACGCTGATTTTTTTTCCACTTTCATTGTAGCTTGTTTTCATCTAGTTTATATTTCAGAACGCCCTGCTTTTCCAGCCTGATTTGTCATATTAAAAAAAAAGACTAACTTTTTTTCCTTTTTTTTACAGTAGCCGACCTAGCGGCACCACCGCAGCTATGGAGCTTGTAGGTTCCGGAAAGGCAGTGGATTCTCTTGTTTCTCATCACAAAGTGGGACAAAAGCCTGGATGTCTGGTGCCTCCTTTACCCACTCAGCGTCCCCCTAGAAGAACCCAGGATCCAAAAAAAACCTCCTGCAGAGAGGCATACACCTTTTAAAGGCAGCTTCAGATTTTTTTTTCATGTAGTTTAGAAGGCAAATGATGAATTACTTTAATAGACTGGAGTACTCATTCTATTTAATTCACCACAAGGAGGATCAAATTCTATAAAGTTACATGGGGAATATTCCATAGTTCCCTTTTGCCATATAATTAAAATTACTGTGGTTGAAATTATACCAAAAAGAGAGGAAAATCTGCCTGCTTCGGCTTGGCCATATTCAGACAATCGCCACCATCCAGCAAGGGCCCATTAACATACGGAAATATGCTTTCACACATGCATTTATTTATTTGATTTATATCCCACTCAATCCCATAGAGCAGCTTAGAGCATTTTTTAAAAATAGTGCTGTCCCCAGTGGGCTTATAAACCTACGGGGGAAACCAGGGCTTCTAAGAGGGCCAGATGGCTTTTCCAAGCTCCTCCCTGCTTTGCCTCACCCCCTGTGGCAGTCTGGTGGAAATGACTGCAGGAAGACATTGTTCTTCTCAAAGGGGAGGGACTGCATGGATTATGCAGCCATACTGGTTGCAGAAATGGGTGCAGCACCTCGTTCCTCCACCAGTCCAGTTGCTTCACTGTTTCTATCAGGAATCATGCTGATCAATTGTCCAGGGACACTGTTAAGACTCCTGATCCCCACTCCCAACCAAACAGATGGTTGAGACCATTCCTGCTTTTCAAACAGAGCTCCAGATGTGGCCGCCTTGGCTAGTAGATGCACACAGTTGGAGGTGGGCCAGTATGAAATTAAGGAACTGGATGTGCTGATTCAGCAGATCACATTTACACACACACACACTAGCCAGTGCTTGGATTTGGCTGACAAAGAGAGTCTCAGGAATGGCTGTGCATTTGTGCAATCCGCACAATGGGCTTTATGCAATCCGTATGGGACTTCTTTACCCAACAAAGGAGTTTGATCCATGCTCTGTTGCACTACAGCATCATACTGGAGGAGGCTGTGGTCCAGATGCAGTTGTCCCAACCTCCCCCAAACACAAATTTGTCAGGAACATCAAAACAGAATCCTGCAGTTCTGCCTGTCACGTCTTCCTTTTCTCCGTCCACTTTCCAGCTAATGGCAAGGAGATTCCCATACAACATCCTCAATAATCTGAAGGGCAGAGAGCATCAATCAGTGAAAAGAAGTAAGGGAATTGGACCGCTGAGCTACCTATGAGGATCCAGACAGCCGAATAGATGTTACAGTGGTTCTTACTGGTGTGCAAGAGTCAAGAGGACAAGGAAGTAGGCATCTGGCTGGCAGAGAATACTGCAAGGAAACTGTGATATTTTAGGTCCACTCTGATGTACTGTTGTGTAGTACAGTAGCTCATAGGGCTGCACTAAGCTGGATATACTTCTGGTGATTTAGGGCACTTTTAGTGCTTATTCCAACAGACTCCTTGTGGAAATAAAGCCATAGGATGACATGCAACCAAAACAAGGGAACTATGTAAAAATATGGAAATGTTAACAGTTTAAACCTATTATTAACCATGCTGTCTGTGGTGGTTTTGGCTAATCCATTCTTTGATCCAGGCCAGCTTTTGAATGGGGCTTTAGTTACTTGTATTCCAGTCCTGGAGTAGAGGCAGGGCTAACCAACAGCCAGCAGCAAGAGCACTGAAGGCAGACTGCACTTGCCTCTCTGTTCATAATATCTGACTCATGAAACTGTTAATATTCCTGATTCCGCTCCTCTGTCTTGTCCTTGCATACCACAACTCTCACTTCTGGATTCTACACTGGCAATAATTCAATAAAGTCAATGTGATTCAAACACAGGGGTTGCAAACTTGATGGAGACAGATACCATTTTTAGATTTACAGGAATGACCTTACAGGGTCTTTGCCAAATCTCCAGCTGCATGGCTATCTGAATGTCAGTTCCTTGTTAGCCTTGGTGGATGAAGAGTTTTTGGACTGAGTCAAGGAAATGCTGCAGATGGGGAGGGGTGGCATAACAAAATGCCAGTGCTGCAGACAAGATATATGTGGTGAACAACTTTGGCCACAGCTCTGGATGTCTATGATCAAGGTGATAAAATAGGCAAATCTTAAAAATACTGAGAGGCTCTACATACGATCGGTGTGTAGAGCTGGGCTCCATCCCGAGTGCTCCATCACGAGTGAGCTGGACATTCTGGGGAGACCCCTGAAACGGGAGGCTTGTTTTAGCCTCCTGGTCAGGAATCTTCTTGCGACTTGGCGTGGCATGGAGCCACACCATGGCAACTCACAATCAAAGCCTTGGGGACTCACACTTGCTCCACTGACTTTGTTTAATGGGAGGACTACTTTGGTGGGCTAGCTACTGTTGAACCACCGGCCCAGGCTTGCCCGCAAGCCCGGTGGTTCTCATGATGGAGGCAAACCGGACTGGGATCCCTTAGCCCAGTTTTCCTCCTTCGTGTGAATAACCTCTGAGTGGTTTTCCAGACAATGGAGTGGAAAGCATAGGGTTAAGCACAAGCACATCCCCACTCTTCTTCTCTGAGCAGTGAGAAGCTCAAGTGCTGCACAGGGTATGGTTTCCCTTACAGGAGAGACCATTGGAGGCTGGTGGTGTCTTTGTAATATTTGGTTTGCTTATCAATTTGTGCACTGAGCATTGGGTGGGGCTGAAAATAGCAGCGCAATCATACAGCCAGCAATGGGTCAAATCTGTTCTGGCACCCTTAAAAAGTGCTGCTCGCCTTCAGTTTCCTCATTCTTTTGTCTTGCTCTGCCCTGCCTGTCTTCTATAACTTTTTCACTGACCAATCATACCCCTGGCTGGGGGCAGGGGAGGAGATAAAGAGTCACCTTTGATTACATCCCCACCTTCCACATAAATCTCCCATTAAATAAGCATCTGGAATCATGAAAGCCATTGTAGCTGGGGTTGATGGGAGATTTAAGTCCAACAACTTCTGGTGACTGAAGGTTGGGAACCCCTGCCATAGACTATTACAGTAGCAGAAACACAGATGATAGGAAGCTGTCTTATTCGGAGTCCCTGGAGATCTGGTGTCAGTCATAGGAACACAGGAAGCTGCCTTATTCTGAGTCAGACCATTGGCTCATCTAGCTCACTATTGCCTACACTGGCAGTGGCTCTCCAAAGTTTCAGGCAGGAATATTTCCCAGTTCTACCTGGAGATGCCAGGGATTGAACCTGGAACCTTCTGCATGCAAAACAGATAGGAACATAGGAAATTGCCATATACTGAGTCAGACCATGGGTCCATCTAGCTCAGTATTGTCTACACAAACTGGCAGTGCCTTCTCAAAGGTTGCAGGCAGGAATCGCTCTCTGCCCTATTTTGGAGATGCTAGAGAAGGAACATGGAGCCTTGATGCTGTTCCCAGAGCAGCTCCATCCCCTGAGGGGAATACCTTACAGTGCTCACACATCAGGTCTCCCATTCATATGCAACCAGGGTGGACCCTGCTTAGCTAAGGGGACAAGTCATGCATGCTACCAGAAGGCCAGCTCTCCTCTCCTTGCTCTACCACTGTGCTACAGCCCCATCTCCTAAGGGGAATATCTTAAAGCAGACTCTGCTCACATGCAGTCACCCATCCAAATGCAAACTAAGGTGAGCCCTGCTTAGCAAAGGGGATCCTCCGTGCTCTCTACTGCAAGACTTGCTCTCCACCCTGAAAGAAGGCAATCCTGGACTAGATGGACCAGCCATTCTTCACTGCAGTTTGACACAAGTCAGCTCTCAAAGGTCTCAGGCAGAGGCATTTCCCAGAAGTCCTACTGAAGGTCTTTGGACCCAGCCACAAAGGGTCCCACTGCACATGCACAGTGGCCTCCAAAATGGCCACCGTGCTGGGCAATAGGCCCAGAAAGGCCAAATACTGCCCAAACCAGGCAATTTTTGAAAAAAGGAAGGCCATCAGGGGGAGGAGGAACCTCCATGGTCACCACTCCCATCACCTCTGAGAAGCCCCCCAGGATGGGGTAAGTTTAAAAAAAGGGAAATTTAAAAAATGGCTCGACAAACCCCGAACTGGGAGTGTTTGGTCTGGGGTTGAGACAGACTGGGTTTGGTTTGGCTTGACCCTGAACCTTTGAACCAAGCCAGTTTGATATTGAACCAGTTCTGATTTGAACCTGTTTGCACACCCCTACCTTAACTGCCTCAGGGATGATAGGTCAACACCCCCAAATCAGGCGAATGTAGGTAATTTAGCTCAAAAAGGGTAAGACAATTCCAAGCAGTTTTAATTTGTGCAAGTGCATGAACTCAAGAAAATCGGCTTGAGAGAGAGGTTCTAAATGAGTTTGTTGTTAAAAAAAAAAAAAAACCAAACAAATAAAAGCAATAAGACTAGGTTACTAGTCAGTCCTAGCATAAAAGTGATACAAATATGTTTAAAAACAGACAATTGTAAGGCACGTTTAGCTTAAAGTTCCAAATTATGTGTAAATTCCCAGGCGGGCTATAGAGAGTTACTTTAAGATGTGGGGGTAAGGTTTCAGAAATTAGAGAGAGGGATAGATTCAGCCCTGAAGGAGCCGGGCAAGAGGCTATATCACCTGCCCTCAAGAAGATCTGACTCAGGCAGCTGGAGACTAGCGTCTGTCTGGGGAGGCAAAGTGGACAGCAGGAGAGTTGTAGGAATTAGCGTGGAGGGATGCCCATCAGAATGACTTCTTGGTGGATCCAGCTTCCTACGCCTGCTAAGTAAGCTGGCTGGATTGGTACACGGGCCAAACCAGGTAGTGATTTCAGCTCAGGTGGCCTCAATAGAGAGGAGCACACCAAGGTGGTCTGCTGGAGTTCTTGTTGCAGTGGAGTCCCAGGTATATAATGCATGAGGAAGCACAAAGATGGTCTTGTTGAAGTCCTTATTGCAGTCTGATGGAGTCCCAAGTGTAAAGCACAAGGGAGTACACTGGGTCATGGAGTTTGGGATACTTATATCCCCAAACGTGCCTTGAGGTCATACTTTGCTGAATAGGTTAGCCCGTACAGGTTTCTTGGAATGCATTGTGCCTGATCATCTTTCCTTGGTGGGAAGGTGTGTTAATCGCCTATTGTATTCAAGGCTGATTGTGAGGACAGTTGGAGTTGCAGATGCGTCCAAGAGTATCCTGTGCTGGGAAGAGCCTCCCAATAGTTCTATCAAAAGTTTCGATGTGCACCTTTTCAAAGTGACGTCACTGACTCATCCCTATTGGGAGTCTGCTGCTGCACTTGCCTTTATCTGCTTCCCCTTCCCAGCCTAATTGCTTCATATGCAACAGGTGTTATCTCTCTTGAGAGAGGATGAGGGGATTTTTAGTGTTCATCCTAAATCCAAAATGACCTCGGATGCCAGATAACTCGCAATGGCTAGTTCTGGAGTCTACTTAGCCAGGCCCCCATGTAGGGAGAGGGGGTGTGAAGCTAATCCCCTTTGCAATTTGTGTGGCTTGCAGCCCAAATCTAGGGGCAACCAGTCCACTGCCAACTAAGTAACTTGTCCCCATGTAGAACATAAACTGGGAGCTCACATTGCGGTGCAGCTCCTGAGCATAGCAAAAGTGCAGTCTCGAAGCCTGGAGATGCATTTGCAACTGGGGAGGCTTCTGGGAGCGGGCAGAATAAGCTCAGCTGGTAATACTTCAGTGGGTGGATCTTGTGGATTTGGAATATTGAAAAGTAAAAACTAAATTCCTCCTCTCTCCATGCTGTCTGGAAGGGGAGGACCAAAGCAGTTTCCTCCCTTTCCAGACAGCAGGAAGATCTCAGAAATATCTATGCTGCCCAATCCTGGCTTCCTACAAATGCTCCCTGGTTTCCATCTTCTCCCTGCCCCCATTACCTCCTTCAATCTTCCTTGTCTTGTAGATGGGATCTCTCCTAGTATTTGCATCCAAAGCCAGTGTGGTATGATGGCCTGGATGTTGGAGGTGCACTGAGGATTCTTGGGTTCAAGACCTCCAGTTAGCCATGAAGCTCTCGACCTGTCATTCTCTCTCAGTTTAGCCTCCTATACAGAAACCTGTGTTCATAGATTAAGTATCTGTACAGGGATAGAGCATTGCTGTGAGGATTAAAAGGCTACCGCCTGACTCCATGGAGGAAGGGCAAACTGCCAATGTAATCAATAAATCTTGTTCCACCCCTATGTTCTGCTGTTCTGCTTCCTTCCTGTTCATGTTCTTTGCTTGCAGGCCCATCTTGTTTACCCCTGGTCAAAATCAACAGAGACAGGGGAAAGGTTTTGCCTAGATGTATGTGGTAATCATACAGCAAGTATGCAGCAAAATAGTGATTATGGGATTACGCTTTGTGAGATTTGCTGCAGACTGGTCCTGTCAACAACATTGACCACATGGCAGCATATCTTGCCTTCCTTTCTGTTGAAATCTGAGGGATAGACTCTCTGATAACAAACCCTGCAAGGAGCTTAATGGCCCTGGGCCAAATGAAGATAAAAGAAAATTGGAGCCCCTTCTCCAGAAATATGTGCTCTTCCATTCCCAGGGAGCAAGCCCTGCCTTGGCGTTTGGCAAACCACATCTACTTAATGTGTTAGCATCTGTATGTGTAAAAAAAAAGTGTGTGTATTCACAGCAGCCTTGCTTTTGTTGTATTCTTCATGGCGAACATGAAGCCATCAAACTGGTGAAAAGAAATTTTAAGAGGACTGAATTCCAAAACATGGTTATTTGGCAGTCTATGTTGTTTTCTTTCAAAAGGCATTAACAATATACTTCTCTCACTCAGAGAACTTCAAGAGAAGATAATTATTCTTGTCTGCCTTGTAATATATATTAAAAAATGTTCAAATGTGGCTTTCCAGGGAATCCTGCCAAATATTTCGAAGGCACCAGCTCCAGCTTTAGTTAATTTTGTATTGCCTTCTCACTCTATTATAAAATATTCTTCCATCCAGTTTGAATTTTGTAAAAAGGCTGAAACATACTACTTTATATTAGTAACATTTTAAGGAGGGGAGTGTTTCTCTCTTTGAAATTAAGATCTTTAACTCCTAATGTGACAGCAGTTCAGATGTACAGCAGTTAAAATGTCTCTAGTAAAACAGAATGCTTATCACTGCAACTTTATTGCACACGTGAGGGCAGGAAATAAAACCACCAGGCATGCATATGAAGTGCTTTTTAGAAAAGCCAATGGAATGAGAGTGGACAACCACATTTAAAAACAGTGTATGTTGTATTACCACCTGCTTTGCAATGTTAAAGGTCTGGTCTACAAAGACATCAGAATGCATTGTACCATTTTAGGCTGAAGGTGAGGACTGCAATTTGAATGCTCCCATAAGTTTAAAAGAATAACAAGGCATAGGGATGGACTAGAATCTTTCTCCCTGATATGCTGGGGTGTTTTTTTACTTGCAGGGAGATTTTTCAAAAATAGCATCCTCCATTTGCTCTTTGAAGTGGTATAGTCTGCTCTACCATTTCAGGGGCCTAATACCTCATTCTGCAGCACTATATGCATATCAGGCCATAATCACTTTCAAAGATACCAAAGGCTTCGGCAGTGAAAGGTCAAAAGTAACTACAGCAAAGCTTGTACAAATGCAAAAATGCTTTGCTCACTTACACAGACTTGGAGCCAGACTACACTAGATGAATGTAAGATTTTGTGTAATATTCACACAAATTAACTTCAGGCACACACAGAGCTCTAACTTAGCATGTTTACTGAGCAGCAGATACACTAAGTAGAGACAGCACATACAACAGCTTGGCAGATTCCATATACTCCCATAGAGTGAAACCTATCCGCTGATTCACGACACAATTCAAACATACCTAACAATGAGAAATTAGTCAGTATATTTCTGTCTTTTTAAACTTTTTTTTTAAAAAAGCAGTCCTGTGGAACCACGATCTAAATGTGTGCTGTGGTGGATTATGGTTGGTTGGTTGGTTTTGGTGGTTGTTTTGTGTGTAGATGTTCTTTTTTTCTTTTTAACCCTAGTAAAAGTTGCTATGCAGTGAAGCTATTAATTCTGTCTATCCCTCCATGCATTGCTTCAGAGTTGTGCCGCCATTTCCTGGTTCTTTGTTTACAGAAGGGCCAGAGCTCAGGAGTAGATCATATAATTCCCCACATACCTACTTAAAAGGGTCTTAAATTAATCTCAATAGACAATACTGGGCTAGATGGTCTGACAAGCCCTTTAGTTTATGGTTTTGTTTTTTAAACCTTGGTTTGTTATGCAGCGATGTGCATAATAAAGGTTATTTGATTTTTTTTTCTCCCCCCCGCCGAGGAAATTGTGCTTGTTTTGGTGGCTTCATCTTCAGATTTTGGGGATCTGAGTGTCACTCGATGTCACTTATTCACTGCATTGTCTTAAATGAGTTGAACATATGAATGTATTTTCTAATGTGAATCCACATCCTCATTCTGGTGCCATTAGAGCTGGATCAGAGCATATAATGCAGTCCGTTGAATTGTTCAAAAACGAATGCACCTGTGTGCGCAAACTCCAGGGAAAGGGCCCTAGCTTAGTAGAAGAGCATCTGCTTTGCATGTAGAAGATCCAAGATGCAATCCCTGGCATTTCCAGGTTGGCTTGGGAAAGAGCCCTCTGAAACCCTGGAAAGCTGCTGCCGATTGGTACAGGCAGTACTGAGCTAGATGACTCAACAATCTGACTCAGTATAAGGCAGCTTCCTATGAAATTTATGTAATCTATAGGTTTTTTAAAAAAAAAATCTTTAAAAATGGGAAATTAAAACTGCAAAGAACCTTCTGAGTGGGCTTGTCACCTGACTCACCAACCATCAGTGTAAAGAGAGAACAGCATCAGCAGCCACCTCTCACCCACCCCCTTCCACATTAACCCAGTCAAGAGACAATGGCAACCAAGGAGAGTTTAAAGACCCAGATTGTGGGAGAAGAGGAGAGAAGACCTCCCAGGAAGCGGAAGAGGAGAGGAAGTAATCCTCTCAGGGAGTTGAGCTAGAAAAGCTAGAGAACCCTTTCTACTGTGGTTAATTCTGGCCTACGGCAGCTGACAAGTGAAGCCAGGAGGACTAAGGCAGCAGGTATGGGGAGTTCACCAGTCAACACAGGCAATGTTATAGACTCTAATGCACTTGACCCCAAAGACAGAAGCAGCTGCAGAGCAGGAAGCAACTGAGCCTTAAGGAAGATGCCAGAACTGCTCCTTACTATCTCTGTCCCAATTCAGACTGCAGGGGGGTCACATGACTGAATGTTCTCAGGGCTGGATTATCCATTGGGCACTGTGGGTACAGTGCCCAGGACCTATGAAGCTCCCAAGGGCCTACAAAAAAGTTGTAGGTCCAAAAAAAAAAAAAAAAAAAAAAGCTCAGATGACTCAAAAAATGAGAAAAGAAAACTGCTAATTCAAACCTAATATTTTGCTTTAACTGAATTATTTTATAAAAAAAATTATTTTAACATTAAACATCAACTTTGTGGCTCTTTTTGCTAGCAAAATTATGGACTACATCTGCCAATTTCTGTTTTTGCCAAGCTCATTCTCAGTTGAGAGTAGTGCACATGAAGAGAGCCATTGCTGTCCAGAGGTGGACCAAAGTCAGTTCTTTATACAGGTGAAACTCGGAAAATTAGAATATCGTGCAAAAGTTCATTAATGTCAGTAATGCAAATTAAAAGGTGAAACTGATATATGAGACAGACGCATTACATGCAAAGCGAGATAAGTCAAGCCTTAATTTGTTATAATTGTGATGATCATGGCGTACAGCTCATGAAAACCCCAAATCCACAATCTCAGAAAATTAGAATATTACATGGAACCAAGAAGACAAGGATTGAAGAATAGAACAATATCGGACCTCTGAAAAGTATTCAGTGTACTGTGCTTGATTGGCCAGCAAACTCGCCTGACCTGACCCCATAGAGAATCTATGGGGCATTGCCAAGAGAAGGATGAGAGACATGAGAACAAACAATGCAGAATTGCTGAAGGCCGCTAATGAAGTATCCTGGTCTTCCATAATACCTCATCAGTGCCACAGGCTGATAGCATCCATGCCACGCCGCATTGAGGCAGTAATTGCTGCAAAAGGGGCCCAAACCAAGTACTGAATACATATGCATGCTTATACTTTTCAGAGGTCCAATATTGTTCTATTCTTCAATCCTTGTCTTCTTGGTTCCATGTAATATTCTAATTTTCTGAGATTGTGGATTTGGGGTTTTCATGAGCTGTACGCCATGATCATCACAATTATAACAAATTAAGGCTTGACTTATCTCGCTTTGCATGTAATGCGTCTGTCTCATATATCAGTTTCACCTTTTAATTTGCATTACTGAAATTAATGGACTTTTGCACGATATTCTAATTTTCCGAGTTTCACCTGTACCTTTCAGGTATGAAAAAGAATGCCCCATTTCACAGTTTGTTCCAAAAATGGCAAGATACCTTCTAAAAGCAATATTAACATTTGGAAAATGTGATACCATATCCTCTGCTATATGTGCACTGATCATTTCTGCCACAAATTTCTTGTCTGCATATATATGTGAGCACAATAGAAATTCATCTGTGAACGCATGTTCAAGATCTGATGGATATGTATATATGAATGCCCTTGCTGTAGAGACCACTTCATCCCTGGTTGTAGATCTATCAACAAGAAAACTAAACCTTTCATTCAGTGTGGTGTATGCTGCTCGCCGTCTGCCCATCTCAATGATGGGTTTCTCCATTATAGAACAGAAGGACTCTATGCAGAATTTTTTTGCTGCCATTCAAACCCAAGTCTATATTATCTATGCCAACTTCTTTTAAACAATTTTGGGTTCTCAGTTGCTTGCATTGTCTAATCTTTTTGCAGCTGCATGGTGTGAATTCTTTTGCCATGGCCTCAAATACACGTGTGCACGTGTATTATTATTTATTTATTTATTTATTTACACCGTCAGACAGGTGTTATTGACTGGTTTGTTTTATCCAGACATCGAGTCCTTCCCAAGGACCTGGGATGGCTGAATTTTATGGTCAATGTTGTTGCTGTTGTTATAGATATCGTCGCAGAATATAGGTTGTTCCCAGTAAAGTTGCTTTTTGTAATTGGCTGATGGTGATTTCTGTGGCCCCTATGGTGTTGAGGTGCTCTTTGGAACTGCACCCAGGGCGCCAATTACCACTGGGATTATTTTGGTCTTTTTCTGCCACAGCCTTTCAATTTCAATTTGTAGATCTTTGTATTTGGTGATTTTTTCTATTTCTTTTTCTTCTATTCTGCTATCCCCTGGTATTGCTATGTTGATTATTTTCACTTGTTTTTCTTTCTTCTCAACTACAGTTATATCTGGTGTATTGTGTGGCAGATGTTTGTCTGTTTGTAGTCAGAAGTCCCATAATATTTTTACATCTTCATTTTCTTCAACTTTTTCAGTTTTATGGTCACACCAATTTTTGGCTACAGGTAGCTTGTATTTTTTGCAGATGTTCCGGTGTATCATCCCTGCTACCTTGTCATGCTTTGTTTGTAGTCAGTCTGTGTGATCTTTTTACAACAGCTGATTAGGTGGTCCAGTGTTTCATCTGCTTCTTTACAAAGGCGGCACTTGCTGTTTGTTGTGGATTTTTCGACTTTTGCTCTGATTGCATTTGTTCTTAGTGCCTGTTCTTGCGCAGCCAGTATTAAACCCTCTGTTTCTATCTTCAAGTTGCCATTCTTAAGCCATTGCCAGGTCTTGGTGATGTCTGATTTTCCACTTATATTGTGCAAATATTGACCATGCAGGGGCTTATTTCTCCATTTTTCTGCTCGGTTCTTGACTTGTTCTTTCTTGTAGGCCTGCTTTCTTTCATTGGTGTTGAATAGTTTCTCGTTCTTGACCATTTGAAGTGCTTCTTCTTCACTGTCCCTTATATATTCTTCAAGTCCTCTTTTCCCCTCCTCTACTGTTTGATGGACTTGCAGCATTCCTCTTCCACCTGAGCTGCGAGGGAGGTAGAGCCTATCGACATCACTGCGGGGGTGCAGAGCATGATTGATGGTCATGATTTTCCTGGTCTTACGATCTAGCGTCTCTAGCTCTGCCTGGGTCCAGTCTATGATTCCTGCACTGTATCTGATAACAGGTATGGCCCAGGTGTTTATGGCTTGTATGGTGTTCCTGCCATTGAGTTTGGACTTGAGGATTTTTCTAACTCTCCTGATGTATTCACTTCCAATTTTTCTTTTTACTTCAGTGTGTGCAATGTTATCAGCCTGGAGAATGTCCAAGTATTTGTAAGGTTCTTTCTCTTCCAGGTTCTTGATCTTGCTTCCATTGGGTAGTTCTATTCCTTCTGTTTTTCTTATTTTTCCTCTGTTCATTATTAATGCAGCACACTTGTCTAGTCCAAACTCCATTGCTGTATCGCTACTGAATATACGGACAGTGTTTAGCAGTGATTCGATTTCTGGCTGGGACTTTCCATACAACTTCAGATCGTCCATGTACAGCAGATGGTTGATTTGACTGGATGTTTTAGATGTTTGGTATCCGAGGCCTGTTTTGTTTAGTATTTGTGAAAGTGGAGTCATGGCGATTACAAACAACAGAGGGGATAGTGAGTCCCCTTGGAAAATACCTCTTCTAATGCTAACCTGTCCTAGTGTCTCGCCATTGATTGTTAACTGTGTACTCCACATGTTCATTGCTTCTTCTTCTTCTTCTTCTTCTTCTTCTTCTTATTATTATTATTATTATTATTATTATTATTATTTCACCCTTTTGTGGCTTATCTGGGATGGCAGTGATGCTAAGTCCCCCCAAGCAACAGAAGAGAGGGAAGAGCCTCGATGAGCAGCCATTCCCTCCGGTAGCAGAGCTGAAGAAGCAGGAAGTTCCCCACCTCCCAGCAGATCAGCTTCCTCCTTTCTCCCCTGTTAGTTCCCTTTCTTTCTGGCCTGGCTGGAATGACACTGTGAATTTATTTACAAAAGAAGAGCTGCCTGGATTACACCGGGGAGCTTGTGTCATCTGGAGCAACAGGATCCCCCCAGTCCTAGCTGCTCCAGACCTGGAGAGCCCAGCTCCTCTACTTATGTCTTCACTGAGGTAGAATGAACCTGCCATTTGTTCTAGCTTGGTAGGCAATCGGGTGAATCATCCTGCTCATCTACGGGGAGGCAGGTAGGAGCCTGCCTCCCCACCCGTACTCCCAACTGCCCGGGTAGGTGGTCATGAGAATGACCTTTATAAGTTGTTTTTACTAGCCATGGGCTCTTTTCTTTTCTTGCACACCGCAGCTCCCCCCACCTTTAATTATTGGCCACCACTGTTTGGAGGCTTACAATTATGAGAGTGCCTAGAGCTTAAGAAAGGAAAGGTTGTGCTGTTGAGTCGGTATTGACTCCTGGCGACCACAGAGCCATGTGGTTTTCTTGGTAGAATACAGGAGTGGTTTACCATTGCCTTCTCCCACGCAGTATGAGATGATGCCTTTGAGCACCTTCCTATATCACTGCTGCCTGATATAGGTGTCTGGGAAACACACCAGGTGGGATTTGAATGAACAGCCTCCTGCTCTCTTGGCAAGTTGCTTCCCCGCTGCACTATTACATGGCTCGCCTATTGCTTACAAAGACTTTAATCGGGCCCTGAATATTCTCTCCCTCTCTCCCTCTCTCTCTCTCCAACACACAAAACTCCCCATACTGTATACAGAAAACTAGCATGTCAGGTAGAAGGCTAGGCTAGAACCCTTCTCCTTGACATCTAGTTTTCAAAAGAATAAGACATTTTTCTGTGGAGGAGCCCCTACTTGTAGTCTGAAGTGGTATGACTCAGATACGAGTTTATCACCTCAGGGAAAAGAACTAGCCATTGTGGGCTAGCTTGCAACACATTATAACTGGGTGTGACATTATTCCAGTGAAGTCATCAATGTTTGCAGTTCTACTTTATCAGTGCAGTCAATCACTGGATCAGGCCCTCGGTCAGAATAAATTTTCAAAATGCATATGAGATGGGATAGCCAAAGGATCAAGAGATGTAGATATATTCGTCTCAGATTCAGGATTGGAACAACCCACCACGAAACATAAAAGACAGGAAGTAGGAGGAGCCCCTCCCATTGCTTGGTTTCCAGGGCAGCAGTCTGGCCTCACTTCCTTTTGATTGTACAGAGCATCTAAGAAAAAATAAAGCAATACTCCCATCTATGAAATAGTAGGGGTGGGATTACCTAATGTTCAATGGTTCTAATGTGTGTGTTGACAATAAGGCGATAGTATAAATTCCGTTGCAGCATATTCCAGGGTTAAAAATGGCTTCATCAGTTTGTTCAGTGTAACAACACAAATATAATCAAGGTGGGGCCTGAGCACAAGATTTGGGCACCAGCCTATTCTGGGAAGCCAAAACAAACACTTCAGACAAATGTAACATTTCACATAGCCTTTTGTGCAAATTATCTACGGGTTCTCATGTTAGCCCACAATAACCAAAACATACTCATGACTAATAAGAACACTATGGCATTTTATTCTGGGTTCATGGGGACAGGTGTAGATCGGGGGGGGGGGATCAATGGCATTCCTCTGTGATGTTCTTTAAGAGGGAGGAAAGGTGAAATGATTTTATGCTTAGAAATACTCGGTCACGAATCGTAAGTGCTGTGTTTTTTCCCTAGTTTTCCTGTGATTATGTGGTAAGACCAGCGCCAGGATCTGCAGGGATCCCGGAACGGCACGCCTTAACCCCAGCACCGGGTTCATGTGTGTGCTTGGGCTGCTTGCCCTAAGGCACTCCAGAAATTTACTTTGAGGCAGAGGGAAGTCAGAGAGGGCAAAGGCACTGGTGGGTGCTCCAGACACCAGAGAAGAAACTTGTGCTACCAGGACTGGACTGAAACTATCTCCCAGCATCTCCAGTGAGAAAATGATACTCTGCACACCATTCCTGCTAAGAAGGCCCTAACCCAGACTGGAGTGAAGACCCTTGGGTTTAAAGGGTCCTCAGTGAGGGTTTGGTGCTCCCCCACCAGGGTCTTTTTGGATGGTGCAGCCTCTTAGTCCCCCCCCCCAGTCATCTCCCTAGTCCCTACAGCTGCTTGCCACTGAGAAACCACATGGTTCCACTGACTGAATGGTCATAGTGGTGCTATGATGCATCTTTGACATCTCTATGACAGTGTGTTGGGAGACTGGCAGAATCTTAATGGCTTAAAGGAGAGGGGGAGGGGCTGGGGAATTGCAGGGCTGGCTGCAGGTGTGAGTGTATGGAAGGGGGTGGGATCAATTCAGATTTGTGACTGGCTTCAGTGAATAGGGCCATTTCCTGATTTGGAGGGAAAGGGCTTGGTCTCTTTCTGAGCCAATCCAATGCAAACCATGTGTTGCTCACCCATCTCTAGCTGCTTCATACATGGGTAAGCAAATCAGCAGTTCGCAGAGGTCCAAGCCTGGCTCTAAACAGCCCTGCCTGCACAGAGGAAGAAGCAGCTCAGCCTGGAGAACCAGGCTGGGCTGAGAGCTGCAGTGACCCTCCTGCTCACTAGTAGCACTGCAGAGTTCTCTGTGCTGGGAAGCTGTCTCAGTAGTGCAAGGAGTAAGGTTCTGGGGCCCTGCTGTCCGATACTCCAGTGTTTAAACTCTCCCATTGATTTACAACACAATCTTCTCCCCACATGGAGATAACCTCCCCATAGGAGGGAAAGAAAGTGCGTAGGAAGGAAGTGCAGGGTGAGTGTTTTTATTGTGTTTTGAGTACATGGATCAGGCATCCACTGCACGCAACAGCTGCCTCATTAATATGCCCTTGGTGAAACAAACTCTCAAGCAGTACTTCATATGCAATTATTTCCATGGACATGTTTCCTATGCAAAGATTGTCTCTCTGTAAGTGGCCCTAAACTGACATGTTGAGAGTATGATTGAGAGGATCTCTGTGTGGAGCTCAGGAAATGGTGAGGAGGTTGCGGTTTTGCTTCACTTTGCACCCACTCCAAAACCAGCATAAATTAAATGAATATTTCATTCAGCTCATATGGAGATGCTCTTCCCCCTCATTTCAAAAACAAATTGTGATCTCTGAGGAGAACAGGAGTCAAAAATACAGCAATCTGGGGTGGAGGAAACAAGAATGGAAAAGAACAAGTGGGGGAGGGAAAGTCCTCATGTTTTGTTGATGTCTGAGTTTTCTTTTCAGTGGAGAAAAAGTGAAAGATGTAAAATGAATGTCGTGTATTGATTTGAATTTACCTGCTAGATCTGCTGTGAGAAGAGGCAGATGGGGCATATCTTGAATTGGGCCAGTCCAGGCTGACCCAAATGTTCTCCAAGTCTGGTGGGTTTTTTTAAAAAAGACTCAGAAGTAGTGGTGTAAGGAACAAGATCCCCAGCAAAGCCTTGAATTCTACCCTTTTCACCTTGACTTGGCTTGACTACTTCCTTCATGACAGTTTGCAACTGTTCAGTGCCACTCTTTTCCACTTGTTTCCCCCTCTGCTGCTGCTTTAACAGCCATTTTTTTCTCTATTTCATTCCTCCCTGAGTGATCCCAGCTAATCAGGAGCAATGCTATGTAGCCAGTCAGTTATAGTTACATGTGCTGATGTCACTAAGAAGAAATGAAACCCATTAGAATGAGGGAAATACTTCCTGTATTGGTTGCATGGGCAGTCCTAGCCAGTCAGGGATGACTCTGACAAGAATCCCCAAGAAATCACTGATACCTTTTTAGATTCTGTCCCTAATTTTCGATCAGTATCACTCCAGGTAGTATCCCTCAGCAGGGTGTGAATTATGGCACAGCAAGTGACAGAAGCAACACCAACTACACTTTGGGATGGGGTTGTAGTTCAGTGGTAGAGCACCTGCTTTGCATGCAAAAGGTCCCTGGTTCAATCCCTGGCACCTCCAGGTAGGGCTGGGAAAGGCTGCTGCTTTAAATCTTGGGAGAGCCCCTGCCATTTCGTGTGGACCAGGGGTTTCCAACCTGTGGTCCTCCAGATGTTGCTGAACTACAATTCCCATCATCCCCAGCCACAATTGAGCTAGAATAGCCCACTGGTATGAGGCAACTTCCTGTGTTGCTATTTACAGTGCACCTTGTAGTGCATCATGGCAGCCCTATCCTTCTTAAAGCACAGCCATTGCCAGTGCTCCATGACACATGAGCATAAGTAGCAATCCTGTCCCAGGTGAGGCCTCCCCTTCCCTTGCTTCATTCCTGCCCTCTGAGATCCATCTACAGACATCATGGTGGACTTCTAGCCTCTAGACTTAATCAAATGCAAATAATCATATCAAATACCGGTTGAGTATCCCTTTTCTGAACGGCTTGGGACCAGAAGTGTTCTGGATTTTTGACTTTTCCAGATTTTGGAATATTTGCATAAAGAGATATCTTGGGCATGGGATCCAAGTCTAAACACGGAAGGTTACCGTATACTGTATTTTATTTACTGTATCCCTCATCCCCCTCCGCTCATTTCCCTTCCCGTCCTCGATTTACACTTCGTCGGTGGCAGCTCTAGCTGCCAGGCTTGTTCTCCCCCACTCACCTTTGTCTCTAGCGCCAAAGCAAGTGAGTGAGCTGAGGTGTTTTGATTTTTGTTTTGTTACAAGACGCTCAGCTGCAACGAGTCGGTGCTGCAAACACACGCTGTGGTGGTTTCCAGATTTTGGAGCGTTCTGGATTTCGGATGTTCAGATTAGGGATACTCAACCTGTAGTACCTTGCGATACAATTCAATATTCTGATTGTGTTCTGATGGAAATCCACAGCAGCTTTAAACATGCAGGGAGAATTGGGGCAAACAAGTAGACACTCTTGTGGTTTAGTCTTAGGAGAATGATGCCCTTTCAGTGTGAATGAAGGAACAAGCACTGTGTAATGACTGCACATGCTCATTAAGCACCACAGTATTATGTGAGCCTGTACACATAGAAAGAATGGGGGTACATCAAGCAAGGGAGGAGAGCTGGTCTTGTGGTAGCAAGCATGACTTGTCCCCTTGGCTAAGCAGGGTCTGCCCTGGTTGCATATCAATGGGAGACTTGATGTGTGAGCACTGCAAGATATTCCCCTCAGGGCATGAAGTCGCTCTGGGAAGAGCAGAAGGTTCCAAGTTCCCTCCCTGGCTTCTCCAGGATAGGGCTGAGAGAGATTCCTGCCTACAACCTTGGAGAAGCCGCTGCCAGTCTGTGACGACAATACTGAGCTAGATAGACCAATGGTCTAACTCAGTATATGGCAGTTTCCTATGTTCCTAAGGGAGTGAAGAGGTGCTACCAGGAAAGGAATAACTCACAACAGGGAAAGGGAAAGACATAAACAGCTGCAGAGATGGTGAGAGCGCTGATTCTCGTAGACCCTGAAGGGAGGGAACCAGAGAGCACATGAGCCAAAGCAAAAGGGAGCTATGCCAGGCCATTTAGCCCTGGGGCTACGTAAGCAGTCAAGGGAGTGAGGGCGGGAAATCATCTGCTTTTTCATGTTTATTTTTTTATACCACAAGATGCAAGCAAATCTGTTTAGCCTGGGAAACATATTCTTATTTAATTCTGGATTTATTTATTTTTAATCCAGAAAGGAGGAAGAAACAGTGGTCTTGTTGTTTTGCTTCAGTCGGAGGTTCTTTCGCATTCGAAAACGTTAGCTACTACAGGAATCTGGTTACAGTCTGTAGGACAGTGTCTTCTTCATTCCCTTTCAGGGAGGCCTTTGGACTTGGTGCTACAAAGTAGGCATAATCCATTCCTACAAGAGTTGAGGACACACCAGTTCAGCTTCTTTAGGAGGACTGAAAATAACTTACTGGCCCCTAAGCTTAGTCTTGAGGAAAACACTAACAACATGTTTAATGTGGTTAAGCATCTTCCCAAGCTGGGACGTTGAGAGGGAATGTGGGTTTTGTACAGAGAAATGGAAAAGATATTTTTGAGACAGCTCTTCCCATTGCTATGCAAACAGTCTCCTCATCCACATACCAGTGGCACTAATAGGGACATGGTGAGGAGGGGCTACAAAATGAATGGAAACATTTAAATGGAAGCATACTGCATAAGCTTTGCATAACTCAGATCCCGTGGGCATGGTGCAGGAACAGATGCAAAATCATAGTGACAGGAGAGACACAGGGGGTTGGGAATGAGAATGCAGAGGGAAGGTCTTGAACCTAAGGCTGGGGCATGGCAGAAACATCTTCCAAAATGGATAATTACACATTTAAATGACATTGCTAGTCTTCCTATGCTTTCCTGAGCCTACCTAAGTCTTGCCTTCTATTCAGGGGTGTAATTAGGGAAGAGGGGGCCATGTTCTCCCCTCTCCCTGGTGGCTCTTTGGAGTCAGGGAGATAATGAAGAAAACAAGGAGGGGTGGAGCTGAGGGCCCCTCAGGAGCTGGGGGGGGCAGGTTATTTGAACCTATCCACTCAATTATAGTGACATCCCGGCTTCTGTCTATGCAATTTCACCTGAGGTTCCTAGCAGTGTCTGAGGCCTTCTTAGGCCCTGTTCTGTAGACTGGATGCCCTAGTGAAATAATTGCTCCACTTCTACGGACGGACTGAGAAAGTATGAATGAGCTGTGATTCTTTTCCTTTCCTTCTGATTTACTGCTACATAAATAATGGAATGCAGTAATGTAGGAACATAGGAAACTGCCATATACAGAGTCAGACCATTGGTCTATCTAGCTCAGTATTGTCTTCACACAGACTGGCAGCGGCTTCTCCAAGGTTGCAGGCAGGAATCTCTCTCAGCCCTATCTTGGAGCAGCCAGGGAGGGAACTTGAAACCTTCTGCTCTTCCCAGAGCCACTCCATCCCCTGCAGGGAATATCTTACAGTGCTCTCACTTCTAGTCTCCCATTCATATGCAACCAGGGTGGACCCTGTTTAGCTAAGGGGACAAGTCATGCTTGCTACCACAAGACCAGCTCTCCTCAAATGTAGCTGCAGAAAGGCCAGTATTGTCAAGCTCATTCCTTGGTTCTAGCCCTGTCCCGTTGTTATTGTACTGGGTACGGGTGGGCAGGAGTGCACTGGCTAGCCCCACCCTCCACAGCAGCACTTTCTGTAGCCATGCCTCCCTCAAGTACAGTGCTTGCCTGTACTGTACCCAGGAAGAGTTTCTTCCCATGAATACCACATTCAAGATCACAGGGAGAGCTTTTCTTGGGTACAGTGTTTGCCTCTGTGGAAAAACACTGTACTTGGGGAGAACTGGGCGGGGTGGGGTGGGGTCGGCAGCTACAGAATGCACCAGTGGAGGGGACAAGGATAGCTGACACATTCTCATGCTCCCTGTACCTACCTGGGTACAATGCCAACTGGGCTTCTGTCTCTTTTATGTTGCTGAACGCCTACAATCGAGTATTTCGAGCACAGAGAAAGAAAATGGCTGCTTTTCATTTTGTTAGCCAGGATGTGAAATCAGCTAAGTTGAGGGAGCCATTTTCAGTTTGATAGCACCAGTTTTCTGTATTAAGATGTTTTCTGTAGAGATGATATACACACAGTACACACAGTGGGATGCTTGGTGTAAATCAGGGATAGAGCAGCTTCAGAGTAATGAGGAACTGATACAGCTTCCAATAAATGATAGAATTTTTCTTTCTTTTTTAAAATAAAGCCAAAGTGTTTAGAGTAGGTACTCCAAATTCTTCTTCTTTTGCTACTGGGATAGGCTGATGGGGGGAATCATGAGGCACCACAGCAGAGCGTGACTGTGGCCATTCCAGATTTTGCTTTGTTTTCTCAGCTGTAAAGAACCATGTTATGCAGAAAACACAGTGATGGCAGATAAATAACATTTCACATGCATCTTGTTCTATGTGAATGGAGGATCCAAAATGGCTATTGGGTCTTTCTTCCTGTGAAAATCTTAGTGGAACATTTGTACGTAAAGGATCTTTTGTCTTTTGAGAGCCTGATTGCAGCATATTCAGAACCACCTTTTGGAACAGCCTTACCAGCACTGTACTACTTTGTACCTGCTCTCTCACATAAAACATGATCAAGAATGCACCACCATATAAAAACTCCCTGCATGTAGAAAACTAATACATCAAGGAGAGCAAAGTGAGAACTTTCCTCCCTAATGAGCTAGTTTTCTGCATGCTAGAAGGAATTCTCTTTTTTGCAAAGGGAATCCTTAAAAAATGCAAATCCTGCTCTGTCTGCACTAAACCAGTGCAATCCTGAAAGAACTGTATCATGTGGTTATTCTGAATGTGTAAATCAGCTCCCACTACATGTTATGGTCAGGTGATGACTTAATTTTACACCATCTTCTGCATCTCTGACGGTGATTGGCATTGCCACAGAGTATCTCCACATGATATGACATTAAATCCATTTTATTTATTTTATTTATTTACTACATTTATATCCCGCTCTTCTTCTAAGGAGCTCAGAGCAATGTACATGGTTATTTTTATCCTCACAACAACCCTGTGAGGAAGGTTAGGCTGAGAGATACATGGCTGGCCCAGAGCTACCCAGTGAGTTTCATGGTTGAAAGGGGATTTTAACTTGGATCTTCCCAGTCCTAGTCCAACACTCTAACGACTACGCTATGCTGGCTCTCTGTGGTTGGTCTCTGTGCAATAAACAATGTACAGATCAACCCTTACTCACAGCCTTATTAGAAAAAGAAACACAGATATGAAATGTGGGCATATATGCTGAATACTGTTTATTTATAGCGTTGTAACGAAAAAGGCATCTTTCTTCCTTTTCTTTGAAAGAACAGTTTATCCCTCATTAGACATTTGGGAAGTTAGAGAGAGTAACAATAATAGAAAAGCAAGTCATGAAGACAGAAGAAGGCAGAGTTTGCTCTTCAAAGAAAAGTAGTGAATTTTCTTGGGGTTTCCTTTTTGCTGTGCAAGGAATTCAAATGGCACAAAAGAGCATAGGAGGAGAACTGTAGGAACCAATCAGTAAGCTACACTTCCTGTCTCCTTCCCTTTATGAAGTGCCAGCTTGTTCTGTTATGAAATACTAGCCTCCAATTCCTTTCTGCCGTATACATGATTTTATTATTATTATTTTTTAGTGTTTTCTTGGGTTCCTAGAGCTTTTAGAACCCTATGGGCTGCAGTTCTAAAAATACTTCTTAGCAAGTACGTTTTGTGGAACTCAGTGAGAGACTTCAATAAGCAGGACTGGTTTGAAAGGGGGCACATATTTGTCTATTTTATCTGTACATGTAATGAAAGCAATCTTAATTGTGTATATTTTGAAAGTCTGCCTTCCAACTCTCTGCAGCAGAGTAGGATGGTTATTTCAAATCAGTCTATAAAACCCACTACCTAGCAGTGGCATAGCTAGGGCAGGGGTCCTGTGTTCACACACCCCCTCGGTGGCCCCTGACACCCCAGCAGCACCCTACCCTGACAACATGACCCCCAGCAGAGGTGTGCACCTTCTCTAGACCACTGCCACCCATCATCCAGCTCGGAGCATGCTGGGAATGGGGCCTCCCTCCTTCCTAGCAGCCCCCCAAGCTGAATGACAAGCGGCGGACAGCAGCAAGAGGCACCACAGCGAATCGGAGTGGGGGAGGAAGGGGGAGTAGCGAGTGACAGGTGGCAGCAGTGGGGGGGGGAAGAGTGGCGAGTGACTCCTGGGCGTCCCTCGATGGCCCACCCATTCACGGCCTGTGTTTAGAGAATGCAGGTGAACACCAGTAGCTCTGCCTCTGGGAGCCAAAATGCACCCTCCTGTACCTTGACGATTATTTGCCTAGACAAGAGAACACCATGAAGTATTTTATTTTATTTTTGAGAAATTCATAGTAGTTAAAGCTGTGAGCCCCAGCATTCTTGGTTCCAGTCTTGCGTCAGTCATACCCTCAGTCAGTAACAATAGATTGTCTCACCCTCAACTCCCCATTTATGCTACCTGGGCAATCATACAGTCCAACCCTACAGCATAGTTGTGAGAATGATTAAGCCAAAGCCTATGAAGCATCTTTAAAGCACTTTATAATGGCCAATCAGTATGAATCTAGACGTACAGATTATAGTTCCACAGTGGCCATAGAAAGTGACCCGGTAGAATGTTCCCACATAACTTTGCTTTCTAATACTTCACCAGTGCATATTGGCAGCTGTGTGAGCTCTAGTGCCGCCAGATTCCTTGAGGCTCAGATTCTGACACATGGGATAGAGCTTAAGAGCTTATGGGTGGTGCTTGGCAAGGGATGGAGCACTTTGGGAGATGGGTGGGCCAATGAAGGGAGAAGACGCCATCCAGGCGGTTCGGGAAAGAACCTTCCTGTGCCTGAGGGGTGGAGCCTGATGGACATGACAGGGCAGAGCAAATAGCAAAAGCTCACAAGCCCTAGAGGCCACAAACAGGAGGCTAAAACCCTGAAAACCTAACAGCCCAAGTTGGCCCACATTCTGGCCCACAGCCCTTGATTTCCCAAAGCTCCCTTGCCTCTCCATACCTTTCTTGCCAACAGCTCCCAGTCCCTCCTTCTCCTACGACCTATCACCAGGCCTACTTGCCCCATCTGCCCCGCTTTTTTCAGCTACCTCCACCTCCCATGGTTTTCTCACGTTTCCCTGCTTGTTCTGTCTTCCTTGCTTCAGTCATCTTGACTCTCAGCCAGCCTCTTCCCCCACCCCAACTTTCAACAACATGCAGCTTTCTCTTTCCTTAGGCCCTTTATGATGTGCAGCCTCTATTTTCATGGGCCTTTGATTTCCTAAATTCCCTGTTTTCTCTGCCATTCTTTTCTTCTTTCTGCTCTTCCCCCAAGTTCCTATTTCTGTTTCTTAGGGCCATTTTCTAAGGAGTAAATGCAGCTTGAGGGAACTGATTTGGATCTAGGCCATGATGTTGGGGACATGGAGGTTTCACCTGCCTTCTAGTCCAATTTTTCTAGTCCAATTTAACCCTTACCCACATCCCAGGGTATGGTGAGGTAAAGGTAAAGTGTGCCGTCGAGTCAATTTTGACTCGTGGTGCCCACAGAACCCTGTGGTTGTCTTTGGTAGAATACAGGAGGTGGTTTCCCATTGCCTCCTCCCGCGCAGTATGAGACGATGCCTTTCAGCATATGGTACTTGTATGTTTTCCTGCCCGAGGAAAATAGCAATTGAGCGGGAGGGAGAGATTGGGCTAAGAAAATGTTATGAAGGGAAAAGATTAACCCTCCAGCACCACAGCACCAGTTCAAATTTGCCCCTGACAGTGCATATATTTACCTCCTATTTTTTAAGATTGAGAGATCCAATCACAAATCTCCTGCCATCTTGCCTAGTTGTGCCCTCAGTCCAAAACCTCCTCTGCCTGCTTCCTTCATTTGGGCAGTAACTTAGCTTTCATGCTTCCTGCAGGCTCTTAGTATCATTTTGCTATCTAGAATTCAGTCTCCCTGTCTGCCTACACCACTCCTATCTCTAGATGCTTCCTGAGGTTTTAATCTCAACTTCCTCTTCTCTCACAGAAGTTTAACTGTTTGCAAACATTCTGTTGTTGACAGTTTCATCATCATCATCTCTCAATCTGGATGTTCATGAGCATTCTATGACATCACAACAGCTCAGCCAATTCATTTTGGAGGCTTCACTGGCACCACAAATTCCCTTGGCACAGTGAGGTGTAGATCAACCTTTAGTTAATAGATATGAGTCTAGTGTGACTTCTTCTTTAGGAAGAGGTAATACATTGTTTTACTTCTGGGGGCACTGTTGCAGTGAGAGCAAAGGCTATCTTCCACTCAATAATGGTTCCCTTGGCTGTCCTTGACAAAGATCCCATGTAGATCTTGTGTTTAGAGCAATAAAAATGCTCTGGACTCCCCAAGAATTCTTGCAATAGATAAGCCCACCAGATTTTACACACAAGCACACACATTATAATGACAGGCATGACTCTAGCGTGTAAATAAAAAGAATAAGTGGATTTAATGTTCTATAAGATGTGTTCAGAAAGTCACATGGATAAAAGAAGATGCATTTTTAAATATTTTCTCCCACAAATACAACTACATATTTGTCCATGAAATTTCTCCAGAAGCATGTTGAGTAATTAAAGAAGAATTTGATTACAGTAGGATGAGCCAATATAGAATTAGAGCCAGAACTCCTAGCTCCTGCTTGACTTAATTGTCCTACATATCAAGACATGTCTTGGCCACAGCAGAAATTATTTCCTCTGTACCATGAAAGTCTGTCTGTCAACACTGGATTCTGTGACTGACGTCAGCTGGAGCTCTTGTGGAAGTAAGGATTATTCCTACAAATAAAACTTCCTGGATTAAGGCTCCCCTTGGAGGTTTACAGAAGTCCAATTGATATACCCTTGGTAGAAATTAAAATACAAAAGATGCCAAACAGACTCATTCTATATTCATTTTCAAATGAATGCAGAAATCCATAATTTGAATTCTTTATTAGCATTTAAGAGAGCCCTAAAGACCTACCTGTTCGGCCTGGCCTTCCAGGGTTTTAAAATTGTGTTAAAGGGTTTTTAACGTATTGGGTTTTTATAAGGTTTTGAATTGTTTTATTTTTTAGCTGTTTTATTGTATTTTAAATTTTTTTATTCCCAATCACTTATTGATTTTATCTGATTTATGATATTTGTTAACCGCCCTGAACTATTTTTTAAGGGTGGTCTAAAAATCAAATAAATAAATAAATAAATAAATAAATAAATAAATAAATAAATAAATAAATAAATGAGTGCCAACCCAGATATGAAGTTCATTTCCCATGTGTTTGTGCACTTTATATCTCACACATATATACTAACCTGAAACTTTGCATACTTTTACCAACCAAACTTGGTGCAATGCAAAAGAGAGAGAGAGAGAGAGAGAGATTTATCTTTGATTCACTGCAGGATATAAACAACTATGCAGTAACTTGGTATTTTCTCTACTGGTTTTAAGGAGATTGTTAAAAACAGTTCTGTGTACTTGGGCCTTTGAGAGATAATATTGAGTGCTGGCTTTTTTCTGTTGAATGATTCCTCCGGACCGGCTGTGGGCTTCATCTCTGTCTGCCTAGTAGTCTCATCCTCCTCTGTGTTCTGTTGTTTTTAAATTGAATTTCTGGCTATATATTTATTATACTGTGAACTGCCTTAGGGTCTTAGGTGAACAACAGTCTAGAAGGAAATTAATAAAGAAGATAAGTGTTTGTATGCACATTCCACTTTGCTGTTTTTATTGTTTTTGAACATGAAGTGAGAAAATGGCATATAAATATATGAAAAAAGATAACAGATCTAACTGAACAGAACTTGAATTATGGAAAGCTAAGTCAATGGCAGGCACCTTAATTATGGCAAGCACCTACTGTAAGCCCTGTGCGGATGCTCAAAATAAACATATGGAGGAGGGTTCAGTAGCATGCCACTAGTTCTGCCACCAATTTACACATGTTCAGTGTCCTATTTGCAGAGGGGCCTCCCATGTGCAGCTGAACTCATATAGGCTCTGTATCCTACAAAGCTGGAGAATAAGGATCATGGATAGGGGGCTAAACATGTTCAGCTGTACATGGAAATTAGAAGTGGTGCCAGGGGATGCAATCCCAATTCATTCTCTATCTATCTATCTTTCTATCTATCTATCTATGTGGATGGAGTGGGCAACAACACTGCAAATGCAGTTCAGTGTAAGCAAGTGTAAAGTGATGCATATTGGGGCAAAACACTCCAACTTCATATATACTCTGATGGGATCTGAGCAGTCGGTGACTGACCAATAGAGAGATCTTTGGGTCGTGGTGGACAGTTTGTTGAAAGTGTCGACTCAGTGCACGGCAGCTGTGAAAAAGGCCAATTCCATGCTGGGGATCATTAGGAAAGGGGTTGAAAGTAAAAATGCTAGTGTTATAATGCCCTTATACAAATCTTTGGTGTGGCCACATTTGGAGTTCAGTTTGGGTCACCATACTTTAAGGACAACATTGTAGAACTGGAAAAGGTACAGAAGAGGGCAACCAGGATGATCAGGAACCTTGAGCACCTTCCTTATGAGGCAAGGCTACACCATCTGGGGCTTTTTAGTTTGGAAAAGAGGCAACTATGGGGAGACATGATAGAGGTGTATAAAATTATGCATAGAATAGAGAGAGTGGAGAGAGAGAAATTTTTCTTCCTTTCTCACAACACCAGAACCAGGGGTCATCCCATGAAACTGAAGGTTAGGAAATTTAGGACTGACAAAATGAAGTACTTCTTCACACAACAGATAATTAACATATGGAATTCTCTGCCATGGGATGTGGTGATGGCCACTAGCTTGGATGGCTTTAAAAGGGGCTTAGACAAAGTCATGGAGGACAGGTCTACGTCTACCAATGGCTACTAGTTTGGTGTCTATAGGCCACCTCCAGCCTCAGAGGAACGATGCTGCTAAACATCGGTTGCAGGGGAGTAATGGCAGGAGAGGAGGCAAGCCCTCATCCCCTGCCTGTGCACTTCTTGAAGACATCTAGTGGGCCACTGTGTGAAACAGGATGCTGGACTAGATGGGCCTTGAGGTTGATCCAGTAGGGCAGTTCTTATGTTGTAGATGTACAACATCTGCATAGGGATCAAGTGTGACTGTGGCTGACATACTGCGCAAGAGTCTGTCATCCTAATAACATGGCATTTGTGCTGTATGAATAAGTTACACAAGTATAAAATCTAACCAAATGGCATTACACCAGAGTAAGCCTATTATTTCCAATGTGTAATGCAATTTGCACAATTAGATTTATGCAACATTACTAGGCTGATGCACTCTACACTCTAGCACGGTATGTCAGTGAATGTTTGCAAGGACATTGGTGTTCTCACACTGGTGCATCTGAAGGAAATATGGGGAGCAATCCCACTGGACCAAAATGCATAAAATAGCATCGCATGGAATCTAGGATGCACATCCCTTTCCCTGCCTGGTGTGTAACCCCCAGCCATCCATTCACTTAGAGCCAAACTATGCATTACATGAAAGTTGTCATTAGCACTGACTTTACTTTTCCTTTAAAAATAACAACTGAATTGAGCCCCCACAGATTGGGACTGTGGCAGGAGGGAAGGCGGCTTTAATCCTATTGCCCACCACTGTCCCTATCTGGATCAGTCCCTCCCTGTAATGACTGCTGTTTGCCAAATGGAGAAAAATCTCCCATTGGCACCAGTGGGAGCTTTTGTTGAGGCTATACGGCAGCTTCCTATGTTCCTATGTTCCTGTTCTCATGATGGGGGGAAACTGGAGCCCAGCCCAGTTTTCCCCCATCATGAGAACCACCAGGCCCACGGGCGAGCTCGATGGTTCAGCAGCAGCTAGCCCACCAAAGTAACCCTCCTCTAAAATGAGGTTAGCAGAGCGAGCACTCCGCTAACCCCATTTTCTCAATTGTGAGATCCTGTGCCATGGCAACTCACAAGGAGACCACAACAAGGCTCCCGGTGTCGGGGGTCTCTCCAAATCCCAGAGAGGAAGGAATGCTCGCGTGCGGGGAGAGCGGGTCAAGCCTGCTCTCCGCGGACAAGCCCTGCAGGCTCTCCGCACTGTTCGTGTGAAGAGCCTCAACGTCTGACAAAGAGCAGCCATGGGACAGCCCAATATGGCTGCTGCTTTTAAAAGAAAGGTTAAGCCCATCAGTGCTAATCATGGCCTTCATGCAACGTCTAGCTTGATCCTTAGCAGGGCTCTGTTTGGTTTTGGGTTTTGGCTTTTTTAAAAAGCTCATAACCATAGTAGCCTTAAACAGGGCAACATACTGACAAAAAGCTAGAGGGTGGCTCAGGCGCAGCTCGTGAACGCGCCTCCGGGGGGGGCAGCGGGCGGCTTCTTTAAGGTAAAAGGAGCTGGTGCTCCATTCTGCCCAGCAGCCCCCGCGGTGGGGATCGCCTCCGCCACTAACCTGGCTCCTGCGGAGGTGAGCCCCCGCCAGCGGCCAGGTGAGTGGTGGAGGCGATTCCCCGCCGCGCGAGCTGCTGGGCGGCACAGAGCACTGGCTCCATTTACCTTAAAGAAGCCGCCCGCTGACATCTCCGCCCCCCCCCCCCATAAGGAGAGTTCACGAGCCGCGCCTGGGGTGGCTCATTATGAGTTGTGCATATAATTCCTTAAAGGCCCCACAGAAGGCTTAATACCCTGAACACAGAATTTGCTCTGCCAACATATACATGTATAAAACATGGCAGGCCATATTCATAGCTAAACTCACCATCATGTTATACTGTACAAGTAAACATGATGTTACACTAGAACAGGCCTGCTCAACTTAGGCCCTCCAGCTGTTTTTGGACTACAATTCCCAGAATCCCCAGCCACACTGGCCAATAGCCAGGGATTATGGGAGTTGTGGGCCAACATCTGCAGGAGGGCCAAAGTTGAGCAGGCCTGCACTAGAATGACATTTTGTCACCCTCTCACCAGATACTGAGACACATGTTTTTCAGATGAGGGTGTCTATGTGTGTGAAGCACTCATGTGCATCCCAGTGGATCCCTATGGAATCAGGAGAAAGAGGGTTTGCAGCAAGGTTTGAAAGTACAGCAGCAGGATAAATGGAAGAGTTAGTGACCGACAGAAACCAGATGAAGGCCCAAGAAGAAAACATGTGGCCTCCTCTAAATTACTTCATGTAGCTCATTTTTTAAAAAGCTGAGATGTCGCTGTGCAGCAAAACCCTCTTTTAACTATCTTTTTAGGTACAGGTTTTGTTTGAGTTCAGGATTACTGCTGCTGCTCACACCTTGCCCACTGTTCAGTTGGATCACTGGGGACAACCTGGGATCAACCTGGGGACAATTCTGAATGGGGCTGCAAAGGTGCATTTTTTAAAAAACAGTGATGCATGAGTTTCTTGTAAACTGCAATCTCCCATTCAACACACAGCTGGTTAGTATTTCATACACCACATTGTATGCATTGCAGATCCCCTACAGTTTTGGTTTGTTTGTTTTGTTTGCTTTATTTCAGCATTAAGCTGTAATAAGGACATTTGAATTCAGCAATACAGATTTCCAGGGGCAGGGAAGACAAATGACTGTTTTCGAAAGTGAACAAACTTGAAAACAGAAATATAACCAGGGGGAGCGGGGGCGAAATCATATCTGTCTATCTATCTACAGGATAATGATAGACCACTTAGGCATAACAGACCATTCTCCCCCCCCACCCAAGCTCGAAGGGAGAGGTTTGCACTCAGGACTCTGCTGCTTTACATTCTTATTAATTCTGTCTGTAGCATAAAACCAAGTATTCAGGAATCCTACATCATTGCAAAACCAAGTGACTGGTTTTACATCACCATACATTTAAGAAACAATTGTATGCATTATAGATGAGAATTTGTAAACTCCATGCTGCAAAGACTAGGAATCTGGGTGTGGTTCTTTAAATTCTCTGCTGCTGCTAATGGGATCCCAAAATTAATTGAAGCTGAGTAGAAAATAATGTTTCTATTGTCTCCCAATACAGAGTGGGTGGGACTCTATGAGTTAGCTTTTCAAAGGAAATGAAGTCTTGAGGGTTCCAAGACTTCCACCACACACAAAATTAGACATCCCTCTGGTGCCAGTTTAACCTCACAGTTCGTGACGTCCCAATCTAGATGCTCATCTGCAAGCACAACACTATGCTATACCAGCTCATTGTTGGTTGTTGGTCCTTAATCTTCCAGCCATCTTGCTTGGAATAATGTCCTGTCCAACCGTCAATCAAACTTAATGGAAAGTGTTGTCAGTCTTGTTCAGTGTCCCAATGACAAATTGTTTTTCCATGATGCTGGTTTAGACCAAACACCTCCTACACTGGAGAGACTAACTAAACTAATGTACTTCTCTTTTCCCCTCAGACCTATACACAAGGCATGAGGGTTCATAGGCTGTAAACCCTGCAGTGTCTAACCTGTTGCCTTTAATTTGTCCTGTAGACATTATGAATTATATCTACCAAAAAGTGAGTGAAGTGGATTTTTAAATCACTTGAGAAAGGGTTGGGGGGGGGATATACGTATGTCATGTTTAGGCAACTACCTGGTTAAGTCCAGAACTTAAGAAAATTTTCATTTCCCCTGAGGCAGAATATGAGCCAGTCACCTATAAATGAGACATTCTAACTCATTTCCTGTTCCTTGGTAGCAGTTATTTTTTGTAAACGTTGTTACTATGCATGTCTTTGAGTTATGTGAGACATTTAAAGAGATGGGGCTCCAAATGTGTATAGATTCCACAACCAACAAACCTTATACATTATCCAGCTAGCACAAATATACAACACGCACAACTGAACAAAAGAGGTGGCATAGTGTAATGGTGAAGAGTGTGAGTGGTTGAGTGGGGAAATCTCTGCCATAAACATATTGAGGCTATTCTTCTGGGCACCCTAACCCAGGCTAGGGAAGCTCAGCCTGGGTTAGGCTGCGCATGAGACCCACCAAGATCAGGCCCGATCCTGACGGGGCAGCACTGCAGAACCCCACTTTGAAACCCAGCTGTTAGCCAGGGCTAAGGGCTCAAGCGAGCTCCGGAATCGTGTGTCCGCGGGTGTTATGTTCAGCCCCAGCAGACACAGAGACAGGTGCCTAGAGCATCCAACTCCTGGGGGAATCCTCCAGTGCATCATGCATGTCATACAGTGCACACTTTGTCTGGGTCTTTGGAGTACCACACTCTGGGAGCACAGTCCACGCTCCCAGGAGGAGTCCAGCACTCATCTGGAGGGGAGGGGAGCACAATCAGCCTCTCCCCTGCTCACCTGCTGCCCCTAATTGAGTGACCGGCCTCACTAAGTGTAATCTACTTTAGTCCTGTCCAGATGTCCAAAATGTTTTTGGGTGAATGAAGTCAGGGGTGAGATCATACCTCCTGGCCCTCCCTTTGACCTCCATAGATGATCGACTATACCTGATGGAAATGAAGGTTACAGACTGCACATTTGGATGTCAGTGTGTAGGCTCCTGCACAGATAGAAGCTGGAACACGTGGTGGTTGGGGGCTGGGCCAACAGATGCAATTTTCCCTAACACTTCATCCCTGTGCTGGTTATATAACTGTCTGTCAAGCAATTTGCAAAGGTACAGGAGCCCAATAGAACAAGAAGACTGGCAGCCCCACAACGGAACAGCTGGTGGCATTCTGGTCACTGCTGCTACTCATGCTGCTGTAGGCCTCGTTCATGGTATTCGTGATACTGGGCATAGGAGGCTTCCTTGGCTCTGCTCTTGTGGTAGGGTTACCTAAAAAGAGTCAAGACATGGAATGCCATGGTCAGTCACTACAACACATATCATCTCTGGTCAAATGTTCAAGACGTGGTGGGTAAGCAAGTGAGGAATCCCTTAGGTTTAGGGATCTACATGTCTACATGTAGACTTATCTTAGAGAGCGCCTTCTTCTGCATGATCCCCACCGCGCATTAATCACCTGAGGAGGTCCGTCTCCAGTTACCACTGGTTCATCTGGTGGTGACTCATACTCGGACCTTCTCTGCAGCTGCTCTGGGCTGGAATGCACTCCCAGCAGAAATCCGTAATTTGAATTCATTATTGGCTTTCAGGAGAGGCCTATCTGTTTGGCCTGGCCTTCCAGGGTTTTTAAACTGTTGTAAATGTTCGGCCTGGTCCTTCAGGGTTTTTAACTGTTTTCAGTGTTTTAATTGTTATTTGCTTTTATGTTGTTTTTTAATAGTTTTATTGTTTTTAACTGTTAATTGATTTTAATTGCTTTTATTTTGATGTAAATTGCCCTGAGCCATTTTTGGAAGGGCGATATATCAATTGAATAAATAAATAAATAAAATGCATGAGTGGGCCTTGTAGTCACTGAGGCAATAACCACCCCTCCCTTGTCTAGAGCGTTGCCCATCCTTCAGGATTGTGCCAGGAGTCTCCAAGAATCCACACCAATCTCCACATGGCGCTTGAAAGTGATCCTGAACATTTTAAATGGCTTGGTATTGTGGAAGTCATGGGCAGGGTGGGGGTGGGGGAATCTCCAGCAGTCGCTTCAATCAGAGCTGGTAGCCCTTCTCCTTTTGGGAGTTGCAGTACAACTCTTTGTGTAGTGGCCATTCTGCTCCATATGTCCAGCCTATGAGCCTGCATGAGGATTTGATGAGCGGTAGCATTGGTCACAATGGAGGACCTAGCATTTACCGACAGACATTTTACCTGCATGTACCTACTTGCATGGTTCATGACCACCAGTTGCCCCTCACTTCTGCAGAGTATATACCAACCCTCTGTTGATTCTGCTACCACTTGTTGAGAGAGGAAGGATTGTTTAACACATAGTTTTGCCAACGCACCACTCTGGGGAGGGGGCAGATATGAGACCTATTTGCAGCTGTCAAAGTTTGCAGTATCCCCCCCCCCGCTCGTTGCTTAGCTGTGTAGGGTGTGTTGGTTATCCTTACATCCCAGCTGGAGGACAGAGCTGAAATTCTGGATGGGTGTTTGTGTCTGGAGTCCCTGTAAGGGTTCTGAGAAGAGCCCGCAATCTGATCTCCCTCCATTTATTCCGTGACCAGGTTGTTCATGCAAAATATCCCCGTGTTGTGCAAAGTGCCCTTTTACCATAGCTGTCGGTATTTTGTGATTGATTGCCGAGTTAGTTGGAATTCCGTACTCCACAGTGGCTGTGTAGGTGGAGTGCAAAGGGACAGGGGGCAATTGGTTTTATGTGCATAGAATCAGTCGGTGGGGGGTATTTAACTTACACCACCTCTTTTGCAGGCATAACGTTATGCCACAGAAGCGGACGGGACAGGCCCGAGGAAGCATAGGAGGATCAGACTAGCTCTTGCTTCTGCCCTGACACTGTCCATTTTTCAGCTCCTGTACCAGAAGGGTTGTGTCAGCAGTGTGGTTACACCAGTGTAACATTATACTGGCACAATACTGGTGATACACAGGAATAGAGTCTCAAGTTCTGCTATACCTTCAAGACCTGCCAGCACTGGGGACTTAGTCAAGATCCCAAGACTCTCCGGCTAGTGCAATAGGGACATTATGATTGCACTGTCAGTGCTGTACTAATTTCCAGACTGATTGACTGTGGTCAGATTCTGCACATTGCTGAGCAATCACAGCTCAGCAAGTAGCTCTGACACCAATAAGAGTTGGACTGGAGAGGAATCTTTCAGGATCCCAGTGGTTCAGGATCAGACTCAAGGGCAGCCTTTTAAGTTCCATACTTCAGAGAGTGTGTGTGTATAGTTTAAATATGTGCAGTCTGTTCCCATGGAGGAGCTTTCACAGCAACAACTATAAACTCACAGACTTCTGAGTCAGGTGTGTGCAATAATGATGATGGTGATTTTACCGGAAACAGAGAGGTGCTGTTCCTAGATAAGGGTTTTTGGAAGTTCAGACATATGACAGTGAAGAGGTGGAAAAGGATTAATGGCATGAGTTGGTGAAGGATGTGTTACTCACCAAGAGGGAGTTATGCAAGGGAAAACAATGAGCAGCAATAAAACAGTTCATAGAGTGTAAGATGTCACTTATAGTTCTCAAAAGCTATTAAAGAGTTGCTGGAGGTTTACTGTATTGACACTTTTTTATTAGTATACTAACACATCTTAATATGTTGAGTAGTACTTGTAGGAGCAGCAGTAATAGTAGGTTGAGTTCCACTTGGTGCTCGAATAATTGGGGACAAGGTAGGTAGAGTATTTTATCTGTTTGAAATATTTATATTCTGCCTTTCCACAGGACAGTCTACAAGGTGACTAATGTAAATATAAGAAACAATTCATATAAAAAATGAATACACACTAAAAATACATACAAATAGAATGAGATCCAAATAAACAGCTAACAAATATAAACCTTAAAGAAATACAGCACTATAATAACAACAGAACTAACACCCATAATCTCACCTACCCTCATACATAATGTAAGGTAATAATAATGGGTATACTAGAAAATATCTTTTTATTTTAAAAAACTTCTGGCCCACATACCATGCAACGGTCTGCAGCTGTTTTACATGCCACAGACACTACTGTGACTTCCAAATGCAAGGTGCACTAGAGCACACTTGAGCAAATGCTGAAATTTTGTGAAGGGACTGTGCAATCCCACAGTCCATTATGTCCAGTAACTGTGATTGTAAAACCCTCTTGCACAATTCCAGCACTTGCGCAAGTGTGCTGTAGAACAGTCCACATTTGGAAGACACAGTGATGTCCGTGATACACAAAATACCTGTGGAACGCTGTGTGGAATGTGGAGAGACCAGCTCGAGGGTAGCAAGCATGACTTGTCCCCCTAGCTAAGCAGGGTCTGCCCTGGTTGCATTTGAATGGAAGACCATATGTGAGCACTGTAAGATATTCCCCTTAGGGGATGGAGCTGCTCTGGGAAGAGCAGAAGGTTTCAAGTTCCCTCTCTGGCTTCTCCAAGATAGGGCTGAGAGATATTCCTGCCTGCAACCTTGGAGAAGTCTGTGTAGACAATACTGAGCAAGGTAGACCAATGGTCTGACTCAGTGTACGGCAGCTTCCTATGTTCCTATGACCACTATTCTATACTTTTTCTGGAATGATGATACCATTGGAGCTGAAAGTATCCTACAACATTCACATCCCTTAAAAGCTTGTTTCCATCCTCATTTTTAACATTTTAACTATGTATTTTCTAAATAATGCAGAAATACTATGTAGATGGAGCCCAAGAGTTCCCTTGTTTTTATTACAACTCCATCATTTAATATTGGTGTTTTGGGTTGCTTCCCCCTTCTCCCACCGCCTTCCCCCCCCCACACACACACCCTGATAGGTCTGGACAATTTTCCTTTCTTTCCATTACTGAATTTTCACTTATGCATCCCAAGCATGTTTCCATTTGCCTGAGTTACACCAGAGGCAGGGAAGCATTTTTCAAAGAGAAGTCATTTTATATTAAACAAAATTATTACTCACATCTTTAGCAAGATCATGCAGCTGCAACCTGGATAATTAATTTGGGCTAGTGTCTCAGTGGAGTTCAGGGCGTTGGCTTGATCATACCTCTGTCTCGCACACACATTTTTAAATAACTAGAAAGTTGAACTGTTGGGTTATTTGAAACTGACTAAAGGCCAGAAAGGAACAGCTGAATATAAAGAGGAAATAAGTCTTCATTCTGGAAAGTGATTAAACTGGGGATAAAATAATCAGTCTCCTCTTGCCTAAAGTAGTAAAGAAATGGTTGCATTGTGACAGTGAATTAATTACCATGCTTAGTTTTGTGTGGAAACAAAATGGTAGGTTGGGTATTCCGATGTGTATGAACAGACTGAAGGCTTGACTTTCCCTTGGTGCCAAACTAGACATGAAGTGGAAATTCCATGACTGGAACACTTGATATGGAATGGGGCTATAGCGCAGTGGTAGAGCATCTGCTTGAAGGCCCCAGGTTCAATCCCTGGCATCTCCAGGTAGAGCTGGGAAAAATTCTTGCCTGAAACCTCAGAGAACTGCTGCCAGTGAGTATAGACAATACTGGGCTAGATGGACCAATGGTCTGGTTCTGTATAAAGTTGTTTTCTATGTGCCAATGACATATTTCTCCCATATTGAAGAACAATATGGAATGAAGTCATGTTGCATGCCGGGGTTAACCCTAAGCTGGTTTTCCAACTGAAATCATGCTGTTTACAATTTGTGTCCATAGGTTTTCCCTTCTGTGGCTAATAGAACTTTGGGGGCAGGGTTTGGATTGGGGCTGCAGCACAGGAGGAATGGTTAGACTCTCTTCTCTTCATGCTGCAGATAAAAGGAGACTTCAGACTCTAGCAACTTGAACAATATTGGACAGGGTTGTTTTTCCCCCCAAAAAAGCAAAAGATGAAAACTTTTGGATAGGATTAAGCAGGCAAGAGCAAAAGACAGGTCTGTGATACATCCCAACATTTCTATTACCAACACCAGTGTTCTCTCTGAGGTGTGCACGTGTGCTCACAAGTTTTTTTGATGTCTGCTCAGTTAATTTTAGATCCCAAGTTGAATCAGGATGATCCCACTCTAAATGCAAGTGTGCACACACTGCCTTGATACTGCTGCCCAGAACAAAACTCATTCCACACACAAGTGAAAAAGATTAGAGGGAGCACTGCCATACACATTTTCAAAGTACTATGTCTCAGACATTTGGCAATGGATCCTCCCAACCCCGCTCATCTGTCCGAATTTGGACATAACAGAGAGCACTCTCTCTGCAGTCAGCTAGACTGCAGAGAGGAGGGGGAACTGGCTGTTCAGGTTTCCTTCTGGCATGAAGGACAGCCCAAACAACCAATCACAGTCATAGAGAGGGAGGAGCTTCCTCCCTCAACGCCAGTTGAAGGAACGCAGCTGAATGCAGTCTGAATTCGGACGCAACACAGGCTGCATCTAACCTCGTGTTGGGGTGACGAAACTCACAACAACCTGAGGATTCAGATTGGAGTTTCAGAAACAGAACCACGGGTTGGTTGCCTTGTTGAACCAGAGTTTCATGCATTCAGACATAACAGGAAGAAAAAATCTGCCCCCTTAATCTCCAGTTCCATGTTATGTGTGAATATGGCTGCTATGTTCTTCCGAGGTCGGTAAAATGAGTACCCAGAATGTTGGGGGCAATATGCTAAATCATTGTAAACCACTTAGAGAGCTCCGGCTATAGAACGGTATATAAATGTAAGTGCTATTGCTATTGCTATTGCTATGTTCAAGAGACTACAGCAGTACACTTCCTATCTGTACCCTTCATTTGAGAGGGGCTGAAACCAGGTTCACTTTGAAAATGAATGCATGTACATGTACATATGCAGAGGTGTAGCTATAATTGAGCGGATGGGTTCAAAGAACCCAGGCCTCCGAGCTCCTGAGGACCCTCAGCTCCACCCCTCTCTATTTCCTTCATTATCTCCCTCACTCCAAGGTGCTGCCAGAGAGAAGGGTGAACACGAGCCCCCTCTCCACTAGCTATGCCCCTGTACATGTGAACAGACAATGCATACACACATAAAACATTCTGAAAATGGCTCTGAAGTAGAGGGGAACTACTGTGTCCCTATAATCACAATTCTAATTTGCGTGCATGTGTGTGCATAGTAAGTCAGGGCTTACTTTGTGGCTGATGTTACCTCTGTTTACTCATACCATCTATTTCTACCCTGCCTGATATAGGGCTGTCTGCTTCCAGTTGAAATGGTAAGAATTTGTCCCTTTATCCTACTTTCTTGCTTATTTATTTGGTAGATTTGTGAGAAGCTCTTCAGCATAAACTCCTGGGGCGGCATAAAGGCAAAGAAGAAAACAATGCAATAAAAACAAATAGCCAATAAAACATCCTGACAGGATAGAAATTCTGAGGGAACTGCCTCACATTCATTCCTCTATATCACACACTGTGTCTATGAGAAGAAACATTTTATGAGAGCTTTTCAGGCAAACACTATCATTATCAGAAGGGCATTATCAGAAGACGTTTTGCCAGAACAGGAGGACCCCTGATAGTCGGAACTATGACTAAAATCCTCCTGTCTTTGCAGAATGCCTTCGAAGTTGTGACATTTCTGTTGGACCAAGTTAAATGACCAGTGAGCCACCTCTCAGCTGACCATTTAATTTTTAAATGACCTGCGCACAGTTCCTCTCAGCTGAGAGGCAGCTTACTGGCCATTTAACCTGGTCCAACAGGAATGTCACAGAATGTCAGATTTCTGATTCAACATGAGTCAACCCGGGAATTGTGTGTGTGTGTGTGCGCGCGCGCAATGTTGGTCCTCCTGACCATTTTTCTGTTGGGCTGGATCAGACATTTTCTATGCTGCACAGGCATGGAACATAGGAAACAAAGAGGAGGCCACTGGATCAAACCAAGGTCAGCAGGCAGTAAGTAGACAATAACTGTGTTCTGTCCACAAAAGGCCATACACAAGGATGAAGACAACAGTATCTTCCACAGTGCCTCCACTGTGTTCACCCACCTCCAGCTACAGGTATTCAGAGGCATACTTTTTCTGAACATGGTATATGGTCCATGATTAAGCTACCATGAGTAAGAGCCATTGATTGACTGACTGCTCTTTGAGTTTGTCTAATCCCCTTTTAAAGCCAGATTAAGCCAGTGGCTCTCACTCTAGCTTGTGGAAGCATACATTAATTTTGCATTGTGTGAAGGACGAGAATTTTAGGATTGGAACAGACCTGGAAGATCTTCTGGACCAACTTCCTGCTCTGTGCAAGTATCTGCTACAGTATCCCTGACCGATGGCTATCCTGCCTCTGTTTGAAAACCTATAGCGAAGGAGAAGAAAACTACTTTATTTTGTCTGTCTTGAGTCTATTGCCAAGGTGATTAGTTTATAATTCAACCAATATGTGATTCTTACTCATTTGTTATGTGGGATCCAGATGTCTTTCCTCAAGGAAGCACTGTGCTTTTAAGGATATCAGCCGTATCTTCTCAGCACATCAACTGCAACAAAGTGGTGCTGGGAAAATGCTTTTGAGGTGTTATTCTAGGATACCCTTTTAGTGTTGGCCTTCAGCCAGGCATCAAGGTGGGGCATTCTAATCCCAGAATGAAGTGAGATAAACCTTATGCAAATATACATATCATGGGAACAAATACAGGGTTGAATCTAGAGCTTGGTGAAGAAGTGAGATTGGGAATCAGATTTTTTTCCTTTCACTTCAGTGGTCTATAAGATGTATGTGATGGTCTCATTGATCTCTGTAGCCCAGATAACTGCTGAAGGTTCAGCCTAGCAATTGCATTTTCTTGGCTAAATACAGTAAAAAAAACCACTCAGGATTTAGCTGCTTAAATAATCCAGCAATGCAAGCAATGAGGAAAAATATGGGGCTATTCTCATGATTAACAAAAATCGGGCTAGGAGAGCCTGGTGGTTCTTGAGTAGCTAACCTGCTCAAGTAGCCTGCCCCTTAGCCTGGGTTTCCGGAGTGAGCGCTCTGCAAACCAGGGCTATCTGCTTGTGAGTAGCCGCGGCACGGCTCCGCACTGTGGCTACTCATGAGTAGACCCCCAATCGGGAGGCAAAAAGCTGCCTCCTGGCTCCAGGGGTCTCCCCAGTATGCCCTGTGCACTCGCGCAGGGCATACTGAGGCTTCCGGGGGCTGTGTGGCCCCCGCTCCCCCCAGCCCCTGCTGGCTCCATCATGGAGCCAGCAATCATGTGGGCGGCCTATCTGGCCGCCCAGGGCTGCCTGCCCAGTTGTCTGCGGGGAGAGCAGGCTTAGCCCGCTTTCCCCTCAGTTTCAGCGAAAGCAGGTCTCACGGATCGTGAGACCCGCCTCTATAAATTGATTTGTTTATTTTGTGTGATTCATATATTAGGTCCCAAGTGCCTTTTTGTTGGCCACAGTTATTTCAGAATGACCTCCAGAATGGCAAATGGAACTTATTGTCCTATCATTGGGGCCAGAGATCATTTGCAGTACAATTTCTGATTCATTGTGACCTCTCCAGTGATAATGGAGCTTTCATTTTTGTAGCATTTTTTTAAAAAGCGCCTTGGGATTGTTTTAATGAAAGGCAGTATACAAACTTAACAATAAAATAAATGAATGAATGTTTGGAGATTATTTTCTAAGAGCAAATGAATTATTTATTTATTTACATGTATGTCCTGTTCTTCCTCCAAGAAGCCCAGAGTGGTGTAAATTGTTATGTTTATCCCCACAACAACCAGAGGGGGACTGGAAACACACACACACACACACACACACACACACACACACACACACACACACACGAGACGGGTCACTTCTCATCTACAGCCATTGTGACAGGCCACCCCTTACTGACAGCTCAGTGGGTGGGGGCAGAAGGGGAGCCTAACTTGGCTAAAACGGGGGAGAGTCCGAAGCTGGGGCATGTGGATTTAATTAGAGATCTCACATTTCTTCCATAATGTGAGCACTGTGACTTTGCAAAGAAGGGCAAAGAGGAAAGGGCCAATGGGTGTACACAAATTGATTTTTGTGATTTGATTCGACCTCAAATTAAATCACAAAAATTTGAATCGATTCATCAAGCCAACTGGCCATTGCTGCCTATTTTAGACAAATCAAATTGGAAATTGGCAAAAACAAAACAAAACACAACCTCGCTATTTGCTTTAGGGAACAATGGGGGATGCAAATCCCCTCATTGTTCCTCATGCCTAGGTCCTAGGGGCACCAAAATGGATTGGATGGTACAGCATGATGGGTGCTGCCTACCACCAACCCACAAAATAAACAGGCAAGTGGGTGAAAATTAACTTTTAAAAAAACAAACCCATAGGATCTAAACCCATGGGGGTTTAGTTTAGTTTAGTTTTTTAATCAAATCACCTGCTTGCCTGTTTCTTTTGTAGGTTGGATGGTAGGTTGCGCCCATCACATTGTACCACCCAACCCACTTTGGTGTCCCTAGGACCTTCCCATGGAGAACAATTGGGTAATTTGTTCCCTGAGGGCAAAACAAGCAGAGTGTACCGTGCATGCATTTTGCAACCTTGCCTTGAAAAACTGCAGAACAGAAGCAGCATACAGAGTCCTCCCCAAACAGAACATTTTGCCAAAAATACAGTCCGAAGATGGCCAAAAAAGAACCACTGACTCAGAATCTACTGCCAACCACAGTGCCTGTGCTACAGTGACATCATTGGCACAAGTTGCTCTCTCACACACAATTATGACTCTGTCCTTACTTGCAACCGCTGCAACAGCACCCCGAGCAGCCAGCAAGTATAGCCATAAGCTCAATTACAGCAACGTCTTCAGCCACATTTTGACTGAGTAAGTACACCTTGCGATGCAGAATGCATTGCAGATTGCAAATCAGACCAGAGCAGTGAGTGGAGTGCAAATGACTCTCAAGTTCATGGAGCTCCTCACAGTGTTACACACAAGAACATAGAGCTGAGCTGCCATTGTCAATTTCTCGCCACAACACCATCAGCTCAAGACAGGCAGGCAGGCACCCGAGTTCTGCCTTTGTCAATCTGTGATCCAGCAAAAACAGATAGTTCTAGCAGGAAGCAATAGCACAGCATAGTATGCTCAGTGCTGAGAAAAGAAAACCACAAAATCAAACCTTCCTTGATTCCTTCCTCCTCTCCTGATGTAAGGGCACTCCTCTGCCTTGCAGTCCCTTTGAATAAATTTTGAAATACCCTCCTTTTTTGTTCCCCCGTTGTCAGTCTGAGATCCAGCAAAACAGTTATAGCAGCAATAATATAATTCTCAGCAACAATAATTCCCAGCAGTGCTAAAAAAAGAAAACCACAAAATCAAACCTTCCTTCCTCCTTCTGTCCTCCTGGTGTATCCTATTCTTGCATAGGTGCTCTTTCCAGGAACCCCTCCAGGGGTGTCCCCGCTCCCCACTCCTCCCTCCCTCCCTCCCTCCCTCCCTCCAGCCACAGGGGGCACAGTTGCCCATGCCAACACTTGATTTTAATGACAAGAAGCAAGGAGATCTCAAGCCAATCAGAAACCAGTGCCATAAAACCAATCATAAAGGGGGGAGAGCTCACCAAAATGGTTGCACAAATCATGTGAATTAATTCACGCCAAATTGGGGCTGATTCAATTTGACCTCAAATCAGCCCATTCATTTAAGCGGAGATTCAATTTGCGGCCAAAGCCACAAATCACCCGCAATTCAGCGTGAATTGAATTGTACATTCCTAGAAGAGCCCATGTTTTGCAGGGACCTCTATGAGAAGGTGTAATGCACCATTCTGTGAGTTCGCTTTCAGTGAAGGCTAGACTATTTGGTACCAGGACTGGGGGGCAGGTTTAATCCCAAACACAATGGTGTCCTGTAGGAGAGCACTTTTAATTCTTAAATTAGGAAGTCACCCTTTCAAAATACACAGCCTATGTTGATCCTTTTAGTGGTCCCTGGCAGCTGTATGGAGAACTGGCAGAGACCAGCAATTACTACTACTACTACTAGTAGTAGTAGTAGTAGTACAACAAACTACTATGAATTAGTCTTGAGATTTCTTGGTTTAGTAGTAGGAACATTGCAACTTAGGAAACTGCCTTATACCTAGTCAGACCATTGGTACATTTAGTTCAGTATTGTCTTCACAGATTGGCAGCAGCTTCTCCAAGGTTGCAGGCAGGAGTCTCTCTCAGCCCTATCTTGGAGCTGACAGGGAGGGAACTTGGGACCTTCTGCATGCAAGCAGGCAGATGTTCTTCCCAGAGTGGTTCCATGCCCCTAAGGCAGGCCTGCTCAACTTTGCCCCCTGTAGCTGTTTTTGGATAACAATTCCCATAATCCCCAGCCACAGTGGCCAATAGCCAGGGATTATAGGATTTGAAGGCCAACATCTGCAGGTGGGCCACAGTTGAGTAGCCCTGCCCTAAGAGAATATTTTACAGTGTCCACACATGAAGTCTCTCATTCATATGCAACCAGGGCAGACCCTGCTTAGCTACCACAAGCTACCACATGCTTTCTACCACAAGATCAGCTCCCTTGCATACTTATGGAGTATCCATTTGGAATTAGCAGCACTGGTGTCCAGTTGGTGACACATGCCTAATCCAGTACACTTCAGCAAGCACAACAATGCCTCTTTGTCTTTTCTTCCTGAAGCACTGATAGGCAGTTACTAAAGTTGACACTTTTCTTGTAACTGACAAGGAATATTACCACACCCTGCATTAATCTTCCTGTCATAAATGGTGACTGTGCATGGGAAAGGACGCATACACTGCTATAGGGAGGGGTATAGACTCAGTGATAGGGCATGTGCTTTAAAAGCAGAAAATTCCTAGCCTTCTAATTAAGCAGATATCAGGGATGAGAAGAGCCTCTACCTGCTACCAGTCAGTGGACAGAACTGAACTAGACCAACCAGACGAGAAGTTGCCTTCTACTGAGTCAGACCATTGGCCCATCTAGCTCAGTATTGCTTGCATAGTCTTGAACCAGGGACTTTCTGAATTTAAATTGAGTGCTCTGCCACTAAGCTATAGTATAAGCTTGTTAAAAATGGCGTTTTCTGTCATTATATAACTCTGTACAGTCGCTGGTCTTCACACAGAATGAGAAATTCAGCATATAAAGAGGGGCATGATGGGAAATGTTACTGTCCTACTGAAAAAATCCCCTCCCCCAGAGTGTAAAGTGTGCAAAGATCCATCCATCCATCTCTATCTAGTGATCTGATTTAAAATTTTAAAATCACCCACCCAATGTTTGCAACTGTATCTACAACAGCTTGTTTTTACATTGATGGTTGTTGCTGGGAATTAGACTTCTCGATATAACTTTAATCTCCTACTAGATTCAGTGTAAAAAATATCAACAGCTCTTGGGACTTTTCAAGAATTCATCACTTCACACTTTTCATGGTGTTAATGTGGTCTATGTCCAATTTGACCTTTTAACATAAAAATCACTGGTCTTTGGAAGTTTGCTTATGGCTTGCACCAGAATATGGCCTGATTAACATCTGGATTAACATGTTCTGGACTAGCATGTTCTTAATATGTGGTACCAAACTATTCTACAAGACCTCTGGAAATATAAGCAGCACCTTTGGTAAAAAGGATCACTCCTTGTATTTGCCTTTCACACAGACAACTGTTTATGTCTTCCTCATCCTTAGTCCTAATCTGTGATATCACTATCTTTTCATTAGTGACATATTTCTGCTTTCTTTGCAGGAAAGGACATCAGACATTCAAACCTGAGGGAAGAAGTTTTTTATCCCCAACATGACTATGTCCAAGCAAGCACAGACACTATATGGGGAAAGATACATATATGGAAGAAAATGCCCTTCTTGAATGATAAACATCTGGGTTTTGTTCACCAATGAATAACGAACATTTCTGACCAATTCAGCTGTAGCTGAGGGCCTGCAGCTATAGAGTTTCATGAGTGGTAAACTTCCTCTACCTTCTACCTCCCTATTCCTGTTCTGTCCGCATGGTCTACCTATCTTCCACAGATCTCATAACTGTGGAAACCCACAGAATTTAGACAAAATAATAATTGGCTGTAACAATTCTTACACCCAATTGATTACACACTTCCTTGCAATGGTCTTTTACCCTTCCTGCCAAGTAGGTCAGTGCACCACCACAGCATTTTTTTTAGGTTTGGATGTAACTGTCCTCTTCATGTACTGCTCTAACTGCTCCTCTGTTGCTTTTGGTTTTGCCAAATGCCTCCCTAAACACAATAAAACCTGATCAGCTACTTCAGGCCTTCTGATGCCATAGTAGGTCTTTGTCAGTGTGTCTACAAGTGAGTCAGTCATCTAGTATCACACCCTCTGCTTTTCTGATGTCACAGCCCATGATGACATAAAGAATCATGAGCCACACAATTATGGGGCTGTGGCTGGGGGCGGGGTGCCTATGGGGAAACATTTGATTGTATATTCTGAAGTCTGACAACCTTTGCTAAACTAAATCATAAAGTTATTTATTTGTGACCAAGGTTGTCAAATGACACCTTATTGGTGTAAATCAGTTTGAATAGACTCAGAATTTTTCTCTGGAAAGGAATGCACTTCCGTAGCTGCTTATAAAAGAGGATTATATTTCCATAACCACAATACTGCCAAGTTTCCTTTTCATTTTAAAAATAAAGCTCATACCATTGGTTAATGAAAACTTGTTTTGCCTTTTTCTGATTAGTTTTATTTGAACTGATGTAATGTTTGGATTTGAGCAGAATCTTCCTTGTAATACCAAAGAGGAATGGTAGCAGTGTGGAGCAAACCGTGGAATCGTAAAACTGTGACTTTCCATATTTACCATGGACACCTTTAAAAGGAAAAAGGCACCCAAAGCAATGCACCTTGAGGCCACTCTTCCCTCTAACAGTGATTCCCAGATATTGTTGACTAGAACTCCCATAATCCCTAAGCAAAAGCCACTGCAGCTGGGGATTCTGGGAGCTGTAGTCAACAACATCTAGGAATCCCTCTTAGAGGGAACAGTGCTTGAGGTTCCATGTTTTAAAAAATGGGAAAATAGGGGGGAAACACTGTTCTGGATTTGATGGACATATTTCCATACCTAAATGTAAAGGAAGTGAAGCACTTTGTTCTGTTCTTTTTAATATCTACTATAGGTAACAAACAACCTCAGAATACAGAAGAAGGAACTCAAGCAGACCAGAATTGTGATTTTTTTCATTTGACTAACCTGTTTTGCATGTTTGAAACTATTCAAGAATCAACATTTTTGATGTATGCCTTATTAATGATTAGCAAACAGCTAAGGCAACAGATCCATGCACAGACCCTGCTGAATTCAGCATGATTTACTGCTACAGCTGACGCTATGCCTATAGTTTCAGACCTCCCTGCGCAGGGGCGTAGGAAGGCTGGAGTGGGCCCAGAGACAAGATTTTAAAATGCCCCCCCCCAAAAAAAATCACTGAAGCTCAGCTCATGAAGTAAAGAAATCTTAAATTAGGCCGAATAGTGGTAACAAAAGCATAGGAAATTTTATTTATAAGTATAACCTATGTACCACAATAGAACATCATCCTAAATTATTTTTTTAAGGATTTGTAAATTGTGGACGATGCTAGAGAAAGACATGCTGTTCGGGTAGCTCCAGGTCTTAACACTCACAGCAATTTCGGAGGATGAATACAACTGAAGGAAGCCTGGGCAGGTGCGCGGCTGGGGGAGTCAGTCATGTGACTTGCCTCGGGGGGGGCCACCAAGGCAGTGGGCCCCTAGACAACTGTCTCCCCTTGCCCCATTATAGTTGCGCCCCTGTCCCTGTGTTTTTAGCTGCCCATCTTAGCTTCCCACAATGACAATGGCAATTTCATTCATGTGAGAACTAGTGTAATGTAATGGCTACGAGAGCCAGGAAGTTCCCAGCTCAAGTTTCACCTCAGCCATGAACTCCCTGGATGGCCTTTGGCAAGCCTCTTCCCCTTCTGCCATACTGGGAAAATCATTCTGGCCTACCTCACATAGGTGTTGTTACAGGGATGACAAGATAACGCATTGAAACACTTTATTGCATTATCCACCCATCTTTTAAGGAACTCAGGGAGTCAAACATGGTCCACCCCATTTTATTCTGGAGACAATGATTGGCTGAAGGTTACCCAAGGGACATTATGACGAGTGGGGATTTGAACCAGAGTCTCCCTAGTCCTAGCCTGACCGTCTAACCACTGCACCACACTAGCACTTGAAAGCACTCTCCAAATGCTAGGCATTATTATTATCATTTCTGATCTGGAAAACTGCAGAGCTCTCATTCTTTGTCTGCACCACATAAACAGTAATCAGTAAATACATCCAAAATACACAACATACTCCTAAGAGTATGTGGGTCAATGAATGGCTTTCCATTAGGGTGAGTCACTGAATGTCTCCAAACCCTTAAGGTGCACAGCAAATGAAAGCTGTGGTTAGCATAGGAATGCAGTAATTTATAATGTACATTGGAAGACTTAGCTTCACTCCTACTTCCAAGGCTCTTTGACTGTCAAAGATATAAATATCTATATATCCCTTTACAATAAAAGCATAAAGCAGCCCCTTCTCAAACAAGTATTTAAGCCGAAGAACATGAGTTTGCACTTCGTCTAAGACCTACCCACCCAGCAAGCCAAACTGTGTTCTTTCTGGGTGGCTCAGAGAATAGCATATTACAGTGGAAACACCCATTTATTTCATTTACTGCCATTTATAATATTTTCCACTATTTGGAGATAATGAATTCATCCATTTTTGCCAAGATTATGCAGCTTGTTTATTGCCAAAAATTATCCAGATTTTTTTTTTATTTTTATTTTTTAAAGAAAAGGAGTCGTTGCCCTTCATTTTCCATGAGTGCTTAGTGGTGGTTCTTTTGGAGCAAAACTAACATCAGCTCTATTAACAATGCACAGCAATAACTTTGAACTGTCCTGCTCATAGCTGGAAGAGCAAATGATCTCTAAAGGATGCTTGCTTCGAGAGTTTTAATTGTTTGGGATAATTAAAGACAGACAAGAAATCTGGAACTGCCATTTGTTAGTTCTCCTTCTCGCAAGGCTTCTATAATAGTTCACTCACAAAGGCACATACATATTTGTTTCTCTGATATTTCTTGGATTTTAATTACTTCTTGTTCCAGTTGGTTAAGCCATGTTACTTTGTAAGAAAAAGCCATTCTGCCTAAAAAAGCCACAGTATGGCCTTGTGGAGAATATGTTTGTTTTAGTTGGGGACATGGGTTATCCCAATGTTTAATTGGGGATATCGAATACCAGTCAATATTGCTTTGACAGCTATATTGTTAAAGCCTAACCTTGTAACTGTTGCTAGGGGAGTTGCTAAGTGGTGTGGCTTATTGGAGCTAGGACCTTGGCAGCACCAGCTCTCATCTGCAATGTCTCATAGTGACCACTGGGTTTTTTTTTAGGGTCATGGATAAAAGTGCAGGACTCCTCCCCTCCTTGTTCTTCTAGTGTTAGTCTCCATATTGTCTCTCCAGAAATTGCTGCTTGTTTAGTCTCTCTCCCCTTTCAGTCTTAAGATGCAGGCTTTTTCACATATCCTTTTGTAACTTCTAAATATATCCTGGTTGTTCTTCAAACTTAAAGAACTGTCTCCAGATCTCTTGCTTGGCTGAATTCTCCCCAAACTGGCTTTGCTCTGCTAATGGGAGTTGAACTGCTGTTCTTCTCCTGCATGGCTTTCATGGTGCAGGTGAGGTTACTGTTGAGGGATGGGGAAAAGTAACAGTTGAAATCCAGTTGGAGTTTTTCTTACAATTGCCTGCGGAGGGACAGAGAGAGCTGGCGAACTGATGAGGGGAAGAAATCTTAAAAGGGAAAAAGGCTGCTGGGGTCACTAAGAGGAAAGCCCAGGAAAGTGCTGAAGGGGAAGAAATAACTCCCAGGGCTCTCTGAGGTGAGAGCCTGATGAAACCCTGCTGACACAGGAACAGTTGAAGAAGTCACAGTTCAGCTTCCTACTGTTGGAAAGTAGAGAAAAGACAAACTAAGCAGAGCAACTATTGCTAGAGAGTTGTAAGGAGGCCATTTTGAATATAAGGGGGAAACTGGCTGTTGGATTATAACAAATGGAGTGACTGGATCCTCTTAGTTAAGGCCACAGCCTTAAAAACCTACCAGGAAGGCATTCAGAACACCATTTATATTATTTATGTTGTTCAGCAATTAAGGGAAGAGGAGGTAAAGGTAAAGTGTCCCACTGAGATGATTTTGACTCCTGGCGCCCACAGAGCCCTGTGGTTGTCTTTGGTAGAATAGAGGAGGGGTTTACCATTGCCTCCTCCTACGTATTGTGAGATGATGCCTTTCAGCATCTTCCTATATCGCTGCTGCCCGATATAGGAGTTTCCCATAGTCTGGGAAACATACCAGCGGGGATTTGAACCAGCAACCTTCTGCTTGTTAGTCAAGCATTTCCCCACTGCACCACTTAAGATGGTTAAGGGAAGCTGAAAGGAAGTTTAAATTCTGTCTTGCTGAAATATGTTGACCTTTTTACTTTTCAAAAAGGAGTGCTATCTGTTGTACTTCTATCTCTTGCTCAAAGCCCAGACGAGCTACTGAGAAAGGAAGTTCTTATGTTTAAAGAGATAACTATGGATGATTGTTATTTCTGTGGAAGCGAGGTCTAGGTAAAACCTTCACAGGCCTGAGCCTAAAATTTACTGTATCAACAGACTTATGCCTAGACTTAATCCAGTTGCTGCAATTCATGCAACATTAATGACCTCTCCAGGCTCACGATCCATCCTGATCTAGGGGAAATGCTATCTATGACGATAGGACAACTGAGAGCAAACAGAATATCCATATCAAATATTCCCTCCAATTTCTTTCATCCCCACAAAAGAAAAGAAAAGTGGACTTCTCTTTGGAGCAGCTCAAGAGTTACAGTCATAGTGATTTGTAGGGCTATGTGTCATGTTGGGTAAGGTTGGCATGTCGGACCCAACATGCATCTGTCAGGAGTTGTCAGAGTGTGTGGCAGGAGACAGCCGCTGACAGTTAGAACTATCAAGAGGCTCCCTGCTTTCACTGGGGAACTTTCGTGGAGATTCAATATGTCTGTTGCTCCCCCCACCCCCTCGTTCTCCTCCTCCTCTCCCTATATCTTTGACTGGGTGTGGCAGGGGACAGACTTCATGCTGCATGATCTTCACTATGGAGGGAGCACTCACAGGCAGAGGGAGCTGCCTTCTACAGCTTGAATTTAAAACTGGCTTCTTAATTTATTTATTTTTTTAAAAAAATCCTTCTTGGTCCTTAAGTGGCATAGGTGCTTCTGGGATTGGTATTTTTTCTGATGCTACAGCCATTAAGTTTCCAATAATTATTTGGAAATATTGTTCATTTGGATTAGCCCCCATCCAGATAATGTTAACTTGTGACTAAGACTATGCCCTACTGAAACCAATGGAACAAATTAGTTTCAACTAATTAGGTCTCATTGCTTTCAACGAGACTTGGTCATCATAGCAAACTTTACCAGGAATGGAACCTACATGTTTGAATCAGCATTAAAACATCCAGTTGTAGAAGTCCTGCTAAACATCCTGCTAACTTGGCAAAGAGGCACCTTTTACTGTGGTGATTCTCTTTATTTAGCAGGGGGAGAGTAACTGGCCCCATCCACCCCCAGCACAGTACCTCCAGTGACTGTTGCTGGTGTCTATCTTGTGTTTCTTTTAGATTGTGAGCCTTTTGGAGACAGGGATCCATCCATCTTATTTATTTATTATTTCTCTGTGTAAACCACCCTGAGCCATTTTTGGAAGGGCAGAATAGAAATCAAATAAGTAGTAGTAGTAGTAGTAGTAGTAGTAGTAGCAGCAGCAGCAGCAGCAGCAGCATTCACCTCTAGTTTACCACACCAGATCCAAATGTGCCAGGGAATCACCCTTTACTTAAACAGAATCTTCTAGCACCTCTTTTTCTCTTTGTGTAGCAAATTTTAATTAATAAGATCCAGAGCTATTGGGGGGGTATCAGGAATTAGGGTTTGAGAGTGATAGATCTTGCTTCATTGCAGGTGGCTGAAGCAAATGGTCTTTGAGGTTGCTTCCAAGTCCATAATCCTATAAATCTTGCCCTGAAAAGAATGTGAGCTGGAGAAATGGTAATAAAAAGTAGAGCAATAATTCTAAATGAAGATAAATACGGAGGGGTGACTTTATTTTTTCACAGCTCTGTATTAAAGCAAAGTTAGAGCAACGCATTTGCCAACAGCAAATTCTTTCTTTCATTATACTATCACTATTTGCTTTGGCACTGCTTGGGACTGTGTGGGAAGGAGGAGGAAAGGGACATTCCTACTCCAATGGGAATAATTTAGCAGCCAAACTCTACTCAGCACTAAATTTTCTGATTCACAGGGCCAGTGGATACTGAATTAATTTGCTGCTGATTTGACATTGAGTGACTATGGAAGCAAGCCATTCTGAGAGCAAAGACATCACTGGACATTTATGGGCTCACAAAACAGATATTCTGCTGCTCTCCTCTACACTTCGTATGAATGATCCCCCCCATGAAGCAGTTTTAATGGATTAACTGTATTCCTGAATGGATTCTGCTATTTGGTAATTTGTTCCCTGCCTTCTAATTTGCTGATCACTTGAATTCTAAAAATTCAAGCTATTATCAATGAATGAATGAATGAATGAATGAATGAATAGCTTTATTACGATCCTTGATCAGATGTACATACAAACAAATAATAATACATTCTCATAAGAATGCAATCATACAAAGTACACCAACATAGAAGCTTCTTGCAGCAGCACCTAGAAAACAGGGCTAGAAGTTAGCTGTTGGAGGATCTTAACTGCAGCCGCACAGAATTTGGCAACATTGATAACACTGATAAAAGGTTTCTTATCTGCAAGAAGGAGTGTGGCATAACATTCAGTGGTTCGGCCAGGAAAGTGTGATAGCAAGGAAGAGCTATTATCTCTGTTAAAATGAAGATCTGGATTGGGGTCTGGATCTACAAAACATTTTTATCTCTTTTCTGAATTAGTAGCAATGTTATTGTCATCACAGCAGAAATCTGGATCCAAATGGCTGCACACACAACACCAAATACAGTTTGGAATTTTTCTCCTTCCCCCCCCTGGAACGCTTCCCACTGCAGCCCCTCATATTCCCCCGAATCCACACCTCCTGAGTGGAGGACAATACAGTAACTGGAGCAGTATTTGCTACAGCACAGGGCATTTCCATGATGGTAGGGGTAAGGGGCGGGGATTGGTGACTCTGTATGTGCAGCCTTCCACTTGCACAAGAGGCTTTGTCAAAGATTACCTGACGAGGATTTGCTCACCAACTCTGGACACTCTGAATACTTCCAGATGTCACCCCAGGTCATGCCTAATGGCCAACACAATTCATAGCATTCCAAATGGGTAAAAATGGACCAAAGGATCAGGGGCCTAGAGCACCTTCCTTACAAGGCAAGGCTTACAACACCTGGGGCTTTTTAGTTTCGAAAAAAGATGACTGAGAGGTTTATGAAATCATGCATGGTATGGAGAAAATTGATAGAGATAAAATTTTCTCCCTCTCACATAACACAAGAACCAGGGGTCATCCCATGAAACTGCTTGCCCAGAAATGTAGGACTGACAAAAGGAAATACTTTCTCATACAATGCATAATTAACCGCAATATGTGGTGACAGCCAATAGCCTGGATGACTTTAAGAAGGGTTTAGATAAATTCATGAAGGGCAGGTCTATCAAGAGGCATCTGGTGGGCCACTGTGTGAAAGAGGATGCTGGACTAGATAGGCCTTGGGCCTGATCTAGCAGGGCTGTTCTTATGATTTTTCTAAGGAGCATAACCACCTGGAGGATTCCCAAAATGGAGCCCATAGTCAAATTTGTACACCTTAAATTCTAGCTTTGAATTTGGTGATCTGAGGGCCAGAGTAGTGCAGTGACAAAAGCCCCATTCACTTGTTCCCCTCCCGCATTCAGTGAAGGTGTGGAAGCAGGAGCAAGACGTTACTTGCTGGCCACACACAACATCTGTTCATTCAATTGAACATGTGAAAGGGGCCACCATAAACATAGATACTTCCATATGCACCAGAACCCTGATTGTCCAGGTTCTGGATTGTGTGGGTGCCCCTTTGTTAGGCCTGTGCAGAAGGTCAGATTCCAGCACAACATATACTAGGATGGTGGCACTGTTAGGAGGGGCCATATCAGCCCCTCCCAACTGTTGTGTGCTGTTGGAGATCCAACAGCTGTGTCAGACCCTGCCCCCACTTGCTGCCCTCTCCTCCTCCTCCTCCTCTTCCTCTTTTACCTGTGATTGGGTGGGAGCAGGGGACATGCTGCACTGCTTCATTCACTCTGGAAGGAGCATGCACATGACAGACTAGGAGCTGCCTTCCACAGCTTTAAAGGGTTTTCTCTCTCTTTTATTTAACTTTTCTTCCAGGTCCTGTGAATGGCATGGGTGCTTCTGGAATTACTGGCTTACCTACCGCACAGCCAGCTATGCAACCAAAATCTTGCTGGCTGCATGGGACTCACCAGTGCGTGGACATTCCTACCAACGGCGAGTGGGGCTCTGTGCATCCCGAGTGCTGCATCAGAGCAGCCACAATGGACTTCCATTGGGAACGTCACAGCTGCTCTGAGACAGCACTTCAGATGCACAGAGCTTCCCTCTCCATTATGCAAAATGAAAGTTGGATTTTGCTTTTTAAAAAAACACACCATACATACATACATAACTTGCGCTCTTACTTATTGAATTTTGAAAAGGTGTATTTTCAGACAATAGGATAACTCCTCCGCTTTTGTAGAAAGAACAAGATTTTTTTAATTCTTGGACCAGTAGATAACCACATAACATCTTTCCCAATTTTCCAACCCCACAGACATTTTTCTTCATTTCCAAACTTTAAAGGAAGAATGCTACATTTGGCTTTATAATCTCACACAACTCACCAGACTTAAGAAATGCTGCTCTGTGGAGCCACATCAAACAAAAAAAACATTCACACAGAACTGTCGGCTCATTCTTCTGGATTGGCCAAGATGCACTTAGCTAGAGCCAGCAGAAGTAGGGATGCAGAAACGGCTTCCTGCTAGTTTTTAGGGCCTACATGAAGCTATTTTTCATCTCTTCCTATCCTTCAATGTAGAGTTACAGTACCTCAGAGTTTCATAATTTGTATGGCACAAGTGTGTTTGTCACAGATGTATTATTCCAGAACAAGAGTCAGGATACAAAAAAGTTAGGGCTGTTACCATCTTTTTCTGACAGGCTTCTGTGCCTTTAAAACTGTCTGACATGCAGAAATTTAGCAAGTAACACTTTTTCTGGAACTGAGATAGAAAAAGATTTTCACATTCAGTTGATGCATATTGGGTAGCTACATATTATAACAAGGCTTAGACTCTGGAATGTTCAGAGATAAAGTTCTTTCAGGCATGTGTCAACCAGAATAGTAAAACACAGGCTTAATTCTCACCCAGGAGGTCGTGTCTGAGATGTACCATTTCAGACTGAAGCTGGCTCATATTCTTGAATGAGGCCAGCCTCTCTCTTTCAGTTGGGCAGCTTCAGCCTAAGGTCACAATGGCCAGCCTCTCTTCCTCAAGTGGACAGCATCAGCCTGAGGTCACAAAGGCCAGCCTTTCTCCTTCAGTTGGGCAGCATCACCCTAAAGTCACAATGGCCAGCCTCTCTCCTTCAGTTGGGGCTCAAATCAACTTTACTAATCACATCTGTGTTAGGATACATATATACAAAAAATCAAATTACAAAGTTACAAGAGTATCATGGACGTATACTTACATGTACGGGTTAATACCTACTGATTTATAGTTACAAAAATACCAAGTGTGGAAAGAGAAGACAACTCTCAGTCTTTGATTTAGGTAGTTGGTGGGTGACATCTTCCATCCACGGTCAGAACTTGTGCCATTTCCAGAAAGGGAGTCTCCCCCTTTTGGGGGTGGCAAAACTATACACATGATGTAACACAAACTTTACAGACTATAGCAGGGCTGCTCAACGTTGGCACTCCTGCAGATGTTGGTCTACAACTCCCATAATTCCTGGCTAATGGCCACTGTGCCTGGGGATTATGGGAGCTGTAGTTCAAAAACAGTTGGGTAGCCTAAATTGAGCAGGCCTGGACCATAATATTGTTCCTTTTGGGACGTCAGCTCTTGTGACTTCTAGAAAGCTGGAGCCAGCATTGGAAACAAACTGACAAGCTGAATTGCACGTAAAGGTACACCTCAAGATTTTTGGTTACACATCCATCCTGTCCCCACCCTATGCTTCAGTGCCCTCACTGGACCTTGCAGGAGTGCACACCCATTCTTCCCGATACGACATCTTCCCACCCTTGCTGTTCGAGGGTGGGCCAACATAAAGCTCTACCCATGCCTCTCCGCATGGCGTTTGCTGAGGGGCACCCCTTGACAAAATGTTCTAAGGTTAAATGGGACCCTGGGGTCTTTGAAAAACTCTCACAGTTCATTTAGAATCATCAGGTACCCCGAAAGAGACAGTTTGAGGGCCCTTATCTTCCTCTCACTTTCAGAGGGATTCCTCCAGGATCTTCAAGTAAAACTGTCTCTTACAAGCCTTATAGATAGATTTCCGTCAAATCAGTCCGGTGAAAAACTCCACTCCCATATAAGGGGAGGATCTCCCTAAGGTAGCCTGGGCTGGCAAGTTTCATATGTTGCATCACCATCTTTAGCCCAACGCCTCTGACCCATCAATTTTTTGCCCATGGCATGCTCCACCGTTGGTTGCAAAAGTTACCATCCAAAAGGTTAAATTCAAAAGGGAGGTCCCTCTTGACAAAAGCTTCACCCAGTGGCTGAAATCAAAAGCCACAAAAGGGGAGAAAAAATTAGGATCCAAGGTAGGTATTGCTAAACCACCAATGCTGGTGGCTCTGTAAGTGATGGTCCTTGGCAATGGGTAAGTGCACATATACCACAAAAAAGAATATATATTCTTGGCAACCTTTGCCACCAAACTGAGAGGGGAAGGGTAGACCACTGATAAAGTGAAAACTACTGGGAGTAGAAATACTTTAATGAAAAGGGACTTCTTATAAAGCCCCAAGTTCCATCTCTTCCATACTTCAGTTTGATGTCAACCTCTTCAGCCCCGAGGTGCCAGTTTTGCACACCCACCTTGCTTATGAGAGAAAAATAGACCCCAAACAATCATACCCCATGTGCAATCATGCCATCTTTCCCCAAGGAAAACCTGCAAGGTCCCTGGGGCAATCAAACGGTTTACCTCTAAAAAGGAATGCACTGAAATGGACTTTAGGTCAGCATACTGGCCATCTCTCTCTCGATGGAATGAGCAACAGCATGTGGACAGAGAAGCTGCAAGGAAGGAAAAGAAGAAGTGAGTTGGCAGGCAGGCACTCCAACTATACTTCTACCAACATCAAGTATCCCAGGGAGGCTGAGCACCAAAAGGGGTAGAGACCATGGAGGTGGGGACAGGAATATTGGCAGTACCCAAAACAGAACTGGGCAGCAACTCACAGAGCCAGCTAGAGCTGGGCATAGGTTGATAGGCAAACTGGCAAGCTGCAGGTGGGCAGATGTAGGCACTAGCATGGCATTCCAGATATAGCAGGGGGGCTTCTGCTTTCAGTATGTGTCCCACATGGAGCAGTTTCAACCAGAGAGAGACAAGATGGCAGCAGAAATTGATAGAGCAGCAGGGGATGGGGTAAGCATAGTCTGACACCCTAGACAGAACAGGATTTGAAAGGACAGATCTGGGAGAAGAAAAAGAGAACGAGCACAAATGGTGACTGGTGGGCATAAGAGGAGGAAAATATGGGAAAGGGTAAGAAAGAAGAGAAAGGCTGGCAGGGGGGCAGCTAGCATCTCAGCAGGAGTCATTGAGAGCAAAGAGCAGATGGGCAGGCGTAGAAATGTCCACCCAGAACATGGCAGTGTGTTATTCCTCCAAGGCTCCAGGGCAGCTAGGGGCAACCCTACTAATGCAAAGTTAGCCTTCAAGAACACCATCCTCTAGGGAAGAGAAAGAATCAGGAAGAACAAGAGACAGGGGAATACAGATGGACAAATTGACTGAGACAGGGAGAAGTTTAAAATGAAAATCAAAAGTTGTAACTGGAAGAAAACAACATCTAGGTAAAACTAAGGAAGAATGAATGAAACAGGGAGATATAATGTAAAAATGATTGAGTATACTGGAAGAAATACTGGAGGGGAAAATCTTCCAGGCGCACTGCACAGAGAATTAGCCACGAATAGGAGTTCCAATCAACAATCCCCTGTAGCAATGGCTTCCCCAGTTTTCTGCCAACAGTGCCCCATATTGGGTATTTCCAAGTTGTTGCACCATCAAACCAAGACCTGTAGTAGGATATCTCTCTGTACATCACAGTGTTTGAACCTTTTCAGTGAGGATGGCAATACCCAAGAAGCTTGTTTTCCCCCTCCCCGACTTACACTGCTACACATTTATTTATTTCATTTCATTTCATTTCATTTCATTTAGTACATTCGTATACTGCCTACTACAAAAGTCTCAAGGCAGTTGGCAAACAAGTAAAAGCAGCCAAAAATTTAAACAAAAATCAAGACATACAGAATTCATTTAAAACAAAGAGACAATAAACATTCAACCAAAAGCCTAGAAAAACAGGTACACTTTCAGTTGTTTCCTAAACACCATCAGGAATGGAGCAGCTCTAATTTTCAACAGGAAGCATGTTTCACAGCCCTAGGGCAGCTATAGAGAAGGTTCATCTCTGAGCCACCAACAAATGAACTGGTGGCACCCTCAGACAAACCTCCTTTGAGGATCTTAATCCTAACAAATTCATAACGGGGTTCATAATGAAGTAGGAGTTCTCTTAAATACCCTGGGCCCAAGACATTTGCATAGTTTACATCCAGGCTTATGGCAGGCAGCTGTGAGCCAATATTAAAAAAAATTTTGGAGAGAGAGAGAGAGGAAGGAAGGAAGGAAACTGAGACACATTTCAAGGCCTACTTGGGAAGGACAGAAGAACAATTCATTGGGAATGATGCTCTTAGCATCATAGAGTTGGAGGAGGTCCAAATCAGTGTATCATCTTACACAGTCCTTCTCTGTCCCACAGCCCCTTGGCCAACTTTGTTTTATAGTCTGTCAGGGGCTTGATAAATCCCCTTTCCTGTTTTAGAGGCAGCTACAAATTGCTATGTGTGTATTTTGTTCCTGCATTTGGGGAGGAGGGCACTTATTTAAATAACAGCCACAGGGCATGGAGGTGGTGCAATTAAGACTGCAACTGTAGAGCTTGGGAAAGAAATATTTATTTAGCCATGAGAAAAATCAAGACTTGACAAAAATCCTGACAAAAATCATGCCCCCCAAGGCTGCTACTAGCCCCAGGAGAAAAGCTTCCATGTTAAAAATACAGAGACAAACTATATATTTAATGTAATGTGTAGTTTGGCCCTTAGTTTTCCTAGGCAAGCTGTAAAAACAGGCTTTCCCCAAGCATTTTGTCTTGCTGTGCACTGCTTCCCTCTTTGTGGTAGGGAATAATGTGTGAAAGGCTCCACCTCAAGAAAGAGGCTGCATTTGCACGTAACGTGGAACTGAGGGTCCAATGGACCTGCGGTTCTGGGTTCCCCCTCCCAACCTGCACACTTACCTGTCTGCATTCAGACGAAATGGACAGAAGGTGAGCAGCAGTCAGGGAAATTGTAGAGAGGAGGGGGACTGGCTCTGCAGGCTTCCTTCCTGCATGAAGGATAGCCCTGACAGCCAATCACAGCCGGAGAGAGGGAGGAGCTTCCTCCCTCAACTCCAGTTTCAGCCAGCCCAGCCTGCAGTTCCTCATTCAGATGTACAGCAGGTGGCTGGAAACCTCAGTTATGAGCAACAAAACTCACTACAACTCAAGGTTTCAAATTGGAGTTTGGCAAGGAAAAATTTGGGTCGCTTTTTGTACAGAATTTCATACATTTAGACATTCAAGTTTGGCAACCTCTAGCTCCTTCAACTCCAGTTTCATGTTACATGTGAATGAAGCCACAATGTTCCATATCACAGATGCCTACCAAGCATTTCCTGAAACCCTTCATGGCAGATGATGCCACAGGCTGTTTTGACAATTTATTCCTTTGCCGACCTCTTCTTAGAGTTAGGAAGTTCTTCTTAATGTGTACCTTAAATCTTCCCCACTTTGTCTAATTTTCCCCAACTAAACCTGCTTTGAAGCTATCACCAGTTGCCCTGAGCTCAGTGGGCAGAACGTATATTCTTCTCAGTGCAGAGAGTTGCATTCCTTCAAACTTCTTAATTAGACTTAAACCTAGGAGTAACTAGGAGAAACTCCTAGGAAACAAGGAGACACTACCAAGAATAATATGCAACTGAACCATCACCGGATCTCTCCCAAGAAAGGTCATCTGTGCTGCCTCGTTGCTTTATGCTGGGACACTCTTCTGGGAGTGTCCACAGAGCCAAGCAGCTAGTAGCCACCAGAAGCTGGACTAACATTTAGGAGCACAGGAACAAAGGAAGCTATCTTATACCAAATCAGGCCACTGGTCCATCTAGCTCAGTATTGTCTACACAGACTGGCAGCACCTTCTCCAAAACTGCAGGCAGGAGTCTCTGGAGATGCCAGAAAAGGAACTTGGAACCTTCTGCATGCAAGCATGCAGATGCTCTTCCCAGAGCGGTCTCATCCCGCAAGAGGAATATCTTACAGTGCTCAGACATGTAGTCTCCCATTCAAAAACAAACCCAGGCAGACCCTGCTTAGCAAAGGGGACAATTCATGCTTGCTACACAAGCCCAGCTCCACAACCAGCAATTGACAGCACTAGCAACTCAAAATGGAAGGAAGAAAAACTTGAAGCTGGTGCAGTGCCATACAAGACACCCTTGTCTCCATTCCCGAACACAGATTCTCACAAAAACTGAAAACCCATTGCCAGATATAATGTAATTGTTAACAGCCTTGTGCGCTAATTATGGCTGAAGAGTGGGATATAAATATAGAAAACAAACAAATACATAAATCAAATCGGTTTTTGACAAAGGGTTTCTGCTCATTGGGTCCCTTACCTGCTCTGTCAGGATATTCATTTAATGCCTGTCATATCTCCCAGTAAGAACGTAAGCTCACTAAAGCCCAGCAGCATATCTGCCTGCTCAGCATAATGAGAAAGAGCCAATGCGAATATGATCGGGACTGAAGATTACAAGGACTTTGCAAGCATAGAAAAGCATGTTCGGCATTAATTGCTAATCTATTTCAGCCAATTTGGCACCGGGACAAAAGCAACTGGCCGTAGCTAACTAGAGAGGGGACTCGGGAATTATTCTAGCTCAAAACTGTATTTTCAGGGAGACGCGGCAGCCTCTAATCCCAGGTGCCTAGTTCCTTTATAAATATATTAGCACTATAATGGAAGGCTTTTAAATGGGATTATAACTACACAGGCAGCTGCTCGGCTAGTCAAGGGTGAGCATGGCTGACAATATGGTTTAAGGAAATGAATGGGAAATGAAATAGCAAACCTGTGGCACAGCACACGGGAAGGACCTCATTGCTGAACAGTAATTGGATCATGTTGCATCTCTCAATGGAAAACCAAATACGCTGAAAGAAATCTCTGCGTATGCTCATCATGCATTGTGGCTGCTGGTTCTGGGGCTCAAAGGGCCTTACAATGAACAAATCAAGAAGCCCTGATCTTTTCACAGAAGCAGGCTTGGAAAAGGAGGATTTCACTCTCACATGGCAGGACTAAAGGGAAGTTGTCAGCACTAGCGGCCTCCGATTTTGATATACTCTTTGTTTGCTTGTTTCCCCTCATGCTCGGCGGAGCTGCTGTAATTCCTGAGCCGTGCATGTTGTATGCATTTCAGAACAAACAGATGCACATTATACACGTGCATGTTAATAAATGACAGAACCCTGTCAGTGTGATTAGCCATACAATCCCACAGAAGCATCCATGAGCAACAGGAAAAGGAGAACGTCGGTGAGGATATACAATCTAGGCATACAGGGAATAGCTACATGTGTTGATGATACATAGATTCCAGAAAAAGAATACTGGCACTTTCTAATGAGGTGTTTTTTTCAGCCCTCAAGTTCATCATTCAACACACTAGACCCCTCACCCTGCTGCCAACATACGAGTACATACACACATACACACCCATGGGCAACATATTGAGGCTCTCCACATGAGCAGTGCAGGGATTGTGTGGGGAGAGGAGGCTTGACCCGCTTTCCCCGCACTCGAGCATTCAGCTCCCCTCCCCCGGAGCCAGGGTCACGGAATCACCGGAGTCACAGAACCGGGAGGGACAGCAGGGAGCAGAGGGGGCCAACCCCCAGAAGTCCCAGCATGCCCCATGCAACTGCGTGGGGCATTCGGGGGGCGATGCTGAGAGGCTTGCTGCAGCCTCCCAGTTGGGGGTCTACTCATGAGTTGCCATGGTGCAGAAGCACACCGCAGCATCTCACAAGCAAAAAGATGGGGTTAGCAGAGCGCTCACTCTGCTAACCTCATTTTAGAGGAGGGCTACTTTGGCGGGCTAGCCGCCATTGAACCACCAGGTTCACCCATGAGGCTCTTACAATGGGGGAAAACCAGGCTAGGCTCCCTTAGCCCGGTTTTCCGCCATTATGAGAACAGCCTCATTTAGTTAGTTGTCAGATTTGTATTACCTTAGATTTGTCATACTTGCCATGCCAACACAAAGGATCTACTTTCAAAACTGGTTGAAGCAACATGAAAGCATTGAGACCATCAAATAATTATTTCACTTCAGCTGATTTTAAGGTTTGAACCTGAATCATTCTACCTACCAATGAGCTATGACCCCAACCCCCAAATCTGACATGTTGGTGAGCAGGTGTCTAGCCGTACCTCCTCTCTTACTTTAGGAACACGGGATGCTGTCTTCTACCAAGTCAGACCATCGGTCCATCTAGCTCAGTATCCTGTAACCTTGGAGAAGCTGCTATCAGTTAGACAGTGGCTTCTCCAAGATTACAGGCAGGAGTCCCTCTCAGCCCTCTCTGAAGATGCCAGGGAAGGAACTGAACCTTCTGCATGCAGTCATGCAGATGCTCTTCCCAGAGTGGCCCCATCCCTATGGGGAATATCTTATAGTGCTCATATGTAGTCTCCCATTCAAATATAATCCAGGGTTAACCCTGCTTAGTAAAGGGGGAAATTCATGCTTGCTATCACAAGACCAGCTCTCCTCCCATTACTTCCTTCTACAGGATGTAAATACCAAGTCATGAAAAGCGTGTGTGGAGCTGGCTTGTATACCAGAACATCTGAGATATACAGGAACGTCTGGTGCTTGATGGGGGAGCGCAGAATGGAAGCTTTCCCATATGCCTAGTTAGGGAGTAGTCACCTGATGAAGGTGATGGATGACTGTATGATGGTGTGGTTTAAACTTTAAGCTTGGTCCAACTCACTTTGACCATCACCTGATTATTCATTCTGATGTAGCAAGGAAAAGGTTAAAGAACAGCAGAGAAGAGAGCTGGCAGTGCCTTAAGATATATGAAGCAGGCTTTTCCTCACCAAGAACATACAAAACTGCTACATACACAGGTTGGGTTAGTGCACATGCTTTGCATGAAGAAGGTCCTAGTTTCAATCCCTGGCATCTCCAGGAAGGGCTGGAGAAAGCCCTATCTGAAACCCTGGAGAACTGCTGCGAGTTGGTATAGGCCAGAGTTTTCCAACCTGTGGTTGCTGAACTAAAATTCCCATCATCCCCAGCCACAGTAAATTATAGCTAGGGATGATGGGAGATGTAGTTCAGCAACATCTGGCATACCACAGGTTGGGAAACCCTGGTATAGGCAATACTGAGCCAGATGGACCAATGGTCTGACTCAGTATAAGGTAGGTTCATATGAACTTCTTTGTTGAAAAGTGGTCTATACATTTTTAAATTTAATAATAATAAGAAGGAGAAGGAGAAGTTCTCTTATGTGGCACTCATCCTTCCTAAGTGCCCCATAAAGATATGTACATCTTTAGTCCACTCCTGTAAAGAAAGAGAAGACTTTGAAATGGTTCATGGTGATTGAGAATGTGAAAATATTACAAGTGTTGAGTCTGAAAACAGTACTTAGCAGGGGAAATCAGAACTTTGGTTGTGCTGAAAGCATAAATCTAAACTAAAAAAGATACAGGAGAAAAGACCACCAGGGTAGACCATAATTTCAAAGCTACCCATAACTCTGTATTTCAGTGCTGATTTGATACCCAGGAATTCATTCCAATGATCCAGCAAAATTCTTAACTCACTGGCTCACAAAGAAAGTGTTACCAATTAAGCAAAAGAAACTTTAACAGTCAGTTTTAATTACACAAGAGAATCGCCAATCCATCCTCGGCTCTTGCTGAAGAGTTGACTGGAGAGGTCTGGAACCAATTTACAGGCTTTTTAATGTTGCGTCTAGACTTTAATAAGTGGTTAAGCACTAAGCAATTCTGTGTAAGGATCAAAGTCTCTCTAGTGAGTAGGTAGAAGTACCAGCCACTAACCTCTCTTCAAATGTTTAGCATGTATACTATAAAGTTCCACAATGGCTTTCAACAAGAAGCAAGATATCTCTCTCTCTCCCATGGTACACTCTTTGCCATCACCTTTTGGCATCAATTGCCACAAAAAGGTTTACACTGCAGCAGGACTGACTGACTGGATCTAGGGGTCCCGGTTTTTATTTTTATTTAAACCTGCCCCAAGTAGAGGAGAGGAGAGCTGGTCTTGTGGTAGCAAGCATGACTTGTCCCCATAGCTAAGCAGAGTTTGCCCTGGTTGCATCTGAATGGGAGACTTGATGTGTGAGCACTGCAAGATATTCCCCTCAGGGGATGAAGCCGCTCTGGGAAGAGCAGAAAGTTTCAAGTTCCCTCTCTGACTTCTCCAAGATAGAGCTGAGAGAGATTCCTGCCTGCAACCTTGGAGAAGTTGCTGCCAGTCTGTGAAGACAATACTGAGCTAGATAGACCAATGGTCTGACTCAGTATATGGCAGTTTCCTATGATCCTAAGTAGTCATATGATATAAACGCCTTTCAAGTAAGTGAGCTACTAGATTTTGTGGGTGGGCTAGGGAAGAAGTTTTAAAAAATATTTAGAATGTAACTCCATTATTTATTTATTTATTTATTTATTTATTTATTTATTTATTTATTAAAAATGGGGCCCAGACCAAGGTAATAATGATGACTAAATACCATTGAAATTAATGGAACTTAAGTTATTCATGACTAAATTGCCTCATTTATTTCAGTGATGCTTAGTCATAAACTTAGGCTGCATTCACATGTAGCACGGAACTGTAGGTCCAATGGAACCACGGTTCTGCGCCCCCTCCCCCAGCTCTCCCATCTGCATTCGGATATACTGTAGAGTGTGTACTCTGCAGTAAGTGAGACTGCAGAGAGGTTGAGGAGCTGGCTGTATGGGCTTCCTTCTTGTTTGAAGGACAGCTCACTCAGCCAATCAGAGAGGGAGAAAGTTCTGCCCTGAACTCATGCAGCCAAATGAAGCCTCCAGTGCTGCATTTGGACAGAATGGAGGCTCCCTGGACCCTTGGTTTGGAGCAGCGAAACTCACAATAAACCGAGGGTTCAAATTGGAGTCTCCTCAGTGCAACCTCAGGTCGCACTATGGACAGGAGCAGAGTTGCACACATTTGGACGTAACAGTAAGGAAACCGCGGTTCCCCCATTATGTGCAAATGTGGCCTTAATCTGGAGCTTTCCCTCTCTGTTTCAAGCTGTGAGTTAAGTCACTTGCAACTTTTGCTTCTGCTCCAAAAAGCATGGAAATTGTAAGTTAATGAACACACCTTAGCTTTTGCACTATGTAAGCAGTCAGGACTTGGTAAAGTCTCACATATTACATTTCCTTACAAATTAGGCTTTGTGTACCCACAATTTACCTTGGTCTTTTAGTTTCACTATGAACTGGTGGAGGATGCATCCAGTCAGAAGTTCCACAATTGCAGTTTCCCCAATAACTTGCTATAGATGCACCTAAATTTTGGAAGCATTTAAAGGGGTAAGGAAAATATATATACATGATGCCTGGGCAAAAAGTAGTGACTGACATGATGCACAGCCTACCATCTCCATAGCACTCTGCTCTGGGGCTACTGTGGAAGCAGCCCTGATACTGTTCCAAACTAGTGGTCACACAAGTTTTCTCAATTGCAGAGAACTATCACAGTTTTCTCAATTGCAGCAAATGTTTAATACAAACAATAATTTGAAACATCATGCCTTCCTGTTCTGTTTTTTGTTTTTTTGTTTTTTTGTTCTAATGTAGAATGTTGTTCTTGGACTGGGGAGGCCCAGGTTTGAATCCTCAGTCAGCTAAGAAGCTCACTGGGTAACCATGGACCTGTCACACACTCTCTCAGACTAAACTACTTGACAGGATAGTTATGAGGATAAAGCGGGGGAGGAAGAACTATGTGCCCTGAGCTCCTTGGAGGGAGGGCAGGATTAAATGGCATAAATAAATAAATAAATTTAAGGAGCTCATTAAGAGTAATGTAATCAACATTAATTAATATGAGCAGCTAAATAGCTCAAGTCCAAAGTCTCGCAAGGTCTACTTATACATTTTTGGATGTAACTAAAGTGGCCTTAGGTTCCTCAATTTCAGTCCCTCCTCTCCCCCCCCCCACTCCATATACACATATTGGGCTGGTTCAGACACCATGTGGAACATTTGGTGTGAGATGGATTCCATGCAACATCCCTGAAATTTGGGAATATGCACTCTCCCCTCCCATCTGTGCATGAGCGTCTACTTTCTATCTAGGTTAATACAAGCCAAGATTAGCCATATTGTCTGAACTCACCAATCCCAGCTATTCTAACCTCCTTGCTTCAAATAATCCAAGATCTGTACCCAAGATTTGAAGTGAGTTACACATTCCCAAGGTCCTGGGATGTTTCGTGGAGGCCAGTTCTAATCAAAGTTCCATGTGATTTCTGAAAAAGACCAGTATCTCCATACTGGAGATAATACCAGCCTACTTGACAGAGTTGTTGTAAAGTTCATTGAAATACCATGTGCAAAGCATTTGAAACACTCTAAAGTGCATTGAGCAGGAATCAAGGCATCATGGGTGGTACCCTGCTCATACACAAGGCCTTTAGGAGCCCACTCAAGTTGTCCAACTTCCACTGTATGCAAATTAAGTATACAAATTAATTGCAGCCTAAGCCCATTCAGTGATGTATCAGAGGCTGTGACATGTAACAGCTTTCTGTCATCATCGTTTGTTTTTGTTTATTTGGAAAAAATGGAAACATGAATTGTGAAATGCCATGAACAGAAATAACCCATACTCCTGTGCCTGATACATTGGGTTTCTATAGCACAGAAGAATAGAGGCTTTGCAACCTCTCGACTGCCAATGGCTGTCTGATTCAAAAGACCTCCTATTACCCTGCTGTTAGGCTGTATGTGGAACAGTTCTTCAAATATGTGGTTTGTTATGCAATGCACATAGGATGTGGCCTGTTTATTTCTATACTTCACCTTCTGTCCCATTGTTCCCTCTCATATTCTATTTTTATAGTGTTCACTTTGCTCTTTCTTCATAACTTCTATTTGCTTTTCTTTAGCATCTTTTGTCGAGCTGCCATTAGCCACAGCCTCATAAATCACCACACAATCCACTTTGCTGGCCTGGACCTGCTCCGTCAGCCGCCGCTGATCTTACCTTATGATTAAACTGAATTGGGCATTAATCTTTGTTTGAAATAAGCTTATTGATGACTACTCTCTCCAGTAGCCGTTAAGCTGTTTGCAAACAAAAAGTTGAAGGATTTCAGTGACCCAAGTGGAGATAGTGTGACAGGTGGATTTAGTCTCAGGTTTGCTCAACTTAAAAGGGCAAACATGAAACTTTACCTGATTCCCACTAGCTTTCTAATGGAGTTTTTAGCAGGATTGTGTGTTTTTTTCTTTTATTTCAGGGTTGTCTGAATAGGAATGGGCACCTGCTGAAGCTAAGTAAGCAATCAATGAAGAAGAGCCATCAACACACATTGTGCCATGTTAGAGGCTACTTTGCCTGAATTATAGTGGCTGTGCTCCATAATTCATTTATTGCAAACAAGCTCTTACCACCACCAATGGAGCTTCTCCAGTGCAATGGGCTTGCATTCGAAAGAAGTAGATTTTCTGCCTAGAGTTGACCTTCTGTGAATCCAGTCTAAATGAAAGCTATTTAGGCAAACTGTGATGTTTCTGCAAATGCAGTCTCTTTTAAACTGGGACACAGTTTTATTGCCCTAGTGGCATGATAACAGAGACTGATAGGGACAACCAACATCATAAATCTGGCACTGAGTTGCCCCCCAACTCCTGATTTGATAGTAGAAAAGTAAATAAATATTTTGCTAGCTGAAGTATGCCACTAGTCAGGTAGGTTTTGATTTTATTATCAGCCTTCAATGTAGCCTTTAACCTGATGCACCCACTCTATTTACTTGGATATCAATGGATCAGCCAAGGCAATAGTGATCAGTTTCTTTTGGAAACCTAAATGAAAATACTGGTGTGTGTCATATAGCATAACTGCATGAGGTAGACAAGCCATCATCAGTGACTTTGAATTCATAACTCTTTTGAAGGGTTGCAATATACAGGCCTATTGTAAAAGGATATATGAAAGCTGGCAGGATCAGTAAGAAAGTTGCCACCTTTCTTACTCCTGCTCCTGTGCCCTCAACAGACACCTGGCACCCATAAATTAATTGGGTGACACTTTCCCCTGCCACGTGACTCTACGCTTTTAAAGGATTACCTGCTTAATGTCAATGAAGCTCTCTTCATGACCAGTAAGGAGAGCTGCCAGGCTTAACTGCAGGGAAGGAGGGTCTACCATACCTTCCCCACAGACGATCCGAGGGGGTTCCCTGCGTGGGTGGATCAGTGGTGGAAACAAGCGGCAGCTCTCCTGCCCATGCCCATGCCTGCCCATGCCCATGCCCATACATTTGCCCATGCCTCGCCCAGCAGCTCTGGGGGTTGGGTGAAGGGAAGTGCTACTGTGTGGTGCCCCACCCCCCAGAGCCCCACCGAGTGTGCAAGCAGCTGTGGCAGACACATGATCAGAAAAATGGGGTTAGCAGAGCACATGCTCCACTAACCTTGTTTAATGGGGAGGCATTTAAGCGGACTTACCGCCGGGAGCCGAACAGCTCCCGTTGCAGCACACAGCCAACCGAAACCAGGCTAGGCCCCCTTAGCCTGGTCTCAGCTGATCGTGAGAATTGCCTCTGTGTATCAGACTGTTGTTAGAGGCATATGAGCAAGGCCAGTAAAAATAAAATAAAATAAAATAAAATAAAATAAAATAAAATAATCCCTGTAGACAACATGGCGATCAGAAGGTGGATTAATAGTTTTGTTTCATCTGGAAAAGTCTAGAATGAATATGACTATCCATGACCACAAGACCATTCTATGGTGCACCTATGTTTTTTATATAGGACATAACGCATGCTGGCAATTATCATATTGGGCTGACTTGTGACATTCAACAAACCAAATAGACTGTGCAAATAACAACTTAGGTCTATCAAACAGCCAAGAACTGACTATACATATTTGATCTACATGCATTTATAAGTTTTTTTTCCTATTAAAAACTGAAATATCACAATCAAGCTTTTGATTGATTGATTAAGTGCTGTCAAGCCGATGTTGACTCTTAGTGACCACATAGATAGATTCTCTCCCCATGATGATCTGTCTTCAATTTGGCCTTTAAGGTCTCTCAGTGGTGCATTCATTGCTGCTGTAACTGAATCCATCCACCTTGCTGCTGCTCGTCCTCTTCTTCTCTTGCCTTCAACTTTCCCAAGCATTATGGACTTCTCAAGGGAGATGGGTTTTCACATATTGTGTCCGAAGTATGATAGTTTGAGCCTGGTCATTTGTGCCAAGAGTGAAAATACTGGATTGATTTGTTCTAGGATCCATTTGTTTGTTTTCCTGGCTGTCCATGGTATCCTCAAAAGTCTTCTCCAGCACCAAAGTTCAAAAACATCAATGCTTTTTCTATCTTGCTTCTTCAAAGTCCAGCTTTCTCATCCATAGAGTGTCATGGGAAAAACCATTGTCCGAATGATTCTAATCTTTGTAGGTACAGACACGTCACAGCATCTAAATCTCCTTTCCAAGGCCTTCATTGCAACCCTACCAAGTGCTAGTCTGCAGTGTATTTCTTGAATGTGGGATCCTTTACTGTTGATGGTCAATCCTAAAAGGCAGAAGCTATCCACCACTTCAGTGTCTTCATTATCAATTCTGAGGCGGGTTGCTGTACCCGTTGTCATTAGTTTAGTCTTCTTTACATTTAGCCATAGTCCCATTTTTTTCACTGTGCTCCTTGACTTTCATTACTAGAGCTTGCAGATCATCCACATTCTCAGCTATCAGAGTGGTGTCATCAGCGTAGCGCAGGTTATTGATGTTTCTTCTTCCAACTTTAAAACCATGCTCATCTTCTTCCAATCCATCTTCTCTCAGTATATGTTCAGCATATATGTTGAATAAATAAGGAGAAAGTAGACAGCCTTGCCTTACTCCTTTGCCAGTCTGGAACCAGTCTGTTTCACCATGTTCCATCTGGACTGTGGCTTCCTGCCCTGTGTATATGGTTCTCATGAGAACAATAAGATGTTCTGGGACACCCATTGGCCTAAGAATATTCCACAACTTGACATAGTTGACACAATCGAAGGCTTTTCTGTAGTCAATAAAGCACATATTGACTTCTTTTTTGTATTCTTTGGCTTTCTCAATTATCCAGTTTGCATCAGCAATGATGTAGCCTTTGAGGCAACATTAAATTATTCTGATTCTTTCCTTATACATCCTGGGACGGGTGGATGATAAAGCTGGATGAATAATCTTACTGGGTTTTAGTATATAATCCCAAACAATCTTCTATCTTCCATGTTTAATTTGAACAAATTAGCCCTCCTGTTATTTATTGGAATTAGCTCCTATGCACCCATCCTGGGTGGTATTAAATTGTTAGACAGGCACTGTACCATGTTTGGTTTTCTTGTATTTCCTAACAACTTCCAAAAATCACAATAAATAAAATTTAAACTGGTTCTGGTTTGCACTGATACATATCGGCCATAGTGCCAATACTCTGTGAGCACTAACCTGTGCATGATTTATTATCCATTTAATGAGATAACATCACCCGCAATCATGGAATATAGTTATCACTATAGGAAGAGGAAGCTGGGAAGGATGCCTGACTGAGAATTGAGCTCAGACTACCCAACTTGGTCTATACACAGGGATGAGTTTGTTGTTTTCCCACCACTTATCTCTGTGTCATTGGAAGCTTTATCTGTTCAGTTTCTGTGTCCAACTGTTGCTAAAGGCATATGAGTAGGGGCAGTACCAAACAAACAAAAAAAACCCGGTATTTTGCGGGACATCCACTGGACAATCCAGCACTAGAATCTGGTTATTTCTGGATTTCAGTGGCATCCCCAATGTAAAAATTATCATTGGAGTGTTATACCAGCAAATTGGTGCTTTTTATTCTTAACAGCAGATTCCTGCTAATGTTAAACATACTTAGCGGAGCACAGTGCTGAGATGTTGAAGGCCCTCTGTGTTTGAATCCATTGATAAACTAATCTCTTTTTGGACTCTTTTTATAATTATGAGACCCCCAAAACAGAAGAAAGGAAGCAGCTGGTGCTAGAAGTGAGCAAGAAGAGACCCTTTCTCCTCCTCCCACCCATTTCTCTCTCTCTCTCTCTCTCTTTTTAATAAATCATTGTAGCAGCATTGTGACAGGTCCCTGTTCTCCACAAGGCCTGGGCAAACAGCTTTCCTTTCAGCCTCTTTTCAAGCTGCTGCCAGGGCCGCAGGGGCGCAGGCAAGAAACTGCCTGTAATTCAATTAGGAAAGCAAGCATGAAGTCAATATTTATTGCAGCGAGCCAGGAATCACGCGGCACAATGAAATGATAATGAGGATGTTCACAAAGGAGATAAGCCCTGTGATAAGTTTTTAAAAGAGTTGCTGTGGCATGTGACTGGTGTATAAAACTGGCAAGCACACAGAGACATATGGAGATTCAGCCTCTGGGGACTGAGCGTCATCCCCTGCCATATGTAACCGAGGCAGAAGGCTGGCTTGGGAATCCAAGGGAATCCCACAATTCAGCTCTCCACAAAGCAGAAGGAGTTGGGTTCTTCAACACATGGCACCCAAGGGGATACATACACTTTTCTGGATCATTGGCAACAAGACGTTCCGTGACCTATGAATTCACCGAGGCTAGCAGAAACTCAAAAAGACTGAAGTTAGCAAAGGGTAATCTATGTACCATGCAGGAGCAAGAGTTCTCCCACATGAAGTGCTTTGATGTACAAAACTGGCCCTGGATCAGTGCAAACGCATGAGTTCCCAAAAGCCAGGGGTAATTTCATATAATGTACAGTCTACAAACATGAAGCAAGATTGGGGTGGGCAAAAAGACATGCAGGCCACACGTTTTCAGAAACATTGAAGATATAATAGAGCTGCCACTGTATGTAGTATATACACATTTTCATGCCCCCCCCACCCTTTCCCTCTATGATCTCTGGTCAAATAGGACTTGGGTATGCTTCATAGATCTGCAAATACCACTTGGCCAGAGTAGGACAGGGAAAGGAACCAGAGGCATATCTAGGGGAAATAGCGCCTAGGGCAAGCACTGAAATTGTGCACCCTGTCCAAACATCTGACACCCATCTTTCAGATAACTTCACCATAATATCAGCTGAAAAATACAAGTCACGCTTGTTAATCTTTTAATAGTTCAAAAACTATTTAGCAGTGGACTTAGCCAGACCAAAAAATGCTGGGAAACTACAAATTTCAGTATGCTGGGGCTCATGAAATACCCAAAAACTCTGTGGAGGTGTACTTGGAAAACTAAACAGAAGTGCCTGTCTAATTCCCTGCTATGCATTGTAGCATCACTATTATATGAGTTTTAAAAATAAAGGGAGAATTTGACTTTTCCCAGATACTCTGAAAATAATTAAAGTAAACTGTGTCACTGCTTGGAATATATTCTAGTATTTCAGAAAGACAGTTAAAATGAGAGAAAGAGAGCAAGAAACTCCCAGTGGGCCTTAATACTAAGGATTTCACACTGATTCAAAGACAAACTCACCATTAATAGCCATATTATTAAGACATCACATTTAACTCACTTATCACAAGAAGCAAAGTAAGAGCAAATGAATACAATCCTAGCTCATAAGCTTCAGCTCAGTATTCACAAGCCCTGATTCTCTGTACTTAGTGCCAAACTAAATATGTGTACAGTGACATATTATATATTTTTTAAAGAAATTACCTGCAGCCCCTTCAGGGGGTCTTCCTAAAGGCCATGTGTAGGAGGTCTGCAAATGTCCCCCCTCCCCCTGCTGGCCTCTAGGGCCTCGCAGGGACCATTTGATTATGTGCAGTGGCCATTTTTTAAAAAAAATAATTAAATGGCCACTGAAAACAAAATGGCCACTGTGCATGCTCAAATGGCCTCTGCAAGGCCTGGCATGGCCTAGGGCCTCACAGAGCCCATTTGAGCATGCATGGTGGCCATTTTGTTTTCAGCAGCCATTTTTATTTATTTATTTTGTTTTTAAGAATGGCGCCCCCCTTCAAGTGGCGCCCGGGGCACGTGCCCTGCCTGCCCCACCCTAGATATGCCCCTTAAAGGAACTACTGTCAGTGCGGACAATACTGAGCTATGTTGAGTGATGGTTTGATTCAGTCTAAGGTAGCCTCCTGTGTTCACAGACAGTGAATGATCGATCGATTGATTAAGTTCTGTCAAGTCAGTGTCAACTCTTAGCGACTGCATAGATAGATACTCTCCAGGATGATCTGTCTTCAACTTGGCCATTAAGGACTCTCAGTGGTGCATTCATTGCTGTCATAATCGAGTCCATCCACCTTGCTGCTGATCGTCCTCTTCTTCTCTTTCCTTCAACTTTCCCCAGCATTATGGACTTCTCCAGGGAGCTGGGTTTTTGCATATTATGAAATCAGCCCTGTCCCTTTGAAACGCTCGTGTTGAATTTATCCAGGTTCACTGGAGGGCTACGGGCTTCCACTCCTGTATCCTGCTGCATAAGAGAGAAAGGAACCATGCCCTGACCAGAGAGTGTCACAAGGCAAAGGTGGAGGCAAGGGGGTACTGCCTCAGCACTGGGCAAGTCTGTGGCTGCTGAGCAGCTTGAAGTGCTAACATCATAGGAACATAGGAAACTGCCATATACTGAGTCAGACCATTGGTCTATCTAGCTCAGTATTGTCTTCACAGACTGGCAGTGGCTTCTCCAAGGTTGCAGGCAGGAATCTCTCTCAGCCCTATCTTGGAGAAGCCAGGGAGGGAACTTGAAACCTTCTGCTCTTCCCAGAGCGGCTCCATCCCCTGAGGGGAATATCTTGCAGTGCTCACACATCAAGTCTCCCATTCAGATGCAACCAGGGCAGACCCTGCTTAGCTATGGAGACAAGTCATGCTTGCTACCACAAGACCAGCTCTCCTCTCATCAGGGCCCATGCTTGTGTTGGATGCTTTTAACCATTTAGCTGCATGATGGCATAGTGCTGGAGTAGGAGCCCCTCTGCTTCCACCACTGCCTCACGGCACCCTCCAGCAAGAGCGCGGCATCCTCTTGCCCTCTCCAGGTAGCAGGCAGGAATCTCTCTCAGCCCTATCTTGGAGATGCCAGGAAGGGAAATTGGAACCTTCTGCATACAAGCAGGCAAGTGCTCTACCCAGAGCGGCCCCATCTCCTAAGGGGAATATCTTATAGTGCTCACACATGTAGTCTCCCATGCAAATGCAACCAGGGCAGACCCTACTTAGCAAAGGCCACAAGACCAGCTCTCCTGTCTCCTGGTTCTCACCTTGCTATTTATGTTGTCTGTCCATCTTGCCATAGGGTTGCAATTCCTACATGTCATGGATATGGTAAAAGGATCCTCTGTCATCTGTGGGGACTAGCAGCAGGCCTCTGCTATGGCCCCAGTTCTTTGGAACTTTCTCTCCCAACGAACTGGGACATTTTTCTCTTGGGACATTATTGTCAGTCAGAAAACAGGTAAAGATTTTCCTGTTTCAAAGAACGTTTAATGTATCCAGTGAATTGTAAAAGGTGTGATTTGACAACTAACTTGAGGCGACTGGATTTTCACTGCTCGTTTTTGGAAAGTAAATATGGTTGTATTTTGATCATATTTATCTATTTATTTCTAATTATGTTGCTAAGTGGCTATTTTAAAGCTGTTCGGGGGGGGGGACACACCAAGAACCATATATTTAAGTAAAAGTTAAAAGCTAAATGTAGTTGAGTTGTCAATGACTTTCAAACACATACTTCAACCTTAGAATTATGTAGTCTTCAGCTGAGTCACTTGCTGATCAGAAAAAAAAAGGTCAAATGTCCCTATGTAGCTACTGCTAGTAGCGGCTGGAAATGATTACTTTACTTCCCTTTCTTGTCACTTGTTTTAGAGGCAGTGCTGTTATGTATCAAAGCTGAAGCTTCTAGCAGTCACAGTACTCCAAAGGATTGTCTCATCTAATCTCCCAGTCAAAAGGTTTTAGAAAACTTGCATGAATCTTCCTATTCATTGTTTTACAAAATCTTTCTTTCAGCTAGGCTGAGAGCATATTCTACAATAACCCACCAGACATCACATTGACCCCTTACTAACAGTTTTCAGGCATCCTGCGGTGTTTACAAAGATTAATAATTTGGGGAGATTAGTCAAAAAATCAGCAACTCCATCTCTTGAGTTGGTTTTTATATTAGAATAATTCCAGGAGACAGAGCAAGAGGAAGGGAGCATCCTGAATATCAGTTAAATAGTCCTCTTCCTAAATCTCCTCTCCACTTCATCCCTCTATTGAAATGTTCAAAGGGCCCTCAGAATGAGGTATGGAGGCCCTATTCAGTTATCACATTGGCAATGAGTCCCCCTATATTTATCTGATCTCCCCATCCATTTCTGTATTTCATTTCGAGCCCACCTCAAAGAGCCCACCAAGTGTGCATATTTTTGAAGTGAATATTTACTCCAATAATCTCAATTATGATAAGGAGAAAATGTCAATCTACAGTCTTTTCCCTTCATTTTTAACTTGAACTGTTCCATAGTTCTAGTACTTTTGTCTTTGACATGTCTTTTGAAGTACTGCAACTAATACAGGCTTCAGTTTTGATACTTTTGAATTTTGGGTTACAATGTGGGAGCTTGGATTTCCCCAAAATTTCAAGAATGTTTTATTGTTTCCCCCCATCTTTTAAGCATGTGTGTGCGCATGCTCGTGTGTACTAATACACATGTGCATTAGTACCGATTAAATGACTGCTATCATTCTTCAATTAAATGACAAGAAAGAATGGGCATTTTGCAAGGAGAGAGGGGCTCTTTTGAGACTGTAAAGCAGGGGCAGGAAACCTGGGTCACCTTAAGTGGCACAGCGGGGAAATGCTTGACTAACAAGCAGAAGGTTGCCAGTTGGAATCTCCGCTGGTACTATATCGGGAAGCAGCGATCTAGGAAGATGTTGAAAGGCATCATCTCACACAGCCCAGGAGGAGGCAATGGTAAGCCCCTCCTGTATTCCACCAAAGAAAACCACAGGGCTCTGTGGTCGCCAGGAGTCAAAATAGACTTGATGGCACAATTTATTGTGGCTGGGGATGATGGGAGTTGTAATTCAACAACAGCCGGAAAGCCAAGGTTGCCTACCCCTGCTGCACATATGTAGGCTGCTTTAGAGGTAGATGAGTGTTGTACTCGATTCAGTAATCTTATGCAGATTGTTTGGACATTTGTCCCAAGGGGGACATTTTGAGAGGGGAGGAGTCAAGATAAAAAGTGAGGGAGTTGTTGATGAGTAAACCTTTAGCTAAATCTAATTAAGGTGTCCTTGTGTGTATGAGGGAAGCAGCTATAAAACATTTGGCTATGGGATTCTGAACCAGCTATGTGTGTGAGCCTACAAAGCTTGTGAATGTTCCTAAAACCTCATTTCCTTGCATTACTGTGCCTACATTCAGGGGTGTAGCTATAACTGAGTGGATGGGTTCAAAGAACCCAGGCCTCCGAGCTCCTGAGGGCGCCCTAGCTCCACCTCTCCCTATCTTCTTCATTATATCCCTCACTCCAAGGGGCTGCCGGAGAGAGGGATGAACACAGGCTCTTCTCCCTTAGCTACACCCCTGCCTACATTCCTGAACTGCTTTCTACTTTTGCTGATGATGATTGTTTCCCCACCTTCCTGACCTACACAACTCCTGAATGAACTTTTCCTTATCAGTCCTGGACTCTGCTATTCATTGAATGCCCGCTGCAGCATGGCTCAGATCCCACCACTACCATTTTTCTTGTCCATACCAGGAGACCTGCTCTTCCCTGGAAACAATGGAGGTCCTAATTCTGCAATAACCTCCTCACCATACGGACCTGTTTTTACTTCAGCAAAACAGAAGGCGATATTGCTTCACTGCCGGGCCCTGGAGGCCTGAGAATATATAATAATTTGCCCTTTCCTGCCAACTTGGGAGGGTTGCCAATTCTTATGAAGCTGCTCTTCAAGCCTTAGATGTGTTGCAGAATGTGAGCAGTCTGCATGCTTTCAGAACAAACACCAGAGAAAGATGTAAGATAACTTTAATTGTGAGACAAACAACAGAGGCACTTGGAGATCAGCATAGAACTCGCTGACTCGCACAAGAACTGGAACAAACAGGAACAGGAAAGAGAATAGAAACTCCTAGCTAGCCCAACCAGTATTAAGGAAGCTACAGTGCCCCTTCTGGCTTCATAGCAGATTACATGCAAACTATACACAGTAAATTAGGCTGCAGCTGTTGCATATCCCAACAAGATGATAATTTCAATCCAACTTTGAATGTGATTGCTAAATGTTGCAAGTTCTATTCTAGACAGACAACTGCCTGTTCAATCTATCGATCAGTACCGTATGTCACAGTATTATGGGCCTTAAATGTAACCTGTGAGTTTGCCAACTTTACTGATGAAATTATCAGGGACCAGATTGTTATGACAACAATCTGCTCTAAACTACATGAAAAACTGCTATCGGAGCAGAAATTTACCTTGAATAAAGTTAGAGAGGTGGCCAGGAAGGTGAAAAACACTCTTCACTGTGCCAAGTCTCTCTCTATGATTCCCGCCGCCCCCCGACAAACCCACCTCCTGAAATTTAAGCTGTCCTGACTAAATCCTTCCAAACCCAATCTCCTCATATGGCACTGCCCCAGAAAGTGGCAGCACAAGAAAGGAGGAGCTGCCAATACTCCTGATGTGGAGACTTTGCCCACAAAGCCAATTTTGCTCACAGTCCAGCATGGAAGGTCACTTGCAAGAGGTGCAAAAAGAGGGGACACTTGGCTAAGGTTTGCAAGTCTGCTATCCACTCCATTACTGATTCACTATATGATAAGGATGAAGCAGCTGAACTGCTTCCTGATCACGTTTTAAGTGTGGTAGAATCTGAGCCTGCTTCTCCACAGTGTCAAGTTAAACATAATGACCATGGCTGATTCTGGTTCTCCATACACTATCATTTCCCATCTCCCTTACAAGAAACTCCTTACTACATCAGATTTGCACTTGCAGCCTTCAGACATCCACCCATTGGGCTATGGAGGTTCCTCTATTGCCATAAATGGATACTTCACTGCTGTCCTGGAATACAGGGCAAACTGCAGAAGTGTATGTGTAACAAAAAGGGAGTCTCAATATTGGGCTGGAAACATCAGAAAGATCTACGGATTGTGTTAGACCCAAATAGCATTGCATTTATATTACAGATGATGGTGCATCCATATGCTGATATGAATGCTGATTTCTCGGATGTTTTTGCTGATGCTTCTGGCACTGTCATACATTTTAAATATAAAACGCAGATGAAAGCAAATGCAATACCTCTACAACACAAAGTGAGGAACGTGCCCATAGTATTGTGCCAACCACTTAGAGAGGAGCTCTTAAGACTACAGCATGCTGATGTTACAGAACCTGTTGATTCATCAGAATAGGTATCTCCCCTTGTTCTTGTGAGGAAATCAAATGGTACACTTTGAATGTGTGTATATTTAAGAGGTGTGAACTCCAACATGGTAGTGGATTGCCATCCATTACCCAATATCAATGAAATGATGCTTACTCTGAAAGAGGCCTTGGTATTCACAACTTTGGGCTTGTCTTCAGCCTATCATCAAATCCCTCTGCTCAAAGGTTCTTGCAAAGACAAAGCCTTCATTATCCCAGAGGGTCTTTTCCAATACCAAAGACTGCCCTTTGGATTAGCCTCTGTAGCTTTGGTATTTCAAGTAATGATGCATGCAATTTTGGAGACTACAGATGGCATCACATACTTTCAGGATGACATTTTAGAGTATGGCAAAACCATTGAGGAGCATGATACTAAACTTACAGAAGGCTTAAGAAAACTCTGACAACATGGACTTACTATCTCTACAGAGAAATGTCAATTTTGCACACACTTGGTGACATACTTGGGACACACAATATCTCAGAGCAGGGTACATCCCAAAACAGACTTGGGGAAAACTATTCAGAGCCACACAACAAGGATGCACTTTGCTCATTTTTAGGACTCTGTGAATAGTATTCTAAATTTGTTAGACAATTTGCCTCCAAAGTTGCTCTATTGCATCTCCATTGCAAGGCTAGTTTTCAGACAAATTGGCCATTGCTGAAACCCCTGTTCTTTTGACACCAACAGACACACTATTGTAACCATTGATGCTTCTGAATTTGGTTTGGGTGCTGTCTTGACCCAGCAAAAAAAAAGGGGGGGGGCAGGGAACTTACACTAGCCTTTGCTTCCAGAATGCTTACTGCAGAGAAGATGTATTCAGAGAAGATGTATTCTGTCTAGAGAAAGAAGCTCTAAATTTATTGGGGTGGTGAGGCACTTCAGGCACTTACTTGTGGGGCAGAAAATTCAATTTACAGTCAGACCATAAACCCCATCTGCTTTATATACTACTCGGGGATCAAGTCAAGCAACCCCAAGAATAGCCAAATGGATCACTCAACTTATGGACTTTGTCCAGGTGGAATATCTTCCAGGTCTTCAGAATACAACTGAAGATTGTGTATCTTGACTTCCACTTCCAGGTCAAGAGGAGATCCCTGAAGACTAAAATGAAGGAGTGGTAATTGCACAAATAGCATGATCTACTCATGGAGTGATCATGTCTTCTGAATGGAAATTGGTCCTCAGTGCTGATCAAGTGCTTATGAACTTAAACCTTACATAACTATGGGATGGCCATGCAAAAACAAGGTACCTGAAAATCTTCAACCTTACATGGACGTAGTGAGTGAGCCGTCCTTTCTCAATGAGCTGGTGCTGAGGACTGATCATTTGGTGGTGCCAACCTCCTTACAAGCAAAAGTGACCAAAATTGCCCACAAAGGTCACCTTGAATAAAAGGTGAATCAGAGAAGGTTTTTGGTGGCCAGGTATGGACAGACACATTGAAAATGCAATCTGGTATAGCCTGTGCTATATCTGACAGATCACAGAATACCTTTATCACTCTCTTGACTCCAGTAGAGTATCCCAATGGTCTCTGGGGGAAACATGATCTGAATATAATGGGGCCTTTTGGTAACCAACCCGCAAAGCAAAAATTTGTTATAGTGATTGTGGGTTACTATTCCAAGTGACCAGAAGTTTCATTTGCTGACAACATTACTACAAACAAGGTGACCCAGTTAATGGCTGCAATTTTGGGGAGGGAAGGTCTTCCTAAAGAACTAGTGACTGACAATGGCATATAGTTAACTTCATTTGAAATGGAGTGATGTTTGCATAACCATGGGATGAAGCACAAAATTCTTTCCTTGTACCATCCTCAAGGGAATGACTTAGTGGAAAGAATGAACAGATTAGTGAAAGAAAGTTTACAGCAGGCTACTGTGCAACAATAACTCTGGAAAGGGGTAATCCGTGAAATGCTATCTGCTCATTGAACCACTTTCCTGTTGTTCTACTACAGGAAAATCACCTTTTGAACCACTGAGAGGATGCAAAGTTAGCACTAAACTTAACCAGTGGCAACAACTGATGGGGCTTTCTGTGCTACCTCACCCTGGGATGCAGAGATTTGTGACTGGATAAAGGAGAAGCAACAAAAATATAAATTGTGTGTAGATTAGAAATGGGATGTAATACAGCAAACATTTCAGGTGGGGACTTTGTTCAAGTTTGGCTGCCTTATAAAGTAAGAAAGGGATGTTCCCAATTTTCTGGTACAAAACAAATAATCAAAATCCGATTAGATTCTGTCATATTGGATAATGGAAAGAAATGGAACCATTCAAGACTTTCCAGCATGCATACTATGAGACAAGAGGGACGGCAGTCTGATCTCAAGGGAGGAACTGACAAAGATTTTGACCTTGCCTCCAGTTTTGATCTCGCAGATGAGGCTGATGAAAGTCATGGACCATCCTCAGTACCAGAAGAACAAACAGCCCCTCTGCCAGAGAACCCATGGCTTAGGAGACATGTGCATGAAAGGAGACCTCCTAAAAGACTTCAAGACTTTGTCACTAAATTTTAAGTCAATTCTATGTTTTTGTCATTATAAAGGGGAGGAATGTGTTGTATTCTGTTCAATAATCTTTTGCAGTTTGTTTGTTAGGACATTTCTCCCAAGGGGGATCCTGTAAAGAGTGTGGGGAAGGAGTCAAGAGGGGGAGGAGAAAAAAGAAAATAGAAGTATTGAATAAACCTTTAGTTAAATCTATTGAAAATTCCCTTGTGTGTATGGAGGGAAGCAACTATACAAATGGGGAGTTTAATATATTTGTGGCAGAATGTGAGTGATACATTAAAGGGAGATTTGGAATCTCTTATCATCAGTTTGTGGTTGCCATTAAAGAATAAAATGATTGACATGATGTGCAAGAGCAATGGGGATGGGAAGGTATTGGTGAGCCTCTGCTATGGACATGGAAGCAGCTGCACTGCTGGGGAGGATGCTGGTTGCGCTACTAGCATGACCTTGCTGGGGAGGATGCACTACTAGCATTACCCTGGTTTCTTCCATTGTAGTGAATGGGAGAAAATACGTAACAAGGGTAGGGCAAGCAGCGTCCTCCACAGTGACACTGTTGCTTCTGTGTCTGCAGTAGCACTGCAGGTACTTTCTTGTCCCCAGGACCCTCGTGCATCATGTCAGCCAGTGAGATTCAGATTCCAAATGGATGGCTATCAAGTAGCCAAAACCTCAGCCACCACCTTACAAAACTGAAGGCAATTCAGCACACACCAGTTTAGCACCTTCATACTTTTACCTATCCCACATTTTGGATTTTCTTTTTGATAATTGTGACTAAATTCAAGTGCAAAGCAAGTTACAGAGCCATCTTCCTGAGATAAGCAATTGTGTAAACAAGGTTTCTTGGGGCTGGGGGAATGTTCTCAAAGAATTATTATCATCAGAAATATTCATGAAGTATGGTATGTCATCTTGTTCTTGACAATCTTTTTGAACAGTACATATGATCCATTATCCTTCCTTCTTCTACCTATGAATATTTTTTAAGCATCAAGATGCATATTTATGAAGCTGACTTTTTGTTCTCAGTTTATCTGCCTCACATTTAGATGGTTCTTGGGGGACATGTCGGAGGAAGAAAGGATATTCCTGCCTTTTCACTTTCTCCCTCCCTTTTTCTCTTTATCCATAAAATGATATCCTTTTATTATACTGCAACCCAATTTCTTCAGAAAACTGCACTGGGTGGACTGGAACCATCACTTTTACTTTCTTAAACCAGAAGCTGAGATTCTTCTCAGCTGGCAAAACTGGCATAGACCTATGCATCAAACAGGAATGGATTTTAAATTCTGTTTCCATTTTGTACAAGAAAGATACCTGGTAAGGCCCTAACTAAAGGCTGCTGTTCTATATCGCTTTTGGCATGTAAAGGATACTGGTGAGACATCCCCATGCCAACATATACCTTCAAATATTGTGAGTCCCCAAAAGATCAATGATTCAACTGCCAGTTCATATGTCTGTTGGGCAGCTAGCCAGCCTCGACTTTCAGATTACAGGTGTACTCATGAGGATCAGATTGCAAGTGCCAAACAGGCTTCAGGCACTTCCATTTAGAGACAATAGAAGCCGATTAAGGCTGCAGGTCAGGTCTATATGCATTTACATGCAAGTAAATTCCACTGAACCAGATGCAAGTGCAGAGATTGCAGTGACCACATCATTACAGAGTTCACCAGTGATTCTCCAATAAAGTATCCACAGGATCATGTAAACTGGTTCCCTCTTCAAACACTATAACCGATCATTTGTTCTGCGTGGGAAAAGCGGAAGCATATTTTCCTTCCCTGTGCCAAGTAGGGTTGCCAGCTTTTCAACTAGCCCCTGTAGTTATTCCATTAATGGCAGTTTGATATTCAAGAATTAGCAGGGTACACTTTTCATGATATGAGGATCAGCATTATCACCTGTTAATTACTGCATGAGGAAGATGTCTAGCTAACATATTTGCAGCCAGTTGTACATTCCAAGATGTGCTTAAAAGCTTGAGTGGAGTTGTTAGTAGGTTTTCTAGTGGTTTTTAAGTCATTCTACAGTCTTTAATTCAAACATATTTCCATAATATTCCAAGATCTATAAATATGCTGTGGAAAAGTAGGAATTCTCCTTTTAACATGCATAAAATGTTTTGCATGTTGTCTGTTTACAGAACAGTATATGGAGCTGTACTTCCTGATTCTGTGTAGCTTATGCCACATTCAAAGAAGTATCTAGTCCTAGTCACAAGTTATGTTCAACGTGTGTCCAGCCTATGTACAGTGAACACACATATGGATCTGTATGCATGTACAGTTAGACATTATGTTCAGCACATGAACAGTAGTACACTTATCTGTACCCTGCATTTGAGGGGGCTTGTACCCAGGTTCACTTTTAAAATGAATGCACATACAGTCATTCACACAAAAATGTGTGTATGGACATGCACCAGGGGCGTAACTATAATAGGGCAAGGGGAGACAGTTGTCTGGGGGCCCACTGCCTTGGGGGGCCCCCAGAGGCAGGTCACATGACTGACTCCCCCAGCCGCGCACCCACCCGGGCTTCCTTCAGTTGTATTCATCCTCCAAAATTGATGTGAGTGTTAAGACCTGGAGCTACTAGAACAGCATGTCTTTCTCTAGTACCATTAAATGACTTGCATCATCCACAATTTACAAAACCTTTAAAAAAAATTTAGGATGATGTTCTGTTGTGACACATAGATAGATAGAACAAACCTATCTATAAATTTTACTATGCTTTTTGTTACCACTATTCAGCCTCATTTAAGATTTCTTTACTTCATGAGCTGAGCTTCAATGACAGGGGGCCCATTTTAAAATATTGTCTCTGGACCCACTCCAACCTTGCTACGCCCCTGACATGCACGTTCAGCATAATGTTTGAATCCCCATTCAGACTCATGTGGAGGTCATGTGCAAGCTGCAGATGTGAAATCAACTTGTGTGTCTTCCCTAGAAAAGTCCTCTTTTGAACATAAGTGCCTACATGAGAAGTGGAAGCACAACACACTCACACTTCCTGTTCCCCTGCAAGTAGGTAATCTGTGAAGCATTTATTATACAGTATAGACAACATTATGGTTAAAATGAGTTGTTGCTTTAATCATGAAAGAAAATGGGTCCTAGTGAAACAAACAAGAAAATTGCAGTGTGTTTATATACACTCACACATACACACACACACACACACACACACACACACACACACACTAGTGTGTAGCTAGCCCTATTCACAAATTATGTTCAACATACAATCTGCATAGAGAGCATGCATGTACCGATCTGTATGTATGTACAGTTATTCACACATTATGCCCAGTGCATGTACAATCTGTGTGCAGTGTATGCATACACAGATCTATACACACATGCAGTTATTCGCACATTATGTTTAAGGCATGTACAGTTGTGGACTTCCTACCTGTGCCCTGCATTTGCGGGGGCCTGAACCAGATTCTCTTTTATGATAAACACATGTACAGTCATTCACACAAAAACACATACATGCATATGGATACCTGTAACGTCTGAATAGAGCTACTATCTAACATGTTCTAACTCGGTCTTTATCAGAGATTTACAAGCTGTAAATGGTCATTTTTTTCATACTGCCCACTCTTGAAATGGCTTAATAATCAACATAAACTAATCTTGCTGCAGGCATGCCAAAGTGTTGAGTAGTTATTCTAATCAGTGTTAATGATTGTTAGGAAAGAACACGAGAGCTTGTGTTTGCTGCAAATGAATTAATCCAGAATTAAAAGTCATTTTGAGAAAACATCTTCAAGTGCTGAGAAGTACATGCAGGAAGGACTTTGCAAAGCTAATAGCAGAGAAATATGTTCGTTCTCTCTAACAAATGACATTGTCATTCTGGGTTTTTTGTTTGTTTTGTTTTTTGCTTTCCTCTCCATGTCTCTCAGCTGTAGATTTTAAGGCACTGGAGAAAGTGTGTAGACTCAGGGGCAGATTAACCATTTTGCCGCCCATAGGCAAAAATACTTTAAAAAAACCAACACACACAAAACACCACCACTGTGCGCCCAGGTTACTGCACGCCTGACTCTGCTACCTACAGCCCATTTCCGGCTTTCCTTCCACATGGAAGGAAAGCCGGAAACGGGCTGCAGATCGCAGAGCCCGTGTGCAGACTGCTCACTTGGGAGGAGGACAGAGCTGAGCTCGCCGCTGCCCGCATAACAGTGGGCTTTTAGAGGTAAAAAGGGGGCACTCTTCCCTCCTTAGCCCCCCACCCAGCCTGCAGCCAGCCACTGCCACCGCAGTGATCTTTTAGGGGGCAAAAGGGGAAACCTTCCCCTAGCCCAGTTGCCCCCCCTCCCCACAGCAGCCGCTGCCGCAGCGTTTTTTAAAATTAAAGTAAAGCGGGGGGATTTTCCTCTCACCCACTGATGCCATGGCTGCCCCAGAGACAGAGAGGCACAGCAAAATTTGTGGAGCCGCTCCTCAAGTTTTGCCACCAGAGACAGATGCCTCCTTTGCCTCTGCGTTAATCTGCACCTGTGTAGACTTATCTAGCTCCTTTAGTGGCTTTAAATCTAAGGCATACACATTTCTAATAATAATAATAATAATATATTTTTTAAATACAGAATGAGAGAATATGTTTACATTCACCTATATGTATAGGTGGATACATGTTAACAGTTATTAAAACATATTACAAACATTGTCCACTCTATGACAAATTTGTTTGTATGTTGTCCAGAGTGAGATATTCTATAATAGATCAAATCTGACCAAATAGATACACTCCAAATTCTAACCTGCTTTTCTGATAAGAAGTGAGCTGCAGTCCGCCCCCTGCCCCAACGCCCATTGTCTATATACATATTTTGGCAACTATCAATCTATTATATAGATTGAAGAATTTGGTTGATGAGAAATTACATCTTACCTCCCAATGACCTTCAGATACCACATTATGCATATACAATCCTGCCACTGAAATTAGCTGAACGTAACTTTTTTTTACAATGGAATATGTGTCATGACAAAATTATTTTTAATAACTTTCCCCCCAGAAATTCTGAATATCATACTTCTTGTTACTTACAAATACCAAAATTTGCATCAACAACCCTGCCATTTAAATTAGCTGAATGCACCACTTTTCACACTAGAATATCCTCACTGGATGCTTTAAATAATTTGCTTGTATATTTTAAGAAAAAAAATTCTGAATATAAACATTTTAACTGTTATTGTTCTCAACAGATTTTTAGCACTCAGTAATCAGCTCAATAATTCCAAAATGCCATCATGCCTAAGAAAAGCAGCAGATCTATCTCCAATTCACATTTACTATTATTCCAATTTACCATATAGGGTAATTGGTCAATAAAATAAATAATGATTGAAATTCTACAGATTTCAAACTATTATTTTACCTCCTCTTTTCAAGCACATTAATATATCATATACAGATGGCCCTCAAATTGTGATTTTTCCTATTTGTGGACCACCTCTCTGTTTACCAATTTACTTATCATTGAGGGTAGTTTTGATCATTCACAGTTTTCTACCCCCCCCCCCACAATTAAACTGGTATACAGTTTAAATAGTCCTTTCCCCTGCTTCTCAGCTGGTGCGTGGGGAAATTTAAAGAATTTCCTTTAATTAAAGAATTAAAGAAGCTGCTTCATCCTCCTGTGTCACTTCTTTAAACCTCCCTGCATGTCAGCTGAGAAGCTAGGAGAGTGGCTATTTAAACTTTATACCACGCAAAATGACTTTGCCCAGTCAACGATGAGCCTCAGCTACTAGTAGATTTATAAATGGGATCAGTCTTATTAACACCATCTTTAGAATAACAGAATTCTGGGGTCTTGAGGTATTCAGTAGCCGGACTTATTCAGAGCCAGACATCTCATTTGCCAGACTTAATACGCTGTTCCAAGAAGGGAAAATTATAGGCCATAACCAAAGAGACATATCTGCATAACCCAGGGCTGCTCAACTTTGGCCCTCCTGCAGACGTTGGCCTACAACTCCCATAATCCCCGGCTATTGGCTACTGTGTCTGGGGATCATGGGACTTATAGTCCAAAAACAGCAAGGGGGCCTAAATCGAGGAGGCTTGGATAACCTAACCCACAGTGCCTATGCATCAGGTATGCTAGTTTTCAACAGTGCAATCCTATGAATGTTTACTTGGGAGTCAGTCCCATTGTGTTGAGTAGAATTTACCCTCAGGTAAATGTGCATAGGCTGCCATTTCTAAGCACTTTTACCCTTGAGAGTATGTCTCATTGGACTCACTGGGACAGAAGGAAACAAGACATTCATAGGATTGTGAGGAATGCTTTTGTATGGAGAATCATTTTGTCTCATGATTGCCCAGTGGCACTCTGAGGTAAAACAGTTCAAACACCCATTGATGGTCTTAATGAGAACTAGACTCAACACTCAAATCACAAAGCCATGTTCTTATCATCTGATTCACTTCCTCAGTCCTTACAGACATATTCCTGGATGCAAACGGGGGTTTTGTGAGGAGGGGAAAGATGAGAAAATTTCTCCCCCTCCCCACATGCTGCACTTGCGAGGCAAGCCTTATGTGCTGTTAGTTTGTCAGATTCTTAGGACGCAGCTCCTGCTCTGCCCTCATAAGCCTGTGAAGCATGTCAGCTATTATTAGTTGTTTTAAACTAGATTCTATTCTCATTTGGGGACTCTTGTGCACTTACTTGATCATTGTAAACTGCCTTCAGGAGCCTTTTTAAGGGCCAAAGGGCAGGTAATACATCTCCTAATGAATAAATAATATGTAGGAGCAGTCCATCATGTGAGCTACCAACCACAATCTGAAGTTGTACTTCTGGACATATGGGTTGACATCCTGACTAAATTACTTGATGGACGTGCTAGTGAAATTAAGTAGAGTAACTCCTGAATAGTCTACTAAGTCAGTCAGGAAGTCAATGGAGAGCTGGCCTTTGGAAAGGTGCCAGCCAGTTCAGATATCTATTGAGGTATACATCACACATCATTTCGGTATACACTTAAAATGGTTAGTGTACTGTTTATAGTGTTTAGAGGCCCAGTTTGCATTTTTGTTGTAGTTATAACTGGGTATTGTATGTGGGTAATCCAGGCCAGGTTATGTAGGAGATCCAGAGAGAAAAAACTAGGCCTCTGTAGCCTACCTGTGGGAGTCCAAAAAAAATGTTTGCTTCATACTTTCTTCAGACATCCAGAAAAGCTTTATACATCACACCACTACAACTGGAAAGTGCAAACACAACAAAAATATGTTTGCATTAAACAGAAGCAGGGGCAGCCCCTTCATGAGGCAAGGTGAGGCAGTTCCCTCAGGCAGCAGATTATTGGGGTTCTAGTGAGGTAGCAAGATGCCCTTCTTCCTGCTTTTTTAAAGAAAAGGTGGGAAGACGGGGAGGAGGCTTCACACAAGGGAAGGTGGCATTTGGTACCCTGTCTCAAGTGCACCTTGAGCTGCCACTGAACAGAAATATCACACCATATAGGTATACTTGTCAGCGGATACTGTCTGTGGAGGCCTGCTCATCTGTTGGTGACAAACCCTGCCCTGACTCTTCATAGTGAGGGAAATGGACGTATGAATAGGACTGAAAGCATTGAACTTCTCTTTCCTAACAACATTACATTCATAATAACTGTATATGAATTTGTCTACCACACCATTATTCAGTGCATGAAATGCTTCACAACACTTACCTCATTTCTTCTTTCTGACCTCTGTGGAGTTGTTGTTATCCATTTTCACCACTGACAGCTTTGGCTCTGGTTTTATCCACATGCAATAACTAGAGCCTATATTTATATTACGAATCTCACTAAGGCAATCTAACTGGTGATTCGTGAACTGCACACTTGTAAGGAGACATGAGAGTATACACAACCGGGAATCCATATCAGATTGTTTGGTCTATATTTTCCATTTAAAAGCAAGGGAATAAACACTGCCGAAAGAGAAGAGGTTCTTTCTGGAGAGATGTCACTCACTATCAAATAACATGGTAGGGAAAAGTACTAATCAGTACATCTACTGCATGTGTGTGTGTGAGCACACACAAATAACGTAAGGTCTCTCGAAATATTTCCTTAAGAATTTGGACTATAATAAGCAACAACCCACCACTGAGTTATCCCACCACAATATCTTTTGGCATTGTCCATCAAAACATTATAAAATGTCTGCAACAGCAAAATATGCATTTCCTAGTTTTTAAAGAACTTTTAACTAGACCTCTGAACAAATAAACTCTGCACTAACCAAAACCACTGTTATTACCTTAAAAAGAGAGAGATAAAAGTAATACCATGAGCCCTAAACAGGAATCAGCTGTATAAATAGTTTGCCTACTTGAGACAGCACTAGCTAATTAAATAATCTCCCAGGTGATTGCCGTTAAAGCAGGCCACACAAAAAAAGGATGGTCTTGTTCAGTGGTTCCCAACCTGGAGACCTCCAGTTGTTGCTGAACTACAATTCCCATAATCCCCAGGCACAATAAATTGTGGATAAACACAAATTTATTAATTATATTATGTATTTATTAATTATAAATGAAATAATAGATAGATAGATAGATAGATAGATAGATAGATAGATAGATAGATAGATAGATAGAAACTGGGCTGAGGGGCATTGTAGTTCAGCAACATCTGGAGGTCCCCAGGTTGGGAATCACTGATCTAGTTGAAGACCATTTAAGTTCCAAAAAGAGTCCAAAGGCAATACTGTATAATGGAGCGGGTGGGTGGCAGGGCAGGGAGAGTCAGACAGTATTACTGAAAATATTTAAGAAAAAAAGTTCATCCAAACTAATCATATACATGATAATATTAGTATGTTCGGATAACACATGCATTGACTGGACTATATTAGATACAAGGTACTTATGCTGAAGAGATTAAAGCTATGGACATATGAACACAATTTGTTTGGATGACCTTTTTGAAAAGAGAAACTATAGTGGTAACTCGGTTTGCCTTTGAACTCTCTTTAGTACATGAAAGGTTGTCTAGACTTTGGCATTGTTTTATCTTTCGCTGTATTATATTTGATGAAGGATGCAATGAGATGTGTGCTTGCTGTGGCTATTACAACCAAAGACAAGAAATGCCAACCTAATAATTGCTTTGCTGTCTTTCATGTCAGGAGGAGGCATAGGCCAGTTGCAGTTTTTAAAAATCCATTATTGTTTGTAGCAAGATTTTGATAGATGGTCCTTGAACCTTTTAGAAATGAATCAACATCTTTCTCCCAGTGATGTAGTTCCAGGGGACATAAGAGTCTGTGGGCACATCAGAAATTGTATACTGCCTCTTTAAGAGAGAAGTGAAGGTTTCAGGATGGAAAGCCATATGAAATAACTAGAGGAACTGTTTCAGTTTTGCATCAGATGCCTGTGTGGGTGGTTAGTTCTGTATCCTATTCTGAGGGGACTGGACAGATCTGAGGTATCAGCTCAGATCTGAGGTATATTGAAATTGTCCCCTATTTCACTAGCAGTGGAATTAGGGGGCAATTTCAATATACCTCAGATCTGAGCTTAGGAATGTCCAGATCCCTGTGAATATGCTGAGAAAACTGTTGTTTTCATCAGCAGTGGAAATAGGAGGTAATTTTAGCAGGAATGGGAACTTCCCTCGAATTTTCTGCAAAAATTCAAGAGGGATGGGGAAACTTACCAAAAGTGGCTGTGACCCTCTTGCTTGCTTTCGTGTTTAAAAAAAAAAAAAAAAAAGCTCTCTCTGGGGAAGTAGGCAGCAGCAGCAATGGCCAACATGCCATATGTCTCACCTCAACACCATTTTCCTTCCCAGAATGCATTGGGGAAGGGCAAATCAAGGAAATTTTTTTGGCAGGGAGATAGGTGGCACTTCAGCCTTTGCTGCCTGCTTTCCCGGAGAGCTTCTATACTAAAGAAAACAACAGAACTGCTGCCCCCCACTACTCTTCTTAAACTCCCCACCCCCTTAAATTTCCCTGCAGCTTTCATCCCACCCCTCCATGAGAAGTGTAGAAGTTCCAACCACCTGTGTGCCAACAATAACCTTGGAATTCTGGTGCTGGAGATCGATGTGCCAACCACAAACTAGGGACAGCCTGCAGACAAGTTGTGCTTCCTTTTATTGTGCACTCCCCATCTAGGTGTTATGCACTGGGCTTTACTAGTGAGTTGTTAGCAATCAAAAGTTGAATGATTAGAAGAGGTCTGCTGTGTGCCGCTGTTCTAATGTACTCACTGAAGTCATACACACAACCGTCGGCCGCTGCTTCCAAGGACCGCAGGGAAGGCAGGAGCTGGCTCCCCAGGAGACTAGTGGCAGCCATGCTTACCTGCACTGCACCACACACCCACGTGAGCAGTGCTGCAGCAAAGGCAAGAGCCGGGAATGGGAGGACTTCCCCTTTCTGCACCCCAGAGTGCCCTGCGCTTGGCATGATTGCCCCTTCCCCCTGACTCGGGGGAAGCCTTTTAACCCAGCAGGGATTGTGCTCACGATTGCCTGCCGAGGTTAAACGGACCACAGGTTTGTTAAATGCCGAGTTAAAAAGTTGGGCTAGCAGGGGCAGAAGTGTTGGGATTGAGAGCGATCCTGGTGCTCCTCGTGAGCAGCCCAACTCAGGCTGGGCTGTCCTAGCCTGGGTTGAGCTGCTTGTGAGAATAGCCTCATAATCTAGTGACCCAGGATCATTGTTGGAATTATTTTACACAATGCAAAAAATGGAGGGGGTAGCCATATTTTTCACTGCCACGTCCCTTGTGGTATCAACAAATTCCCATCCCTCATCATGTTCCAGATAAAATCCAAGTAGACTAAACCCTTCTCCTGCCCGTGACAGTAAGTACCTACAGGTGGTGGAACCAAGGCAGCCAAATTACTTAGGAAGTGAATTGGCCGAACTTGACCAGGGCTGCTTAAAGTCGACAATCTGCCAGATTTGATCCAAACTGAAACTTAGGTGGTCAAATTGGGTTGAATAGCTTCTGAGTCAAATTGGCCACCAAAGTTTTCATAGTTCTAGTAAAATTGATGTTGAAGAACACCATGTGGAAGTTTCCCTATTTTTCCTAACTGGGGTAGATTCAGGGTGAAGTTACATCTATTTCCATGCTTTAATTGTGTAAAGGTAAAGGTAAAGTGTGCCGTCGAGTTGGTGTTGACTCCTGGCGACCACAGAACCCTGTGGTTGTCTTTAGAAGAATGCAGGAGGGGTTTACCATTGCCTCCTCCATATGAGATGATGCCCTTCATCATCTTCCTATATCACTGCTGCCCGCTATAGGTGTGTTTCCCATAGTCTAGGAAACATATCAGCGGGGATTCAAACCGGCAACCTCTGGCTTGATAATCAAGTCATTTCCCCACTGTGCCATTAGGTGGATTGTAGCCTTAGTATATTTGTGGGGGGTGGGGGTGGGGGTGGGGGTTTAGCCTACTTTCCAAAGGGAAGAAGGCTTAATGAGATCATGTCTGAGAATGGCCACGTCTGTATCTTTGTGTGTACTCTTCTAATAACTTCTGCATTTACAGTCCAATACAGACTAAACTGACAGCGCATAGGAGGGGACCCGACAGGTTGTTTTGTTTTGGTCTTTCCTCCATGTTGATTCAAGATGGCAGCCATTCAAATTATAGCAACACCCCTTTGTAACTCATTTGCTGACAACTAAGTAAAAACAAAAAGGGGTCCTTGGTAAGAGCTACAATGTTAAAAGAATAGAATAGGTTCCATTAGTTCTACTTAGAATGACTTGTTTTTAAGTAAAACCACAATTCTGAGTTTTCTAGGTTTGCAACAGTCAACATTGAGCTGGGCCTCACAATCAGTGAGACCCGGTTTTGGAGGGTGCGTGGGGAGAGCGGGCTAAGCCCGCTTTCCCTGCACACGAGCAGCGAGGGAGCCCTGGGCAGCCAGAGTGGCCTCCCTACGATTGCTGGCTCCGTGACGGAGCCGGTGGGGGCTGGGGAGCTCGGGGGCCACGTGGCCCCCGGAAGCTCCAGTATGCCCTGCACAAGAGCGCAGGGCATACTGGGGAGACTCCCAGAGCCGGGAGGCATCTTTTCGACTCCCCTCCGGGGGGCTACTCACAATCTGTAAAACCAGGTTTGTGGAGCACTCACTCCACAAACCTGGTTTGAGGGCAGGGGTAATTAGGCAGGTTACCCGCCTAGGAACCACCGGGCTCGCAGCCGAGCCTGGTGGTTCACATGATAGGGCGAAATTGGGTTAGCCTCTGCTAGCCCAATTTTGCCCCATCGTGTGAATAGCCTCAAAATGTTCTGTGTGGTCCTACCCCCATTTCTATAATAGTCCTCTATGCTGTTCGTCTGCCTGCAATGCACTGATTTTTTAAAAAATGTCTTTTCAAATGAAAGACCAAATAATAAAATATAATAAACAATAAACAACAACAATAATAACAACAACTTTATTTGTTAGCCACACCATAACAGACTGTTCCCTGGGTGCTCACAACACAGCATTAAATCATGAAATTAAAAAAAACACCCATATAACACATTAAATCATAACATACCAAAAGGGGAAAATAAAAATGCCTTTCCCTATTGATTTCCCTTAATATAAGTAGGCCAGAAGATTGATTGATTAATTGATTGATTTAATATCCCGCTCTTCCTCCAAGGAGTCCAGAGCAGTGTACTAGATACTGAAGTTTCTCCTCACAACCACCCTGTGAAGTAGGTTAGGCTGAGAGAGAAGTGACTGGCCCAGAGTCACCCAGCAAGTCTCATGGCTGAATGGGGATTTGAACTCAGGTCTTCCCGGTCCTAGTCCAGCACTCTAACCATTTACCTGATTGTGAGTGGCAGCCTAGAATTTTTCTGCGATATGTGGTTTGGGAGCATCTTTTTATTCTTTAAAAATTTTTCACTTCAGCAATGGTTTCAAACAACTTCGGGAAGTATAGCAACCAGGTGCTACTTATCACCATTTTTTAAAATCTAGAATGAACCTGCCTCATTCTAGATGGAAAAAATGGTAACATACACCATTTCTTTTAGTCTATAACGAGGCAGGAAATGACCCAAAGTAATTTTTCTAGACTCAGAAAAATGGTGATTGGCAGCACTCGCCTGCTGCTATTATTCTCAGTGCTTCTGGGTGCTGTTCAGTCGCAGTGAAAACTGTGTAAAAAGGGTTGTTCTTTTTAAAGTAAAACAACTCTTTAATAGTACATTGCCTATCTGTGCCCTGCATTTGAGTGACCTTGTACCCAGGTGCAGTTTGAAATCAATGCAAGTACAGTCATTCACATTTTTAAAAGTGTACATGTGTACCTATGCCTACACATACAAAACAATACCTACACATACAACACAATACCTACACAACACAATAACACAACACAATACCTACAACACAATAACACAACACAATAACACAACACAACACAACACAACAACACAATAACAATAATAATACAACACAATAACACAACACAATAACACAACACAATACATACATACATACATACACATACATACATACTATACATACATCATACATACATACATACCTACACATACCTACACAATACCTACACATACAACATAATGTCTGAATATGGCTCAAAGTTGTTATAAGCAACCAAAAAAAGGTAATGAAATATGTTCATTTAGAAATACTAACAGTTGCCGAAGTGACCTACAAATAATTTAGTCAAACGAAATCCCATGGATTTCAATTTACACATGTATGAATATCTAGAGATAGCTGTGGTCACTTGGTGATTTGCAGCTGACTATGTAACTACCTCCATTGACAGTGTGTGGTACTCTCAGGTGACCTGATGCTCTGCCTGTGGTATTTGATCTGTGAGGTCTGTTTGGCCCATGGAAACCATCACCTGAGATTTCAGCATGCATTTGTGAAGTCATCTTAAAAGAGCCTAAGTGGTGTGTCGACTGAAGAATAAGAATGTCGAATCGGATCACAGAGTCTTCAGCATCACAATAACCCTTGTGCTTGCTCAACAGTTGGAACCATGCCATTCCCGTCTTTCTCCCAGAGTAAGCTGAGAAAGCCAGACTACACAGAAGCAAAGAGAGCAATGGACTCCATATCTAGGCAGCTGCAGAGCAGGTAGTTGCAGGCAATTCAGTTAGGCAAGCCAAGTCACCTGATATAGTGGGGAGGCAACCTCTGCACCAGGGTTTTGTGTCAAAGTTTGGTAAAAGCATCAAACAGGCATTCAGACAAGTAATTTCTGGATCCCAGAAAGATGCAGTTAATCACACACGCAATCTTCTTTATTAATGGTGTTTAACATAACAGAAGCATAGATGATTAAAAGCAAAACTTTTCGCTTCTGCCTTCCTCAGTGGCTTTGGCAGAAATGGGAGATCTTGGCCTTAACTGACAGTTGTAGAACAGAGGATGGAATGAATATGCTCTTGATAGGACACAGGGCATAGCAAGCTTGGAGTGGGCCCTGGCACAGGAAGCCAAGATGGGGCCTCAGGGGCTCCACCTTCTACTTCCCCTCTGTTTTTGCTGCAAAAGAACTGTAAAGAGGCGATGAAAAATATTCTTGGCATGACCTTTGTCTTGCTTCTATGCAAATGTCACACACTCCCCTCACACAGAGACACTGTCACACACAGGGGCGGAGCCACCATTGAGTGGATGCGTTCAAAGAACCTGGCCATGAGCCACAGAAGGGCCATGCAAGCCCTCTGGAGTTCATTCCCACACAGTGTTGGCTGGCTGGGTACATTTATTTCCCTTTCTCTTCCTTACTGGGAGATATATGCACCCAGCCAGCAAACACTGGCTGGGAATGAGCTCTGTAGGGCTTACACAGGTCCTCTGGAGACCGGGCCATGCCCCTTTTTGCACTTGATGTCATGCACTCATAGGCATGGCCCGGTCTCTGGAGGGCCCCTGCAAGCCCTCCAGAGCTCATTCCCAGACAGCAAATGCTGGCTGGGTTCATTTATTTCCCTTCTTCTCGCTCCAGCAAGGGAGAGTAAGGGAAATAAATGCACCCAGCTCGCTGGAAATGCATTCTGAAGGGCTCGTGCAGGACCTCCAGAAACCGAGCCTTGCTCGTGTGCACATGATGGTGTGCACAGTGTGTGCATGGTGGGGCCACCTGGGACTGGGCAGAACCCAGTCCTCTGTTTCCTGGCTCCACCACTGTTCGCACATATTCTTGTGTGCACACATTCCCTTGGCTCAGAAGCATTTTTTAACATATATAACTACTACAGTCATCTCATATATTCAACATCTCAGTGAAGAGCAAAGAGTGAGATGTCACCCAGCTGGAGAGGAGAGCTGGTCATGTGGTAGCAAGCATGACTTGTCTCCATAGCTAAGCAGGGTCTGCCCTGGTTGCATATGAATGAGAGACTTGATGTGTGAGCACTGCAAGATATTCCCCTCAGGGGATGAAGCCGCTCTGGGAAGAGCAGAAGATTTCAAGTTCCCTCCCTGGCTTCTCCAAGAAAGGGCTGAGAGAGATTCCTGCCTGCAACCTTGGAGAAGCCGCTGCCAGTCTGTGAAGACAATACTGAGCTAGATGGACCAATGGTCTGACTCAGAATATGGCAGTTTCCTATGTTCCTATGGTGGGTGGTTTCTCCTCTCAAATGGGCCAAGGGACATCCCCCACAACCCAGTTCAATTATAGCTATGCCCCTGCTAGGAGATATCAGGAGTTATCCTCTAGGTTTAGACCATATGGTGTTATGTTCTGCCGGTTATAGTCCTCCTGAAGGTGACCATCTCTAAGCATAAGTGATACATTGCAATATGATCCATAATCCAGGATCGTTTGGCCATTTAAGGCAGTTGTTAATGTCCATTGATTGCCATAACACTATATTTCACATATACACTGCAGTACCTCCCCCCAGATACCTTCATAAGGACTATCTGAAGGTACTGAATAGGTGGGAAAGTAGTGTTAAATTCACTGTGGTCAATGGACATTAACAACTGCCTTAAATGGCAGTTGCCAATGTCCATTGATCACAAATGGCTACAATGACTACATTTCCACCTATGCATAGGAACATAGAAAGCTGCCATATACTGAGTCAGATCACTGGTCTTTCTAGCTCAGTATTGTCTTCACAGACTGGCAGTGGCTTCTCCAAGGTTGCAGGCAGGAATCTCTCTCAGCCCTCTCTTGGAGAAGCCAGGGAGGGAACTTGAAACCTTCTGCTCTTCCCAGAGCGGCTCCATCCCCTGAGGGGAATATTTTACAGTGCTCACACTTCTAGTCTCCCATACATAAGCAACCAGGGTAGTCCCTGCTTAGCTAAGAGGACAAGTCATGCGTGCTACCACAAGACCAGCTCTCCTCTCTAAGGAGAAAGAAGTTACCACCCAGATACTCCCAGATAGTTCTTATGAGAGTATCTGGGGGGAGGTGCTATAGTCACATGAAATGTAATTTTTAGGCATTCCAATGGCATTAACAACTGCCTTAAATGGCAAAATGATCCATGATAGAATGCTGGTGCAGCAGTGATCTTATGAGAAATCAGAATAATAACCACCTCATTCTTTTTTTCTAAGAGTCTACTCTTCTGACTGGTGAGGTCACCTAATATACCATTTTGCAAACGATGCAACAGTCAGCAATTCACAATTTTTGCAAACGAAGCAATTGTAATTTTTAATTATATTCTAAAATGACGTCTTTCTGATTAAGATGGCTGGTATCTTCTAATTAGAAGTGGCCTATCAAAACTTAACAAGTACTCCCAAATCACCCCCTTGGGAGGCTATGGCCTTGCCCTGAGACAAGGGACGATAAAAGTTTAGGTCATGGATTTGGTTTTTGATTTTTTTTTTTCCTTTTGAGCAATTCATTGACCACAGTGAATTTATACTGAAGTAGTCATGGGTCCCTTGTTTTGGGGTTCTGTGCTTTATGTTGCCTGGTCTGATTTGCAACCAGAAAGAGCCAACAGAATAGAAAGAGCCAACAGAAATAGCACTGTGATCCTGGATTATTGATGAGTAGTTTAAGTATCGGTCTTGGGTAGCTTTCCCTAATTGCCACAAGTAGGATGTGTTGTGCTTTGGTGGGGTGTGGGGGTGTGTGTGTAGACACACCTCTCTCTCTCTCTCTCTCTCTCTCTCTCTCTCTCTCTCTGTGTGTATTTGTTCCCCTTTTTTTCTCTTATTCCATCCTTGCCCATCTGATATCAGCCTTGGAGTATCAAACACATCATTCCTGTGCAGGGACCCTGTTCTGTGTCACTTGAACTGCCCCAATCTGGAAGGCCACCAAGGTCAAGGAAGGACCAGGATTTAAGTTTCTTAAGTGCAATGTGTGAGACACTATCTGACACTGTTTATAGATAGAGTTTGCCTCTGATTGACTACAGGATGGACGTTAAAAGCCTTGGTCCATGAGTTCAAACACGTTAACTTTTGAAGTGATGTTTGAATTAGTGTAATAAAAGAGTCAGGGTGGGGGTGTTGATATAATACCCCCAAAAGAAAGGCCAAACTAAAAAGGTTGGAAAATATTTTCAGAGGTGATGAGAGTGTCTAAAGGTGATGGTGCCAAATGCTATATTATCATGGACTCTGGGGTGGAATTTATTTATCAGATTTGTGAATTATGAGACAAAGCTCCGGCAGTGACGGAATAACACAGCTGACAAAATACAGAGGGCACATTTTCGCAGGCAATTGTAGGTCTCTGAAGAAGTCAGTAGCAAACATGTTTGGCAATTCCAGAGATCAGTCAGCCCTAAGAAGGGCAGTGTATGTTGGATAATCTCCCAAATAATTCAACATTAATTGCCAACACAAAGCAGAGAGAAAGACAGGACTCTGATTCCAAAGACTTGTTCACTTCTTGGCAACTTGCTGCATCCCATAGATTAATGGATTAACAAACCGGCCAAATTAAGAGTGCTGGAACTGGTCGGTCACATTCTTTGAAATGTTTTCAGATGAAAGCATTCAAGATGTAGCTAGCACACAGACCAGCCAAGGGTGTTGGTGTGGCGTTTGGAACTCATGTTTGATTAGTCATTAACACAGAGAGATTTTGCTAGGCACCAGTGGTCTCCTCTTCTATTGACACTAAGAGTTCACATTGACTATGAATGTGGATCATTGTTCAGAAAGCCAGAAGCCACTTCTCAAAGCGAGATAAAACTTTGAGGCTGAAGTCATTTACAGCCCAATTCATGTTTACTCAGAAGGAATTTCACTGAGTTCAATAGGGCTTACTTTCTAATAACTGTACTAAGGTTTATCCCAATAAGCAAGATCCTCCTCACATTACCTCTACATTATTGGTTGGAGGATCTTGGAACTAATCTCCACCAATAATGGTATAGCACCAAAGTCCATCACTGTCCTAACAAATATGTCAATGTGTAGGTATGAATGCCTACAAAGAAAGCAGCTGATTGCCTCAGATGCTTTTGATGTCCTAGTCAATATCATTCAGTGATGTGATGTGAGCATTATCCACTATTATTAAATCCTACCCCCCAGGACAAAATAAGCTATCAGGGCACAATTTAGTGCTTTCCCTCATACATCCAAATTGCCCCACAGTGAAAAGGAACCCCCATTTACTCCCTTTGTGTTATTATATTTGCCTCCTCATCATGTCACTCAGTTGTCACCATCTGAACCATTGGAAAGATGAGGCAAATCCTCAGTGTAAGATGTCCTAGAGGTCTGAAATGCACAGCCACACCGTACAATGCTATCAAGACAGTGCTGCAGGAAGACCAGGCAACTGTGGTTTCCACCATCCTATTTTCTCCCAAGACATTCTGGTGCTCCCAGTGGTTGCCCACACAGACATTGAGAGAGATCATGCTACTCACATTAGGAAACCATGACAGGGAAATAAAATAATATTTTTGGACCCTGCATAATTGAAAAGCAGCAGCAGATGCCCATTAGAGGCAACATCTGAGTTTGGAATGAGTATGGCATACTGACCAATATCTATGCAGTGAGGAAGCAATATTAGAAAGAAAGAAATCCAGTTAGCCCTGTCAGTCTACAGGAGCAGCAATATTTTACCTTCCAAGGCAAAATGGCTGACCAGAGCCAGTGGTTTATCTCTCAGTGCTAGACAATTTATTTAGTACTTGCACTAATCCCTTTTATGGTGATTTTTCAGTTTAAGTCTGCTCAGTTTTTCAAAAGATCTGGCAGTAGAGTTGCTTATCTTTCAGAAGAAACAAACCATTCCCCAATTGAATAAATACTATTTTGGATACCAGTAGAATACTTTCTCAGGAGAATCTTTATCCTTCGTAATACAAAAGGGATTCGGGAACAGGTGGCCTACTTCTTTCCGAGGTGCGTGACCTGTGACTGGGATGTACCGCTTCAGATTACAGGTGGAAGCTCACTTCACAGAATGCAACCATACAAAAAGAAATCCTTGCTTTAACATGTTGAAAGCTAGGCTGAAACCCTTCTCCCTTATAGCCAGTTTTTGTATGGATAATTATTTGTTTTGCATGGAGAACTTCAATCATGTGACTTCAGCCACTCTGAAGTACAGCCCAAACACTTTTTCTTCACAGCATTGATGAGAACTATGCTCAAAGTACATTGGGTTAAAAACTGGGTGTAGTTAGGGGAGCTCATTCAATATAGCTAAATTCTGCATTCAGGCTAAAAAAAAAAAAGTCCCCATTTATACTCTGCTCTTCCTCCAAGCAGCCCAGTGTGGTGTTAAGTTTCTCCTCACAACAACCCTGTGAGTTAGGTTAGGCTGAGAGAGAAGTGACTGGCCCAGTGTCACCCAGCTAGTATCATGGCTGAAAGTGGATTTGAACTCCAGTCTCCCTGGTCCTGGTCCAACACTCTAACCACTCTAACCAGGCATCATCTCATACTGCACTCTAACCACTACACCACACTGGCTTCTATGGTAATCTTTATGTCCAACAGCTATGATCATAAGGTATACGTATTGATTGACTGATCATGGTAATCACTGCAGTTTAAGCAAATGGACATTTTCTACTTAAAATGTTTCATTCCTATCTCCCTTGTTCCCTGAACCTGAACCGGCCCCTGTTGAATTTGTTCTGCAATGCAAATGGAGTGGGGCAGACATGATGGGGCATAGCTTAATGCATGGCTTGCAGGAATTGGATGATTACAGCCTGTATTCTACCAAAGACAACCACAGGGCTCTGAGGGTGCCAGGAGTCGAAATCGACTTGACGGCACACTTTACTTACAACCTGGGTAGAACTCTATTGCACAGCAAATTGCTTAGCAGAGAGATCCTTTGGTTGCCAACTGCATTTGGATTGTCACTACCTAATGAACACTAGTGCAGGTTCGACGTTGAGCCAGTTTGGTTCGACGGTCTGGGGTTTGATCCGACCCCGGACCGAACACCCCCTGTTCCAGGCGTGGGGGAGGGGGGTTGCGAAAATATTTTTTAAATTAACTTTTTAAAATTAATTTTTTTTGAAAAAAATTAATCACCAACCCACCCACCCCGACCGAACCGGGGGGGGCAGTTCGAGGGGCTGCCGGACCGAACTGGCCTGGTCAGGTTTGAGTCTGGTCTAGACTTGAACCAAACTGGGCCAGCCGGTTCCGTGCACATCCCTAATGAACACAAGAAACTCCTTTATACTGAGTCACTGAGTTTTATACTGATAAAACTTCTGTTTTATCAGCACTGAATGGCAGTGGCTCTCCAGGACTTTAGGCAGGGGTCTTTGCTGGAGATGTCTGGGATTGAACCTGGGACCTCCTATATGCCAAGCAGATGCTTTACCACTGAGCTACAGCCCTCTTGCTGCCACCCAAGTGATGCCAATCCTTTTCCTGCACAAGCACAAAATTGCTACCATGTAGCCCAGCATCTTTGGATCTCTCTCTTTTTTTCAAAGGCAATACTAAGTGCCTCAGAGGAAGCCAAGGGTCAATTATGAAGTGACAATTCCCTGTTTGTAGAACTTCTCAGAGTCTAGGAATGCCTATCCTAACCCTCTTGACTAAAACAGCAAGAAGAGCTGCAATATACAACTTATTAATCATATTATGTGTACAAGAAATCCCCAGATTTAACACATTTCTCTCCACTCTCTCTCACATGGGGAGACAGTGAAACAAATAGATCCTAAATGTGTTTTTCCCCCATGAGGCAAAGCCAGAGAGTGCCCATAAATACAGCAGTCGGAGCTCTGCTGTTGATTCCCAGAGGGGGGGAAACTAAGTTAAACTCTCTCTCCTCATGGCTCATCTAGGCCTGTAGGCAGAAATATTTTGGCAAGAGGAGCGGGGGGGGGGAGCTAAAGGTACACTGGTATTGTTAAGTCAGTGCAAAATAGCAAGAACCTTAATTCAAGCAGTTATTAAGTGTTCAAATACTTCATTTATTCAATAACTGTAATCAAATTTAAATCATAACACTTTTGAAGAAAAGCCAAAGTGCCTGTTGACCTTTCCAGTGCTTTGCATCATCATGGTTGACACGATGAGGAGAATTACTTAATACAGCCCTCTCGACATTTAAAAGACAAGTTAGGCAATGCCTTTTAATTTCAGTTGAAAACTAGTAGTAAGCACTACTTTGTGTAATTCTCCTCATCGTGTCAGCCATTGGCTAGAGCACAGAAAGGCAAGAGCAGATTGCTTCTTACTGGGCAAAGGGGCAGAATACTGCCTGCACATATTTCCTTATACCTTTCTAAGTAAGGGTCAGACTAATTATCACGTTCAACACATCTCTCTGCCCTCCAGTTTTTGTTATTTTGTTTTTAAATAGCACCCGCTGTGGGGTGACCTAGATTGGGACTGTTATATGGTGGGTGAGTAGGTGGTTAAACATTGCCCCCACCCCACCCCCGTTAACCCTTTCCCCACATGCTGTAGTCCCAACAAAATTATCCCATTGCTCTGGGAGGCCTTGCCCTGGGAGGAACACTGCCATTGGTGCCATTGGCTGAATTGGTGGGCCCTACAGTTTGTATTTTAAAAAAAACAGAAACAGACAGCCAAAAATTATCTAGTTTGACCATAAAAGGCATACAGACTTAGGGGGAAATCCATTCCCTCACCACATCCATCCTTTCCCCTCCTATACATGGAATGTTTCTACCCACAACCCATCCTTCTCCTTCCCTCCCCACAGATGCACAGAGCAGTCTGTAGGTACTGTGTTCTACCTTTGCATTGCAACATGCAGCTAATGGCATCTTATTATTATTATTTTTTAATGAGAGTTGAAAACTCAGGGAAACAGCCTGGAATACAAGTCTGTACTCATCACAAATTCTTGGACTAGGCAGCTTGACAGGAAATGTACGGAACAGGAAAAGAAAGCTATCCATAGGGTTTGGCTGCCCACATTCTTTAATCAAAGTATTTCTAGCCTAGGGCTGGATCCAAAATACTGGGCAATGAGCTCCAAGTACCCACAGGGACTTTGGGCTTGTGGTCTTTATTTTTATTTTAATGATCAGTAATTTATTAAGATGCTTCATGATCTATAACAATAATTAATAGAAATGTAGGAGATTTTAACTAAAAATTAAAATTAAGGCTCTAAGGCTTTGAAAAACTAAGATATCCTTTTGGGTGGTACTAAACTATTGGTAAGAAAAAAATATAATTAGATTGTGTGCTTGTTATGATTTTGGGCCTCTGTGGGGTTAATGAAGAACCAGTTTTCTGTTTTTGACTAGATCAGGAGTCGGGGGGGAAGGATCAAGAACAGCAGCCTACTTTCCTCATCCCCCTCATGTCTCTCCTGAAACTGAGAGGAATTTTAAGATGTGTAGCAGGGGGGCAGGATCTGTAGTTCCAAGGGGGAAAGTAAAAAAAAAAAACTGGGCATGCCCAAGCTCTGGAATATATCTATGGCATCTCTTGAGATCCCAGCCTATGTCTCCTAGACCCCTTTAAAACTTTCCCCACTTGTTTCTTCACCTTCCAAGAATGTAGCATGTACATTACTACTGCTACTAGTTGTCAGTCTTTGGTCTTGCCTGTCCCCACAACAGTCCTGTGTGGCAGGTAAATATTAGTCCCATATTGCAGATGTTTAACAGAACTAGAGAGATAGCAGGCCATTTCAGACTTACCAAAGCAGACCCAGCCAAGCATGGATTTAAACCAAACTGAGATACAAATCTCTTTTTCTATTGTACCAAACTGATCCTCAATGCTGAGGAATCCCAAATTAGCATTAAATGCAATGAGAAGGACCTGCCCTGCTCTAAAACAAAAATGTCCTAAGCATTACTTAGTAGTAGTCAGCATGGAGCCACAAAAGGGACTTTTGTTTTTCTAAAATCCAGCTTTCAGGGAACTGGGAACCAGACAACTGAATATGGTTCCCGTGTGAATGCCAAGCTCTCCCACTAGCCATGGGAAGCCAAAAGAATTCTTCAAAGGCTGGAATATTCTCCATGTAGTAAGATAAAAATACAACTTATTCTTGTTGTTCTATTTTGATTCTACAGCTGGGCTTTAAACCAAATGGAATGTTTCTTGTCTTGAGCAAACTAGTCAAAATATGACTTCAAAATGGAGTGAGAAAATGCTCAGTATTCAACCTCCAAAGAACAGAAGTGCACATGTTTCTCTTCTCTGCATAGGACGTCTCTCATAGGCAATGAGAGTAGTCCTATGCAGATATTCAGTGAATGTGCGAAGGGAAGAATTGGGACCATGCCTGCTGTCCCTGCTCCCACTCTTCAAATATTCATCCAAAGGCGCTCTGAACAGAGCCTATGCACATTTTTCTGTACACCTGATTAGGAACCTTGCCTGTTGCATACATGGTACAGATTACTAGTTCAGGCCTTTAGATGAATGTGTGAAGGTTGGGAGTGGGGACAAGAAGTACCATCTCAATCCCGTCCCCCCATCCTGCCCCCCACCATGTTCGCTGAATGTCAACACAGTGCTGGTATTGGGCCTGATCTTCTATATGGTATTGACCCTTTGGTCTGCATGCATTAAGGTAGCCAAACTTGGATGATACATTCAGTAAACAGAAAAGGAGTGCCAATGATTAGGAGAAAGTGAAAAGAGCAAGAGGCAATAACCATGCCTGTTAAACTGAATTTCCATTTAATCTCTTGCATTCTTTCTTGGAGGTGACTTTCCGGTAGCTAAAGTTTCCAAAGGACTTCCAAATTTTGGCACGGAACTTATAATTCCTAGTACTACCATAGGTCATAATCTTTGCCACTGCACCAAACATAGGAAGCTGCCTTATACTGAGCCAGACCATTGGTCTAGCTGCTCAGTATTGTCTATACCAGTGTTTCTCAACCGTCAGTCTGCAGACCGGTGCCAGTCCATGAGGCATTGGATGGATACTGGTCCGTGAGGTATCACTAATAAAAATCACCCCCACAAAAAACAATTTCGGGCCAGCAGGGGCCACACTAAAGCTCTGCGAAGCTCATTTCCAGGCAGCCCTTGCTGCTGGATAATGTTCATTTTGAGGAAGCGAAATGAACATCATCCAGCAGCAAGGGCTGCCTGCCTAGAAATGAGCTCTGGAGAGCTTGCCTGGGCTCAATGGACCCTGGGCCACGCCCCCTTTGCACATGACATCACTGGGGGTAGAGGGTGGTGGCAAGGGGGGGCAACCCCTTTATTAACTGTTGGCCCAGGAAACCACGCAGGAGGAATGTACTTCAAAATTGTTGAGAAACACTGGTCTATACTGACTGGCAGTGGCTCTCCAAGGTTTCAGGCAGGAGTCTTTCCCAGTCCTACCTGGAGATGCCAGAGATTGAACCTGGGACCTTCTGCATGTAAAGCAGATGCTCTACCATTGAACTGGTGCGTGTGCAGCCCAAGGCAGCTGTATACAAAAATCTCCATTTTGGAAAGTCAAGAGCAGAGTTCTTCACACATCTTCCCCCTCTCAGTGTACTGTAGTTCCACTACAGAATCACGAGTGGTAGTTCATAAGAAACACTCCACACACAATCATTTGAAAGAAAGATGGTGCAGCAGGAGGGGAGAGACATGAAGGCACAGACTTCTCCACATGATTCGGAGCAGACAGCAGATGTATAAACTTTTGCACAAGTTCCAAGCACGAACTTACTCCCTGTACACATGCAACAGCAAGCTTTTGCCCTACTTCCTGGCGTTCTTACCCTCTGTACACATGCTGAGTAGGGACCTTGCACAATTTTCACAGCACAACCTGCCAGCCAGCTCTTAGATCCCAAGATCTTGCCCCTTTATCATCACCACTTTGTGGCAACTGTTTAGCAGCTTCAGCTGATACGTCAGCTCTGCCCATTTCTGGTGGGAAATGACCTTGAAACAGTGGTATATATGCTGGTACCTTCTAGGCTTGTCTGCTGTAATGCACTCTCTCTGGGGCTGCCTTTGTACATTGTCCAGAAACTACAGTTGGTACAGAATGCGGCAGCCAGACTGGTCTCCAGGATAACCCGAAGAGACCATATAACACCGATCTTAAAGGAACTACACTGGCTGCTGCTATGTTTCTGAATGAAATACAAAATGCTGGTTATTACCTATAAAGCCCTTAACGGCTTGGGTCCAGGTATTTAGGAGAGCACCTCCTTTGTCATGAACCCTCCTGCCTATTAAGATCATCTGGAGAGGTCCAGTTACTGCTACCACCAGCTCGTTTGGTGGCCACTCAGGACCGGCCCTTCTCTGTGGCTGCCCTGGAGCTCTGGAATGCACACTCCCTGTTAAAATCAGAGTTTCTTCATCTCTGGCTCTCTTTAAAAAGACCCTTAACATGCAGCTGTTGTCTCAGGCTTTTAATTAATTTTAATTGCTTTTGGATTATAATTGTTTTAATCATTTTATCCTGTTTTTGTATTTGTTATATTTTAACTTAACAGCGCCTAGGGATGCACATGTCAGGCAGTATAGAAATATGATAAAATAAATAAACAAACAGGGGAGAAAGGTGTGTTCTTCTCAGAATGCAATCACACTAGGAAGTAGCACAGAAGCTCACTGCAGTATGTGTATGGAGAGTAAGATTGTGCAAAAGCTTTCCGCGTCCTGCAGTTTATTGACATCTAGAAAGACTTTTGAAATATTGAAAAGGTTAACTGAAAAGTGTAATGCATATAGACACACACACACACACATACTTACTAGGGCTTCCTTGCTTAGGCTGGAGGGGAGGGAAAGGTATCATATTTGACACAATTTCAGTGCAGAGATGAAGTTCGCATAAGAATTCCAGGGAGAATAATAAATCAATGAAAAATCTCTTTCACCTGGGATAGTAGAGTTTCACCAACAATGACAGGCAAGCCGCCTAAACCAAAGACATTGTGGTTGGGCAAGGGAGTGGGGGCGGGGGGCAGACCACTCTTGCCTCAGGCATCCACACACAACCAAAACACAGCTAACATTACTGCAGACGTTTGAATGAATATTCATGGGACAAGTTTTGCAGTCACCGACCACTGCCAGAGTATCACGCGCATTGCTTGAACTTTTGCTCACGGAGAAAGATCCCCAGTTCTGAATGGTTCCTTTACAGCTTTAATCTGTTTGTTTTAGTCCTAGAGACACACAGTTCTGAGCCAGCCGTGGAAGAGTCGTAGGCCTCTCGTGTAAATGTATTCCACTTCAGGGTGCACATAGCTACAGTACAAGAGGCAATTAAAAGATCTGGTGGGAAAAGGAAATAACTTAATGGCCAGCTGTCCTTGTGTTCTGGAGTGTGGGGCTACAGCAACTAATAATAGATGAAGTTTGACATGTTTTTCTTGTGTTTCGACTGGGACTGCTGTGACATTAATTCAGCCTGTGCCCTGGTACTTATGGTAAGCATTCTCTTTGTGTCCTATTCTACATCTCAAGTCTTGCATGTGACCACATGTAAATGTGTATTTTTTTTTAATGGCCCTGTAATCTAGGGCTTTTAAATCCCCCATCGCTCCAAGGCATACAGTGAGCCGAAGCAACCGGCAAAGCTAGCACAGTGTTTGGGTTTTCAGCTCCGATGGCTTGCTTTTTTCCAGCTGGGTTCAGATTGTTGCCCAGCCTTTTGCATCCGCGTATGGAGTACAGCAAAGATAAGATCGTTGCACCAATTAACCTTGAAGGGCCTGTGAACAAGCCTCATTAAGAAAATAGTCAAACACATTTATATCTAAGTACCTTATTGACTTCGACTTTAGATCATATTTCTGAAGGGAGAGATTGAGGTCATTTGCACCATCAAAGACTGTGTTCTACCCGGGTTTGGGAGCTGTGTGTGCTCCCAATTTTTGGTTGTGTGGAAGCAATGTAGGCGACAAACCTGGGCAGAAGTGATTGCGTGGAAGCCACCTTGCTTCTACACAATCACTTCTGCCCAGGTTTTCCCCCTACCTTGCTTCCACACAACCAGAAATTGGGAGCACACACAGCTCCTAAACCCGGGTAGAACACAGTCTTTGATTGTGTGAATGACCTCATTCACTCACTTCTCATGCTTTTTTTCACCACTATGGAGCCTGCTTATTTGATTACTTACCACATTTCTGTCTTGCTTCTCTTCTCATGAACTCAGGGCAGTATATACGAGTCTCTTCCCACTCCCCATTTTTTTCCCTCACAACAACCTTGCAAGGTAAGTTAGGTGGAGAGGAAGAGACTGTCCACCCAGTGAACTTCCTGGCTGAATGGGGATTTGAACATAGGTCTTGCAGGTCTTTGTCCAATACTCAAACCACTATGCCTCAAATCCCTGTGGTTCTACCATTTTCAAGCTATTGGATTTCAATGTGGCCGGGCGGGGGGAGGGGGGATTCCCTTTAATTATTTATTTATGAACAAGAAACATTGGCTGGCATGACACATGGCACTTGCAAGTACCGGAGACATCAGCTCCGCTGCTGCTGATGACCCAGAAGCAGCAGGGCCACTGAGAGAACCGGCATTAGTGCTGCGAGCATTACTCTGTTTATTCCCATTGTCATGAATGTGGAAAACTGCAGTAATGCTCATAATGTACTACCACTTCTCTCAGTGGCCTCGCTGCTTCCGGGTCTTCTTCTGCAGCAGCAGCAGCGGCAATGTCTTCTCTACACGTAAGTACTGTGCCTCCTGTCAGCCAGTGTAGTGCAATGTTGCTATTCTTTACCTTCAGATACTTTAAAACAAGTCTCACCTGCCTGAATATCGACAATAACTGAAATAGAAAACAGCTCTTGAACTTTTGAAACTCCCTATACAGGGACATAGGGAAACTCCCAGTGGCCCGGGGACAAGGTTGTTTTGGGGGCTCTCTGTGCACCCCAGTGCTGAAGCCATGCCCCCTACTTTCCAGCCCCAATGCCACACCTCCCCCTCCATTTACCTGTGGCTGTGGCGGCATTCTGGCTTCTCGGCGGGCTGGCTTCTCTCAGGCCAGCAAGCATACCTCCCCATTCCCTGGCCAGTGCACTGGTTTCTCTCGTGCCTGCATGTGGGCCTACCCATTGAGTAGGGAGATCATCGCATGCTGTGACATCACGGCACGCGACGCTCTCCCTACTAAGTGAGGAGGCCCACATGCAGGCATGAGAGAAGCCGGTGTGTCAGCCAGGGGATGGGGAGATCTGTGTGAGATCTGCATGAGAGAAGCCAGCTCGCTGAGAAGCCCGACCGCCGCCACCACCACCACCAAGGGGGAAATGGCAGCGGACAGCACAGTGGTGTATGGGGGTGGGGCAGCAGGGCCCTTCTGGGACCTTTGACCCTCCAGGCCCAGGGACATTTGCACCCCCTCGTCCAATGGACGCTATGCCCATGTCCCTATAAGAATGCATATGTTTAAAGAGGTGAGTTTTTAAAAGGACAGTGACTGAGGGGCATAGGGTTCAACAAATAGGATTCCAGCACCAGGAGATTTTTTTTATCCCTTTGCACAGCTCAACTTGCCCTGCCCACCATGCTAGTGCAGAAGCAGTAACAGACATGGCTTTATAGGTACTGGGGGTGGGGGGGAGTCCCTGCATGGTGCAGTCCAGGAGTACAATAGCAGCCCTAGAACCATGGCTGGCAGAGAAATACTGGCACCATTGCCAGGAGACCATATTCCATGGTCTCACAGGAAATGGTAATCATGAGGCAAGTAGAGAGGAAGCAAGCCATTGGTTTTGCCTATGATGCAGTACGACAGAGACAGTGGCTGACATCTGGGAGTACCTGAGCAACTGCACCAGTGCAGTGGGAAAGTGGCAACTTTTGACACTCTCCCCTTCCCCAGGAAGCCCTTTGTGCCACCTGAAAATGTGTCCCTGAGGTTTGAAGCTCAGGGACATATTTTCAGGTGGCACACAGGGCTTCCTGGGGGATGGGAGGTTATAAAAATGTGCCTTTCCCCAGTGCACTGGTGCAGTTAGTTGGGAAGTCCTGTTAGGAACTTTTTAACTTGTCATGTGAACCACCCTTTTGTTATAGAAAACAGATGCTTACAGGGATAGCAATTTCCCCTAAAAGTAATGTTATCTGTTCTATACAGGTGGCCCTCGATATCTGAAATCCTGGCACCCATGATTTTGTGTATCCGCAGTAGGGTCATAGAGACCCAGTTTCTTTATTCACGGGGTAAAAATTGGGCTACTTTCATCTATCTGTGGTTCTTGAGTGGCTGGAAATGGTTTTCATCATTTCCTGCCTCCATTTTGTAGTGCTGAGCAATTTTGTGGCTCTCTCCTTTTAAAAAGAAAAAAGAAAAGAAAAAAGCTAAAATAAAAAAATCTGAGGATTTGGAAGTTTGGGGGGAAAGCCTAACTGGCTGGAGAGCTAGAGAGCAAGGTACTGTGCTTATTTACACACACACCGATCACTTTTCTTGCAATTTTCAGCCCACACCAGTGTGCTTAGGAACCTAACCCCTCCAATCCCCATAGGGTTAAGGTCTCATTATCCATGGAAATAGGTGGGAACGCAACCGCCGCAAATAACAAGGGCCACCTGTATTACCTCTTGTAGGTAACTCCAGATCTTTGCTCTGTAGGCCAGGCTGGATGTGCTGCTCTTTATTTGGCATCTTTAACTATTTATAAAGGAACCATTTGCCCAATTCATCACTGGTGATGGGCCCTCAGTTCCCACATTTTATTATTTTTTTATTTGGTGCATTTTTATACCGCCCCAACCCAAGGCCTCCGGGTCTCTGCACATGTATACAAGACTCTTAATTAACTCTGCTGATCAAACGGGAAACAAATTCACACTCCTAGGAGGACACAGTTGGTATACACCAAAGTACAATATGAGTTTGTTTTGCTTCAAATATAATCAGGGAGCTGCTGCATGCATTGGCTTCTTGATCTGCATACTTGGGGCAGAATAAACCCTTCATATGGGACTTCAGAGAGAACTAAGGATTATCTCCATATCAGAAAAACACTCATGTGCAAAATAACCTGAACGTGGTGTCCATTTAGGCACTTTCACCAGCATCAAATGATTATTTGCAAGTATGAAACATATCAGGGATTTTTTTAAAACATTCAGAAACACAGCTTTTGTGTCAGCAGGTACCACCTCAAATTCACTCTTTTTCAATAGAAATAGTTAACCCATTCAGTTGTGAGGCAATCAGTAGAGTGCATGTGCATGTGTGAATAACTTTCTCCTGACACAATTCCCATAGCTTCACTTCTGAATCACTTTGGAGCCACATGGATTTCAAGAGCCTCCAAAGTGAAAGTGACAAGAAACTGACACATCTAGCTGTTTAAAGGAGACACTGAGGACTTTTTATGGGCCTTAAACTCTGTGAGCATAAAGTGCAGCCTAAAGGAATATAGGAAGATCCTTCTCTTCTTTTGCTCTGCGATGAATGAATGGTTTTGTGTTTTCACTTCTCCATTTTTGCTGCAAGAGCCCTAGCAATTAGTGCACAGTTAGGAAATGCACACAGGACAGAAGCATCTCTGTGAAATCAAGCCTTAACATGATATCAAAATATTTCACTTGCAAGTCTTGGCAGCTGGACAGTATATAGCAAAGCAGGGCCAATTTCCCTAACCCTGGATTAGTCAACAGTGGGTTCATGGGTCTAACATTTCACAAAATATTTTCCCACATTTGTCCGACTGCAGTTTGAAGGGTGGAGCTGACAACATAAATGTGCCCTAAGGTGCAAATCCTGGCCCGTTTCCCTTGGGGAATCTTTGAGACCATCTATTACATATGCAGATGCCAGTAATCAAGAGATCTCCATGGGTCCTAGTAATTATTCCCTAGACTTTGCCACTAGCAATAAAAATCCCATTTGTCACAGCTTGTTTGCAGCACTGCTCTCATCTCCATAGTGGTGGCATTAATTAGCAAAAACTTGTGAACATGCTTGCCGTTTATGAGTTAATGGCAAACACAAAACAAAACCTCACACTAACCAAGGGATCCCCATGTATTCCGGTTGGTTTAATTCCAGCAATCAAAGTCCAGCCAGAGAAACATCTCAGTTGGAGTAACTCCTCCTGCTTCTAGCAGTAAGAAGGAAATAATTGGAGAGGGGCGGGGGTGTCTCCGTTTCTCATTAGGGGAGCGATTTCAATGAAGTTCCTATGCAGATGGATGGCAAATTTCTCGGATAATCAATCAAAGCCTTCCGATGGCCAAGTGCTATCATTTGCTGGGGCCTGGAGAGCTACTGTCTGCCCCCTGTTTGAAGGCATCAAGCCTCAGCCCCACAGGATGCTTTCTGAACTAATCTTCCATGAAAGGCCAGGAGATATTAGGGCTGCTATAAACTTTCCAGGCACTTTAGGTTACCATACCATCCTGCTGAGGAAGGAGCACTTCTCAACACCAATGACATCTGCCACACACATAATGAAAACAAATCAGATGGAGATGGGAAGAAGTGTGAGGGGGAGGGGACTCTTCAGAGTTTTCTCACATCCGAAACTAGTTTGTGTTGTGTTCCTAATAGAGACTTCTCTGTAGCCAGCTTCAGGAAAGCGAAACACATTTCTGCCATTCTGCTCTTCCATTGGGGTTCGGGGTCTGCTACAGATCAGCCTTCAGGAATTTAAAACAAAACAGAACACAGTTGCTTCAATGTTGGTTTCCAGTTTTGTGGCTTTCATTCATTTTCTTCTGCAAAATGTCCAGCAAACACTGGAACTGTGCATTTTGTTCTAACAAATATATTTATTTTAAACCACTATCTTTCTTTAGGGCACCAATGTGTCAAAGTTGGCTTTTTCTCCCACTACCACTACAACAAGCCTGGGACAGATAATGGTATGAATGCAGTGGAACACTGAAAGTTGGTGCATTGTGTGTTTACATTTATTAATCACAGACTCATAGTTGCTTTGATCGCCCCCGCCCCCCAAAAGCAGCTCAAATGTGAAAAGGATGAGTGGCAGATAAAATGTTTGCCTGACTGATTGCTGTTTGGTTTAGGTTGTAAGATGGAGAGGAATGCCTGATGCTGATTGTTAAGAGTACTATATAAATATTTATTTATTTATTTATTTTTACATTTTATATCCCGCTCTTCCTCCAAAGAGCCCAAAGCGGTGTACTACATACTTAGGTTTCTCCTCATAACAACAACCCTGTGAAGTAGGTTAGGCTGAGAGAGAAGTGACTGGCCCAGAGTCACCCAGCTAGTCTCATGGCTGAAAGGGGATTTGAACTCGGGTCTCCCCGGTCCTAGTCCGGCACTCTAGCCACTATACCACGCTGGCTTGACATATTGGACATATATTAAGACATATTAAGACATATTGGCCCCATTTTACAGTGGGAAAATTGAGGCCAAGATGCTAATTTGTGGGGAGAGGAAGTGAATATAGCACTGTATATCTGAGGTATCTTGGCCTCAATTTCCCCTAATAGTGGAATGGGATAAGTCATTATAAATATCATGGAGTTGTTATGATGTTTGTGGAGCTCTTTGCACATTTTTACAAATATAAACAACCTAATTAGTAAGGTTAATTCAGACTTAAGATGAATGAATGAGATTCCGCTGCCACCAGAATTAATAAAGGTCAGGGGGCAGGTGCCGATAGTCTGATGGGAAGTTGAAGGAATCTCTCAGGCCATTCTTACACCTTTCTCCCAATTAAAATTAATGAGAACCACCTTGGAGTTAATTTAATTCACAGAACAAGGGCTGAGTGTGAAATCTTTACAGACCAATAACCCAGTCAAGAGTTTAAAATGGGATGTAGTTAAGAAGACCAGCTATGTTGAGGCCCTTATTAGCAAACTTTCTCTCTGTTTTCCCCCAAGATGACTCTACCTGAATGCATGTTAAAACACATGAGCAAAGCCATACAGTTCTGGAAGCGTCCCTTCCTTTGGCAAACATTATGCTTGTTGTCATAAAGTCTGTCAAAGGAGGGGGCAACCAATGTAGACAATTCCAGACGACTTATTGATAATTGCTTCATGCAGTCCTAACAATGACCAGGTCTATTCTCTATAGCCAAATGAATACAGACACTCTCCTCTCTCCATGTCTTGCAGCAGATGCTTCAAGAACCCCTGTAGACAAGCATTACAGAAATAATGGCTATTTCCCAGGCAGAATTCCTTCTGATCTCTGCTAAATGGAGATTGATTTCTCCCTTAACATACAAGTACTTTGGTGCATTTCAATCCCATTTTTTCTTACTGGTTATACTGAAAAGTCTGAGAACAAATAAAAGTATTATATTTTATTATTGGTTATTATTACTATTACTATTACTATTATGATTATATTATGTATATCTTGCTTTTACACAGTGGCTTGCAGAAATCACAAAGACAACTGATAGCATCCAGGCTAGTATTTCTGTGAGCTATTTCTCCCACTTGTGCCATGGAAGAAGGGTGGTTTCCATCAGTCGCTTCTTCCTTCTGTAGCCCCCAATTTCCTCTCCTCAAAATGTCATCCAAAGGCTATAGAGGGAGAGGATTGCCCCTCTCCCTTTGCATGAGCAGAAGAGTTTCCTTTGCTAAAGTACTAATTCAGATGCTATCCAATAAAATTAATTGTAAAGTAAAGGTAAAGTGTGCCGTCGAGTTGGTGTCAACTCCTGGAGCCCACAGAGCCCTGTGGTTGTCTTTGGTAGAATACAGGAGGGGTTTACCATTGCCATCTCCCACGCAGTATGAGATGATGCCTTTCTGCATCTTCCTATATCGCTGCTGCCTGATAAAGGTGTTTCCCATAGTCTGGGAAACATACCAGTGGGTTTTTGAACCAGCAACCTCTGGCTTGAAAATCAAGCCATTTCCCAATGTATATGCTTTGAAAAGCCTAATTGTTCATCATTCACCCTATTCACATGTTCAATACACATACAAATCCACTTTTTAAATGAATGCATGTGCAGGCATTCACACAGAAACATGTACATGTGTACAGGGACCTGAACACGCATATAATGTAATGTCTGAACAGGGCTATTCTGATTCTCTGATTTGATTTATTGATTTGTGTTTCATGGTTTTAACTGCCTTGAGGGGTCCCTTATGGGACCAAAAAGGAAGGTAGACATTTCTTAAACAAATAAATAATAAAACAGTAGCCACAAAAGTTACAATTTTAAAAGACAGCAACCAGAAAACTTTAAATTGCAAGTATTTAGCAGGCAGGGCCCATCTTTATTTTATTGTCTGTGGTGGACACTGATAAGTAGTGTCTATGGAAAATACTTAATAGTTCTGCACAAAAATTAGAAATAATTATGCGAGAAATAACCTCAGCTTCCAGTTTCCAGGCTTGTCAGCTCCCAACAGAATACCTCACAGAACTAAGAGGTAATCTGACTACAAGATGTACTCTGAGCAGAGTAAGCCTTCTAATAAATGCAGTAGCTGTATGCATAGATCTTCCATTTTTTATGCCTTTGCCCTGCAACTGATTTTACAGCCCAAACCCTGTTTCACTTTTCTAACACACATTAGATTATGACCCCTCACTTCTTTGCGCTCATAGTAGTCTCTAGCCTGATTTCCCCCATTAATTCCTCTTTTCCAGATTTGATGTTCAACTCATAGTATATTGTAATACATAGTTTCTCCAAAATGGTAATGAAAACATCATGTGGAACTTGTTAAAATCAAGATGTATTGTATCTACTCCATCTCCTTATTTACCAAGCCAGTCACAGTATTGCATAGGAACATAGGAAGCTGCCATATACTGAGTCAGACCATTGGTCTATCTAGCTCAGTATTGTCTTCACAGAATGGCAGCAGCTTCTCCAAGGTTGCAGACAGGAATCTCTCTCAGCTCTATCAGTGTTAAAAACATTAAAAAGACAGAAAGTCTGCAATCCCATTCAAATTTATCTGAGGGTCAGTCCTATTGAGCTCACTGGGAATTATTTCAGATTTAATATACTTTGCTCTGATTTCTTCTTCTTAAAAGCCTCTGGGATATTAAACAACACATTTTGAGTATACTTGAATTTCTCTTCCAAAGTAGGGCCTGCATTTTGTGAATCCCTTTATTCTCATTCAAGTCAGTTTTACACATTTGTTTTTTCAACATATGATTTCAAGCTCTTCAGATTAAAGCATGAAAGAACTATGCTGCAGCTGAAAATACTATGTTGGGGGCAGGGTCTGTGTGTGTCCTGATTTTATTACTCACTCCTACTTAAAGTTCATACTTAGTTCAAATTCAGTTGTGTGAGAGAAGAGTCTGCTTTCTGGCCATTGCTAAGCGATGATTAACTAAACATTTCTGAGTTAAACATTTATATATGTTTTCATGTCTCAAATTGCTTTTAAGTTGCATTGTTACAGCAGAAAACAAAGCAGGTACTAGCAGTTTTAGTATTCCCAATCCCAGTGAAGAATGGAAATATTCTGAATAAATTGATTCCTATGATTCTGGTAGACTGCCTAAATAAATTGGCATGATGAATATATTCATTATTGGACAAGTCCTAAGCTGGTACAAATTAATGCAACCACAAAACAGATTCGTTTGAAATGAATAAAAATATAGAGAGAGACTCCTTGACAAAATAGCTCTTACATGTTGGAATTATTATTATTATTACTTATTGCATTTTTATACCGCCCCTCCCAATTTGGCTCAGGGCGGTTTACAAATTGTTTGTCCTCAGTACAAAACTGAGGTATTTAAGAGAATGCCTTCTTTGCTATGAACCACACCGCCTATTGAGATCATCTGGAGAGGTTCGTTTGCAGTTGCCACTGGCCCGTCTGGTGGCTACTCAGGGACGGGCCTTCTCCACTGCTGCCCGGAGGCTTTGGAACACACTTCCTGCTGAAATAAGAGCCTCCCCATCTCTGACAACTTTTTAAAAGGCAGTCAAGACGCATTTGTTCACCCAGGCATTTAATTAGATATTGTTTAAATTGTGTTTTAATAGCTTTAACATTTTAAATGTTAATTGTTGTAATGTTTTAATCTTTTTATCTGTTTTTATTGTTTTGTTGTAAAGTGCCCAGACACGTACATTTTGGGCAGTATATAAATGTTTCAAAGAAAGAAAGAAAGAAAGATCTCTGTGAATCCTTATTGCCGCCGCTACTTTTCCTTCCTAGTTAATTCTGTTTGGAAATTCTAGTTAAGAATATGGATAGGATTAAACACCTAAGGTAGGCAAGGGATGCAGTACAAGAGAAAACCCAGTCTCATCTATGTTACTTTTGATCTGCCTATACAGGAGTGGCCCATCCACAAGGCAGATGTAGCTGGTTGCCTCGGGCAACCACCCACCCACCTGAGTATATGAATCAAGTTTTGGTGGGCATGGGCACCATGCTGCCTCACACCGCAGTACACCAGCCAGGTATCCAAGTATTAGAGGCATGGGCACTGACCACCGGCCCGCAAGGCTGCCTGGAAAAGAAGGATGCTTTGCTTCGCTTCGCTTCTGCCAGCACCATAGCTCTCTGGGAGGAAGCTGAGTGGGCAGGACCCACCTTCTGTCTGGTTTCTGGTTTGTTTTCTTCCTCCTCCCCACTCAGCACACTTTGTGTCCCCCCCTGCCCCCTCCCACTCTGCTACTGGTGCGGCTGCTCAGGCAGGAGCCTCCATCCTGGTTTTTCAAGTGCCCAGACCCCAAACAGGAAAGTAAATGGTATATGTGAAAGCTGCCTCTCCGGGAGACAGAAAGGTTGGTTGGCCCTCAGGATCACATGGCCTGCATTGATGAGGGGAGGGAGGAAGCAGCAATAGAGGAAGGGCAGTGTCGGGCTGGCTCCAAGGTGAGCTCCTCACCTCTTGTTCCTCAGAGGCCCTCCACAGTGCATAAGCTGGGAGCAGAAGTTGGTTGAGGCTGGGCAATGGCTCAAGTTAAAGCCTTCTTGGCTGGCAGGGGAGCGCCAAACATGCATTCTGCCTAGGGCACCAAAAACCCTAGGGCTAGCTCTGAGCCTATAAACAGTAGGGAGGGTGTGAAAGCCCACTTCAAACCATGGTTTCTGACTCTGGTTGGCCAGCTCTGAAAAACCCAGACTTCACAATAATCTCTAGTTAAGCATCCTTAACTATAGTTTAGTGTGATGCCTATATTAGTACAGAAGTCTGATTCAGATGCCATGCAAAACCATGATTTAGCACAATGACCGCACACCTGGGGCTCATCTACTCATTGCATAGCATAAGGGGAGGATGTTCCCTTCTTCCATTAGTAAAATAACAAGCCAGGATTTTTGATAACATCCAACCCTAGTAAATCTTGGTTTATTCTAACCATGGTATGCAAGCAAGCCAGAATACAGGTTGAGTATCCCTTATCTGGGCTGCTTGGGACCAGAAGTGTTCCGGATTTCGGATTTCTCCAGATTTTTGGAATATTTGCATAATGACATATCTTGGGCATGGGATCCAGAGCACCAAAACAGACGCCAACAGAGCAGGCGCCAAACTGAGCAGGGAGTGGAGGAGGGGGGCTTTCCCTTTTCCTTCTAGTGCCAAAGCGAGAACATCAAAAACATTAAAAAGCTCCACAATAAAAACAGAGCCGCAACTAGAGAGAATTACAGACAAACCCCCTGTCACTAACAGCCTTCTGAAATAAGTAAGTTTTGACTGCATGTTTAAAAGCAGCAAAATTGGGATGAATCTGCGAGCGAGTGAGCTGAGGCGTTTTGTATTTTGTTTTTGTTATGGCGTGGTGTCCGGATTTTGGAGCATTCCGGATTTCGGATGTCCAGCTAAGGGATACTCAACCTGTATGAGAATGAATTCAGCCTTTGACTGTTGAATTTGACAGGTTTTCTAAACTTGGTAACGTTTTTAACGTTTTTAACATTTTCATAGAAATTGCAAAGTTTATATTTCAACTCAGTCTGGAATCCAAACATATTGAGACACTTAATCTGCTTGCCATACTAATTTATTTATTTATTTAAAACATTTATATGCACGTGCACCCACTACTTCTGGTATGACGCTGACAGGGGCAGCAAGAGGGTATACAGCCGCCCCGCGACAGCGTTTCTGGAAGCAGCATCGGAGGGTGAAATGTGGCAGGGGAGGTAAGGCCACCCTCCCCTTAGCTTAAAGCAACCCCACCACCACCACACACACATACAGGCTGGTCTTTCGAACCAGTTCGGCAGTCTGTGAATAGACCACTGAACTGGTTCGTGCACCCCCCTAGAGTTTTGCACTGCAAGTAGTTTGTAAATATTACAAGATCAGCAAGACTGATAGTTGAGGATTGACTTAGATTTTTACCGGGCTGCAACTCACACAGTGGAGGAGTTGGCAGAACCTCTTCATCATGCAGTTCGCACTGCTGGCCTAGAAACTGTCTGAAGCAGACCAGAAGGCCAAGCTACACATGGTGAGATCAGCTACATTCATTTATTATTGTTCATGTGCCTCTTCCCATTCGTATACATAAAGTAGGAGGCGGGTGTCTAATTCTAACTCTGAAAGGGTGTAGATGTGTGAAGAGTTGAACTCCCATCTTGCCTTACCTCCCCACGCTCCATTGCTTCATGTACTTTCTCTCAGCCTGGCTCCAATACCTAAAGTGAGCTGGGCAATGGAGTATGCTCAGTTCCACTTTCTGCTCCAGAATTACTTGCATTTTCATTTACAGGGTTCCCATCTATTTGTTAGAGGTCATGCTCCTTTGCTTCCCAAAATTTGTTCTGTGCAACGATGTACAGAACATGTCTTGTGGTGATCTGCAGCAGCTGGCATTTAATAGTGAAGCACAACATTTGACCTGTAATACAGCAAAGGAAAGTATAAGCACAAATTGAGCCAACAGCAAAAATACCCAGAAGCAATTTCCGTTTCTCATTCTAGCCAAGATTCTCAACAGATAGGCCAGAAATGGTTAGCAACCTTGCCAATTTGTCTGTCCTCTCTATAAAATCCATAAAAGCAATGGCACATATTTCAAAATTCCCTTTGATCAGGCTTTGGAACAAGGGCTCTCGCCTTTTGCTTGGGTTTGATTCCTAGATCCCAATTCTTCTACAATAGAAGAGTCCTCGCCTACAGAAAACCTTCTCATTAGAACCCTAATCTGTTCCACTACATTCTTGCAAAACAGAATTATCCAGCTTTAAGAGCATACCTCAGTCGTGAGCAGCAATAAGACAGATAACAACAGCTTAAGTAATTGGATTGCTATATGGTATTGAATTTCTGACAACAAATGATATCAATCTCTCTTCTACCACCTCATCTTTGTTCCTGCAATGAATTCATTTAGTAATGCGCTTGGAGAGATGCAGTTTCTGTAGGGGGAGAGAGAGAGAGGGATTGGGGACACAAAGACAGAGCCATCTGATGAGCACAGAGAAAGCCACTGTGCCTTTCCAAGAAGTTAATTACAGTGAACAAAAGCAGCAGACTATGACTTGTTGATCATTACCATAATCACATTACTACACTCTTTGCTCGTTCCCAGCAGCAGTGGGCCTTTTCTTCCTTTTGTTTGGCACTTGTGCATCTCATTAATTGTCACCCGAAAAACACCAGAGAAGAGGTGGGCAGGGACAAGAGTGGGAATCCTGGTGAGAAAACCATTGCAAACTTTTGTATAGGTTTGGACATTTGAACCAGATCATCCCACCTCTTCCCCCACCTCTCAACAACAAAATCTGGAAGAAATATATAGGAATACTTCACTTTTACAGTCCTGGTTTTCACTCTTTTTGCCAAGAAAAGAGAGAGATTTATATGGAGAAGGGGAAACACCCATAAAATTGTCAGATCCTTTTATGGTGCAGACTTTCTAGGTTACAATAATAATCTATGTAACCTTTGCTTTCATAAGAGCAATGTTCTGAGGCATGTTTTACCTTCAATTACAGTAGTTTTATGCCGGTAGATCTCTAATGACTGCTGTGACATTATTCTTGATTTGTCTTGCTTTAAGAATCAAGCACTTTCTTTTTCTTTGTATAGACTTTTATTTTAAGAAGCCAGCTATAGGGCTTGTTAAATGATTCATTTCAACAACATTTTATAATTAAACTATGTTCTTACAATCATATAGTTAAATATTCATAACATGTTCTGTTTAAATACACACCCACACACCCTGATCTAGAGCTTTTGCATTTTGCTTGTATAAGCAGTCTTCCCCAGTCACTTCATATAGCTTCCATCTTCATCCACTGAAGTGAATGGGAAGTGTTTGAGGGTGGCGGGCTTCTAAGAATCTGCTAAGCAATGCTAATGGGCAAGGACATTCTCCAGAATAATGCCACTGTTATAAGGCAATGTTATAAGTTATAAGGCAATCACAACAAATTCATGCAATGGTTAGTTTGGTTGGGGGAGGATTATGGAAGGCGATCAAAAGGAATATATATATATATATATATATATATATATGCCTCCCCTTTTTTTCTTATTTATTTCTTTAATATATTTATATACTACTACACCACACTGAACTGGAACGTACAAAGAAGTCAGTCCACAAGTGCCCAGGTCTGGCATCAGAAGTCAGCCATCAAGGGCACTTGACCAGGGCCAAGAGGCCCATGACCAGCCTCTGAGGCCCTGATGGAAAAAGAGATGGTGGCAACCAGTGGCTAGAGCATTATTTGACAAGCACACTGGTGGTACTCACTATCTCTAATGTTTACCTAATGGTACTCCAAATTAAAGCTTCAGCTCCAAATTTTGCCAAAGCAAAGAGGGAATCCCTCAAAGCCCATAATTGAATTGGGGGACCCCCAAAACAGCCCCTGAATCAAAGCAGAGCTGCTTCACACTGCCAAATGGCTTAATTTCATGTGTTTTCTGTTTCCTCCAGATTTTCCAAGTATGTGGGATGTGGTTCCAACAAGCACTGGGAAAATGAAAACTTTAAGCAATTGTAATAGGCAAGCCAGAGAGCCAAGGAACTGTGGCCATCGGGGCACAGGAAGTAAAAAGACCTGTGAACGGCATTGAGCTAAGTGGTCAACCTCCCCCAGCCTTGGTTCGAATCCTAATTGGGTTGCAAGATGCAAACATCTTTTCTGTAAATGGTATTTTAAAAATCCAAGAAAAATTTATTTATTTGTTTGTTTGTTTGTTTGTTTGTTTGTTTGTTTGTTTAGAGAGAATCTGTCTTGCATGTTTTGCACTTGCAAGTTTGAAGACTGCTGCTTGGGACTGGGACTGGTGCGGGGAGCAGGCAGTGTTGACAGTAGTGCTCTCAGCAGCAAGGGTACTGCCAGCAGTGTTGCCTTCCAAATTCATGGTGGTTGCTGCCAGAAAGGAGGTCTTATAGAAGTCACACCAGAACAATTTCGCTTGTTTCCTGCCATATGAGCTGAGGCTTAGTAGGGTGGTTTCCAGACTAGTTGCTCTTCAGCAGCAAAATGCCTCCATTCAGGCAAGTCGCATTTGGATCGTAAACAGTAGGGGGAGCAGTCTCGCAGCAACTAACAACTCGACAAAACAACAACTTCTTTATGCCGGATATACAAAGTCCTAGCTCTATTTTGCAGTGATTAAATTGGAAGCAAGGCGTTGGAAATGTGAATGGCACCCTGCTGTCCGTGTAGGGACTGTGGCGTCAGGATGCAGGAAGTGTGGCAGGATGCAGGAAGTGTGACAGCACACTTCCGAGATATGTCCTGACCCCGTTGTAGGGTCTAGTCTGGAAAGCGCCTAGGTGAGGACCCACAAGAGAGCTTTTGCTATGGCCACATTTGGAACTTCCTCCCATTGGCTCCATTTGCTTAGAGTTTGAGATCTCCTTGTTCTGCCAAGCTATGGTCTTCCATATGGATAATTTTATTTTTATTATGGCCTTTGGTCATGTGTTCATTGCTGCCTTCTATCTTTTAGTCACTGCTGGTTTGTTGGCTTTTTTCATGGCTTTTAACTATGTTTTAAAAGATAGTGCCGACACCGCATGGAGGCTGCAGGGAGCAGCCTTTTGGAGAGCGGGCACTGCCGCTGCAAAAGCGGCAGGTCAGCGGACAAGCAAGTAAGCAGCTCCTTACCTGATTCTGAAGGGAACTGCTCCCCGCCCCACCGGCAGCTGCCTGAGCTTGTTGTGCCCATCCCTAGGTCCCACCACCCAAGTACCTCGGAACAGAAGGGCTGAGAGGAAGGAAGTTACCTCACCCTGATCCTTCACTCCACCTGGCAGAGCCTCCTCCTGGTGCCTGCTCTCTCACCAGGGACCACAGGCATTCTGGCTAGTGCCTCATCCCCAGCACAGGTGTGCTTAAATTGAATTACAGCCTCTGCCTCTACCCACCTGGTACCTGCACCTCTCTTGCCCAGTCATCTGGTTGCACATCTTTGTCCCATTCCTGATCCCATTTGGTTGGCAGTCAATTGCTGTCATGACTGCATGCAGCTCTGACCCTGCCCTGGATGCCACTGCACCAATCTCCCCCACTGGCTTATCTTCCATGACTGTGGAGTTGCCTAGCGCAAAAGGGAGCTGGGTGTTGTACTGGCCAGGTGGGAAATTGGGCAGAAATAATTGAGGCAGCTGTCTTTGTTCAGGATGAAGCTGCCCCAGTCCCAGTCCCAGTCAAATTTTAGTCAAAAGAGTCAACTGGACAAATCCCAGACAACCCTTCAAAATAAAGAATTGTCCGGGATAAAAGAGGACCACCCTAGCCGAATAAGATTCATTTCCAGTAAGTGTACATAAGATTGCAATTATAGTGCTCCTCCTACATATAATAGATGGAGAAACCGGATATGGTACATAAAAGGATACAAAGATGGCGATGGGACTGAGCCCTGGACCTGGTCAAAAGAACAGGTTTTTGCTCAATGAAGTATTTTCAAGCCTTTTAATAGGCTAGTTTCACCCTTTCCCTCAGCCTACATGTTTAACAGCCATTCAGTCCAGATTCTAAAAAGAGTTTCTCTACAAACTGTTTTCACCTAAATCCAAACTAGCAGCCACAGTGGTTTTCTTCTATAACCGTTACGTTACAAAACTGAACTCTTAATAGGTCATGGCTGTATAATAGATAGATAGATAGATAGATAGATAGATAGATAGATAGATAGATAGATAGATAGATAGATAGATAATACTATCAGCAGATGACTATCTTAATGCACTGATGATATTTTAAAATAAATCTTTTAAAATATGCCATCATAATTTTTTAATAGATTAAGTTGAGAGTTGTTCACTCGCTGCAGAATTAAAATCTCTGGGTACCAGCCGTGGAACATCTGATGATACTTTCAGGCTCAGCCTGCAAAATGGCTAATCTGGATCCAAGGAAGTTAAAAGTCTGTTTCTCATAGATACAAAGAAGCACCATGACTGAATGCTGCCCGACTGAGATCCTTAATATTTGCAGAAATAGGGGTGGATGTTGGCTTCTCCTGCTTTCTTCCTGAAAAGCACAATGGGCAAATGAGTCATGACCTGAGTCATGACCAAGGGAAGGAGAATAAAGTTGTGAAAGCACCAGCTGCTTGCGAGCCAGGTTCCCCCAAGGCCATATTATGTTCCAATATAACAGATTGAGCACAGAACTTTAAAACATTGAAGTTGTGCAGCACATCAATCCTATACATGGCTACTACTAAGAAGTGCCATTCATGCTGAGAGGATTTATTCCAGGGAAGCATCACACACAGTCATGCACAGGTTATTCCCACTGATCTCAGGACTTTTCCAGGAAATACTGGTTGACAAAATGGGGAAATTGCTCAAAGTAGTCCCATTTAAATTAAAACATCTCCCCCCAACCCATAGCCTCATAGGTGCTAGAGAAGCAGTGCCTGTGTTATCTCAGACAGCTCATTCTAATGACTTAGGCCGTTGTTGCTGGGGATGATAGGAATTGTAGTCCAGCAACAACTAGGGACCCAAGGCTAGGACCCCTGGATAGTACTGGGTTAGATTAACCAATGGTCTGACTCAGTAAAAGCTAGGCAGCTTCATATGTTCACATGAGCCTGTTCAGAAAGCAGCATCATGTACAATACAGGTTGAGTAACCCTTACCCGGACATCCGAAATCCGGAATGCTCCAAAATCCGGACACCACGCCGTAACAAAGACAAAAAACAAAACACCTCAGCTCACTCGCTCACAGATTCATCCCAATTTTGCTGCTTTTAAACATACAGTCAAAACTTACTTATTTCAGAAGGCTGTTAGTGACAGGGGGTTTGTCTGTAATTCTCTCTAGTTGCGGCTCTGTTTTTATTGTGAAGCTTTTTAATGTTTTTGATGTTCTCGCTTTGGCACTAGAAGGAAAAGGGAAAGCCCCCCTCCTCCACTCCCTGCTCAGTCTGGCGCCTGCTCTGTTGGCGTCTGTTTTGGCGCTCTGGATCCCATGCCCAAGATATCTCATTATGCAAATATTCCAAAAATCCAGAGAAATCAGAAATCTGGAACACTTCTGGTCCCAAGCAGTCTGGATAAGGGATACTCAGCCTGTAGTCTTTCTGGGTCTGTGGCATGGATGCCTTTATGATGATGGCTGTATGTGCTAAAGTCCCAGCAACCAGTCACGGACCTAATAATTACTATTCAAAATAGTCTGCTTTCCCTTAATACGAAACCTTTGGTTGCTTGATCCTGAGTACTGGTTTAGGAATATCACATCTCAAGCTCCCTTATGCAGAAGTTAGTGTGTCCAACTAGGGCTTGGAGACTCAGGTTCAAGTCATCACTCTGTCAGTTGCTGGTAGGGCTGGCCCCAGGGTCAGCCAAAATGAGCCCTGGATTATCAAAGGGCCTGTGGCCAGCTCCCGGGGCCCCAGACCCTATACGGAAGGTGCCCTGTAGAGACCTTTGGAGCTCACATGCCCATGGGCCCCCGCCAGCCTGAAGCCAGCCCTGGTGCTGGGTCTGTGTACAGAGGCATTCTATAGGATTTCTGTCTCTATCTTTCCCCACTCCACTTATTTCTGTTCTTGTTTTCAGCTTTTGCTCTTGCGCCCCTTCCAGCTTTACTGCTTTGACTTGGGCAAACAAAAGCTGTTTGTTCTGTACATACTGGAGGCATTCCTGTTCTTTTCAGCATTAAGGGGGAAAATGGAACTCCCTTGAAGTGACTCATTCACTATCACTATCAGAGGATGTCTGGCTGCTGGCACAAATTAATAAGGACATAACAAAATCTCCGAAGAGAAATGGCCTTCAGAATGGAAAAGGCCAAGAACAGCAATGTGCTTCCCCCCTTCTTTTTCCTCTAGGGAGCATTAACACGATTGCAGAGGCCTTTTCTACAAATCAGATTGTGCCTATATAAGCGACATCATACCTATGCTGCCTGTGTATAGCATACCTACTATTGATGATGATGATGACCGGCTGAAATCCTGACTAATGATTTCTCTGAGCCATTTTTGGAAGGGCAGTACATAAATCAAATCAAATAAAAATATAAATACATAAAGCTACAGAGGTACTGTGTGCAAGTGGCTCTGCAGTGTTTAGGAATCCAGAGATATGCTGTGTGGGCAAGGAAGGATTAACGTTGATCTCTCTTTCCCCTAGAACTGGGCGCATGGTCATCATTGAGAATGAGAGGAGAAGCATCCCCCAGCTGCCGTGGCCCCGAGCACTTCCAGGGGCTGTCAGAGGCTCACACCAGCTTCCCCCCATATCTTCAAGAGGCCGCCAGAGTTGCTCGTCTGTCTTCAAATCAGGCACACTTCACTGGGTGCTTCATTCATGCACCACTGAGTTCGGTCAGGCAGCAAAAGAACTCATTTGCCTAGTGCAGCAGGCAGATGGGCAGTCTTGCCACGTGACCACTCCCCCTGTGTATGATGTCATATGCAGGGGGTGTAGCTAGCACGTGCGCACACACACACACACACACACACACACACACACACACACGAGAGGGGGGCTGCCAGTTGAGCGCATCCTGTGGCCACCAGAGAGCTCCCTATGCCCCTGCCCAGAAGCACTCATTAAAATGTGTAAACATGTTTTCACACACACTGAGGGGGTCGCACCCGAGGGCTGTGTGACCCTCGGGGACATGTTTATGGGTGTTTAAGAGTGCTTCCATGGGAAGAAGAAAAGATTGGCCCCCTGCCCATGCATAAAATGTGCACACAGAAACACACCCACTGTTACAATGGGACTCTGGGTCACTAAATGCTGCCGAGGTGCTTTTCACAGAGTGTTTCCACAATGTTACTCAGGATACTGGCCATCATAATAATTATTGGCAGGATCCAGCCAAAGTGAGACACTTTTAAGCTTCATTGATTTCAAGTGGGGGGGGTTATTAAAAAAAACCCACTAGGGTCAGAGTAGAGGTTTTAACTTCCTCCACTTGAAATCAATGAAGCTTAAAAGTGCCTAGCTTTGGCTGGATCCTGACAATAATTATTATGATGGCCAATTAGGGTTAGTTCTGTCAAATGCAGGCTCTAGGAATCAGTAGATTATAACTAGGAAAATGTAATAGCAGAGGCGTGGAAGCTGTTCTCAGTCTTCCAGATTACAGATGCTTTACCTAGTCTAGGGGTTTGTAACATGGGCGGGGGGAGGCTCCCCAGAGGTGGTTGGACTACAACTCTCAGAGTCTCCAGCCACAAGGGTCAAATGATGAGAGATGTAGTCCAACCACATATGGGGTCCCAAGAATGGGAACCCTTGCTTTACTTGCATATGATTTATTGGGGAGGTAAAATTGATTAGACCATAGTCCTGTTCAGTAAACCCAAGTACAGAGCCTGAAATGGGTACGAAAATCCCACCTCCAACACTGTCAGTCATCCACCCACTGGGTCTTCATACCCTAAGGGCGTTCACTCCCATTTCCGTGATCAGCAGGCTGGGGTGAAACAGGGGGTGAACAGCACTCTGTCCGTGCCATGCATAATTTCATAAACCAAAACTGTTGAAACATGACTGTATTAATAATGCATAGCCAAGCAACCTTCCCCACAAATTGAAAGAGAAAAGGACACAAAGCAAGTATTTTTAAAGGACTATATACATCCAGGGGCGTAAGTACCCTTGGGCAAGGTCTCCTGGCTGGCACCCCAAAAAGTCCCCCAGAGGCAAGTCACATGACCCCAGCTCCCCAGCGGTCGACCCCGGCTCCCCAGCGCCCGCTACCGGGCTTCCTGCAGTATTCCTTCTTCCAGACGGTATTCCTTCGCGGCACGCTCTCTCCTTTCCCTCCTTTCCCCATCTCCCTTTTGCCTCGGCTCTCATTGGCTGGCAGGTGGACACATGACCATGACGCCTCGGAGCCCTCCTTCTCACGTGGAAGAGTTCAGAAAGGTGCATCAGCTAGCCGGCGGATGAGCAAGCAAGAGATTGCTGAGGTACGCCCACGCCCGCCTAGTTTATCGAGGCCACTGCGCTGTTCCCGGCTTCCCGCCTTGCTGCTCGTTCCTGGACTGCTTCATAGGCAGGGAGGGCGGCTGCTGTGCGTTTGTTTGTGCTGACTCACTGAGAGGAGAGACATGGAGCCTGACCCTGACTCCTTAGGTTAGTCTATGAGAACCATGGTTGTTTGTAGCAAAACAAGGCTGATCCCGGTGGCACTGCTTATAGGGCTGGTAGCCTCGGGTTGCAATTGGTGAAAGGTTCTTGAGTTTCCGATTGGCGACAGTCAATTGGCGGGGGTGGAGAGGAACTATTATATTCATCAAACTTTTATTGAGCAGTTAAGTGCAAGCTGCTTCTCTTTCTGTACCCCCCCCACCCGCAGCTCCCCTTTCTTCATCCCCCCCCCCCATTGCCTGTCTTGCAAACAGAAGGGAAGAAGCTATTCCCTCGAGCTAGGGTGCTTTTTTTTTACACACGTGGCGCGCCCCCTAAGCACCCTCCTCCTCCCCTTGTAAGGGTGCCAGAGAATCTGAGGATCCTTGCCCAGCCCTTTTAGCCAGTGTAAGGAAGCAACCATCATGTAGTTTCCATTGACTTCAGTGGATACAGTCCTTCACACAGACCTGATCTGTTTTCAGTCGGCAGTGCAAATCATTTAGTTGCTCAGCACTGTGTGTAATAAAACACTCAAGGCATCTGGAGCTTTTTGGATCTGTCTCTTGCATGAAGCTGTGTTGGAAGTGTTGGATTATCTTTGTGCAGTTTGGAAATCAGCATGTTTTCCAGTGACTGCTCATGTATAGGGGTATGCAAACAGGTTCAACATTGAACTGGTTTGGTTCAATGGTTCTAGGCTGGACCAACAACCCCCCCCAGTTCAATTTGGCCTAGAATCTAAACCCCACCCACCCTCAATGGGTTAGGGGGACAATTTTTTTTAAGTTTAATTTTTTTAACCTTTAAAATGGTTTTTGAGGTGGTGGGGGGAGGGTCTGTGGAGGTTCCCCCTTCCGCCGTTGGCCTCCTAAATCACCCCCTCTGGCCCGTTGGCCGGTTCTTCATCCCCTTTGGGCCTCCGTAGTTCAGCGCAGTGGCAAAAATGGAGGCTGCTGCATATGTGCAAATGGCCTTTGCAAGGCCTGGCACAGCCCACAGCCTCACAGAGACCATTTGTGCATGTGTGGCGGCTGCTATTTTGGACAACTCACCAAACTACAGAAGCCCGTAGTTCAGTGACCTGCCCAAAATGGCGACCACCGCACATGTGCAAATGGTCTCACAGAAACCATTTGCCCATGCGTGCAAATGGACCATTTGGTCCAAATGGTCTCTGTGAGAAAATTTTAAAATTTTAAAAAAATTAAACTTAAACAAATTCACAAACTCCCCCAACCGAACGGTGGGGAGTTTGTTCGGGGGTTGCCGGATCGAACTGTCCTGGTTTGGTTCGAGTCCAGTCTGTACTTGAACCGAACTAGGCCAGCCCATTCCATGCACATTCCTACTCATGTATCCTCTGTTGGGTCCTTTATTATACTCCAGCTCTGTTGGTTTGTTTATGGCTTGGTAGAATAGTAAAAACAGAGAGTGAGGGGGGTTGAATTGGAAGAAATAAAGTTTCTAAGAAAAAACAGATGATAGAACACTGAAAATGGAGCCAAGAACTGTTAGGATGGTGAATATGCAATGCCATACAGTACTTTCTTCATAGGTAAATTCTAGCTTACACAGAGAAATCAGATAACTTTTCAGTTCCCAACAGGTATAGCACACATGTACTTCATAAAACTAAAGTGTGTGTGTGTGTTTTGCGCTTGCAAACAACTGTCTTTATTCACCTCTTTGTAGCCAGTTTGGAATAATAACAGCAATAACAGTTTGGAATAATATTTGTCTTTGCTGACTTTCAAACAGGTATGATCACAATAAAGTGTTGTAGAAATGATAAGTGGAACATAGGAAGCTGCCTTATACCAAGTCAGACCATTGGTCTATTGGACCATTGGTCCAGCCCTGCTTGGAGCATATATCCAAAGAGTTCATAATGCTAATCTGCTAGCTATTAGGGTGTTCAGAAAACTGCTTACAATCTCTCATTTTCTATTTACTCAGCACATATTTATATGTGGCTTAATGGCTTTTGTGATTTTGTGTATAAAAGCAAGAAAGAGTGTCTTGATTTTAGCTTCTTTTATGCTACTGTAGGAATATTAATGTCTGATTAAAAGTGGTAGAGCCATTATGGGATTTCCACCTTGTAACTGTAGTTGGGATATGTGCAATGATTAAAGTTCTTCATTGATTCTGTCTTATTAGTTGGTTCTGCTGTTATTTACACCTTGTAACTAGTTGGGATAGTTAGCAGAGACACTGGGCCAGGAGAAGGAGAGGAAGGCAGTGAGGGGCCTATTTTAAAATCCCATCTCCTGGCCCACTCCAACCTTGCTACGCCCCTGTATACATCTCAGGCATTTCATTCATTGCACAAAGGATATTCACATTCCAGCAGAAGCATCCAACTCAACCAACTGCTTTCTGGTGCTCCTCTCATGAATCTTTAGCAAGCTGACCTTCAATTTAATATGAAGACGTACCCACTTAGAGCATCCTTCGCTTCCCTGCTGGCCTTGTTTGTTGTTTTAGACGTTTCAGCATCATTTAGAGTGCTCTCTTTGATGTACATTCCTCCTGGATATGCAGTTTCCTTTTTCAGCTAATCAAAAGAAAAACCGCTTGGTTTGAAAAGGGGTTTGAAGGTTTGCAGGGCAAAAACATCTATTTTTAACCAAAGTAAGAATAGCTTATGACAAGCAATTCTGCCTTTCATGGAGAGAGGGGAAAACATACCCCTGGGAAATAATAAGAGGGCTTGTTTACATATTTATTGATCAGACGTTAGCTCCTCTTCAGCTGCTGTAAATATTTGCTATTAGGGGAACTATATAGAACAGTATACATAGAGAATTGGGATTCTTTACAGGCAAAATGCAATTCTGAGAAAAGATGTAAAGATCACAGTGGGCTGATCTGCACAAACTAGGGAGCTACAGGCTGTTAGCCATTAGAATGATCATTAGGTGTCAAAATACATGACTGGCAGCTTTGTTGTACAATCTAACATATAATCAGTGTATTGGTAAGCAGAGCTGAATATAAGTGCACTGCAGTATATCATCTCTATAATTATCAGCTGACATATAGAATGACTAATATGCCCCCCTCCCCCCCAAAAAGATGTACCTAGTACCCTATATGGGTACCTTGTGATGCAAAAAAGGGCACTGAGCAAATTGGCTCTAAGGCAGAGATGGGCAAAGTAGCCTAGCCCTGGCCCGACTTACATGTCCACCATCTTGGAAGCAACCTTTGTTTGTTTGCTTATCATGCAAGGACACGGTCATTGTGACTGAATGTCAGCCTCCATTTTTTTAGCATGGACCATGGTATTAGGACATGATAGCATTGTGATGCATGTTGTGGAGCATGAAAATTCCCTTTGTTGTTATTCAAGCTGCTTGGTCAACATTTGCGAACACCTGCTAACTTTCGAGTGCTTCTAGCTTATTGCCCAGGACCTGCTCTCCTGGTGCCTGAGGCAGTATGGCTCTGCCTCTTGGTTTGCCACTATTGCTTCCAGCATAACACATAGCTTCTCTTACCTGGAAGCGGCTGGAATGGCGGTGGCTGGCATGCCATCAGCTAAAGATGGGGAGGAGCTGGCTGGAGGCCAGCTAGAAAGCCAGCAGATATGGGGGAGACAGGAGAAGCAGTGGCCAGACAGGCCAGCAGGTGAGGTGGTGTCTGTGGCAGTGAGGGGCAGGGTGGTGACACTCACAGAGCTTCACTGCACCAGTCCCACGTCACCTCATGGGAGGGCTGTTCAATATGGCAGAAATTGGTACTCTAACATCAACTGGTGCTGTGAGATATTGTAGGGGACAGGGAGATTGAGACACCCTCCTCTATTTTAGGAGGCAGCATCCGTCAGTCAGTTGGTCCTGCAGCACTGGCAAACACAGCACTCTGGACCAATTTAGAAAAAGGGTCAATAAGTGACAGAGAACCTCGGTGATGGAGGGTAACGCACTGCATTCTGAAGCCAAAACATTATATGGTTGTGCCATCAGTTGCTCTGAAACACTCTCTAAGACAGGTTTCCAGTCTTTTAATATCATAGAACCTATGAATCTTAAAGGCAATATGTTGCCAGCTTCAAGAGATATAAAACAGGGCTTTCTATCAGCTTTTGTAATGTGCTGATGATGAACACAGAAGTACAAGCTGTATCCACTCTTCTACGAAGCATTGTGTGTTACCAGCAAACTGGAAATAGCCTATAGTCAAAACTACACTTATTGATAACAAACAATCTTCAAATGAGAAAGGAAGACAAGCTTTATTTGGCTACATCCTTGGGATAACTAGGAAACAGGATATTCTACTTGTGGTTCTTGCAGGGGTATTATCTCCCAATAATCTGCCTTCCCTTGTATTGCTAGATCAAAACTGAAAAGAAAAATAAAGGACATTCGGGAGCTGTATTATCTTGTAAGGAGGTGGAATCATACACAGTGTAGAATATTTGCTCTCTAAGCATCAAACAGAATAATACAGATCCCACTCTGTAAAGACTTATGACAAAGGAAGGATCTGTGCCATTAGATGTTCAACAACTTTTACCATTCAGAATTTAATGAAAACCTTGCTAGAAAGAAAAAAAAATACCACAATCCTTAACTTGATAAGCCAAACAATAAACTCCTGTTGAAAACTCACATCATGGGCAGCCAAGCCAAGGAGACTTGAACCCACTGCACTCATTTGAAAGAGCCATTTTCAGCAGGGAAGCTGTGTGTACACATGTGTATAGCATAAAAAAAAAAAAATCTCTGTAAATTTGAATCAAGAGCAAGACTTTATAATGCAGCAACATTCTATGAGAAGTTGCACTGCCAACTCATGAACTGATGAATAATTCCAGAAAGAGGTGAACTATCCCTATGAGTGAGAGGGAGTCCGTTCCACAATTACTTTCTCCACACTTTTTGCTGTTAAAATATTTGCCTATGAAAAATGTGTTCTAACCTTGTTGGCTTGGTAACAAAGCAAGGTCTAAATCTGGCTTTAATTTTTTTTTGATTGTTTTGGTCTGGTTTTCAAAGATTTGGCAGTAGAAAAAAAAAATCCAGTTTTGAGACACGGAACAAATCCAGAAATTAAGTTTGGATTGAAGAGAAAGACAGGTGCTGGCCTGGCTTAATTGGCCTCAGGTAATCTAAGGCTCTAGATTTCTTGGGTGGATTAAGAGAATCACTCTATGAAGTTAGACACACCTGGAAATAAATGGACTTAAGAGGATCCAACTCTGCATAGGATCAGCTCACAAATAACTTTTTGCAAACCAGCTTCATTATCAAGTTGGCTTTGTATTGTTATGATATTTGTATTACTTCTAATGGTTTCAAATACTGTGCAAGACTTAAACTGGATTTCTTTCCATTTTAAATAGAACTAGCTTATCCAGTGCAGAGCGTCTCTCCTCTACATCTTCATTTCATCTTCAGCCCCAGTCCATTCTCCTCCTCCCTGTCCACTTTCCCTCACCACCCACCCACTGCAGCTTTTCCTCACTGCCTTCCGGCTTGCCAGCCAGCCTAGCCACTTTCCCTCCCCGCGGGCTGGCCTGGACACCATTTACCTGTCCCCGCTGCTATCTGGCAGCTGCTCGTGAACTCTTGTGAGAGCTGCTACACATGGGATTAGTGATGGGTATGTTTAAGATATAGATAGATAGATTTTCAGTTGGGTGATGTATCATTGTATGTCTTATTGGCACACATTAATTGAGTTTGGAGCTGAATGTTATCACTTTTGGCTAACACAGTAAATAGGGACTAATACTAGTCTCTGCAATGAAAGTAAGAACCCTCATCTGCCCTCATTATATAATATGGTTCCCTCTAGAAGCAAACTTAGCAGCTCCATTTCAGCTAGTATGGAAAAGTAATGAGACCACCCACAGACAACACAGGAATTTCTGCGTATTTTGAGGGACTCTTCAAGTATGAAGACACTATTATGCATCACATCTCTCTCTCTCTCACACACACACACACAAATCCATTGTGGGATCTGGAGGAGCAAAGGCCTCCTGAGGGAACCGTTAAAAGCCCTGGCCAGTTTGAAAAGTACTTTGTCTAGTTGGCCCTCCTTGCACGATATGATAAGGATGTCCCTCTTGGTGTGCCATTCCTTAATCTCATGGGACAGGCCATGTGAGTGAGCCAGAGGAAGCCACTTCACTTTTTATTTTTAGCAAAGGTCTGTGAGAATGGTTGCACCGACACCTGAACAGGCCTAGGCCCAGCTAGGGCAGTAAACCAGAGACAGTTCTCAATTAAGCTGCCATAATTATTTCTCTACTCTAAGGGATTTTTATTTATTTATTTGCCTTTCCAGTGAGTTGTACGTAGGTAGTAAATAGCTGAGTAATTAGAGAAAGTCTGGTATGTGCTTCTGCTTTTACATATCCAAAGAGTGCAAAAATAGAAAGTGTGTGTGGACATGTGTGTGGGGACTGTTGACAGCAGAACCTCTAGTGAAGAAAAAGAAATGGTAGCTGTTTAGAAAAATGCATAAATTGTTAGCTAATAATAATAGCATGGAGTACAGTTCATCTCAACAACATAAATTCATATGCATGAACAGTGGTACATATGTTGGTAACCTCCAGACTTGACTTCTACAATGCGCTCTATGTGGGGCTGCCTTTGTATGCAGTCCCAAAGCTTCAGCTGGTACAGAATGCGGCAGCCAGGTTGGTCTCTGGGTCATCTCGGAGAGACCACATCACTCCTTAGATAGAGTTACATTGGCTGCTAGTAGGTTTCCAGGCAAAATACAAAGTGCTTGTCATAAAGCCCTAAATGGCTTAGGCCCTGGGTATCTAAGAGAACGTCTTCTTCATTATGAGCCCCACCGTCCATTGAGGTCGTCCAGAGAGATCCGTCTCCAGTTGCCAGCAGCTTGGCTGGTGGCCACACGGGGACGGGCTTTCTCGGTTGCTGCCCCGAGACTGTGGAATGCGCTCCCTACTGAAATACGATCCTCCCCATCTATGACGATTTTTAAAAAGCATTTTAAAACCCACCTCTTCACCCAAGCTTTTTCAGTTCTTTAAAATTTTAAGGTTTTAATTTGTAGGTGATTTTTAAATTGTTGAATTGTTTTAAGTTTTTGTATACATTTTAACTTGTTTTATGTTTTATGTTATTGTTAACCGCCCAGAGATTAAGTTTGGGGTGGTGTACAAATTTGATTAATAAACAAACTAACAAACAAACAATTCAGTGTAGTGTTTCATTTGTGTTTCAGGGGCCATTCAAATGAACTACCCTCATGCAATTAGGTGGCAGCACCTAGTGGTGAGGGGAGACATTCGTGCCTACACTCCTCTCCGATGTGTTTAGCATGGGATGGCAGATCTATTGTCCAAACGGACATATAAAGAAAAAAGCGGGGCGGAGAGAACAGAGAAAAAACATTGGTAAGGGGGGAAAAACCTTCATGTTCAAGTAAAGACACCAGGCATCAATAACAGTCCAAAGCCAAGTGACAAAGATGTATGAAAAAAAGAATACTGAAGGTGGTGGTGAGGGGGAAGAAAATGTTTTTAAAACATATTGAAGAAAAAATGGAAGCAGTGTTGTCATACAGATAGCAAAAGATAGATAGCCATATAAAAACTGTGTACAATAGACTGAGGGTAATTGAAAACGTTAAGACAGTAAAACTGTTTTTTTTAAAGTGGGAAAATGCCATAAGCAAAGAGAAGAAGCCACCCAAGGCATGTATATGTACGTACACACACACACACACACACACACACACACACACACACAGTGCATTATAATTGTGAAAGAGATCGTGTTTATTGGATAAAAGAAAAGAAAGAAGCTGAATCAAGGCATGATCATTGAGCAGAAATAAAACAAACATGTAGACATAAAAATGTGAGAGAGTTTTGCTACATGCCTTTACATATTAAGGAAGCGAGACCTTCAATATGCTAAACACATCATCTGTTGACATAAGCCCTATTTACACATTATATTCAAAGCACATGCAGTGTACACAGGTACAGTTGTTTAACTGTACGATACTTCACACATTATGTTCCAAGCACATACGGTAGCATACTTCCATCCTTTCTGTACTCAGCATTTGAGGGGGTCTGTTCCCAGGTTCACTTTTAAATTGAATGCATGTAGACGTTCACACAAACACATGTAATATGTGTATGCACGTACAACTTAATGTCTGAATAGGGCTATTGGCAATTTAATACAAACATCAACATTGCTTAGTCAAACGTTTCAGTGTGAGAAAACTAGTGATGATCATTTCGTAACATGCTGTCACAAGGGAAAGGCTGTCCAAGATGTTTACAAAAATCTCGGAACGGGTGTGCATCTTCTCTCACAGCATTTCCTAAAGAATATTCACGGTAATGCATTTTAGATCACTATTTTAGATCACTTGATTTAAAAATTTCAACCTGGACATGAAGCATATTCTTTTCTAATACAGGGTAGGGATGTGCGGACCGGTCCGGCGGTTCGGTCCGGGGATTCGTTGTCGAACCGAACCACCCTCCCGGTTCCGTCGGACTGAAACCAGACTGCCGGGTCTGGTCCGTGAACTTTTTTTTAAATTTTAAAAGTCAAGGAAGTACCTGTAGCCCCTTGGGGGGGCTGGCTGAAGCCGCGGGGGGGTGTCCACGCGGGTTCCCTCTCCCCACGCCGGCCTTTCTCATCACCGCCGCGGCCGGGTAAGTGAAGCATTTCCGGCCCTTTCGGGCCTCCGTAAGAGGAAGTGGCCACCATTTTGGCGGCCGCCACACATGCGCAAATGCCCTCTGCAAGGCATGGCCTCACAGAGGGCATTTGCGCATGCACGGCGGCTGCTCACTCTTACGGAGGACCGAAAGGGCCAGAAATGCTTCACTTACCCAGCTGCGGTGGTGATGAGGAAGGCTGGCAGGGGGAGAGGGAACCCGCACGGACACACACCCTTCAGCAAGCCCCGCCCCCAAAGGTGCTACAGTTACTTCCTTGACTTTTATTTTTTTAAAATAAAAAAAAAGTCCTAGACCCGGGAGGGGGTTCGATGGGGGGCCGGACCGAACTTGCCCAGTTCCTTTCGAGGCCAGTCTGGCCTCGAACCGAACCGGTCAGACGGTTCCATGCACACCCCTAATACAGGGCACAGTATACCACAGATTAATGCTTGTCCACACACCCCAGTCCCAAGGAAGACGCAGATGCAATCGGCTTGGGGGAAAGGGCCACAACTTTATTAATGCATATATCTCAAACAACAGTCCCCCCACTCCAAGCATGCCATGGTGCCTCCCCTAATCACACAGGGAGACAGTAAGTCTGAGCCACTCTACGTATGGCCCAAATGCTAGTTCATATTTGGGGCATGTGTAGCAAAGTAGTTGAGATAACACTGTCCCCTGCCCCGACACACAATTAGAAAATGGCACTACAGTGCATTGAGGGGAAGGCATAAGTGCTCATGGCATAGAGACATCCTTATCACATTTTCATGGCCAGTGGGCAAAATATTTTCCGGATCAGCCCTTTATTGAGTTTCCTAGGCCTACTTCTTACAGGCAGATGAGGTGGGCTCTGACTGAGCTAAACCACTTCAGAATACAGGTGGGTGCTTACACGACTGAAATGCCCCCCTAAAGATTCCTACACTTGGAAAACTAGCATGTCAGGGAGAAAGCTCCGCACACACCCTTCTCCTCCACATGCTAGTTTTCTGTGAGGAAAGAAAAGCAGGATGATGAGTATGCAGTCATATAAGCCCCCCCCACTCCCCCCACAGTCTGAAATGGTACAGCCCAAGCACTGGTTTGCTATCTCATCTGCTATTTATGAGAGCTAGGCCATGGAGGGAAAGATGCAGATTACATTATTAAAAGTCCCAGCAAGACCTCAGGGCCTTGCCCTTAATCGGTGTGAGCGAGCTTCAGAAGCACTAGTATTTTCAAACTGGATTAAGTCCTTCCCAAGCTAATAGGTTTCCAATGAGCTGGGCTGTTGCTGCAACAGCTGCTCTAATCTGAGAATAAAAGAATGCAGGCTTTGTGGCAAGGGATCCGCTATCGATCAGCACAAGGTTGGGAGAGCAGGAGGGGTGGGCAGGTCCCCTTCTTTTGAACTGGGGTATGTTCTTTTCAGGCTCACATTATCTAGCAGCGACAACAAAGACTAACTCCATCACACATGCGGCTCTCTGCAGGATTGCACTTGTTGAGAGTTAATAGCATGCACGCACGCACACACTCAGGGTCTTCCGCCATTTCTTGCGACTGGCTTCATTGTGATCCCACAAAACACAACAGATGGGTGTCCAGAACTTCTAGTGAGGGGGATCAGCCAGCCCCCCTTTCCCTGGCATCTTGAGTCCCACCCCATCCAAAGGCTTCTGCATATTAACAGATCAACCACACAGATTCCTTAGCACGTGCTCCCAATAAATATGTTGAAAGCAGATGGGAGGGAAGTCATGACTCTGAATGGCAAGCAGAAGGGCCTGTCTACTAAGCTGATGAACTCTTGCACCCGCTACTACATATAGGCCAAGGCACAATAAAATGCAAGATATAGGTTAAGGCAGTCTAAGGTAATACTCTAAAAGCAAATCTAGATGTTTCCTCCTTCAGTTTGCTACAGGCCAACTGAGCATGCAGTTACAAAATGCCAAAGACACAAGGACCATTAGAATTGCCAACTGACCAGAAAAATCCAGCTTAACTGCTCTTCTGCCTTTAGCAGCAGTTTTATGCACAGAGATTTAGCAGGTGAACCTTTTCTGATCTCCCTATCAGGAAAAACTTCACTTGCTAAATTTCTGCAAATTGGATTGATGTTAAAAACACAGAAATTGGGACAGTAAAAAAAGTTTAAAAAGTGGCAACCCTAGTCACCATAGGTACAATTCTTGCCAAGACTGATACATTTAAATTTGTGGCTGTTCTAATAAGGTTTCAAAAAAATAATGTTTTGAGCAGGGAATCTGAAAAGAAATGTTTGGGGAAAGCATAACAGACACAATTTTCTTTCTACAAAGCAACATCCCCTCCTCCAATTAAAATTTCAAAATACTGAAATGTTAAAAGATTCCAACAAGGTAAGGGGGCAAATACATTTTTTTAATTTGTTGAGAGTTGGTATCTTCTAATGTGTTCTGTGGTATTATAGTACTGCAATATTTGTTGCAATTGATTAAATCTATTTTCCAACATTTTGTTAAATATAAAAAGATATTAGGATAGAGAAAACAAAATTGATGACAATTTTAATTGCAAAATAAAAACAACAATCATAAGTACTATAACAGGTCACTTCTATAGCACTAAACTATAGGTAATACTTATTCTACATTATCCTCCTCTAGATAATCTACATTATCTAGAGGAGGAGAGCTGGTCTTATGATAGCAAGCATGACTTGTCCCCTTAGCTAAGCAGGGTCTGCCCTGGTTGCATTTGAATGGGAGACTAGAAGACTAGAGCACTGTAAGATATTCCCCTCAGGGGATGGAGCCAGCCTGGGAAGAGCATCTAGGTTTCAAGTTCCCTCCCTGGCTTCTCCAAGATAGGGCTGAGAGAGATTCCTGCCTGCAACCTTGGAGAAGCAGCTGCCAGTCTGTGTAGACAATACTGAGCTAGATGGACCAATGGTCTGACTCAGCTTCCCATGTCTCTATCTTCAGGTTCACTTCTGTTCCAATAATTCATAAGAGGAGATCAAATTTTAGGAAAAATACTAGTTGAACGTATGTTCCCATCCCACATCAATCTGAACCTCCCCATCTCTGACAACTGAAATAAGAACCTCCCCATCTCTGACAACTTTTTAAAAGTCTCTAAAGTCTTACTTTTTCACCCAAGCTTTTTAACTGGATTGTGATTATCAATTATTTTAAGGTTTTCATTTAAAATCTGTTTTATGTTGTTGTAAACCACCCAGAGACAGAGGTTTGGAGCAGCCTACAAATTTGAAAAACAACAACAATAAATAAAACTGTTTTTCCAACATTTTCTGGGTGGGTGTACAGCAACTATATCCATCCAAAATGTCTTATTTTTCACCCTTTATACCTTATTTTATAGGTATAAAAATTTGTCATTATACCTTATTTCCCATTATACCCCTTTTTTTCCCCTAGACCAGGGGTGGGGAACCTTGGCACTCCAGCTGTTGTTGAACTACAACTCCCATCATCCCCAGTCACAATTATTGTGGCTGGGGATGGTGGGAGTTGTAGTTCAAGAACAGCTGGAGTGCCAAGGTTCCCCACCCCTGCCCTAGACCAAAGGGTCTAGTTTATTCTTAATTGGGTTAAAACATTGTTAGCTAAATTTTAGGAATCCAATTTTCTTTGTTTTTCATGCTGACACTTATATATTGAATACTTTTGTTGCATGATATTCATGTCAGATTGATTTTTTCTTAGCCATTAATCATGACCAAAAGAAAATAAATCTAACATTAATACAGCATAAATTCATAAATCTAGCTTAAATGCAACAGACACGGATGTAGTAACAGGCCAAGTTAAGCCCCCAATGCTTCACACTAAAACTTAATATACGTCATTTAAAAAAATACATCAAATATCCAGCTTATAATCAAAGACTACTCGTGATAAAGTATCCAACAGGCAGTCTACTCCATGCTGTTTCTTCATAGCAAACAAGGGAAAGGTAGCCACAATTTAAGTAATCTTATTACTGGTAGAAAGCAAGCCTATTTTCTGTTGATTAGATCAGCATTCATGGTTGTTTTTTAAACTGGAGGAGAAAACCAGTCCACACCTTTTCAGATATGTAGTAGCAGAACATAATACAGTGGCACATTTGCAGTCACTTCTTCAAATACAATAAACATACTGATAAAGTTAGTCATGACTAAGTCCCATTAAAGTGAATGAGAATTAAGTTAGTCATGACCAACTTGTTTCATTTATTTCAGTGGTGCTTAGTCCTAACTAGTCATGTTACCCAGTGGTTTAAAAGAAAGGCATGTTATGATATTGCCCATCTTAAACAGCAGCTGTTTAATTGGGCAAAAAGGTAGAGACATTCTCTCAGCAAACCTATGCAGATCAACTGAGTATTTTTGAAAGCCACAGTGAAATTTTTATCATGGAGTACCAGGGTGTTGTGTTTTAATATTTGCCAATAAAGATAAATCATGCTGCACAAATATATCCCTCAGTCAGTTTTTAAATTCAATTTTAGCAATCATCAACATAGCTTCAATAAAATAGCCTAGAGAGGCCATGTAATTATCTCAAAGGATCATGTTCTGGGACCAGGCAATCAATGTGGAGAGTCTGAATGAAAATTGCTCAAATAAGCATATCTTTGGGATCCTATCTTCTCTCAAAGGAACTAATTTAAGCCAGTAGCCAAATAAGTACAAGTAGACTCTGTTTTCTAGTGGAAAGCATCCAGTTCCAGTTCTTAAAACAACGGAAGGTGTGCTCCTGATGAACCACAAGATAGTACTTTGCATTTTATTCTGGAAGAACTTCAGGCGAGTGGCTTGTTGACACCCACATATTGCAGCACCACACACAACATCCGAGAGTAGAGCTTAGTTTCTAAAAATGGCAAGATAGATGCAGCCTATTTGCCCTGAGATGTCCAGATTCCCAATATATCTGAAATGGTTTGCCTCTATTTTCAGCCAGGCTTATTCCAAATAGTATTCCAGCTTCCTCAATGAGAAAACAATAAGCAGCATCCTGAGCAGCACTAATATGAGAAAGCAAGCACAAGCCATTTGCTCAGTCTCCTCTTCCCTTTGTAGACTCTTGAGCCAACCAGAAAGCCATGGCTGAGCATCAAGGAATGCTCAGCAATGGCATGAGATGTGGCACCCGTGACTGCAGGGAAAGGGGTGGTGGTGGTCCTGAGACCAGGAGTAGTGTGACACCTAGTGTCACTAGAGGATTACTGCTCAGCCCCATGACCTTTGGCACTGGAGTCCCACAGGGTCCTATTCTGTCTTCTATATTGTTTAACATCTATGTCAAATGAAACTGGGAGAGGTCATCGGAATAGGTCTGCAGTGTCACTCGCCAATATACAGATGATACCCAGCTTTCTTTAACTATGTCATCTGATTCTAGGGAGTCAATGGATCTTCTGAACTTGTGTTTGGAGGCAGTGATGGGTAGGATGTGGACTAACAAATAAACAAGATTGAGATCAGGGGTATAGCTATAATTGAGTGAATGGGTTCAAAGAACCCAGGCCCTCAAGCTCCTAAGGACCCCACAGCTCCATCCCTCCCTATTTTCTTCATTAGTTCCCTCACTCTGAGGGGCCGCCGGAGAGAGGGGCAAACAGAGAGGAGAGCTGGTCTTGTGATAGCAAGCATGACTTGTCCCCTTAGCTAAGCAGGGTCCACCCTGGTTGCATTTGAATGGGAGACTACATGCATGGTCACTGTAAGATATTCCCCTTAGGGGATGGAGCTGCCCTGGGAAGAGCATCTAGTTTCCAAGTTCCCTCCCTGGCTTCTCCAAGATAGGGCTGAGAGAGATTCCTGCCTGCAACCTTGGAGAAGCCGCGGCCAGTCTGTAGACAATACTGAGCTAGATGGCCCAATGGTCTGACTTGATAGAAGGCAGCTTCCTGTGTTCCTGTGTACAAGCCCCTTCTCCCCTAGCTACAACAAACATTACCTGGGTGCAGGTGCTTTCTTTTTGCATCTGTTCACTTCAGTACCAGAACATGATGATCCACAGAGCCTCACACTCTCTGTGAAGGGGCAATGAGATAAACTGAGATGGTATCTGCTTGACAATTGCCACAGTATTGGGGAACAGGACCTGCACACACTGCATTTTCAGTACATCACATGCTCTTACATTACCAACACTCATGCTAACTGTTGAGCAGCACATCTTACAACAATTGTTCAAGGTCTAAGCTGGAGAACATGTCTCTTAGACTCTAGCCTCGGATGAATGTTTGGCCCAAACACAATATAAATCTTCCCTATCGAAAGGACTGCCATAGTCAGATGAAGGGAGAAACATGTTCCACTTCACACAACATCCTCTTTTCCTTGCAAAAGCGTCTACAATCCACTCAGCTTTCCAATGATGAATACCGATTTCTCCATTTGTTAAATATCATGTAATTAACGGGGGGTGGGGGGGACTAAATATCTTCCTCCTCCAAGTGTTAAATGGTTACGGAGGGATAATTCCCATTCCATGCAGGCGATGAAAAGTTTTGCCAGAGTTCAGTCACACTTGGTAATTACAGAAATTAGCTTTCAAGTTTTAGATCACTCGGCTGTGCAAATGCGTTCCTCGGGTGGAATGTGCGACTCTGAAATGCATGTCAGTCAACCATGAAGCTGGATAGGCACTATCATTATATTTGACACCATCTCATTCATTCAAGTGAAGGGGATCCATTTCAGCATAAGAGCAAGATTAAAGTGGCCTGGGGGCACTGACGGAGGCCTCTGTAACTAAAAGGAAGCCTTGCTCATCATGTTCCTCATGAAAGCACACCTTGACATACAGTAGCTTTAGCTCCTTGTAAAGGATTAGCTATATGGGTGGCATGTACTCCTTGCTAGGGGACTGCTTGACAGGCAGGAATTCAACAGGTGCAACTTTCCTTAGCATAGGAGGGGGAAACCTGTGCCTACCGGATTTCTGTCTGTCATGCAGCTTTTCAAGGCACAAGAGGCCTCCTTATTTTTTGACTTTTTATTTTTGACGACGACAACTACATTAGAAGCATTAGTTACCTCCATTATCTGGCACAGAGCCATGCCTCTAGGATCCTGATTCAGCCAGGTGTCATATGAAAAATGACTTGTACTTCTCCTGAAGATATCATGGCCTTTACAGAAACCCTGCAAGTCAGGTCATTGTTATTATCCGATGAATCACAGAAATTGCAAGGGAAATTACACATTTCTCCAGCACGCACTGGATTTTATTGCACCTGGCCTTCACATCACAGACTTTTGTCTGTCTGTCTGTCTCTCTCATAAATTGAAGCCTCGTTCATTTCAGATCTTGAACCTATGTTACTTCTAATTTGGGAAAAGATTAGGATGAACACTAAACACTGGGATGGACATAGGGCATAATGCAACATGCTATATTGGCCCATGGCCTGGGCAGTATGTTTTAAGTCATCTTAATTTGGGAGTTACCATTCTACAGAATAAGAAGAAAAAATGTGAGGGGGAAGAGAGAACGAGAGAGAAGTTGTACCAAATTCTGAAGGTTCATGCTGGACAGCTTTGGGCAAATCACTATTTCTCAGCCTAGAACACTTTTCAGAATTCTTGTGAAGATTAGACACATTTAGTGACATTGCTGAAGTTCCTATCTACATGATCTGTAATATGGATCTCTCCAGCATGTAAAACTTGCTTGCATTATGCAAGGCATGTTTAATCTTGCTTAGAAAAAAATATTTGACTGGCAATAAGCGGGTTGTGTGTTATTGTTTTTTATCATTCACATATTGGCCATATTTACCCCAAAGTGCCTGCGAGCTATCAGGGAGTACTTCACACACAATTCCGATTTTTCATCGCACATTAGAGTGTAGCCCAATTTAAATCCGGAGTTTTTAAAAATCCACTTTTTGAATTGTTTTTTGGGGGCAACTTCAGACCCTCAGGAAAGCCTCGCAGAAAACCTGTGGCAAAGCCTGCTGTCTGGGAAAGCTCCAGGTCATGCTAAATCAGGGGTCTTAAATGGCAACCCTCCAGCAGATGTTGGCTTACAACTCACATCAACACTGGCTGCTTGCCAGGGTGAGTGAGAAAGATGGGACCTGTAGTCCAATAGTAATAATAGTCAAATGTATTTTTTTAATTTATTTAACGTATTTGTATACTGCTCAAAACGCAAGTCTCTGGGTGGTTTACAGCAACAGAATTGTTCTAGTAAGAACTAATCAGCCTACTTTCCTTTCACTGTCTCTACAACTGGACTATATTTGGTTCAACTCAAGGTACACAAGTTAGATCTCTTGCACCTCAAATGTCCATATGTCCACCATCTTGGATTGGAGTGGATGACCTCATGACAAACTACACCATTGAGGTGTTCCTGTGTGTCACTGACTACAACTGTAGCAAATTTGGTTCAAATTGGTTAGGCAGTCCTCAAGTTAGTGCACCTGTGCCTCAAAAGTTCACACATCCACCATCTTGGATTGGGATGGACAACATCATCACAATCTATGCCATTGAGGTGTCCCTTTGTGTCCCTACAGCTGTAGCAAATTTGGTTCAAATTGATTAAGCGGTTCACAAGTTGGCACACTTGCACCTCAAAGGTTTAAGGTTCTGCCATCCTGAATCAGGGTGGATGACATCATCATAAACCACACCACTGAGGTGTCCCTGTGTGCCACTCACTGCAACTGTACCCAATTTGGTTCAAATGGGTTAGACAGTCCACAAATTAGCCAGCTTGCACCTCAGATGTTCACACGACCACCATCTTGGATTGGAGGGAATGACATCATCACGAACTATGCTGTTGAGGTATCCCTAAGTGTCCCTACAGCTCTGCCAAATTTGGTTCAAATTGGTTAAGCGGTTCACAAGTCAGTCCATATGCACCTCAAAAGTTTATGCGTCCACCATCTTGGATCAGGGTGGGTGACATCATCACAAACTACACCACTGAGGTGTACCTGTGTGACACTCACTGCAACTGTACCTAATTTGGTTCAAATTCGTTAGACAGTACACAAAATTAGCCTGCTTGCACCTCAGATGTTCACATGGCCGCCATATTGAATTGGAGTGGATGACATCATCAAACACCATGCCATTAGTGCATCCCTATGTGTCCCTACAGCTATAGCAAATTTGGTTCAAATTGGTTACGCGGTTCACGTTAGCCCACTTGTGCCTCAAAAGTTTACACATCCACCATCTTGGATCATGGTGGATGACATCATCACAAACTATGCCATTGAGGTGTCCCTGTGTGTCCCTACAACTGTACCTGATTTGGTTCATATTGGTCCAGGCATTGCAAAGTTGATGGGGAGGGGGACACACACACAAAGAATGCCAGGTGATCTCATAAGCCTACTGGAAAGTAGGCTAATAAAAAGGTTAGAACATTACAATAATTTAAGATTTAAAACACTAAAACTATTAAAAACCATCAAACTATTAAAACGGTATCTAATTAAAAGCCTAGGTGAACAAATGTGTCTTAACTGCCTTTTAAAACGTTATAAGAGATGGGGAGGGTCTTATTTCAGCAGGGAGCATGTTCCAAAGCCTCAGGGCAGCAACGGAGAAGGCCCGTCCCCAAGTAGCCACCAGACGAGCCAGTGGCAACTGCAGACAAACGTCTCCTGATTATCTCTGTGAGCAGTGGGGCGGTGGGAGTGAAGAAAAATATCCAGGGGCTAAGCTATTTAGGACTTTGTAGGTTATAACTAAGACCTTGTATTTTGCCTGGAAACTTATCAGCAGCCAGTGTAGATCTTGTAGATAGGATCAGTGTAGATCAGTGTAGATAGGAGTGATATGGTCTCTCCGAGATGACCCAGAGACCAACCTGGCTGCTGCATTCTGGACCAACTGCAGTTTCTGGACTATGTACAAAGGTAGCCCCACATAGAGTGCATTGCAGTATTCAAGTCTGGAGGTGACCAGCAAATGTACTACTGTTCTGAGGTCATTTATCTCAAGAAATGGACGCAGCTAGCATATCAACTGAAGCTGATAGATATCTATCTATATACTGTGTTTCCCCGAAAAGAAGACAGTGTCTTATATTAATTTTAGCCCCCCAAAATGCACTAGGGCAATTAGCGGTACATCAGAAATTACTGCTAGGTCTTACTTTCAGGGTAGGTCTTACTTTCGGGGAAACAGGGTATCTAATTCTCCTAAATGTACCCATCGTTAAACCCATGCGTGGCAGCTCCCATGAGAATTCGTAAGCAGCTGCCGATTAGCGACAGGACGGGGGAGAAAATAGAGATGTGGCTGCTGGCAGGCGGGAGCAGGTGGGAGGGAGAGCAGAGGCAGCAGCGGGCCAGCTTTCCGGCTGGCCCGCCAGCCTGAAACCGCGCGCGGGCGAAGAAGCAGGCTGTTCCTGCCAGTGGCTGGCCGGCGGGAGCAGGCGGCAGCGAGAGCAGGTGACGGTGGGCCGAGCTGGCCGGCGGGAGCAGCAGGCAGTGGCGGAGGGCTGAGCCGGCTGGCGGGAGCAGCAGGCGGTGAGCCGGGCCGGCTGGTGCGAGCAGGCGCTGGCGGGCCAGCCCGGCCGCTCGGAATTGGAGCGTGGGAGGAGGTGGCGGGCCTGCTTTCCGGCCAGCCTGCCAGCCAGAAACCGCACGGGTGGGGAAAAGTGTGGGGGAGGGGGAGAGAAGTGGGCCAGCAGAGGCGCAGATGCTCTGTGCCCAGCCCAGCTAGTATTTATTATTTATTTACTACATTTTTATATCGCCTTTCTGCCTTGACAAAGGCACCCAAAGCAGTTTACAATATTAAAAGAAGCAAATTTTACAGAATGTTAATAAAACATGGTCTCAGGCTGTTGGTCTTTTCAGGAGTTGAGGACAAGAGCTCCCTGGCCTGGGCACCTCCTTTCATGCCTTCCTCTCAGGGCAATTTGGTCTTTCAGTACTCCTGGGAAGCTAGAGGAGGGGCTGCCCCCACTGATAACTGATAACACCCTGCACCAAATCTCCTGATGATCTCTCCCAGCGGTTTCATGTAGATGTTAAAAAACATCAGAGACAATATGGAGCTCTGAGGGACACCATACCAAAGTTCAGATTTTGAAGAACAACAGTCCCCGATGGACACCATCTGGAATCTGCACAAGAGGTAAGAGTGGAACCACTCTGTCAATTCCCAGTTGGAGATCATCCATCAGGCCGACCAAGGCAGTCTCCAGCCCATAGCCCGCCTGAACGCCAGTCTGAAATGAGTCTACATAATCAGTTTCCTCCAAGACCGCCTGGAGTTGGGAGGCCAGCACCCTCTCAATTACCTTGCCCAACCATGGAAGGTTGGAGACAGGCCTGTAGTTGCTCAACTGAGGGATCCAAGGTAGGCTTCTTCAGAAGTGGTCTAATAATTGCCTCCTTAAGGCAAGGAGGCATCCTGCCCTCCCTCAGAGAAGCATTTATGATCTCTACTAGGCCTTCTACAAGATTATCATAGAAGATAGCCAGAGACTCTTGTCGTAGATATGGTCCCATACCAGGGGAAGGATAAAGCTAGTGCTATTTGATTGTAGATGTGGTACTGTTCCTGGTGCTAGAACACCCAGCCATAGAAGTTACAATTAGTTTAGCCCTAGACAGGTTTACTCAGAGGAAAGATTTATTTCCAAGCACATATGTTTACGATTGTGGCCCTATAACCACAAATATAACTCCGACCAAACATTATGCATATTAGGAGAGAAGAGATTGTTTCTCATTTCCAAACATGAATTCATTTCTATCTGCACATTAAAAGTCAGTTATAGAGGCTGAACTAAGAAAGGGGGGGAGGGAGGAGCTGTTTTAAAACCAAACAAGTGCCCATTCCAATATTTAACTGACATTTTAAATGGCTCCCACAGCTATCATAACTCAACAACCCCGTGCTCAATTTTTAATGTCACTGGAGAGGTTGTTAAAATATATGGCAGCACCTCAGCTGGGGTCTGTTTGGTGTGGCTCCGCTGATTTCATTGGAGCTATATTATGTGATACCCTAGCTACAGTGGTTGCAGCAAGAGGTTAAGAATTATGTCTTTTTGGTTTTACACAAGCTTATCAGTGACTCGCTGTATGATTTGGGAAGACAACCAAAGCTGTTTGTAGACAGTCTTTTGGTTTGCTATGTGCAGGATCTGTAGGCTGCATTGAAGTTATAATTACAAACAGCTTGACAGGCTCTGGTACCTTTAAGCTACCATCCTATGCACATTGAAGCACTGGTTTCATAGAAGGCAACAGTATAAAAGTTGCTGCTTTACACATCCCTGCTGCGCCACAAGGAGGAAAATGGGGGAGAAATGTCCCTGGGCCCAGGAGGGAGGAGGGGCCTACTGGATGGGAAGCAACCCACTCTTTGCTCTTTTCTCCTGACTCATCACTGGTACACTACTGGCTTCTGATTAGAGTGTGGGGAGCGTGCAATATTATTTACACAGGAGTGAGAGAAAACGGCACACTGAGAATTCTTTTTGTTTTTCACCATGCATCATCATCATTATTATTATTATTATTATTAATTAATTAATTCGATTTCTATACCGCCCTTCCAAAAATGGCTCAGGGCGGTTTACAAAGAGAGATAACAAACAAATAAGATGGCTCCCTGTCCCCAAAGGGCTCACATTCTAAAAAGAAACATAAGACACACACCAGCAACAGTCACTGGAAGTACTGTGCTGGGGGTGGAGAGGGCCAGTTACTCTCCCCCTGCTAAATAAAGAGAATCACCATGGTAAAAGGTGCCTCTTTGCCCAGTTAGCAGGGCAAAGTTAACATTATAGTTCTAGATGCAGCAGACATGGGGGTGGGGGGAAAGAAGGCAGCAGGGGGGGCCATCTTCACTTCTCCGCCCAGGCCCCAATTCAACCTTGCTAGGCCCCTGTGAGGATAGAATTACTTAGAATAAATTCTGAATAATACAACCAATGCCTGGGCTATACCATTTCAGATTGTAGATGGCAGGCTCACACGATGAAATATTCCTCCATACAAATGAATCCTCTCGTGCAGAAAACACGCATGTCAAGAACGCAGGTTTCAGCCTAGCTTTCTTCCCAACATGCTACTTTTCAATTTACAAGGAATGTGTTTGGTATGGAAAGCATTCAGCCATATGAAACACACACACCCCTGCAGTGGTACAGCCTAGAAACAGGTTCACCACAGCAATGGGCCTCAGAAAGGGTCGGAGGCTTAAAAAATGAGAAGATGGGGATCAAGCGACACAGCAACTGCCTCCTCTCTTGAAGCCTCCAAATATTTAAAAGCATAGCACCATCTCTGGACAAAGATCTGGCAACCTGTATGTCACATGGGAGTATTTGGCTGTCTGCAGAGTTGTCTCTAGATCAGGGCAAACTTCAGTCCTCTAGCTATTAGACTACAACTCCCATCATCCCTGATTATTAGCCATTGTGGCTGGGTATGATGGGAGCTGCCTGTAGTTCAACAACAGCTGGAAGGCCAAAATTGTGCAGCCCTGCTCTAGATGATGATGATGATTATGATTATGATTATGATTATTATTATTAAGTATTCTCATTGTCAGTGTTTTATTTTATCAAAATTTGTAGACTGCCCCAAACTTCTGTCTCTGGGTGGTCTACAAAACATAAAACAATTTTTTTTTTTAATGAAAACCTTAGAACAATTTAAAACTACAGTCAAGTTTTAAAGCTTGGGTGAAAAAATGAGTCTTTAGGGGCTTTTAAAAAGTTGTCAGAGATGAGGAGGCTCTTATTTTAGCAGGGAGCACCTTATAGAGGCCTGGGGAAGCAGTACTCGTAGAGAAGGCCCATCCCTGAGTAGCCATCAGACGGGTTAGTGGCAACTGCAGACAAACCTCTCCAGATGACCTCAATGGGTGGTGGACCACTGTCCTCCTGAGATTGTTTATCTCAAAAATGGACACAGCTAGCATATCAGCCAAAGCCGAAAGAAAGCACCTCTGGCCACCGCCTCAACCTGGGACACCAGGTAGAAAAGCACCCCCAGACTGCATACCTGTTCCTTCTGGGGAAGTGTGACCCCATCCAGAACCGGCAGATCAATATAGTCTCCTGAATTCCAACCCTGCACAATAATTACCTCTGTCTTATCGGGCTTCAGTCTCAGTGTGTTATCTCTCAACCATTTACAGCTGAGAAAATCTTTGATCCTCATAAAGCTGTAGCTGTACAATCTCCGATGTGTTGCAGCTTGTGTTGGCACAGCATTTCAAGGATCAGGATGCATCGGATGAGGGGTCAGAAGCTACCTACAGAAGCCACCTCTTGGTCCAAAGGTGGTTGCTGTATGTTTAACAGAGACAAATCAGCATTAGCAGCTGTGATGGAGCAGCCATTCTTAAATCATTTTAACATTAAGCAATTACAGCTGCAGGAACTGGTAACCCTAAAAGAAGCCACTGGCTATAAGATGAACAGGAAGGAATTCATAGAAAAGTCTAACAGGACAAGTTCCCTTTCCCTTTAAATTCAACTCACTTAACCATACAGAGTGCCAATTCACATTAGATTTGCAGTTGCCATCCAAATAAGTGACTTTACAATCTACTCATTTTGCTCCAGCATCAAAATAAAGTAATATCTTGGAGCATGTCTGCCAATCCCAGCAATGCTTAGGAAGACCAGAAGAAGCAAGATGGGTATATAGGTAAACCATGAGAAGCAATCTAATAGCTGCCAGCAGTAATAAAACTGTTTTTCTGATGCTATACTGCTGCCCTTTGGCACATAGACTAATCTCCAGCTGATCTCCATAGCTCTCTGGTAACAAGGTTTGGTGGATCCAGGGTGAGCACCACTGAAAAAAAACTGTGTGTCTCACGGTTATCTTGTAGTAATTAAAAATGTGAAGGTGCAAGTAACCAAATAGTTTAGCAGCAACAAGATCCTCCTTAAGTGTGTGTGTGGGCGGGGGGGGAGATGTCAAAGGGCAGTATGATAGTAAAATTATATATGCTGGGAAGAAGTTGGATCAGGAGACATTTTTTTCTCCTCCTTTCACATTACTAGAACTTGGGATCATCCAATTCCATTGGTGGGCAGTGGATTCAGGACAAAAAAAGTACTTCTTCACACAGTACATTATTACATAACTTACAGAATTCACTCACTGCTACAAGCTGTGATGCTGCTAGTTTATGTGACTTTTAAAAGGATGGAGGGGAGTAAACCAATCTGTGGAAAACCACCACTAAGTACATGAGTCAGCTGGGATAGCCAGTACCATCTGGGGGGACCAATGCCCATTGGGATTTCCAACACCTCTAGAGATGGAAAATAAGTGATAGCTTTCAGTGTGCTATCATGCTTTTATTGTCCCAACCATCGGTCCTGCAGTGGCCAAAATTACTAAGGTGTTTTAAAAGCTCTTAAAAGTTTTTAAAACACAAAAACGACTATAAAATGTTATCGATGTCATCAGAGGAATGGAAATGAAAGCTGGCAGGAATGTCCTTCAAAAATTACTCCATGGAGAAAGTACAACAAGGTGTTTATTGTTATCCTAACCCTTTCCTCTGTGCAGAAATGACTGTGGGTTACCCTGATTGTTTGGGGGGTAGGGTTAAAAAAATGGGGTGATAACACACAAAAAGTTGTAAGTGCAACAATGCTCTCACCTATTTTCCATCTCTAGGAGGGTAGATGTTGCCAAAAATCATTATGAGCATTTGTCCCCTGCAGTGGTACCAATGACCAAAATTTGCAGGCCTATTAGTCATGATCACTACATGGAAAATCCAAGTGCTAAAGCAGTGTACTTCCGAATACTAGATGCTAAGTGGGGGCAGAAGCACCAAGGGATGGGCTCTTGCCTTCATGCCCTTCATGCATCTCTAGCTTGCTATTAATGGAAACAGGATGCTACGCTGAATGATTATTTGGTCTGATCCTCTAAGGCTGCTTTTTATGGCTGCCAGGGTCATCAGAGCCTGCAGCAGTTCTTGCAGTGGATCACTGCCAAAAACAAAAAAAATGGAAGGGCAAAACAGTTCTGTACAAATAATCCCTATTCCATGTGCATAATTATGATCCTGTAAATGTTTCATTTCTTCCCTGCAATAAGAACTTTAAGTAGTGGATGGCAATGATATAAGTGCTAAATGTAAGTGCTAAATGTAAGTGCTATAAGTATTTCCAGGGTCCTCTAGCTGAGAGGAGAGAGAGCAAGGACTAATCCTAGGGAAGGAGGATACATACTTGAGATGTGGGAAACTTATCTAAGAACTTCCTTTTTGTTGTTGCTGAAAATCAGTATATATAAATAGTAATTGTAGTAAGGTCTGAGTCAACTTGACAGCTCCTTCCAGTATTCCAGGTTTCTTAAGAACCATTTTCAGACAGAAGGGCAACACACAAGGATCACAAATTGTGCAGACTGCAGAACTGCTTGCGTTTTAATTTAATCTTTTTTCTTAAAAAAAAATCAGATCTGTTTTTTTTTTAAGCTCAATATTTTAATGTGTCTTTTTGGTAATCTTGTTTTTAAATTTTATTGTGAGCTGCCTTGGGATTTTCTTAATGAAAGGCGGAGTATAAATTTAATAATAAATAAAATAAAATAAATAAGAACTGCCGTGGGGTTTCTTAAGGACCAATGTTGTATTTATTAGTCCATGTGTATCACACTCGGTCTCCAGGGAACTCAGGCCTACATTATTCTCCCCACCCCCTAAATATCCTCACAACAAACCCCTGATCTGGGGAGATGGGCCCAACAACTGCCCAAGGGCCCCTAACATAGGATTAGTACAGTTATCTACTATATTCCTAACTATTATTATTGTTAGTACTATAGGGGATGGAGTTGGAAGAGAAGGGCCCCAAGCCTGTTTTGCCCTGGTGTACACCTCTACAGTCCTGCCTATGATGATACACATCCCACTGAGACTAGCCCAGGGTCACCCACTAAGCTTCATGGGGATTTGAAGTTGAACCTAGGGTCTCTGGTCGAAATTGGACCACCTGCCTATAATCTGTAGTGATGATGCCCAGAGACACCTCAGTGAGAATTAGGCCAAGGGGTGTCGACTTGAACCAGAGAGACACAGGCCTGGTTTGGATGATCTCCCACCTGCAGGCCCTGCTCACCATGTGGCGAGGGGCAGGAGCATGTATGCCCTACCCTCCTCCTCGTGTGCTGTTGCATTCCTCTTAATTGTATGGGAGGGACGTCCAAACTAACCCTCCTCACACAATTTAAACACTATTTTAGAGCAGAACTAAATCACAATCAATCCATCGTTTTATTTACGGCCATAAGCCAAACAAAATGAAAACTTTAGACTGTTACCATGCATAAATATACAGCATAAAATAATTGATTGACTGATTGAAAACAAAATCACAGCTCCACCCCATTACATGACACTGGAAGGAGACACGCAGGCTCATGCCCCTCATTGTGTGGTTTGGCAGGGCTGGTGGATAGTATTGCCCAAACTAACCCATAGCTTTACTATCTATAGAAATTAAACCTGTCTCTCAGCCTGAGCCCCATTTCTAATACAAGGTTATTGCAAGGCTTCCTTATGTACATGAAACACTTTGAGCACTTAGGAAAATACATATTTTTTTTTGCCCTATTTTATTTCTGCTTAAACTTCCTTGAGAGATTCAATTCAAGGGTGGGATAAAAATACTATAAATAAAAAAGGCTATTAATTTAAAGTTATTATTACATTATTTTATTATTACTATTTTCTCTTCAGCACATAAACTGAACAAAAAAGTATGACTGAAAGGTGAGGAAAATCTGGCTTGGATTCTTTCAATTTAAAATAGTATTTTCATTGCATAGAATCCTTGTCCCCTAATTATCATTTGGCACAGAAGATGTTTACTCGGAAGTCCCACGGAAGTAAATCTGCCTCATTTCCTAATAAGTGTATTTAGAGCTGCAGCTCAGGAGCTGATGGCCATCGACTTATATTAACTGCCACACAAACTACTGGATAGGACTCCCCTACAGGTGCAATTCCACAGCAGCTGAACTGAAAAGCCAGGCTGGGGCAAGGGGGAGAGAGAAGATCACTAATGGAAGTGCTGCCTTGCTTTTATCATCAGGCAAAGTTGGTGCAGGTGATTAACTGTTTCTGGGCTATTTCCTCCTTCCTTTGAAATCTGCCCTTGAGAAAGCACTCTAATTGCCAAAAAGGAGTTTCCTTCCTTGTCTACCATCAATGTGTGTGTGGTCACATCACACACACACCCACCCACCCACACACCACAGCATTTCAGGAAAGGGAACTCTCGTCAAGCAGCTAGCTTAATGGAAGAGAAAGTAGCCCTTAAACACACACACACCCTTTTCTCCTCAGGGTGATGAATTGTCTTGAGACAATGATTTTCAGCACCTCCTTTCCTCAGTGAGATTATCTTCACTTTCACATATAGTGAAAGATAATCACAGATTATCTTCACTTTCACATATAGCATGCTTGCTATACTGTCAAATCTCTATGCCTGTTTACTTGGAAGCAATTCTCCTCCTATAGTCAATACAAAGTACAAAGATGTACAGGTAAAGATATGCAGTATTTGCATTACAATCTTCAAAACGTGTTTTTATGGTTCCTTTTTTAAAAAGGTTTCCCCAGCTTGCTGTTATGCCCATTCTTTTACTAATTAATGAGAAAGAGATGCTGCAAATTGACTGAAAGGTACCCTGCCCCCACCCCGGCTGCCACCCCACTTCTATTTGTGTAAAGGATGGCTATTCAGTGGTATGGTGAAGCACTCCTGACATGCTCAGAGAGACTGATACTGATTACCAAATTCCAAAACAGGGTTCTGCCAAAGATGGCAGACTCCAGATTTCTAACACCACAGCCTACTCTGTTATACCACAGATCCTTCCTGCCCCCATGGATACATTTTCTAACATACACCTTTTCCCTGAATGCACTTATGTACAGACTATAATCTCTCAAGATGTGCCCTATATTTGCGTGGGGTATGTTCTGTTCACTTCAACTGATAGGCTTAGTTTTTATTTGATTGTAAGAAGCGCTGTAATCTGATCAGGAATATAGGAAGCGGACACACCCTAGAAAGCCCCATCCTTTTTTTTTTTTTAAAAGGGGTGGCACATTTAATTTAAAACGGGATGGAAAGAGATGGACTGCTTCTTCCTAGGTGGTGGTGAACTTGTCTAGGGTGAGACCCGAGGTGGGAGCTGACATGATGGAATTTGCCTCCATGCAAAAAAACAAAAAACCACTCTCTCCATCTTGAAAACTAGTATGTCAGTAAGAAGGGCTCTAGCCTAGCCTTCTCCCAGAAAGCAAGGCTGTCCTCCGGGCAAGTTTTCTACGTGCAGGGATTGGGCTGAGGGTGGCGGTATGCAGGAGTATTCAACCACGTGAGCCCTTACAGTCCAGACACTAGTTAACTAGCGAGGGCTAGTCCTGCAGTGCCAGTGCACACTTCCTTGGGTGTAAGCCCAGCAGACTTCACTGGGACAGTTCTGAAGAAGAGCGCATTGGATTGGGCTGCCAATCTCCCGGCTGCCGCGCGCGGCCCTAGCACCGAGGGATTCAGTCTGTGTCTGTCCAGTCGCATACGCAGGAGACTGCCTGCCTCCTGCCTGCCAGAAAGGTTGTTTGATTATGCGACGTTCCGTCCAGGACGGTTTCCAGACACTAAAGAAGCTTAACTTTATAATCAAGCGCTTAAAACAAAAGTTCTTTCTACAAGCCCTCCCCTATATAGAGGCAGCAAGCATGTGTATTCAGTTACTATTTGCACCTCCACTTTATTTCAGTCGGGGAGAGGGTGTACAGTTGCCTGCCAGAAATACATTTTCCCTTCCCATGCCCTGCAAAAGGGCTCAGCTTGTGGGCCCCCGTCCCCGGATCAGATGAGGATTCTCATTCTCTTGCACACGGAGAACAACCAAGCGTTCTGTGGTGCCTTAAAGACGAGAACGTTAATTGGGGCATAAGCTTTCGATCCCAGAGACAGGCAGCATTCTCAGTTGCGGCATATACAGAACTGGCGGTACAGAGGGAAAGCAAAAGCCGCGAAGTTCAAGAACAACTCCGGTAGCCTCTATATAACATTTCTATGCGAAGCTAATGCCTCTGGAAACTGTAGGAAGGTGGTTTGGGTGGAGACCAGAGGGTTTTTTATTGTTGGTTTTTGTTTTTTCCCCCGAAGAGAACATTTCCATCTAGGTTGATGCCCACTGGTCCGTTGACCAATCCACCAAGAATTATTATTGGCACTAGTAATCACAACAAAAGACCTCTCATTTGCAAGCAACATTGGTGCAATTGACAAAGAGAGTTATTGCCACGCGGATGCATTCTAACTCTAGCGCCCAGCTCGCCTTACGCACCTGCTCGGCTTTGCTCTCACCTTCTGCAAACCTCTCCCCACCCCCGTGACTGTTGCTGCTGACGCTCCTCCTCTTGTCACCCTTCCAAGGAAAAGACAAGCCTCTCCAGGGAGCCTAGGCGGTGCTGCCGCTTCCCTTCCACCCGCCTCCTTAATGCATATTAATAGGAACGCATGCGCTTCCTGCTGCTTCCCCTCCTCCTCCTGTGGCCATGGGCTAGCTAGATGAAACAGTCAGTTCAGTGAGGCTCGTAGAACGGGCGATCGGTTCCCTCCTTCTCTGGCATTTTTTTTGTTTTGTTTTGTTTTCGTGTGTATTTTTTTTTTTTTTTTGGTGTCGTCTATGTGTGTGTCGGGGGGTGGGGCGGGGGGCTCGCTCGGGTTATTGTGTGGCCTTGATCGAGAGGTGGCAAGTGATCTGCAAAGAAAGAGAGAGAGAAAAAAGGGACCAGAATAATAATCGTTAATAATAATAAAAAAAAGAGGGGGGAGGGAGAGGGAGGCCAAGGAGAATAAAAGGAGGCTGGGCTGCTTTGCATTGAAGATCGGGGCGCTATTGAAAAGCTTTTGAAAAGTGGTGTTTGTCTTCCACCCGTGCGTGCTTCGACTGGGGGAGTATATTAGAGCCGGACAGCGGCTGCAAGAGCAGCAGCTTGGGAGCGTCTCTGAGCGAAGGAGGCTGTGCAGGAAAGAGGCATGCTTTTATCAAAGAGACCGCAGCTCACGGAGTTTTCCTTAAGTCTTCTTCTTGCTCTGTTATGTTTGCGAGTCAAGGTACGTTGCAAGTATTCTCCGTCGCCCTCCTTTATTGCTCTCCGTGTCGCTTTTTGTAATAAAGCAAGCTTTTAATTGCATTTATCGCTCCTTCTCTCCATTCCACCGCGTCTTCTTGCTACAGATATATAATCTACAGCTTGCTAGAAGTTTAATTTTTTTTGGGTCTTTTCTTTATACAAGATTCTAAACAGCCTTGTGCTCAACAAACAGCAACCAAGCCTCTCCCCCCCCCCGTCTTTGTAGGAAGACGCTCCTCTCAAATTAAGACTTGAATTGCTGCAGATAACTTGCAGAGGGACGCCCCCCCCCCGCGATTTCTTCCTTTGCAAGCCTGCATTTCTGCCTCTTACTACTCTTTTTCCTTTAGGTGCTCTGCTTTTAACAGACTGGGAATAGTGCTTGAATGACTGATAACTTGCTGAACTGCATCTGGCTTGATTGCATCTCTCTTGATTAAAGTTGTGGGTTTGGGCTGTGTGTGTAAAGTGTTCGCTTACTTCCCTTACTGAAAATACGTTTCTCGTTGAACCCTTGGAATAGGATGACACTTAGTTCCCTCTGGAAATCAATTGTTTTCATTTGTTTAGGAGAAGAAAATGCCTGTTGGGTATCTATCTTCTGTTCTTTACCTGTTGAATTGGGGATTGGTAGGAATCTTTGCTCCCATTTGTGCTCACTTTGTTACTGATTCTTCTTAACGGCCATGTGCTAACACTCTGTTCCTGTCTTCTGGGGGGGACTTCTTAACAGGTGACGCTAACGTCAGGCCAATTCGAGTTTGAGATCTTGTCCATGCAAAATGTAAATGGTGAATTGCAAAACGGAAATTGCTGTGATGGGACCCGAAACCCAGCTGATAGAAAATGCACCAGAGATGAGTGTGATACCTATTTTAAAGTTTGCCTGAAGGAGTATCAGTCCCGGGTTTCTTCTGGGGGCCCTTGTAGCTTTGGATCCGGATCTACCCCTGTCATCGGTGGGAATACCTTCAACTTAAAAGCCAGTCGGAATAACGAAAAGAACCGAATTGTTCTTCCTTTCAGCTTTGCTTGGCCGGTGAGTCAGTAACTTTTAAGGCATCTTGCTGTGGGGGAGGCTGTTCATTCTGTGGGTCGGTTTGTACATGGGAGTTGTCCTCTTTGAGAGAGTCAGGGAGAGAGCGAGAGAGAGCTGTGTCTTCCTCTTACTCCCGGTGTAAAATCTGGCTTTCATGTAAAAACTGTCTTCTCAGTCTAGCCCCAGAGACAGGGAAATCTACAGGAGTAGCAAATGATTGTTTGCAGGCTAGAAATGTGCTGCTTGGTATGCTTCTGACTCGGGAATGGCAGTATTCTAGCTAAATACAATCTTCAATAGCTTGGACAAACCTGTGTGTGTACACATGTCTGTCTTTAAAGTATATGCAAGTCCCTTGAGGATTAAAAAAAGTCACAAGTTCATGCGATTTGTTTTATTTTTCTTTCCAATTAGTTCTCATGCCCAGGCAAAGGGGAGGGGCAGTGCACAGAAATCCCTGGGTGAAATGTTGCTTGCCAGAAAAGGAAATGCTTGGGGAACCCTCTTACTCTGCCTGATGGGATCTCTATACACTCTCTGGTGCTAATGAGAGCGATTGGCTGTTGCTGGTGTCAGCTTCCCTGAGAATCTTGTTAACACACTTTTGAGGCACTCAGTAGCCTCCGGAAGCTAAATAAAGACCAGAGATGAGGCTTAAGTATCTACCTTGCTAGCTTCCCATCCTTTGCCCAGCAGTTCTGAACTAAACACCCCACCTCCTCCCTCTTTCTCCTGTGAGCATTCAGTTTTCCTGGCAAGGCAAAGGCTGCAGAGAGGTGGGACCAAAGGTCCATCTTTGCCAAATCCAGGGTAAGAACTCTGGAACACAAACTTGGTTTTCAAACCATGTGTGTGCTAGGGAATGTTTGGTCCTTAAAGCAGTAGCTGTTGGAGTAGTCCCAAGAGAAGTATTGACTATAAGTGGGCCACGAATCCACAAGTGCACGCAACTATCATCTTGGATTCGGGGTGTATAAACCCCATATATCTATAAAGATGCAGGAGAGTGGACTCCCTGTAGAGCAAGATTATGCTCTCTGTCGTGAGGACAGCATTCTCTTCAACTTTAGCTACATTCAGACATGTGGAATCCATCTAACTTTCCTACCAAGAGTGATGAGAACGGACACTCCAGATGCTTTGAAAGTTGAGAATCTGACTCCTGCTACCTCTTTCACAATTCTCCCCCTCCTTGTCGGAGGAGATGCAACTGTTGTGTGGTTGGCACACAAGACTGCATTTTCTTCTTATTGGCTCTTATTACTGAAGCAGAGCCCATAGAGATTTCAGTGGGAGGGTTTGGGATAGGCGAGTCCTTCCCCTCCACCTCCCCGCCCCCACCCGCCCGCTTTTCCTTCTTGTGGCTTCCAACAATCCAAAGCAGAACACCAGATCTAGCCATATGCTCTTGTGCTGCCTCCTATCTGCCTGTGTAGCAAATATCAGCTTGTGGATCCTCTTGCTCTCCTGTACCCCCTTGCTTCCCCCCCCCCCTCCGGGTGAAACCAAATGCACATATATAAGGAGATAGCATTACAGAGTACAATAGCGGAGTTCACACAAGTATTCTCTGTCTAGAGCTATAAGCCTTGTGGTTGGTTTGTGCTTGAAATGAGATAAGTGTTATCAAATATACCATCAAAGGGATAAAAAAGGTTTTGTAAAAATGTGTGGTATTTGAAGTGCTGCCAATTCCTCTCATGCGTCTGTTATGGATTCTGATGATTTTTTTTTTTAAGTGAGCAGGTTCATCTAGGACACCATGATATATAAGTTTTCTCCTATGTCAAACCTGAAGGATTGTGTAGAAATAATAGCAGTGATTTTGCTTCTGTGAAAGCGAGCAACAGTTGATTCTTTTGATACGCTGAAATTACTTGAGTGAGGCTGTAATCCTACACACTTACCTGTGAGTAAACCCAGTGAACACAGTGCAGCTTGCATAGGATAGGGCTGCCTGAGTGCTTAACAGCATCCCACTTGTTAAATTTCCCCCCTTCTAACTCCTGCCTGCTTTGTTGCCCTGCAAATTAGTCCTCCCAGGGTGAGCTCCTAGTCTTCCCAGGTATTCACTAGTTGTGTTCTGAAGCAGCTGCTTGATTCATGCCTAATCGCTTCTCTTTTTGTCAGACAAAAAGAGCTCCTAACCAGTGGGATGGAGAGACAATGTGCGAACAAAAGAACACTATAGGCAGCTCTAAGTTGGCAGCACATACCTTCAGGAATCTGATTTCAAAATAAAAACTATATATATATTTTAGGATGTGGACACAAGCTGCATTATATATTGCCCTGCAGGTTTTTTCTCTCTCCCCAAATCACCTGACTGGACACAACTAATTTTCATGATGCAACTTTTGCATGTGTTGGCATCTTAGTTTCCCTGTACCTCAAGGACTCTGCAATTCCTCTTGTGCATAATTTTATTAGGCATGACATAGACACCTGGTCATCTGCAGACATGTCCTGGGTTGCAGAATGAGAAAGGTGGTGGTCCATATGCACAATTCAGAACTCAAAACTTGGTGGTTGTCAAAATATAAGCTAAGATGTTGATTTTAGTTTCCTTCATTTCTACCAGATAAATTTTGAAATAGCTTTGCCTTTTTGTGTGTGTTGGGGCATGGTTAGAATGGTCTTTCATTCTTTCTCGTTGGCCCCACACTGAAAATCCCATTACAAGCTAGGGCTACATTAAAATCCAGACTACCCCATCATTGGCAGTTCATAGTAAAGTCTGGGTAAGTCACTAGCTTTATCCTCATCCCCTGTAATGTAGAGGAGGCTTTCCTTGTTTAAAATGTGCCCCATTTTAAGGATTGCCTTCCATCTTCTGTTCCCCTGAAATGTTTTCATAAAAACATTTGGAAAAATACTTGAAACTCGTTGTTGTATGAACTGACATTTTGTCCCCCTCCAAGCAAAACAGAACTTAACTATCTGATTTACTTGAGAAAGTTTAACTTCGATCATAATAATTTAAAAAGCTGGATAAGCCTTGGTTTCAGAGTTTTGTTTTAATAACTTCCTATTGCCTGGGTTTTGATATAACCCTTGTGAGCAATGGTTGTAGAGATGGAGGGCTGTAAATTTCCTTTAAGAGATTGGAGGTTTGAATAGGTTGCTAGGAAACAGGGCAGCAAACCAGCATGAAGGAAATAAAGGAGCCATGCAGAAGGCTGCACCTGCAGTAACGGCTGAAATAATACAAAAAATGCAATTGCATATTTAAAAAGCATGAGCAATTCCTTAGCCAATGAATATTCTAACATTGAGGTAAAATCTCATACTCCAAGCCTAAGGGGTGTGGGTGCATGGTTTTTTTTTTGTTTTTTTTTGCTAGGTTAGTCCATATACATTGGCATGCCCTTGTATCAAGTTGTCTGCCACAATACAAATGGATTAATCTGTTATTCCTCTTAATACCCACCCAGTAAGTCACTTGCCTTGCCTCTCTTAAGTCAGCTTCCTTTAACACTCCCCATCATTAAATAATTTAAAAGTGTATCTCTTTGTGAAAGGGTTTCCCAGCATTCAGGCAACAGTAATAGTGTCGGTCAGATTTGGCTGCTTTTCCATTGTTTATTACCCTGGATCGAAATAGTTCTATTTTCCTGAAAAGCTTAAATGGGGAGCCATGTAGTCCTCGAACTTAGGGCCAAATATGTCAGCTTGCTGAACATCTAATGAGATGCTAAAATGCCTCAATTGTTCCACTGCAAATCACAAAAATACAAGTTTTGAATTTCCTGTGTTTTGTTTACACCCCTGGGCTGGAAAAGTGCTAGAAGCAGCCAGCCACTTAACTGACTAACCATACTTGTCTTTCAGAAGATTTGCTAGGCTGCTTGGGAAGACCTATTTTGTCCAGGGAGCTGTTGCTGAGGAAAACTCAAATCTTGCTGAGTTATACTAGGCTTTTATTTAGAGACAGCTCTTCCAAAAGCCTTTTGTCTGATCTATCAAAGGGTCTCTGACTTGAGGGGGGAAATGCTATCAGATTATCATTGAGCCTGTGAATGCTCACCCATTCAGAATTCGCAAGGCTGGTCAACCCACTTAAAGTAACTTTCTGAAAGTGAAATTTGTGGCCACAACCTTGGAATTAAGGGTGTGTATGGGGGTGGGGGGCCTGCATCCAGTAAAGAGAACAAGCACATCGTGGGAAAAGGTAGCGTGGAATGTGAAAGTGCTAATGGTATTCTTAATGAGAGAGCAAGACTACAGTGGAGCAGATGATTGTTTGCATTAAGAGTTTGAAAAGTAACCAACTCTGCTAGTGTAGGGTTGCAGCTCATTGGGTGAGACTGATAATCCAGAACAGAGTGCAGGTACTTAAGTGACCTGGCTATGATGACATTTTACACCCATTGCCATTAGCTGGAATCTGCATATGTGTCAATTTTCTTGGTATCACATCTTTCCTTCCTCCAAGTTTTAGAACAGCCTGATCTTATGCAGTGCTAGACATGTCTAAGCTCACCGAAACGAAAGGGCTTAGGTGCACCCAGCTCTTCAGTTTGAGTAAACTGCCTTGATTTGTTGTCTTATCCATGGTAATTGGGTAGAAGCTACAGTCCTATGCACACTTAACTTGAGAGTAAATTCTTGATTGGATTCAGAATAAATACTGTTGGATCAGGCTGAAAGACCATAAACCAAGACTTTTTGTTCCACAATAATGTATTCTGGAGTAATAGAGAGAATCTGACACCTTAAGCTTGCTGCTGTGCACTGTAATCAGAATTGTACTCCTTATGTGCAAGTTTAAAAGGTTTACAAGTTCTTACAGTGAATAGACTGGATGGACAGAAGATGGAGTGTGTGTTTGGAAGGGAGGTAGATTAAGGTGCACTTGAGGAATCTAATGGTGTGCCAAAAATGGCATTGTGTGCCCTAAAGTGGTTTAAAAATGCTGAAGTAAATGGGACACAACCCCCTTCCAACTCAGGCTGGTTTTTCTCAAAGTAAATGAGTATGGAGAAACCTCTTGTTCAGGCTTGCTGGATGCGAACCTGACTTTTTGCTTGGCTAGCTACTAGGTATTCTGTCTATTAACCTTGTCACCCTGTTGTAACTGGTGCATTTAATTATCAAAGCAATGCTTTAAACAGGTAGAGAGGCTAAATGCTGAGAATAGCAGATAATTGTGGTGCTGAGGGGTTTAGACTGACCATTGATATCTTGGCCTCCTTTTTAGTGCTCTCATCTGGTGCTGAGGGGGATGGGAGAAGTTAGCCTTGTAACCAGCTGAGGGACTGCTTCTTTTTAATCATTAAAAAAAAAAAAAAGAAGCAAGCCCTTGGAGTCCTCTGCTGCTGAGATCTCTTTGCAAGAGGAAAATGTCTGATTAAAAATGCCACATTTCCTTCTAAAAATGCTCCCCCCCCTTTTGTTTGCTTAAAACATACCAGTTTGGTCATTAGAATAATTGTAGTCCGGCCACCCAGACGGAGGCACTGGTGGCTAATATTAACCAATAACAATAGTGTGGCCATACTGACTGCAATGGGGATTACAGAACATAATGGGGCCTATCCAAAACTAATGCTAATACAGGGTAAGCAACAGGAAGCAGCAGTAGACTCAGCATAGCTTGGCTCCCAGACAAACCAGGGACTTGCTTCACACAATGGCAACTTCAGCACATCATGTATTCACAGGATAGTCATTATTCCAGTAGGCTTGCCAGAACAGTGATCAGCTTGGTTTATTAGAGGCAACGCACACACTGTCCGTGTGGTAAGTTGTGTCCTATCTCTCTCAATCTGCCAAGTTTTGGGGTGGGGGTGGGAAGCATGAGGAGAGAGAAGTTGCCTCTTCCTCATACAAGCAACCACAAAGCAATGCTGTCTTACTGTGACTCGAAGGAACAGCAGCATGGCACGGACCCAATAAGATCTGTTTCTTAAGTATTTTCTCAGCTTGCTGTTGTGACCTTCTTGGAGGTCTTGCTGTGTAGGAGGTAGGGTGGCTGCCTATATACACAACTCCCTAGTTCCATCCACTCTTTCCTCTTTGTTGGTGCAGTGTGAACTTGAACAAAGAAGGGCAAAAAATGTTCAGGATTGCATGTGTGGCTTGGGTTTTTTTTGTTTTGTTTCTGTTTTTGTTCAGAATTGCCGAGGAACCTGGAGGCCTGCCAGTGGCACCATGTTTAACCAGTAACAGTTATCACATCCTTTCCGCCTCTTCTCTCCCCCGCCCCATGTCTGCTGCAAGCAATATGGCCACTGCTGAGCTAGAAAGGCTCTCCTATCCCAGGCGGCTCTGGCTGCTATTGGCTAAGAATCTCTCAGATCGGCTGAAACTGTCGTACAGCCAGAGCCCCATCAGGCCTTTTCTAACCTCCCCCATCGGCACTGAATGAAGAGAGTGAGAAGCGTGCTGTGCCCTCCCCCCCCCCACAAGCTGCGCTCAAGGAGTCCACGTGGGCTGTTGTAAGATGTGTTGGCTCTCTGTAGAGGTTCTTCCTTTCCTGAATGAAGAAGGGAATACCTCTGTGATTTTGGCACACAGCCCTGCCAGGAGACATGGACACGGAGAAGGAAAGGGGCTCCGCTCCAAGTTCTTGTGTGGCTCCTGAGGGCTGGGTTGAACGTGGCTGCAATTTAGCCCTTGCTGCTTGTGACTTGCCAGAGAGGCATGCAAAGTTGAATGAAGTGGGTACTCTGTAGTGCACTTATCAATTAAGCAATTGATGCACCAAGCACGCCTGTCCCCCTCCAGGTAGCACCCGGTAAGGTGGTAGTTTGTGTGCGCACTCAGTGAGTTGTTCCTCCCAGTGAGGGGGGAAATCTTGACATAGCAGCTGCCTCGCCTTTAGCTTCCTTCCCCAGTTGAGTCTTTGGGTGGCAAATCCATTTTTGTCTGGAGGATTTCATTAGAGGGGTGTACATCTCCCCCACCCCACCTCTGTGAATGAGGGGGGAAGAGGAAGCAGTTCCTATGCTTCAAAAAAACTTTCTAGCCAGTCCATTTTCTCAAGGCTGGGGGGGGGGAGAGAGAGAGAGAGAGAGCACACACACACACACGTGTGCTCACACACCTTCTCCATTTGTGGAAAATAAAAGACTTGAACTGCTTCCCTGAAATAAGAAAAGGCCCTGAACAGTACAGTGGAATGAAGGCTGTGTGTCTACCACTATGCATGCAAATAGCAATGGAATGGTACTGTGCTGTCTCCAGCTAGGCTGCTGTGCTCTTTCCACACTCTTGGTAATGTGACCAGATGTTTTAAGTTCCTAACCCTGACTGGAGTCCTTTCAGCCCATAGACATTTGCAGGGATCCAGAAGAGGAAAGTAGGTGTATAAAAAATCTTAAATTATAGAATGGAGCTTTCCTAGAACAAGCCCTGATATTTGCTTGGTAGAAGAATTTTGCTGGTATTTTTCTGGGGTTTTGTGTTAAGGATACTTTGAAGTTCTGGGCCAGGTGTAAAGGTAAAGTGTGCTGTTGAGTCGGTGTTGACTTGTGGCGACCACAGAGCCCTGAGGTTGTCTTTGGTAGAATATAGGAGTGGTTTACCATTGCCATCTCCCGCGCAGTGTGAGATGATGCCTTTCAACATCTTCCTATATCGCTGCTGCCCGAAATAGGTGTTTCCCATAGTCTGGGGAACATACCAGCAAGTATTTGAACTGGCTGCCTCTGGCTTGCTAATCAAGTCATGGCGTAGGCAGCTCAAATTGTGAGTGAGCAACTCTTGTATATTGCTGGAATATCAAGATCTGCCACATGTTCCTGCTGTATCACTTAGCATGGGACAGACTTGAACCCAGGACTTTCAGATAAAATCTGAGTTACAAAGTACTGTAAGGCATTGTGGCTCTTGTTGGGGAAAACAAAAAAAAGGGTGAGGTGCGTGGGAATGAGAACCACAGTCGGCGAGAGTCAGATTCAAGTCCTTGTCTTTCCCAGGCGAATGGAATGCAGCTGGGGCCACAGAGGTATGCACCCATTGTAGAAAGGGGGGGAGTATGTTTCCAAAGGATAACTTGAAAGGCAGGCTTGGCTTCAGGTTTTGAAGGGGGCTGTTCTTAAATGATTTGCTCTCAACTTCCTTTTTTAAAAAAACCTTGTCCATTTGCTAGTTCTGAATTTCCACTTCTAAATTAACTCATTACTTTTTCAAATGGGACACAGCCCAACTCTTGACACTGCCTTTTGGGGTGGCAGAAAGTGCTGCCTCTTCTGAGATCTCTCCTGAGTCATTGACATAGATCCCTGAACCACCTTGAGAGTTCCTGCCTTCTTTATATCTGGTGCTGCAAACTGCTTGCTACCATAGACAGTCATAAGAATCTAAGAACAGCCCTGCTGGATCAGGCTTCAGTCCAGCACTCTGTTTCCCACAGTGGCCCAGCAGGTGCCTCTGAGAAGCCCACAAGCAGGAGATAGGTGAAGGCATGCCCCCTCGCCTGCTGATGCTCCTCTGCAACTGGTATTCAGAGGCATCCTGGCTCTGTACTTGGAGGTAGCCTACAGCCATCAAGACTAGTAGCCATTGATAGACCTGTCCTCCATGAATTTGTCTAAGCCCCTTTTAAAAGCCATCCAAGCTGGTGGCCATTGCCACACCTCATGGCAGAGAATTGCATAGATCTGCTATGGTGGGGTGGGGTGGGTTTACTTCCTTAGAAGAACATAAGACAAGATCACACACTTAAAGTTTTGAACTCCTTAATATATAACTCTTTTTCTTTTTCTTTTTTTCTTTTTGCTTGGGAGGGCACAGTTAGCTCTTGGAGGTAATTTAGGTCCATGAAAATCTAGCAAGCATTTTTTTTCAAGCGAGTGTGAAAGTGCTACCACTTAAATGTTGTCATGCTGTTTATGATGATGAAGATCTTGTAAATGGCTGTTACTTCATGCCGCACAGCATTCATTTTATTCCGCTGCTGCCAATATCTCTTACCACATTTCTGCTTCTACATGCCTGTGTCATGCTCCTCCTGCAGCTAGAATGGCCTGAACGACTGTTTCCAGTTGGGGAAACAGCAGGGCCTCTCCATGGCAGCATCACTCAACGGCTCTGAGAACTTTGAAAGGCTCCCTCTTGCTGGCTGTGAGAGCCATTGGAGGCTGCTTCCCTAGTGTTGGAAATGCCATCCCAGCTGCTGAGACGGTGTGTTCTTGGCGTCCTCCAGTGAAGAGCATCATTGAGAGTTTGGGCAGGGGATAATGGTGTGGAAGAGGAAACATTAGTGGGCTTCTAGCTGAGGGAAAGGAAAGGGCAGCTGCAGTTTGCCACTCTGCTGTTCAGTGTTCCCTCTAACAGGGATTCCCAGATGTTGTTGACTACAGCTCCCATAATCCCCAGCCAAAGGCCATTGCAGCTCAGCTGGGGATATTGGGAGTTGTAGTGGACAACATCTGGGAACCGTGCTGCTGCTCATACACTTTATGCCCTGGGGTAGTTGCTACCTGCTGCAGGGAAGCAGCAGCAAGCACTGCAGTGAAAGGAATAGCAGCAGTGATTTGTCAGCAAATCACTGCTGATCCCAGGCTCGGACTGGCCAACAGGGCATATTCCCGGCGCGCCCTACCCGCGTGGCACCCCTGTGCCCCAACTCCCACCATTAATTACCCATTCTGCTCAAAACCAGATGCCCTCCCCACATACATTCCACCACCCTCTCAGTGCCCCCAGTCCAGGCCTGGCTGACCCTCTTAGTGCACAAGACTTTGACCACACCTTACTAGTATGTGTGGTAGCAGGTCAAGGCCCAGATCTCACTGAGGTTGTAAACCTGTTTATGTCTGAGCCGTATTGCTGCAGGTGCGAACTTCTATGACAGTGCTCCTCCACAGAAAACTGAATGCTTGGGCTGGGTGCAAGTTTAGTTGCCTTTGTGACATGCACATTTGCTGTGTGCCCGGGAACTTTCTGTATGGAAGAGCATCCAGTCGTATGAGCCCCCAATGGCAGCATAAAGAGGTACAGCCCAGATGCAGAGGTTCAGCACAGACGGCAACATGTGGTAACGTGTGTGTGCATTAAGACAGCAATAAGTGTGAAGGTCTATATTGATATGCATTTTGGCACTGAGTAAGCCACAGAAGCCTAAGCTCTTTCTCCACCCCTCCATTCCCACATCTGAACTTCAGGCTAGGAGGCGTTTACTTCATGCAGCCCTCTTGGAGTTTGTCTGGCTAGTCTTCTGCCTTCTGGTCAAGGTTAGTCTTGCAGTGGTTAATTGGGTGTGACTCTCTCATAGTTCATTGTGGACTTGTTGCCTAGTACCTTAGTTTGATGGGATAAGATTCAGGATGTGGAATTTTTGTGTCTGACTGGTGTATTTATTCAAAGATGTGCAAGGGTCAGACATGGGCATGGGAAAAATTAAGCCTCTGTGCTGTATGCACGCATTCCTTGGATATCTTAATTGTTGATCTATAGAGTGGGGATTGATGCACACCTCTTAACCCTCTCGCATTGCAGGAAAACCATACTTGGTGCTTGGAGATATTTTCCTGGTGATTAACCTCTTTAACAGGGACTCGGTGGCCTGCATGTGTTAGGTGTTCTTTTTTTCATTGTAAAGTATTGGTTGTAGAGGACAAGAGAACTTTTGCTAGGCCAAGTGGACGTTTTGTGCATGTTGGTGCAAAGAATGTTCGAGCTTTTGAGTTGACACAGAACTCTTAATTTGAACTGTAATTAAAGATGTTGCCGGACCCGTTCTTTTATTGCTGATGAATGATACCCACTGCCAAAGACAAAAAAAAAAAAAAAAAAAGACTGGTTATTTTATCCAATCTCTGAATGTGACTTTCTTGAACAAACACAAGTGTTCTGGTTTTAAAAAAATAAAGCAACTCTTGCTAGAGCAGAGTCCTGTGCTGTATGGATCATGGTAGCACACAGGTATGTAGTAAGAGTCACACTTACTGCAAAATACTCTGCCTTTCCTTTTCCCCTGGGGTGGGGCGTGCTAGTAAACAATGCTAAGAATGAGCAGGAACTGTTGCTATGCATTAAAACAGAATATCTTCCAAAACGATTATGCAAGTCTGCAATGAAAACATCCTCTTAACTGGAGGTAGCATAAGTGACCATAATTGGCTCTTTGTTTTTGTGTGGTATGCTTCCAGCTTGCTCTAACATGTTGTGGTGGCTCTGTGCCTTGATACAGGCTGAGTGTTGCCGCAATTAATCCAAGGCGGAAGGGTGACTTGACAGGTAAAACTGCCTGCAAGTTAAGCTGAATGTATATTTATGTTTCGGCTCTGGCAGCTTGTGCTTCCAACGTGTGTGGAAGGAGGGTACTTGGGAGTCCTTTTGGATTTCTTTCTATTTTTCTTTTTTTTTTTAAAGCATATCTGCTGTGGTGTGGGGAGAGGGCCTGTAATATGGTGGTAATGAAATCTGAATGCAATGAAAGGTTCGGCCACTCATCGCAAGATGGGGCACGTCTCTGCCTGCCCAGCTTTTGCTTACTTTTCGAAGCATTTTCCCACAGTTATCAGTGAACCAAGTGGAATCCTTGTCTGCTTTCAATATGAAACATATTTAGGCTGCCGTCCAACACTGTGTCTATTTAAAAAAAACACACACACCAAAAAACCTGGTGCTTTTTTTCACTCTGAGGCTGCATGCTGAGCTAAGTCGTGAGAAATGAACTTGCTTTTGACTTTTTTTTTTTTAAGCCAGCCTTATGCCTACACCTTGCAACTGTTTACTTTTCTTTCATGAAAGTTGTTTGTTTCTGGTAAGATTTTAATTCCCTTCTGCCACCCTTGCAAATAGATGGCTATCTTGGGCTAACAATGTCATTAGGCATAAGGCAAACCTAAACCTCATGAGTCAGAACTTTCTTTTTTGTTGCCTGATTAAGAGTCTTAAGTGTAATTTCCCTCCTCCCACGTCCTGCAAAGCTATGGTGACCTAATGCTTACACCTGGCCACCGTAATATTTGGCACTTTCTCCTAAGGCACTGTGGCTTGCAGAGTCATGTGATTGAAAAACCAGGCTTGCTGGTGGATGGGTGTGTGTCTCTGCACACACTTATATTTCTGTCATCATAGTCTTTATGCAATAGCAGGGGTGTGAAGGAGAGATTGCCTTGCCAAGCATGAAAACTTTACATCTTTGAATGCAGGGTTTTGAATAGGACCTTTTGAAAAACATGGGCCACAACTCTGGGAGATTTCAGGGAAGAATAGTAAAGAGCAAAGCACAGGGGTGTAACAAGGCTGGAGTGGGCCCAGAGACAAAATTTTAAAACGGGCCCCTCGCTGATACACACACACACACACACACACTTCACATGTGACTTGCCTCTGGGGGGCCCCTCAAGGCGTGGGGGCCCCCAGGCAGCCGCCTCCCCTTGCCTAATAGTAGTTACACCCCTGGCGAAGCACACTTGTTAGGCTTTCTGTGTAAAGAGGTGATCAGGACTGAATTGGTATAATGAGTTATACTTGCCATTCAGGAATTGTACTAGTCTGTAAAATCACAGTATGAGATGGAAAACCATCTTTGAATATCCTCTGTAGTGTGTTAATGGTTGGTTTGATGGACTGTATAATTGTGCAGGTTTCCTTCACACCGCTTAATTTAAGCGTTTTGAACCACGGAGGGCAGCGTTGGAAGGTATAAGAGCAGAATAGGGCAAATGGAAGAGGGTAGAATTCCTCTAGCAGGCCTGCCCTCCATCCCTGTCAAAGTCAGAGACAAAAAAGTGGTTTAGCTTGAATAATTGAAATTCTTCAAGCCTTCATCTGTTGTGTATGGCAATGGCTACTGGCATTTAGAAGGCCTTCCTGGACAGGTTAATGAGTTCATAAGTGTGCAGTAGCCTGCAGTCCTTTCATTTCTTCTTTCTTCAAATAGGCTTCTTGGGGGTAGCGAGGTTGTACACTCCTCCTCTCCCCCCCCCCACACACTTCTTTTAAGCCTGCTTTGTACGTCTCTCTCCCTCCTCCTCCCCTCCCCCCCTTCCCAGATTCATCCGTTCTTTCCTTAGTTACCTGATACTTGTGGGAGCAGCGATGGCTTCGCGCAGACAAAGCGTTCAAAGGGGTGCTGAAAAGCAGAGTCTCTAGAGATTATGATTCTGAGCCTTGACAGTGCAATCCTAGCAAGCCTCCTGGGCTTTCTGAATAGGAGAGGTTGCTGTTTTGTGAATAGCACCCCATCCCCCACTCCGCTTCCACAGATTTCCCTGTTCTCTGGGCCGCTTTTCCCCTTGCAGCATGCTTAACTTAAAAAACCCACTATGTATGGCATCAACCAGTGGATGTTGAACTTCCTGGTTAAGTATGTTAGATGCATTAGCGATGACAAAGATAAGAGACCTTTCACCTTAAATTGTTCCAGTCAGACTGGATAAAGGTAGCTTAGTCAGACTGGATAAGGTAGCTTAAGCAGCTGCAAGAGGATCACATTTGTCTTGACTGTAATCTATTGCCTATTTATGTTGAAGGGAGCAAACACTCTTAACGAAAACTACTAAGCATCTTCCTTAAGTACCTGTGGCAACAACACTGGACAAGCAAGATGATGATCTACTTTTATTTTATTAAATAATACTAACATATGTATTACTGTTTTACAGAGATCCTACACATTGCTTGTTGAGGCCTGGGATTACAGTAACGACAGTGTTAGTAAGTATGTTCTCTTCTCTCTCTCCCCCCCCCCCATTATGAAAAAAGCAAGTAGCAAAAGGGTTGCACTTCCCTGGTGTTTCTGTATCAAAATGTCATTCATGGGCCCTTTATGGAAAAAGAGTAACCAATAGATGTGGAACAAATCTATTTTAATTCTTTGCCAAGAATAGAATCCTCTGTTCTCAGAACCTTACTTGACACAGATTGATGGCAGATCCTCCTGCAACTTTGGGATTTATACTTCTGGGGATGGCACCATAGCTCAGTGGTACAACCTACGTTTGGTGTGTGGAAGGTCCTAGCATCAACCCCTAGCCTCTCCCAAGTAGTTCTAGGAAATATCTTTCAGAAGCCCTGGAGAACTGCCAGACAATGTAGATAAAACTGACCTAGGTGGAGCAATAGTTTGATTCTGTAGAGGGCAGCTTTATATATTCATATGACTGTTATATTGGCAAATAGATGAAAGGGTTTTCTTTCCATACTTATCCTGGGCTTCCTAGTTGGTGAAGGAATTCATCCATCTAGGCACAGCCCTTGCACTATGCGGTAGGACCCATTAGCAGGCCATGAGCGTGGATTGCTAATAGTGAATGTTAGGGGAAGAACTTTTCAAGTTGGTGTCGGAAGCTGAAATCTGCAGATGGGTCTTGGAGCAACTGAACTGTTAGTGGTCACCTGTGCAAGGATTACAAGGAATTAAAGCTAAGCTCTCCATACCCTTGTAGAGGCCAGAAGGATCATTCAACAGCCTCTAACTTTGACATAAGCACCAGTGGTGCTGTTAGACACCTCGGCATATGAGGAGATGATTTTACCATTGTTTATACAATATGTTGTTTCTCAGAGGGCTTTAAACAGCACAAATCTATTAGGAATGAATGGGGCTTGCGCTGCCCCAAAGAAAAGCAAGTAATGGCTGTGTTTGACAGGGAACTTTGGAACAAGAGTGCATGGAAATGCTCATCTTCCTATGTTATACCAGGAACATAGGAAGTACTGCAGAACCTTTCCTTGGTAAAACTTAAAGGCTGATTCACACAATCATCTCCACCATCTGTTTCATTATACAAAACTCCCCAGAGGATCCTACGGAGGTATTGGGGAAAGGTTAACATTTTGTTTAAAATTGTCTGCTTGCCCATTTCTTTTGTGGGTTGGTTGGTAGGTAGCACACTTCATGCCCTACCACCCAGCCCACTTTGGTGTCCCTAGGAGCTACCCATAGGGAATAATGGGGTGTTTCGAGTTTTCCCATTGTTGCCTATGGCCGAAACAAGCTGTACTCAGAGTGCAATGCATTTTGCAGGCCTGCCTTGAAAAACACTGCAGAAGCACACAGATGCTGCTTGAATGCTCTTTATCAGTGTTAAGTGGTAGGTTGTGAATGTTTGTATTGAATGTTCAGCTTGTGCATGCTGCTGTTATAACAAGCTCCATTCTTAGGATGGAAGCCAAAGTAGTTCAGATGAGTTATATTCTATTAATACACAGCAAGTTTCCTAAAGTATGTTTGTTTGTTTTATTGCATGAAGTGCTTAGAGTACTTTTGTTTTTTAAAAGAGCCCTGAAAACTGAGTAGTGTTATCCCCATGTGTTTCTGATTTTATTATCTATCTTAGTAATTTTTAGTTATCTTTTTTAAAAACTTTGGATTCTCTTGTGGCTTTCTGATACTCTTGAATCCATTTCATTTCCCTCACTTCTTTATTAATGAGATGGAGAGAGTTTGTTTGCAAAGGGCACCAAATGAATTCTTGATGGAGATGGGGTGAATGAGGTCGAATGTCACTCTTAACCACTAAGCTACATCTTAGTGTTGGTCCCCTCTTTGAAACTTATTTAACTGCCTGAAGAAACAGAATATAAAAAGAAAGCTGGTCCTTGACTTGTTGGTAAGAAGAGAAAACACCTTGCACATTTCACAGCCATCCACTGACTTCACCAAACCAGAGAGTGAGAGAAGACCATCCAAATGTTCAATCTGAGAGGACTCATTTGGTGCACTTCATTAAAGATGATGGCTTCACTATTAAAATCGGCCTCCATGATGTTGCATAAATGAGGTTCCAGAGCAGAGTGTATTTTACCCATGTATTGTGATGCATCAGATGCACAGTAATAGTGGGGCATATGCCTAGACCTCCTCACAAACAAACTCTGAAGGAGAGGAAAATACTTTACAGGTGTTGCTGTGTTAACTGTATCAGAAAATGTCTGCATTTGAAAGGAAGCTCTTGTTTGCTGGAGGATCCCAGTTCTTTTCATTCTGAGTCTGCACTATCTCTTCTTTGAATAGAACTCATCTTTATTTCATGAAACAGAATTTCCAAGGCTTCACAAAGAATCCTTTATTTGCTCTAACATTCTGGAAGCAAAGTTGTCTTCCAACAAAAATGTCAAAAAGCATTTTTCTGAACAACATGTTTGACCAAGTTCAGATGTGGACTTGCACATGTTCATGATTAAACTTGCAATAGATTCAACATTGTGTATATTAATTGGATCACATAAGAAACTCCTACAATGAGTACTTCCTAACTTTTTAGCATGTAGCTTATTTGCCCGTTCTAAACTTTTACCATGTCCTACAGCACTTTGACTGTGATTAATAGATTAGAATACAACTTTTCTTGTATTAGTGTAGTGTATTTAAGTGCTTTACCCCATAGAAATACCTCTATGTATTGATTTGTGTGATTACTTTCTCCAAAAGATAAAGGCTTAAAAAGGAAACTTAAAGCATGCTATTTAAAGAGTTAAAACTGTAATAGATATTTAAAGGTCACAAAGTACCAGCCCCCAAACTGAGTCCATACAAAGGTAAATGCTTGCTGAAAGACCATCTATGCAAGTATAAAGTTTCCAATAATGACCAGGTAAATGCCTCTTATACCTTTTAAGGTTTATCAGGGACAACAGCCCACCCCAATGAAGGATGCCATCTTTTTCAGGCTATAGCAGATCTCAAAGGAAAGGGAGGTCCATAATTTTTAGTATTATCTTAACTTTTCCTGTACACTGCCTTGATCACATCCATAAAATGGCAGTCTAAAAATCTAGTAAATAATTGGTTGTCCTGCAATAAATATAATGGCATTCATCTGTCATCTTAATTATCCCATCTTTGGTCATGGTTCTGAAAATTCAGGTGACAGCAAGTGTAGAGCAGCCTTTTAAGGATGGTGCACAAATGTGTGTTGCAAGTCTTTTGCTGCAGATGGAAGTAAAATAAAATGAGTTTGGAGCACCAGAGCATGGTCAAAGGGCACACGATACAGCCACCTTGCTGAAGCCAAGCAGGTCTTGGTGTGGTCAGTGCCTGGATGGGAGAGGTGTGCCATCTTTTGGAGATGAGCCTGTAGCTTGGTGGTGTTGCATCTGCTTTGCATGCAGAAGGTCCGGGCTCAATCCCTGGCGGCATCTCCAGGTAGGGCTGGGAAAGACTTCTGCCTGAAACCTTGGAGAAGCTGTTGCCAGTCAGTGTAGACAGTACTGAGCTAGATGGGCCAAGGGTCCGACTTGATATAAAGCAGTTTCCGGTGTTCACCATTGTCAGAGTTACTCCAGTCCCACCTTCAAACAGCCAGATATCCCAGCAAATCCAATGCTGACTGAAGACTTCCATGCCGGCTCTGCTACCTGCTAGAGAGCTACTGTTGCCTCTTACCTGCCTTTGCCACCTTGGTCTGTGGTTGCAAAGGCCACTGAATGCGTTGACTTCCCCCAGCTAGAGGAAGAGAGAATGGTAGCAGCAAACAATGGCATGAGGAAAGGCATGACTGAGGAGCTGTGGTCAATCTGCTACTGGTATATCTAGCAAGTCAGGTATGGCAGTGGGATTGGAACTTGCCTGAATAATATACTCTGAGCTCCCTTTAGGCCTTGTGTTCCCCCCCAGCCTTTTGATTCTATAGGGCTGCTATAGGCAGAAGTGGACGTGGTAGTACTTTGTCTTGCTTTGTGGTGGGAGTCATTTGTTGGCACATCTTGTCAGTCTCCTCTCTATGCAAATGGTTTAAGGGCTTTGCCTTTGCCTTGGTCAGCATGTATTCCCGACCAAGCTGGAATACTGGCTAACTGTGCATCTTTGCACACTACACAAACATTGTGTTCCATCACATGAGTAAATGGAGTTGTCTGGCCATCATCTATAATGGCTGCCCTGTGGCACAACTTGTTTTGTGGAGTTTTTTTGCTTGCGCAACCATGCAAATGTTCCCCCCACATAATGTTATGCTGAGCGTTGGCCACTGTAGAGAGCTTGGCTCCCTGAGTCAGTTGCATGATTCAGGTGTGAAGTTGGACGTCAATCATATCATGTGGCTTCTTCAAAGTGCATGGAATAGCAGTTGTGATGGTGGCTGCGATATTGTAGGAGTGGCATTTTCCTCTGGAACATGCTGCTCAACCCCTGCTCTTTTAAAGTGAGGGTTGCACATCCTCTAGGAACCATCAGTGCCAAATAGCAAAACTCCTTGAAATGAGGGTCTGCTAACTAGGTAACCAGGCACCTTTTCCTGTGTTGAGCAGAGGAACAGAGATTGTCCCTATTCAACCCAGCATAATAATTCTCCAGTGGCTACTACTGGTTTCTTCTTAAACCGTGAGCCCTCTGGCGATAGAGAACCATCTTCCTATTTTTTCCTATGTAAACTACTTTGAGAACCTTTTTCTGGTAAAAAGCAATGTATAAACAATATGTTGGCATTTCTCCCCAAAGAGAGGCAATACCTCATGAAGATTGGTGGACTTTTGGTATGAGTGGGGTTGGTTTTGCAAGGACTGAGAGCCTATAGGAATTGGGGAGTTGTTAGCCAAGAGGTAACTGTTCTGAACAGGGATATCTTGCTCTCAGATTTTCAACACTCCTGCATTCTTTAGAAAGGCATTTTGAGGATGGCATGCTAGTTGGCCACTATCACATTGATCTTTAGCAGCTTTTAATTTCAGGTGCTCACAAACCCACACATGGAAGACTGCTATGAGAATAATGGGAGGCATATAGCAGCAAAAAAAAACCCCCACAAGTCATAAGATCAGATTTCGGAAAATTGTTCTCTTAAGTTTGCCTTAACCTGGAAACTGGTTTTCAGTGCTGGGTTTCAACCCTTGGAGATATGAAATGATGAGGGTGGTGCACCTATTGTGTTCCTCTGAGCATGTACAGAGTGCCTCTAAAGTACTCCAACAAATTAGTACGTATATATGTTAGGGGAAGAGACTTCCAGTCAACGATTCCAAGTACCTCCATTTAAAAATGATCACCAGAGGGTTCTTTGAGTGGTATACCTGGGAGGGGTCATGGCTCAGTAGTAAAGCATGCCGAAAGTCCCTAGTGCAATCCTGGTGATCTCTGGTAGCTGGTCTGGGAAAGCCCTTTACCCAAGAGGTCTTGAACAGCTGCTGCCAGTCAAAACGCACAACACTGGTCTAGGTGGACCAATAGTCTGACTCTGGATAAAGCAGGTTCGTGTTACTCATTTTAAAAGAACTTGTATCTTCCTCCTTCACAAAAAGCCCCAAGTGGGGTCTGTCTATCTGACTCTTCACTTCTACCACTAGTAAAAACTGTCTTTCATAGTATTAGGTGTGATCATATTTTCATCATTTCTCCAAAAGACTGAATCAGTACTTAGTATTGAATCTGATTCCATTCTAATGTGTTCTGCTTCCTTTTGTAGAACTGTTAAAATTGCATCATGTGATCCGAGATTGTGGAGAGGGGGTTGTATTTCATGCAGTTTCTCTAAACATTGACTTGCAAGTCCACGAATATTGCTGTGGCAGAGTTCAGCCAGTAATACTTCTGAGTATCTGGACCTTAGGATAACTTTCTCCTCCTGCTTCATTCATTTTCTAATTGCGGTGGTTCCTTCTACACTTAATTCAGTGCTAGTGATTCCTGCTTGGATGGTGGGAAGTATAAAAACCACTTTCTCTCTCTAGGCTGGCAGACTTTATCCTTGCACTGTCTGCCGCCATGGGATTGCCAGTCATTAACCTTCCATCTCTGTGGTCTGGTAATGGCAGGTTTGTAGAACTCTGAACTCATTTCCTTCTGGTTAATGTGTGCTGCCAGAGAGGGAGAACATGTGGAAAATCGGATCAGTGTTGGTTCTGAGAGTGTCTGGCTTTTTCCTGCGTAGTGGCTAATAACTGACCAGTAATGCCATGTTCTGGGGGTGTTGCCTGCATGCAAGCCCCCACCCCAGGTGTGATCCCTCTTGGCTCCCCTGGGCCCAGTATTGTATGAAGAAACATCGAAGTGAACAGGCTACAGGTGGATACAGCTAATGGCAGTTTTGGGCGAGATTCCAAAAATGGCTGTGGTAGGCTAAATTTCTAAATACGACCTGGTTTGTGTTGTGCTTCCGAGTATCCTCATCCTGTACCCAGAGTTTTGGATAGAGAGGAGAACCTATCTGGCTTGTATGTGTACATTGCCCCTAGGAGTATCTCTTTGTTAGGGAAAAGAGAGTGTGCAACCAAGATGGGGTTCTTCTGAAGTCTCTTATGGTAGGATCTTAGGATCCTGTCCTCAACATGACTTCTCTACTTGAAAAGTAGACTCCTAGGATATCCTTTCCTTATTTTATGGTTTTCCTTATTTATGCTTATGTCTTAAGCCCATTGAGCAAGGACAAGAGCTCAGTGTCGGAGCACGTGCTTCTAATGCTGGAGGTTTTGGGTTCAGTTCCTGATGTATCCAGTTAAAAGGGCTCCCAGGTAGCCAAGTCTCTTTGTGGTGCCTTGGAGAGTCAGTGCTAGCTAGCGTAGACTATTACTGGGCCAGGTGGACCAGTAGGAGGCAGCTTCATAGGTTCATATGTTTTATCCTGTGTCTCTTAATGCAAGAACCATAACGACTCTTACAGTCTCAGCATTTTCTTGAGTCAGAGATTTGCCTGGAAATGACAGAGAACTGAACCTTGGAGGCTGCCTTATTCCAAGTCAGACCATCGGTCTGTCGCAGGCCTACTCAACTTCGGCCCTCCTACAGATGTTGGCCACCTACAACTACCATAATCCATGGCTATTGGCCACTATGGCTGAGGATTATGGGAGTTGTAGGCCCTAAAAACACCTCGGCAGCCAAAGTTGAGCAGGCCTGCTTTATCTAGTTCAGTACTGTCTACACTGACTGGCAGCAGCACTTCAAGGTTTCAGGCAGGAGTCCTCAGCTGTGCCTGGAGATGTCAGAGATCAAACCTGGGAAGATGCTCTTCCACTGAGCTACAGCCTCATCCCCAAACTGAAATTTCATGACAAAATGTGGTAGAACAGCAGTTTTCAAACTTCTTTTCCTTGTGACTCCATTGAAGGCCACTTATGTCACCCCTGTGACCCAAAAGAATAACTTAACTCTCATAAGAGTTCTTGTAGAATCACAGAGGGACTATGCATGCTATTTAAACTATTCAACATTTAATTGGCACAATTCTTTTTAAAAAATCTTCTGAATTTTCCCCCAAATCATAGCCAAATAAAGACAGTACAAAGGCAGCTTAGACGCTGTAAAGAGTACAAAGGCAGCTTAGACGCTGTAAAGAGTTCATTTTAATTATTAAGGGACCCACTTTCTAATGAACCATCATCCCATACTGGGTCACAACCTGAAACCATCCATCAGCCTTCAGAAGTGGCTTGTCTTGTATCTGCTGGGGTACTTTTGAATCATGGGCCAAGCTTCTTTGACTTGTGTTAAATTTTTAAATGTGAGTAATATTACAAATGCCATCCTCAGCCCTCTTAAACTATACCCCGGCACTATTGCTACCTAGCATGCATGTCTTCCTCTTCTGGATTTTGCACAGTGCCTCCAAGTGTCTCTTGGCTGTTTTATGATAGATTTTCAAGCTGCAGGCAAGTGCTGCTAGCAAGCAGGTCGTAAGGCAGTGTCAGCTCATTGAAGCTGCAAGGCTGGACTACAAAGTGAAATACCACAGATATATACAATGTTCCAAGCAAATGTGAAATATTAGTATTTTATGGTATAACATAGCTGCTTTGGACTGCCTTTAAACGCCAGGAAGAGAGATGCCTTTGCTTTAGAGGAGATGAAGTGTGGAAATCAATGACTGATCAGTTTGCACAGAAGTTTCTTGAATGATTTAAAGCAGGGGGGTCTCCAGCCAGGGGTAATTTGAAACCTCATAGAGGGTCCATGGGGGAAACGCAGAACTCTTCCACCTCCCTGACTCACTTGCATGCTGCAGCATTGGCTCCCTCTCTGGGAGGGGAGGGGAAGGAGTGTCAGGTAGCCTCCCTCCTTCCTCTTCTTGTGACTGGCTGGCTAGATGCTTGGGCTCAGCCTACCCTCACTTGACTGACAGGCTTAGCAATGAAGGAAATGCTGGCTGATTCTCAGCGTCAGCATTGCCTTGGCTGCAAAGCCAATCAGCCAGGCTGAGGAAGGGGTGGGCTGAGCCTCTAGCCAGCCGGTTACTTGGAGAGGAGGAGGGAGAGGCGGGGTCAGTTCAGGGCTGTGGAGCCCTGGCCAGAGGATGGCCAGGAGGAAGGAAGCCACCGAGTATTTGGGGAGTTGGAGTTTGCCTGATTCCAGGGCAGTTCCACTTCCCACCAGCTCTGGCAAGATTTGCTTCTGGGAGTTGCAGTTCTTCTTGGTTGCTTATATGGGGCACCTGAGCTGAAGCTTTGAGACAGAAGAGGTATACTTGTTTTAAAAAAACCAGGCTTGAAGACCCTGGTTTAAAGCGTTGACGGCCTAACTTCTAAAAGGGGTAACTCTTACAGGGTTGGGTTCTGTGTCCTGCATGGCTTGTTTTGGCAGATAAAAAACTAAACTAGGTTACGTATTTATTATTTATTTCACATATTTGTATACCACCCAAAATGCAACTCTCTGGGTGGTCTACAAGAAAACAATAAAAACAAGTAGAAAGGTTTAAAGATTACAACAACTTAAAACAATGTTAAAACTATTAAAAATAATCAAACTATTAAAACACTATCTAATTAAGAGCCTAGGTGAACAAATGCATCTTGACTTTCTTTTTAAAAGTTGTCAGAGATGGGGAGGCTCTTATTTCAGCAGGGAGCCTGTTCCAAAGCCTCAGGGCAGCAATGAAGAAGGCCCATCCCAGAGTAGCCACCAGACCAGCCAGTGGCAACTGCTTATGCAAAACGAAGTGCCAATTGTCCCTGCTCTGCTCGGAAAGAGGGGAGTTTCTTGCTTCTACCTGCCTGTCTAGAAATCTTTGGCACATGTCTGCCAAGTAAATGGGCTGTTGCAACACTGCTACTGTATATGGCCTCAGGGCTTTATAAACATTCTGCAAAAAGGGCACCATATGAATAGATGGATAATCAAAGCCAAGCGCAGAGCATAACAAGTGAAGAACTCTGTTGGTGTTACAAGGGCACCTCCCAGCCCCCTGTCCTCCTCAAATTGCTTGTCCTGGATCTCTTTGGTTTGTGGGGGGGGGGGTGGTGGGTAGTCTCCCCCCCTCCCCCACCACTGAGAGTTTAGGGTGAGAGCTTCCGTAAAGGCTGTGCTTTGGTTGGACTGTTCCCTTTGACTAAAGTCAGTGTATGGCTTTGTGTCCGGGATGGTGGACAGCGCAGGAAGTAAAATGCACAAAAAGTATTCCAAGAGTTCTGAATTAAAATGGCTAATACCACAGAATGAGCATTCTGGCAGGTGGGGACCAGTCTTCTTTTTATTCATAGTGAGTGCCTAAACATCAAGGCAGCTGGCAAAAATATTTTCCCAATTAGCTGCTGCTCTTCCCACAGTCCAAGTAATCCTGTATAAATGGCATTCTTGGTGATTCAACTTCTTGCTATTTGGGTAAATGAGGCTTCCTTTAACTCTTGCCCATCATAAAGAAGATCTTGTCTATCAATGGCCCCTTTGCTTGCATGACCAGCAAGGTGCATGCAGAGTGAAACAGACACGTGCTTGTTGCATGAGCAACAATGCACACACACACTCAACACACTTATGGTTTCCCTACACAAAAGTGATACTCATGCGGGGAATTGGAGTGTGAAGAGTTCTGAAGAGAATCCAAGTCTCCTGTGGTGACTACAGGCTTATCCACCAGGCAGCACTGAACTTCACTCCCACCCACCCAGCTGCAGCATTCTTGCACTTCTGTCTAATGGATGCAAATTTGGGGCAGTATAAAGATATGTTAGACAAGTAAATACATAAAATAATGCTGATTTTTCCTTTAAGATGAATAGCAACTCTGCAATGGAGACCTGGAAGTGGTTCTTTCCTTCTGATGTTTTGTTTGTGTGTTTTTTTTTTAAGATACAGATAGCATTATTGAAAAAGCATCTCACTCTGGTATGATCAACCCAAGCCGCCAGTGGCAGCCCTTGAAGCAAAACGCAGGCGTGGCTCACTTTGAGTATCAGATCCGGGTCACTTGTGATGAACACTATTATGGCTTTGGCTGCAACAAGTTTTGTCGACCAAGAGATGACTTCTTTGGACACTATACCTGTGATCAAAATGGCAACAAAACTTGCCTGGAAGGCTGGATGGGCATTGACTGTAACAAAGGTTTGTGATTCGCATGTGAACTCTCGGGCTGGCATGTTAAATTCTGGAAGACAGAATCATGCTCATCAAGTCTTAACTTGCCTGAAAAGCCACAGTGCTGGCTGTGTTACTAATGGTTGTGATGGGTTTGTCTGTGTTTGCTGCACCCCTGGGCCAGGTGAAGGATCTCTGTTGAGTTTCAGTACATGAAATCACACTTGTTGCATGACTCCTGTGTAGTGGCTCGTGTGACTTGTTTCTGAGCAGGCCATGTGTTGGTATCTGGGGCCAAATGTTTGAGTGCTCAAAGGGGCTGTAATGGAAGAGCAGAGCATGTGCTGTAGATGTGGAAGGTCCCAGGTTCCATGCCTGGCATTTCCCATCCAGACTCTCTGGGCTGGGAAGAACTTCTGCCTGAGATCTGTGATAGCTGCTGCTAGTCAAGAGTAGACCAATGTGCTGGTATCAATGGGCCAGTAGTCTAATTTGAATAAGTTGGCAACTATTCAAGGCAGCAAACTGGCTGCTTTGAAAGGGAAAGCTCCCTTCTTTAATTCAGAAGTAACAACTGATAGACACTTGATGGTGTGTTTGGTCCTGTCAGGTAATGATGCTATCCCTGCACCATAATAAACCTTGCTGTAGGGATTTAAAATGTGGCTTAAGTGCAAAGAGAGGTTTCAGTTATGACGTGCCTCATAGGAAAGAATGAAAATCCCCTTCCTGGGGAAGTATGCAGACTTCCTTAAGTCTTTTCTTCCATGCTGGGAAAAGGTATTGGGAAACCAATAAAGGCTTGAGAACCCCTTTTGTTTTAAGTTATCTGCTTCTATGTTGATACTGAGGCCTTCAGTAGGGATCACACCATGATTCCTTATTTGTAGCTTGCTAAATGTGCTGTCATGAGACATTACCTGTCTCTTTACAGTAGACTTGATAAAAGGGGCCTGTTTAAACCTTGGCTTTGGTAGGATTACGGTATGAGCTGGAGATTAAAATGTTCCCATGAGGGCGAGGGTCCTGGAAAGAGTCTGCACTTTAAAACCCCTTTTTCTAATGTTTCCCATCTTCCCCCCTCCTCTCTCTCTCTGCAGCCATCTGTCGACAGGGTTGTAGCCCCAAACATGGGACTTGCAAAATTCCTGGAGAGTGCAGGTAAACCTACCAGACCTTCCTTTTGCTAAGCAGCCTTAAGTGTTTAACTTGAACATGCAGCTGGTTGTGAGAGGAGTCTCTCTCGTTTGCTCTACATTCTGAGCATCAAGCTCATGTTCTTCATGAACCAGTGTTGGTGTGGTAGAGTGTAAAGGCAGCAGAGGCCTCGCTCTGGAGAGCTTGCTCTGTTTGGAAACGCCAGCACTTATGAACTGAACATGGGGGCAAAGGGACAAATATGCTGAATGTTTCGTAATGAGCTATGGCTAAATTCTTCATAAACTGTGTGTGTTTGTATATGTGAAATCTGCTGATCAAGGCATTTTCCTCTAGTATGTTTAATTACATGACTGCTTTTACCCCTCCCCCTCCCCTCAACTCCCCCCCCCCCATCAATAGGCAGAAGTCAAGCATTCTTTAGAATAGGATTAATGCAGTCTCTTGGTTCCTCTGCTGTTGGGAGCCAGACTTCAGAGTGATGAGAGCTTAATAGCTGGGATGGAATCTGGTCCGTAGATACTGATGAAGGCAGAGTTTTGCCGTCGTCCTTTGAAGTCTCTCTTCTGTTCTGGCCAGCAGACAAGGGGGAAAATGGAGCATGCATATAGCCAAACAACTTAAGGGTTCCTTTTGGAAAGCCAGCCATTATCGCACACTATGTCAGTGTTCCTGATATTAATAGTGGGTTTCCACTCTTCCGCTTGGGATGGGGGTTGCTGGATGTTGGGGAGATGTTGACCTTGTCTTCAAGGCGTGTGTTTCCCTTCTAAGATGAGTAGAGCAGTATAACTTAGTTTCTGGGTCACCCGTCTCCGACATCTGTATCTCCTGCAACAAGGGGTTAGCCACCAATTTTGTTGGGGTGAACAGGACTGAAACCTACCTGCCATAAGCCCCATTCAGTCATTAGACACCTAGGCACATGTACAATGTCCACCACACATACCTGCATTCACTAAAAAATGTATTTGGACACAGACCCTTTTAAATGAACAGAGAAGAAACATGCGGCTATACGTGCATTGAGCATTACAGTACTTCACATGTTCATGTGTACAGATCTGTACATGCATACACTGTAAACAGGTTTTACATGTGTTGAACATAACATGTGAATAAGGCTACAGCACCGTGTCTGTCACAGGGAAGAGCTCAAAACCATCATGAGTCTTTCATTCCCAGCTGGCAGAAGGTGATGAAATTGACCATTACAAGCTAGAGAGCAGCAGTTGGATGTACATGCCATGACCAAACCTGGCTACATTGTTCCACTTCTCTGAATCCAGTTAGAATGTTGGCTGTCCTTGTGTGACAGTGAAGATCCAGAATGGTGGTTTTAGCCTGTTTCTCTAGGACTGAATCTGGAGCTTGGGTGTTGTACATATAAAAAGAAGCACACAAGAGGGGAAAGCACCATGCCCACAAATAGGAAGGAAGGGAATGGTGCAGTAGCAGTTTATTAAAGAGCAGATCCCGGCGTGTTTTGCGAGAAGACTCAAAGTTGGGGCTGCTTCACATATTGGCTGGCATGTTCTGCAGTGTCATGTGGGTGCTGCTGCCCATGCAGCCACAGTTTCCTGCCAGCAGTCTTGTGGAAGAGCACAGAAACTAGTGTGCTCGCACTTCAGGGGTGCTGCTATGTTCTCTGTGCTCTTGCACAAGATCGGTGCTGCTAGGAGCCTGCAGCAGCACAGGTGGCTCGGAACCACACACGTTAGGAACACGTGGGGTAGCATGTTTTGAGGGTACACATAAATACAAGAGACTCTGTGTCTTAAAAAATGTGAAACCTGTTTGAAACAGATGTACTGCACAGGTATGTTATGGGAGCCAGAATTGACTGGGTCTCTCCTTTTTCCATATTGACTTGGCAACAAACCTGAGTTTGCTTTCCCAACCTCTGACAATCTGTGACAAGCCCCTTAGGCAAGGATAGTGTAAAGATCCCACTGTCCCTAATACAGATGAAGCAGCAGCACGTGCATTTCTATGGTGTTATCTATCTAGGAAGCCTTGGACAAAATTGGTTGTATTTATTTGCCCTATTTTAACTGGGCTGGATCCCAAGTAGTCTACGAGCCAAAGCTCCTAAAGAGTTGTACTTCTGTCATCCAGCTCAAAGTGCCTTACAGGGTTTGCCTGCATTCTTTGCTAGCCAGAACAACAGGCTTTGTTTCCAGAGTTCAAGCCTTACTCTGTTGCTCACCTCCCACTCGCTGCCCAGACATGCACTAGTGCCCTTATTTACTTAAGGTGCGACTTTCCCACACTTCTTTTTGCAAAGCCTTCCACCAGTGTAGCTGCCCTTCCTGATACCCCAGCCTCAATTATCTTCTTGGACTCTGAGAAACAAGATTATAATTCTTTTTCCATTAAGTTGGGATGAGTCATAGTCTTGCATTACAAATGCAGCAGAGTTTAAAAATAAAACTCCTCCAAAGCCGCCTACAATCTGAAACAACGCACAGAAGTAGCTCTCCTTTCCTCGTTCATTTTGGAAGCAACTTGGAGCAAAAGAGACGGTCTGATAAAAAGGGAAATGGATTTGGGAATCTGTCAGCCAAGACTGTGTTTCCCTTGAGAATGTGGTTGTGTTTATTATTAATCTGGGAAGGCTTAATAAATTACTCTTCTGCTAAAATTAGCACGACTTAGATTTTCTGAAATTGGCAGTCACTGGCTCTTGGAACGGATCTATCAAGATGGGCCATGCCTTTCCTCTGCAAGTAAAGTCAGGTTGCTGGAGATCTCGTAAAGCGAGTTGGTGTCTTTAAAATGGTTTCGCTCCTTGATGTTTGAGCGGTGCTTGCTGCAGAGGCCACCAATTTGCCTCTTTGACATGCTTTGGTTTGGAGGCCACTTAATGCATGCAGACTTCACAAGAGCAAATCTGATCTTTGGGTCCTTCGTGGCTTCTGTATCCCAAAAGGAAATGTTCTGTCTGGTGTGTTTTTGCTTGCAAAGAAAGCTGGGCTCAAAATATTTTGCTGCCTTCTCTTTATCAGATGCATCAAAACATGCAGAGGCTTTGAACAGGAGGTTCTTTCTCAAAGCTGATATTTTAAAAAAATTAATTAGGGGAGTGGTTTGTCTGAGGTTTTTAGATGGAGAGTTAAAAACTTTCTGCTTTGCTGTGGGTGATTAGCCCTGGACAGATCCTTATCGCTTTTCCCATGACAAAAGATTTGCTGGGCAGAGAGTTGCTTTTTGAAAATCAAAAGCCTGACTGACTTGGATGGAAAAGGTTTATTTTGATAATTTAGGACCAGCTTAGTGAGTAATTGCTGCTGATCACTTGTTCCCAGGTCTGAGTAATAAACTGCACTTTCAGTTAACTCATGCTTTCAGACTCTCTTCTCCCCCAAATAATGTATTTTAAAATAAAATGGCAGTGTCTCAATCTGGAATGTATTCAAATGAGAGATTTCTCATAATACTCTGTGTGGGTGTGTTTGGTGGGGGGCTTCTCAGATATTGGATTCTGCTTGCTTGCTTTGTTTTATTACATCAGACTGGTTTCTTGAGCTACATTAGTACTTTTAAAAACACTCACGAGCATTTGGGCCAAAGTGGAGATGAGATCACCTTGGATCTAGAGTCACTGTGTTCAGCCACATTTGAAAATGTCCGTTCACAGAACTTGTTACTGGCCCACTTCCTTTTTCTTTTGTGTTTAATTCATATACAGCTATATACAAAACGGAAATGTGGGCATACTTGAAGTAACTTATGGCAGACAAATATTTCTGACAACAGGGGTTCTCAAACATGAGCCCCCAGTTATTGCTAGTCTACAATTCTCATCATACCTAGAGTCCACTGGGGCTGGAAATGATGGGAATTGTTGTCCAGCAACATCTAGGGACCCAGTTTTGAGAGGTTCCCTTCTTCCCAGCTCAAGTGCATGAGTCCAGTTGCACAGAAAAGGCAGTTTAGCAGCTTGCCCCGAGCTTCCCTTGGACAACCTCTCTAGTTAGGTGGGGATTTCATGCCCCTGGGCTTGTTTGCCTTTCTGCTGAAGTGTCTCTAAACCGTTGTATTCATGAGGATGCTTGGAGAATCATTGTTCCTCCTGACTCTCGTCTCTTCTCCACCCCTTTATAATCCATTTGTCAAAGCCCAGAGATTGATCTATAGTGTGCTCCCTTCCCTCCGTTTTTTGTTTTTTTTGCAGAATATCTGCTTATTGTCTTCAATGGCACCACACTGGGCCTCCCACAACAGTTATTCTTTTGTGAGAAAGCTGCCTTTAGAGACCTTGGCAAAACTGCTTGTTTACAAGAAACCACCAAATAGTCCTTGAGCGGAACTCTTTTCTTTTTTTTCTTTTAAAGTAAGAATTTCTAGTCACTAGTACTCTTATTTTCAAGAGAATAATTCCAAGCTCTCTTTCTTTGAAGGTGTCAGTATGGATGGCAAGGCCAGTACTGCGATAAGTGCATTCCTCACCCCGGCTGTGTCCATGGCACTTGCAATGAACCATGGCAGTGCCTCTGTGAGACCAACTGGGGTGGCCAGTTCTGCAACAAAGGTATGCTAAAACCATTAGGGAGCCCCGTGTAAAACATGTCCAGTGCTGGTAAACATGATAAAGATTGGGAGGCTGGCCACAGAGGATGTATCCGGGAAATCCTGTTCTTTGCCTTTCTGGTTCTGCTTCCATGTCTCTTCAAGTCCACAGGCAACGTTGGTGTGTGCTGCACTCCTGTCACACAGGCATCTAAAACGCAACCTCTTGCTCATTCTTTGACCATCTGCTGTTGCATTGCAGATCTGAACTATTGTGGGACCCATCCACCTTGTTTGAATGGAGGTACCTGCAGCAATACTGGTCCTGACAAATATCAGTGCTCCTGTCCAGAAGGTTACTCGGGACAGAACTGCGAAATTGGTAAGCGCTTCCTCAGTTCCCAAAGTACCCTTGCACATAGGCACTATGCCCTTTTGGCTGTTCAGCTTGGGATATCCCAGGCTTACTGTAAACGATGGGCAGGGGGCGGCAACAGCATCTTCTAGAGGAGCATCTTCTGAGCAATAATTGCTTGCCTAGAGTTTAACTCATGTTCCCTAATCACTGCACTTTGAGGAGAGAGGAAAATAACCATGGGATGTGATCCTTCGTGTTTTTGACTGATTGTTAAAAAGTACACAGGTGAGCCTTGTCTTTGGATATGCCCTCTGTTTAGTGTGAACATGGACTTGATCTTGGAAATGCTTGCATGGTAACTTGCAGTCTAGCTCTAGATAAAGCATGCTCTCTTAAAGCTGGTATCTAGGGTAATAATGCAGCTCATAGGAGAAGTAGTCGCCATGACAAGCATGTATGAGGTGGCATTTGCAATGTGAGTCAATGGCCTGTTGATCAGGTGGTTTAGCGTTGCAAGTTGTTTCTGATATGGATGTAGTAGCTGTTGATGAGAGCTCAGCACGGTGGTGTGTCTGCCACCAGGTCAAATCCCAGAGCTCTGCTGAAATGAGGCAGGGAGTATAACCAAGAGATCCGTGAGTTGCTCAGATTGCTGGCTCTGGCTAAGCTGAATGGTGGTCTGTTCTTGCTGCAGCGGAGCATGCCTGTCTTTCGGATCCTTGCCACAATGGAGGAAGCTGCCATGAAACCTCGACGGGATTTGAGTGTGTCTGTGCTCCAGGCTGGGCAGCACCAACATGCACACTCAGTAAGTTAACTCGACTCTCCAACTTACAAAGCTCTAAATCTCAGTAGAACACAATGGTTCTTGAGTGCCATGTAGATCTTGATGGTCACTACTGTTAGAATATCTGACTATTTGGGGAGTGATTGACTGCCAGAAATACACTACAACTTTACACTGTGTTTGAGCTCTCCAGAATGAACAGAGCCCTTTATAATGCCACCTCCAGCCTCAAAGGCAGGATGCCTCTGAGTACCAGTTGCAGGGGAGTAACAGCAGGAGGGAGGGCATGCCCTCAACTCCTGCCTGAGGCTTCTAGAGGCATCTGGTGGGCCACTGTGTGAAACAGGATGCTGGACTAGATAGGCATTCTTGGGCCTGATCCAGCAGGGCTGCTGTTATGTTCACATGTTCTTAATGCCAATACAACTCACCACTATCATCGGCAGTTCTGGGTGGCTTTTTTTAAAAATGGAGAGTGCTCCTCCATCCTGTCTAATTCCTTACAGGGCACTTGAGTTAAGATTAATGGTTCTTATCACTGTATAGTCACTAGATAGAAGAGGAACGGAAACTGGGAAATCATGGCTTGGATTTATACCTTGGGGCCCAGCATTGTTTGATGCTTGTTTAATCTTATCTGGTGCCAACAGTATCCTTCAAAGATTGTTGGGTGTAAATGGGGAGCAGGAAATAGACAAGACACTCAGAGTTCCTTGTGCTTAATAATGTTGTCACTGAAGGGCTGGTGGGGTGGGGCTTTTGAAAGCAACTTGAGCTGCAAAACCCACAACCTGGACAGGTTTTGCAGCTCAGGTTGTATGTGGCCATCTGTAGAACACGTGCTTCTGATGATGGCCTACGCTTGGCTCAGATACCACAGGAGTTCAGGTTTGATTCATGAGCAGATTCCATTTTGGGGTTCTCCCTGGTACAACTGCCCCCTTTCCCAACCCAAAACAAGTGGAGAGAGCTTCACGGCCCCTGTAGGCCTCAGGAATGACATCTGGATGTTGCTGTGCATTCTTGCCCCAGCATGGTAGTCCCCATGTTTCCCTACATCAGTGGATGTGGCCACATACGGTCCTTAATCCTAAGGCCTACAGGTGCTGCAATACCTTCCCTGCTGCTGTCCTCCCCATGCCTCAGTAAGATCTTTTTTTGTGTGGCTGGGGCAGAGCCGTGGTGAGGAAGACTGATGATAGGGGTTGAGGACAGGGAGGAGTAGTCCTCGCACACACACCACCACCACCACCACTGGGTTCCATTTGAACTGGGCCTGAGTTTAAACAAGTTTAACTTGGGCCCATTGAGAATGGAGCCAAGAGCAGAACTAGCAAGAAGCAAGCTAATGTGCAATACGCAGAACAGGAATGCCTTCATGACGATCCAAATTCTGTGCTCTTCCGTGGTGGGCAATGTGAAATAGCTTGCCTGGCATCTTCTTGCAGGTCTCCTCAGTTATGAAGGTCCTATCTGTGTGAATGTCCGTGTGTGCTTGAAAGTGTTCTGAATGCGTCAGATTTCAGTTGCGCTCAGTTTTAACAATGTTTGAGCTGCCAGTGGGTGACTGCATGAGAAAGAAATGGAAACTTCAGGCTATAAAAGCTAGAACTCTGCCGCCAGATCCAGCATGGCTCTTGCCCAAAATACATGTGGCTGCTAGCTGTTGGATAGCTGTACTAAAGCAAAATCTCTTTGTAGATATTGATGACTGTTCTCCAAATCCCTGTGGCCATGGAGGGACTTGCCAAGATCTAGTGGATGGCTTTAAATGTGTTTGCCCACCTCAGTGGACTGGTAAAACATGTCAGATAGGTAAGCATGGGCTGGTGAATTGGCCAGTAGAGGCTCAGGTTCTGCAGAGGCCTGTAACTGAGTGCTTCATTCTGAGGATCAACCATACCCAAACCATAGGGGCAGCTTCAGTCCGCCCAGTAAGTTAGGCCTGTAGGTTTGGGGCTGCCCTTGCCCTTCAACAACATGCCCCAAATTGTAGCTGTTGTAGCTCGAGTTGTGTGTTACCATTCATATTTATTTATTTAACATATGTCATCGGCCAACACTTCTGAGCTGCAGGTTCACTTGCATGCTTGATGTCCCCTCGGTCCAGGTGTCTAAAGAGTGGTGATAAGGTTATTTCTCCCCCGCCCCCCACAATCAGTGTATGCTTGTGAGTGATTGGCAGAATAGTTACTGCATGTCACCCACGCACTGAATGGTACAAGCTGTGATCCTGAGCAGAAGGCAGAGGAATCTTGGGGCCTCTCCTCACCTTCATATGCATAAACCACAGAAGAGCACCTACATGTTGCTCTTGTATTTGGATAGCATGATAGCTTGTACATGACATCTGTGAGCCAGTTCAAACATCTGTATGTTCTTATCCTATTTTACGAAGGGAAGAAGGCTCATGAAATTGTGTGTCCCTCCCTCTAATAACCTTTGTGTTTTATAGTCTGCTACAAACCAAATTCATAGCACATGGGAGGGGATCCTGGAGGGCAGAGATTCACAGATGTTGTTGACTATGACTCCCCAAATCCCCAAGCAAAAGCCATTGCAGCTGGGGATTCTGGGAGTTGTAGTCAAGGACATCTGGGAATCCCTGTTAGCGGGAACACTGCTGGAGGGGTATTTTTCTGCTGATCTGCCTGTTGCTTCAAGATGGCGGACAACATCCTCCTGTAACTTGTGCTGACAATTGGATACAAACCAGATTTATACCACTTGGGAGGCGGGTCCTGGGGAAGAGTCACCATATTAAAACAAGTGGAAAGTAGATTCCATTGGTTCTCGGTAGAACTTCTGGTTTCCTCTGCAATGTGTCTTGACCATTCTTGGGAAGCGGTTGCACAGTGAACCTGGTCCCGCAGTAGCCTCAGTCTCTGTCTTCCGGAAGAGATTTATGTAATTGCTGTGACCCTGGGTTTTTCTCTAAAATTCTGCAGCTTGCTTGCCGCCTCTTATTTGCTCTTAGAGGCCAGTGACTCTGTTTTGCCGAAACACCATAACTGGGGGAGAATTGGAAGGCCCTTCAGTCTCTAACATTGCCTTTTTTCATAAAGGTCTTGTTAGTCCATTCTTTAGGTTTAAAGAAACAAAAACGGCCTCTAGTGAATCTATAGCGGGGTGTATTGTGCCCTGCTTACTGTACCTGCCCCTTGAACATTGGGCATTTCAATTTCTCTTTTCAGATGCGAATGAATGTGAGGGTAAACCTTGTCTGAATGCCAACTCCTGCAGGAACCTGATTGGCAGCTACTACTGTGACTGCACTGCTGGCTGGTCTGGCCAGAACTGTGATATAAGTAAGTGTCTCTCTTGCGTGTATGTTCGCTGTGGCTGCTTGGGCTTCCCAAGGCAAAATCTCAGTCTGTGTTGCGTCAGACATGGAGTTTGAGGCTTTGCCTTGGCACTAGCCAGCCAGGGAGGTGGGCAGCAGCTGATGTTTTTAGAAAGGGAGTAGTCAGTCTGGCATGAATAAGAAGCAGTTTTATCAAACCCATTAGTTCACAACCTGGCTATATTCCGATAAGGTGACTCGAAACAATGATGTGAAGTTTCAGCTGAACTCCACTGGAAGAATTGCTGAAGGTTCCCACCCATTATAATAACCTTATCTGGAGGAAAGCATGCAGGAAACTGGACAAAGGGTTTATCTAGCTTGCGTTACGGAGCCACTTGAGTTCTTTCTCTTGGCTTTGAATGCAGGCGTGCTAACTTGGTGTGTATTTTTAATTGCAGATATTGATGACTGTCTTGGGCAATGTCAGAATGGAGGGACTTGTAAGGTAAGTTGCTTGTAGTTCGTGATGTGTATTGTTGTTTGTGAATGGTGGGTTCATATGTAAGCTACCTTGAACGTCTGTTTTGGAAGAGGAAGGATGCTGCTAAGTGTTTAATAGAAAATGGTATAGCAGAGCACCACTTCTTAGGCTCAAAAAACCATGCCACTGGAAGGTATGCAATAGCCCATGCAGCTCACTCTGAGACAGAGTAGCATCCTCCACCAATCTCTATCCGACACTTTCTTTTGATGTTTTAAAGGATCAGATTTCATAACTCTTCCCTCACAAAGATTGTTCAATTACTGCATTGTTTTCCATGGTTAGAGTGTGGGCTCTCCCTCCCCAAACCTAAATCCACCTCTTCCCTGGCAGTTAATAAAATGAACACTCTTCTCTTCTTCCTCTGTCCCATAGACCTGCCACCTTCTGAACTGCCTCTCAGTGCTTTATCATCGACTTGCTTTGTCCCCTGGGCAAATTACAGTCTCTAGCCCAGTGTTCCCAGGTGTAATATTGATGTTGGAGGAAATCGTTACACTTTGAAAACTAAAACAGAAATGCATGCCCTAATTTTGGGAAGGAATCTGAAACTCTCATGCACCTTATACTTCCTATCTCGCCCATCCTTCAAGACGTACCTGCTGTCTTCCCTCCCTGGTCTCATTTTGTCCTCCCAGCAGATCAGTAAGACAGGCTGGGCTAAGAGAAAATGACTCTCCAAAATCACCTGGTGAACTTGTGATGTGGTGGGGACAGTCATATTTGTATTTGAATAACAAAGCATGGGGTGTGCATGTCGTCATCTTGCACATTGAGAGGAGCACAGGTAATGGGGAGGGCTTTGTTCTCCACTCCCAGCCTAGCTCTGATATGAGTACAAAAGATCCAGTACTATTTTTACATCAAGAGGGGTGTACCCTGTGCACCCCTATTGATGTAAAAATCTGACCACGACTTCCTCTAAATGTGAATGTGGCTGTCTCATTGCATCTAGTCTCACCCTGAGTGGGGATTTGAACCCAGTATCTTCCTTTACTTACCTTCTATGTACCATACCAGTCATGCAAAGACTTCAGACTTGTGGGGTTTACTTTGGGTCTTTAATAAAGTTAAGTTGTGCCGTCAAGTTGGTGTCAACTCCTGGTGCCCCCAGAGCCCTGTGGTTGTCTTTGGTAGATACAGGAGAGGTTTACCATTGCCTCCTTCCACATAGTGTGAGGTGATGCCTTTCAGCATCTTCCTATTTCGCTGCTGCCAAATATAGGAGTTCCACATTCTGGGAAACACACCCATTGGTATTCAAATCGGCAACCTCTGACTTGCTAGTCAAGTCACTTCCCTGCTGAGCTATTAGGTGGCTTTAGGTCTTTAATAGAATCCCCAAATTACCACCAGGTGCACAATAGTGGTTGGGGGTGGGGGGGGGGAGCCAGATGCAAAATGGAGGCTTGGGGGCCAAACCCACTACCTGCTGCAACCAATTAGTTACATAGGAATTGCCTGCATGGTGTAGTGGCTAGAGTACTGGACTAGGACCGGGGAGGCTCCGAGTTCAAATCCCCATTCAGCCATGAGACTTGCTGGGTGACTCTGGGCCAGTCACTTCTCTCTCAGCCTAACCTACTCCACAGGGTTGTTGTGAGGAGAAACTTCAGTATGTAGTACATCACTCTGGGCTCCTTGGAGGAAGAGCGGGATATAAAATGTAATTAATTAATTAATTAATTAATTAATTAATATACAAGAGTTCAGATCAGGAATTCCAGCAGCCTCACTGGCAGGGGTATGGAGGGAGTCTTGCTTCTGCTAAACAAATGGGAAACCCTTGCAGATCTACTGCAAATCCCCCAGTGATCTACCATCTGTCCCACCTCTGCACTATTCCAACATACCATATAATACATGTGTGTAAACTTTGTATATAATTCAAGGCTCCTAAAGGGCCAACGTTCATGACACTTCTTTGCACCCTTTCCCCCTTTAGGACTTGGTGAATGGTTATCGATGTGTCTGCCCACCTGGCTTTGCAGGGGATCAATGTGAGAGAGACGTCAATGAATGTGCAAGCAACCCTTGTTTGAATGGAGGTCACTGCCAAGATGAAATCAATGGATTCCAGTGTCTCTGCCCTGCTGGATTCTCAGGAAATGTCTGTCAGGTGGGGGCCAGTGAGATGCAAGCTCCAGACAAGCGCACCTAGCCATGCTGTTTCTGGATCGGTGTGCTGCATGTCTTGCATTCAGCAAGCTGTGCTAAGGACTTCTCCTTCTTCATCATAACCCTTCTCTGTGTATGGGGGAGGGGGAATTGCATTTTGTACACTTTAAATAAGTTGCCAGCACTCTGTGTGTGTCAAAGCCCTGCATGCTGCCTGATAACCTCCTCTTTAGTGAGGTTGGTGAGTATTGCATTGTGTGTGTTGTACACAAGTAATTGAGGCAGCAGATAACAAGGTCAGATTCCATAGTGTTTCCTGCTTGTGGCAGTGAGGAGAGTAATAATAAACCCTTTGTCTTATGCGGTCTCTCTCTGTTCTGTCTTCCCCTTCTTTCCTCCTCCTCCTCCAACCACCACGTAAAGTTGGACATAGATTATTGTGAGCCCAACCCTTGCCAGAATGGGGCCCAGTGCTTCAATTATGAAAGTGATTACTTCTGCAGCAACTGTCCTGAGGATTACGAAGGAAAGAACTGCTCACACCTGAAGGATCACTGCCGCTCTACTCCATGTGAAGGTACCTTTTGAACTCGGCAGCTAACAGAACCATTTGACTACTTACAGCCGTGGGTCACTCTGTCAGCTGGATGTTACAGCAGCTTTGTGGCACCTAAAGCCATAAGACTGTTCTTGGGAGCACCTGCAGCTCCTGAGCAGTGGATGGCTGAGAAGGGAGCCTTCTCTCTCTGTCTATGACCTCTGTAAGCCCCAAAGATGTGGTCGAGCAGAGTCCCTTGCTCATCCTTTCTAATTCCACCCTGGTTATACAGCCAGCATGCTGGAGCTCTCATAACATTTTTCAGTCTTCCAAAATAAAAGTTGTGCTGGGGTAGCCGTGCTGGTCTGTTGCACAAAAGAGTGTCCCAGGGTACCTTCAAGCCTTGACACATTTACGGTCAGTCAGATTTTTATTGCTTTTGGCAGAAGGCCATTGTAGAGCTTACACATTTATTGTGGCTTGAGCTTTGTGGGCCAAAGCCTGCTTTTGTCAGATGCATGACATGATAACCTCAAGTTGTTAGGGATGGGGTGTGTGTGCAGATGCACTGTATGGCTAGAGAGAAGGGGTGAGGGTGTCCTCGCAAAGTAAAGTGGAACAGTAACGAGAGCATTATGCAGAGCACAAATGAAAAGGAGCTGCCTTCAAGAAGTCTGCAAAGTCAGGTTCTGAAACTGGTGTTTTTGTACCTTGGTCCAAAAGGGACTGTGGCTCCTAGACTGATAGACCTAGACTGGTTCCTGCATGAGGCCTTGCACCTCTGACAGGCTTAGGAATGGATACATTCAGCTTTCCGTGCTGCCCACTATATTGTAAACATGTCTTGGCTTTAAATGGACATTTTGGATTTGACCCTCAAACCTAATGAGAGAGAATCTGTCAGGTCACTTAGGAATGAACCAAAGTCATGGCTGTAAACCTCGTGGGGAAGATTCTTCCTTCTCAGGCTGTCACAGCCCCATGTCCTCTCTTCACCCTTAGTGGCCAGAGTCACCCAGTGATTGGCCGTTCCTTGGGCTTTGGTACTTGGCTTGCCAATTTGACTCCTTCAGAGGGGATCTTGGACAATAATGCACTGACTAAGCCTATGCCTTTTCTTAGCCTAACGAGGGTCATTCTGACACTGACAACAGCATGCTAGTAGCATACCTTGCTTGCATCAAAAACCCATTGAAAGTAAACGGAAGCCAGTAATAAGCATAACTTACTTTGTACTTTAATCTAGAGGGGTGGTGGGGGCGGGGGGGACAACTATTAAATAACTTGGAATCTTTCAATCTCTCCTGGATAGGAACTGACTAAATGAGGATGGAATGGGTGGAGTCAGGGCCATTAGAGACTGTAAAGAGGCCTCAAACAAGGCCACAAATATCCTGTTCCCGTGAACTTGGAAATCCTATCCGATTGTGGTATTATTGGAAACTTCCTGTACTTTCTGTTTGTGTGGAGAGAGACTTATTCTACAAACATAGCAACATCCTTTTAATTTTTTTTTTTTAAGAATCCATAAGCCAAACATGGAGCTTCCCATCATTCTCCTGGTGCTGCCAGATTCTATGTGTGATGCTGCATTCTGCTAAATGGTCTGCACCGCATCAGTTGTCCGTGTTTTGTGCCCCTTTTGTACTGTCCCCGAGGTTAGAAAATGCAGGGTGTTTCAAAAGCTTCTTTGTGAAAATGGCTTCTGCTAAGGGATGCCTTGCCGCCTTTTCAAATGTGTTTGGGAACCATGGAGGACTTGGTGCCTCTGCGAGAGCAGCCAGAGCTCATTGGTCTGTCTCCTGCAGTCATTGACAGCTGTACGGTAGCGGTGGCTTCGAACAGCACACCTGAAGGCGTTCGTTACATCTCGTCCAACGTTTGTGGCCCACACGGCAAGTGCAAGAGTCAGGCGGGAGGCAAGTTCACTTGCGAATGCAACAAAGGCTTCACCGGCACCTATTGTCATGAAAGTAAGATTTTTATGATGGGTTTTCTTTGCCCGTTTTTATTGGAACCTGAGTTTATAGCTGCCTGTGTAAATACATCAGAAATAAAAGCCTATTTGTCCTTGGGAGTAAGGGGCTGGCTGCAATTCATAATTATTTTTTACTTGGCTTGGAGTTGTTTCCTCCCTCCCTGAGTGAATGGAGTTCCCTTGGCCTTGGAGCAGTTCATTTTAAGAGATCTCTGCCCTTGAACATGTAACCTTTTTAGAAATAGTAACTTTTTAACATGTTATGTACAAAAGGCCTTTGGAAACATGCAGCAAATTTACACTGGAGTTTTACAACTGGTCTTAAATATGCTTAAAACCTACTGAGCTATCAAGTGTGTTTGCTTTTATGAGCCCGGTCTACTACTTATCCCCCAAGAACAGTAGCTTTGTAGCAGTAGCACATGCAGGTCCTGGGTTCCGTTTCTGGCATCTCTCTGGTAGCAGGGCTGAGGAGCAACCTCTTGCCCAAGACCTGCTGCCAATTGGATAAGACAATACAGGGACAAAGAGACCAGTGGTCTGTACAAGGCAGTTTTGTTTGTTCGTTTGCCTGTCTCCTCCTGCAAATAGAGGTTGAGGCAATCTTCATGAGAAGCGTGTTTGTGTGCGTGCATGTGTGTGTGCATGCGTGTGTGCACGGATATGTTTCTCCTTCCCTTGTGGTTTAAATGCCTCTCATGGCGATATTTGTCTTGTTGCAGACATCAATGACTGTGAGAGCAATCCATGTAAAAACGGTGGGACGTGTATCGATGGCATCAACTCCTACCAATGCATTTGTAGTGATGGGTGGGAAGGCACCTTCTGTGAAGCAAGTAAGCAAACCTTCTTTCTCCAGCTGCACCAAGAGGTGCTTGTGAATGAGGAGGGGAGACTTGTACATTGCTTGTAAGAATTTGCACTTCATCACCCTTCAGGACTCTATCAAAGAGACGTGCTTCAGATAGGCATTTCTTAAGGAAGAAACCATCTGATCAGTCTCTACTTTTCTGGGTCCCGTCCCCCCCAATTTTTCTGTGTCAAATGCTTTGAGAACATTTGTTGGAAAGCAGTATATACACATTCATAGCAGTGTTTCTCGAATCTCAGTTTGAACCAAGAGACTGCCAGCTTGCTGCTTTTTCAGTCTGTGCAATCCTGGAAGCTGCTTGAGTGCTGTACTCCCAAACCTCATCCTTCTTAGCATTGGGTGAGCCTCCAGTTTAATTTGGAATTGGGCTTGGCCAACAAGAACTATCCCCTCACACACACACCCAACTCATTGGGAAATTAGCCTGGCTTATTTGGAGCCCAAGTCAGACACCCAGCCCTCACCCATACACTCTCTTGGCTTGCTCTGCTGCCTGTTTCCACATACTTGGTGTGATTTGAGCCACCACAGTAGCAATAACAAAAATTCATGAGGAAGGGTAGGTCTCCAGTGACTACTGGAATGATGCTACAGCAATGTCCCTGGGAAACATAGCTTTCCAAGGGCATCAGGGTGGATATCAAGCACCTTTTGGAAACTATATGTGCCACACATTTGTGTGAATTGAAGAACATCTTGGGATTTAATTTCATTTGTCTCTCAAAATGTTCTTGCATGGGGTGTAAAAACAGCCCTTCCCTGAGCAGAAGTGGCCTCTCACATGATCTTCCAGGTAGAAGGGCACCTTTAGATCCAACCATCTTTATGGATTGTTGGCCTGTGCTTGCATGCATTGGACAGCCAGCCATGTCCTGGGCCCTGCAGTTGATATGAAACTTGCTGCTGTCATTGGGCCACTTGGCCCATTTCTCTTCCTTTTCGTCAAGCTGCCCTTATATCGGAATTGGAGGGGGAGTGTTGTTCAGTGGCCTAACTTTTTATCCTGTTATATCTGAAGAGTCTCAAACTGCTTATGCTGCAGGGAGGCAAATGTGTGGTAGACCGTGGTTTCTAGTGACTTGAGATCAGAATCTCTAAGTGGTGGGCAATTTTAAGAACTGGAGTAGTCTAATTGATCATGCTGTTTATTCAGTGGTTCTCTTATTAAGAAGGCTTCAAATCCTTATTCTACTACAAATATTAAAACCCCCAGTATACTGTAAAAGTAGAACGTGTCTTCTTAAGAAGACTTTATGGGGGGGGGCGTGAAAGAGAGAATGAAATAATGAAGAGTTCAAATTCAAACGGAGAGCTTGGGGTCCCTGAAATCTCTGCCTTAAATGCTTTTTCTGTGCCTCGGAGCAGAAAAGGGTTTGAACTGCTAGCCTTTGGCCTTGAAACAGTATAATTATGTAATAAGGCCTCCTTTGCTTTCAGCTTAATGGGTATATTTGTTCCAGGGGAACTGGAGTGGTGTTTGTTGGCAAGAACGACTGAAAATGAGAGTGGGGTATAGTGCAGAATAAACATGATAACGTCAGTGGTGGCATTAAGATCTTCAAGCACTTAATCCTGGCCTGAGACTAGAGGCCAAAAAGAGGGATAGAACATTCATATGGATCGAGCAGGCTCTTTCTATGTTTATAACTTCTGCAAATACCTCCTTTAAAAATATTTAAAAAGCTCACTTTCTCTCCGATGCCTTCCAGATATTAATGATTGCAGTAAAAACCCTTGCCACAATGGAGGGACATGTCGAGACTTGGTCAATGATTTCTTTTGTGAATGCAAAAACGGCTGGAAAGGAAAAACCTGCCACTCGCGTGAGTATTTCTTGAGGATGCCCTAATTAGCGATGGCTCATAATTGCCAGGTTCCATCCATGTATGAATTAGACCAGCTTATAATGCTCAGTTGTGTATCAGAGAGTACCATGTCCTGCCCACCCCCCAACCAACCAAGCTCTTATCTGCTTGGAAATACTAACTGAGATCCTGCTTGTGTGGAGCTGGGGTGTTCAGCAAATCAAACCACCCTGAGTCAGCTGTCTTGTAGATGAATGCACAGATGCATGTCTGTGTTTGCTGTGAAACTGCATGAACTGGCACGTAACTTGCAAAGCAGAACCGTAGAACGAGAACAAGTGAGCTGGGGATATGTTGGAATCTAGTGGCTTTGGGGTAGCTGTGTTCTCTGTGGCATCGGTTGTACCTGTGGCATCCAATCAAATGACAGTGCCCAAGGGCCATTGATATAATGTATGTGGCACCATGTGCACCAGCTTTATGAGCTGCAAGAAATGAAGATTCTCAGATTCTCCCCACCCCCCTGCAGAGAGATTGTAAAGACAGAGCCATTTCTCCCAAGGAGTGAGCCTCTTGCTAAACCTTGTGTTTGAACCTCTGCAGGTGACAGCCAGTGCGATGAAGCCACATGCAACAATGGAGGGACATGTTATGATGAAGGAGATGCCTTCAAGTGTATGTGCCCTGCAGGATGGGAAGGAGCCACTTGCAACATAGGTAAGTATGTGAGTGATTCCCTCTCATAATAAGATGTTAGCGATTTTATTCTCGACAACGGAGCAGCAACCTTTTGTCTGTCTTACAGCCAGAAACAGCAGCTGCCTGCCAAACCCCTGTCATAATGGTGGGACTTGTGTGGTTAGCGGAGATTCCTTTACGTGCGTCTGTAAGGAGGGCTGGGAAGGACCTACTTGCACTCAGAGTAAGCGCTTTCTCCCTTCCATATCCGATCCCTCCCAGTGTGTTGTGAGAAAGTGGACTCATCTGGTGGCCCTCTGGGATCTGAGAATTGAAACCAGAAGGGGGAAACTGTTTGATGTGGCCTTTAGCATCACCTGAGTCATTTGGCTTTAATGACATTGTAGGATGGGGCTCTGACCTGGGCATGAGAAAACTGCAAATGAGATAAGTGGATACAGATGTTGTCTTGTTTGTGCTGCTGCTTCCCCCATGGCCATGGTTGGGCTGCTCTTCTCTTCCTCTAGCAGCAGCCGTTGCCGCCCACTTCAGTTCTGTTACTTGCCATCTTGACAAGGATAGTGGGTGTTGTTTTTTTAATTTCCCATGCGAATGTATTACAATCTAGCTCACATGCATTTAGAAGGGGGCTTGTAGCTCCCTGTAGAATGCCACTGGGACTTGGTTGTGTGGAGTATTGCACTTTGCCAAAATTTGTGGGGTTAATATGCATCTCTTCTATCTTTTGTCTTTGCAGATACAAATGATTGCAACCCACACCCTTGGTAAGCAATGCCTGGGAGTCAGTGGGCTTTTGTTGTTTCCATGTGCCCTGAGCATCTTTGTCAGAATGGCACTGCTTATTTCTCTTGAGGATACCTTTGGGTGGAAACTGTATGGGGTGGGGTAAAAAAGAATCACCAACCTTCTTTCCATCATCCTGCATGCTTTCACCATCCATGAGTGTGTCCTGTTCAGCTCCCCCAAACTTCCTTCCTGTCTAGCTCTTTCATGCTACCTTTTCTCCTTCACAAATAGAATTGACTGACTAAATCAAATCAGGGGTTCCCAACCAATGGTACTCCAGAAGCTGCTGAACTACAACTTCTATAACCCCCAGTGACTATTTGTCTAATTAATTTGTATGCTGCCAATTACTAAAGTCTCTAGGCAGTTCACAGCATAAAACCAAGAATTTTTAAAAATCAAGGATTTTAACAGTTAAAACATAAAAACCCTGATTAAAATATCCATAAAACACTGACTAACTGAAAAAGCTTGGCTGAAGAGATGTCTTTAGCTGTTTCCTACAAGCCAACAGGAATGGAGCAGCTCTAATCTCTGCATGAAGTGCATTCCACAATCCTGGGACAACTACAGAGAAAGCACACCTTTTGAATCGCCACCAGACGGGCTGGTGGCACCCTCAGACGAACCTCCCCTGAAGATCTTAATAGACTACAATAAATTGTAGCTGGGGAGTTGTAGTTGAGCAACATCTGGAGTACCACTGGTTGGGAACCCCTAAATTAAATGATTAGCCTACTTTAACAATATCCTCAAATTCTTATTTTAGAAATGAGACCATCTTTTTTTTTAAATGCTACCATGAGTTTGTGAAAGTAGGAGATTCAGAAATGAAGTTCTTCACTGAGTTCAGCATTCTAAGCTCTTTCTCCCCCCCCCCCCCGCCCCCTTCTTCCTCCCACAGCTATAATAGTGGAACGTGTGTGGATGGAGACAACTGGTACCGTTGTGAGTGTGCTCCGGGTTTTGCAGGCCCAGACTGCAGGATAAGTACGTGTTGTACTACTTTGCTCAACTTTGGTCCAACATCACACTTGAACAGGATGTGCAAACAAGAGCTTGCAAAATATAGCCTTCAAGTCTGCTCCTCTGTATTGCTTGGTGACAGACTGTATTGGCACGTGCTTAAATCGAAGAGATTCCTTTGATGATCACTGTTTCAGTGATCAGAGGAAACTGATCACACAAGCCCCGCTGAAATCAATTAGACAAGTTAGTCAGATTTCGGGGAGACTTGAGTGCAGCTGAGCTGTCTCTGGATCAAGATCTTCATCTTTCTGAGGAGAAGCAATCACAAGGGGCTTGGAAAGGCTCCAGCTCTGTGCCCTTTTATTGGAGGGTGAGCTTTCTGTGAAGGGGAAGTGCACAGAATACAATCTCTTCTAATTAGTAATCATTTTTGCCTTCAGACCCGGAGGTGGTGTGCTTGCTTCCCTGTAATTATTACTAAATTACAGGTAAGAGGACACTTGCACTCGTTAAAAAAGAAGTTCATGTTAGTAATAATATTGAAGCTGGATGTTGTGTTGGAAGGAGATCTTGGTGGAGGGGAGGGCCCATAGCTCAGCTGCAGATTCCTGGCATCTCCATTTAAGACCCCAAGTAGCAGGTGCTGGGAAAGGCTCTTGCTGGAGACTGTGGAGAGCTGCTGCCAGTAAGAGTAGACCGTACTCGTCTTGTTGACCTTATGGCCTGTCTCTTGCTAAGGCAGCTGCTTATGTCCAACAACAACTGTGTGTCCTTGTGGTTGGAGATCCTGAAACAGTTATGTAGTCTCATAACCATTCTGACTTCTTCTCTAAATCTTGAGCGTACTCCATAATCAGATGTGATGCCTCCTGGGTAGATCTCTGAGGCTGGTGGCAATGAATCACATGGTCCTTTCCCCACTCTTCCCAACCCAGATATCAATGAATGCCAGTCCACACCCTGTGCTTTTGGAGCCACATGTGTAGATGAAATCAATGGATACCGTTGTATCTGTCCACCTGGTCGCAGTGGTCCAAGATGCCAGGAAGGTAGGTACCAGCAGAATAACTTGTACAGTGCGGGTCTGCACAGCATAAGGCCTGGGGGCCAGATCCAGTCTGTAGAGATGTTTTTGCTGGCCTGCAGATAAGATATCCTGCAGCAACAGCAGGAGCCATGAAGAGCTCTTGGCCGGTTTTGCTGATGAGCAGTAGTGGCTCAGTGCAGTTGGCCAGTTGAAACCAGATGTCCCCCATTCCTCTTAGCCCCTGACTCCCACCCCCTGCCTCCCTCACTTTCATTAACATTTTCAATAATTAAGTTTACCACGATGGATGGATGGATGGATGGATGGATGGATGGAGAGAGAGAGACACACACACACTGTATGTGTATATATATATGAGTGTGTGTGTATACATATATATATACACACACCCCGCTCTTCAACCAAAGTTCTCGAAGCAGTTTTTATATCGAGAAATATATAAATAAGATGGTCTCCTGTCCCCAAAGGACTCACAATCTAAAAGGAAACATAAGGTAGATACCAGCAACAGCCACTGGAGAGATGCTGTGCTGGGGTTGGATAGGGCCAGTTGACCTGCCTGCTTCCCCTTAAGGAAAACCCCTCACCCTGCATTGAAACATTTCGGCGCCTCTGCAAAGAGGCACCGGAATGCTTCAGGCTCCTCCATAATAGTAATGTGCTGAAAATTGACCTCTTTCCCCGCAGAGCAAGTTCTCTTTGGTTCCAGCTTACTGGGGCATCTTAGTTGTGCATCCCTGCTATAGTGGTAGCAATTGCAACTCTGCATGTTTGTTGAAAATACCCTCCTTTGGATAAAACAATTACTGGTGGAAATCGGCAGAACTTCACCTCACATTTGCCATGTGTGGTTTCCAGAACATTGGTGTCCATATTTTCTGTCATTGACTGATGTGAAGAAGCAGAATAGGCAAAAAGGGAAGGAGCACTGTTAAGGATCTATAGAAGTACCAGTGTGTTTCAGTGCTGAAGTTAACGCCATGTGGAAGGCATGTTTCTATTCCCTTCAGCCCCTCCCCCCTCTCCATATAATTTTGAGGTTCAAGTGTCTGATTAAATCTTTTCTCCCTGCCCCGCCTCAGTTTCAGGAAGGCCTTGTATTACCAGTGGGCATATTATTCCAGATGGATCTAAATGGGATGACGAATGCAACAGCTGCCAGTGTTTGAATGGAAAGGTCACCTGTTCCAAGGTATTGTCCTTAACTGACCAGCTACCGTGTTCCTCTTCCTTCTATGCAAAGCGCCAGCGATCTATCAAGTGTTCATTCTATTCTTATAGGTCTGGTGTGGACCAAAGCCTTGCCTGCTGTCCACCAAAGGTCACAGTGAATGTCCTGCAGGCCACACCTGTCACCCTATTAAAGATGACCACTGCTTTGTACGTCCCTGCGATAACATTGGGGAATGTTGGCCTTCAAATCAACAGCCAGTGAAAACGACGTGTAGTTCTGACTCATATTATCAGGACAACTGTGCTAATATCACATTCACTTTTAATAAAGAGATGATGACCCCGGTAAGCAAGCGTTCGTTCTTACGCTCTCCCTCTCCTGTACAACTTTCAAAAGAAGTTGAGCAGCTCAAAGCTAGCGAAGCGTATTGTGAAGTATAATCTGACTTGTGTCAGCCGTCTGGAAGGAACGGTTGAAATATTTAGTTCTTCAGTAAATTTGTCTCCTCTTTTTTTGGCCGGGGGGATGGGTTCTCTAGCGGATCGTGGTGGCCAGTGCTTGATGGGCAGGAGGGGTGGTGAGCAAGGCAACGTGTGTCTAATGCACTAATTTGCCTTGCTACTGCAGCTGCCCCATAGCCACTCAGCTGGCTGAAGCACAGACACACTAGCCATTCCTCGTTTGAGCCGGGTGAGCATTTTGAGGTCCTCTGTTTTACTGGACTCAGCCTTGAAATGGCTGCAGCAGTGGACCTAATGATCATGTTAAAGGCATTGGCTGCTCACTGCCCCACTGCAGATAGGGGACTGTAATCCTTGCATCAACTCTGTGGGGTAGGTTAGGCGAAAACAGGGATTCTCAACGTTGGGTCCCCAGATGTTATTGGACTTCAACTCCCATAATCCCCAACTAAAAGGCCGCTAGGGCTGGGGATTATGGGAGTTGAAGTCCAATAACAGCTGGAGACCCAACATTGGGAATCTCTGGGCTAAAGTACTTCACTAGTCCATGACTTCTTGAGTTCTTTTTTTTTTTTTTTTAAGTGGTCTGAATGCTAGACATGCTTGCAAATGCTTTCTGTTCTGGTACACTCGGGTTACTGATTTGCTGCAACCAGTGGAGAATGCAGTACTTGGCAGCAAACCCGAGTCTACCTATGTAAAGTGTGGAATGGCCTTCATTCTTGCAGAAGCCACTCTGCCTTCCTGCTAAATGGCAAATACAGATAACACAGTTTCTGCCATAATGAAGAGGCAAGATGTCTCAGGTAGTTGCTGCCACGTATAGTGTGAAACACTGTGAATAACCGGTACCCCTCTCAAAAGGGGTTCGTCCCCCAGTCCCAAATTCTCATTGGTGTGTGTTTTTCCTACAGGGTCTTACCACCGAGCATATCTGTAGTGAGTTGAGGAATCTGAGTATCTTGAAGAATGTCTCTGTGGAGTACTCCATCTACATCACCTGTGAACCATCACACCTGGCGAACAATGAAATTCATGTTGCAATTGTAAGTCTGTCTTGTTGAATGGTGAAGCTAATTGCAATTGCAGTTTGTGAGTATAAGGGAGGGAACAAGGAATGCTTCTATTTTTCCATCCTTGCTGCAACTGCTCATCATCCATTCCAGTTGCAGAGGGTGGGTCGAGCCCTGTATTTTGTGCCGATACAGTGAAATTTCCTTTTCAACCTTTTTTTTAAAAAGCCACCTTAAGCATACTAATAGAATTGGGCTATAAATAAAAAGAATCGCTTGTATATGCTGCCTTAAATCATGTGGTGGTCTCCGATACAGTTGGCTTGTGCAGTTAATAGGCTGGATATTGGCACTGGATAATTTATTTAGTTTTATGCAAGTTCAGATTGGTAGAGGCAGAATTTTTCCATATTAGATTTTATTCTGTGCTCTTTTTTCTTTTTCTTTGAGAAGCCATTTTGTTTCTGATGGAAGCAGTGACTTGCATTTGTCTCTAAAACACTGCTCTCCCTAATATTCAATGATATGCCTTTCTCTTCTTAGTCTGCTGAAGATATACAAGAAGAAGAAAACCCAATAAAAGAAATAACTGATAAAATTATCGATCTTGTTAGCAAACGTGATGGGAACAGCACACTTATTGCAGCGGTTGCTGAAGTGCGGGTACAGAGACGGCCGACTAAAAACAAAACTGGTAAGCTTTTTAAAAAATAAAGAGGATTGAATACCATCCTTCCTACCCCCTTTAAGATTTTGCATATCTAATGAGCAATTTCTGAAACAATTGCAGACATAACTACGTGCATGTATACGAAGATGTGCATTCACACTTCAATGAATACTCTGTCTTGTGCTTATAAGCTTCTCAGCTTGTTGAATCTTCCATTGCTTTGGCCTGTGGGTAATAGCTTTGTTATGGGAGCTTGAGGTTTAGATAGAGCTACAAAGAAGAGAAAGGAACATTGGTACTCACCATTAAGGTTTCTTCTTGCTGGTTTTACGGAGGTCACTCATACGAACATAGGAAGCTGCCATATGGGTTATCCCGCCCACTTGCTCCAGAAGGCAGGAAATATGTTCTTGAAGAGACCCTTAACTAGCCCACAAGGGGTGGTCCCTTCCAGTCCATTGAAAAGCCTGAGTCCACACTCACCATCAAAACAAGAGTCGACCAAACAGCACATGCAAGGGAATAGAAAAACAGTTGTCAACATAGACAACCCTATGTATATGAATGCATAATAAACTTACAGAGGAAAACAACCAGAGAGGGTGAAGGAATGATAAGTCTACACCCTCCCCCAGTCCAATCTAGGTGGTAAATTCGAGTCCCAAAACCCCCCGAGTGGGCATAAGTGACCTCTGTAACACCAGCAAGAAGAAACCTTCACACTGAGTACCAATGTTCCTCTCTCTGCTGGTGTAGGAGGTCACTCATCATGGGTAATACCACAGCTCACACCCACAGGAAGGAACAAGCCTGGACCAAAACCTACTACCTCGAGAGTACTTTATGCAAAACCCATCTAACAAACACCACTTTGGAGGAAGCATGCCTGTCCAATTTATAATGATGTGAGAAGGTAGACGGAGCTTACCATGTAGCTGCCCTGCAAACCTCCTCAAGAGAAGCAGCAGAGGAAAAGGCAGTAGAAGTAGAGGCAGATCTAGTAGAATGAGCTGTAATCTCCAGTGGGGGAGTTGTATGTTGTGTTTCATATGCCAAAGTGATACATGATCTAACCCAGTGGCCTAATGTAGCCACCGAGGCCGGCTGCCCCAGCCTCTGGCCCTGAAAGACCAGGAACAAAGAGTCCGACTATCTAATGTCCTTAGTCAGAGGTGCACCTGGGTAATTTTGGAGCTTGGACCTAAAGGCCTTTGGAAGCCCCCCTCCCCTGCAAATTAAGGGCATCATCGTGCTCGGCCAGGTGACCACACCACCTGGGACAGACTAAAGAAGATTTGGGGGCCCCCAAAGGCTGTGGAGGCCCTGGACTTTGGCCCAGAAGTCCAGGGGTAAGAGCACCTCAGTCCTATCAATATATGACCGCAGGGCTCTGTGGACATCTAGCATATGCCACTCCTTCTTCAACCTGTGTTGTGGCTTAGGACAATAAGTATCCTAAGATCTGTGAAAAACTGAGTTGACCTTTGGAATAAATGAAGGGTCTGGAATCAAACGTATTGTATCCTTCGAAAAAATACATAACTCGTCTTTCACTGACAGCGTGCGACCCATCTAACCAAAGTAATCGCCACCAAAAATGCCACCTTCCACGATAGCGTTCGTAATGAGGTCTTGAGTAAAGGTTTGGAGTCTGATGCAATGCACTTAAAACAGCATGTAAGACCCAGGAGGACACAAGAGCAAAAAGCAGAAGGATAAAGTAGCCGAAATAGGATAGAGAGCTAAAGCTATCTGACCAACTGGAGTGAAGGCAGGAAACAAGATTGGAAGGGACCGCCCCTTGTGGGCTAGTTAAGGGTCTCTTCAAGAACATTTCCTGCCTTCTGGAACAAGTGGGTGGGATAACCCATGATGAGCGACCTCCTATACCAGCAGAGAAGATGCAGTTCGTTCTCTTCTTGTGACTGGGAAGAGTTAACGCTTACCAACTTTTGCACACGCTTGCCTTCTGAAAATGAAATACTTAAGCCTGTAAATAGCATTATTCATAGACAAGCAACAGTGAATGGTCCAAATCTTTCTCTAATGCTCATTAAGATATGTCAACAGTCTTGAAGCAAAAAGATAAATTGGGTATAGAGCAGATGATCCTTGATAGGAGGAAAAAGGTGCTTTCATGTTGAAACATGCTGTACATGTTTCGTGTACCTAAAGCTAATGTACTGAGAAAAAGAAAGCATGTCTTGAACTAATTGGACTAGTCTTCCTATTTGTAGGCTTTAACACTTTTTAATTAAAAAGATGCAACTTTGTCCTTTAGAAGTTGATACAAGGTGTCTGTCTTTCTCACCCCCACCCCCCCACCTCCCAAACAAGTAAGCAAAATGCATGACACTGAGGTGTTTAATGAGAGTCCGACTTGCCTTCCAGATTTCTTGGTTCCGTTATTGAGCTCTGTTTTAACAGTGGCTTGGATCTGTTGCCTGGTGACTGCCTTTTACTGGTGCATTCGGAAGCGCCGAAAGCAGAGCAGTCACACGCACACGGCGTCCGACGACAACACCACTAACAACGTACGGGAGCAGCTGAATCAGATCAAGAACCCCATTGAGAAACTTGGCGCCAATGCCGTCCCAATCAAAGACTATGAAAACAAGAACTCCAAAATTGCCAAAATAAGGACACACAATTCTGAGGTGGAGGAAGATGACATGGACAAACACCAGCAGAAAACCCGATTTGCCAAGCAGGCAACATATACGCTGGTAGACAGAGACGAAAAGCCACCCAACGGCACTCCTACCAAACACCCAAACTGGACAAACAAACAAGATAACCGGGACTTGGAAAGTGCACAAAGTTTAAATCGAATGGAATACATTGTATAGCAGACAGCAGGTGCTGCTGTGCAGGGCCTTTACCTATCGATTCAAGGCAACTCAGAGCTTGTAGTTCTTAAAACAGTTGTGTAATATTTGAGTCTAAGGCTATTATTTGCTTAGAATCCCTGTGTTAATTTAAGTTTTGACAAGCTGGCTTACACTGGCAATGATAGTTGCTGTGGTTGGCTGGATGACCCAAGTGCTGCATTTCACATCTACGCAAAACTAGTCAAAAGTACCCCAGTGTCGATTCAGCCACAGCCGATGCATCCCGGAAAAGTTTCGAAAGGTATCGTGTAGCTTTATTTAGCTGGTTTCCTGTAGCAAAAACACTTTTTCTTTCTTCTCTTGAGATGTCATGACTTACACAGTCTTAGGGAAAGAAATACATTTTATTTATTTATTGAATTAGAATTCTTTTGTATATTGGTTTTATGGTGACGTACAACTAGTTCTGTATTTGAAAGTGCCTTTGCAGCTCAGAACCACAGCAACTATCAAAAAAAGTTTATTATTTATTTTTATTGTAATTTTTTCGTTGTTGCGGGGCAGAGGGAGGGATGGGGGACTTCTTGTCAGCAGTTGCTGGTAAAAAAAAATGAAGAATTGAGAGGAAAATGTGTCAAAAGTAGAAGTTTGTATAGTTATGTAAATAATTCTTTTTTTATTAATCACTGTGTATATTTGATTTATTAACTTAATAATCAAGAGCCTTAAATATCATTCCTTTTTTATTTATATGTACGTGTTTAGAGTTGAAGGTTTCTCATAGCATTGTAAGCTTATGGCTTCTTTACTTTTTTGACTATTTCCCCCCCTTGTTTATATGTTGCCTACATGCCAAAACTTAAGGTGTTTTGAAAATCAGTTTTTTATTTTTAACAATAGGATGGGCTTTCATGCCTTGATGCTGGCTTTTTGTACAATGTCAAGTGTTTTTGTTTTTGTTTTTTGAAAACATCTTCCATAGTATCACTTTAAGACTTATTTTGTTAAGTACCAGCTGAGGCAGTTTAGGACTAGATGAGATTTTTTTTTTTTTAATGGCTGCTTTAGACATAGTGGGTGGGGGAAGAAAGGATGACAGGCAGATAATCTGCTACAGAGCAGTTTAAAAGAACACAAAAGAGCTATAACCTTCTGTAGATGAAATGTGAGAGATGTGAGTGGTTGCATGTAATTAAAAATATCGAATTAGTGTGTGAAGTTGGAAGCACCAAAATCTTATTTTGTAAACTCTTGATTTTTCCCCCCACCATGAGTAATACTGAACCACTTATAGATTTGATTTCTTTCCTTTTGTAATCTACTGTATTTAGAAAGTATTCCAATAAGCTAGTTTTTGAATACTTGAACAGTAGAATGTCCAGTAAGATCACTGTGTAGATTTGCCATAGATTCCACTGCCCGCCTTATTTTTTTTTTTAAGTGAGGAAATCAAAGTGCTATTACAAAGTTGGAAGATCAGAAATAAAATTTAAAAAAGGTTTAAAACTTAGTAATCTCGATGGGTCAACCACTGAGATCATGAGGATATCTTGTATGGTAATATTAGTGTTACATGAACATGAAAATACATCTCGGATGTGTTATTCCTGGCAATAAATCTTGAAAAATATTTATTAAATTTTTTTGTATAAAAACGGCGTGAAGATTGAGGTTCATTGAGATGCTTCCAACTTGAATGTCACTCAAAATATTTTTTCTTTTTGCAGCAGTAGCTACTGTCTGGAATAGGAGTAAGCAGTGCAAGGTCTATTGGCCACATTCAGTCCTCTGTGATACTTTCCCGCCATTTGCAGCTACTATCAGGAGATGACTTGCCCTTGGGCTAGTTTTCTACAGTGATGGGCCAGATGTGGACAGTAAGGCTTATGCTACCTACCCCTAATCCAGAATGGGAGCTTCTAGGGCTGTGAACTTGAGTTGGCTGATGTTGGGATATTCCTACTGAAGCTAATGGGGCTACTCCAGCATAAGTGTATTGAAGATACATTTTTGGAAGCAATGGTAGTTTAAAGCCCTATTCCGTTATAATACGTATACTTGTTCTTGTTGGCTGTCTGAGTACTTACTCAGAAGCTTGTACTAAAGACCACAAAATAAATGGAATGGCCCCAGTTCCCTTTTGGTGGCTTTTGGCCTGGTTTCTCATGTACTCCATCAGCTTGATTACTAGTTGTGTCTTTTACCCCATCTTTCTTCCATTATGGGACTCGTTGAGGGACTGACTTGACGCAGCCATACTTAACTTCAGCAGGTTGTGTTCCCTGGGCCTTCAGACCATACCCTGAGACTGTTTATTCCCTCAGCTGCCACCTTAGACAGGAATTCTGGTCTCCAACCAGTTCATATTTATCATGGTAGGAAGCGCCATGAGCCACAGTTACTCATGCATGTGTGTGTGAACATGTGTGCATGCTTCCCCTTCTAAAACCCTCTTTCTGAAACTGGACCTTCACTTGGTATATCTGAATTTTGTACAGCTTTGAGCAAACTACACCATAAGGAAAATGATATCTTTCCAGCTTCACTCTCCATGTTTGATCCTTCTAGACCTGACATGCAAAGAACTCAGAATTGTGTCTGGTAGCGATTTTCATATAGGCTGGAGTTGTGAATTGTAAGAGGCTCTCATTTATGCTGTTTTACAGTTGTTGCACATAATCTGTGACTGTGTGTTAAGCCTGACGCTCAGGATTGAAGGCCAGAGAGAGCGCAAACCATAAGGCCTAAAAGCAGGCTTAACAGCCTTACAATGGTAAGACTGAAACAGTGTGGAAACTTGTAAAGCAAAGAAAGCTGTATGTGAGATGATGAACATCTGCAGGTTACTGAAAATATCATCTTCCTTTTTGCAAGTGTTCACTCGATGCTGTTAAAGTTGCCTTCTGATAACTTTTACACACTACCATCTTTTTGAATATATTTCTGTTGTACTGCTGTTTGACTACTGACATACAGTTTTTCTTTGATGGGCTTTATATGATTATGTGGTGTAGGGTCAACTCAACCTTGATGCTTCCCAAGAGCATAGATCAACACAGGCATAAGCTAAGCAACCCAATTCTTAGTTGAGGTCAAATGGTCGGAGTAGAGAGAAGTTCAGACAGAACTCTGTAGTGATGGTATCTTTACAGTGGTAGCTATCCAGAGTATCTGAACAAATATTCACTATGAACATGAATGGATACAGGTGCACCTTGCAGTCAAGTTACAATCCATACTGGTGGTTGACAGTATGCAGCAAAATGTGGGCAGTACAGAGCCTCCCATGCTGTTGAACAGGGCTGGTGTGCTGATGTGAAATCCATATCCAATGGATATGGTGGCACAGCACTACAGCTTTTAAGTAGCAGCGCACTAGCCTCGTCCCCACACCATCCATGGGCATTGTTTGAGATGCATCCAGCAGTACGGAAGTGTCTGCACTGCCCATGTTTTGCTGTATGGAATGCCAACCACTGTTTCTAAAATGAGCAATATCTGACTCCACGTAATGGGGAGATCTACCTGACCATATCTAAAAGCAATGACTGGGGAAGAGGTGTTCTGAGCCTTTCCCTCCACCTGAAGTTTCTTATAGCCCCACGGGTGGAGGTGGGGGAGAGGAGACAGGCATATTGTGGGTCAAGCCAAGCTAGCTGCTGGGGGGGTGGGCTGTGACTTTACTTGGAGAAATGACCGGCAGAGGACCGTTACATGTGTTCTCCATTATCTTAAGGACAATTCCTGAAGAACAGGAATGAATTCTGTCCAACTTGGTGGCTTTTTCAAAAATATAAATCTACCATGTCAAATGTGGTTTAGCCCTGACTTGGCAGAAGGAGAGTGAGAATTAATCATGATTAATGCAGGACTAACTCGGCTGGACTTGCTCCCATCCTTTCTTGCATGGTCTGTCACTTTCACTGAACTGGCATGCGGCTGAAAATTCCTCTAACTGTTCTGCTTTGTGTGTTGCCTCAGCAACAAGAACTGCCTCCTGTGCAAACTTCTGCACCCTTCAGTGGCACCCTGAAAAATTGGCCTAAGGGAGATGGGCTGATTTGAGTGAATGAACATGCTCCCAAAACAATATAGTTCCCTGTTTCAGCTCGGCTGTAGTGATGGTAATTGTCATTCTGTCTTCAGAATTTGCTACTAGGAAGGTGCTACCTCTGAACATGAAACAGAAGTAGCAGCAGCAGGATGGGCTGAGTGATTTGCTTGCTGCTTGCATAAATAATCCTCATTAGCTACCTAGTTTCAAGGTAGCGGTGACCTTAAGGCCACCCAGTTCCCCCCCCTGTCCAACCCTAATATTCTGCACACAGTATTAGTATTACAGCAACTCATGTAATAAGTTCCAAGATGGTTAGGGGGGAAAGTATTTCTTGGATCAAAACTAGAGAGCTGTCAAACAGATCTGCAAGCAACATTGCTATCCATCCCTTGCACACCTGCTGACAGCAAGCATTTGTGGATGTTACTTTTTTGACCACAAAGAAGTGTCTGCCTTGTACCAAACCTTTCTTAGATGAACCCTACTGTTTTCCCATGGAAACCCTTTTAGGATCAACCACCATAGCCTTGGCTTTGTGTCACCTGCTTTTGTAGACAAATGCTAGCCTCATTCTTTCCCATCAGATTGTATCTGCCCTTGTCAGAAGGCTTGTTCATTTGATGGCTGCCTCCTGCTACAGGTTGAAACAAACCAATTAGATATAATGAGTCCAAACATGGCAGCCAGTAGTGTTTATATGGTGTGAACTGCTGAACTGAGCAGAAGCTGAGCCTCCCCTAAGCTTTCATAAAAGCTCAGGAGCTTCATAAGTCTCCACAAATGGTTCTGCTAAAAGCTAATACATTTTATGTGCACAGTTTCTTTCAATGCAGGGGTTTTCAGACTTGCGTCCCCAGATATTGTTGGACCACCACAATCATCAGAGGACTCAAGTCTATTGGCCAGCTAATATTCATAACCATAAACTCAAATGTTAGAATATCCATGGAATAATGGTGGCTAAGAACAGATGGCTACGGTTGTATTTCTCTGCTGTCTCTCTATGGCGAATGTGTCAAGTAACTCAGCCTGAGTTCCACATCTGCAAGGGGAGTGGAAGAATCGCCTAACATTATCCGGGGGGGGGGGGGGGGAGAGCAAGATAAGGAATGACTTTAAACTGCAATGGCCCCATTACATAACCTTAAGAGAGACTGATATTTCACATATAAGTACGATGAATATTTATATACTGCTTTTCAACAAATGTTCCCAAAGCGGTTTACCTAGATATAAATAAAATGGCTCCCTGTCCCCAAAGGGCTCACAGTCTAAAACACATACATACACACACACACACATACATACATACATACACACACACACACACACACACACACACACACACACACACACACACCCCAAAAGACACCAGCAACAGCCACTGGAGGGATGGTAAGCTGGGGCTGGATATGACCATTTGTTCTCCCCTTGCTAAATAAAGAGAATTGCCACTTTAAAAAGGTGCCTCTCTGCTCAGTTAGCCAGGGATAACTGCTACCAAACTGCCAGAGAAGTGACTTCAAACAAAACAAGACTCTGAAACATGAAACTACTATTGTGGTTAGTCATTGCCACCACTGCAGGAATGAAGAGGAAGGAAGAGAATGTTTCCAATTGAAAACAGAAAATGTGTTTATTTGGGTGGGAATTGTATCTTGTCATTTTTTATAGTATCCTACTTTGGAAGAAGACTCCCAGGGACTTTTGTCAGAGAAGGCCTCACACAGAATAATGAATGTTTGTGCTTTGGATAATGATTCATCCAAGAACTGGGAAAAGTTTGCTTCTAGAATTACTTCATAAACAAAACTTGTTTTCTGTCAACTTTGTTCTTGCAAAATCCAGTCTATTCCTCCCAGCCAAAGCTCACCTATCTAAAAGGGCATGATTTACACTCAAGCCAAATATGACAATCTCACATACACCTTGCACTCATGGTTTATTGAGATTCCTAGCCAATCCGATCCCATCTGTTCTCTGTGGATCTAAGGGTAGAACAAATGGAAAGTATGATGTTGAAATGAAAGAGATCACCCCAAACACTAGCCAACTCTTCCATCCTACTGACATATATTCATGGGGGAGCCACTGAGAAAACCTCTGTGGGTGTGCCTGAGGGCCAGCTTGGAACACACACGGTCGACTCGTAAGAAGGGCACCTTACTTGATTCAAGAGCTCATGACGGGACAGAAGAGCAGACAGGGTTTTTCAAGAATATGGGTCTCAAGTTGTACACATACATCAAATACAGACACTTGAATAGTATGCAGAAAACAGGGATCCCCCTACCCACTCTACCTCAGTTTAGGAGATGTTGCAAACCAGGTGAATTTGTCAAGTAGTCCCCAAGGGCAGTTTCTGAGTTCCATAGGGATTCAGTTTTCCATGCCAGGGCTCAGAAGTAGATTGTGAGTGCAAGTAAATGTAGCAAATGCTTCTGAACGTATGCAAAGTGCAATTTTCTCAACCCTGACTAGCACACAGAACTAGGATTAAGGGTAAAGAATCCAGGCTAAAGTGAACTGCCAGATCAGCTTAGATACACCTCCTCTTGTTAGAAATTAACAGATGCCAGTTCCATTTAGAGTGAGATACAGTATGGTAGGGTGAGCTCGGTACCATTGTTTGGTTTGGGATGAAGCTGGTTTCACACCAAGAACTGATGAATCCCCATTAATCCAAGATGTTCTCATCTCTAGAGAAAGTCCACAGACCTCATCAAATCTTTCCACATTTAATGCAAGCAAAGGTCAGCTGCGGTCGTAAGAAATCTGAAGCAAAATTATTGTTGAGACAATTTAAATTACAGTTCCCCCACAACTTTTCCTACAGTGTCAATCCTAATTAACTCCCAAGCAGAGACTGAGAGAAGGGAATTGGCACGGATTCCCACTGCAGTCTCACGCCAAGGCAGAGGCCACGGGTGCAGGGGAGGCAGGGCAGGGCGCCACAGCAGCCTGTATTCCAGTTTCCCATGATCTGAGGGAGCGTGCTGCCTTAGACAGCAAAGCTCTTGGTGAACTGCGCTCTCCTCTCTGGCCCTTGTGGCAAAGGAAAGCCAGCCACATCCAACAGAAAGCCACACTATCAATCAGACTCTAAAGGTCACGGGCCACACTGGAATCCAATGTGATATTACAGTAAATACCAGGCTGCCACAAAAACATGGAAACTACCAGACCCCATAACTTCTAGTTCCGTTCATGCCCTGATCAAGATGCATGTTCCCCTACCCACCCTCCACAATCACTGGTTGCTGCTAGCAAGGGCACATTGACATAGAACAGTAAAGGCTGAGGTCACCTCCTCCTCCACTGCCACAGGAAGAGCTTCTTCCCTGACATGGGAGGCCCCCTCCTAATTCTACCTCAGCCGCCACAGACAGCTGCACTGTGGGACCAGGTCAGGGGCATAGAAAGGCTGGAGTAGGCCCAGAGACACAATTTTAAAATGCTCGCCCCCCCCCCCCCCACTCACTGAAGCTCAGCTCATGAAGTAAAGAAATCTTAAATGAGGCTGAATTGTGGTAATTTGTAAATTGTGGACAATGCAAGTCATTTCATGGTACTAGAGAAAGACATGCTGTTCTGGTAGCTCCGAGTCTTAACACTCACAGCAATTTCGGAGGATGAATACAACTGAAGGAAGCCCGGGCGGGTGCACGGCTGGGGGAGTCAGTCATGTGACTTGCCTCGGGGGGGCCCCCAGATAACTGTCTCCTCTTGCCCTATTATAGTTATGCCCCTGGACCAGGTTCTTCCAGAAAGGAGAGCCTGTGCACAGCTACATCAGTGGGGACAACTCTGGGAGTAGGCCTCTCTTGCCGTCGCTCACCACGACCAGCAGCAGCACCCCTCCCTCTGCCTTCCACTTTGCTCCTGGTTCCGCCTTGCACCCTCAGAGACATCTTGGCTTGTTTTTCAATAATAATAATAATAATAATTGAAGCCCTAACCCTGATGGAGTGGGGAGGAAGTAACTTTAAGGGGGCCAGAGGTGGTCTGTTGATGCTGTGTGTGCCACACACAGTGCTATTTATAGCACTGTAGTGCACACCCAGAAGCTAGACAAATTAAATCCCCCCAAAGCAGGCTTTATGGGGTGGGGTATGGATGGGAGTGAGCAACAATGGGTTAAGTCTAAGGGAAGGGAAGGCAAAGGGCAGGGAATTACTGAGGCTTAACCAAAACCCACCCCTCCTTTCCTACAATTCTACTAGTACCTAATCCCTCCCTCCCCCAAACTAGGCCCTATTTAACGAACTCGACCAAGGCCGCAGGGTCTCACTTTCTGCGGTCTTCTGCTGCTGGGGGCATCTTTGGCCGAGTCTGCTGATATCTTCGGCTGAGTTTGCCAGGTGCTGCTCTCGGAGGCACAGCAGACACTGGGAGTCAACAGCTGGGCACCAGTCAGGCACCCACCCACCCACCCCCAAATAATTTAGGGGGGAGGGGCAGAACACATCAGCCTACCAAAAAAAAAAATAAATGAATCCACCAAGCACACAACAGCAGCAAGCGTGCAGCATGGGGCTGAGAGAGAGAGAGAGCACCCCAGTTATTAAAGCCACTGGAGGCTTCAAGCAAGAAGAAGGAAAATGCACAGAAGGGGGGGTTCAAAGCAGCACCCAGTTAAAGACACTGGGGCTGCTGGTACAATTAACAAAAATTAGAAAGAAAGAAAGAAAAGTGGTTTGTTAGCACTGCCAAAAAAAAGGGGGGGGGAATAAAAAAGAGAGACAGTCAGATAAGCCAGCAGCCACTCTGTGTCTGTCTCTTTCTCTGCTCATTGGGCCAGGCAGGCTGGCCCAGACCACCACCACCTATCTCGACTCTAAGTGCTAATGCAAACTCTCTCTCTGATCCTTCTCCTCTCCTGAGGCACAAAATGGCTCTCTGACTCTAAGCAGTCCCTTAAACACATTTGAAGAAAATACCTTCTTTTGGCTCCCCCGCCCTCCTGCCTCCCCTCAGGCAATTGGGCCACAGTTGCCCTTGACAACTCTTGATTTGAATGACAACAAGCCAACCAAGAAGCAAGGAGATCTCAAGCCAATCAGCAAAGGAAAAACATGGAGACAAAATGGCGTTTGGATCACTCAAATCAATTCGAGCTTGAATCAGAGTCAGTTTAATTTGAACTTGAATCAGGCTCTTTGTTCTAAGGGCAATTTATTTTATTTATTTATTTTTAACATTTTATATCCCGCTCTTCCTCCAAGGAGCCCAGAGTGGTATACTACATACTTGAGTTTCTCCTCACAACAACCCTGTGAAGTAGGTTAGGCTGAGAGAGAAGTGACTGGCCCAGAGTCACCCAGCAAGTCTCATGGCTGAATGGGGATTTGAACTCAGGTCTCCCCGGTCCTAGTCCAGCACTCTAACCACTACACCACGCTGGCTCTCTTATTTGAGTTTGAATCACCGACTCAGATAGATTTACACATCTCTAATAAACACCAACGGTAATTTGATATTCACTGCAAACCTTTTCTAAAGTAGATTGGATGATGACATGTCAAACTGTGGTTTTTGATGATTCCTCAGAAGCACTGCTATCTCTGGTTAACTCACTGGTTCTGCATACAGAATTGCTATTGTTAAAAACATTTAAATGGGCCTATGAATGAAGCGCATGTCAAAGGCACAGACCCCTTGGATTTATTGAACAACAAAAAATAGAGTGGAGATGGTGGCCTATGTTAAGAAAATTGCTAAAGTTATTAGGGATAAAGGAAAAGTTGCCACCACAACAAACATGCTTTTTTGGGGTGGTTTTTGTTTTTGTTTTCAATGTATTCATTTAAAAACTCTCTGTGTTGCCTTCACCAAGGCCTCAAACAAATGTACAAAAATATTAAAACTGTATTTTTTTTAAAAGGCTGACATCCAGACTAGCACTGTGCTGGTGCAGCAGAGTTTTGCCTAACATCCAGAATAACGCTGTGCTTTCATGCAAGGGGTGGCAGCGGCAGCAGCGATTTCCTGCTATCTATGCCTCTGCTACCCTTCCCACCATGCTATCTGGAAATATGTCACTGCAGGTTGCACGACCCTCAGGGACATATTTTTGGAAGGCACAGTGAACTTCCAAGGGAAGGGGAGATAGTTGAACATCACTCCTCCCCACTCACGTGGCGGTGTAGCATTAGTGTGTGGATGTCAACCAATGAGCACAGAGCCAGAAAGTTGAAAGTCAAATCTCTTCCATTCCATACACACACATATACATGCGCACACACATATTTAAGTCTTAAATTGCATCTCCACATGTATGCATTTCACAGTTCCGATGACTAGTTCTCTGATAACTGTCAGGAGCAGAGTTCCAGCTAGATTTGGAACCAGAAGTGATGGATGACAAAGCAAGCCATGGAGAGGAGATCTGGTCTTGTGGTAGCAAGCATGACTTGTCCCCTTAGCTAAGCAGGGTCTGCTCTGGTTGCATATGAATGGGAAACTTGATGTGTGAGCACTGTAAGATATTTCCCTTAGGGGGTGGGAAGAGCAGAAGGTTCCAATCTCCCTCCCTGGCATCTCCAAGATACGGCTGAGAGAGACTTCTGCCTGCAACCTTGGAGAAGCTGCTGCCAGTCTGTGTAGACAATTCTGAGCTAGATGGACCTATGGTCTGACTCAGTATATGGCAGCTTCCTATGTTCCTAAGCCACACAAAATGGTTCTCAGTCAAAAAGTGAGGGAGACAAGCATTGTGAAATATTTTCAAGAAGCACATTAATGTTGGGGAAGAGATTCTAATTGACTTTATTGACTATGGAAACAGAATGAGAATTCAAGCACGATCTCTCGCTTGCATAAAACTACAGTATTGCACCAAACTTCTCTGACCATCATGTAAAACAGCAGCAACTGGTTATGGGACAAAAGCAATCTCTAATGCTGTCTTCATTAATAGCATTCTAGATATCAACAATTTCCTCCCAGGCTAAGCGATAGTTAAACTTTAATTGCTTTGGTGTGACAAAGCATAGGGCAGAAAAAACCATAAAGGAAGTGGTAAGCAAGCCCAAATGAGTGGGAGATGAAAAGCAGCATTACTGTCTTCAGGGAAGGGGAGCCAGATGAAGATCACTTTCTACCTTCTTGCCCCACCAACCACACTTGTCCACAGATCTCAAGCAGTAGATATTGAATGTGAGCATTCAGATTTTCTACATCTGGCAACCTTCTCAAAACTTTTATTTCTGAAGCTGAAGTCCTTGAACTTTTTTGGTACTGTTCCAGAACTACTTTTTAGATGGGTTATATTTAAGAATACGACAAATATTTATAAACCCCTTTTTAACAAAAGTTCCCTAAGCAGTTCACATAGATAGACAGACAGACAGACAGATAGATAGATAGATAGATAGATAGATAGATAGATAGATAGATAGATAGATAGATCGATATGGTTCTGTGTCCCCAAAGTATTCACAATCTTTAAAAGGAACATAAGAAGGACACCAACAACACTGGATGGATGCAGACAGGGGCGTAACTAAAGGTAGGGCAGGCAGGGCACGTGCCCTGGGCGCCACTTGGTGGAGGGCGCCAAAAAGTGCTGTCACGTGTCACCAAAAAGTGCTTTCACCAAAATCTATTTTTAGCAATAGCATAGGCAGGCTGCAGCACTAGCAGCAGCAGCCACCCACGACCACATGGCACCAGTGGCGCCTCTCTCCCCCAGTGGCGCGTCTCTCCCCCAGCGGCGAGTGCCAGCCTGGGTGCTGCCACCTGCCTAGAGACCCGCTCACAGACCAAAATTTAATTATCTTCTTCTTCTTCCATTCTCTTCTGTTTGGAGTGGCGCCCTCACTGCTTGCCACGAACCTCCTTGTGGCACTCCTCCCTAGTCCCCACCCACCTCCACTCGCGCATGTGCGAGTTTACCTCCCGCTCTCTCGTCGCCTCTCGCACGCACGTGCATTTGTGAGGCGACGACGAGAGAGCGAGAGTGTCTTGCTGCTTGGCTGCGGGGGCTCCCGCAACTTCAGGGCCCAAGAAAGAAACCAGCAACCAGAGAGAGACATCATCTCCAAGGAAGGACCACTTGAATAAAGTGTGCAAAGGAGGACAAGGTGTGTGTGTGTGTGTGGTTTTTTAAAAATTTTATTATAATAATTCAATTGTTTATTTTCATTTAACTGAACTAGCTGGTGGGTGGTGGCGCGGCCAGGGAGTGGGGGGCGGGCAGCAGCAGCGGGTAGACACGGCCAACTGGGTGGAATTTGGAGCCAGAGGTGGCGCCGCAGCAGCGGCGGCATGGCCCACGACGCCGGGCAGGTTGTCGGGCTGGGCTGGCCGGCCGCGGCGGCTCCATCCATGCCATCGTGCTGGCTGTAGCTCCAGGCAGAATGGCCAGATTCCCTCCCCCTGGCCTGACCAGCTGCCCTTTCTCTGGGCATGTGGCACCGCCGCAGGTGCCGCACGCCCAAGCTCACCGTCGCTACCTGGCCAGCCCCGGAGTCATGTCTGGCTGGTGGGAGCAAGCACCAAGGTTGCAAGTCCCCCTATCCTGGATTGCGGCTGCAGCGGTGGAATGGCCGAAAACAGAGCAATGCCGAGGCCTGCCGTCCGGCCCAGCGTCGCTTCCCAACTGCGAGGCACGCCTGCGCAATTCAATCTATTAACTGCACACGGGCCGGACGGCAGGCCTCGGCGTCGCTCTGTTCTCGGCCATTCCGCCGCCGCCACCCACCGCAGCCGCGATCCAGTGGGCGGCTAAACGGGAGGCTAAAGTTGTGTCCAGCGAGTCTGCATAACTGGTGGGATCCTGTCCTTGATTGCAACTTGTAGAGTCTGAATTGGACTTCACAGCCTTCTAATCTCTTGAAGTTGTATGCTTTTCAAAAATAGAGAATTATAGCAGCACTGGCATAACTATAAGCTTGTGTTATCTTCTACACTATCTGAGGTTTTGTTTTTTCATTACATGCTTACTGCAGTTATTTTTAAATGATAAGTCTTCAAAGAAATATTACCATTGTTCATTTCAGTACACTTGAATTGCAAATGTTGTCAGATGTTTTGGGGGGGCGGGGGGCGCAATTTCAGTGCTTGCCCTGGGCGCCGTTTTCCCTAGTTACGCCTCTGGATGCAGATCTGCGGCTGAATAGGGCCACTTGCTCTCCCCCTGCTAAATAAAGAGAATCACCACTTTAAAAAGGTGCTGCTTTGCTCAGTTAGCAGGGGACATATATTTTGTGTCAGTATTTGTATATCTTATTGTTTAAAAATAAATTTACTAATCACCTACATACAATTCCCACCCCCTCAGGATTTGTTTTCATTCAACATGCTGCTAAGCTGTGATATGGGGAGTTCCACGGCTACCTTAATATCCAGAGTTGCCTGGAAGCATGTATTGATGATTTCCCAAATGGATGTTTGCACTGGAAGACTAAAGTTCCATGGAGCCAAACTAAAGTTCACAAGGCACTGACCCTAAACGGAATAAAACCTTAGTTCTCAGACACTCCCTTTGAAGAAATATCTGGACCAACCAGAATAAGGTAACACTCCCTGACTATTGGTGCTTGATGCTCACTTTTACCGAAGTAGTATTGCTCTACATGAAGGTTTCAAGACTCTGACTCCCCTTCCCCCTCCTCCCAGGGCTAAACTCATCAACTCATCAACTCTGCTTCTCCACCAGCGACAACAATGGCAAACCAGTGCCAACACAGGAATAGTGGTGTAAGATGTTTCTGAAGCACCTCTCTTATTAAAAGGCAGGTAGCCATATTGTGTATAGGTTAGGAAGAGCATTTAAGGGCAATCCCTAATTTAACATGGCCTTGGAATGATAAAGGCATGAACCACCATTGCTCGTTAGCTGAATGAAAAAGATGAAGGAGCTATAACATATGGGAAAATCTCATGTCAAAAACAGAACAGCAGCATTGTCGAAATGGGGCAATAACCCCACTTCCTTAGGTACTGATTGGTGGGATTGAAAATCATTGTGGTTTTTACTGTGAACAAAAGGCCATTCTGTTCACAACGCAAATAAGGCCAGAAAGTGCCAGGAATTTAACAGGATTGCATAGTTTAGTCCTAGTTCCACAGGCTACTAGGCTTTGCCCCAGAAGTACTCCTATGAAGACATGGAGTGTTGACACCATCACACAATGAGGCTGTTCACATGTGCAACCTAACCCAGGCTAGGGAAATCCAGCCTGAGTTAGGCTGTGTGTGAGAACCACCAGGATCGGGTCCAATCCTGGTGGGGCAGTACTGCCTAGCCCGACTTTTAATCCTGGCTCTTAGCCGGGGTTAAGGGCTTGAGCGAGCCCTCAACCTGGGCACCGGGATGGTGTGTTCACTGGGGCTACATTCAGCCCCAGTGAATAGAGATCGGCACCTAGAGCGCCCGCCTCCTGGAGAAATCCCCCAGTGCATTGTAGGATATCTGGTGGCTGTCATCCCGGCTGACAGAGCTCTGCACTGTGCCAAGCAGCATGGATTGTCTGGGAGCGTGGTCCATACTCCTCGCAGCAGGCAAGTGCTCATCTGGGGGGAAGATTGAGTTCAACCAGCCTTCCCTTCACCCTCCCAATCATGTGAACAACCTCAGTGGATCTGTTCAGATGACACAGGAACCGGCAAATCATTGGCTTTTGGAGCTCAGTGGTGAGCCTGACTTCTGGTGAGGGAGGGCTGATATGCTGACATTGGTCACGTCATCTGAACCTGCCAATGTCAGCGTATTCTGTCCTGCTTTAATTTCTGAGTCCAACAACTTTAACCGAGATTTGAAACTGATTACAGATGTCAGGTTTAGAACTGCAAGTAGGGAGGAATGTGCTGACACTGGTTGGTTCAGACGACAACCAATGCCAGCATATTACCCCTCCTCCACCAGAAGTCAGGCTCACCACTGAGCTCCGGGAACCAGCAGTTCACCGGTTCCCACATCATCTGAATCCGCCCTATAGGAACATGCCATATACCAAGTCAGACCATTGGTCCATCTAGATCAATGTTGTCTACACAGTCTGGCAGTGGCTTCTCCAAATTTGCAGACAGGACTCTCTCTCAGCCCTATCTTGGAGATGCCAGGGAGGGAATTTGAAACCTTCTGCATGTCCTATGTTATGGCAGGAGCCTTCTGCACATGTGAGAGGAGGTCTATGTGTTGAAGAAACCTCTAGAACCTATCAGGTTCCAGTAAAGATCTTGAGATCTGAAACTGATTCTGGATAGGGTGGGTCTGAAGGTCAGGTGAGCATTTGATGAAAAAGTCAGCTTAGCTGGACCCTTCCCAGACCAAACTGAATCTGCTCATCATTAGATTTAACCTGTAAACAATACCTAGATTGGGTTCTGCATACGTTAAGCACTGGCTACTTCTATATGTCCCACTGCTGTCTTTCAGATTTGTCACAAACTGCTTCTAGGTTTTACAATCAATGTGCCAACTTTGTAAAGAAAGGGGCACTCCGAGAGGGACTTCTGCCTCTGTGCCTCACAATGTTAGATTATTCTTTCTCCTAAGGCTAGGTTTATGTTTTAAACTGCTGGAATTTTAGTAAATATCTTTGCCTGATTTGATAACGTATTATTTTTTAGATCGTAATCTGCCCCAAACCCAAGGGACTGAGTGACCTAGAAATGAAAATAAAAAAGCTGAAACACTAAGTTTCATAAAATAAACAGTAAAATCTCAATGCGGTACAAAGTGTTTCCAGATAATGCTAATGGTTTAATTTACTGATGCGTGCCCATTTCTTAAACTTTATGATGAAAAGTTTGTTAGACATACATGCATTCCATCCTTTTCCATTAAGGTGAAACCTAATTATTTTTCCTGGAAAAAATAAATCAAATATACCTTTGAGCCATAATTCAGACTAGTAAACCATATGTGGTCAGATATTTTCCTTCTGTAACTGCGTGAGTTGAATACTATGTTTTCCCCACTCCTATACAAGTAAAGGACTGGAAATATTTAAGGAACAAATGCTGGGGTGCTCGACTCCCTGCTTGTTCAAACACGCTAAAGGCTCATAAAATAAACAAAGACAGTAACTCTTGACAAATCGGGCAGAGACTCAATCTCTTAATGGAGAAAAAGGATTTGTTTCAAAGTGGGGGAGGGGGGATAGGGTGATTTCCCATAGTCAAGTCATCGCATGCTTGTTTAAAAGACTACCTATTGCATTTCTAACAAATTGTATAAAGAAAATACTTTACTGCATTTAGGGTCATACTAGATGCGACGGCAGGAGATCCATGATTAGATTTCCTGCAGTTTTTTAAAATGAAAAACGTAAACGTGAGATGTAGATCTTCCAAATGGGACAGTAGCACATGTGTTCCTTTCAAAAATGAATGTAGATAGGGGATCCTGAAATGCAAGGTGCAGATATAGGAAGTGTACTACTTTATGTGCATTGAACATAATGAGTTGGGATGGTTGATACTTCATCAGCTAGCCTGACACACACAGCCCCACTCCACGATAAGAACATGAGTTCCCCACGAGCATGCACATCCTTCCCCCCAGGCAGGAACATCCTTCCCTAATTGCATGGGGCAAAAGTATGGTTATTGTGTGGGGTCAAGACAATGGACAAAGTATGGTCTGAACCAGTCTAAAGTGTGAATAACTGTACATATGAACAGATCTCCGAGTGTGAACACTGTACAAAGATTGTATGTACACTCAACATTTGTGAACAGGGCTCTTGTGTTCCCAAATTTTGATTCAATGTCCAAAGTAGGAATTTCAGGGTTGATCATGATGAGAGATCTTCAGGTGACCAAAGAGGAGCTCCACAAGAGATCTGAAGTCTCAGTTCAGATACTCCATTCAGAAGTATGACTCATTTGAAAGCCCTGCTTGTTCTTAATGATTAGTTACAAGTTTATTCATTTATTTTTGCTGAAAAGTACATGGCAACTCAAAAAACAAAACAAAACTGGAATACTGTATTAAAACGAAAACAAATGATCTATTAGTAATTGGGGGTGGGGCGGGGGGGAAATCCAACAACCGACAGTATTCTTGGGACAGACAGAGGTGGCAAACAGTCAGGGCAAAATAACAGTTAGAACCCTGGAGTGGACCATGAAGAATCAAGTTCAAATCCCCTCACTGAGCCATGAAACTCTGTGGTTGGCCCATCATACTCTCACACCCTAACCAACCTTGCAGAGTTGTTGAGAGGATAAAAGGGGATGAACGCCTTGTATGCTGCCCAGAACTCCATGGGAGGGAAGGGTGGGAGAAAAGTAAGTGTGTGTGTGTGTGTGTGTGTGTGTGTGTGTGTGTGTGTGTGTGTGTGTGTGAGAGAGAGAGAGAGAGAGAGAGAGAGAGAGAGAGAGAGAGAGAGAGAGAGAGAGAGAGAGAGAGAGCGCGCGAGCAGGTATTCAACTTCCACAATCAATCGCACTGACTAGCTTTGTGGCTGTGTAGGTTCCAAAGCCTCTTTAAGTCTCCTTTATGCAGTTTTATTTTCTCATAAACATTTTTGCAGCAGAATAAAGAAGCAAATATTAGTCAAATGAATGACAAATCTCATAATAATCCAATAATGGATCTTCCACTTAAAACCAGTTTAAGTGGATTTGAGACACAAACATGCTTTTATTCCTTGCTCTCTGTGTATGTCTTTCTTCCTAACCTGCGAGCTCTAAAGATGTATTTTATCAAGTATACTCTATTTCTTCTAAATGGATCTTGCACATGAAATGTTGTACAATTAAAAAACAGAAATTTAGGGGCAAAAAAAAATACAAAAAGCATGCAAGTTCTTCCTTCCTCTGCCCCATCATAATATACAAAGAAAATTGGGTTGTAAACAACTAGGCAAATAAAGGCTGATAATGCATTTCTGTCAACGTGATGTAGGCTCATCTTCACTGGAAGGCAAAAGCATCTAAATCTGCAACTCTCCCATTGCCTTCTGTGGAGAACTACTCGGGGCTCACTGGGATGCCTCTGGAGTAAAGGATTTCAGGAGCCATGTGCACAATTCAGCATTATGGAAAGTGTGTCCAGTTAAATTTCAATGCCTCTATGTAACTTAATCCCCATTTAACATCTTTAACAAAACCACTGGATCAGAGAAATGTTCATTACTTCCAACTTTTGAGCAAATTCCTCAAGCATATATGTTCATTAGACATGACCTTAGCAGCAGAGGGAGCATTTAATAATGCCATACGTATTTCTAGCACTTTTGATTATGGGATTCATTTTCCATGCTTCCTTTTTTGATTGCTTTCGACCCCTCTTGAATCTCCTGTAGTCTCTCTGCAGGCTTGGCATATATGGAAAAAGCGGCATTAAGGGTTACTCTTTGGTGACTGTGGTTGGTTTTGGTTTGTCGGCACGATGCCTGTATTTCTCATCAAACCAACTCTCAGGGGAAAGGTTTTCTTTAAGTAAGCAACTCTTCATCAGACATGGCTTCTGCCAAGCCTCTTTTAGAAAACATTGTGGGATTTGGTGGGGACCTCTCCAAAAGATGGCCCCGGACAACCAGCACGGCTACACATCTGTGTACCAAGTGATCCTGTCCCAGAGGCATGCTGCTTCTGATCCTGCATGCTTAGAACAGCATTTATGCTGTCTCAGTCACCCTTTGACTCTGGTTTGGATTTGCTAGTGCTGACTCACAGCACCACGGAGGCCTCCTGCACAAAAGTCATGTCTAACCGCTGCTCAGAGTGAAGTTTTTGCTGGCTGCTAGTGTAGCTCGGCTGTCTCCAATCCACATCGTTGTCCAGTTCTGAAACAGGAAGCTCCAATCTGCTCTCAGCTGTATTTATGCAATCCTTTGGCCTACGCTTTGCTTCAGACGGAGCATTGGAAGAAGCTAGCGAGGCGTTCTTCCTACTCTCTGTCTGAGCACAGCGAGCCAAGATATACTTTCATGGTGTCCTCGCTGGGCTGAGGTTGGCTCTCATCAGCGTTCTTCGTTTCTGTCCTCTTCACTCTAATAATAAAGATTTTACTTTTAATAATGCAGAGCTCTTGATTGTTACAGGTCACCCTTTCTACAAATTCTGGGAGGCTACTAAGGCATCACTGTATTACAAGCAGCAATGTCTGCTCATTAAGGATAACATCAAGCAATAACCACCTGCCACAGAGGGAATTGTCAATGAGTTCTGAAGGAGTTCTATTTTGGATCCACAGGAAAGAACGAGATTCTATCCCAAATTTACAGCCCACGATGTGTATCGTGAAATGTTTCACCAACAGAAAAAGGCAAAGGTGTCAAATAAAGCATGAGAAAGACATGTGTACAGAAAGAGAGAACTCCCTTCCAGACTAGTGGGATGGGCGTTTTCCCACAACACTGTAGCATTCTAGCATATTTGGCTTGAAAATATTTGCACGTCATTTCCATGAATACAGAAGGTACTCAACTACAGCTGGTGAACTTGGAACATCAGACCGCACAACGTCAACCCTCCAGCTTTTTGTGGACTACAGCCCTCATTGTCTCTAGCCACAATGGCCAATGGCCAAGAATGATGGCAGCTGGAGTTCAGCATCTGCAGGAGGGCTGAGGTTATATAGCCTTGATCTAACACTTAATTCCTAACCCAGAACTTTAATTGTAGTGATGGGCAAACCTTTTCCCCCTAGGCTGCACTAGAAATAATTGGGGGGAACCATATTAGGTTGTTGAGCACCCTTCAGAGGCTTATGGTAGCTTTTTCTAGGGACTCAAGGAATAAAGCAAGCTACATTTTCCATTATTCCTGGCAGCCCTATTTGCTGGCTTCCACTCAGGCTTGTGGCAACACGCTAGGCCTAAGGAAGGCCCTACCACAAGCCCTCCCCACTGCCACCATGGCCAAGTAAGGGTGTTTTGCTTTTGGGTCTGCTGGTTATTTTCTATATTTCTTTTTTCTCTTCTACCATATCAATATTTTGTTTGATTGAAGGATACCTTGTAGATCTTTTTTGGACCAAAAGGTGTGCTAAACATCTTAAAAATAAACATTGAATTCACACACAGCCACTTTGATACCCACACTTTGCTTCTCTTACTCTATGGGTCGCCCCATCCATTTCATTGGGAGGAGATCTGCATGAGCATCCATGGCTCTGCAGCCTCCCAGCAGTGCATGTACGTTCTGAAAACTTTGTCTTCTCAAACAGATGACTCTCTACAATACGTAGATTAAATATTGGGGAAGAGCCAAGTAAGACCTTGAAAGAAACTTGAATACAAGCTCAACAGTAAAAATACCGAGTCACCCCCTGCACTTCTTGATCCTTCCTTCGCTCCTCCAGTCTTATCTTATACCCTCACTTTATTATTTAGCCATGCAACTGTGAAGGCAAAACCCTTTTTAAGAATGGATATTCACATAATTCTAACAAGATCTTGGAAGACGCCTGGAAGTTATTCACTGGGCATCTGCAGCTGGTTTGTTGTCTAACTCCAAATAAGATGAACTTTCAGTTTTCTCAAGAATATTTCAAACTTATTTCCATGTTTGAAACCTAACGTGGGTTGTGTCAACACTGCCTAACATGTTACTAAAGAAACATTTAGTTAAGGAATTAGATGCTCTTCAAGAGAAAACGAAAAATCCCAAATGACAATAATGGCCAAAGACCTTTCAACAGCATGTACCACATACAGACCTGAACTTTTAACAGGCTAAACTTTTAATTGCAGAGAGAAGAAAGGGGCAGTCTCTAGGAGCTTGCTAGAAGTGAAAGGGTATCAGATTTAAAATGAAGCTAAGGAGAAAATCCTCTGTGCTAACAAGAAACCCCACTATAACCAAATGATATTCAGACTGGATGAACAATTATTTTCGGTTAGCATCACAAACCTATGCAAGGAGCAAGGAAATATGCCTACTGCTTGCTTCAGCCTAAAGATACATTGCAACAGAGGAAGAGCAAGGGAGCAGTCTGAATTATATTCTGCATCCTGGGCATGACTAACTCACAGAAAGAGGATCAAAGTAATATTTATCAGGCAATTCAGCCAAAAATTCAGATTCTTATCAGCAATACAAATTGAAGGCTGACATTGGGAGAAAAGTTGCATTCCCCTCCCCACCCCCATCAAATTCAGACATATTCCTTTGGGAATAATGTTTCGTGTCTGTGTTTAACATAGGGCTTAACGGTTTCCTGTTCTGAATTCTTCAAAATTGATTTACATATCTTGTTGTAGCCCTCAGGTTCAAACTGGGGGCTTCTACCTGGGAAGAGGAGGTCTCTACCTGTAGCACAGCCCTGCAGAAAAAGACCCCCCCTGCCCCCTAAGATGTGACAAAGGGCAAGGATTGTGCATGCAGGCTGCCCTTGTGCTCCTAGGTGGCACATCCCTGGGAGCAGAGAGATGCAGATAGGCTGACTAGAACTGGGACTTAGGGTTGGTGAGGGCTGCTTGCTTCTCTTCAGCCCAGCATAAGCCCTGTGAAACAAGCCAAAGAAAAGTTGAGCAAGCTTACTCCACTCAAATCTGAAACCTTTGTGGAAATTGGAGGCAAGGAAAGCCACCGTAATTGCTCCCCACCGTAAATGGTGGGGAGCTGAGCACATAGGGTACATAAGTAGCTACCTGATCATCAAGCTCAGTATTGTCTTCATCAGGGATTCTCAATGTTGGGTCCCCAGATGTTATTGGACTTCAACTCCCATAATCCCCAACCAAAGGCCACTGGGGCTGAGGATTATGGGAGCTGAAGTCCAATGATATCTGGGGACCCAACATTGAGGATCCCAGGTCTACACTGACTGGCAGTGGTGCTTCAGGGTTTCAGGTAGGTATTTCCCTGAGGATGCCAGGAACTGAACCTAGGATCTTCTGTATGCAAAGCAGATGCTTTTCCACTGAGCTATGGTCCTTTCCTACAGGTATATGCAGGGAAAGGACCAGTAGCCAGCCAACTGACCAATTCACATGCTTGGAGTTAACATGCAGGGCAAGTGAGACAGAGTGAGGCAACCACGGCAGGGAGAGAACGGGAATGAACCACATCTGTGGCTTGGTTTCCACCCCCCCAACATGCCCGTATGGGCTGCTCCTGGTTCATACTATAGGTGCTTTCTCCCATTTGAGCCCTTATCATCTCCCATTGGGCAGAACTGGAGAAAGGAAATATTGAGTGTCAAGCTTCCTACATCTACAGGAAGTACCTAGCGGCGTTCTTCTAATGAAACACACAGTCTTTGCCCAGGCATTTCCAAGAGAGAAGTGTGTAACTTCCAGATTGTTTTACTTCCAAAATACAGCAGTATATTTATTTATTTATTTGAGACATTTAATATACTACCCACTCCGAAGACTCCAGGCGGTGCACAACAAGATGCAAACAGGCAACATTAAAAATTACATTCTAAATTAAAAACTAAAATAACTACCAAACTATGTATAACTATGTCTTTGTCCCAGCAGCCCTGTGTGTGTAATGAAACTACCTCATAACAACCAAGACCAGGGTTCCTTAACCTTGGGCCCCCATATATTGTTGGACTACAACTTCCATCATCCCCAGACATGGCCTTTGTGGCTGAGGATGATGGGAGTTGTAGACCAACATCTGAGGGCCCAAGGTTAAGGAACCCTAACCAAGACTGACCCAAGTCTGCAGAACCCTGGCTCTTTAGATTTCAGAAATTGCAGGTTGTTGGGTTACTTTAAGCATTGCCCCTGCCCCCTTTTTGCTAATTATCTAGCCTGATGAAGAGTTCTGCAAAACTCAAAAGCTTGTATTTAATGCTGTGTGACTTAAATTGGCCTAATAAAAGTATTACCCTACTTTGGGTGTGGAGGAGGAACTTGCGGGTGGGGATCCCTCTTGCAATTGCTTTTTGGAGGACAGGCTGCTGAAACAATCATAAGGAGGGAAGAGACTGGGAGCTGATGAGTCCAGTTTGCCCTTCCCTTCCCGTGGCTGCTTCAGGGATGGAGGCTGAAGAAATTGCTCAAAGGAGTGGGATGAGAATGGCATGCATAAAAAGTGCCAAAGGGAATGATTCCCCCCTCCCCCGAGATCAATTTATTTTCTTTCCACCATCTTTTCCCCTTTCCCACTCAGAAAGAGGAGAAAGAGGCGGCAGCGGAATTATATATATATATATATATTTTAAAAAAGTTTCCTTTGTCCTCCCACTTTGTTCCTCCAGCAACTTCAAGAGTTTTCCAACTTGTCTTTTTATTAGTTTATTGAGCTGATTTTATGAAACCTAACTGCTTCCCAAACATTTGTGTGTATGAGTGCGGTGGGGGAGGTAATGAAAAGACAAACAATGTACGCTCAATATTTTGTTGCAGCCTTGACATGTAGCATCTTTTGTAATCATACTTTAAACGTATAAAAAGCAAGTGGGTGTGCGGGGGGTGGGGGGCGGCTTACATCTTTTTCAGGATGGCTTGCTTCTTCTGTTGAGACAAGGAAGCCTTGAACTTTTCATCTTCAACTGATTCGCCAAAATATAAAGACGTTCCAGGAGACAGGTTTTCTTTCTAACTCAAAAGACAACACAGTTTTAAAGAGAGTTATCCATTAATGCTGCCGTTACCCACATATACAAGTGCTTTTTATTATCGCTACCTTCCCATATGAAGAGCAGCAGATCAGAACTGCTTTTAATCCCATAACACGCAGGGCCACCTTCCCCACAACAATCTTCTTGCTGTACATTTTCCCTCCATTAAACTGCACCACAAAGCAAACAAGGCCAATCATCTCGATTCCAAGCCATCTGAAGAAACAGTTGGCAAATGTGCAATGTCTCTGTGGCTCAAACGACGACAAATGCCAGGAATCTGTAGAGCAGACAGCAGCGTGTTTTGTCAGCTATTATTAAAGAGACTTGGTGGCGCAGCGGTCTTGCTGTTCTGATCCTCCCAAGGAGTCCCATGATTTTCCATATTTACTCCATGGGATACAGCGAGATCTTGTTCATTTATATTACACCCACCCACCCATATTTGACAGATAGATCAGTGATGGTTCTACTCATTATTGCACCAAGAATATAAGGACGAAACATTTTAATTAATACACCCCCCCATATGCTCCTGTGAACGTTACTCCCCACACTGTTGTTATGCCCCCCAGATCTATGCTATCTCTCCTCCACTTTTGAACATCCCAAAGACCTCTTGAAATGGAAGTATTTGAAGAGCAGCCTGTCCCTTATCCCACTATTGCCAAACATATCCAGACAGACATACCAAGGCCGCGAGAGGATATAACTTCAGTCCTTTTTTATGACTCTCCAAACAAACAAAAGTGAATGCAAAGATTAAGGCAACATTTAAACAGTGAGAAACATGAAGGATTTTATACCCAGGAAACTTCCTAGCAGTTTGGCGAAAATCAGTTCCATGGATCCATATTAACTACTACAACTGGAAGAGAGAGGAAAAATGGGCTTATGTTTCTCAAGTAGCAGCCACACTACATGGCAAACTGGTTTTGAAACCTGTGGGACTCCGGCTTCAGAGTCCGTGCCTGGACTGTACCACTTCAGACTGCAGACAGGGGGCTCATACAAGGCTAGCTCATCCATGAAGTGAACTGAGATGGCTTTCTCAGAGAGCAGATCAGTGGTGGGTAGACATGGTCACTGTCTGCCTGGTCCACCTGCTTCTGCTGAAACCCAGCATGTCCGGTTCTAACCTAGCTTTCTCCCTCACAGCTGAATAATGTGAGCTCCCACCTACACTCTGAAGCAGTAGTCTAGACACAGATTTACCACCTCTCGGTCCTTCAAAATTAGTTTTAAACTGCAGACTCCTGTGCCATATCAACAAAGCAACCCAAAATCAAAATCCCAGTGGGCATGCCCTAACTCTTAGGTGTGCCTAAAATAATTATTTAAAATCTAGTAAGGATTCACTCGGCATAGGATAGTTGTGGACAAAAGAGCAGGGTAGGGGTATGGTTCACACATGCTACCTACAAAGAGTTACACACAAGAGCCTACAAAGAATTAGGCACATGCACACCCACCCCACTGCTCTGATTATGTGGAGTATTCAAGTAAAAAGAAAAATGGGTGGGAGACATTCCATACACAGAATGTTTAATTTGCCCCTTCCCAACACGAGTGAGAGTTTTCAGGGACTAGACCAAGAATATAATTTCACTTGTGGCCTAAACCTCTTTTAAAGAGGTGAAAAGGCTGGCGTGTTCAAACTGTTGCCCTCTTGGACTTATTTGCTTGAATATAATATTTTCCCCATTACAAAATAAAAGTGACAGAAAAGGGTTAAAGCTTTGAAAACTCGAAGGAGAAAATGATGTATATGTGAAACACTTCTCGACATGCCCTGTAAGTACAGTAGATTTTCCCCTTGGAGCCACACCCTGTAAGTGCTATATTTTGAGAACTGAACAATTAACATAAGGAATATGAGTCATTCTTTGAACGACTCTGTGGGAACCAGAAAGCCTCTTGCTTTTAGGAGGGATGTAAATTGCCTGAGGCTGGAATAATTCCACAATGGAAGACAAAAAGAAAAGTGTAAGGAAGAGTGGACACTGCATATACCATACAGCAAGTATAACATGAATAATGGCAATGCAAAGGCTTTAACAATCAAGTGAATTGGAAGGGGAAAAGGAAGGAGCGGGGGACCCTTGTTTTGGGAATACTGTTGTTGATTTCCTGTGGGAATGCCAAGGCTTGTGAAAGAAAAAGAAAAGATTAAATCTGTTTTCATTCTGTCCAATAATCCTAAACTCCTTTTTAGCCAGTCAAATAATTAAAGAAAATATTGCAAGTATAAAAAGGACATTGGAGATAGACTTCATATGAACAATGTTTACCACGACAGAGAAAAGCTGAAGAAAAAGTGCAACCAAAACAATCAACATTTCAATCATGTTCCCTGTGGGGAATGGCAAGAGGGTTGTGCCTTCCTTGTTTAGAAAGAAGATGTGTGAGAGAAGGAATGATAGAGGTTTATGAAGTGATGCAGGGTTGTGGACAAAGCTGGGAGCAGAGAGAATTCTCAGTCTCCACTAATACTAGTCCAACTGTGAAATGGATAGGCAGTAGATTTAGATGGCGGGGGGGGGGGATACGTCTTCATCTAACACTTGATTAACTTACAATCAAGTAAGTCTTGATTATCACCATCATCACTACTTGTGATGATGGTCATGGGATCAGATGGCTTTAAAAGAGGATCAAACAAATTCATGCAAGACAGACCTTTCAGTGGTTATTAGCCCCAGTAGCTAAATGGAATATCCAGGTTCAGAGACAGTATACTTGGGCGGCATATTAGATGGGGCAGAAGTAGAGGTGCACCTAGGTAATCTTGGAGTCTGGACCTAAAGGCCTTTGGATGTTCCCCCTCTTCCCTGCAAATTAAGCATCATTATGTTCTGCCGGATGACCACACCATCTGGGTCAGACTAGAGAATCTGGGGGCTCTCAGGGGATGTGGAGGCCCTGGACTTCATCTCCCAAGTCCAGGGGTAAGAGCACCTCTGGGCAGAGGGAAGGGTGAACAGTGAAAGAGGGGTGTTACTACATGGCCCACCTTGTGGGCTTCCCAGAAGCATCTGGCTGGCCACTGATGGAAACAGGATGCTAGGCTAGATGTACCTATTTAAAGTGGTGATTCTCTTTATCTAGAAGTGGAAGAGCAACTGGTCCTATCCACCTCCAGCACAGCATCCCTCCAGTGGCTGTTGATGGCGTCTATCCTATGTTTCTTTCTTAGACTGTGAGGACAGGGAGCCTATGTTTCTTTCTTAGACTGTGAGTACAGGGAGCCAATTCATTAAATTTAATCAATCAATCAATCAATTAATTAATTAATATCTATTTATGTATGTAAACTGCTTTGGGAACTATTGTTGAAAAACAAATAAATATTCGTCATAAATGGCACTCCTGTCTGATACAGCAGAGCTGCTCAAATGGTAAAAAATGTCAAAAGCACCATGAAACAGTGGCATTACTCTTTGTAAAAAAGACTGTGGGGGAATGGCTGGGACTTGAGAGCAACAAATTAAAGGTTATACCCTAACTTTCAGCATAGCGCCGATTTATCAAGGAAGCTCCTTCTAGCATCAGAAGTGTTGTGCTCCTGAAAGAGTCGCATGAGCACCCCACTTCTTCTGCTCCTAGAAGTAGATATCTAGACAAACCAGTGCTCCACAGAAAGTTAGGATGCAAATTGTTTAGACAGACATATTTATATTTGTGTCAGGATCAGGTACATACAGAAATGTGTCCTCATCCCTTCAAATGACAAGCTTCAATAAGCAATATGTATTTTGAACATTTAGAAGTCCAGTTCTGTGATTTCATCATTAGAGGCACCAATGTCAGAGAACAGGGGTCTTTCCAGATTATTGGCTTATAGAACAACAAATACACAGACGGCTCCACAGATCTTTCCTCAAGAAAATACTTACATTCCAGATACAATAAATTATCTCTCTGTCTTTTAGCATGTAAAATGCAACACGTTATTGCGGAAAGCATGCAATTCTTTCCTTCTCTTGCAAGGCTAGTACAACCTGGAATGCTACCAGAGGCACTCTTACCCCTGGACTTCGGGGCTGAAGTCCAGCGCCTCCACACCCCTGGGGTCCCCCAAATCCTCTTTAGTCTGTCCCAGGTGGTATGGTCTCCCAGCAGAGCATGATGATGCTTAATTTGCAGGGGAGGGCGGGCTCCCAAAGCCTTGAGGTCCAGGCTCCAAAATTACCTAAGTGCACCCCTGAATGCTACTCAGAATATGGTTGCACAAGTGTTGTGGGCACCTACTGGAAAGTGTCCATGCCACCACTGATGACAACTCTCACTCCTCATACCGCCTCAGGTATTGTTTCTAACATATGTTGCACTTAGACTACAAGGAAGGGACTGACATGAGAGTGGAAATCGCTTCGTCTCAAGGCCCTGAGAAACCTTTTCTTCGTCTCAAGGCCCTGAGAAAGCACTTTCATTGCTTCCCTTTTACCTCTAGACATTGCCTTGAGACTTTTGCGAGGCAGCTGTCTAAGGGTGTAACTAACAAAATACTTCTCCAGAGGAGTTATAGCCCATTATTAGTGGACTTACAGTTTCCCCAGGTCATGTTTAGGTAGCATAGAACACAGCATAAGTATGAAAGCAACCACCTCACAGATGCATGTTGGTACAGCAAAGCCATTACAATATTTATTACATTTATATACCCTCCCTTTCTTCCAGCATAGAACTCAAGGCAGCATACATGGTGTCCCCAGGCAGTCTCCTATGCAGACACTGAGCAGACCCAGACTTGATTACCTTCAGCAAGGTGATGGTATCCTATGCCCTCAGACCATGCCATGGAACCCAGTATACCCCTGCCTTCCTTGGATCCAGATGGACACTATCTTTTTATTTTATCCAAAATTATTTTAGATTTGGGAGTGGGGTAATGTATGGAGGACAAAGGTGAAAGAAAAAACAGCAGCAAAGTTTGGAAAAGATAACTGGTTGCAAACCATGTTGAGCAGGTGGGTCTGTGGCAAGACTCTATTTAGGGAGCTCTTGCTGTACTTCATGCAAGCACTATGCAAACATGTCCCTAAATTTGGATAACTGATGGTGTTAAATGATGGCTTATTTCATCTGGTAATCGTATTATCAGATAGGGTCTGGTAAATATTATAAATGCTTATAAATATAAAGGAGGGTAGGATGCCTCCTTGTCTCAGGAGGTTATTATTAGACCTTATTTGAAGAAACCTGCATTAGATCCCTCTGAGTCAGCTAATTACACTCCCATGTCCAATCTTCCATGGTTGGCCAAGGTGACTGAGTGGGTGGTGGCCTCTCAGATCCAGACTGTATTATCCAGTTTTGAATACAGATTATCTAAACCCATTTCAAACCAGCTTTCAAGCAGGGTATGGGGTTGAGACTGCCTTGGTCGGCCTGACAGATGATCTCCAATTGGCTATTGACAGAGGGAGAGAGACTCAGCTAATCCTTTTGGATCTCTCAGCGGCTTTTGATTGATACTATCAGCCATGGTGGTCTTCTGGATTGCCTGAGGGAGGTGGGATTGAGTGGCACTGTTTTACAGTGGTTCCATTCCTACCTCTATTGTAGATTCCAGTTGGTTTCACTTGAAAAGCTGCTCTACAAATCGAGAATTAAAGTATGGAGTTCCACAAGGCTCCAAACTTTATTTAACATATTTTTATACCACCCAAAACTTACATCTCTGGGTGGTTTACAACAAAAATAAAAACAACATTGAAATATTAGCTAAAAACAAAAAATTTAAAACATGACAATTTAAAAATTTTAAAACAATATTCTAAAACAACATTAAAACCAATCAAACCAGTATCAGTTAAAAGCCTGGGTGAAAAGGTGCATCTTTAAAGACTTTTTAAAAATTGTCAGAGATGGGGAGGCTCTTATTTCACTAGGGAGCGCATTCCAAAGCCTCGGGACAGCAACGGAGAACGCTCGTCCCTGAGCAGCCACCAGACAAGGCGGTGGCAAATGCAGACGGACCTCTTCTGATGATCTCAATGGGCGGTGGGGTTCATAATGAAGAAGACGTTCTCTTAAATACCCAGGGCCCAAGCTGTTTAGGGCTTTATAGGTTATAACTAACACCTTGTATTTTGCCTGGAAACATATCGGCAACCAGTGTAAATCCTTCAATACGGGAGTAATATGGTCTCTCCTAGATGACCCAGAGACCAGCCGGGCTGCCACATTCTGAAACAACTGTAGTTTCCAGACTACATACAAAGGCAGCCCCACATAGAGCGCATTACAGTAATCCAGTCTGGAGGTTACCAGCAGATGTACCATTGTTTTGAGGTCATCTATCTCAAGAAACTGACGCAGCTGGCGTATCAGCCAAAGCTGATAGAAGGCACCTCTGGCCAATGCCTCAACCTGGGACACCAGGGAGAGACTTGGATCCAGAAGCACCCTCAGACTGCATACCTGTTCCTTCTGGGGAAATGTGACCCCATCCAGAACAGGCAGATCAAAATCATCTCCCGAGTTTCAACCCCGTACAATGAGTACCTCCGGCATTTATAGGTAAGCCTCTGGGCATAGCTGGTGAATTAGCCCAAGCTGATAAAAAGTGCTCCTGGCCCAGTGCCTAAACCTGAAAACCAGAGAAAGTTTTGGATCCAGGAGCACTCCCAAACTACGTACCTGATCTTTCAGGGGGAGTGTAACACCATCTAGAACAGGCAGATCTAAACCATCTCTTGGATCCCGACCCCCCCAGTTAATACCTCTGTCTTATCTGGATTCATTCTGAGTTTGTTATCCCTCATCCAGCCCATTACCAACTCCAGGCAGGCATTTAGGAAGTTATACCATTTTGTGATGAGGTCAATAGCTCTGAGAGTCATCAGCATATTAATAACACCCTGCAGCAAATCTCCTGATGATCTCTCCCAGTGGTTTCATGTAGATGTTAAACAACATCGGAGACAATACAGAGCCCTGAGGGACACCATACAAAAGTTCAGATTTTGAAGAACAACAGTCTCCAAGGGACACTCAGTCATGAACCCTGTCACCTATTAAGATCATCTGGAGAGGTCTGGTTATGGTTGCCACCAGCTCATTTGGTGGTAACTTGGGATCAGGCCTTCTCTGTGGCTGTGCTGCGTCTTTGGAATATGCTGCCTGTCAAAATACAAGCATCTTCTTCTCTGATTGCTTTTAGGAAGACTCTCAAGTCACACCTGTTTTCTCAGGCTTTTAACTGAAATTAATTTTAAATTGTTTAATTGTTTTTATCCCATGAGATTGTTTTAACTTTTTATTCTGTGAAATTGTTTTTACTCTGTTTTATATTTGTTGTGTTTTAAAATGTGTATACAACCTAGAGATGCACATATTGGGCACTATATAAATATAACAAACAAACAAACAAACAAAATGATACTAACCGACCCTGCGCAGAGCATCTGTGTGCTCTTTGGGGCCGGTGGTTAGCTCTCCCCCCCCCCTTCTGCCCCAGTCTCTGCTTCTGGGCCCAGTCACCTCTCCTCCCCACTGCCACTTCTGCATCCCCTTTCTTTCCCCCCTCCTGGGCCTTGCCTCCATGGCCAGGCCGGGCCCATCACCTCTGGCCTCCATGGCCGGGCCGCTGCCATGGCAACCAACCCTCCTGGGTGCGCCTCAGCCAATCAGGCGCGTCCGCCACCCAGCCAATCAGCTGGGCTCTGGGACGCACATTCCAAGGCACACCCAGGAGAATTAATATAACAGATGGAAAGTCAACTAATGGCTAAGATGAAAATGAATGTTATGTTTATGCAGCATAACACAAAAATTGCTACATAGTGGCTCACATTCTGTGCAGCATCAGTAGGGTGGGACAGAGCAGCATACCTACAGAAATGCGGCATTGAAGCTGAGCAGTCAAAAGTGCACAGAGGTAGAGGCAGGAGTGATTTGTCTTATTCCTCCCTCCTTCCAAAAGTACTTTTGTAGCAAGGAAAAAGCAAGGAAAATTGCTCCCATCTCCCCGCATGTTTGGCTCTGTTCCACTCTACTAAAGGTAAAGTGTGCAACCACTCCTGGCAACCACAGAGCCCTGTGGTTTTCTTTTTGGTAGACTACAGGAGGAGTTCACCATTGTCTCCTCCGGAGCAGTATGAGATGATGCCTTTCAGCATCTTCCCTTATCACTGCTGCCTGATAAAGGTGTTTCCCATAGTCTGGGAAACATACCAGTGGGGATTTGAACTGGCAACCTCTGGCTTGCTAGGCAAGTCATTTCGCCGCTGCACCATTAGATGACTTTCCTAATGCTGTGCAAAATGTAAGCCATTGTTAGTGAAGTGCTAGAAGCTCAGGATGCATTTTTACATCTGTCGGGTACAGAATGTATCTTTCAGTGTGCCTAGATGGATTGAAAGGTGGTGGGGTGGTGGTGGTGGTGACACATTATTTTCCAAAATAAGCTGGTTCAATGACTAGGTACTGATTTACCTGCTTAGACTTTACTAAATGAAGGCAGGGTAGTCCTTGTGCCGCCACAGAAAAGGAATTGGTGATATATGTAAACAAAAGCTACATTTATACGCTTTGAGACATATGCAATACATACTCGACATGATCACTCCAAAGTTAATATGTTAATTGAGGGCATGAATCAATCCTGTTTGCATATGGAGACGTCACATGACTCTAGATAGTGGATTCAGAGGGAATATTTGCAGAGAATGGATCTATTGTTCACTGACAACACAGAAGGGGGTAAAGGTCAGTAGTTTTGAGACTCGACAATATTCTCTTAGTGACATGCAAGGAAAATGCAAACCATAGTCATCTTTGGAGTTTTATTCCTTCCTAGAGGATCATTGGTTATGCTTGTATATGTGAAGAACTATCCCAAGTTTTCCTACTTCCAAGAAGATATGCAGAGATTACAATAAAGAAAAGGTAGTGCTAAATTCCTCTTTATTTCTGGTTAAGTAATTTTTAAAAAACAACAACCCTATTTCATTATTTGGTTAAAGAAACACAGGGGAGAACCAAATTGGACCTTCCATTATTAAAGTTTTTTATAGACATATAAAGAACTTCCTCTAACCTTCCTCTAATCCTTGAAAAGCAGGTGCCACCACCTCCAGCGCTGGCTTAGGGCAGAATTAAACATGACAAGCCAACATAGGTTTCCCAGCACAACAATATTAATGCACCTGGGCATCTGCAAAAAATGGGGTGTGGTGGTGGTGCGGATATGCTTAACTCTTCCCGTTCCTACCCATTCTATCCCCACCAGCCATTTCACCCCAGCATGCTCTGAGAAAGAAGCCCAGATTGCAGGGAGAAAGGTCAGGAGGAGGAAATCATTACGTCCTCTTTCTGCCAATTCTCTTTTGCAAATGCCCCCTGCATCCCCATTGACCAGTAAATGTGTGTTTCCCAAGACAATGTGTAGCTCCACTCTAATGTGTAGCTCCACAGTAGCCACACCTGTCTTCAAAGTTACAGGACACATGTGATGCATGCAACTGTGTCACTGCGCCAGCTTATACAAAATCACATGACATCTTTTATGGCCAAACAGTTGTGCACACCCGCAGCCCTCATGGGGGTTCTTGCTGTTTCTGCTTTTGCTAGATTATTTTCACTACTTATTTTATTTATTTTCACATTTATGTCCCGCTCTTCCTCCATGAGCCCAGAGCAGTATACATGGTTATGTTTCTCCTCACAACAACCCTGTGAGGTAGGTTAGGCTGAGAGAGAGTGACTGGCCCTGAGTCACCCAGCGAGTTTCATGGCTGAATGGCCATGACTGTAACTACTACATGACGGTGACCTTCACCTGTTCATTTCAAGTGTGAACATTGTGTCAGCAATGGTGGGAGAGGAAGTTATACCAAGGATACTGGAAACTGAATTTGTTGGAAGATTCAAAGCCTTGCAAGATTGTAACTTCAGTATGCACATTAGATCAGCGGAGCCCCGGGTCTCTTGATAAGTTACATTTCCGTATTAGAGCCATAACTTAAAAAAATACTAAGCTTAAGTCTGTAACCTTTGTATCATAATACATATATAACTGTATCATGTTCTGGTTGCCTGGAGATTTTACAGACAGGGCTTTCCCCCCAAATCCACTCCTGATTGGAGTGTGCCAGTCCACATATTCTCTGGATTTAACCCGACCTCCATGCAGGCTATCAGAGACCAGGCTAGACAGGGCTTTGTTTTTCTCCGAAGGAAGGCTGCGAATTCTGGCTTAGCCCAAGTTATATCCGGGGTTAAAAAATCCTCTATTTCCAGCAGCTTGGGGGGGGGGGCACAACTCAGGGGCTTCTGCTTTCTCCGAAGGCGTTGAAGGAGGTGCTGATGGCTATGTGAATGGTCCATCTAACCCCTCGAATTAAAATGGCTAATCTGCTGCAAAGCAGATTCGCTCTTCAGATACCCCGAGGCGTAGAGCCACGTGTGAAAAACCTCCTGGCATACATATCCTATATGGAAATTTAGCTCAGTTGTAACCCTACCCCTTTCCTTTCCCCTCCTACATTCCCACTTTGACAGGCCAATAAAGGACTTGCTGGCCAAAAGGGGCAGGAAGGGAAGCAATAGCTGTTTAACAATTAGCACTTATCCATCAAGGCCGAAGACCTGACCTGGGGAGAAGCTGACCAACTCATGAACATCCTGTACCAAGACATGGGTGTAGGAGATAAGGACTATAATGAGCAGGGGTGTAGCTATAATTGAGCGAAAGGGTTAAAAAAAAAAAAAAAAACGGGCCCCCAGCTCCTGAGGGCCCTCTAGTTCCATCTCTCCCTATTTTCTTCATTATCTCCCTCACTATGGGGGGTGCCACAGAGAGGGATGAACACGGGCCCCCTCTCCCCTAGCTACGCCCCTGATAATGAGGAACCAATTTAGATGACAAATCAGAGGGCGAGAAAGGAATAACGTTCTCTGAGACCAGAACCTGGAGGGATGGTGTCAGAGTTGGCATAATTACGACCTTGGCAGATGTGAGGGCTGACCCCTGCAAGATCTTCAAAGGCCGAGAAGAATATAAGATCTGTAAGTCCGGTCCAGACCATCAGAAGGCAAGTCCGGAAGATGGGTCTTCACCCTCTCCCATGCTGCAGCGTCCCCACAGTACAGCTTCGTGTACTATAACTTTTCTTCAAACCCCAGCATCTTGGTTGTAGAGTGAACAATGAACTGGCCATTCACTGGTTCCCTGTTCCTTGGTAACAAATGTTCCCCCTTTCCCTTCACCCTTCTCTAACCTCCTCTCCCTTTCCCCTGTTAGACAGCCTTGCATATATTTAGGATAAGCCTCTGCTTGCCAGGACTCTTTTTCTATTGTAACTCTTTGAATTCGATTCCCAGGTAAAAGTACAGAAGACATTCCTGTCTGATTCCTTGTGTCTTCTCACACACCTACTGGTAAAGCCCTCCTTGAAATGGATAGCTGAGAGTATAGAAATACCGTATTTTATGGACTATAAGACTCACTTTTTTCCTCGAAAAATATCTGCCAAAATTCAGGTGCGTCTTATGTGTTTTAACAGTTTAATATGTTAAAACTCTGAAAAACTGGATTAAAATTAAGGTGTGTCTTATAGTCCATAGCGTCTTATAGTCCGTAAAATTCGGTAATAAGAAAGGTCTCTTAGACCAGGAGGGAGAGATACCCTGGTGCATTTGAGTCCCTGGTACAATGTATACTGGAGCACTGGGCACATTGGTACTCTCTTTTCCCTGCTCTAAAGACCAAAGGCCAACGAGAACGTAACAAGACACCATTTCTTGCTAAATCGGTTTCTCTTATCCACCTCATCCCCTCACCTCTATATCTTGAAACAAAAGTTACAGGGATTAAATAACTTAATGTATGTCGCTTTAAAACTGGTGCTAGAAATAAACATCTTTATTTTACAAGGGTAAATTTTAAAATAGCAATAGTTGTGCTGCTAGTTGATCTAATTATGGCAGCATGAACAATAACTTGTTGATGACTTTAAAGGTCAACAGAATATATCCTTGATCTTGCCATTTATACTTAGACTAGTATGTGTTAGCCCGTTGTAATAACGGGCTCTAGTGTGGGGGGGTTGCCTGCTGCCGCCTCACCCGCCTTGGGCGCACTCCTCAGCCTGCCAACTTTGGCCTCGGCCGCACTCTCCGCCTGCCGCTTCTGCTCCTCCCCGCCTTTTTGCCGTGGCGGCCGCCGCCGCCGCCATCAAGGCCAGTCGCCCCGCCGTGGCCACCCCCACCTCGGCCCACCACCTTTGGCCGAGGCCACGGCTCCGCCACCGCCTCGGCCGCACTCTCCGCCCGCCGCTTCTGCTCCTCCCGGTTTCGCTGTGGCGGCGGCCACCGCCATCGAGGCCAATCGCCCCGCCGCAGCCACCGCCACCTCGGCCCGCACTCCTCTTCTCTGGCGGCCTGGTCCAACATGGCTGCCCGTATCTTTTTGGGCCGATCTGCGCATGTGCTCCGCGCATGCCCAGAACAGCCAAAAAAGACACCTGGCACACAGGATCACGGTCTAGGCTTTTATTATATAGGATTACTTGTGTTGGGTTGCCATATTCAACTGGCCTTAGATAAGCACCGCAGTCAGACTAGGGGTGTATCACTGCCAAAACAAATCCTCTCTTTCATACTTTTATTCCAGGAACTACTTAGGTATTGAGACAGTGGTTCAAACTAGCCGTGTCAAGTTCAGCCACATATAAAGCAGTAGGTAGAGTCTAATTTTTTATTTTTGTACCAAAAGCAGAGCCAATCACTCAACTTGCTCCCTACACTCCATTTAAGGAACTTCCCCCTCAAATTTGACTCCGATAGTAGAAACAAGTAGAGCTGGTGAAACAGTACCTGAAACAATAATAGCTCTAGGTATCCCAGGGTTCTAGATTGTGTGGAGGAAGTATCATTGGGTTCAACTCAGCTCTGCTGTCCTCAGACGAACATTGAGCCCAGACATTGTGGGTGTGAATAAAGAGCATGTCAGCATGGGTACATTCCCATGTTCCACCACCCACTTTTGTAATGACTGAATAAGGCTAAAGGGAGAGGAAGTAAGGCAAGAGAGGTATAGTAACTCTCACCCACAACTCCCCTTTTGGAGGTAAAAATTAGACACTACCTCCCACTTTATATGTGAATGGGACAGACAGTTGAATAAACATATAGCTGTCTGTGTCACATCTAGCTTGGCCCTAACAGAGTACAAAGGACAGGAGTACACACTAACTTAATGTTAAAAACTAATTTTTTGAGTTAAGAAAGGGGAAGAACGGGATGGAGAATATGTATACAATAAGGCTATGCACATGAGCAGCAAAACCCAAGCTAGGATTTGACTGCCTGTGTGCACCACTGGAATTGAGCCCAATCCTGGCACTGCCCTCATGGGTAGCCCAGTTTTGAACCCTGGCCTTTACACACAACCCCGGCACTGGGGTCGTGTGTATGCGCAGGCTGCATGCAACCCAAGCATATACAGAGAAAGGGATCTAGAGCACCCATCTAATGGAGCTATCCCCCAATGCACCGCGCTCATCACACGGTGCATTGTTGGATACCTGGAGGCCGGGACACATCATCCCAGCCTTCAGAGATCCACGCTGCTTGATGCAGTGTAGATCGCCAAGGAGCATGAGCCACATTCCCAGCAGCATATGCTCAAGCGTTTGGGGAAAGATGAGTTATACCCTTCCTTCCCTCCCACCTGTCCTCCTGCATGGTTGTGTGAATAGCTTTGATGAGTGACAAACTAAATGAGAGTAATTAAGAGAACCGCTAAAATCTTTCCCCAACATTCAGTGTCTTTAAGCTAGATTTAATGATTTAATTTTTATTCAACACTGAAAATTAATTTTTTATTCAATGTAGGAATATATCTTGTCAGCCTTACTTGAAAGTAAGATGGCAGGTTGATTTATAACACAACAGAAATTGAAGATATGAAGAACACTCTGTGAAAGCAAGGACAGATCAGCATCGTTCATGAAGGCCCTGCTAGAATGCTTAGGGTAACAGGGTTTTGTTTCTGGGACAGTTTGAACAATACCTTGCCAGCCCACATAATTAGGAAAAGGATGCTCCAAAAGCACTTCCATCATGATACCCTCCATGGATGTCCTGATACCCTCCTGTCAGGTCCCTTGAGAGAGCCATTTCTGGAAGGGTGGTATAGAAATCGGATGAATGAATGAATGAATGAATGAATGAAAAGAGAGAGAGAGCTATTCACCTGAATGGCCCCTCTATGTGTGCTCCAAATACGACAAGTATTTGGTTCTTAAAGTGGGGCCATTTGAATGAATAGCCCCCTCCCTGCAACAACCATACATGCTGGGAGGGTACTGTGACATCTGTGGGGGATGTCCTGATGGGTGTGCTCTCAGTGCATCCCCTTCCTAATTCTTTGGATTATTATCTGATCCGGCCCAATATTCTTTGTGCAAATGTGTACTTAATGGAAATCTATACAGGACTATTTTCAACATGCAATCCAAACTCAATCAAAGATTGGAAAGCAAAATCAAGATCAGATTTTACTGCACAGACTGTAATATGAAACAATGAGAGGACTTTAGGGAGAAAAATGCACAGCATTACAGGAAATCTAAACATGTGTGCTTCTAAGTTTCAAGCTATGGATAGCACTGAACCAAACACTAGAGATTAGTAACAGGATCTAATTTCATGGGGATTTCTCTCTCTCTCCACTATCTTGGCATTTTTGAACCACGGGGGTCTTGGTACTATTTTTATTTTGTTTTAATGTTAACTTTATAGAAAACCCACCACTGATCTTTGTAAATTGGATTATGTAAGAAGTACACACTTTCCTTTCTGGTTTGCCCTCCAGGAGTTGTTATCGGAACAAATCATTGGATAATCATTCCAGTCTCAGCTACTGACAGACATCAGTCACGGTCACAGACAGTGAAAAGGTAATTATCACTCACTCAGAAGTTCTTTCCCAAACCACTGTTCCCTTAAAGTAATTTCATTTCATTCAGGAATTATTTAGACTTTCTCAGTCTCTCAGCGACCACCATGATTTTAACGTATCACCAGGGGCGTAGCTAGGAGAGAGGGGGCCCGTATTCATCCTTCTCTCTGGCGGCCCCCCAGAGTGAGGGAGATAATAAAGAAAATAGGGAGGAGTGGAGCTGGAGGGCCCTCAGGAGCTGCTCAATTATAGGGCCCTCAGGAGCTGGGGGCCCGTGTTCTTCGAACCCTCTTGCTCAATTATAGCTATGTCTCTGCGTATCACCATTATCTTAATGTACAAAATCGATTTCTCAGAACATCTAATAAAAACATTTCTTGCTTAATTTTCATCTCTTCAGGGATGCATTTTGCATCCACACCTGCATTTTGTCCACATTTATTTTCAAATCTTTCTCATATTTGTTTTACCTTCATAATAATTCATTTCATACATACACTTAATTTTGACCTTTCTCACATTTGTTGCTATTTCAAGGGCAAGTTTATACAGTCAGCATAATTTAGCAGTAAAGCTTTTTCTTGGATTGTACCATTTTAGGCTGCAGCTGAGGGAGTTGCTTTTCTCACACTACAAAAATCAGCAGGTCAGAAAGAAGGCTACTCTGAATCCTTCTCTCCATCACACTAGCTTTTTATATACAAAGGTTTGTTTTTTGTTTTATTTTGTTTTAAGGTGAGAGAACAAACAAGCAACTCTCATTCACAATGGAGCACACCAGAGAAAGCTCTATATATTTAGCGGGATGAAATAGTAAAGAGAGACCATACCTGGCCGGAACTGAGACCACAACTTAAAATGGACACTGGTTCAAGTTCAATGTTGTATAATAGGAGGAGGAGAAGTGGACAACCAAAGCAGAGGCTTTAGACCCTGCTTTCTCTGAGGAATAATTACCAGCTGCTACTGAGAACAGTTCTCTGTAGCAAACATATATGGCATGAATTCAGTACACTGTTATCTGCTGCCTTTCAACATTGTACAACAGTGTATATCAAATCTGCCTCCATACTGGAATAATGTAAAAGCGACACGTGGGGTTCCATAGTGAGGAGCAGAGAACTTGACATCTAAGTAAGAGTGTGGTCATTGCCTGTATCAAACAACAGGGATTGCATTAGGGATGTGCGAACCGGTTCGGCGGTTCAGATCCGAACCGAACCAGCCCTCAGGTTTGGGCTGCAGGTTCGAATTCGAACCGAACTGGGGGTGGTTCGATTCGGACTGGTTCGGACCGGTTCAGACACTCAAAAATTGGTAGGATGGTAGCTGGCACCCAGGGGTACCTGTAACCCAAACCCCAAAGCAATCGGACACTCGTACGATTTTTTTATGAATTTTTGAAAATTATTTTTATTTTTTTCTCATAGGATATAATGGGACTCGAACCAGGCCATTATTCCTTATTGTGGAGCACCCATGGGTGCCAACAACCATGCAAACCCTGAAGCAATCAGACACCCCTATGATTTTTTATGAATATTTGAAATATTTTTAATTATTTTTCTCATTGAGTATAATGGGACCTGAACAAGTCCATATCCCCTATTGTGGAGCACCTAGGGGCACAAATGCAGGGTGGGTGGTAGACAGACAGGGGTGCCTACCACCCAAAAAATCCCAAGGCAATTGGACACTCCTCTGATTATTGGTGAATTGTTAAATTATTTTTGAATTCCTCATAGAGAATAATTAGGATTGCAGCAAATGTATAGCTTCACGTCGGGGGGAAAGGGGTGTCGTAGAGTGGAGTGTCGTGGGTGGTAGTTCCTAGGGTGGGCAAGGAAGCTATCAGAATTACTTGAAAGGAATTGGGCAAAGGGGTGATTTTTAAGTGATTTTTGAAGTTTACGCGTCTTTAAGGTTTTTCTCCATAAAGAAGCATGGAGGTGTCAGCAAATGTATAGCTTCACGTCGGGGGCAAAGGGGTGGCCTAGAGCCGTGTGGGGTTGGTGGTAGTGCCAGGTAGGGGCAAGGAAGCTACCTGAATTTTTTCAAAGGATTTGGGCAGAGGGCTGATTTTTGGTTAATTGTTGAAGTTTACGCGTCTTCAAGGTTTTTCCTCATAATAAGTTATAATGGAGCTTTCAGCAGCCCCATAAGTGCACTTGGGGGGTGATGGGGTGGCCCAGAGCGAGTGGTGGTGTAGTGCACATAGGGTGCCAACCACCCCCAATGATTTCTAACCCATGGGGTACAGGGTTCTGTTGTTTCTGAGGTACTGAGTGTGGATTCTATGATAGCATATTAGAGTGGATTCATGGTGTTTCATGGAAAATCTCATTTGTGGGCTGCACACATGAATCACCAGTTATTGTGGGCTGCACACATGAATCACTTCTCTACTGTCTTTTGCATAGTTTCCTTGTCTACACCTTCAGCCTTCCACACGAAAACCCTGCTCTTTGTGGTGCCTCCTCCCCTCCCCTCCGCCCATCAGTTTACCACCCCGTTTTCTTTTCTGTCCACCATTACTGCCCACAGACAGTATTCCCTGGGTGTTTGCGCACCTGGAGCAAACAGTGCATGACAAACGATTTAAAATCATGTCATTAGGCTAGTTTTATCCTCATCTTCCTTTTGTTTATTAATGGTCAATCACATCCACATGCATCCAAAGGGGAAGCACCTCCCCCTTTCTAATCCCCCCCCCAAGAAAACCTTGGAAGCTGAGGTGCTTCAGCATTCAAATGCTATCAGGGGGGAAACGCATTGCCTTTTTCTACTTTCCCCTCTGTCGGTGCCTCTGCTTCATTTCAATGGAATTTCATCTAACACTATGGCCATTGCTCTTCCCTCCATTTTCTTCCATTAGAGAGAAACTATAAAAGGGTGCAGGAGCCGAGTCTGGTTGGGCGCTGAAGCATTCTCCCCCACAAAAAGAACAAGGAGCTCTTGCAGTAGGTGGGCTGTGTTGGCGACAGGCCCATCGCTGGGCACTGAAGTGCTCCCTAAACCAAGGAGGGGGGTGGAAATACAAGGAGCATGTTTCTTGAGCCAAGACCGGAAGAGTAATGGCCAGAGAGGGAAAGGTGTGTTGGAAGGTGGAAATAACTCCTTGCCTCCCCTGTCGCCGCCCAGAGAAGGCAATTGCCCCACCTACCCTTCCCTGGAAACCCACTGACATTGTCTACACACTACAATGTGACATGCACAAAAAGGTCCTCGTGTATTCAACACAAGAAAAAAAGGGATTTTTTTTGGTACCACATTTTCCATGGATTTGGGGGCTATGTGCAGTTTTTTTAAAGTGCAGAATGGCACATACATAATTTACACAAGCATCAACATTTCCCATGGAAATCAACAATGTAGTTGTTACAATTTACATCTAGAAAACTTCCCAGTGTATCTTCTTTGGTTATGCTGTTTTACCTTGCCCATCACATATTACAGAGAGCTGCTGCTGCCATAACACCAGCTAATTAAGGCACTTGCTTCACCAAGCCATGCCAACTCTAATTTCCATATTCCCTGAATAATAAAATTCCTCTTCCTGCAACATCCAATTGCTTCACATTTTCTTACATCACCCCATTATGGTTTCTTCCTTCTCTCTTGCGTTCTCTTATGCTCTGTATTAACATGATCTCAGAACTCTTATCTGCCTCTTGGCAACATGAAACATCACCTTTCCCTAAAGTCAAGCTGGTTTCAACCTTCCTGATCTTTAAACAAAGGCAACAGTATCTTCAATGATATTAACAATGGGAGGTGGCATCTATTTGGAAAGATAAACAGCGCATGAAACAAAATGGATCCTTGTGGCACACTACATGTCAAAGACCATTGGTGCAAAAGTAAGCTTCTAACACCTCCGTCTGGAACTGACCTGTCAGAAAAGATCACAGAATGGTCTATCCTTGCCCCGATTCTAGCCAGGCGGTCCAAAAAAGATGCCCTTATTAAAAGATACAGAATGCTGCTGAGATATTCAGAAGAGCCTCACTCCCCTATCCATCTACCAGTGAAGGTCATCCACCAGGGCAACTAGGGCAGTTTCAATCCCAAAACCCAGAGCACATGGCAGATAACATGAATGATAAAACAGGTCACCTTAAAACTTCTTTAGTGAGACATTTAGCTTACAGTTTCACACATACAGTTTACAACTTCCACACACAATTGTGACTTAAATGAACACTGCGAGCCAATGAGCTAGTTTAAAGAATGCTGAAGGTGGTAGGTACATAGAAGATAATTAATTGCATGCACACAAACACACTTCAGGACTGAGGCCATGGGGTGTCAAGTGTCTGAAGTCGATAGACCTAGAAGTTCACTCTTACTGCTCATATCTTTGGACTAGAGAGCTTCTCCACAGGAAATATTTCCAAATCAGAAAGGTTGTAGCCATCAGAATTAAAATGTTTTGCAATAGCTTGTTTAGGTTTCTTTGGTGTGATTGCTAACTTGTGGTTTCTAAATCATGTGCAAAGGTCGGTTGTTGTTTCCCCAATGAACTTAATCTTGCATCCAGGGCACGTGCTTCTATGACATATATTGAGGCTATTCTCACGACCAGAGGCTGGGCAGGCAGGTGGACAGGCGAGGGGGTGGGAGAAGGCTGGGCAAACCTTACCTTCTCCCCAGACAATCTCTGCAGCTGGTGGGAGGTGCACACTGCACTCCCACATGATCTGTGTTGCTGCATGCAGCGCGGATCTCTGGAGCCCAGGACGCTGCATCCTGGCCTCCGCATATCCCACAATGCAACACACTGTGGGATATACCCATGCAAGCATCCTGAGCACACACACACAAGCCCGGCGCCAGGGTTAAGAGTGCACTCGTGCCCTTAACCTCGGTTAAAGGTTGGGCTTTGGAGTCAGGTCAGGCTAGGTGGGAGCACTGGGATCCACGCAGACCCAGGTGCACCACACAAGCAGCCTTACAATGTGGTTGGATTTGCAGGTGATGTTCTTTAATAAAAAAAAGAAGGTTCTACCAGTTATTCTGCTTTTGAATATTACATTATTCACTGGGGAAAATATAATGGTGTTAATTGATAGCTATACAAAAATTATTTTATCTGTAGTATTAGAAAGTATGAGCTTGTGGGAAACGGAAATATCTTCCAACCAAAATGAATCTAGGCAATCTGGTATTTAAATTAAAAAACAATGGTACAATAGGTAGAGTTACCTCATTATATATTAATAAGGCAAAAGAAGCTTTTATAAACACTTATTTAAATTTTCATATTACATCTTTGAAAGACTAACTATGCACCAGAATATTTTCTGGTATAAAGTCTTTTCACATTGGCTCACATACTGCGCAGGGGCCCATGCGCATTTTAATGAAACATATACATAGTTGTATAGGAGTGCTTTTGCGCAAATGCAAAATGGCGCAGAATTGTACTATGCTATGGCCATCAGAAATAATGGCTGTAAGGCTGCACAGCTGCATTTGTGCAATTCTTGCATTTGTGAAAGAGGGCTTGCGTTAAAACAGGCACAAGACACTGCGCAAGAAATGAGCCCGTATTAATATTTTTATTTTTTCTTATATCTAATACATTGACAAGTAAAATGGGTTGCTATAAATGCATATAGCTTTTTGGATGAAGAGAAAGCACATTTAAGCTCCTATACTGAGACCAGGTACATGTGTATATTAAATATATATATTAAGGATACCAATGCATGCACACACCACTAAAAATGTTGGGATGAGGAGGAGAAAGTGCCCACCTGTCTTCTATTTCTGCAGTGAAGAGCCATCTTGGCAAGTGTCAAATGCTGCTATCAGTGCTGGTTGAAGATTCCAGTGTTTCCGGTACATGCAACCAGTGGTAAAAGATAAAGTGTGCTGTTGAATCGGTGCTGACTCCTGGAGACCACAGAGCCCTGTGGTTGTCTTTGGTAGAAACTAGGGAATTTTGGAGCCTGGACCTAAAGTCCTTTGGAGCACCACCACCTCTACACACACACACACACACACACACACACACTTTGGAGTCCCCCCTCTCCAAGTTAAGCATCATCCCACTACATGTACACGCCACACACACACACACACACACACAAACCATGACACATGCAGTATTTTTAACACGTAGGTTCTTGAGGGCAAAACAGCAACTGAACTATACACAGACCAACCTGATCTCCACAAGGGTGTAGGGATGTGCACGGAACTGGTTCTGTGTACTCCCGGGAGGGCGGGGGCTGGAGTTCCTTTAAGGGGCAGGGGAGGTGCTGCCTGCCTGCTAGCCCCCGCCCCTCTGGTGCTCTCACAAAAAGTATGCACAGGACTGCAATGTTCCTTCCTGCACCCCAGTCAGTGTCACAACGGAAGTGGCTGATGCACACATGAATGGAACGCGCACATGCACTGGCCACTTCCATTGAGACCCTGACATGGGCCCAGGGAGGGATGCTGCAGTCCTGCGCACTGCTTTTTACGAAAGCACCGACAGGGTGGGGGGGATTGGAGGGGCAGGCAGGTAGGCAGCACCCCCCACTAAAAGGAACCCCCACCCTCAGAACCAGCTTAGACGACTAGAACGGAGTGCTGAACAGTTCCGTCCTCATCCCTACAAAGGTGCTCCTCCATTCTCCACATGAACATCAAACTCTTCCCCTATGAGAGAGAGGCCATTTTTGCAAATTTTAATTGAAGCTCTTACAAGTGCTTTCTGTCTCCAAGCCCTCCACAATTTGCACAGAACAAAAACAGAAGTTTTATTGAGCGGGGATGGTTTACTTTTTCTTGTCTTACTTGTGCTGTTTTCCACCCCCTTCCACGGCCCCCAGCGATAGAAGGCAAATAGAAATCCCCTCTCCCCAAGCTCAAGCAGGACAGAGCTCAGTAGCAACCCAGCCATCTCAGCTGCGCTACTGAGGAAGCTTTTGGGGGGCACAGCATTCTAAGGTTTTGCTTTGCTCTCTCTCCTTCCATTGCCTCGCAGCAGCCTCTGCTCCCTCTCCCTCTCACAGGCCATGCTGCATGAGTGGGGACACAGGGAGAGATTTGCCCAACCACCGCGGAGGCATGCAGGCAGCGCACACTCGGCTTCCACCTCTGCTCACTCTCACTCTCACAGGCATGCTGAATGGGCGGGGAAGCTGGGAGAGATTCAGCCAATCGCTGCTGAAGCAGGCAGGTGGCCTGCACTTGCAGCAGCAGCCACAGAGGCAGCCCAGCCTGCACTCAGTGCCATTCCCCACTGAACACATGAATGACTGGGCTGTTGGCAGTCCCCGCCAGGCCGCTTGGGGGGTCTCGCGAGTCGAGCACTCAATTGCCCGGCGGTGGCACAGCGCGGCCGACAGCAGCCACCACTAAGGCCCCTGGAAGGACATTTTGGAGCCATCACCCCCCATGGCAGAGGAGAGGACTGGACTTTGGCCTGGAAGTCCGGTCCAAAGAGTGCCAGTGCTTGCAACAACTGGGACCATATTTCTAATGGTGCAGTGGGGAAGCAACCTGCCTAGAGAGCAGGAGGCTGTTGGTTCGAATCCCTGCTGACGTGTTTCCCAGAATGTGGGAAACTCCTATATCAGGCAGCAGCGATACAGGAAGGTGCTGAAAAGCATCAACTCATACTGCACGGGAGATGGCAATGGTAAACCCCTCCTGTACTCTGCCAAGAAAACCACATGGCTCTGTGGTAGCCAGGAGTCGACACCGACTTGATGGCACAACCTTTCCTTTCCTGTACATAACTTTACAATCATGTGCCTTGCACAATCAATGAGGCTTCTGTCTGTAAATTATTAATAAGAATATGTAGTATTCAACTTTTACATTAAACTTGTTCATCACGGAGTTCTGCAGGCAGTACATAACAAAGTCATAAGAAAATGGCTCCCTATCCCCAAAGGACTCACATATCTAAAAATAAACAGAAGGGACACATCAGCAACAGCCACTGGAGGGATGTTGAGCTGGGGTTAGATATTTTACTTTTCAAATTTGTGGACCGCCCCAAACTTCCGTATCTGGACAGTTTACAACAGCGTAAAACAGATTAAAAAAAATAAAACCTTAAAACAATTTAAAACCACAGTCAGATTTAAAAGCTTGGGTAAAAAACAAGTCTTTGGAGACTTTAAAAAAGGTTTTTTATTGCTGTCAGAGCAGGGGAGGCTTAGGGATAGGGACAGTTGCTCTCCCCATGAGGCATGCCAAATACGAGAGTTTCAAAGTTGCTTCAAAAGGTGCCTCTGCCCAATTGAGCTGTCAATGTTTGTACCTTCTGCTAAAGCATTGGCAAATTTTGACAAGTGGCTTTGGGTTTCTCCAAGCATCCATTGAAAGACTATAAAATCTATTGCAATCATATGCCACAATGATTTCAAATCAAAGTACAGATATTTGTTCTATTGAAGTTCCCTAAAGAGTATCCTAAACCACTATTGCAACTGTGTGCTCAATGGAAGTATTGGCAGTTTCTAAACTTGGAGTGAATATCCCAAAGTAGGTGCTACATCATCCTCTGCTTCCATTACTTCTGAATGCTGGTGATTGTCCCATATCCCGTACACTCAGCAACCAAATTTGGCCATGCTGAGTTTGTCACACACTAGCAAGTGCAATTATCTTGAATGCAGTACCTCTGTGAATAGCTAATACTTTGGAACTGGAACAATACATTTCAGATTAAAGTTCAATTTAAAGATAGCCTGAACGTTAATTGAAAAAACAAACCCCTTATTCTAACAGTAGCCAGACCAACAATAAAATGTGTAAAATAAAGACAGATTCTCATCAACTGTAGAATCACTGCACAAACAAAAGCTAAAGGATGAAGTAGAAAGGCAACAAATCTTACTGCAAAACACTTAGGATGAGTGGATGTGCATCCAGGGTGATGTAGGAGAGCTTGTGGCAGACATTTTTTGCTGCAGCGTTCCAGATATGGGGGAGGAAGGATTGGCAAGACATTGTATGTAATTTCTCATCTGAAAGGGACGAGAAAGTAGAGCTGTCCTAGAAGAGATGGAAGAATGGCCATTGCACACTGCAGCCACCAGATCAGGAACAGACTGGAATGGACACCACAAGGGATTCAGACCTCAACCACAGGATTAGGACACCACCTACATTCCTACTCCCTGGAAAACACCTTGGGGAATTACCATTGCCACATACTCAAGCAACATTAGTGTCTTTCAACAGGAAACTGGGTTTTCACTGTCTGCACAATGTTTCTTATGCACACGCTCACAAGACCGACAGACAGCAAATGTCAGCCTAACATGCCAGAGGGTTTTCCTCTGTCTTCTCTAGTGTCAAGGCCACCTCTTCTGAATTACTGACTTGCCAGTTGCTTGGGTTTAATCATTATGAACCTTATGGAATCAATAATTCTAGACTGAAGTGTTCATAAGATAGCATAACTCTGTTAACTTTCATACATCCATCATGTGCAGACACACACAAAGCAGAAGTGAACCTTACCTATTAATATACAAAGCTGCCTTACTGTATACAGAATCAGTTTTTGGTCCATCCAGCTAAGTAATGTCTACTCTGATTCACACTGGCTCTTTGAGTCTTCTTGGGCAGACTGAATGCCTTTCCCAGTGCTGCTATCCGATACCCTTTTGCTAGAGATGCCAGCTATTGAACATCTTGCGTGGTACAATGAGCTACAGCCTGAACTTTGGAGAAGGAGTTCTCAGATAGCTACTACTTTTCTTTTTTTAAGGATTCCATTATGCAATCTCCACTCATAAATATCTAATCTTTCAAAAAGAAGCAAGAAGGTTGCTGTGGAGCACAGAAGATGGTTCAGGAGCAGAGACTGGAACCATCAATTTTGCTCTATATGAAGACATGGGAAAAATAACTTTAACCAAGTTTATGAGAAAAAAGCAGCAACAGAAGACGTTGTATTAGAAGGACTGGACCTAAAAGGTTGGAAAGAGCAACCAGGGTTTGCAGGGCAAGAAAATAAGAGAAGAAACTTGGAGATGAAAAAACATGGAAGGGGGAGGAGGGGAAGCCTTGTGAAACTAAAGAAGGAACAAGAGGAATGGGCTTCAGAGAAAGGAGAAGGGTAAGTGATACAGCACTCATGAAGGTTAGATAGCCAGACATAAGGAGGCTGGGAGAGAGAAGAAGCTGCTTGTCCTTCATTCAGCCACAGTCTCCCACAAGCTCCAAGGTGGAGGCATGAAAGCCCACCTAAGATTCTCCACACTGCAGTGCTCTGGTGGAAGGAAGGAAGGAAGGAGGAAGGAAGGAAGGAAGGAAGGAAGGGTTGCTCTCCATGACAACTGCCATGCACCTCTCTCTTAGCATGCCCTTCTTTTTAAATGTATATTATCACATTCCAAAACTTGCCCACAAGGGCATAAGGGATTGAAAAACACAAAGGATTTAAATAACTTGAACAACACTATGATCTATGTGTAGAAAGTACTATTGGACAGGAAAATATTTTTTGACCTGAGCAGGATTAGTGCAGAATGAAGCTAGTCATTGCAGCCACAGCGAATCCTTGTGGGAAGCTAAACTGATAATCTGTTCTGCTTGGTAGATTTTATTATAATATTTTATCAAGTTGTTTGATACTGATTATCTGTATCTCTGATCTGCATGTTGTTAGCCCCTTTGAGTTTCTGAAGAACAGGGGGACAGAACATTTTAAAATAAAACCTTTAGATATTCTCCATGCCTGGATGCCTAAAACCCCTACAGTGCTGATGTGCTCTTTTTGACTTTGCTGGTTCTACTACCAAGTCCTCATTACTGATAAGAGCTAGGGGAGGTGGAGTAGCTTGCTCTGCTACCTCCCATAAACAGAGTGGAAAATGTGTCTGTGCCCTCTGAATGTAACAGGCTCTACTGACTTGCTTCCTGCATTGGTTAGAAGTGGCAAAACACATCCTACTCTCCTGTCTTTGTTTGGCTTACCTAACAAAACCATACCCAGAGTGCCTTAATTTCTTAACTATTAGCAATGTCAGTGCCAAGATGATGGACAATATCCATTGGGATCAACTCATTAAAAGAGATTGCAGGTAGCATGTGGGCGCGTGAGCCCACTGTTTGCCATCTTCAGCAGTGGGATGGTTGCAGTCTAAAGCCCAAACATCTCCAGCACTAATAAACCTAGATTTTTCCAATGGTTTGAGTCTTTAAAAATCACAGAATGCATATCTAATTATAAAATATAGTAACAGTATTTAGTGTAGCTGAAGTATGTATGACAAAACCATAGGAGGTTAGTTAACATTTATATAAATATAAATACATAAATTTAAAAATGAGGTGGTAAGGTCCCTATTTCTGCACCTTAAAGAACAGTCTGATTTTCAGAAGTGGTCCGCTTCCCAGAAGCTATCATCATCTTCTCTGTGCCTGGGTGTGTAGCTTATGAATTCAGAGAACAATTTTTTACTCCAAGTTTTAAACATCTTGGCCCAAGTATTTATGTAACATTTTCCATCCCAAGCAGATGCCAAGAATCTATGAATGGCAAAGGCCTATACAAAACCACCCACGTTTCTAACCAGTACACAGTAAAATATGCTAGTTGTTAATACTCTTTCATACATACCGGTGCCACACTTTCACTGACCCAAGGAGATGGACTGGATTCAAGTCTTGTGACACAAATCACAAATCGGTCCGGAAATACACGCAACCCTGTGAAGAAAGTGCAGAAATCTCAAATATATCTTTGGACACGTTCAGGTTTAGAGGCTCTCCCTAACAGACAGATCAGTTCAAATTTTTAAACATGCTACTTTCCCCCACTCTGTCCATTTCCATATCACTTTTACTTACTCCCCCTTCGATAGCCTGCATAAGCTCCAAGAAAACATGCTGGTCAAGAGCTGGAGCTGGCAAAATACTAAGCTTTGGTCACATACAAATCACAGGGCAGAGCAAACCCAGTTTCCTAGAATGCAGGAAACTCTTAGACAAATGTTCTGTGTAAAATCCCTCTCAAGAACATAAAGCGGTCCTTTTCTTTGTACTAGTCTGATAATTTCTTAAACATGGTACGGAAACTTGACTCAGAATTGGTTATAATTAGCAAGCAGTTCCCTACATGTTAATAGGAAATTAAACACTATTAAAAGAAATGCTCTGCCTTTTTTTACTCATCTGAAACATGACAACTGGAGTTTTGAGGAGAGACCAAAATAGACAGATCTACAGGAACATGTTTCCAGTGACACAAATGCAGGATGCCCAGTGTTCTTAATCATGGGGAGACTCTCTCCTGAGTACAGCATTTCTCCCTGCAGACAAACACTGTATCCATGGAAAGCAGGGGGTGTGTGGTGAAGGAGTGTGTCGGCCCGAGGCTTGACAGCATGCTCTTGTTGGCACTACAACCTGTGCACAGTGCAACACCTGAAGAGGGCTCGAGTCTCCTACCATTTCAGATTCAGGATCCTCACCTCTCCCTTTCCTTGCATCCCAAAATGTGGCTGCAAGCTTGTAACTCGAAAGAGGCAATTACAGAGAAAATCTGGTACTGAAAATGTCCATTCCCAAAATTGACACTCTTCACCTTCAGGAAAATACCTCCTCCTGGGGAGAGGCAGGTGACTTCTAATTTTATCAAGCAGAAGAGCATCTCCACTCTCCAAGACTGAGCTTGTCAAAACAGAAGCCCTAACCCCTCAGCATGATCTGAAATCAACATGGCAAGTGTCCAAAAGCAAACAGAGGGGAACTTTGAGAATTGGATGGGATATCCATGTGAGACTCTGCCTAAAACCCTCAGCTGGATGGGCAGACTATCCTTAGACCTCTTTCGATAACAGGAATTTATGATCGGCAACATTTGACTTTTCTCGTCACTTAGGCCAGAGAGCAATTTTCACCTTCACCGTGCATAAAATAAAAGCAGTGTCATCCATCAGGGTGGACCTTACAGCTGATGGCCATAGCTCAGGGTGTCAGTTTTCTCTGAAATACCATCTCCCCACTGAGAACTCCCAAGATACAACTTAAGAACCCATCTAACATTCAATTTATATCAAGCCTTCTCCCTAGCATGAGTGGAATTGGGACAGAAGGCTGGCAGCACTAATTTCTGCACTTTTGTAGATTACCTTTGGACATGAGTAACTGATCCAACCCAAGAACAACCTTATCCAGAGTCTGAATGTTGACTCAGAAGTAAATCCCACTAAACTCCATAGAACTTACTCTAAAGTAAGCAGGGATACAATTGTAGCTAAGGTAAGATTTAGCTACAGATAAAACTATAATATTAAAAAATAAAAACTATCTTCTCTCTTTGTAACACTATTTGAAGGAGGATGAAGGAAGAATGTTTATTCAGCTGAGATTACTCAGAACGACATGACCTACATAAAAAATGCAGAGGCACCAACCTTTTAAAAAATTATATTTCAGAAAAGATAATGACCATACAAGCAAAAACATAATTTCAAAACAGAAGGAATTCCAAAGGGACACTCTGATGAAAACATACATACATTTTCTGTTGTGTCAGAATGAATGTGAGCAACATTATTTTTATCATTAATCCTTCAGGATTATAAAACCAAGATAGTGTGCCATGAATTGAATAAAGAGGGGAGTGAGGAAATTAAATATAATGCCCATGTTCACATAATTTATCCATAAACCAAGACAGTTAGGAGTAAATTAAAATGTCAACTTGGTACAAACACTTAATTGCAGTAGGCTGTTGAGTTCCATTTAAGGCTGTATCTTCTAGAAATGCCAGTGAAATTCTCCCAAGCCGAATTCAGAAAAGTTCACTAAAGTTCACTAAAGTTCACCTCGAAGTAGGTGAATTTTACAAGATCCTGAATTCTTTTCTAACTCAAATGAAAATGTGAGTAAAGAAGAAATGCCAGTTTCCTTGGTCTCTAACGTAATGAAGCTCAGTGGTTTTGCTACATTAAATGGGGCAGATTCAGATGTTGCTGGAGCAACAATAAAGGGGTGGGAGAGGAGCCAAATCTTTCACGGTGGACTAGCTGCGGGTTGGCTAACTGGAGGTTGGCCTCCTCTCCTAACCACAGGCTTGCTCCTGCAGCACTGGAATTCAGACTCAGTTTAATGTAATGGAGCAATAGCAATTGGTTAAATCAGCATCACTTGAAAATGGTTTCTTCAGGAGTGGGTGTCAGGGCACACCTGGACTCCAACCCAGGTGACATCTTCGAGGAGGGGAGGAGGAGGAAGAAGAGGAGGAGGACACCTCATTCAAGACCTCAGGTCCTGACAAAAGCCTCCTAGAGCCATTAGACCCTGGGCAGCCAGATCTTGTTTCCTCTTCCTCACTCAGGCCCTCAGAGGAACCCTGGGGACCCAGTGCCACTCCAGCAGGGCTCCTTTCCTATCCCTAGAACCCACTCCAGTCCCCCAGGAGCCAAACTCCAGCTCCGGAAATGGGGTGCTCACTTAGCTATCCAGAGCCTTCCTCCAAATGGGTCTACTCAAAAGGAGGGGAGGCATCCTCAGGGAATTGCTTTGGATTGGGGCCAGCATGAGATATGGGGGTGGGGGTAGGGGTCCTGGTTAGTATATAACCCCTCCATCTGGAACTAGCCTTTGCTGGGTCAACAGCTCCTTCTTTGAGCTCTGCTTCCAGCTGCTGCCTTCCTAGACCCAGGAGTGCACATTATTGAAGGAGGCCCCCTCCACTTCTGAAGTGATATATTTACTATTCCTGTCAGCAGGCTCCACTCAGTTGGCCTTGTCCACCCAGGATAAGCATAGATCCAAACATGTGGTAGGCTTCACAACTCCAACTGCTCTGTGAAATTACTCAAGGCTGAAATTGAGAGCAAAGAAATCCAAACTGGCTTCGAAAACCCTGGCCCAGAATCCCCAACTGTCACAAGCAAGTCTGATCAGATCTGAGCAATCATTGAATCTCTTTATATTGGTCTATGGGCAGAATAAGGTAAAAGGAGACATACAGGCTGTGAAATTAGCAACTATCAACATTAAAAAACAGTAGAATTCACAGGCCAGAAACTGTGAACCATGAAGTTAAAAGGTAGTGATATAAAAGCTGTAAAACTAGAATCTATAAGTCTCTATCTGTAAAAAGCTACAAGACTAAAACAATGACTATAAACTATAATTAAAGTAATAGGATATACTCTGTGCTATCTAAGAAGCTGAGGCAGTAAAAGCAGTAGGACTGAGTAACTGGACAACAGGTATGAGCTATGTCGGGCCTGGTTAGCTTTTGCTGGCGATCAGATCCCAATGAATATTACACACTGCTGTGCAGAACTAGGCAACATGGTATGTTATGTGCGGGTTGCAGTCAGAGAGATGTAGAATTGGCCTGTATGGCCTGGTGACCTAGCAAGTAGTTGGAGGAACAACAACATTTATATACCACTTTCCAACAAAAATTTCAAAAGCAGTTTACATAGAGAGATAATAAATAAATACATAAATAAGATGGATCCCTGTCCCCAAAGGGCTCACAATAAGGATGTTGCGGATGTCTCTGTAAAGTAGGCAGTGTAGGAGGACGTGTCCAGTGGTTTCAACTTGCCGAGCGTCATGGGGCACAGGTATTATTATTATTATTATTATTATTATTATTATTATTATTATTATTATTATTTCGATTTCTATACCGCCCTTCCAAAAATGGCTCAGGGCGGTTTACACAGAGAAATAACAAATAAATAAGATGGCTCCCAAAGGGCTCACATTCTAAAATGAAACATAAGATAGACAACAGCAACAATCACTGGAAGTATTGTGCTGGGGGTGGATAGGGCCAGTTACTCTCCTCCTGCTAAATAAAGAGAATCACCACGGTAAAAGGTGCCTCTTTGCCCAGTTAGCAGGGGCTATTCCGGTAAGGGAATCCTCCTATATCTTCCATCTAAAACAGACGAAGGGAGAGTGTTGCAGTGGGCCAAGGTGAAGGCCCTTCTGTGGTTAGGGGCCTCTAGCTGCATAAGACATGCAGCTTGTCTTACTAAATACTTTAGACTTGCAGTGATGGGGAGGTTGGGAGCCCTGCCTAAATCAGTTTGGTGCTCAGTATCCAGACTAGCTCCAGAGGGGCACAACATTATCAACAATAAGAGGACAAACACAATCACCACAGCAAGCTGTAGATGCCTCACCATTTGGTGGATCCTCCCTTATGTTAAACATGCCAAAGCCACAACACCAAAACAAGAATCATGTTTCCTTTACAAAGCTGGACCAATAGGGCCCAAGCTAAAACAGGCTGTCACTAGGGCCACCTTGCCATTTATTATGGGAGCAGTGTCTGCTCCAGGGCTTTCCCTGGAAATCTTGTCTATCAGTATGTAAATAAATGCAGTAGATTCCTGGATCAGTACAATGCATAAAATTTCACTTGAGTCAATATTGATAAAACAAAACTACAAACAACTGACGAGATTGGGGCACATCAACAATGATCTAAAATGCCAATGAAAAAGACAAAACTAGACTGAAGTATTGAAATACTGGCCTTGCTATCAAAGTTTAACAACTGTGCTAAGGCATTATAACATTATACTAAATTAAAGATTAACATGATACAAACAGGATTTCAGCCTAACTCTGAAAGTTCTGTTATTTCTGGCAGCACATGATTTGATGTCACATCCTCCTAGAGTGGCTTGGGAAAACATGAAAAGAGTTCAGGTCCAATGACATCACCTAGAACTAGTTTTATAGAAGCAGGCTGAACAAAAGCAGTTTCTTGCATACACTTGTACAGCCCCTTGGCAATAGCCCTGACTCACTGGGCAACCTCTGCTGATTCACAATTTAGAGACTCGCTAAAATGCTGAGTCCCATCATTATAGATATGTGATGTGCCCCAGCCAATTACTCCAGTCAAACTTAAAAACAAAAACTTAAAAAATAATTTTTTAAAAGAGTAAATCAACACTCTTTTAAACCACAAATCAGCTACAGCAAGTTAACACCACAAATGTTTGCCCGAATCTGGCAGACAGGCTTTCTCAGCAAAGTCTCTGTGTGTGGATCACCCTTCCAGACTTGTTCCTAGGCATGCACAAGGGTGCTGTGTAGGTGGGTCTGCTGTCCCTTTAAGAGATGTACAAAAGAGGGAATTTCAGCAGGGGCTTATCTTCCCTGGCTTGACAAGTTGTCCTTGCTGAAATACCCTATTCTGTGCAAAGGGACAGGAGATCTGTCCTTTCCTCCCACCTGGTCGCCCTATGCACAGGGGGGAAACAACCCTGGCTTTCGTGACTAGGATGTTGTGGCTTGACCTAGAGGTGCTTGCACGTGAGCATGGCCAGTGCACTTGCAACTGCTCAAAATGATCTTCCTTTCTCCCTCCCCTCCTTAAAAGAGGAACATAAAACTTGGCACTCTGGGAAGCGCCACTCATCTGTTTTGCAAGGGTGATTCCATGTAGCCACCCCTGTCTCCATGCAATGTGGCCAACACCATTAGAGATAGTACGACTCCTTGGATATTCAAGAAGAGGGAAGGGGTTGGTGTGGAAAGGCAAGGGGAGGTCTTCCTGTACAGCACATTTCTGTTTCAGAATACCTCGGGGCTGCTGCTTCTGCTTTGAAAACAAACTTCTGCCTTTACTGAGTTTCTTCAAGATGATAAACAACAACAAAAAGATTGCTTACCACTCTGCTGTTGTCCCCCAATGCACCGCAGATTGACCCATCTTTTGACGAAATAGGCTGCAATGTGAAAGCCATCAGCTGCAACATAAAAACCAGGGCAGATTCACAAGTATCCTGCTACATTCACACAAACAGCTAAGGTTAACAAGATATTTATTGGATTAAAGGCTTCCACAGAAATGTACACAATTAAAAGGCTCCATGCCCTACCAATCTAATCCTAGGCATCAAAGCCAGGCTGAATAATAAACAATATGTACGTATCGTACAGTGCTTTGTAAGTGTCCCTACCAGTTAAGTCAGTATCACTTTCCCAGGAAGAGGCTACATCTTATTAACATGGCAGGGCAAAAGGAGAGAACCAATGCAGCTCTTCCTTGCACATTTGGAAGGCAGCACAGGCCCCACAGCGTATTCTGAGGCAGAGATGGGTTCATGCAGGGCCAGTGTGCCAAAGGAGGACTGGGCATTCACCTGAAGGCAGTTTCTACCCAGTAAACACTTGCAGATGAGAGGCTTGTATGGACAAATCTTATACCTTTACATTTGAGTGAGCACTCCGAACATTTGGGCTCAATGGTGTAATAAAAATATCCCAGGCTCCAGAAAAGAGGGAAGGTACAGGAGATACATGTCAATGCCATTGTTCCTTGGTTCTTGGTTCTCAAAGCACAATATGAGCCCTTCACAAATCAAAACAGGCAGCTGCCCGAGGGAGCAAACCATCCTTCCTAGTCAACATTCCATCTCTCAGATGGGCCAGAAGGCAGCGCACTAACCTGCTCCCTTCGCCAAAACTGTAATGTACCTGAAGACGCTATAACCTCCCTAGTAGGATCTGATGGCACTGTGAGCAAGTGGACAGCCATTTCTCCATAGCATTCTTTTCTTCAGCATTTTTGCTCTGGCCCTCACTCCTGAATGCTTGGAGAGGCTTAACCCACTTTTTGCTTTCAATGTAGACATGACTGCCTTGACAAGAGTTTGGAAACCACTGTTATAAAGTACAGTCCTTTGTGCATGCCTCATTCCACAGCCCTACACAAAGACATTCCGCCACATACCACAACTACTTTATACTTGAATGTCCTCTAAAGATTGAGATACGAAGCATTAAGCTACCATGAAGTGCAATAAAGATTTGGATGCAGACCATTTCCTTTATGGGATAGTTTCCATAAATAGGCAATTACGGCTAGCCATTTCCACAGTGGCACTTACAGCTATAATTAGAAAAATCAGTCACTTCAAGCATTTTATTCAGATACTGTAAACAATCCGTTGTTGTAGAGCAGAATGCCGTCCCATAAGGGGCGTAGCAAGGTTGGAGGGGGCCCAGAGACAAGATTTTAAAATGGGCCCCTTGCTGATATACACACACAAACACACTTCACAATATATCGTGCACTCACACTCACATCCCCATTATGAATACGGTGAATATCTGGTTCACACTGAATCTAGTTTTTTTACTCTCTGCTCCTGCCGATCTCCAAGAGACTCAACATAATTCATAGGGGGTGCAACATGGGCAGGTGGGGAGTCATGTGATGTTCCTCTGGGGGGCCCCGTGAAGCAGTGGGGCCCCAAGACGACTGCCTCCCCTTGCCTAATGGTAGTTACACCCCTGTGTCCCATGGCTATCTTCATATTAATGAAACATACCTTTTTGCAGACAGTTAAGCCTGTCCATGGGGAGTGACGAACTAAGAGCGCCATGCTTCCTGAATGGGCCCTTGTACCACTCAGTTCACACTATTCATATATTGTTGTTGTTATTGTTGCTGTTATTGTTGTTGTTTACACAGTCAGACAGGTGTTATTGACTAGTTTGTTTTATCCAGACATCGAGTCCTTCCCAAGGACCTGGGATGGCTGAATTTTTTTATCAATGTTGTTGCTGTTATTATTATAGATACCGTTGCAAAATATAGGCTGTTCCCAGTAAAGTTGCTTTTTGTAATTGGCTGATGGTGATTTCTGTGGCCGCTATGGTGATGAGGTGCTCTTCAAGGTCTTTTGGAACTGCACCCAGGGCGCCAATTACCACTGGGATTATTTTGGTCTTTTTCTGCTACAGCCTTTCAATTTCAATTTGTAGATCTTTGTATTTGGTGATTTTTTCTATTTCTTTTTCTTCTATTCTGCTATCACGTGATATTGCTATGTCGATTATTTTGACTTGTTTTTCTTTCTTCTCGACTACAGTTATATCTGGTGTATTGTGTGGCAGATGTTTGTCTGTTTGTAGTCTGAAGTCTCATAATATTTCTGCATCTTCATTTTCTACAACGTTTTCAATTTTGTGGTCTCACCAATCTTTGGCTACAGGTAGCTTGTATTTTTTGCAGATGTTCCAGTGTATCATCCCTGCTACTTTGTCATGCCTTTGTTTGTAGTCAGTCTGTGCAATCTTTTTACAACAGCTGATTAGGTGGTCCACTGTTTCATCTGCTTCTTTACAAAGGTGGCACTTGCTGTTTGTTGTTGATTTTTTGACTTTTGCTCTTGTTGCATTTGTTCTTAGTGCCTGTTCTTGTGCAGCCAATATTAAAGCCTTTGTTTCTTTCTTCAAGTTGCCATTCTTAAGCCATTTCCAGGTCTTGATGATGTTTGATTTTCCAGTTATATTGTACAAATATTGACCATGCAGTGGCTTATTTTTTCATTTTTCTGCTAGGTTCTTGACTTGTTCTTTCTTGTAGGCCTGCTTTCTTTCATTGGTGTTGAATAGTTTCTCGTTATTGGCTATATAAAGAATATAGTGCTTATATAGAGTGCTTATATAGACTATAAAGAATATAGTGCTTATATAGAAGCACTATATAAGTGCTTCTTCTTCACTGTCCTTGATATATTCTTCAAGGCCTCTTTTCTCCTCCTCTACTGTTTGATGGACTTGCAGCATTCCTCTTCCACCTGAGCTGCGAGGCAGGTATAGCCTATCTACATCACTGCGGGGGTGCCCAGCATGATTGATGGTCATGATTTTCCTGGTCTTACGATCTAGTGTCTCTAGCTCTGCCTGGGTCCACTCTATTATTCCTGCACTTTATCTGATAATAGGTATAGCCCAGGTTTTTAGGGCTTGTGTGGTGTTCCCGCCATTGAGTTTGGACTTTAGGATTTTTCTAACTCTCCTGATGTATTCACTTCCAATTTTTCTTTTAACTTCAGTGTGTGTGATGTTATCAGCCTGGAGAATGCCCAAGTATTTGTAAGGTTCTTTCTCTTCCAGGTTCTTGATCTTGCTTCCATTGGGCAGTTCTATTCCTTCTGTTTTTGTTATTTTCCCTCTGTTCATTATTAATGCAGCACACTTGTCTAGTTCAAACTCCATTGCTATATTGCTACTGAATATACGGACAGTGTTTAGCAGTGATTCGATTTCTGATTGGAACTTTCCATACAACTTCAGATCATCCATGTACAGCAGATGGTTGATTTGACTTGATGTTTTAGATGTTTGGTATCTGAGGCCTGTTTTGTTTAATATTTGTGAAAGTGGAGTCATGGCAATTACAAAACAATAGAGGGGATAGTGAGTCTCCTTGGAAAATACCTCTTCTAATGCCAACCTGTCCAAGTGTTTCGCCATTGATTGTAAACTGTGTACTCCATATGCTTATTGCTTTTTTTATATAAATATCTGAATGTTTTAGCTGACACCAGTTGTTTCTAAACATTTTAGTATCCATGTATGAGGCAATGAGTCGAAGGCCTTCTTGTAGTCAATCCATGCAACACTTAGATTTGTTTTTCTTCTCTTGCAGTTTTCTAAAATCATTTTGTCAATCAGCAGCTGGTCTTTTGTGCCTCTGGTGTTCGAGCAATTTCCTTTCTGTTCAACTGGAAGCTGTTTGTTAGTTAATAAGTGTTGCATTACTTCATCTGCTATTGTTCCAGTTAATAATCTGAACATGGTTGGCAGGCAGGTTATCGGTCTATAATTACTTGGAATTGCACCTTTTGCTGGGTCTTTCATGATGAGATGAGTTTTCCCAGTTGTTAACCATTGCTCAATATCACCTCCTTGAAAAATGTGATTTAGCTGTTTTGATAGTTGTTTATGAAGGCTTGTTAGGTGTTTAAGCCAAAAGCCATGCAGTTCATCGTCGCCTGGAGCAGTCCAATTTTTAATTTTCTTTGCTCTTTCACTAATTAATTCTGGTGTTATTATTAGATCTTGCATTTGTTGGTTACATTTTTCGACCTCTTTTACTCATCCTGCTTTTTTATTATAATCTATTGGATTGTCCCATACTTTCCCCCAGAATTGCACTGTTTCTTCTTTATTTGGTGTTTCTAAGTTTCTTGCAGTTTCTCCTTCTATGCTTTGGTAGAAACGTTTCTGATTCGACTGGAATTGGAGATTCTGCCTGTGTCTTGTAATTCTGGATTCATATCTGCTAATCTTCTTTGACATTGCTATTATTTGCTGCTTTATTATTTCCAGGACTTCTCTAATTTTCCTTGAATCTAGGTGGTATTTTTGGATCAGATACTGTTTGGTGTTTTCATTCTTCAGCTTCTTGTCTTTCATATCTTTCAATTTACAAGAATCTGATCTAAGCCTGACAATTTTATTTTCTAATCTAATCTTCCATTTAGGTGATGTACTACATCTTTTTTTACAGGTCCACTGATATATATCCGAGTTCTTGTGTTGTTATGGTTGCTGCACTGTACATTAGATGGTTTGTTTCTAGCAAATTATTGGTTGTTATTTCTGCAAGTGCAGCATTTACATCTTTTAATGCCTGAGCAAGTTGTTTTTTGGCAACTGTTTTTAGAGCCAAAAAAGCTTCAGATGTTCATCATGATCATAGCAGTAAAATGCTATTGTCACGCACGCTTATAGATCTAATTTGTACACTAAACGTTTAAAATTTTGGGTAGTCTGTTACAGGAGGGCTAAAAAAAAAATCTCTAGTAAATACACTACATTTCAGTTCGCTTCTATAAAGTGGGAGGAAGGCATATATAAACCTGCACCACAAGAAAGGCCTCCACTGAAAGTTGGAACTCATTCAAATGATACAAATTTCACTTGGAAAAGTGCCTTAGAAATGACAACTACAGACAAAGGGCTTCATCACTACGTTCACACCCTGTGGTTAGAGATTAGAAATAAAAATTAGGCAGCCGCTGATCAGCTGCCTCGCCCTCCATCTTTAGTGTGTTTCATGACTTAACTGAAAAGACCCTGAATACAGAAGACTGACATCAGCAGGAATTTCAGTTCAAAAGGACAAATTCCAGAGGGGTAGCCATGTGAAGCTGCAGCAGCAAACACAACCAAACATCTTGTGGCACCTTAAAGACCAACCAGTTATTGGTGGCATATGCCACTGTCAGCCAGAGTGAGTTTGGGCGGGTACATGAACTGTTCAATAAAGCGACCCACCCTGACGATCACTTTATGCATTTGACAAAGTAAGTTCTGGCTCTTGAAAATGCGTGCCACTATAAATTAGTTAATCTTTAAGATGCAAAACCAAGACTTTTTGAAGTTTAAACTTTCATTTCTTTAGTTAAACAATGGTCCTACATATAAACCCTATTCAGACACAATCTCCCCCTGCTCACACGCAGCAGCAAGCATGCAAAGGGCAAGTGGGAGTGTGATGGCTAGTCATCCCCCCGCCACACATGCCCTTGTGCCCACTGCCCCCAGAGGCTGTGTTCAGCATTAATCTGAAAGGGGCAGAGCTAAAGACAGGGGAGGGCTTCAAATTGCATGGAGACAGGAGAAACCATCACCTTTTTCTAGACAAAGGTTGACCACGCAGCCACTGGGGAGTGTGGTGTCAGGATGTGTGGCTAGCGGGGATGTGCCTATTTCCCCCTCAAGTATTTATTATTTATTTAAAATATGTATACCCCACCCCTCCACTGCACTACTGCTCGGGGCGGCTCACAACAATAAGGTAGACACAGATACAATAAAAAGTAATACAATTAACTAATTTTTGTTAAAGAAGTCCGATTAAAAACCACAATTATTAGATTCAAATTAAAACTGAAAATTATAAACAGCTAAAGAACCTACCAGATATAACAAAACAATAATGGAGCATTAAAAGGCCTCTTTTGAGATTTTTTTTTTAAAAACAGGGAGGGAGCATGGCGAAGCACTGCACTGAACACGATACTTGGTCTGAACAGGGGGACAGTTGCTATGGCAAGTTGTGGTGCTGATATGCGGATTCATACTAGTAAGGAAATCACATGCATCGTCTTTTTTAAAAGGCTGTTAGCTTGACTGTTTACAATCAAGAAAGCCAGGCAGAAAGAAAAAGGTGTTCAGTAGCAAAAAACCAAAACAAAAAACCCACATTTTCCACCCAATAAAGTCCTTTTAAAAATGCAGATGAAGCTCAGTGTTGTAAGTAGTAATGTTTTAGTGCAAGTAAAGTATTTTGAAGGAAGCGGTAATTTAACCTCCTTCCATATACTTCACAATCCCAGGACTCAACGGAAATATCATATACACCCTTTTCTGTTAAACTACCCAGCAACACGTGTTGACTATAGAAGTTACAATCCAGTCAATTTTAGCATCAGTGAGGCTGCCAATAAGAGTCTGTGGTACAGTGTACAGCAGTAGAAAGCTGTCTCCCACGGCTATTAAAGACCATTCACCTGGGAGCCTGGGAAAATGCCTTTAAGCTGCTGAGTTATCTGGAGTAGCCTGGCAGGTGTTCACTTCCCAGCAAAATCTGGCACCTGAATAGCCCTATTACTGAATTCAGCAAGTCTTCTCCAAAACCACAAGACAGGTCTAAGGAGGCCCACTGATCTCCACATGTTTTTGTACCCGACACTCCCATGTTTCAAATCAGAATGCTTTTTTAATGCTCTTTTCAAAAACACTGACCCCTTACAATCAGCTATTTTATTTTTCAGACACCCTGTTCTTTGCTTCTCCGATATGCTTTGAAATGTTATTTTTCTATGCTGCAGGTACTGCAACGCTAATATCTAAAACAGCAGATAAAATGGAAACCATATTTTTTTAAATGAGAAGCACAGTAGAAAAGACAGTGGGTTGGAACAGAAGATCATGAAGGTGCTGAAAGTCATACTTGATTGTTCAATCTGGTGCAATTAAAAAAGGAAGCATAAAATTCCAGTAAAATTTATTAGCCCACAAAGTTTAGAAGTAACCCAAATGGTTAATTTTACTAGTATATTTCATTTTCAGTGCTTTCAATTATATATAATCCCTTAATTATCTTATTCACGCAATATTTCAACACCAAGCTTGGAGCTATAGAAAAATGCTTTCATTCAAATTCTGTTAGTCCTTGTAAAAATTCCAGAGCAAGTCGAACATCCAAGAAATTTCATCTCCATCTCTCCTATCTAGACAGATAGAGAAGATGTAGAAGGTAGATATGTGGAAGAAAGCATGCAATATAATGCATTGATATTATAGATTGCATGGAAGAAAGCATGTCGTTTCACCAGTTTATGAATACTGAGAATGGATTCTGGGGCATGCATCTTCTTCCCCCTCTCTTCAATGCCACATAGGAATGCCTCTGTCACCACTGCCAGGCTTGATAGCATAGTCTGTGAGTGCTGAGCACCCACCCTTAGATGGGTGGGGAGGCATCATATTGTCCTACGTCCCATATGGCTACATGTCTTGGACTGCCCGTTCTCACAAACAGAAGATGAGTTAGTAAAACCTGTTCCTGGACTATACCTCTTCAGATTGCAGGTGGAGATCACATGACTGAATGCTCTTCCATTCCAAATAAATAAATGAAATCCATCTGCAGAGAAAACAAGCATGCCAGGGAGAAGGCTAGGTGGGAACGCTTTCCTCTAACACCTAATTTTCCATCAGGTGAGCTCTCACCTGCAATCAGAAATGGTATAGTCCAGAAACCTGGTTTGCCACCTCATCTGTTGTGGTGAGAACTAGGACTAGAATTTGGAAAGGTAAAGCAAGGAGATTAATTGCCCTAGTTTCCAAGAAGTTAGCCCTGTAATCATATCATCAGAACAGCTACACTGCAGCAACTACAGCGCACAAATTGTTGTTATTTCTCTAGCACCATCATTGTTTACTTTTTACAGAGTGACCTAAGCAAAGCAGGTGGTCCCTGTCCCAAGGAACTTGCATCCTAAATGCTGGCAGTGGGGGAGACAAGAGGAACAGGGGACGAATATGCACAAATGCAAGTTACATGATGTGCTTAGATTTAGGAAGAGGACGGAGGGATTAATTTCCAACTCTCGTCAGAAATACAATTTCAGTGCTGCAATTTGGAGCATGAATAAATGTTATAATTCTAACATATCTTTTATTGCTTAGGTGCCTCAATATTTCCTATTGTCCCATGTATAGGTGCCTGGAATTTGCCCAGCCTCACTTATAATGGTCAAAACCTACTGCTTGCTGTATAACAGAGACAGAAATAACTGAGACAGTTGTGACTTAATATTAGGCTATGTTCTGAGAATTAAGAAGCCCATATACCAACGAAAACATTACAATAGAAATGTAAAAGCAGGTCTTGCAGAGAACTGGCTGCCAGCTGCCACACAATACAAATGGACAACAAATTTCTAAGGCTGCCATTCTACGCACACTTACTTGGATATATGCTCCCCTGAGCTGAGGGGGGCTTACTTTCAAGTACATATGCAAAAAATCAAACAGGCACTGAACTGCTCCAGCTGAAGATATTCTAAAGAACAGATTATGTGAGACGCTGCTCTGACAACATATTCATTTGCATTGGTGCTAGGAGCCTGGCTTCAGTCTGGCAAATTCTACACCCCCAGCCCCACACCCCCTTTCTTGCAGAGTTACGCCATGCCATGGGCTTAAGTGGAAACAGGGAGGGAAACATTATGTGAGACAGGATCCCAGGAGCCACTAAAGCAGTGTAGGCCTGTGTACAGACAAGATCTTACACTTCTGTTTTAGGGAGGTTGGAGGGTTTTCTAATAGGCAGGGATGTTGCTTTAGCTGCACCAGTGAGAAGAACCTCTTACATGCCATGCGTACAGCATGCAGCCGCAGATCAATGGGAGGAAAAACACACTTGAGGGAACCAGGACAGGCTGCAGTTAAATATCATCACTATTCAAATTTTAGGGGGGGGGGAACCACCAATTTTTATCAATTCTGTCAACTTCAACTTTCTTCCCTTGCCATCAGAGGCACTCTTACCCCTGGAACTTGGGGCCCTGGTATGTGGCCTCCAAGGTCCAGGGGGGGCTTCTGCCACCACCCGCCCAGCCACTGCCCCATGGCACAGAAAAATTCAATAATTCTAGCTGCCATGTACGTGGCCAGGGGTGGGGGTGGTGAGCTGCGCAGGCCTCCCCCACCCCCGTGGTGGTGGTGGCAGCAGGCAGAGTGGGAGTGGCTGCTGGGCCTGACCATTCAGCCAGTGGCCCTTGAGAACTGCGAGGCGCTCCAGCGCGCCTGTGCAGTTAGAACAGAATGTCGCAAGCCGCAGTTCTCAAGAACGACCCAACTTGAGAGATCCTCCGTGAATAGGCATGGCCGCTGCTTCCTCTTTTATACCACCTGTCCTGAGAGAAAGAAAGAGGTGTCTTTCCAAGGGTCTGCGGAGAGAGAGAAAGTGAGCTGGGCTGAACGGCCAGGCCCAGCAGCTGTTCCCGCTCCCTCCACTGCCACCACGGGGGTGGGGGAGGCCTGTGACGTTCTTGGCACCACAGTATGGTGTGGCAGGGCAGTGGCAGCATTCTTCTGGGGAGGCCCTCCATGGAAGGCCTTCGAAAAAGGCAGGTTCCCTTTTAAAAAAAACTTTGACTTTTTTTTTACTCGTGGCGAGGGCATCCGTGCTGGCGGGGTGGAGGGGTGGGTGGGGGGACTCCAAAGCTCTTCAGGTCTGGGCACCAAAATTACCTAGGTGTGCCCCTGCTTGCCATGGATCCTCGAACATGCTCACAAGCAACACAGCTATACTACCTTTAGAAACTGTGTACAAATCTAAGATGAAGCCCTTTCTGTTATTCCATCTGTGTCCCATTCGTCTGCAGTTAACATTTAAATAAACTGGAAATGCTTGTGTTATTAAGCATCACATCAGAGTTTAGAGATAAGAAAGCTACACCTCCTTTACAGTGCTTTCCTCCCACTTGTTTTGTTGGTTTTATAGTTCTTTTCCTTCCCTCCCCCCCCCCCCCCACCCCAATCCTCTCCCTTGTCACCATGTCAGGCTACTTCCCTTGCTATTTAAGTCCTGATGCTGGAAAACATCACACATATGCTTAATTTTAGAGGCCAAGATGTTCTAATGCCCTATTAAAAATGCAACAGTGTTTGTTTTCAAAGATCATATCTGACCACAACACAGGAGAAAGACTAATATGCAAGAACTAAAATACATAACTTTAAGTGCTACACAATATCTTGCAGCTTTGTTTTTAACTGAGCGGAATGTTATAACAATAAATGCAAGCATCTTCAAGGAGGCATGTTCTCAGAAGCAGACACAACTCCACACCCTTGTATTATAGTCAGTATATTTTCCACACAAGGCAAAATTCAGTTTATCTTCTAAAGTGAGGAAAGAATAGCCTTCACTACTGTCTTTCCTAGAATACAAACAATATACTGCCTCAGTTTCTCTCTCTCCGCAGACCCTTGAAAGCACACCTCTTTCTTTCTCTCAAGACAGGTGGTATAAAAGAGGAAGCAGCGGCCATGCCTATTCATGGAAGATCTACTACAAGTTGGGTAGTTCTTGTCTCTCTAGCCACACTACAGACATTCAGCAGAACTCTTCTGCCCCACACCCACTGTAGACGGTATTCTTCATGGCAAGGCCCATGAGCCAATGGCAGCTTCCATCAACTTTAAGTGCAGGTCCTCATCTAACTGTTTATTAGGCCTGTGTGAGTTTCAGTTGAAGTCAAGTACTCCATGCAGTCCTCCTGGAACTGCATAGAGGCAACTCTTCCCACTGGGTTGTGGGAAGAGTGCTGTTGGGCACTGTTCACATAGAGATATGAATATCTTCACAGAGAGATATGAATGTTAACAGTATAGAAATGTGAATGATTAAATGAGCAAAGAAATAAAAGAGAACTCATGAGCCCCAGCACCCCTCTTGGAAGGCATGCATGTTGAGAACTGTAGTCCTTTCCAGCACTTTCACCACATACCTCCATGGGAAAAACACTGAAGAGGACTACACATCCCAGTGCTCCATGCATGTCTTCCAAGATGGCACTGGGGCTCAACAGGGCTCCACTTCTCTTTAAAAGGCCTCATTGACACTGGGGGAAATGTAGCACTACATGGAGGTCAGCGCAGTGGAAAATGACTCTCAATTGAAGATTATTCACCAGAACAGCCCCCTGCTTGAAAAATAGTGAAGATCACTGCTCTAAGAGCTCCCTCACATGCTAACCCAAAATATTCCCTGATCTCATGTAATCCTCTCTCAAGCTCATAATACAAAATATTCCTTCCAGATAAACTGGAAAGAAGCAGAGAACTTTGTGTGGGGACTGAGTCTTCTGCAAGAGGAAGGACAGTCATGCTTCTTTTCAAAACAAAAAAAGACTGGACAAACAGGAGCTCCAGGATAGGTGAAAGGAAGTACTGACAATTTGTTGCTTTTTTGGAAAAATAACTGAAATGCCATGTTTAGAAAAGCTCTGGTAGTAGGCAACTGGTAGTTTATGGGCCAAATCCAGCTCACCATCTGGCACACTGTTCATTCATGCTATACCAGTTGCTATTCGTCTACAAACAAACATAACATAATAAAACAAACAAACAAACCCTTTTAGCCTCAGCTAAATTGTTGTAGGTGGTTTCATGTTGTTTAGAAACGTTCTGAACCTCGGCCAGCTAGAAATAAAGGTGTGCATGGACCGTTCACAGCAGTTCAGTCCAAATTTGAACTGAAACGCCGCTCCATGAACCAGTTCAGTCACACCAACTGGCTGGGCCAGTCGAACCAATGAACCAGCTCAAAACTGTTTGAAGCGGTTTGCAATCAAACCGCTTGAACCAGCCCAGTTCATGATGGATTGGTTTGATTGTGACCAGTCTGTGCACACCCTTAGAAGTCTAGGGCAAATCAACAAAGTAGCAAGCAAGTAACAAGTAGTAGGGTAGAACTGAGACCCATGTTCCTGTGCTCGGCCAGTGTGCCTCACCGGGTAATTTAGCTTTCACTCACCAATTACAACACAGGTAGAACACGGTTTTTGATAGTGTGAATGACCTCACGGTCTTCCCCCATTACACCCATGACACCAAAAAATATGGACAACGGTTTTTCAGCAGGCAGAATGATAATGTTGGCCTGGCCCAATGACTGTACTCCCATCTAAGCCAACCTACTGTAAACAAGCAATGAGCACTTCTCATAAACTTTGGCTCTCTCTTTTTAAAATTATTTTATTTTTACATTTTATATCCCTCTCTTCCTCCAAGGAGCCCAGAGTGGTGTACTACATACTTAGGTTTCTCCTCACAACAACCCTGTGAAGTAGGTTAGGCTGAGAGAGAAGTGACTGGCCCAGAGTCACCCAGCTAGTATCATGGCTGAATGGGGATTTGAACCTGGGTCCAGCACTCTAACCACACTCTTCAAGGAGTGCACCCTGTATCTGATGGATACTACAGAATTCAGTACTCAGTGATAACTGAGGCAATTCAGTACTCAAAATGTTATATAAAACACACTACAAATTTATTTTTATAAGAAGCTCCTACCTATCAAAGACAAAGGATTAGCATATTCCATTTGCTTCAACTGGTCATGCCGTTTATGAGCTTTTAGGTACTGCTTCACTCTTGAATCAACTGTGTCTTTTAGTAGCATACAGACTTCCTGGAAAAGAATTCATTTTCAGGTAGATTTAATATATTTTACAATTTTATTTTAAATCAATTTTATTAAAAATATTAAAATTTTATTTTAAATCAAGCACAAGCTCTTCAACTTATTTGTAACATAGCGTTACAATAGTGTTCTTTGAGAGCTTGCATGTCCAAGCAAATAAGAAAAATATCATAGGCTACATTTTAAAGCTTGCTTTGAACGGAAGCTTGAAAGCAATATAACTTATTTTCAAGTAAATTTTATTTATTTTTCACAGACCCGCATTAACTGGACACTGTATATAAATCAAAATAAAGACATTAGATGAGCCACTTTTGGAAGGGCGGTATAGAAATCAAATCAATAAATAGATCTCAGGCTGCTAATCTAAAAAACTAAACACAAGAGAGAAGGGAAGTGGAGGGGGGGAAAGGAAAGGACTAATACCATTAATACCATTAATAACATTAATAATTAATAACCCTATTTCCTCACAGTCAGGTTAAAAAATCCAATAAGATAAAATTTACCATTATTAAAAAAATTATTATTTAATAAATTTAATTTGTTTTAATTTTTAAAATTTACCCCACCCCCCCACCCCAATGGTCATTTTGTGTGCTGCTATGAAATTTAGGAATAGGCAAGACAAGCATAATCCTGCAGCTGGGATGGGTAATGGTGAAGCAAAGAGAAGAGAACAAGCAAGGGACTAGATACTCCTTGTGCTGCAGTAGCACAAATCAGTGGCGGAGGCGATGCAGCAGCAGATGTCTTTTAGAGCATGAATGTCATTAATACTTCGGTATTAATGCCGAATCTGAAATTGGCTCATCAATTCAACACAGCTTATCGTTTTAATCAACAGATTACCAAGAAAACCTCCAATGGTCTAAAGAGAGATAAGACACCAGAGCAGCATGCCAGAACAGATAGTGATCAGGAACAATATATTAACAATTTAAATAAGCCAATGTATTCTAATACTTTTTAGTTATGTGTTTTCAAAGTGCTGATTATTTGGATTTACCTCTTTCTTTTTATTAGGAAACCACGTAGTGTCCTTACTGGAGTCTTGTGGCATAATATGGAAATCCACCAGGACTGCAAACTTCCCACACTTGAGGTGAAGAGAAGAAAGAGAGAGAAAGAGAGAGAATAAAACAGTCTGGTGAAATATCTGAAAACAATTTTACCACTGAAGATGGGAGTTGGCAAAATGACCAAGAGATTTTTCAATCACATTGCATGTATACAATATTTTACATAAACAGAAGTTAGCCTAGGCCTTCAATCCTCCTGCAGATGTTGGCCTACAATTCCCCTCATCCCTGACTATTGGCCACTGTGGCTGAAGATGCTGGGAGTTGTAGTCCAAAAACATCTGGAGTGCCACAGTTGAACAGCCCTGCTCAAGGCAAATGGGAGTTACTGATTTTCAAAGTTAGGTCATGCATGACTGAAGATGCCCTAAGATATAATATAGGCTCATAGGACTTGCCCTCTAAAGATACCAAAAGATCTTTAAGCCTTTACTAAAACCTAATCAATGTAAACATCAACAACGTATTAGCTGGGTTGCAAAGGTTTTAACATTAAAATGTAGCTCAATTAATGACACCCAATTCACACCATCTTTACATTCTAAACAAACTGATGAAGTCTATTTAAAGACCAATATAACTGTGTGACATTTCACAACAAAGTTATCAAACTATTTACATAATGACTAAATATCATTGCTGCCCCACAGAACAGAGTAGTATGGGATAGTAGTTGAAAGATTTTAGACTAGTTCAGACAACACTTCACCCACCAGCCAATAACAGGTGATGAGGACATGTGCACGCCATGAGTGCACACATTCTCTGCCCCATTCTTGACTTTTCCTTAATCATGTCTGGTGGGGAGGGCAGGTGATTTTTCTAAACCACTCCTCTCTACACACAGCTCAAGTGCCAATACTGTTTAAGCCATGTGTAGATGAGTGATAGAGATTTTAAGTCTAAGATCTGGATAAATTTAAATTTTATTCTGACAAACAAATGAGACAATGGAGGTTCAAAAGTTCACAGGAGTTCAGATTTTTCAGAATTGAGACAAGAACCATAAGGATGCCAAGCTGGAAATTTCCTGAAGATGGGTGCTGTCAAAACACATTCAGTTCATATGCAGATAGTCTGGGATTTTTGCTATTGATGACTTTTCAGTGAAGATTTGTTTGTGTTCCATTAATTAATTTGTGCAGAGTAGAAAATGTGTACAACAAGCATTTTATAAGTACTATTTATAGAAAGCTTGTCATATAAACCTTTTACTTTCTGCACAATTTAAGTTTTTGAAAAAATCACATAGGTCTTCACAGTAATAGGCCAATCAAGTTTTAATCAAGCATTCCAGCAGTATACGAGCAGACAAGCTTCATTCATTCTGCCAAGTTGCTCTTCCCCTAATGCATACTCTGTTACTACAAGAAAAACAGCAGTAAACAGAAGGCGGTGATTAGGGATGGATGTTCCCACCTTTATAACCTGGCTGTGTTCTGAAACATTCACATGCATTACTGAGCACAGCCAGCATATATTTTAACCTTTTAATAAGAAACGACTGAAAGGGAAGTAAAGAAATGCTGTCCCTTGCTATCACACTACTCTCCAAGTCAGCCAAAACTCAGATGAAAACAAAGATCCAGAGTCTAAAATGGGGGCAAGGAATAGGAATATTAATGTTGCCAGATGCAATGGATATCCTTTCACTCAACATCTCACAAAACTCACAAAACGTTGGTTGGATTCCCTAATGGGTGCCAGTTCTGTTGCTGGCAGAACTCTTGATCATGATATGAGGTGGGCCCGCCAGCATAAACATCTCACAAGTGCAGGCTAGTTAAGCATTATCAGCTGGAAGAACTATAGGTGTGTTTAAACGGTTATAAAGTTCTCATATCAGTCAGAAAGATTAAACAATATTTTTAGCTAAATCTTAAACGTAATACAGCATACTAGTTAAAGGAAATGCAAAGCAATGCAGCTGTTTCCCTATTACTGCAGGGCAACATATCAGATCAATACATGTGCAGAATTAACAAGACGAACACTGGTTTCGTGAAACATAATTCTTCACATGTTTCCAAGATTAAATATAATATCTCATTTCTTTTTTATATATCCACATAATAGAATAGGATAACATTGCAGCAACTGCCATTAAACGTTTAACGACATTTAAAGTTCCCAGTTCCATTCTGTGCTAAGGACTCGGTAGAGATTTTTCAGGAATGCTTTATCTCATCAAATTAAAAAACATGAAAAGTTTTAGTACAGCAGTCATCTGTAAATTCTTTATTCTCTGGAAGAAAACAGAAGGCAGGCTTTTGATAAACAGATCAAAGCATTCTACTCTTTCAGTGAGTGATACCTATAACACAGGAGACCTGGCAAACTGATTTCACAATGACTCAGTTGTAAGGATGTATTCCACCTATTGATACAATATTTCTAGCATTTGAATTAACTTAAGGACTTTTAAGTGACCTTAAATAATTCTGTACTGGCCCACTCAAGCGCCAAAGAATAGGAAATATGGATGCAGAGGCTACAACAGGACTAGCATATTTATATACCACTTTTAAACAAAAGTGCTCAAAGCAGCTTACAAAGAAACAACAAACAATAAACAAAGAAGATGAACTAGCCAAAAGACTATTTTGGGATCAGTGTATTTGTTCTGTCACTATCAGATTTGCAGATGACAAGAAGTTGGGGGAGGGGAAATAGTTATTATTTCTTGTTTACACAGACAGGTGTTATTGACTGGTTTGTTTTATCCAGACATCAAGTCCTACTCAAAGACCTGGGATGGCTGAATTTTATTATTATTGTTGTTGTTGTTGTTGTTGTTGTTATTGTTATTATAGATTGTTGTTGTTATTATAGATATCATCGCAAAATATAGGCGGTTCCCAGTAAAGCTGCTTTTTGTAATTCACTGATGGTGATTTCTGTGGTCCCTAAGGTGTTGAGGTGCTCTTCAAGTTGTTTTGGATATGCACCTAGGGCGCCAATTACTACTGGGATTATTTTGGGCTTCTACTGCCAAAGACTTTCAATTTCAATTTGTAGATCTTTGAATTTGGTGATTTTTTCTATTTCTTTTTCTTCTATTCTGCTATCACCTGATGTTGCTATGTCGATTATTTTAACTTGTTTTTCTTTCTTCTAGACTACAGGAATATCTGGTGTATTGTGTGGCAAATGTTTGTCTGTTTGTAGTCAAAAGTCCCATAATATTTTTGCATCTTCATTTTCTACAACTTTTTCAATTTTGTGGTCCCACCCAATCTTTGGCTACAGGTAGCTTGTATTTTTTGCAGATGTTCCAGTGTATCATCCCTGCTACCTTGTCACGCCTTTGTTTGTAGTCAGTCTGTGCAATCTTTTTATAACAGCTGATTAGGTGGTCCACTGTTTCATCTGCTTCTTTACAAAGGCAGCACTTGCTGTTTGTTGTTGATTTTTTGACTTTTGCTCTTATTGCATTTGTTCTTAGTGCCTGTTCTTGTGCAGCCAGTATTAAACCCTCTGTTTCTTTCTTCAAGTTGCCATTATTAAGCCATTTCCAGGTCTTGGTGATGTCTGATTTTCCACTTATATTGTACAAATATTGACCATGCAGTGGCTTATTTTTTCATTTTTCTGCTAGGTTCTTGACTTGTTCTTTCTTGTAGGCCTGCTTTCTTTCATTGGTGTTGAATAGTTTCGCGTTATTGATCATTTTAAGTCCATCTTCTTCACTGCCCTTGATATATTCTTCAAGGCCTCTTTTCTCCTCCTCTGCTGTTTGATGGACTTGCAGCATTCCTCTTCCACCTGAGCTGCAAGGCAGGTATAGCCTATCGACATCACTGCGGGGGTGCAGAGCATGATTGATGGTCATGATTTTCCTGGTCTTACGATCCAGCATCTCTAGTTCTGCCTGGGTCCAGTCTATTATTCCTGCAGTGTATCTGATAACAGGTATAGCCCAGGTGTTTATGGCTTGTATGGTGTTCCCGCCATTGAGTTTGGACTTGAGGATTTTTCTAATTCTCCTGATGTATTCACTTCCAATTTTTCTTTTAACTTCAGTGTGTGCGATGTTATCAGCCTGGAGAATGCCCAAGTATTTGTAAGGTTCTTTCTCTTCCAGGTTCTTGATCTTGCTTCCATTGGGCAGTTCTGTTCCTTCTGTATTTGTTATTTTTCCTCTGTTCATTATTAATGCAGCACACTTGTCTAGTCCAAACTCCATTGCTATATCGATACAGAATATACGGACAGTGTTTAGCAGTGATTCAATTTCTGACTGGGACTTTGCATACAACTTCAGATTGTCCATGTACAGCAGATGGTTTATTTTACTTGATGTTTTAGATGTTTGGTATCCGAGGCCTGTTTTGTTTAGTATGCTTGCATGCAAGTTAGGCACATAAGAACAGCCCTGCTGGATCAAGCACAAGGCCTATTTAGTCCAGCACCCAGTTTCACAAAGTGGCCTACCAAATGCCTCTGGGAAGCCCACAGGCAAGAGCTGTGGGCATGCCCTCTCTCTTACTGTTGCTCCCCTGCAACAGGTATTTAGTAGGAGTGTGCAAACCAGTTTGGAACCGAACCAGTTTGACAGTTTGGGATTAAGCTGAACCACCCCCGGTTCGGCTCGACCCTGGACTGAACCTCCCCTGGCTTTTCAGGGGTTCATGGACCAAAAAGTAATAAATAATAATAATAATAATAATAATAATAATAATAATAATAATAGCACCTCAACACCATAGGGGCCACAGAAATCACCATCAGCCAATTACAAAAAGCAGCTTTACTCGGAACAGCCTATATTCTGCGACGATATCTATAACAACTGACAATAAAATTCAGCCATCCCAGGTCCTTGGGAAGGACTCGATGTCTGGATAAAACAAACCAATCAATGACACCTGTCTGACTGTGTAAACAAGAAATAATAATAATAAAATTTCCAACTTACTCCTCCTTGGGGCTTCTCCAAGATGGTGTGCATGCACGTGTGTGTGTGTGTGTGTGTGTGTGTGTGTGTGTGTGTGTGTGTGTCTGTGGAGCTTCATGACCCGCATCATGACCCGCCACGCAGGGGCCATTTGCGCATACACGGTGGCCTCCAAAAAGCCAGGGAAAAGGACCAGAAAAGGCTGAAGACCGTCTGTACCAGGCAATACCTGAAATAATGGATGTCAGCAGGGGGAGGGGAAACCTCAGCGGACACACACACCCCACGCTGCCTCAGAGAAGCCGAGGAGGAAGCCAAGGCGGGGGGTAAGTTGGGGGAATTAATATTTGTTTTAGCATTTTGGTCCATGACAAACCGAACCGGGGGGGGGGGTCGAGGGGGTGCTGGACCAAACTGGCCCAGTTCAGACTAGAACTAAACTGGGCCAGCCGATTCCGTGCACACCCCTAGTATTTAGAGGCATTGCTCCTGAGGCTGGAGTTGGTCTATAGCCACCAGACTAATAGCCATTGATAGACCTGTCCTCCATGAATTTATCTAAACCCCTCCTAAAGCCATCCAGGCTTCTGGCAATCACCACATCCTATGGCAGAGAATTCCACAAGCTGATTATGTATTGTGTGAAAAAGTACTTCCTTTTGTTGGTCCTAAATTTCTGGGCAATCCATTTCATTGAATGACCCCTGATTCTGATGTTATGAGAGAAAGAGAAAAACTTCTCTCTATCCTCTTTCTCCACACCATGCATGATTTTATAGACCTCTATCATGTCTCCTCTCAGTCGTCTTTTTTCTAAACTAAAAGGCCCCAGTCGAATTCTATAATGTCCTTTCTGGGGTATGGTAATCAGAACTGTACGCAGTACTCTAAATGTGGCCGTACCATAGTTTTGTATAAGGGCATTATAATATTAGCAGTTTTATTTTCAACCCCCTTCCTAACGATTCCAAGCATGGAATTGGCCTTTTTCACAGCTGCTGCACATTGACTCGACACTTTCAATGAGCTGTCCACCACAACCCCAAGATCTCTCTCCTGCTCAGTCACTGACAGCTCAGACCCCATTAGAGTATAAATGCAGTTGCGTATAAGTACTTTGGCTAGTACTTTTGCTCAGGGTTCCAAGAGTTGCCCTCTACACACTTCCACAGGCTTCCATTTTAGTGCCAAGCAGCAATTTACACATTGTTCAGACTCAGAGCAGGTCTTTGTGTGATTTTTGCAGTGCTACCTTAAGTGGCGCAGTGGGGAAATGCTTGACTAACAATCCCTGCTGCCACTATATTGGGCAGCAGAGATAAAGGAAGATGCTGAAAGGCATCATCTCATATTGCATGGGAGGAAGCAATGGTAAACTCCTCCTGAACTCTACCAAAGAAAACTACAGGGCTCTGTGGGTGCCAGGAGTCAAAACAGACTTGATGGCATACTTTACCTTAACTTTACCTACGAGCCAGCTCTTGCTTTCTCAAGAAGAACAAATTACTACTTTTCTGGTGAACTGGGGAAAGGGCTGATATTTTTCAGAAAGTAATAGCTGGCTGGCAGGCAGCACTACAAGAATCACATAAGGACCCTGCTCTGTGCCTCAGAGTATGAATGTATGCTAAGAAGACAGAAGCCCAAGGGGGTGTCTGGAGGGTGAGTAAACTCAAGCTTTAGTTGTGTGTAAGTTTCTCACATCATATAGTCTATTGCCATTTGGAAAGAATCATAGTCAGGTTGCAGACATTTCCTAAATCATCATTTCAAAATTGCTGTACTACAGAGAGAACCTCCAGCATGTCATTTACCTGCAACGCTTTTTTCTATTCCGTCCCTCTTTTTCTTCTTCTTCTTTTGAAAAAAGAAGGAAAGGTTCTGTAAAAGTTAAAGCCAGCTCACTACCTTGTGGTTTTCAATTGGTCCTAGTAAATCTATTATGATACTGAGGCTGCTTGGATCTTTTCTAATGGACCAATTCAGTCGCTTTCTTTCTTTTCTTTTTGGTCTGCTTTGGAGAGTTCCCAATAAGAAATCAATACCTTACATTCAACTCTTCCTTCTAAAGTTCTGCTCTGATGAGCTGTGAAATCATTGATGACTGACCACAAATTAGGGTATGAGTGAAACTAGTTTCCTTAGCAACCATCTATTTTCCCCTCCTCAGTTTGGTTAGTTATTAACCAAGGGAAAAGACAAGGAATGGGTCTGTGCAAGGATAAAATTCTGTCAATCAGAGTATGCAGAAAATGAATCGGCAGGGGGGGGGGGGTGACTCTTCATGGAAATGCTGGATCTTGTTCCTTTGTAATCTCTTTTTTTCACCAACATTACATACCCTATATAACAAAACTATGAAAACGTTTATTAATCTCCTCCATGGTTGGAGAACATGCAACTGGCAATGCACTTTCATGCAAGCTTTTGTTAGGAATTCTCAAATTTATCCATTTTAAATTGTATTTTAAAAATTTATAGAGTTTCAGACTTCACAGTTGCAGAGAGAATTATATCAATTGACCCCAGAGGCTCACAACGAGCACTATGCCAAATTTTTCTGAGACTTGATTCTAACTGAGAAAGTTGCCATTTCTCAGGACAGTTTGTGAACCATTCCAATTTTGTGTGCATTATTTTGTACCCGTACACAGCTATTGTCTCCCCAAAACTGCTGCTGATGGGGTGGGAAATTTGTTGTTGCTGTTTCAAGTAAACCTCAGCATCTTCCCTTTGTACTGGGATCTGCACATCTCAATGAAAGTCATGCAGTACAGAGGAATGAAGCCTACACAGGTTGCTCCTCTGCACTGCATTGCTTTCAGTGGGAAACACATTTGGATGCATCTCAGTTATCACCTGCTAACTGAGCAAAGAGGCATCTTTTAAAAGCGGTGATTCTCTTTATTGATCAGGGGGAGAGCAACTGGCCCTATCCAGCCCCAGCACAGCAACCAGTGGCTGTTGCTGGTGTCTCTCTTAGTTTCTTTTTTAGACTGTGAGCCCTCTGGGGACACGGAGCCATCTATCTTCTATCTATCTATATATTTATTTCTCTAAGGCATACCCGTAGCTAAAACAAGACATACCCGTGGCTAATCCAGTGCATGGCAGCTCTCGTGAGAGTTCATGAGTAGAAGCACCATGGTGGTTGGGCAGTGGAGATTCCATATGCAGATAGGGAGGAGGAGTCTGTGAGAGCAGAAGCACCATGGTGATTGGGCAGTGGAGATTCCATATGCAGATATGGAGGAAGTGCCTGTGATGGTTAAGGTCAGTTGGAATGCAACTGTTACTGGTTGGAAGATGTTCTTGATTGTAAAGGAGAGGAAGATAGATAGATAGATAGATAGATAGATAGATAGATAGATAGATAGATAGATAGATGGCAAGGGTCTACGAAGAGAGGGGTCGTGAGGGAGGAAAAAGCCCCTACAAAAGGAGACTGCTATAGTGTGAATTAGATGAGGAAACAAGATGAACAAGATCTGACTCAGGAAGTGGGGGGGGGGAAGAAAGACAGAGGGGCCAAGCGTTAGGAGGAGAGAAAAAGAAAAAGAAGAGGGGGGGAGAGAGAAAGAAGGAAGGGTGAGGGACAGGCCTGAGCCTGTCAGCAGCCTGAGGGGAATGAGCAGCTATGGTGGCGGCGGCAGCAAGGAAGGGCCCAATCAACCACTACTGCTGTTAGGGTTACCAATGGCAGAGAGAGGCAGGCAAGCAAGGGACGGGCCCGGGCCTGTCAGCGGCCTGAGGGGAACAAGCAGCCATGGCAGTGGTGACCACGAGGAAAGGGCTGGTCAACCTCTGCTGCACCTGTGGGGAGGAGAAGGAGTGGGGCTCGGATGAGAGTGGGGAGGTCTCTGGAGATAGGGGGCTGCAGCTTGGCCAATAGGCACCAGGAATGCTGCAGCCGCAACCAAGAGGGGTGAAGGGGATGGAAGCAACGAGATGGTGGAGAAGGAGAAGGAATGCGGCTCAGGTGAGGGTGGAGAGATCTCTGAGGTGAGGGGGGCTGTGGCACGGGGTGAGGGGAGCAATCAAGTATTAGCGTGCAGATGCTTTGTGTGGGTTAAGCTAGTTTTATTTATTTATATCTATTTAAACCACTTTGGGAATTTTTGTTGAAAAGCGGTATATAAATTTTTGTCATATTCATATGTATATCCCAGTGCTTCTCCTGGATGTGTCCCCTTCCAAACAGTTATGTGGACTTCCACAAAGTATGAAACACTGCTAAAAGGGAACATATCTGTGAAATGCACAGCACCCTTATTATGGCTCAGCACTACTCACAACTACGGCAACAAAAGTCTCCAAAATTGATGTTGCCATGTTTCATAACTGGCCCTTTCCACCCTCAGCACAGTACCTCCAGTGACTGTTGCTGGTGTCTATCTTATGTTTCTTTTAGATCATGAGAGCTTTAGGGACAGGGATCCATCTTATTTATTTATTATTTCTCTATGTAAACTGCCCTGAGCCATTTTTGGAAGGGCGGATAGAAATCTAATTAACTAACTAACTAACAATAACTGAAGAGCTATCTATTTTAAATGCTGGGAATCGTTAGTCTCTGAATTGCTGCTGGGGAACTTTTTCTTCTTCTGAGTGCCAAACTATGATGAAATGGAAGCTCTCTCCAAGTATTATCAGGCAACAGCAGCATCTTGAACTGGAAACTTACCTGTCATCTTCCTAGTTAACATGGAGACCCAAAGGGTGCTTGCCTATAGCAAGAAAGAATAACTCCAGTCAACCAATCAGGGTTTTTCCCCACCAGGTAACTGCTGCTTTACTAAGGTGAATAATTAAACCTGCTCAGCCACATAAGGAGTCTGTTTTATAAATAACAATTATAAAACATACATACAAATGGGTCTCGTGACGAAGCAGAAGGCTATGCAGAAGCAAACAAACACTGGCTAGAGCTGTATGGTTATGCAATCTCTTCTCAATTTGCATCAAATATTCCCTTCATGTGAAAAGTGAAACCACTTTATTTCTAAAGTGTAGAATCCACATTAATCTTGTGATCAATTTGTAACAGGCATTTCAAGATTCATGCTATACACAGTGCCAGATTTATCCAGTTCATCATGTAATTGGAGCCTTCTAATACTCCATGTTCATAATACAGGCAAACCTCATTATACACAGAACCACTATTCACAGTTTTGTGTATCTGTGGGTGTCAAATAGACACCCAACCTCCTTATCCATGGATACAAAAGGGTTAAAAACTCACATATCAGCAGTTCCTGGAAGGCTAGAGATTACCACAGAGGTCATTTCCGGCCACCATTTTGTCCGCAGGAGCCATTTTCTGGCTCATTTAGTTAAAAACAACAACATTTTAATGGAAAATAATGGAAAATTTGGGGAGTTTGGCGGACCACTTGGGACTTTTGGGGAGCATTTGGTGAGCATTGCTAGACTCCAGGATACCAGCAGGGCACAGTAGGGCACTTTATCTGGCTCATTATCACAATTTGGTGGTGATTTGGCGGGGGGGTGTTTTTAGTCTGGGAACCTAACCCGCCCCCATAGACTCAAAGCCTATTATCCCGTGGTTTCATTACCCATGATAATCTTTGGGAATGGAACCCCTGTGGATAATGAGGTCCACCTGTATATACTACAAGTCTAATTAAAAACAAAACAATAAATGTTCTATAGAGTGGATTTGGGAAAATGCTATTCCATCATTTCACAAGGTACATGTTTTAACTTGTAAGCCCTCATATCCCTATAATAATTCATATGAGCATATGTCCTGTTTTCTCTCGATAGCTGGAAGAAAATGTAAAAAAACAGAAGCGGTTCTCATTTAGTAAGGATAAAGTACCTGTGAAGAATGTGAAAAACTGCAGCATACATTAGGGTAAAGATTAAAACAGAGAAATTACTTGGTGGATCTGCCATGCTTCTACATCCTACTCACAATGCTCAAGAGCACGTCCAGCTATCTATCTTCTATATATTTATTTTTCTTAGACATACCCATCGCTAACCCCATGTGTGGCAGCTCTCGCAAGAGTTTGGAGAGCTGCCGGAGAGCGACAGGGATGATAGCGACAGGAATAGGCACCCAGCCAGTGGGCTGGGAGTTAACAGCGGCAGGCAGGCAAACCATAGTGCCGGATGGTGGGAGAGCAAGGAGGCAACAGAGGTGGAGGTGGGTGGAGACTGGGAGGAAACTGAGGCGGAGGCGAGCGGGCGGGCGGGCAGAAAACTGTGGTGGAGGTGGGCAGGCAAGGAAGAGGAAGGAAACGGCGAAGAGGGCAGGCAAGAGAAAGTTGCAACAGCAACAGGTGGCGGGGGGAGGAAGGAAATGGCTGGGCGGAGAGAACTAGAAGTGCAGGTGCTCTGCGCCCGACCCAGCTTGTTCCTTTCTAATTTCAGTCCATTTGGCAGATGTGTGATTATCATGTGCAAGCACCAAGTGCTTCTCTAAACAACTAATTGTAGAATTAATCTTTCAGCTCAAAAATAACAACAGGGAAGAACAAGGATATGTTGTCAGTTGCCCAACCTTCTACCAAACACATTTTCATGTTTTCACTGCCAAATCTTCCTGACAAATACAAAAGAAAAAGAGAAGAAGAAAAGCAAGGTGTGCAGAACGCCATAGTCAAAAGGAAAAGCCATAAGATTCTCTTTGGCTGGGCTTTCAGAGACCTGTTGTAAGCAAAGAAGCTGAAATATCTTCATAGTATATCTTTCATAATATCAAATATACACTAGCCATTTTTGACGGTTATGGTGAAAAGGCAAGAGGAAAAAATAAATCAATCAAAAAGAAACAGGAATGCAGGAGTCTGCTATGAACTTGTCCTTTAATGAAGCACAACTGTATCTTCAGTTAGTAAACTCTACATTCAATTATCTGTTAGAGGTTGTTGATTTTTACCCACAATAGGCAAAACAGCAGAGCACTAAGGAATGAGCACACACTCCAGTTACAGAGTAGGTAGCAGAGGATGCAGAGGCGTAACTATAGGGGGGGCAGGGGGGGCACGTGCCCTGGGCGCCATCTTTTCTGGTCACGTGGGGGGCGCCGCCATGACAAAAAATGTGTTTTTTATTTTTTTATTATTTTTTGTTAATACAAATGTTTCCTGCTCAGTGCAGCAGCGCTGCAGCAGTCAAGGGAGCGCGTCGGCGCCCCCTCCCCCATGAGTGGTCCCTTCTGCGCTGCCCGCGCCCCCCCCCCCCATTGCTTTGCTGGTGCCTGGTGGCCAGTCAGTGGCCTGGCTTGGCGGCGGCGGGCGCTTGTGAGGAAAAACCTAAGTATAATGTAGTATGTTGGGGGTGGGGGGGCACGGGGGGGTGCCATTTCAGTGCTTTCCCCGGGCGCCGTTTTCCCTAGTTACGCCTCTGAGAGGATGGTTTGGATATTGCAACTGTTTAGAGAAAACACATGGAGATCCTTGTATGACTAAACCCTAAATATTTATTGGTTAAATACACTTAGATAGGAAAGACCTATCTCTAATCTAAAGGACTACATAGTGGATAGGTAAGGAGAGAGAGAGAGAGAGAGATGTTTCCATCTGCTCTCTAGGAGGAAAGGAAGGATTGTGACTCAGCACAGGAAGTGCTGCAGAGTCAGTTCAGGGGTCATAGAGTAGGGACAGATAGGGAGACCCTGACTCACTGTCTCTACTCCCAATGCCCCTAGTGGTCAATAGGACAGTTGGTGCAAAAGGTCGATGCACTGGAAGTTCATCTCCAACATTATCAATGCAATAAATATCTAAATAATGAGATCACCATCTTTGCAGCTTTTGATGTGCATTTTGATAGTCTCACTAGGGCACTCACCTCAGTCACAGCCTAAAAAGGCTTTCAGAGCTACAGAGGTTCAGGTAAGGTAACAGAGAATGTAAGGTAAGGTACCCACCCTTCAGGTGGGTTTTGAAAGAGTTAATATGCTCAGGCATCTTTGTGTACACTGTCTGGTAAGTGCAGAAAACTGGAAGAAAGTTTATTCTTCTAACTTGTCACTAAAGGATGGCAAGACAGGGAATCGCTTCCTATGAATGGCAGTTAATTCCACAGGAGTCAGTTTCCCAACTTGACTGAGAAAGGGGGGAGGGGGAAGCATCCCACGTGCTTTAGTTCTCTTCTATTTTTCCATTATTTTAAGATGTTACCTACCGCAGCAATCAACCCATTAAGTCATCATGTGCACACCATATTCTAGCATAAAGCATCTGCAGATGTTACATTCCTATGCCAGAATACTTCAATGTGTTAAAAGATATGTTGATTACACAGGCATGAACTTGAAACATTACAAAGTTTCAACTTACATATTTGACCTCATTCACAGTCTCTTATTGAATAATCTTACCCAAATTTGTCAGGGTGTTTCTCACATTTGAATCCCACCTTTCCCACAAGCTGCTCAGAGCAGCACACTTTAGATTTTCACATATTTCAATTTGAGAGAGATAGAAGGTGACCACTTAAAGCATTCCATAACAAGATGACTGCATTGGCTGCTTCTCAGCTTCCTGGATGATCCAAGGTGGCGGCATATAAAATGGCACAGCCTATCATAGGGAGGGTTTCTCATCTGTTGGCTTCATCTGGGAAACCGTACTCCAGCTACCATTCATCTTTGGCTCTCACATCAAGCAGAATTTGAAATGGGGCTTTCTCCATGGTGACTTGTGGAACTCCCCCGCCCCAACAGGCTTTTGTTGATTTACTGTAATGGAATCTGAATGGGAATATTATGGTTTGTTTTGAAGTTCAATTGAACATAGGAGCACAGGAACTTACCTCCTACTGAGTCACAGCATAGACCATCTAGCTCAGTATTGTCTAGACTGACTGACACTCCAGGGTGTCAGAAAAAGGGTGTTTCCCAACCATACCTGAAGATGCCATGGACTGAACCCAGGACCTTCAGCATGCAAAGCAGGTGCACTACCATTGAACTACAGTACCTCCTCTATTCAAAGTTAAAGCCCTAGACGGTTTGGGTTGGGGTATTTAAAAGGCCACTCCCTCCCGCATGATTCTTCCTGCTCTGTTGGATCAGCTGTGGGGCCCTGATTTGTGTCTTCCCTCCATTTGCAGTACACTTGGTGGATCGTGGGGCAAGGCCCTTGTGGTAGTAGTGCCCAGGCTTTGGAAGCACCCCCCTCAGGTGGTTTGTCTAGCTCCCTTTGTTTTCACATTTCAGAAATTAGGGAAGACTGCTCTTTTTGGGTGAGTCTTTAAGATGGATTGATTACTGGACCCTGCATTTTTAGTTCCTGCTGGTGTGATGCTTTCTATTTTAAAAAATATGACTTTTTTCTTTTAAGCCTTGATTGTTTCATCAAAAACCATTGAGTCAAAAAGTAGCACATACATTTATTTAAAAAAACCTGTTTTAAATAGCTACAATATCATATTATCTTGTACCAGTCATTGGCTCTTAGCTTTCCTTCTGCCTTTGGCTAAAGGATGAGATATAAAAACAAGGGCACACTTCATTGATGATGCAGGGGCTTAGCAGCAGAGCGTGCATTGTATTGGGCCAATAGTCAGAACTGAAGTGATGCAAGCCTTACCTGACAATTATTCATCAGATACAACCTGATGAAAAATTTCTCCAATAAAAAGATACAATTCGATACAATGTGATATAGTATCGGATTGGAGGGGTTACCTGAAACCAAGAAGTAGACTTCCTTTCATCTTCTACATGGAAATCAGCTTCTTTTTGGGTAGCTTCACAACACTGGGTCCTTTCCCTGGTGAACTGCTATTTAAAAACGGCCATTCCTTATCATGATAGGAAGCAGCCACACCCACCCACACCCACCCCGCCTCTGCCAATAATGCATTGGGGGAAAGATGCAAGGACATTTCTTCCTTTAGTCAGGATATTTTGGGGCGAGTCTACAGAGGGGAAAGTGGCATTTGAAAGGGAAATTCTTAGTGAATTCCAGTTCTCTGAGCACCCCTGGATGGAATTCCATGTATGGTTAGGCCCTTTCCCCAGAGCAATAGGCAGGGTCAAGCCTAAAATCTCCTCCGGGGGGGAAGGGCCGCTCCACCTTCCCCAGACCAGACTACCAGACTGGAAAAGCAGGGGCACCCCTCACCATCCATGACAAAAAAAGGAACTATTCAAAGAACTCGGTACCTGGAACAAAAACTGAAGAACAATCAGGTTGAGTGACGATGAAGAGAGAGGGTGACAGAGGGAACATCCCCTGGAACCCCTAACTCCTGCCCCCATATAGCTGCGCTTACTCTGAATGTGGGGAGGACGAGCCACTGCAGTCTCCCCAGCAAGATGGCTCTGAGCAGCCTCCCGGGGCAGCGCCAGAATCCATGTTGGACTCAAGGGCCGTGCTGGAGCATGCAGCCCTGGCGAGGAAGAGGTGGCGTGGTGCAGTTTGGCAGGCCGCGCCTGGCCGGGAGAACTGCACGACAAGGCCCAACAGCGAGCAGCCTCGGTGAGCCGTAGTCGGCCACTTGCCAACCCCAAAAGAATACTCCCCTTTTCCTGTGTAAGGCCCCAGCACTAACTATGACTGATCAGTGGGGGCAGGGAAAGAAAAAACAGAGGGGAATCCAAGGGGTTCAGTAAAGCTGGAAAACCCTACCAACCTGCTCGCTAGGAAGGGCCAGTCTTGGTAAGGTGGGGCGCCCACTCCCCCTGGAGGAGTCATCAAGTGTGACCCTGCCTATTGCTGCAAGGGAGGGGCCTAACCATACATTGAATGCCCTCCAGGAACCTCTGAAGAAAGCACTGCCACTGCAAGCAATTTCCACGGAGAAGATGGAAGGGAGCCTGCTTCTTGGTCTCAGATAAGCTCCTCTGATGCATTGAGCTGATTCAATATCTGATGCATCCCCCCAACTGCATTAGTAACACAATGGGATAATATTACTGGTTTCAAATTGGAACCGATTTCAACAATTTCCTTGGTGCACAACCCTGATTTGGACCACTTCTCACAAGACAGATTGGACATTGCGGTCCAGTGCCCAAGTACGTATTTATCATGTCAGTTTATCAGGTCAGTCATGAAGGGCACACATACTTATTCCTTATTTAATATTTCCATATGGTGAACAGCAAAGGATCTACCTTCACCTAAGTATAGTTTTGAAGGGGAAATGATGCAGTTTACTCATCTGAGCCATTTTTGGATGGGCGGTATAGAAATCGAATCAATAAATAATACATAAATAAAACCTGTGCCTCCTTCTTAACTGATACAAGTATTTCACCCGTCAAATAATTACATGTCTCACATCAAGTATCTTCAGGGATCAGTCCAGAGAAGTCTGCAGGGTGGGGGGAAACTCATAATAAGGCAAGGGGACCTAGGCTTAGCTGTGAACCAACTGAGGATCCATCAAATTGGAGCTAATCCCCTCTCTGTGGGGAAGAAGGGAATGCCTCCCTGTAAATTTTCACAGGCTTCTGATTTATAGATAAAATATTCTCAAGAATCCACACATTCCCTTTTACAGAAACATATTACTGACCAAAGGCTACTATTTCCAAACATACTTCCAAAGCAGGATACAAGCTGTTTTGAGAAGCGCATTTCCAAACTTGCCCTTACAGGTTTAATACTTCAAAGCCTTATTTTTAATTTCCATTGGATTGTGTTACTAGGTGGAATATATTTCCCACAGTTTACTATTATAATGTCAAGTGGCTGTGGTAATGGGCAGTAATTAGGAAGACACACACACAGAATGAAGCACACACACACATACAACTGGGAAACATTACATTGATGTAAACCAATTCAATCACCAGTTTTCAAATAAAATAGAAAAAGTAGCTCCATTAAACTTCCTCTTTCCTTTTTATGAACTAACTTGACCATAAAAATCCTAGCAGATCCTGTATTGTCATAAACAGACTCAACCAAAATCGCAGCTATGGAAACTGCAAGATGTTTAGCAAATTCAGTGTCATTTCAAAGAATAGAAAGATAGCAACTTCTAATTCAGAAATGTCACACACACACACCCACAACCCTTTTCTGACTTTCCTGTTTCCTATATCTACCACTTTAAAAATGGTGATGATAGAGGATTTGGAAATGGTTGCTCATTGATTAATAACACAAGGAGATAGATAGATAGATAGATAGATAGATAGATAGATAGATAGATAGATAGATAGATAGATAGATTTTTAAGGCAGATTCGCTGTCATTAACGCATTTCTTCTAGACAATGGGATGTAATCTCCATTAATAAGATGACAAACCTTTATGTGTCTTTACTAATACATGTACAACCCACCTTTCGATTAAACACACACACACACACACACAAGGCAGTGACCAGCATTAAAATAAAACAAATTTAAACCACTTCAGTACTTATAATAGCAGGAAGCTATAGAACAATGACCATAATTTCCAACTCAGGCCAAATATAATGACAGGCCAAAAGCCTGCCAAAAGAGCACTGCCTTAGTCAAGAGTCAGGTGCACATCACTGGGGAGAGAGTTGCATAAACTTGGCACCACCAAAGTTTTCTGTATTCTGTGTGATCACCCAAAGAACTAAGGATGTGCACGAACTGCAGTTTGAACCGCAGTTCAAGCACTTTTTGAGAATGGGGACTGGGAACTTTAAGAAAAAAGGGAGCAGTTCTTTACATGCTCTCTGCCACCCCATGCAGCTTCCTGTGCAGGTCCCAGTGTGGTGCCAGCACTTTTTGGGCAGGGTACCGGGATCCTTAAGAAAAAGGAGTGTGGATGCCATGTGTGTACTGACGTTGCACAGGGGATATTGGGATGTGTGCAGCCCCAGCAGGAAGTCGCATGAGGCAGTGGAGAGAAGGTAAGGACCTGCTCTTTTTCCCCTTAAAGTTCCCATTCCCAAAAAGTGCCTGAACCACAATTTGTGCACATCCCTACAAAGAACTTTGAATGCAACAGACATGTGAGACCTTGACAAAGATATTAAAATGATCTTACAAAAAATACATAATATTGCATGGGTGGGCTCATATGGGACAAGGAAGTCCTTCAAGTATTCAGGGCCCAGACAACTTTAGAGTTTAAAAGGTCTTTGAACTTGGCACCAACCAGCATTTTGAACTGGGCACCGATACAACTTTTATAAAATCAGTATAACATGCTCAAAGCAGTAAGCTCCATTCAAAAATCTGACAGTCACATTATTTAGAAACTGAAGTTTGCAAATGCTTTTCAAAGATAGCCTCAAGGAAATTGATCTACAACAGTCCAGTCAGAATTCTTCCTATGTTACTATGGGGAGGAGCTGTAGCTTGGTGGTCAAGCACCTGCTCTGCATTCAGAAGGTCCCAGGTTCAATCCCAGACATCTCCAGGCAGTATCTGTTGGAAGTTAAGGATTTTGTGCTGTCTCTTGTCTCAGACAGTGGGGGACAGACTAGTGAGTCAGAGGGCTAGAGGGTCAAGACACATCCCTTCTCTACTGCTCTGACACTATCCCTTTGGAATGTAGATTGCTAATCTCAGGGACTTCCTTCCTTCCAGCAACTCACTTCCTGTCTCTCTTCCCTACCTGCCCTACCTTGCAACATGGCAAGCTCCTCTCCCTGCACCATGTGTGCAGAGAAGATGCAGAATCCATCTGCATCCAGCTAGATAGATAGATTAGAGATTCTAACTCCTCACTTTCCTATCTAGAATGGAGTTCCTTAATAAATGCCTTATATATTGATTTGAAACTATGAATTGGCTCCAAGTTACTTTACTCTCAGCATACACGCATGCCAGGGTAGATTCTGCTGTGTTGTGCCTCTGTGCACTCTGCTATAATGAAAAAGGGATTCTCTCACCACAGAGAATTCCCAACAGTATCGACAATGCTGAGTTAGATGGATCAATCGTCTGACAAAGGCAGTTTCCTATGATGTGACTATAGCATGAATTACTGTGGCCAGGTCGTTCCTCCAAAGAACAAGAGCAGCCAGGAAACCAGCCTAAACTAGTAAGATGCACCTTTGGCCATTACCAATATCTGTGAATCTAGGAGCAGTCGAGGAGCATACCCAAGCTGTGAGCCCAAGTCAACAAAGCTATGCTTCTATTCCCAGTGTGGATGAATTTCCAACTTCTATCTTGACTGGTAGTAAGTTTCAATTTCTTCACCCTCATCCAGCCCATTACTTATCTCAGCTACTTTATAGGAGAGAAGGGAAAGAAATGGAACGTTTGTTCTTGAGAAAATAGACTTGATGTTTTGGAACAGCAAAGCAGAAGAAAATATGTATGCCATGCGTACACACTGTGTTAAAATCATCATTCATTCCATGATTATTATGGTGCCTACACCAGTTATTATGTAGCTAAATAAAATTCCTTCTGTAAAGACTTTAAATTAAAAATTATTCAAGCAATATTAATTAATCAGTGCTAATTTTTGCAGCTCCTCTTCATTGTTCTAACAGTCTAAGAAATATTATTGCATGTTAATACAGTTTTCAAAATCATCTTGGAAAATCCACCACCACACAAATAAAGTACTCTCAGAACAAAGACCACAATTGTGTCTCAGGTAAATCTCCAAAAAGAAACTTTCAAACAGTTCCAAGCTGAGAGCACAATAAATACTCTTCAGCAGGAAGTAAGGCATTTTACACGTCTTTTCCAAAAAGTGTAAAATATGGGCTTTTAACAGGAAAAATCCCCTCCCAACACTCATGAATCTTATGCGCCAACAAAAACAATAATGTTTAGCTCTCCATTCCTTTTTATCTATCATCACAGCAAGATTAGAAAATATATATATATAATTTCTGGTTTATACAATCAGTGAATAATTGCTGGCACATTAAATTTAAAATATTACTTTTCTCCCTCCTACTTGATGAAACATAGCTCTGGTCTACATCAGTCTCGGTTCCCAAGTGTCCTTCAACCTTTACTAATCTTTTTTCAGAGGTTCCCACTGTCAAAAGCCTGTTCTTACAGCAAGGAAAGCTATAATAAAGATCATGCTTATGGCTTAGCACATGATTGCCCTTTCGGCTTGTCGTCTCACACAAACACACACACAAAAGATTATTTTTGGTTGTTGTATAATACCCACTGTGGGGATCTGAAAACTCAACACATATTTTATTGAAAAATTAATACTTCATTTCAAATCTTGCTTTTTAATATTTAAGTTAACAGCTGGGAACACTTTTTTAAAAAACCATTTTATATCCTGCTCTTCCTCCAAGGAGCCCAGAGCGGTGTACTACATACTTAAGCTTCTCCTCACAACAACCCTGTGAAGTAGGTTAGGCTGAGAGAGAAGCGAGTCACCCAGCAAGTATCATGGCTGAATAGGGATTTGAACTCAGGTCTCCCTGATCCTAGTCCAGCACTCTAACCACTACACCACGCTGGCTTCATCTAAAGTAGTTATAGGACTCTGAAATTACCTCTGTTCTAGGCAAAGAGGCACCTTTTATGTGGTGGTTCTCCTATATTTAGAAGAGCAATAGCAACTAGTGATGTGCACAGAACCGTGGAGCTGCGGTCCAGCACTGGGGTGGGGGTTCCTTTCAGGGCGGGGGGAGGGTGTACTTACCCCTCCGGCTGCTTTCCCCCCTCTGGCGCACCTTTTTTAGTTAGCAATTGGGGCAGCAGGATACCTCCCTGCCACCCCTTCCCCCGCTCGGCTACAAAAGGCTTCAGGAAGCCTTTTGTGCGTGTGCACGTCACGTCTCTGCAACGTTTCTGCAACATGTGTGGCTGCGCATGCACACAACGTGCCCATGCGCAAAAGGCTTCCTGAAGCCTTTTGCAGCCGAGCGGGGGAAGGGGCGGCAGGGAGGAATCCTGCTGCCCCAATTGCTAACTAAAAAAGGCACATGGAGGGGAAAATTACAGGGGGGGTAAGTACACCCTCCCCCTGCCCTTAAAGGAACCCCCACCCCAGTCTGGCCAAACCCCGAACCGCCCATGTCCGGACCGGTCCGGAGGCCTGTAGAATGGCCTCCGGACCGGTCCGTGCACATCACTAATAGCACCTGTCCCTATTCATAGCATCTTTTCCAGCAGGTGGGTATGTATGTATGTATGTATGTATGTATGTATGTATGTATGTATGTATGCATGCAGTGAACCCCTTTGAGACAGAGAACCATTTTGCCCCAGTTTCTTCTGCTTTTTAACAGTATTTTCTGTTAAAAAGCAGTATATAAAATTGTAGTGATCATACTTCCCTCCCCCTAAAGAGTTAACCAGAAATGAACCCGGTCTTGACTGACAGGCTGGTGAACTTCAGGGCTCAGGCAATCAGCACACCAAGTAGGTGGGACCTAGAGAGTTGTTGCGAGGAAGGAGGACGTTTTTTTGTTAGAAAAAAAGCTAGGCTGGAGGTGCTCAGAGGAGGACATGTGGCCATGGAGGCTGGCTGCAGGAGGATGGCTCTGCAGATTGAAAGACAGGAGAGCAGAAAGCTTGAATTCTCATCTGGAGTTTGGCGAGTACAAGGAAAGGAAGCCCGGGTCTGGGCTTCGGGAAGATTAATTTAGGGAAAAGTTTGTTTAGTCAGACTTTGCATTAGAAACTTATATTTCTTTGGTGTGTGTGCTTTTGCATATTCCTCATATTGCTTTATTATAGTTTACCGGCAACATAATTGAAATAAGAAACACTAGCCTATGACCATCTCACCTAGGGCATTGCAAAAGACTCTATAAATATTTAAACGTGCCTGACAACCTATTTTTGTAATCTACTAAGTATTCTTAACTGTATCTAAGAAAGCTAGAAGGCCTCAGATGGAAGCAGTTTGTAGTAACTGTGTAAAACTGGTTTTTAAAGTCTTTTTTTACAAGCCTCTCTGAGTTGGTTCTTAACTCAGGAAAAGGGGAGGGCAAAGGAGGATTTCCTCTAGCGCAAACACGTCCTCAAACATACAGCACCTATCCGTTTTCTCATCCTGTGTAAGCTTACACTTGAAAGGTGTTTTTTTTTTTGTATTTGACCAATTCCAGTTACAGAGGGACCCAGAGGGAGTATTTGCTCTCTCGTACAAGAGTGTCCATGCTTTGGAAGCAGCATGGGGGCAGGTGCAGGGACTCCCTCTGCATGCACACTGACGGTAGAAGCAGGCACGTTGCAGTACTCAGGCTATCAGCCACTATGGGCAACTGACCTGAAAAAAATTACGACCAACAGATTTTGCAAAGCACTCCAGCTGCAAGCAGTGATGCTGGGGAGCTAATAGTAAAGTGATGGGCAAATTCTCCATCACAGAATATCACCACTTTAAAAAGTGTCTGTATGCTCAGTTAGCAGGAGTCAAAGCACTGATATCTTCCATATCAGGTCCAGCACATATGCACTTCCAGATGACTTCATACATAAGAAGAGCCCTGTGAATCAGACCAAGGGTCTATCTAGTCCAACATCCCGTTTCCAGCACTGTCCAGCCGGATGCCTCCGGGAAGCTCAGGAGCAGAGCATGCAGGCAGTCACTCTCCTCTGTTTTGCCCCCAGCCACTGAAATTCAGAGCAGGACTGTCTTTGAACCTGGAGCTTCCAACATGGTTAATGCCCAACAACAGACCTGTCTTCCAAATATCTGTCTAATCAATTTTAGAATTAGCTAAACAACTCATGGCAGAAATATCTGTCAATTACAATGGGTGACCCCAAGTTCTAATGAAAGAAGCAGAAGAAAAATATCTTACTATCCACTTTCTCTACTGCGTGCATACTTTACAATTCTGTAGCATACTGTCTCAGCTGTCTTTTTTTCCTGAGCTAAATGTCTCCAAACACTCTAACTTTTCTTTGTGGGGAAAGTGCTCCAGCTACTTGACAATTCTAGCTGCCCTTTTCTGTGTCTTTTCCAGCTCTAGTGTGTCCTTACTGAGATGAAGCAATCATAACTGCACACAATATTTCAGACGTGTCCAGGGTTGGCCACAGGATTCAGGAGGCTCTCAGCAAACTGTCCTTCAGGGGCCTCCTCCTACTTGGGTGGGCCCGCATAGTGAGGTCATTCGCACAATCAAAAACTATGTTCTACCAGGTTTGGGAGCTGTGTGTGCTTCTAATTTTTGGTTGTGTGGAAGCAAGGTAGGAGAAAAACCTGGGCAGAAGTAGTTGAGTGGAAGCAAGGTAGGGGAAAACCTGGGTAGCTTTTCCTCCTACCTTGCTTCCACACAATCATTTCTACCCAGCATTTCCTCTTATCTTGCTTCCACACAACTGAAATTGGGAGCACACACATTAAGTTTTTACCAGTTACTGGTTTTTAAAAGTTACTCATGGATAATAAAACCCATCTTCTTATTTTAATAATAAAACCCATCTTCTTATTTCATGATGGCTAAGCTTACTCAGGAGCCTTGGATGAGAGACTGTGAAACGTTTCTTAAGTCCAAGTATAGAGTATTTACTAGTTTGCCTTTATCTAACTGCATTAACAAGTTATGTATCTTTTACACTCTCAAGGTAGCTAACAATCAATAAAAACAAAATAGCTAAAGGAGAACAGCTAATAAAAACCTATGAGCAGAGTAAAACCAGATTCTGCTAATACTTAAAAAGGCCTGGCGAAACAGAAGTGAAGCCTGGTGCTGAAAAGGCATAAGAGGCAGTGCAAGGCAAGCCTCCCTGAGGAGAGCATTCCAGAGATGGGATGCCACATCTAAAAAGGCTCTCTCCATTATCACCACCCACCCCCTGCCTTTCTCTGAGTCAGGGCACTCAGAGAAGGACCTCCAATGAAGATACCTTGGGGAAGGACCGTTCTTCAGGTACCCAGGTCAAATGGCCATGTGCAGTGTTCAAGACAGTCCCAGCAGGGTTTTTCTACATCTCCATTCCCAACCCATGTGCCCCCACCCAGGGACCCTACAGAGCAACATTCAAGGTGGTACAAGAGGTTGCAGCTAGACAGGGGGATTAATCATTTCTCTTCGTGTGTGTGCAGAAGCTCTTTAGAAATATACAAGAGCCTCTGACTCCCAAGCTCTTACTGCATGTGGGGCTACATTCAGGCAGTCATTTGAAGAACTCTTCCTTACATAGAAGTACATACATTTTCACGTGCATTTCCATGATAGCTGGCCTTCAGCATTCAAAGAAGAATTTGATGCATGTTTAAATTATTATCATATGAAATCCACAAAGGCAGTCTCCAAAAAACTTCCTTATTAAGAATATTAATAGACTAGCTTAACCCACGCAGAGCATCTGCGTGCTAGTACTTGATTGCTCCCCTCACCCCCTGCCACAGCCCCGTCACCTCAGAGACCTCTCCACCCTCACCCGAGCCCTGCTCCTCCCCCACAGGAGCAGCAGCAGCGGTTGACCAGGCCTTTCCTTGCTGCTACCACCAGCATGGCCGCTCATTCCCCTCCGGCTGCTGAAAGGCCCAGGCCCATCCCTTGCCTGCCTGCCTGCCTCCACAAATGGCCTCAGTAGCCCCAAACAGCAGCCGTGGTTGACTGGGCCTTTCTTTGCTGCCAATAGGCGCCACCATGGCCACTCATTCCCCTCAGGATGCTGACAGACTCGGGCTGGTCCCTCGCCCTTCCTTCTCTCTCTCTCTCCCTCCCTCTCTCTCTCTCTTCCCCTCCTTTTTTTCTTTCTCTTTCTCCCTTCCTGGGTTGACAGATCTTGTTCATCTTGTTTCCTCATCTAATTCACACAACACCTTCACACCAACACCAACACACCTTCACACCAACACTTCACAACACCTTCACACCTTCTTCTGAAGGTGCTCCCTCACAACCCCTCTCTTCGCAGACCCCTGCCCACTATCGATAGACAGACAGATAGAAAGGAGAGAGAGATTCCTCTCCTCTACAATCAAGAACATCTTCCGACCAGTAACAGTTGCATTCCAACTGTCCTTAACCATCACAGGCTCCTCCTGCTGATCTGCATATGGAATCCCCACTGCCCAATCACCACGGTGCTTCTGCTCATGAACTCTTGTGAGAGCTGCCATGCATGGGATTAGCCACGGGTACGCCTTAGAGAAATAAATAAAAATAAGATAAGATGTGTCTTGTGAGTCCAAACAGCAGACAACAGGAGAAGGAACATGTTGTCATCAATCTAGTAGTTGCCTGAAAGAACTGCATTTCACATCAACCCTCTGCTTAACTGCAACAGTTCAGCAAATGACTCTGTTGTCTTGCATATCCAGAGTGAAAAGGAGAATGGTTTCAGCTTTCAGTTCAGAGCAGGCATTCTCAATGCAAACTACATATTGAAAAGCAAATGGGGGGGGGGGGTGGGGGGAGAAAGAACCATTTATCTTAGTGTATGTAGAAGACAAACGAACACAAAGACAGCTGAGATTTGTCCATCATGTTGTTGTTATGACCAAAAAGGAGAATTATTACTACTGACTCCTCACACAAATAAGTTCTTTCAGTACTGGACATTATTTTGGTCACATCACCTCCAATAGCATGGGACTCCTTATTGCTTTGAAGACAGACAGCTAATGCCAAATTATGAATATGTTCGAAGTTACTTAACTCATTCCAGACATTAATTGCTATGTAAAATCTGCATAAGTAAACAATTTAATTTCATATTATCAAGAGGCTACAGAACTCCAGATGATGCCAAGCAGTGTTGACATAGTTGCACACAGGGCTTTAACATGCTGATCATATTAAGAGCAGTGCACAAGAAATCTTTCCACTTCGTAAGAAGTCAGACTGTTTACATGCTTAAGTGGCTAGGGACTTGGCTGTCTGTGTGTGGTCTATTTTTCTGTATTATAACCTCAAGTATAAAGAGGAGCAGCATGGAAATCATTTTACTTGCAAGTGAGGCCACAATTTGGTTACTAAAATTCTCAAGATACAACTTAAAGGGTGTTCTAAACAAACACACAATGAATAAAAATGATTCAACAGAAGATAAACTACAGTGGAACAGGCAGGCATTCTAACAAGCAATTTCAATATTTTTTGAGGACAGAAGTCAAATTCAGATGCTCTAACAATCCACAAAAGGATGGATAGAGGGCAGAAGTTGACATCTTTACCTACATGGAACAATTATCATCACTACAGCTGAAATTGTTAAGACAATGCATTCTCTATAAGGATTATAATTTTATTTATGGTTAAACTCTACAGAAGGTGATAGAATTGATAAATTTGTACAAATGAATTTTACTTCATATTAGAACAGAAAGGTACAGAATCATTAAGTGATGTGTGCATATATCAGATGGCAAACAGAGCAGAGAAGTGGCATATAATTCCTATTACAAAACATTGAATAATATGAATTTGAATGGTCAGAGCTATGGGACATTTATGGCAAAATAAATAGGGCTAAAATATGTCCTTGTTTCTTTACATGATCAAATGCAATCTTTGTCTAGAATCATGTGCAACCCAAAAGTAAGCTCTATTGTGTTCACTGGGGCTTACTCCCAGGTATGTATGCACTGCAGCCTAAGACACAAACTTGATGTACTACTCCATTTTGCATTTTAACACCACTTCAGATATGTTTTTTTCAGCAGACAATTCAGTTTACAAATGCTCAAATAAATGCATGCAATATTTATCAGCATGCCACCATGGTGACTACTTTCAGAGTTCTGTCAGTTAAGAAAGTGCATACACTTTCTCTGTATAGAATTTGCAGGAAATGCATTTATTCCCTTTCCAGATCATTCTCCATTTTTCAAAAAATGTGCAACTTTGAACAAGGTTAGAAAATAGTAATTGTGAAAGATGGATAGGATGCACTGCAGAAACTTCATATATGACTACTGGAGACTTGTTTTGCCCAAACCTTCTGGGTACAGATATTGGTCAAGCTCCTCCCGCTACCCCATCTGGGCTAAACTCCACCCCACAGAAATGAAGAGACATTTCTAGAACATCATCTTATGCCTAAAAACAAGCATCCATGCCCATGTGATAATCCTACAGAATAAGTCATTTAAGATCCCTCTTTGTCTAAAAGCATGTTTTAGTAACAGTTGTGCATTTCAGAAAAGTGAAATTTTGCTCATTGACTGGCAATGAAAGGATGTCCAGCCACAACCACAGCACCCCCACTTCACACATGAAGTGGGGAGATTTTTGCCAATCTCCCCTTCTCCCAGACATTCTCTTTGCAACCCAGAAATATTCCTTGCAGTTATGCCACCATCAGGGACTATTTCCAGGTTGCACTTGCGGGGGAAGGGGGAAGCGAAAAAAATCTCCCCCTGCATGTGTCCGCACTCTTGAAGCAGGGACATTATCACTGCAGCTGGTCATGCTTTCACTGGACAGATGCAGTATTAAGATGCTAGCCCTTATTTATTTGATTTGATTTATATATCGCCCTTCCAAAAATAGCTCAGGGAAGGTTTACAACAAAATATGAACAATTAATATCAATTTACAATTAAAATCAAAACTCAATTAAACAATTAATCCATTAACATTAAAATAATTTAAAACCAACATTAAAAATTTTAAACCATAAATCTAATTAAATTTCTTTTTAAGCAAAGTCACCACCAAGTCATAGAAATCACCCTGGAATTAAGATTCTTGTGCTGTTTTGGCTTCTTCTCCCCCCCCCCCCACAAAGGAAGCAAATTCAATCTGCCAGAAGTAAAGAACAATCCAAACTCAGTACTAATTGTGGTTAACACCTGTCTGACCTTCACAGACCACATTGTGCCAATGATATGCAAGCATACATTCAGGCTTGTGTGCGTATACACAACTTTATTATTATACCCACTAGAGAAACACAAAGATATTTATATGGCTATCTCAAATTGGTATGTGAAAACCAACTCCTCAAAACAAAATATGTCAGCATTTTGGATTTTTGGATGCATTCTGCACTCTTATCTTAGTTTTGCTGCTGGAATATTACTCTGTGCTTTTAATTGCTTAAGATATAACATCTCTTTTTGGTATATGCCTGGGAAATGTGGTCATCATATCCTGGGAAGTAGGAGGGTTTCCCTATTAAATAAAGTAGTTGCAGGCAGGGGGATATACAGTGGTAGGAGGAATGGAGGAATAAGGCACATAACTCCTGCCCCTCTTTCAGTGCTTCCCTAGCCTCAGTGACCAGAGTTACCTTGCCAGCTTACCATCAGGCCTAGTAGTGAAATTCCTTATTGCCAGGGTGGTCCAAAATTAAACATATGTTATCCACCATTGAATCCTGGGATGAGGGTGCTGACCTAGCTTGCACTATCAAGACCTGGAGGATGAACCTATTGGTCTCTCAGCTACATCTGCCTGAGTTCTCCGTACAACATCAACACAGGCATGAGGGTTGTGTGGTGGATTGCAGTGGTCTATAAGGATCCTCCCTAATGCTCCTGTTCAGACAGGTTCCAGTTGTAAGTACCTGTGCCTGGTGTTGGACATTCAGGACAAATTAGAGCTGTCAGTCCAGTTTGCCTCTCAGATCACACTTTGGACTTGGTCATAGTCAGATACTTCCTGGTGAGGTTTAGACTCGCATGATCACTCCCTCACTGGTTGACAGATTTCTGGGAATTTCCAGTTGGGATGGCTCCTGTTGAAGCTATAGCCACTCCATGGAACACGGAGATGACTTAAGTGGTAAATACAATGGGTCCTAAGGGCTCTCCCCCACTAAGGAGAGCCTGTTCAGCAATTTGGTTTATTGTGCAGCTGGGAGTTATGAAGTAGGTAAGGAGATGGTTTCAATGCAGATGTTCTATGAGAAGCCAACCAATCAGAGATAAGAGCTCATTATTGAGCTTCATCTGGCAATGATGGTGGCAAAGTAGCAATACTTCTCTGCCACCATTGTAACCATGAAGCTGTGCCCAGAGGAGCCCTTTTTAAGTTGTTTGGGGCAATCTTCAACTTGGTCCACAAATAAGGAAGAACCCTCAGAGGCATGCTATGACCTACATGCTTGGTGCTTTAAAGAAAAATTGCTTGCATTTGCCATGAGCTGAATACCAGTAGTTTTGCAGCTCTACAAGTGAGTTCAGAAAGCTGTCTAGTCTGCTGTTGTGGGACAAATTTCAATTGCTACAGCCCAAAGATGTGGACAAGGTCCTTGGTAGAGCAATGCTTATCACTTGTCTGTTCGACTCCTTGCCTTTCACAGCTAACTTCATCTAGCACATGGATATGCAACTTCGGCCCTCCAGCTGTTGTTGGACTACAACTCTCATCATCCCCAGTCACAGTGGCAAAATCAGGGATGACAGAAGTTATAGTCCGTCGATATATTATAGACCATTAAGGTATGGCTTACCAGCCACCAGGATCCATGGAGCCTGGAAACAATAGAGAGCTCTGGCTATAGGGGCTGCCAACTATGGATGTGCCACTCAGCAACACACACTCTATGATCTTGTAGCTGGAGCAGCTTCAGCAGAACTAGACCCCTCCTGCCCCTTCGTGGCCACTCAGAAGGAAGCTGCTGCTGTCATGAGGCTTTCCAGTCTAATGGCAGTGCAAAGCATGCTGAGAAGGTCTGCAAGGCCTTTGGAGGACTCTCTATGCTCTCAGCTCCTGATTTCAGCAATGGACCTGGCTTGCTCATTTGTTTCCTGGGTTTGCTGATTCAAACAGAGATTCTTCTGATCATCTGTTGCTACCAGGGTAGTCAATCTCTAACCCACAACCCACCTCCATATGGTTGTGTAAAAGACCCTAATTATTATGTGGCATTTCTTTCTATATACACTGGATGTATATAGAAAGCTGCTGAGGGACCAGCCAGGAATTTGGAGTGAAGTGTCATCAGCATACTGAAGACACCCAGCTTTATTTCTCCTTTTCATCTGATCCAGGTGAGGCAACGGAAGTGCTGAATCAGTGTCTGGGACTGATAATAGCTTGGATGAGGGCCAATAAAGGTAAAACTCAGTTCTAAAGGTGTCACTGGTGGGTGGTTTATCTGCCCAGGGCTGTGGTCTTTGTCTAGTTTTGGATAGGAGGCACTCCCTCCAAAAGGATCAAGTTCACAGACTGGGAGTACAAGCTGATCCAGCTTTGCTACTGAAGGTCCAAGTGGCATCCACGTCACAGAGCATCTTCTAACAACCTCCACATTAGACAACTGTGATGCACTGGATGTGGAGCTGCCTTTGGAGACAGCTTGAAAGCTTCAGTTCGTCAGCTGTAGATTACTAACTGATACCAGCTGATGGAAAAAATATCTCACTGGCTCTAAAACAGCTCCAACGGTTGCCAGTTGATTTCTGAGCTCAATTCAAAGCACTGGTGCTGATTTTAAAACCTCTCCACAGCTAAGGACGCAGTACCTCCAGAAATGCCTTCCCCCCATGAATCTGCCCATATGCTAAAATCATCATCACAGGCCTTTCTCCAAGTATCCCCACCGTCAGAGGTTTGGTGGGTGGCTACTTGGGAGAGCATTTTGGGTTGTGGCTTCCTGCCTCTGGAATGCCCTCCCCAGGGAGGATTATCTGGCAGGAACCCTCATGTCTTCTCACCACTAGGTGAAAGCCTTCCCCGGGCTTTTTTAGAAATTAGTTTTAACTGTTGCTTTGATTTTTGTTTATTACTATATTACTTTTACTGTTTTATTGTTCCTGATGATGATGTTTTAACTGTCTTAAGGTTTTATATTTTTGTTAATCACTCTAGGGCTTTTTAAAAACTTCAAAGAAGTGTGTGTGTGTGTGTGTGTGTGTGTGTATTTAATTCTCCTAAATGTACCCATCGCTAATCCCATGTGTGGCAGCTCTCGCGAGAGCAGCTGCCTGAGAGACAGCGAGGGGGACAGGGGATAGGAGACAATGGCAGCAGCGGCCGGAGGAGGTGGCAGGCTGGCCTGGCCCTGGCCCTGCCAGAGGAGGAGGCAGTGGTGGGCCGGCCTGGTCCTGGCCTGGCTGCCAGAGGAGGTGGCAGGCCAGGAGGAGGAGCCTGGAGGCGGCAGCGGGCTGGCCTGGCCCTGGCCTGCATGCCAGGAGGAGGGGGTGGGAGGAGGGGGTGGGCCGGTTTTCCATCCGGCCCGCAAGCCATAAAGCTTGGGGTGGGGGGAGAGGAAGCAGACCGGCCAGCCAGCCAGCCTGTCAGAAAGCGCAGGGAGGGGATAAGAAGTGGGCGGTTTCAGAGGCCGGCCAGAAAGCCGTGTGTGTGTGTGTGTGTGTGTGTGTGTGTGTGTGTGTGTGTGCGCGCGCGCGGCGGGGGGGGGACAACTGGGAGGGCCGGAGGCACAGATGCTCTGCGCCCAGCCCAGCTAGTGTGTGTGTGTATGTATGTACAAATAAAACAAAACAAGCTGACACACAAATTGTTGAATAAAACAAACTGACACAAAAACTCCCTCTACCCAGTTATCTGGCCTCCTTGGTTCATTGGCCCATAGTCTTCCACTTCCTATCCAACCCTTTTCTTTCCCAAAGCTGGCCTCATGTTTGTTACCTCCCTGGACCCTAAAGTAAAGTGTGTTGTCAAGTTGGTGTCGACTTGACTAGGTTACTCCTGGTAACCACAGAGCCACGTGGTTGTCGTTGGTAGAATAAAGGAGGGGTAAACCATTGCCATCTCCCGCACAGTATGAGGTGATGCCTTTCAGTATCTTTCTATATCTGTGCTGCCCAATATAGGTGTTTCCCATACATACATTTGAACCGGCAACCTATGGCTTGCTAGGCAAGTCATTTTCCTACTGCACCATTAGGTGGATCTCCATGGACCCTGTTCCCACTGAATTCTCAAACTTCTTGCCTATCCAACAAGATAGAGGCAAGGGAAGACAGGAGAAGAATATGCATTCAGTTCACCCTGAAGACCCCATTACCTGCATGGGTCTGGGAAGAGCCAGAGAGGAGAAGTAGTGCAGCAGATCCAGTAGTGGACCCCGCCCAGAACAGCCGAAGCTTGACGTCAGTGGCAGTCAAGCTGCAAAGAGGGAGGGGGGCAGTGATGCTAACATCGTCCAATGATGTGCAGACATCAGCAGCGCTAGAGGGAGGTGGGGCACCACCTGGGCTGGCCCCGGGGACAGGCCAAGGTGGCAGAAGGGGGAGCAGGCTGAAGGGAAACGAGAACAGGGAATACAGGACACAGTGGGGTTGTAACATGAGGGGGAAACAAGCGCTAGCCTTTATGGCATGGGTGATGGGAAAGGTATGGGTGACAAGAAAGGAAGGAGCACGGGCTGGAAGAGGCTGGGGATTGCTGTGGCAGAGGCCAATGATGAAGCCAGCCAAGCTGGAGGGAGCTTGGGACTTCTGGTGCAGCCAGGCTGTGAGTGCTGAAAAAAGCCCCCATAAGGGTGAAGTAACCCTTTTGGGGTACTCTGAGGCTTTCCTGCCTAAGGCCTCCCCCAGAACAGCCATCCCAACCCAGAATAAAGGAAGGGTTGGACAAGCATCTATTTTTCCTTGAGGACTTCTTTTAAAAATGGAATCATTTATATTATCTCATTTAGCAAACCTCTCCAAGTTTAATTATGACTAGCTATTTGTCACAAGAAATACCAATAAAAACCCTTTAATATTAAAGTTTCGTGTTACCCCGTGAGACAATATTTCCCATTTCACTACGAAGACAAAATGTAACATAATCTTTAAATGATTCAATATATGGAAGAACTGAAGAATGGTAATCTTCGTCTCTGCAAAACCCTGCATAGTTCTGCTCTAAGGAAGTATCTATGTGAACTAGGATAATGTTCCGGTTTCTATAGTAACAGAAACTGGAGTTCCCCAAGCTTGTTATAGAACTATTCTGTGGGCTGAAGAGAGAAGTCTTCTAGACATGTGCTTTTAAAAATTGCAAGCCCTTACTTGCTGAATGGAAATAGTATTTTTCGGTGGAAGCACTTCCAAGTCTAGAGAAAGTTTCGTTCACAACATTCTGAATGACTAATAAAATGCTATCCACTTCTATTACCAGCTGGCGTGATCTGATCTGAAGACACAATAGAGAAAAAAGTAGAAATAAAACCAACAGCAGAAGAATGTAATTGTTTTACCAGTGTGATCAAGATGTTTTAACTTGTATATACAACCAAAAAAACCTTTAAATATGAAAACAACTTTTGCACAGAGTGAACAGTATAAATAAAAGGTGAAAAGCAATGTTCACAATCAAAAGGATGTATTTAATTCAGGGGTGAGATGTAATAAAAAGGTAAGAGTGAACTACACAACACGATCTTACTGCAATCTTCACATGTGCAACACATGAAGATTTGTGCAACAGCATTAGCTAGCAATAATAACTAATAAAAATAGCTGGGAAACATATTGCAGGGAAACAATCTATGTTATTTCAAGTGCTTCTCTTGGTAAAGAACCATAACTAGTGTTCAAAACGACATCAAAGCATTCACGCTTTTATAACAAATGACAGCCTGAGACACAGAGAGGCTGTTCTCACGACCACCAATAACAGGGCTAGAGGCCTGAAGGCCAAGTTAGTACTCCCATGTGAACAGCGCCAAGCCTCTGAACTGTGCTCTCTGAAAGTAGGGTTACCCCATTCCCAGCCCCAGCTCTTAAATGAGGGTTAGCAGGCAGAAAAGCTTGCCCACTGTCTCCAAGTGCTCATGTGGAGCCGTGGAGCTGCTGCTTGAACTCCGACACCAGCCCTCCCCACAGGGCTACCAGAGAGTGTGGATACCAGAGTGAGCTGGGGGCTGCCCTACAAAGCCAGCTCCATGCATCCAAAGCCAAAATACACTTTGTAGAAATCTGCCTGACAACTGATGACATCACCAGCACTGAGCACTTGCTCCAGCATTCTTAAAGTGGCAGGCACCCTGCAAATGGGTTCAAGAGAAAAGAAGAACATAGGAACATAGCAGGTGTGTGTGTAAGAACCAGGAGGCATTTATCTTATCCCTCCTGGTTCTGGGGTGTGGGTGTGTGCGTGCGTGCGTGCGTGCGTGCACGTGCATCCGTGTGCTGGCTCTTACTTAGGGGCAGGCTGGCAGCTGCTGATGTCCCCTTCTCCCTTGCCATCCCTGCCTTGCCAGGAAGGGGTTAACTGATTGCTCCTGGGACCCACCAATCAGGGAGCTGCAAAGCAGGGCTGCAGCTGTCTGTCCTGTGAGCTCACCGCCAAGACCTAACCATCTGCTCACGTGTTTACTGTGAGGTGGGTGAGAGGGTTACAGCAGGGCTGCTGGGGTTACTTTGTCTGCTGATCGTGTGAATACCCTTAGAGACAACATAGTTCCTGGGGTTGGTGAAGCAGAATGCTCATTTCTTTCACATTCTGCCACTCAATTCCATTCCTCTCCTCCCTCTGTGTACTAAGATTGAATGAAACAAGCAATCCACTCACTGTAACCCCCAGCCTCATTGTACACATCCCTCATTTGTGGCTGTGCACAACCCTCACTCACCACAGCTCATCCTCAGAGACTTGTCATAACTTCTGCCCTAGATCACACCATGATGCTATTTCAAAAGGGGGCGTCACCCTATACAAGAACACTCTTCGATGCACACAATATTTGATCACAGACAAACACAGGTGGTCAGTTGACAATACCTTTTCTATCAACAAAAAGTGCTTCACAACTCTATAGATCAATTACTAGAGAACAGGACATTTTTACGCCTCTTGCTTCAACCTGGACATGAATTCTGCTTCCTATAGCAACCAGATATACAAATACAATTAATATTTATATACCGCTTTTCAACAAAAGTTCCCAAAGCAGTTTACATAGATGTAAATAAATAAATACAATGGCTCCCTGTCCCCAAAGGGCTCACAATCCAAAAAAGAAATGTTAAGATAGACACAAGCAACAGCCCCTGGAGGGAAACTGTGCTAGGGATGGACAGGGCCAGTTGCTTGCCCCCTGCTAGATAAAGAGAATCGCCACTTTAAAAAGGTACCTCTTTACTCAGGTGAGGCAAGAAGTTAGGCATAGGCTGCTAGGTGAACAGGCAGGTCTCCTAAAAAGAGAAAACACTAACTCCCTTTTCCAGGGCTACACTTCTGTGCATATGCCTGGGGTAAGATCTGCTGAACTTAATGACGTTTACTTCCAAGGAAACATGCACAGAGGAGAGCAGCTGCCTTCATGTGCTGCACCCCCTCCAAAGCATCTGGTTGGCCACTGTGGAAACAGGATGCTAGACAAGATGGACCTTTGGTATGATCTTGCCAGGCTCTTCTTCTTTATTTATTTGTCAAATTTGTACACTGCCCCAAACTCCCATCTGTGGGCAGTTAACAACAACATAAAACAAGTTAAAACATACACACAAATCTCAAAACAATTAAGGCAAGCTAAAAATTAAAAACAGGCAAAAACCTAAAATTTAAAAAGCTTGGCTGAAGAGGGAGGTTTTCAAGTGCTTTTTAAAAATTGCCAGAGATGGGGAGGATCATATTTCAGTAGGGAGCGCATTCCACAGTCTTGGGGCAGCAACTGAGAAGGCCCGTTGCTGTGTGGCCGCAAGCCAAGCTAGTGGCAACTGGAGACGGACCTCTCCAGACGACCTCAATGGGCATTGGGAATCATAATGAAGACAACGTTCTCTTAAATACCCAGGGCCTAAGCCATTTAGGGCTTTATAGGTTATAACCAGCACATTGTATTTTGCCCGGAAACCTATTGGCAGCCAGTGTAGTTCTATCAACAAAGGAGTACCGTGGTCTCTCCAAGATGACCCAGAGACCAACCTGGCTGCTGCATTCTGTACCAACTGGAGTTTCTAGACTACATACAAAGGCAGCCCCACATAGAGCGCATTGCAGAAGTCAAGTCTGGAGGTTACCAACATATGTACCACTGTTTTGAGGCCATTCATCTCAAGAAATGGGTGCAGCTGGCATATCAGCCAAAGCTGGTAGAAAGCACCTCTGGCCACTGCCTCAACCTGGGACACCAGGAAGAGGTGTGGATCCAGAAGCACTCCTGGACTGTGTACTTGTTCCTTTTGGATAAGTGTGACCTCATCTAGAACAGGCAGATCAAGATCGTCTCTGGAGTTCTGACCCCACACAATATGTACCTCCATCTTAACTGGATTCAGTCTCATTTTATGCTCCCTCATCCAGCCTATTACTGCTTCCAGGCAGGCATTAAGGGAGGTTATGCCATCTCCTGATGATTTTGACATGGAGAAATGGATATGAGTATCATCAGCATACTGATAACACCCTGCACCAAATCCCCTGATGATCTCACCCAGCAGTTTCATGCAGATGTTAAAGAGCATTGGAGACAGTATGGAGCCCTGAGGGACGCCACACATGAGCTCAGATTTTGAAGAGCAACAGTCTCCAATTGACATCATCTGGAATCTGTCCAAGAGGTAGGAGCAGAACCACTGTAAGACAGTGCCTCCCACCCCCAACTCTCTCAGACGTTCCAGAAGGATACTATGGTCAATAATACTGAAAGCCGCCGAGAGATCCAAAAGGAACAACAGAGTCATACTTCCTTTGTCAATTCCCAATTGGAGATCATGCATTAGGCCGACCAAGGCAGGCTCCACCCCATAGCCTTCCCGGAAGCCAGTTTGAAATGGGTCTAGATTATGTTGGATCAAGTAACAGTGTATGCTTTCTTTTCCATCACTGCCCACACCACACAACTACTGCTTCTGCTTTGAATTAACTTTTCTTTTTTGACTATCCTGTATCTTTAGCCAAGCATGGAATTAATTAATTAATTTAACAAGGAAGTTAGTATCTAGTCATGAGTAGTCTCCCTTTCCCCATTATTATGACAGCTTTGCTCAGGCTAAAATAGATGAGGCGTTCTAGCAAACGGCAATCTAGCCTTTCTGCATGTTTGTAACCCAGGGCTGCATAACTTCGGCCCACCAACTGTTTAACACTACAACTCCCATCATCCCCACCACAGTGGCCAATATTCAGGGATGATGGGAGCTGTAATTCAACATCTGCAGGAGGACTGAAGATGTACAGCTGTATTTAAAGGCTGGTTCAGGTCAAGGCTGGTTCAGGTCAAGGAAAAAACACAGAAAGCAGCAGTTTATTATAATGTTATCTTAAATATATCTTTCTATATAAATTAGAATGAAACATTATTCTGCTACAGCAAGTTTCCACTAGAAGTGTAAAGTACCTTATAGTTCTTTAGAACTGACAGCAAGACAAGTGCCTGACAAGTCTCAATGAAACCTGGATGCTGTGGAATGAATGAAAGTTACCTTCTTACTTATAATTAAGGACATTTCAACAAACAATACAAGGAAGATAAATATAGAGGAGGCTTTAAATGTGCCTGTGAAGCTTTTGTTTGGCTTCAATGGATTTCACCGAGAATCAAGAAGACATGGCAATATTTCGCTAGCACAATTTATTTCAGAAATGTTAAAAAAACATTCCCATGGCATTTTCACAGCACAAGTGCGATCTCTCAGCTCCCAGACAGATTTTCAGTTCCTTAATTTATTTTTAACTAACAGGAGTTTATAGCTATCCTCTACCACAATGACATGGCTTGCAAAACAGTTATGTATTAGAGATTAAGTGCATGATCCCTTTGGTTAGACCATCAGTAACCAAGTCAAATACTTCTACAGAGTTACCACACACACATCTAGCATCACCTGACCATTAGTACTGCAAAGGGATTCTCCAGTAGTCATAGGTCAGAACGCTTACTAAGTACAATGACAGAAGCAAAATTTCAAAAAGGCATATGCTGTTGAAATACAGGAACTAGACTGAAAAATTTGCAGAGTCACGGTACAGTCTTAAGGAATTGCAATTTGACACACTGCTCAAGGACATGCTTATTAGAGAAATGAAACTAAACCCACATCCTCACTACGCAATTAGGGGGGAAACACTGCAATGGCAAAAGGCCATGAAATTGCAAGTGTTGAACATTTCCCTTTGGTGTTTAGCCTCTACTCAGCATCACAACTTACCTCAAATTGCTAAGAAATTAGCTTATTGGAATATCACTTGATAGAACATTACTATCACAACATGATCAGTTCATGCTTCACTTTAACCAAACCAATTTTCAGTGTCATACAGACAACCATAGACCGAAGAAGAAAGAGGCGCGCTGCTGCAAGGCACTCTACAACACCCACTCTGCTTGCGGATGTGGTCTGCTCCATGCCTCCTAAGCTCTGTGTGATTGCAGTTGCCACACCACTACCACTGAGAACAATGGGAGCAGCGTGGCAACTGCGTATATGCAATACTTTGTAGGCACAGAGCAACCTACCTCCATAGCAGCACAGCTTTAGAATTCAGAGTGCCTCACACAGCAGTGTGCCTCTCCCTTCAGTCTAGGACTCTCTGTGTGGTATGTCAGTTAATTACTTAAAGAGACTGAACAAGATTTTCTATTTATTCTGCACCACATCACGCAGTTACCAAAGCAATTCCACCTTCTCAAATACTGTAATTTCCACTGTTTTTTTGGTTTAAGAATACAAGCTTTAAAACCCCTTTCTGTCTCAGATTTGTTCTTCTCACCTTCCTGCTTTCAGCATAGACCCACTCCAGCACCATTTGTGGGCAGTCAAATGGAATCCTAGTGGACTACCTTCATCAAAAGCTACTTCCAGAAATATGTAACATTGAAACCCTTCATTATTTGCCTATATGCTATGTCATTATTGTGCATTATTGTTCTTTAAGAAGTAGTTCCAACTACATTTATATATTTGCATTTTAGAGTTACAAGAGAAGCCATGACAAATATGTCACGTTAGATCTGAAATCACATGCGTTATATTGGTGAGGGAGAGACAGAATAGGGCACTGATGAGCAGGAAGAAGGTGAAATGGAGGGTTGGAACAGTTTTGTCAGAACAATCCTCCGAGGCTGTTCTCACACGCAGCCTAACCCAGGCTGCGCTTGAGAACTGCCACCTAGCCCCACTTTCAAACCAGGCTCAAACCAAGGTTAAGGGAGTGGGCAATCCTTTAACCCGAGCTAACCGCTTGTGTGTTCGCTGGGGCTATGTTTAGTGTCAGTGGACATAGAGATGGGGGCCTAGAGCGCTCGTCTCTCAGGGGAATACCGTGCAGCACAGGGTATTGTGGGATTCACGGAGGCTGGGACAGCGAGTCCAGGCCTCAGACCAATCTGTCCTGGTCTGCGCTTCATGGAGCAGGGCTGATTGTGTAGGAGCACACTCCATGCTCCTACCAAGGACCCAATGATCATCTGGGGTGGAAGGCAAGGTTTCGGAAGCCTTCCCCCTGCCTGGCTGCCTGGGGGGTCGTGTTAAGGGCCCCTCTTTGGTTTTTTTTCAGTACAGTATATTATGTTGCTTTCACAAAGTCTCTCTCTGTCTTGGTTTGCTTGTTTTTGTTCTTAGGACATTTTCTCCCCCGCCCCGCCCCCCTTTTTTTAACATAGCCTGTGTCTTCTGTAACTGTTAACACCAACTATCAACTGTTTTTCTTGCTCCTTCCCTTGCTCCTCTTATCCCATTTCTTTCTCTCACTCTCATCTCCCCAATTTCCACTCTTATTGGCTGTGTCCTGTTGACTGACAGAAGGAGAACCACCTCCTTCTGTAACCTTCATCTAAACATTCTGCACCTGCAAAGCATGTGGGCTCTCTGCTTTTGTGGGGCTACTTTTTGATTCTGTAAAGTGGAAAGATCTGGGATCCCCCCCCCGCACGCACACACACAAAAGCAAAAAACCCTAGCATTTTGGGACATGCCTTCTGATCCCTCCCAAATGCCCCTTCCCACTCTTAACAAGAGCTTGTGGAGATACTGTGACTATTCACATGCTCGGTTAGCAGTTAGCAATATATTAGTAGATAGAAATATTGGCAGTGCACCCTTGGCACATAACCAAGTAGCATGGCCAACCAAGCATGCAGTCAGAGCTGAGCTACATTTATCACAGAAGTAACCACATGCAAGCTGGGCTCTGAAGCCTATTGAGAATTTTCCCAAAAGCAGACAGAGAAAGCTGGAAGGGGCCGTAAACCAACACACAGGAAAGCCAGAAGTGCTGGCTGTGTCCCCATGTTGTTTACCTCATTTCCCTTAAGGACTGGGAAGGGATGGAGGTACAACTAGCTGCTAAAGGAGATATAAAACAAGAATAAACAGCTGCTGGAGATATGTAGCCAGCAGTTCCTGCCTCCCTGTGCTTTTTGCCTATGATCTGCCGGCATTCAGGGTAGTTTTAGAACAGAGCCTGCCTAACATTTTTACGCAACAGATGTAATGTGTAACCATACTGGACTCTCAAAGAAGCACCAGCAGTTTAGTGCTTGGGGGAGGGCCTGGCACAGAGGACTGAGCAGTCTTGCCGTGTGGAAGGAATAGGTCCCTTCGTGAATTAGTTCCATGGAGGTAGTTTACAGAAAAGCTGAATCATCGTCAATGTCAACAGACCACTTTGTCACCAATTGTCGATATCATCAGTGTCACCAACACAAGTGACACCAACATCACAGGCGTAAGGTCAACTAAGACAACAAAGAGTCATTGCTAGTGAAAAATAATGGTGGAAGAAAAAACCTTTCAAATTGTTCTTGTAGCTAGTGTGTACTGAACACATTCGTCGCAGGCCTTTAGGACTTGAATGCATGTCTCTTCTAGCAAGAGTGGCTTGGAAGAATGAGTTCAGGTGTCTCCTTCAGAGCCAAAGAATCTCTTGTGATCCCTGTAGGCTCAACTCTCTCTGGTGAGGAAGGGAGCTAGTACGTAAGATCTGGTGACAGCAATTACTGGGTCCCTTTAGGGAAAAGAGACCTGAAAGAGGTCTTTGCTGCAGCAGGAAGTGCCTAAAGTTAAGCCATTTGAGTACTGCACCAAAGTGCTACTTCTTAAAGATGCATATAACGCGAGGTAACTGCGATTCGTCAGCAGCTAAGCTGAATAATGCCACTGGCTGGATGAACAACACCTTCTCTGTAAATAGTTCCCTCGTATGAACTCTCCTCCCACAGCCTAAGTGTAGCAAAGTTGTGTTCAGTCACTGTTTGGAAAAGCTCCTGCTCTTGCAATGCAGCTCAGTCCTGGAATCCCTCGGAATTGAGATTCCCTTTACATGTTACCATAGGTGCATGAGAGTTGCTTGTCCATTATTATTATATTATTATTTACATTTATATCCCACTCTTCCTCCGAGCAGTGTACATGCTTATTTTTATCCTCACAACAACCATGTGAGGTAGGTTAGGCAGAGAGATACATGACTGCCCAGAGTCGCCCAGTGAGTTTCATGGGTGAATGGGGATTAGAACTCAGGTCTTCCCGGCCCTAGTAGTCCAACACTCTAACCACTACACTATGCTGGCTGGCAGGCATTAGTATCTCCTACACAGCTGGGGCCATGTTTGAATGATTCATCTACATAGGCAGTGGTTGACTGCGCAGGTCTTGACAGTGGATTTGGTACCCCACCAGAAGAGAAGTGCCGATTCTATTAGAAACTTAAATGATCCAAAGTATGTGGTTGGTCATTTAAATATTATCCTGGTCATGAGGGAGCCAGTCATGGAAAAGTGACCCCACCACCACCATAGAGACATATAGAGTAAAGGGTCCTTGATGGTCTGGTGATAGTAATGATATCAACAGTTGGTGACACTGTGCTGCTGGTGACACCAACTGTCTCTGAAGGAAACACCTGAACTCATTCTTCCAAGCCACTCTTGCTAGAAGAGACATTCATGTAAGTCCCAAAGGCCTGAGACTAATGTGTCAGTATACACTAGCTACTACAACAATTGGAGAGGTTTTTTCTTTGTTGTCTTAGCTAACCTTTCTCCTAGCTATGCCAGTTGCATGATACATAATGAAATAATTAACCAAGTCTCAGAGATTACTTAAATACATTGATGCTGATATTCCATTCCCACAGGTTTTAAGGGGAACCCAAGTTAACTAATTATAAATCTATTTTTTTTTCCACACACTGAGAAGTATGATAAAGAACAAGTTAAGCCAAGACAGGTGCCAAGACTGGGGCCTCCCCCTTACTTCGGCTCCATAAGGACTGTTTTAGCCTAGAAGACCCAACCATTATTTTAAGACAGATAAACTTCACAAAATCATTAACTGTCAAGTCAGCAAGAAGTCCACTCAAATTATCAATCACTGAAAAGGGATTCTGGCAGCTATGCACTCAGAATGTACATACAATCACACTTGAACGATGGAAACAGCTAAACTAAAAACAACCAAAAGATGCATTCAGCCTTGTAATCAAAGGAGCCAGGCTCGGTCAAAATAGTCTCTATCACAGAATCTTACACACATCCAGACCTACTATTTTGTCAAAGACTTGCAGTTCACTGATATGAATTCAAAAGGTAGATATGCATGCTCTTTGGCAAGTAAACAATTTCTCAGGGGAACCAATAGGGAAGTAAGGGAATGAGCAGATAATCCCAGTTTTATTAGAGTCTACTTTAAAGCCTTCAAGAGAGTGCCCTAAGGAAGTGTGAAGAACTCAAACTTGTTTTGTGGGAGAGCATTTAATATTTCATATTTTAATCACAGCTATCATTTTCATCAGAGATCGCAAGAGCACATTCATTCATTAAGCAACAGTTTATTTGCTTACCAAAAAAAGATAAAGTGAGGCAGGAACATTCCCTCAAGGGGCCTGCAGTGGCAAAAGATAACACACCAGCAGCCACACAAAGCCAAATCTGAAGAACAAAATTAAGGTTGAAAACAACGGGCCAATATTGCCCCGAGCAAAGTCATTTGAGGGGGGAAAGGATACATGAAATTATTTTGATAATTCAATACCAATTGAGATTGTTGAGCCCTTTTAAGTTTTAGGACCAGAGGAAAACATTTTCTCCACATAATAAATAAAAACTTGCAACACAGACCCTAAAAGTTGCAGCTGATGGGTTAAGAATTAAGATAAGATGCTGTCACTTGAGATTTGTTGGTTTGTGATATTTTAAACTGAAATTTAGTTACCATCTGAAATCAATTGAATTGGCAATATTGTTAGCAATAAAAATGCTGTGCCTGTTACATATTTAAAGACTGTTTTACATCCCTCCTCCTGGTATGGGTGGATTCAAACTGCATTATTAAAATGAAGTTTTTCTTTAAAAAGGAAAGGCTTATACTTTAATACAAAGGGTAGTTGAGGTGTAATGTAGGCTGGCTAAATTATGCATAAAGGAGGCTGGCACACTCAATTACTGCTAATGTATAGTTATTTGAAATGGTTCTATAACATTTTAGCAGCATATGCTTTTTTAAAAGGTCTGGTTGGACAATATTCAAAAATAAAGCTGCAGTGCTACCAATGCCTTTGCCTTACATGCAATTATGCCCCGTCCCCTGGCCCTGCTTTCAAATCAATATGGCTCAGGTCCAACTGAGAGAGTTTAGGATTGGCTTGCCACACACGTCTCCTTGCACAGGCGACTTCAATATTTGTTGAACATTGCAACATCTTATGGCATCCCACCGAAGCAGCAACTAGAATTCTTGCATTTAGAGTGTAACAGCATTCCATAAAACACTGTAAGATTGATTTAGTAAAACAATCCTCATTTAAGGTGGCGTTAATTTCAACCAAAGGTTTGTAGACGGCAGTTCAATTTTAGCTCAACTACTCCCTCTACAGAAAATATTGCATCATAACACATCAGGAAAATGTTTGGAGATCCTCTGGGAGTCCTCTAATAAGATACATGTGCTCCAGTGAAGCAAAGCTATTAAGATTGTAGGTGTTCCTCTCTTCCTAAATTACATTTGAAACCACTGAGACATAAAAAGATGAGCAGATAGATTTTCCAGAGTCTTACACACAGTACTTAATGAAAACATTTTGGATAATGTATTACAGAGGATATCGTGTACAAAAAACAAAATCTCTATTTCCATTTGATACCAAACACATCATCATCCAAACTGGCACCGATTTATCTTTTGAAACCTATTACAATGAATAGTTTTGTTTTTCCATGGTCCCTTCACTGTTTTGGCAACAGTAAAATATTCAAAGAGAAGCATTCCTAGTCAACCGTTTTGGAAGTGAAATATATCTGCTTCAAAAGGAGGAGAACAGAGCAAACAGTTCTTCTGAGGAAAAATAAGTAGAATTATAAATATCCATGCCTAGAAACCACTACCTTCCTTCAAAGGCTTACAGCTGGATTTTTACATTTCAGTGAAACGTTATGTAGGCTTCATTTGCTGTTTCATTAATTAGTCCAAGGTATTCACGAACATAATGATGAAATTTGTTCCAATTTCTCCTTCCAAAAAACCCCACCAAAAAAACAAAACTAACCCAAGAATTTGTTTTCATTATAAGAACAGCAAAACTACATATATCTGTATGTTTACTTCTCTTATGCTGCAGAAGCCATGTTGACTACATATTTATTTGTGTGGTAATAATATGGCCTCTAGAGGAAGCCATTGTTTTGCTAAACTATCTTGATGTCACTGTCAAAGCTGAGCGCCAAAATAAATGGAGAGGATGACTATGAATGTCTGAATGTCTGCTTTGTATGACTAGTCCACACAAGATTGCTGATCACCAACCATAACAATTTCTGGACTCCCAATACAGTACAGAAACTTTACCCACTTATTTACTTTGGCATGTGCACGTCTGTTAAGGAAATCAGGAGGATTCAAATTATGAAGCTAATAGCCCTTCTTATTACTGTTGCTCTCATCACATGAGCTGAGTATACTGTGTATGAGTCAGTGGTCTACAGACCACAAAGTGGTTTGGAAGTTCATGGCAGAATTAGCTGTGCACTGCTGGGGACCCAGACTGGCAGCAACATCTATCTCCCTGTGCATTCCTTGGTGGAAATTAAACGCAGTAGTCCATGAACAACACTGAATGTTGACAGAAGCTCACTGGACTGTTATGTTCTCCAGAGAAAGTGGTGGACGCTCACAGTATCAGGACTATGCACAGAAAACATTACTCATTCTAATCGGTCATGCAAAGGTATGTTGTTAGACTAAGCTGGCGGAAGGCTTTTTTGCACTTTAAAGCAACACATACATTTGAGGCCCCTAGACTCTCAATCTGTTAAATCAATTACTAAGCAGTTATAAAGAAATCCAGTCACCCCACCGGAGCTGGGGAGGAGAGATGTCTCACCCTATTAACCCACTCCTCGGGACCTTGTCCCAAAGGATTGCTCAGAGATTATATACATGGTTCAAAACCCTCCGGGCACTCTATAAATGCAACTGGGGAGACATTCACAATCATTTAATGAGGATTAGCTACCCCCATAATACCTTTCAACCACACAGGATAGTGAAAGTGTGATTAAGGAGGAAAAGAGCATTTTCCAAGACCGCCAGCATGAAGTGGAGATACTAATCTATGTCACTGACTGAGAGTACAAAGCCAAGCGATGGGTGTTATTGATCAAGGGTGCAATACTATATGCATAGCGCAGGCTTCTCAGGAGAACATCAAGCTTCTTTCTGTAACAGAATAATTCTACAAGAATCATCAGCTGCACACTTCATGCATCTGGTGAACTAGACCGCCACCTACAAAACCCATGCTGTAATCAACTGTTATCAATGTCAAAGATGCCACAGCACTTTGTCTTATTGCTTTCCTGACAAACATGGCTACTCTTTTTGAAACTTGAAAATAGGGATTTGCACGAATTGAGTTTCATGCACAGGCTGGGCACCGAACCGATTCGGGCAAGCGCCGAACCGGTTCAGTGCTGCTGGTGTGTGTGCGCGGTGGGGGGGGGGAGCAGCAAGCAACACCTTTAAAAGAGAGTACAGCAGGCCCATACCTGCTCTCTACTCCATGCAGCTTCCTGCTGCAGTGGCACCCACCCCACCCCCCACAATGACCCATGCACGGCAGCACCACACACATGGCCTTTCTGTTTAATGAATGCCAAGTAACAGGTGCTCCTGAAGTTACATGGAAATGATGGAAGGAAGTGCTACCACCACCACCACCACCAGCAGCAGCATGCTTCTGAAAGGAAAAGCTAAAAGTGTGCCATTTGCATAAATACAACCCTAACTTTCAACTCAATGGCAGGCTGCAATAATACTGTCTGCCATACCTTTAAAAGTTGCCAAAAAAAAAAGAAAAAAAGATTGAACTACTTTACTAATGGCTGCTTGCAGCTTGACCACCCAAGTTTGGCCCAAGAGTATAATTACTCTCAAGACAACAAAAAACCATGTGTTATCCGATACGAGGTTTGCACAATTGACATGGGAACACTGTACAACAGACTCTTAATTCAAATAATTGAACTTATAATAATTACTCAACCATAGCTTTTTAAAATACATCATCATCTAAAAATGATAAAAACAATAGGTTGAAGAGCTAAAGGTGCCCTTCTGCATGGAAAGTGTGTTCTGCTCACACAACGGCTATTATACACTTTGTGCTTTTCTTTCTGAACTAAAACTAAATCTCCCCACTTGTACAAAAGGAAGACTGATTTTTTTTTCCTGCCTAGATGTGTATTATAGGAGATGGTATTTTCAGGAAGCACAGAGGCTATTCTCATGATGGAGGAGAACCCTGGCTAAGGGAGCCTAGCCCGGTTCTCTCCCATCATGAGAACCACCAAGCTCGCGGGCGAGCCCCGTGGCCATGGTGGCCAACCCACCTAAGAACCCCTCCCCTTAAACCAGGTTAATGGAGCAAGCGCTCCATTAACCTGACTTTCTTGGTTGTGAGACGCTGTGATGCGTCTCTGCACTGCGGCGACTCGCAAGGAGACCCCTGACCGGGAGGCTAAAACAAACCTCAGGGCCTCAGAGGTCTCTCCAGAATGCCCCGCACACTCTCGCAAGGTGTTCTGGGACTTCCAGGGGCCAGGTGGCCCCCAATCCCCCCAGCCCCTACCAACTCCGTGACGGAGCCAGTAATCTGCGGGGCAGCTGATTTGGTGGCCCAGGGCTAAGAGCCTGCTCATCTGCGGGGAGAGCGGGCTAAGCCTATTCTCCCCACAGAAGCCCTCATGGCTTCTTTGTAACTTGTAAACTTTTGAGGCACAAGTTAGCTAACTTGTGAACCGCTTGACCGATGTGAACCAAATTTGCTACAGCTGAATGGACACATAGGGATGCCCCAATGGTGTAGTTTGTGATGATGTCACCCACCCCGATCCAAGATGATGGATGCATAAACCTTTGAGGCACAAGTGCACTAACTTGAGGACTGTCTAACCAATTTGAACCAAATTTGCTACAGCTGAATAGACACACAGGGGCACCTCAATGGTGCAGTTTGTCATGATGACATCCACCCTGATCCAAGATGGTGGACACACGAACATTTGAGGCACAAGAGATCTAACCTTGTGGACCTTGATTTGCACCAAATTTAGTCCATATGTAGAGACAGTGAAAGGAAAGTAGGCTGATTAGTTCTTATTACAACAACTTGTTCAAACTTCTATATCTCAGAAATTTCTCAATGGATCTGCACCAAATTTGGATAGGTAGCAGTGACTGTCACCTAGCTGCTTCTCGACAAAATTTCAGACAGATTGGATGGATGGTTTGAATCTTCTGACTGAGAGAATGTTCAGGGTTTTTAATGGTGGAATACAGCTTTGACATCCCACTGAAACTATACAGCTACAGCACTGCATACAGTATATACTATCACCAGCTTCTTTCTTACAGTGCCCATACTTGTTTCACTGATCTTCAGAGCTTTTTTGCTGCTGCTCTATACATGAACAGCTGACTGGAGCAATGCCAAAATTCCCCATGCTAATCTGCCATTCAACTGGGGTATGTTAGAATCTTAAGGTTGTGCACTTCACTGTAATAAAAGTGTACTAAGCCAATAATCAGTTGCTATTCATGTTCTGGAGAGCAGCTTACCTTAATAACCAATTTGTGTGTGTTCATATCAGTTCTCTTCAATTTCAGGAGGAGCCTAAAGAAAAATGAAAAATAAATTACTATAGGAAAACAGTCAACTTGGAAGCCCAAGCACCAGAAAGCTCACAATCTTGGGGGACAAGCTTTATGTACACGTATGTACATCACCAGTGTTCCCTCTAACAGAGATTCCCAGATGTTGTGGACTACAACTCCCAGAATTCCCAAGCAAAAGCCATTGCAGGTGGGTATTCTGGGAGTTGTAGTCAACAACATATGGGAATCCCCATTAGAGGGAACGCTGTACATCACTCATTTGTCATTACTTGGAAACTCATAGCGAATGGCCAAATTAGTATTTATTTATTTATTCGATTTCTAATTAATTAAAAATTAGCTGTGAGGTGGTAGACATGTGAAGCCTATCCCAACGCTTTGAAAAAAGAAAACCTTTATTGCAGTTGCAAGAGGATCTATATTTGATCAAAGCAGCAGTGAGGGGCTTAATGCTTTCCTCACAAACTGTTTTTCTGATCAGTCCTCCTCCCCCAGCATCTTTCCCAGCCATGGGGAGAAAGAAACAAGGTCCATAAGTATTTCCTCCTGTGGGGACAAAAGTCATTCAGGGGGGGCAATTATTTACAGATGGCTGTTCTGATCAAATTCAAAGTCCTCCCATGACTGTACACACACTACACCTGATCTTAGCCAAAAGGCTGAGAAGCCCATGACTGTATGTTACTTGTATGCTTTGAATACAAGAAGCTGCCTTACACTGCATCACCAGACTGGAAGCAGCTCTCCTGGGTTTTAGGCAGGAGACTTCCCCAGCCCTAACTGGAGATGCCAGAGATGGAACCTGGGACCTTCTACATGCAAGGCAGGTGCCCTACCGCTGAGTTACAACCCCTCCCCATCAGGATGGCATACACTAGGCCAGGGCTACTCAACTTCAGCCCTCCACCTATGTTTGAACTACAGCTCCCAGCATTCCCAGCCACAATGACCAATAGTCAGAGATGATGGGAATTGTAGGCCAACATCCGCAGGAGGGCCGAAGTTGAGTAGTCCTGTACCAGACCTCCTTCTCAGCCTCCTCTGCACCACTAACACTCCCACCTAGAGTAATACAATGATTCTTATGCAATTGTAGCACATTACATTGTGGAGTAATAGCAGGAAAGAGGGCATGTCCTCAACTCCTGCCTGTGGCGTCCAGCGGCATCTGGTGGTCCACTGTGCGAAACAGGATGCTGGACTAGATGGGCATTCTTGGGCCTGATCCAGCAGGGCTGTTCTTATGTTCTTATGCAAAATGTTGGGGTACAGCAAGACAGACAAATCATCATTTGAATTGATGCCCACTATGCAAAGCCATTCCTGGGAGGGAGGCAATCGAGCTGAGCCCCATGCCATAGCCCTGCCATCCCAGCATGGCATCATTGCTCCCTCAGGCACCACACAGCATGCCATTCTGAGTTGCACACTTGTTGGCCATTTGCGTGGTGACACAGCATGGGGCACAGGGAGGAACGTTGCACTTTTGGAGAGAGCAGGAGAAGAGGGGCGGGGGCTGGCAGATAGGCAGCATCTTCCCTGCCTCTTAAAGTTACACACACACACCCCGGTGTTCAAACCAGTTCGGACACTGGTCGGCCCAACTGGTTTGGCGTTCCAGAAAAGGAGTGCTGGACCGGTTTCATGCACTTCCCTACAATGTATGAAAATGTGAAGTGGACTATTTTTATGGTTGTTATTTTTGTTTTTTTTTAAATAGAGAAGACAATCCTAGATTGACTGACTTCCAAACAGTCTATAATACTACATAAGTATTTCGCTTCTCTTCAGACTCCCTAGACACTGCCCCCAAAACGTGCTTCAGGCTAGGGAAAACACACAGGCCACATTCATCAGACAAACCAAAATGCTCTCTACATTCCTCAAGCCATGGGAAAAACAGAGCAGATCCGTTTATTACTTATCTTTGCACTTCGGCACTTAAGACTCTGACATAAGGGATAATGCATAATTAAAAGCAAATGTTTTCTGAATTCAAAGTAAAACAGGACAGGATAAAAGGTTGGTGAGTAAAGCAGTAGAGTAAGGAGCAAGAAGGGAGAGCTCCATGGTCAGGAGGGAGCTTAACTGCCACAATAACTCTTCTGACAGAACTGCTACAGAGAATTTAGGCAAAGACCAATAAATAAAGTTGTACATAGGACCCAACAAGAACATCATGAAATAGGACCTGAAGAAATAGTTCTAAATGACTGAAGAAATTTGTTTAGTCAGGTACAATTCTAGGACAACCAGTGCCAGTGCAAGGGTTGGTGGCACCCCAGGGGAAGCCTGGCTGTTGAGCCCCCACCCCTTTGCCCACAGGAGAGGTCCAGGGGCGTAACTACCATTAGGCAAGGGGAGGCGGCTGCCTGGGGGCCCCCCACGCCTCGAGGGGCCCCCCAGAGGCAAGTCACATGAGGCAAGTCACATGACTATATATTGTGAAGTGTGTGTGTGCATCTGCGAGGGGCCCATTTTAAAATTTTGTCTCTGGGCCCACTCCAGCCTTGTTACGCCCCTGGAGAGGTCCCTCCTGGTGGGTGGGCAGTCCCTGTCACCTGGCCGCCCACTTGCTCTCCTGGCTGCCTCCGCCTGCCGCTCCTGGGCAGCCAGCCGGCCGCAGCACGTTATAATGACAGGAGCGGCAGGTGGAGGCGGTGAGGAGAGCAAGAGGGCAGCCAGGCAGGCAACAGGGATGGGGAACACCCGCTCACTCACCTGCCCACTCCAACGGATGGAATGTCAGTGCCCCTCCCTGCTTGGCCCCCTAGGCAACAACTTAGTTTGCATAGTGGGCAGGCCAGCCCCAAGACAACCCATCGTGAGTGAGTGTGAGTGTAATCCACAGCCCCAGATAAACAGAATATGAAACAGGGAGAAGCAGAGTTATAGTCTGTTGACCCTGTATCCAAAGTCTTGTTTTCTCAACCTGCACCTGGACTGCACCACTTCAGAATGTAGGTGGAGAGGCTCACAGGACTGAATGCTCCTCTACACACACCCATGAATACCCACCGCTGAACATAGAACACTGGCATACCAGGGAGAAAGCTAGGTTACAACTCTCCCCGCTTAACTCTCCCCCATTTCTGCACGCAGGAACCATTTTTGTATGGAGAAAGCTAGCGTGTTGGGGGAAAGAGTTGTAGCCTAGCATTCTCCCTGGCATGCTAGTGTTCTATGTACAGGAGTGTGTGCATGAGAGAGTGTATATATGTATTAAAGGGGCACGAGAGGGCCCCTTTAATTAAATGAGTAGCATAAAAAAGTTACTCCATTATAAGCCTTAAAAGTATATTGCTTATAAATAGAACAACTGTTGAGCTAATAGCTTGAAACATGATGTGTGTGAACTACTTGATGAGGCCTACAAATGTGCCTAATTTCAAGGAGATCTGATCAAAGTTGCCACAGCTTCAGCAAAAGTGGTGGAAACTGACGCTTTGGTGTACAGTACAGATTTCAAATTTTGATAAGAACTAGGCCCAAATAGTATGTGTTTGCCATAGCCCCTTAAGTTAAATATGATTAACTTTGGCTCTGATCTGGCCAAATTCTTACAAAATTGCATACATTTGGGACCCTCAGACAATATTTAAGCCTTTTGCTATGTATCTCCTGCTAGAGATGCAAAATGTCTAGAAATTTTCAAGCCATGAAAACAGGGCTAGACAAATCCCAGGTGCCAGGAAGCCATGTTGTCTAGAAATTTAATTATGGCACCAAAACTGTGATGTTCAGAGGCAGAGTTATTTAATAAAATATTCCTCACAGGCAGACCTGTTTCTGTTCTAAGGGTGTTACATTTAAAGATAATAAAGAGAAGCTCATTTACCCTCTGCTCCACAATGTTTCTCACCAAGTCCAGTAATTTTATCAACTGTCCATTGTCTCGCTCCTAAATATTTTGGCTGGCTCCAAGACCCAAAGAAAATTTGTCAAGGCCTGTATGAGGGAATTCTTTTTTAATTAATGTTGGAAAAAATTGAAATTATATAATACTAATTTCTGTACCATATTTTAAAAGCTGTTTTAAAGTTACATAATGAACAGCGGGGAAATGCTTGACTAACAAGCAGAAGGTTGCCGGTTCAAATCCCCGCTGATACTATGTCAGGCAGCAGCAATATAGGAAGATGCTGAAAGGCATCATCTCAAGCTGCGTGGGAGGAGGCAATGGTAAACCCCTCCTGTATTCTACCAGAGGAAACCACAGGGCTCTGTGGGCGCCAGGAGTCGAAATCGACTTGATGGCACACTTTACCATTAATGAACTATGTACAGCTTAGATTGGCAGATCAGATTTTCCTTTTTAAAACTAGAACTAAGGAATCTATATTTTTAAATGTCTTACATTTAAGACATTTAATATATACTAAACAATAGGAAGTTCCCAACATATAAATGCATTGTGTTCCAAAAATCCGCTTGTAAGTTGCATGTTCATAACTCAGAACACACATTGTTCCCATGAGCAACAATCTGCATGTGTGGGTTGGCATTTGTAAGTAGGGGACTTCCTTAATGTAATATGTTATGGAGCTTTGTTTGTACAAATAGATGTTTGTAAGTCAGACATTTGTAACTCGAGGAGTGCCTGTATATTAAACAGTAATTACAGATCTATGTAGTACCTGTAATATGCGGTTTATGTACTTCTACCTATGCATCTTCCTAGGCTTCCGTTGGGCCACTGTGTGAAACAGGATGCTGGATTACATAAGCCTTGAGCCTGATCCAGCAGAGCTGTCCTTATGTTCTTATCTTAGTGCCAAGAAGGGATGGGAGCAGGAGGAAATGGATTCCAAGCTATCCAGTTTAAATGTTCATGTTTCTCCTGAAACTTCGCTACCCACAACAAGCCTTTTGCAGCATATGCCTCCCTTCACTTTGTTTTAACTCCCTCCACCCAAGCAAGCAGGGCAGCAGGCTGCTTGTTTTCCTGTAGGAGGGTAAAACATGGCTTTTCAGTTCTTTAAGGTGAGAGAATATCTCCAAGATCAACAGGGGCCTAATCAGGGGAACAGAATAACCACGATGCTCCAGAGCAAAGAGGAAGGCTGGCCGAAAGAAAGCAGGCAACAATTCACAAGCAAAGAAGGCCCCTAGGAAAGCTCTAGGTCTGTGTCTGTGCATCCTGTAAGGGGCAAAGGCCAAAATGCCTCTGGGATTTGAGTGTTATCTATAACTCTATACTGTGCAGAATTAGAATTGTATACAGTAATTATTTAATATTTTTCAATGTCTTACATAAAATATTTTTGGAAGAAATTGAAGACCACACTTTTTATACAGGTTTTTGGCCAATGGATGGGCCCCAACTCTCTTTTGAACATGTTTTGTTTTATTTTATCAGGGTTTTTTTTAAATTGAAGCTTTGTTGTTGTTTTTACCTTGTTGTTCACCGTCCTGGGGTCTTAGGACAAGGGCGGCATAAAAATATAAATAATGAATAAAAACATCTTCATATGACATGGTTCTTAGCATTACGAAAGAGCAATGAGCAAGAAGAGGTAGAAATATTTTTAAACCATGCATCATTCTAAGAGACAACCATTTTTCAATTCCTAGACTTGTGTCGGGGGAGGGCAGGGAAACAAAGACAAGTTTCCCTCCGAGCATTCACATAGCTTTATCTTGCACTCCTGTCATGTGTCACAGCATCATAAGACAGCATCATAGCACAGTTTCATGAAAACAAGATTGTTAAAATGTCTGAGAAGAAGACAGTCTCCTACTCTGCTGCACACTAGAGAGCAGCCACGCCATCCAATGGCTGAGTCAAGTTGCCCTCAAGTTCACTAAGAGCTACTCCAATCTTCTTGTTGCTGTGCCCATCAAGTCGGTGTCGACTCCTGGCGACCACAGAGCCCTGTGGTTTTCTTTGGTAGAATACAGGAGGGGGTTTACCATTGCCATCTCCCACGTAGGATGAGATGATGCCTTTCAGCACCTTCCTATATTGCTGCTGCCCAATACAGGAAACATACCAGCGAGGATTCAAACCAGCAACCTCTTGCTCTCTAGGCAAGTCATTTCCCACAGTGCCGTTGGGTGGACTACTCCAATCTTGCTTATGCTCAAATGCACAGAAGTTAATCAAAGGGCTGGAACAACCTACAAAACAATCATGCCCTCTCTCGATCATAAAGCAGATTGATCCTTTATGCTTGTCACAGATCTGTTTGTCACAGATTAAACCACAAATCCAGATCAAGGGGCTTGCAGAACTGAAGCCTTTACATTACTCAAACTAGTGAGTCAAGTCACATGCTAGGGCAGAAGGCGCACACACAACCCCTAACTAAAAGGGTCACACTTCAATTTGACACGGGGGAACAATTTCTTCTCTAATCTGAATGCAGCAACAAGGAGAGGTATTGATCAACAGCCAACTATCAGGTCTCTTCAGAGCACTTTTTCTTCACACCTTGAACATGTTCCACACCTCAAAACCATAAATATTTCACAACTTAACCTCAGAATAATGTTGTTCATGCTGGGGTTTTTACATCATTTCTGAAATGTGATAAGCAATTTATCTATCACCTAAGTGTTCCTACCTCAGGAATTGCCAGCTACATCTTCAGACTTCAAAAACCATCTGCTTTTCTACAACTAAGTTTCACTTGTATTCGTGTTATCACTCCTGTTGCTGTAATTTGTGGCAAAGTGCATTAATTCTAACTGATTAAGAAACAAGGCATCTATTTCTTGAACTGTATGTATGTATTGGTTTATTTCGGCCTATTTCTTGAACTTGCTGAAGGTAGAAATATAAAACCTAGTTTGTAAAAGGAGTGGGGCTATCACCAACAAAGAAATTTTAACTGATAAACCTTATAAGATTTAACAAATTCATTCAAATTAATCAATCTGCATATAAATAAAAATTGTTCTGAAGCAAAAAGCATTCTTTGTTTTTAGAAGATTCACAAGACTACTACTAGAATTTTTTATATACCGCTCTTCAAACAAAGTTCTCAAAGCGGCTTACATACAAAAATAAATAATATACAAATAAGATGGTCCCCTGTCCCCAAAGGGCTCACAATCTAAAAAGAAACATAAACTTGACACCAGAAACAGCCACTGGAAGGATGCTGTGCTGGGGTCGGATAGGGCAAATTGCTCTCCCTCTGCTAAATATAAGAGAATCACCACTTTAAAAGGTGCTTCTTTGCTCAGATAGCAAGGGTTAACAAGAGAGGCACTCCCTGTTGCGTATGAGAGAGAAGAGGGCATGCCTCTTTTTAGATGGTGCTTCCAATCTACAGTTTTTATAAGTACTTGTATTATAAACATTTTTAAAATGTCTAATCAGACAATGTCTGTTGTCTGGTTAGTCAGTTTTTAATTGAATAATTTAACTCAGTCAACTTAATATTGCAATTCCCAAAACAGCAGGCTATATTCTCTGGCATCTATGGTGTAGCTTGTTAGATTTCCACTCTCTAATAGAACTGGCATCCCATCTTTTTATCTAAATAGTGCTTTTCATGCCTACAGCCCCAAGAATTTTATTTTGCCCTCACTATCATCATCCTTCTCAAATGCTCTTTATCCTCTATTAGCACAGGAAGAGGCCTGCTGCCCACAAGAAAACTCATTCCGCACACAGATGAAAACAAGTTGTTCAAGTAAGAACTAATCAGCCTACTTTCCTTTCACTGTCCACCTTAAGTACCGCAGGGGGAAATGCTTGACTAACAAACAGAAGGTTGCCAGTTCAAATCCCAGCTGGTACTATATCAGGCAGCAACAATATAGGAAAGATGCTGAAAGGCATCATCTCATACTGCGCAGGAGGCGGCAATGGTAAACCCCTCCTGTATTATACCAAAGAAAACCACAGTGCTCTGTAGGCACCAGGAGTCAAAATCGACTTGACAGCACACTTTACCTTACCTTACATCTGGATTAAATTTGGTGCAAATTGAGATCCACAAGTTAGACCTCTTGTGCCTCAAATGTTCATGTGTCCACCATCTTGAATCGGGGTGGATGTCATCATGACAAACTGCACCACTGAGGTGTCCCTGTGTGTCACTCACTACAGTTGTTCCAAATTTGGTTCAAATCGGTTAGACAGTCCTCAAGTTAGTGCACTTATGCATCCACCATCTTGGATCGGGGTGGGCGACATCATCATGAACTATACCATTGGGGCATCCCTATGTGCCCATTCAGCTGTAGCAAATTTGGTTCAAATCAGTTAAGCGATGCACAAGTGAGCTCACTTGGGCCTCGAAAGTTTATGGTTCTGCCATCTTGAATCAGGGTGGATGACATAATCACAAACTACACCACTGAGGTGTCCCTGTGTGTCACTCACTACCACTGTACCTGATTTGGTTAAAATTAGTTAGACAGTCCACAAATTAGCCCACTTGTGCCTCAAACATTCATGTGTCCGCCATCTTGGATTGGGGTGGATGACATCATCACAAACTATGCCATTGAGGTGTCCTTATGTGTCCCTATACCTGCAGCAAATTTGATTCAAATCAGTTAAGTGGTTCACAAGTTAGCCCACTTGCACCTCATAAGTTTACACGTCCACCATCTTGAATCGGTGTGCATGACATCATCACAAACTACACCATTGCGGAGTCCCTGTGGGTCACTCACTGCAACTGTACCCAATTTAGTTCAAATGGGTTAGGCAGTCCACAAATTAGCTGCTTGTGCTTCAGATATTCATGTAGCCACCATCTTGAATTGAGGTGGATAACATCATCACACACCATGCCCTATGTGTCCCTACAGCTGTACCCGATTTGGTTCATATTGGTCCAGGTGTTGCAAATTTGATTTGGCGGGGGAGTGGGACACATGGAAGCACACACAGAATGCGGGGTGATGTCATAAGCCTACTGGAAAGTAGGCTAGAAATTAGAGAGAACACTGGTTTCAACAGTTAATTTCCCAGTGGTCTGTGCCATTATCACAGCCTCTTTTCTTAGCTAGAACTGAGAAGTGTGACAAATACGATATGCCTTCCAGAGGACATTTCAGAACATCTTTCATCTATAAATAATGTGTTTTATAAACTGCCTCCCACACCATGCCCAATATAAAAATAAAGAAGTAATTCATGAACCACTCAAGTAAAGCACTTACAGCAGTGCAGGGGGGAAATCCCGCCTGCCTGAAATTAGTCACTGGTGCTTAGGAATTTGATTTGCCCCCACTCCCAGTCCTGTGAAGGGCTGCCACCTAAAGATCTGATGCAAAGACAAAAGCATCATAACACGTGGTACATTATCCGAGACTTCAGGATTATTCACAGGCCACAAGACACTTTTAAGTGATTGCATTCAGAAGTATGGGACTAGGTTCTTAAAAACAAGACTGTAAAGCTGTTGTCATGGGAAAGACCTGATACAAATCTAAGTGCATCAAAGTACAAAAGCAGGAACTGCAAGTCCTTATAAAAACCAATTACTTTGAAACTTTAAATTAAAGCCCTACTTGGAGACAAATGTCATCAGGTTGCCTGTGCTAGAAGCACTTTTTTAAAGAGGCTATCTTCCTATGCTGGCTTAGAAATGTAATTATCCACATGCTTGCTTGGCCTGGGTGAGTAGCAGCATCTCCTCCCTCACAGGACAGGAAAGCAAGATGCTGAACTCCATGGTCCAGAGCTCTTTAATCTAATGGCAGGGTCCTGCCAGTAATAAAGAAGCTACTGTAATATGCTGCGGTGCCACTCCTGAGCAAAGAAAAGATGATACAAATGCTAGGAAGCACAGACATGGTGAGCAATAGGGATGTGCATGGAACCGGCTGGCCCAGTTCATTTAGAGTCCAGTTTGCCCAGCACCCCTTCGAACCCCACCCCACCCCCAGAACGGGCCGCGGCAGTGATGACCGAGGCCAGCAGGGGGAGGGGGAACCTTCGCGGACACACACACAAACACCCCCGCAGCTTAGAGGAAGCCCCCCGAAGGGGCTAAAGATTTTTTTTAAAAAAAATTTAAAAATTGCAAACCCCTCTGAATAGATGAGGGCGGGGTTCGGCTCGAGGCCGGACTGAATAAGGGGTGGTTTGGTCCGACCTCGAGCCTTCGAACTGAACTGGCTCAACACTGAACCTTTGAATGTCAAGCTAGATCCGCACATTCCTAGCGGGCAAGGCTGAAAGAGCAAGGGAGAGCCGAGGAGACAGGTAGGTTTTGTGAATATGCAAGTCTTGTGAGTGCCAACTTATATTTTTAAAAGCTGTGGAGCAGCAGGGAAATAACTTGCCTATATCAGGCAGCAGTGAAATAGGAAGATGCTGAAAGGCATCATCTCACAGATGACGAGATGGCAATGGTAAACCCCTCGTGTATTCTAACAAAGACAACCACAGGGCTCTGTGGTTGCCAAGAGTCGACACCGACTCGATGGTCAACACCAACCCAACTCGATGGCGCAACTTTACTTTACCTATTCACAGAGAAACAGAAAGGAAGGAGCCTTATGAAACTGCTTTGAGGTCCCAAGGCAGTGTTCCTCCGTGGGCTCCCAAGCAACCCCAAAGTGTGGCTCCCTGGCAAATTGTTTATTAGGCCTGTGCAAAGCTTTGGCCAAAGCTGAACACGCCACACTGCCCCCTCCCCACCGTACCATGCAGGAGCAACGGTTCCCACCAGTGCTGTGCTTTTCCTAGTGCTGGGGGAGGGGTTGAGTGAATTGGAGCCTTGTGGAGCCCCAGTGACATCAGGGAAAGGTGCTCAAGAAGCGGTGGGAAATATAGCCGTTCCCAGTACTTTCCCTAGTGGGGCTCAACGGGGCTCCATTTATCTTAAAGCTGCCACCACCCAGGTCAGGAAAAGCACAGCACTGCACAGGGTTCAGTGTGGTGGGAAATGGCTCTCACATTCTATCTATCTATCTATCTGCCAAAGTGGTTCTCACTTGAAAAATAGTGAAGATCACTTTCCCAGGGCAAGTGTATATGAATAAGTGTAACGAGACTCGTTACAAGCCCACAAAGTTCAAGAACACACCCTCACACAGAGCAAGTGCAGACCAGCAGAAGAGCGACCCAGAAGATCTTGATTTAGCCCAGGCACCAATAGGCTTGGACAAACAAATCTATAGAATGGGAATTAACACAAGCTTGTTGAGAATAAAGGTGAGTGGTTTTAAAATACCTAGCACATCTTTTAAAATTTTTATAGAAACGATTAACAGTAATAGTAACAGACACATTGGACCAGGCCCTCATCCTGTAAAATCTCTACCAACCCATAATTTTTGCATTGATGCCTGTGGGAACAGAAAGATAACCTGAGTCAGGCTTTGTTATGTCATCCAGCCCTGTTCTGGTTTCTATCATTAGCAAAGCCCCTCTGATTAGGGGTTTTATGGCACAGTGAGAGCTAGAGCATGTTGCACCGAACGCAAGAGCAATTCCACTGAAATCTGGCCAGAGCAGCACTCCACAGACTTTTTTATGCTTCTGTCTTGAACAGCTAAGAGCATGTTCTCACTCATGCAAGCAACCCAAGAATGGCCTTTGCAACTTCAGACTATGGGGGTGGGAACAACATGATGGAATACTCTCCCACATTTAAAAATGAAATGAGAGAAGGCAAAGCTAGGACAATACTCCCTGATATGCTAGCTTTCTATGTGCAGGGATTTTTATTTTTTATGGAGGAGCATAGCATTTTATGTATCCCCACTTGCAGTCTGAAGTAACACAATCCAGACATGGGTAGAAAATCTCAGGGAGGACTAAGCCCTCGATTTCATCTGGAGACGGGCAGCTGATGGCCTCAGAGCATCCTTGTCTCCCATTAGAGATTAAATTATAGAGCACTTACAGTTCACAAGTTCTTTTTCAGGAGGGAATGACTTATAATTGTGCAACAATTTACAACTTGAACCTGACTGATCATTCGAATGTTCTCAAGTTTGTGTTTACATAAACAGGAGGACCTCATTTCTCACGGATCCGGCATCTGCAGTTTCACGTATCTGTAGTCGGGTAACTGGGACCTGAACTAGGTATATGCGAGGAAAAACTGAGGGAAAGGGGGTTAAATCCATGTATCCATGGAAAGGAGGAAGCCAGAAATTTTTGGCTTCCATTTTGTGAATAGGAGTCCATTTGTAGCTCATTTTGTCAAAAAAACCAATTTTTTTTTGTCTAAAAATCGCCAAAAATAAAAATAAAAAATTTGCAGGGAAAAAAAACCAGATTTGGGTGTTTTTGTGGGGCATTGCTTGAGGCCCCCAGACCATTACAGGGTACTTTATTTCACGTTTCCCCGCCTCCAGGAACCCAACCCCTGCGATTACATTAACTTCAATGGTCTGGTATTCGCAGTTTCCTTATCTGTGGCAGTGTCGGAGAACACCACCCCTGCAATTACTGAAGTTTTCCTGTACCCACCTATCTGAGTTGATGGCACCCTGGCCAGAGGTCAGAAAATTCACCTTAAAAGGCAACAGCATTGGGTCCTCATGATCATCCTTCCATCTATTTTGTAAATGACTTCCTCCTTGCACCACATCCCTTCCCTTCCTTACAATGAGGCGGTTCCCACAATCAGCAGGAACCACCAGATGGGGTCGAGCGGGAAGAGCAGGCTTAGCAGACAATCCTGCATTCTGCCCTGGGCGGCCGGATGGGCTGCCCACACGACTGCCGGCTCCGTTACGGAGCCGCAGGGGGCTTGGGAGTTCGGGGGCTGCGCGGACCCAGGAAGAGCGCGCAGGGCATGCTGGAGGGACCCCCGAGCCAAGAGGCTGCTTTTCAGCCTCCCGGTCGGGGGTCTCCTCGTGAGTTGCCGTGGTGTGGAGCCAGGCCGCGGCAGCACACGATCCGTTCACCCCGATTAGCGGAGCACTCACTCCGCTAACCTGGGCTAAGGGGAGGGGTACTTAAGGCAGTTTGCTGCCGGGAGCCACTTGGCTCCCGTGGCAGCACATGTCCGCCAAAAAGCGGACTAGACTCCCTTAGCCCACCCCCCCCTTTTGATGGTCGTGAGAACCACCTCATTGCCTTGTGTCAAAATGCATAGCCGAGTGGTTAGAGTGTTGGACTAGGACAGGGAAGACCCAAATTGGAATCTCCATTCAACCATGAAACTCACTGGGTGACTCTGGGCCAGTCATGTATCTCTCAGCCTAACCTACCTCACAGGGTTGTTGTGAGGATAAACATAGCCATGTTTGAGCTCCTCAGAGGAAAAGCGGGATAGAAATGTAAAAATAAATAAAAATAAATAAAATTTAAAAGCCTGCAGAGAGGACCAGGTTGACTCCTATCTCCATAAAGTGCTTAGCAGGCTTTATCACTTGACAAACAATGAGTGAGGGAGAATGCGATGCTTCAGTGATAGCTGATGATATGCCTACTGCCTTGGAGACAACAACCTCAAGTCCTTCCATACCCCTCTCCTTTCAGTCAGAAAGAATGGGCATTTCTTTATAAGCCATTTCTTTGAGTTGTCCTTATAATACAACAGCAACATCTAGTGTCCACCAGCATTATTACCATAGAAAGAGAGGGCTTCATTGGAGCTTTGCTGTCCGGGCTTCGATTATTCTCCTCGGCTGCCAGCTTTCAAGATTTCCTCGATTTCTTGGTGAAGGTGGTTGTTTTCTGGAGAGTACTTTGCTTTTGGCTCCACTCCTTAGGTAATCCTGTTCTGGTTCCTTTAATACAACCACTTAGCACAGAGCATTCAAAGTGCTTCACGTGCACCATGATGCCCATATTGCGCTGGGGTGGGGGTAGGAAAGTGAAACGAGAAGGAGGGCAGCTTGCCTAAGGCCCCATGGTGGGTTGATGGCTGAGGTGACATTTGAACCAGGGATTGCTTGATTTGTAGCTTATGTCTTATGACTAGGAGACTGAGCTACCAACCAGGAAGCCCCTGCTTCAAATGTCCCTTCTGCCATTAACCTACCAGGGGCCCTTAGGCAAGCTGCCAGCCTCATCTCCCTCTCACCCCAGTGCATACCAGCAACCTGCCTTACAGGGTGTTTTAAGGATTGTGACAAGCCAGTGTATGTGAGGCTTCTCCAAAAATAATAAATCCTCCTACTCATCAGACTGCAAGCCTAGCACAGACAGAATCTTATAGTCCTCTATTAAGGTGGCCAAAGAGAAAGCATTGCTCCTCTAGTGCCAGACACAATGACCTAACTCCTGTGATTCGTTGGAATGTCTACTGTGCAGCCATCTCAGAGGAATGTTTCAAACGACAAATGTTTCCTTGCTGCTGCCTACTGCTCCTTGCCTTCTTTAGCACTGCATCTCTTGCTGCCATACTGGGAAACTATTTGAAAGATGGACCATACGCTTCTGCTATGCTTCTTCAGTAGCTAAAGCTGGGAGGGGAGGGGAGAGGAAGGGGTTCAAGTCCACAACTTGGACCAGCCGCTTTATTATTGTTATAACCCTTAGAGCAATGTAAGGCAAGTTATATTATCATCCCTATATTGCAGATGCAGGGCCAAGGTTAAAAGAGAGTGGTTCACCGACAGTCACCAAAATGAGTTTATGAAGGGGTGAGATTTGAACCAGGGACTTCCTGATTTATAGTTCAGCCCGGCGTCAGCTTTTTATAAACTTGGCAATGTTCCCACTTTCTTCTTCCTCCGGGAAGTGCACACAATTTTATATTGTGGCATTTTGCTCAGATCTCCAGCTCCTAATGCATCCTCTTGATTGCTCTCCCTGCTCTTGCTGAGAGAGGTGACCTAGGCTTAGGGTCTTGTCTGCTGTTTTGTACCAATTCATCTGCTAGTCTGAGCTCCCAAAAGCCTTGTAAGTCAGCAGTTGGATGCAACTTCAAAAAAGGTCTAATGTGGTTTTAGGCTCTATTCACAGAACCTTAGTTTCCAAGTAATCGTTCCACTTATTCCACATTTGTCACATCAGATATCATCTGGAGTACCAGCACCACACTTTAAGAAGGATGTAACCAGATTGGAATGGGTTCAGCCAAGGAGGGCAACAAAAATGTTTTAGAGGCCTGATAAACAAATCTAAAGCAACTGGGAACATTTCACCGGGAGAAAAGGTGGGACCGGGGTCGGGGGGGACAGGGACACAACACACGGTATTCCTGACATACTTGAAGGGCTGTCACACAGGAGAAGCAGCTGACTTGTTCTCTGCCACTCCAGAGGGCAGGAGTGAATCTAATGGGCTTGAGTTACATTAATTTATTATTATTATTTTTTTATTATGATTTCTTGTTTACACAGTCAGACAGGTGTTATTGACTGGTTTGTTTTATCCAGACATCGAGTCCTTCCCAAGGACCTGGGATGCCAGAATTTTATTGTCAATTGTTATAGATATCGTCACAAAATATAGGCTGTTCCCAGTAAAGCTGCTTTTTGTAATTGGCTGATGGTGATTTCTGTGGCCCCTATGGTGTTGAGGTGCTCTCCAAGGTCTTTTGGAACTGCACCCAGGGTGCCAATGACCACTGGGATTATTTTGGTCTTCTTCTGCCACAGCCTTTCAATTTCAATTTGTAGATCTTTGTCTTTGGTGATTTTTTCTATTTCTTTTTCTTCTATTCTGCTATCCCCTGGTATTGCTATGTCGATTATTATTATTATTATTATTACTACTACATTTTATATCCCGCTCTTCCTCTTCCTACATGAAGAGAAGGCTTTGCTCAGTGTTAGGAGGAACTTCTTACAATGAAACCGGTTACCTAGGACCACAATGAGCTCTTCCTTGCTGGAGGTTTTCAAGCACAGCTGGACAGTCCTCTGTTGGGGGTGCTCTAGTCCTGGAATTCCTGCACTGAGCAGGTTGTTGGGCTAGATGGCGTACATAATCAATTCTATGAGTCTAGCCACTCTTTCTGTTAGCACGTGCCTCCCCCCACCCCGAGAATTCAGAGTGGGGTGAGAAATGCCTTCACCTCTGGGCATATACAGAGTAGGGATGTGCATGAAAATCTTCGGCGCCAACGGGGATAGCACTTTAAGGGCGGGGGAGGGTGTACTCACCCCTCCCGCCGCATTTCCCCCGCCGGCACGCTGTTGATTTTAAGCCCCTCGGGGCGGCAGCATTCCTCCCTGCCGCCCCGTTTCCCCCGTCAGCCAGAAGTCGCCGGAAGTCACAAGCACGCATGCGCCCATTGTGCGTGCGAGCACCCTTCTGCCGTGTGCGTGCGCACGCACGACGGGCACATACGCGCTCACGACTTCCGCCTTCATAATGGCCTCCAAAACGTTTTGGGCACAAGCCTAATACTGAGCATCATTCTTTTAAAATATGGGGGGGGGTCAGGGGCTGGGCTTCATACCTGGGTGCCACACCCATGCAGAATCACATCCCATTATAAAATCCTACACATCCATCCAGGCTGCTGGCACTGATTGTTAAAGGGAAGAAGGATGCCGCAGACCCATGTTCATTCGGCATCATTTATGTCTCTGAGATAAGAGTCTGCTTTACATTACACAGACACAAGTGGAGCATAAGTATTTGCTACTGTAAACATAGAGTAAATGTTTTTTGGGAGATGTGTACCTGAGAGCAGTAGGCACTTGCCAGGAAGTTGGTGGCGTGTAGCTTTCACTTTTTGACACACTAGGGTACCTTGGCTATCACGTAATGTACCTACATGTCCTTGAGTTTTTCTGCACAGGGCTTATCGTGCTTTTACACGCTGAGTCTTGGGGTGCGTTCATATGAGGGCAGGATTCAGTACTGAGAGAGCAAGGTGCTGTTCATATAGCAAGCAGAATTATTCTGGTTTTATCTTTATGAATAGAACTTAACTCAGAATATCTGCATCCAAAAATAGTCGCACTTTCTAAAACGCTTTCCTGGGATACTCCGTCATGTGGTAGAATATGATTCTGATATGTGGAAAGACCCCACAGATAAAGTGAATCAAGAGGCAATGGAGGTGTGATTTACAGAGTGTCTGCTGACAAGATAGCACTCTGAGCAGACTTGTTTCCTGTGCCCTGGAATCAACTTCCATTCATTCATTCCTTTTTCTTCTTTTCATGAATGTAAAAAATTCTTCCTTCCTGAAAACCTTGACTCATTTTTTCAAATTATTATTTTTATGGGTCTTGCACAAGGCTGCCACATACCTCTACAAGGTATTTGAACATAGAGATCAATGGAAAATTGGGGGGGGGAATTGTAAGTTGGGAAAGGCAAATCACGGAGCTCTGAAATCAGGCACAGTTCTAGCACAGTATTTATTTATTTCATTTCTGTACCACCCTTCCAAAAGTGGCTCAAGGCGGCTTACATTAAAATAAAACTAAAATCAATTAACTGTTTAAATTAAAAACTGTAAAAACAACATAAAACCATAATTAAAACATTTAAAACAGTTTAAAAACCCTGGAAGGCCAGGCCAAACAGACAGGTTTTAAGGGCTGTCATGAAGGCCAACAATGAACTATGGATTTCTGCCAGGAGTGCATTCTACAGCCGAGGAGCAGCTACAGAGAAGGCCCGCCTCTGAGTTGCTACCAGATGTGCTGGTGGTAACTGGAGATGGACCTCCTCAGATGACCTTAATGTGCTGTGGAGATCGTGTAGAAGAAGGCGCGCTCTAAGATAACTCGGATCCAAGCTGTTCAGGGTTTTAAAGGTAATAACCAGTACTTTGTATTTTTCCCAGAAACATATTGGCAGCCAGTGCAACTGTTTCAAAACAGGCATAATGTGGTCTCTCCAAGTTGCCCAAGAGACCAATCTGGCTGCTGCATTTTGAACTAACTAAAGTTTCCAAACTACGTACAAAGGCAGCCCCGGGTAGAACGCATTGCAATAGTCAAGCCTGGAGGTTACCAGCTGGTGCACCACTGTTTTGAGGTTGTCCTCTTCAAGGAATGGACGCAGCAGTCCAAAAAGCACTCCTGGCCATTTCCTCCACCTGAGATACCAGGGTGAGGCCTGGGTCCAGGACTCCCAAGCTGCATACCTACTTCTTCTGGGGGAGTGCAACCACATCCAGCACAGCAAGCTCTAACTCATCCCTCAAATTCTGAGCCCCTACAATGAGCATCTTGCTTGGATTCAGTTTCAATTTGTTATTCCTCATCCAGCCCATTAATGCCTGTAGGCAGGCATTTAGGGAATGAATGTCATTTCCTGATGATAAAGTTGATAAGGAGTAGTAGATTTGGGTGTCATCAGCATACTGATAACACCCAGCACCAAATCTTCCGATGACCTCACCAGCGGTTTCATGTAGATATTAAAAAGTATTGGTGACAGAATGGAGCCCTGAGGGACTCCATATAACAGTTCCTGTTTTGAGGAGCAACTGTCACCAAGCTATACCATCTGGAATTTACCTGAGAGATAAGAGCAGAACCACTGCAAAGTAGTGCCTCCTATCCCCAACTCCCCCAGGCGATCAAGAAGGATACCATGGTCAATGGTATCGAACGCCGCCAAGAGATCCAAAAGAACCAGCATAGTCACACTCCCTCTGTCAATTCCCAAGTAAAGGTCATCAATCAGGCCGACCAAGGCTATCTCAATCCCATAGCCAGCTCTAAAGCCAGTTTGAAATGGGTCTAGATAATCAGTTTCCTCCAAAACCGCCTGGAGCTGTTTGAGCACCACCCTCTCAATCAACTTGCCCAACCAAGGGAGACTGGAGACTGGCCTATAACTATCCATCACTAAGGGGATAGCAGGATTTTGTCTATTAAATTTGAAGCCAATGGGTCAATCGATTGATATTTAATGAATTTATAAGCAAGGAAAGTGCTTCACCTTTTTTTTAAATTTCCCCGTTGATCTTGCACAAGCCTGCCACCTGGTGGCATGTGCACCACAAAAGTTCACGTGTCCACCATCTCGAATCAGGGTGGATGGCATCATTACAAATTATGACCTTCGGGTGTCCATAAGTGTCCCTACACCTATAGCAAATTTGGTTCAAGTCGGTTAGGTAGTTCACAAGTTAGCCCAATTGCGCCTCAAATGTTCACATGTCTGCCATCTTGAATTGGGGTGGGTGACATCATCAAACTATGCCGTTGAGGTGTCCCTGTGTGTCACTCTCTACAATTGTACCATATTTGGTTCAAACTGGTTATATAGTCCACAAATTAGCTCCATATGCACCTCAAATGTTTACACATCCGCCATCTGAAATCAGGGTGGATGACAACATCACAAACTATGCCATTAAGCCATCCTTATGTGTCCCTACAGCTGTAGCAAATTTCGTTCAAATCAATTAGGTGGTTCACAAATTAGCCCGCTTGCGTCTCAAACATTTATACATCCACCATACTGAATTGGGGTGAATGACATCATCTCAAACTATGCCACTGAAGTGTCTCTATAAGTCCCTACAACTATACCAGATTTATATTGGTCCAGACATTGCGAAGTTGATAGGGACACACACACACACAGCCAGGTGATCTCATAAGCCTACCGGAAAGTAGGCTAAAAAGCCACCCCAAAAAAGGGAAATACCCCCCATCTAAAAAAATTATTTAAAATAAACTGACTGACCCATTGGCTTCAAATTTAGTACACTGTGCCTGCTTTCAGAGCTCCATGGCTAGCCCTTCTCAACTTTCAATTTTTTATAATTTTCCATTAATCTCTATGTGGCGGGGAGGGGACTTGTAGCATGCTAGAGAGACATGTGGCAGCCTAAATTATTGTTTTTAAATGAACCAAACTTTTATGATTTTAAAAAAAAAAAATAGCAAAGGTTTAAAATAATCTAGGGTCTCCACCACACATGTTCACATACCTGCTCCTTCTCTACCTACACATTTGAATAGGAAAGATGAGGTGGGGCACCCACGTCCTCTGCAACCCCAATGGCCAAAAATGAACCAGAAGGATGGCAGGGAGAGCATGCAGTATGAACTATCCCTTAGGCATGTGCCCGAAACGTTTCGGCACTGGGGCGGTATTCGGTGTTTTGGCACCGGCGGGGGTAGTACTTTAAGGGCAGGGGAGGGTGTACTCACCCCCCCCCCCGCGTTTCCCCCATTGGCGCTCTGTAAATTTCAAGCCCCTCAGGGTGGCAGCGTTCCTCCCTGCCGCCCCGTTCCCGTCAGCCGGAAGTGGCCGGGAGTTGCACACAGCAGACGGGCGCACGGGCGCTCGCAACCTCCGGCCAATTCCGGCCGACGGGGGGAACGGGACGGCAGGGAGGAAGGTTGTCACCCCGAGGGGCTTGAAATTTACAGAGCGCCGGTGGGGGAAATGCGGCGGGGGGGTGAGTACACCCTCCCCCGCCCTTAAAGTACTACCCCCGCTGGTGCCGAAGACCATTCGTGCACATCCCTACTATCCCTGCTAGGAAGAAACTAAGGAACCGTAGCCAAACTTCATAAGATATAGGAATATAAACAGCCCTTGCTTACTCCAAATTATGCCTGGAAATATTTTGTTTCTGTTTATTTCTTCTTTGACTATTCTCATCCTAAGTTGTCCTGAATCTCAGGGACATAGCTACGGGAGAGAGGGGCCCAGGCTCACCCTTCTCCCCCACAGCCCCTCAGAGTAAGAGAGATAATGAATATAATAGGGATGGATGGAGGGGGGGGTGGTCTTTGAACCCATCCATTCAATTATAGCTACACCCCTGGTCCTGATGTTTGTTGACCACTTCCTCCCATATTAAATCTGGCATTCTGGTAAGGCTCCTGGTTTTCTGTGTCGGGACTGCAGTTCTATCTGCAGTAGGAATTTGCAGACAGGAACAGAAACCATAGAGCAAAAAAATAACAGGGAACCTAAAAGTGAAACTGGCAAAAGGATAGAGCAGGAAAGTGGCTCCATTTTCTTTTCCTCCTCTGGAGGGCAGGAGCATTTTGCCTTGCTCTGAGCACGTGTAGTAGGCGAGAGTGGAGTTAAGAGTCCCAAGAAAGAGAGGCTGCCTGCAAGAAAAGCTCCGGTGCACGCTCATTCCCCCCACATTATAAAAGACTCGGAGGTGGAAGGGGGAGATGGCACAGCAGAAACTGCGGCAGACTCACCGCCACTGGGGATTTCTGGTTCTGTTTGGGAATGTTGGTGGATCTGCAGATACCACGCAACGACCGGAAAAAAAAGAAAGGTGTAAGTCGAGGGTTTCCCAAATGGGCGGCAGCCAGGTACAAAGATCGGCCCTCCCCTCACTGAAACACACCTTGCAAAGCAATTAGACACATATGTAGCGGTCCGCTATCAGGAATAAAAATAGAGTAATGGCAGTCCTCATCCTGGAGAGAATCTATCTATGTGGTCCCTAACAGTCGACACCGACTTGACGGCACTCAATCAATCAATCAAAGTCCAGGTTCGGAATGTTTAAGAAAAGAATTCCAAGGCTAGGGGGAAACACCAGCAAACTGGGCAAGGTGGCCGGAGGTGGACTGCTTCGCAACTCACCGGATCAAACCATCCTCAGACTCCGACCCATTACCTCTTCAGGAAGCCCCAAAAGGAGAGGAAACGATGAATGATTTACGCACACAAAGCCGCCGCCGGTTTCCGGTTGTATTTGGAAACGCCTAGAGCGGCGAGAGGATAAATTCTCTTTATGCAAGTCAGCTTTTGGGTTGGCGGGTGCTGGAGTCTAGGGAGGCGATGACGTTACAGTTGCTTAATCTGATTTAGCTGGGTTACATTAGGTGCTGTTGGGAGTCGCTCCCCTTCCAGTCCAGCGCTACCTTCCGATATATGGAGGTAGCCGAGATCATCATCCTGCAGTGTAGTTCCTCGTTAATATCTCCATGCTGCGGTTCAGGGAGAGGGGCAGGGCTGAGGCACAGTGGCTTACGCCAACCCTGCCATGTAGTCCAGGGTAAATCACTCTGCCTCAGTCCTTTCTCCCCGCCCGACCTGCAGCGTGATGACATTAACAAGGGGCTACACTGCAGAGTGGTCCTAAGTCACTCTCTCACACCACCATTCCCCATTCGCCCCCGAGTTGCCGTCTGGACATCATCTATGATCTCTCTCCGCCGCAACCTCCGTCCTCTCCTAATCTGCCATCCGGGGACAGCGTATTCTTCTCGCACAAGAAGCATTTGCAGATCGATTCTTTAGAAACACACACACAGCCGTCATTTGCAGGTCAACTCTTCATACGTTTCCCCTGCCAGAAGGCTTGACTTTGAAAACATGAACTTCTGTCTTTGTCTCTACTTGGGCGGGGGCTGCAGAGACATCGCCGCAACGACAGTCCGTGTTTTTGTACATGGTTTCCTATGAGCAGCTGCCCAGGAAATCTGCAAGCAAAATAACTCCCCCCCGCGATACCGGCTCCCCTCCGCCCACATCAAAATGGCGTGTAATATATAAGCCTCCTACCACAGACGCTAAGAAAGCACGGTGTGATGCTCTTCTGCCCCATTCAAAAATGTCGACCCCTCTTTTATTTATTTTAAACACACATCCGGGTGCTTTGAATAGGGTTGCTATTCTACCTCACGTGATGAGCGACAGCCAATAGCTCTCTATATTTCCACCAGTCGAGCAATTGCTTGCCCGTTTAATTTGGGGACGGGAGACGCAAATTATAATCAGTAATCCAAAAGGAGAGACTAAAAGGTTGATCTCTGCATGTTTACCTAAATGTGAATCCCACTGTATTGAGTGTGGCTTACTCCCAGCTAACTGTGCACTGGATTGTACACTGTGATTGAAAAGACACTTACAGTTAATTAGATTGACTCCTGAGGAGGTATAATTAAGCAGAAATGAAAAACATAGAGATGTAGGATGGTTTAACCCTTGAGGCAAATTCCCATTCCGCCATAAAGATGACAGGGTGCCATTACTAGACCAGTCTGAAATTCAGCCTGAAATACTTGACAGAATAAAATGGTGAAAGTCAATTGGGAGCCCATATACATCACTCTGCTTGGAAGAAGAATAGGATAAAGACATGTAAATTCTAATAATAACTGGGAGACCGTGTACATCACTGTGTTTTGGAAGAAGAATAGGATAAGTATGTAATAATAAAAATTTATTTATTTATTTATTAAAATGATGATTATGATAAAAATGATGCTTTACTGTGAGGCTTACTCTCAGATATGTACACGCTGATTACAGCTTTGCTTCAGAGTAAACATGGTCAAGAACAAATTTTAAAAGGTGAGGAGGAAAACACTCAGGCATTAGTGTGTCTCTTTATGCATTCTTAGTCGACAGTTAATCTGAAGCAAGTGCAACTGGGACTTATACCCAAGTAAACATACACTGAATCACAGCATTTCTACTGTGAGTGGTCATGCAAGAGTATGGTCTAAAAGCCAGAATGGAATGTGACAGACTGGAATGAGCCCTTTTCAGATAAAACAGGGACAATAAAACAAAACAGTGGAATGTGTTAGAACAGGGATTCTCAACTTTTGAGACCCTAGATGTCATTGGACTTCAACTCCCATAATCCCCAACCAAAGGCCACTGGATCTGGGGATTATGGGAGTTGAAGTCGGATAACATCTGGGGACCCAGCATTGAGAATCCCTGTGAGAAGCACATGGAAACAATGTTTTAGACCTGCAATGCTTCCAGCATTATGCTTTTATTTGCCCCATCCCAGCCAGAACCCATCCAGAATGGAATGGGCTGGGATTATAAATAATTATTGGTCGCTCCATAATCACGAGGATCCAGATGCTACTGGAGGAAGAAACAAGGTTGTATGATAACTGCTGTGCCCCAATCTGGACTCTATCCCTGTCTCTTCTGTCTTAAATCCAAGAGCCTATTTCTCTGAACCTCCTTTCTCTGGCTTGCCTAGAAGCTACTTTAATTCGAACACCAACCTAAATTTCCTCTTAGCAATTATATGGTTAATCTTGTAATGTATTTTTAGCAATAGCATTGCTTTTAGTGACTCTCTTATTCCGTTATACCCCTTACCCTCAAATGAAACCTTCTCTGTTTTTGAACATCTCTTTCTCAGTCAGTCATTTTCCTGTAACCAACACTGCATTAAATGTATCTGATGAGGAACTGCTCCACTCTGAGTTAATTTCCCCACACAAAGCTCGAATGCAATTTTTGGTGTGTTTACCAATCTCCCTGGGGCAGTTCCATTAACACTTGAGACTAAATGTCCCCCATCCCTGCGCGAGAGCCTACTGACACTATCTGTCTTTCTCCTGGCCTTTCCCCTCCAACTCTAACTCTCTGCCAACTCACTTTCATTAATTTTAATAATTAATGTCATAATTAATGCACTGAAAATTGACCTTGGCCCCCACACACCAACAGTCATGATTGGGTCTAGCCCACAGGGGTGTTTGAGCTGTGCACCCCTGATCTAACCCAATGGAATGTGTGAATCAGGGGCTATAATTGAGTGGATGGGTTCAAAGAACCCAGGCCCCCAACCTCCAGAGGGCCCCCCAGGCTCAACCCCTTCCTATTTTCTTCATTATCTCTATCACTCTGAGGGGCCGCCAGGGAGAGGGATGAGCACAGGCCCCCTCTCTCCTAGCTATGCCCCTGGTATGAATTTGGTTGGTTTGGTTAACACAGAAGCTGGCACTCTGGGTCATTTTTCCAGCATAAGACTTATTGCTCAGAACGGTACTAAAACCTGAATTTTGTAGGAGGCTTGTGGTTTGCTGCATTACTCCCATCTAGCCCAATAGGATTTGTAAATTTGGCTGATCTGCATAGCTTGAAAACTGGCATTTCAGTCCATTTTTTCAGAATACCGTTTATTGCCCAGGACAGGTACCAGAGAGTATGGATTTTGTAGAAGTTTTGTGGCTTGCTATATCACTCATCTAATCTCATCCAATTAGACTTTTGAATTTGATTTAGCCACACAACTCAGAATTTGATGTTATGAGCCATTATTATTATTATTATTATTATTATTATTATTATTATTATTTAATACTGTCTATTCCTTGGAAGGGTTATCAGGAGATTTTGTGGCAGCTTTGTGTTTTACTACGTTGTTCCCACATAATCCTTTCTGATGCCTATCAGTATAAGGTTTCCTGAGTGGCTCTGGTGGCAAGCAACATTTACTTGAGGAGCAGAAGAACCTGCATGGTGGATCACTTACCTTTGAAGACCTTGGCAGGGGGAAGGAATTACAGCTACCTGGGAAAAGATTCTTTTAATAAAAGGCAAATGTAGAAGAGGTGACTGCAGGGAAGCAGCTGACATATGTTGGAATGTTATTCACAATAGCTCTCAACAGCCCAAAAAAGCACGGTTGGTTTTAGAGGTGTGCATGGAAACACGGAGCTGCGGGTTCCTTTAAGGGCGGGGGGAGGGTTTACTTACCCCTCCCGCCACTTTCCCCCCTCCGGCGCACGTATTTTAGTCAGTAATTGGGACAGCAGGATACCTCCCTGCTGCCCCTTCCCCGACTCGGCCGCAAAAGGCTTCAGGAAGCCTTTTGCGCATGCACATGTTGCGCACGCACTTCATGTCTCTGCGACGTGGGAGTGCGTGTGTGGCCGCGCGCATGTGCACGTTGCGGAGATGTGAAGCACGCGCACGTCGCAGAGACATGAAGCACGTGCACAATGTGCACACACACAAAAGGTTTCCTGAAGCCTTTTGCAGCCAAGCGGGGGAAGGGGCGGCAGGGAGGTATCCTACCGCCCCAATTACTGACTAAAATACGTGCGCTGGAGGGGGGAAGCGGCAGGAGGGGTAAGTAAACCCTCCCCCTGCCCTTAAAGGAACCCCCACCCCAATCCGCCCGAACCCCGAACCGCCCATGTCCGGACCGGTCCGAAGGCCTGTAGAATGGTCTCCGGACCGGTCCGTGCACATCACTAGTTGGTATGCATAGCACTTAGCTAACTATGATCACTATCTTATCACTGAAGCTTGCAGCTGTTGGCAGATAACCCCCACACCTTGAGGATATTTTATGATGGCACTGATTAAAGGAATGTCTCAATGGGGAAGGGAAACCAAGGCCACAAGCCAGACGTCTTAAGAGTGTAAATAGGAAATATAACACTTGTAAGCAAATCGGAACCTTCAGGGTTAAAGTAACACTTTAGCTTGTATGCGATGTGCAGGTGCAAAAGTTGTTTACTCAAGGGTATTAAAAGGGGGGTGCCCTGCCAGACTGGGCAGGCGGCCACACCCAAAGCTTTTGCTAGCACTGAAATAAAGCTGTGTTTGGAACTTGATACTGGTGTCCAGTGAAATACCTAACTAAGAGACAAATAGGATACAGGGAGTAATCTTCCCTTCCAACACACAGGAACAGGAATTATGGTTCTGGGAGGCCAGGACAGGGCTTCCTGGACTGCTCAGGTGGCCAGCCACTCTAATCCATCTGCCTGGGCAGCCAAAGATTGCAGGTTTTTACCAAATTTTGGTGGCAGGTGGGGGAACCCAGCCAGGAAAGACTTTAATGGGTGGCAAAAGCAAATGCAAAAGAGGTGCCTGCAGGGAAATAGCCAGGACAGGGACAGGGAATGGCTCTGGATTGCCAGCTTAGGTGGATGGCTTCCCTAAATCATCTGTCTGGGGAGCTAAAAGCTGCAGGTTCTAGCCCCTGCATAGGTTCTAGCCCCTGCATAGATGGGCCTGAACCTTTTTTTAAAAAATGTGAACGTTCCTGTTATGAATTTTGCCTGTGGCACAGTTGATAAGAATGGCGAGAGAGGGCCCTCTCTGAGTGATACCTTGCCTATGGAATGCCCAGTCCCAGAAGGTCTGTTTGGCCTGCTTAATGTCATTCCATGTCAGAACTGAAGATATTTTTATTCAGCAAGTTTTTGCCCTGCTGGGCAATCTTCCCTTCCAATTAATTGAAAGTTAAATATTGTTTAACTCTGATATGTTTATTTGTTGTTTTTATTTTTGTTGTGAGCCACCCTAAGTGATTGCAGCAGAAGGGTGAAAGGTGCATTATTTTAATAAATGCCTTTTAAAAAAAATTGTGCCATGTGGGAAAGTGTGAATACTTTACATAGACAATTAAGTAGATCACATACAGATTACTGTACTGATTGGAAGCATATAGATTTTGGAGACTGATTAAGTCTTTGGCCAAAGATTGAGGTCATAGGATCTGTGATTACTATTATAGTAACATTCTTAGCTATCTAAAGACCTCCTGTTTTCTTAAGGTTTCTACCTTGCTACTTCTTATGCTTGGAATTTTCTTCAAGGTCTGCTTTACTCTCTTCCTTCATATCCTTCCTCAAAACGTACCTTTTCTGTGAAGCTTTTGGCACAATCCTTTAATCCTCAACCAACCCCTACTAAAACCAAATTTATGTGTAGTGTAGGTGTCTGAAATACTTGCATATTCTTCCCCCACTTATCCTCACCCCCATGACCCCATCTTCCTCTCCTGTAGGCCTGTCTTTTGTTGTTGTTGCTCTGTCAAGCTTTGTGCGGATTGATGACATGATCAGTGCGCATGATGGCACTTTACAAACAAAAAAAACTGGTAGAGCTTGCAATCTAAAAACTGACAGTGGGAGGAGATTGGCAGCAAGGCCATGATTCAGCCGTTCAGCAAACATTGTCTCTCGGGAGAGGGCAACATTGTGGCGTCTGGTTTTACTCCTCCGTAATGCAGTTATAGGATTGAACCTCATTTCATGGTGTTTTGCATTCTGCAGGGCAGCACCAGAAGATTCCCCGCCCCCCACTTGCAAGGCTACAGTGGGGGTGCCGGAGGTGGGGGTGGGAGAAGAACAGAGCTGTACAAAACACGCCATTCCCTACACTGTCTCATCAGTATTGCCCTATGTATGAATACACGTTATTGTACCACAATATTCCTATGTGGGAGGAAATAATATATATATTTAACAGAAGATGGAAAGGCGGAGATTCTTCTAACAATAGTGCTGTTTCTCAGAGTCGTGGGAGGATTAGGGGGCGAACAGCCCTCAGGAGTGCGTTTCGATCGCAACAATCGCTTTCTCGCTCCTTTCCTCTTTTCCTCCTCTGTCTGTTGACGGTTCTCGCTTTAGCTGGAGCAGGTACTACAGCTCCCAGTACGCACCGGGGAAAGGTTGCCTGGCTTAGCCTTGTTACCGTGATGCATTCTGGGATCTGTAGTCACTGCGCTAATGCCATATCCGGGGGAGAGCTACGGAAGCTAAAGGCTCGGAAAGAGCAGGCCTTTATGACTTCAGACTAGCATTTGCGGGCGTGCTTCGCAAGAGAGAGGTACCGGGCTAGAATAGGGCAGATGATCTGTAAAGGAGGATGGGTTTTTCCCTCCATTCGGGGGTTTGAATTGATAGAAGCTTTTGGTCTGGGGGAATGGAGGGAGAGGACGTGGATGTGCACCTTCTAGGGTTTTCTTTGCTGTACCCCAAGTGTTGGAGAGGAGCAGTGCGGGGAAGCAGTTACAAAAAACCTTGTATGCAAAATCCAGGAAGAAAAATTGCAGTTGCAATGGCTTAATTCCAGTTTCCACCACTCCAGACATACTGTTTGAGTCGTTCTTGTGACAGCTTGTAGTCTTATAAACCCAAGGCGATTTTTCTTGTTGGGTCAATTTTTAAGAGGAGTACTATATGGAAGATTTAATTCTTAAAGTAACCTTGGTATTAACTGCTGTTGTGAAGGGTGCAGAATGAAATTGGGGTTCTGGATGTTTCTCACACCATTGCCTCTTATTGTTCCTCTTTCAGTTTGCCCCAACTTCCTGTAACTTCTTAGGTTTGTGACCTTTTTCATCAAAGTGGATGTCAGTAATCGGGGATCATCAAACTGGATGTCAAGGAAGGCCTTTCCCCTTCACTGTTGTTGGTGCTTGATAGGGAGTGTGCTGGTTGTATGATGGTTGCTTTCTTATGGGTACTGAGTGTGCGTTCTTGTGTAACCTAGCATATCATGTACCCAAGAATCCCACTGTTTTTACTCCACATAAAATAATCCAGACAAAACACTCTCCCTTGGTTCTGTTCCCACAATAATGCACATTATTTGTGTGTGATTCTTTTATTGTACTCTTCCTTCAAGAAGTTAACAGTAGTTTATGTGGTCTCCTGCCAGCTCTTTATCCCGGCAACAGCCCTTTGAGGTAGGTTAGACTGAGAGAGTGTGACAGGCTCAAGGTTGCTTAATAAGCTTCATGACAGTCATTTGAACCCAGGCGATCTTGGTCGTAGTTCAACACTACACCACACTGACTCCTAATAGAGAGCCAGCATAGTGTTGTGGTTAGAGTGCTAGACTAGGACCAGGAAGACTCGGGTTCAAATCCCCATTCAGCCATGATACTAGCTGGGTGACTCTGGGCCAGTCACTTCTCTCTCAGCCTAACCTACTTCATAGGGTTGTTGTGAGGAGTACACCATTCTGGGTTCCTTGCAGGAAGAGCAGCATATAAAGGTAAATAAAATACATAAAAAATAATGCATTAGAACATCTATTTCATTCATAAGTATGTCCGGAATGAATGGGGAAAGTTTATTGCCCCTTTATTCTTCCTGACTGTAAGACCTAGTGTTCACTAAGGTAGTATGCCTATGTCTGGCCCATATCACTTCAGAATGCAGTTGGGGCTCCCATGACTGAATGTTCCAGAACACAAGAAAAATCCTTGCACATAGAAAACTCGTATGAGAAGGCTAGGCTAGAATCCTCCTCTTGCAGGGGGGAATTGTTTTGTATGGGGCAACACTCAGTCACATGTATCCCCACATATAGTCTGAAGTGAGTGATACCACTCAGATGCAAGTTCTCCTATGGAGAACTAAGCCTGATAGGGTTATAATTCAGGATTAGTTAGCCCTTCCACTCTAAATGATCTTGAGTAGGTGCTCTGGAGGCATTTCAGACAGCAGGCTTTACTGCGGATTTACCATGAGGCTTTACTTTAAGTTGGGGGCATAATGGATACTCGGACGCAAAAAGAGAATTTTTAAACCCCAGACAGAAATTGGGCTAGGTTCAAATATGGAAGGAAACCCTCAAATTGTGTGAAGTGCTCTCCGAAATATCACACGGACTTCAGGGTAAATCTAGCTGATATGTGAATAGACACACACACACCCTCCCAAAATAAAGTTGCAGTAAAGATGCCATCTGAAAAAGCTCCTGCTCTGTGGCTCTCAAGAGAATCTGTTTCTTTCGCAGTTCACTTGCACTTGAATGTTTAAAATCAGAATAGGTTTGTCATATTTTGTGTGGCATCGAAAATAACTACAAATGCAGTGTGCAGGCCCAGTAGTGAGTCCAGAACAGCTTGTGTTCCAAGCTCAAAACTTGATCTCCTCTCTGGGTGGAGGCTTTAGAGGGTGAAAAATCAGGCTTGACTTATTTTGTGCACCTCCAGTGTAAGTCTAAATCCTTTTGCATGTAACTGTCGTCCCTTGTGCTGTGTGTACAGGACTTGAGTGTAGTTAATGATCATAATGATCACTGAGTTAATGATCTTCCGAGGTCGGTAAAATGAGTACCCAGAATGTTGGGGGCAAAATGCTACATCATTGTAAACCGCTTAGAGAGCTCCGGCTATAGAGCGGTATATAAATGTAAGTGCTATTGCTATATAGCTCTCTGTATTGCATACACGGGTTTTGTGTTTTCGTGTTATGGTTTTAAAAGGGAATTCAACTAAGAAGAGCTACATGTGGATATTTTGATAAGTAGCTTGGCATTTTGAGTGAGCCAGAGGACTTGCCATGTGCAAAACACCATTGCCCCAAAGCAGATCCACTTGCTGAGGCAAATGGGCTTCTACTCAAGTATCATTTGCTGGATCAGGAACATTCCTAAACTGGATGCACATTCAAATGCAGATATTGCCAATCTGCACTGACTTTCAGTAAGGTCAGCATCTGCATGTGCTTCCCCACCCCACTAGCTCTGCTAGTAGAGAGAGTAAAAAAATCCAGTTTTTACACATGGCCAGGTTGGAATGATTTAAATCACTGAATTTATCCATTGTGTAATTCACATTTTTTCCTGAACAAGTGGAAACATACTAATTGCTTGCTATAACAATTGTAACCAATTATTTACATTTACATTTTCTATCCCGCTCTTCCTCAAAGGAGCCCAGAGCATTGTACTACATACTTGAGTTTCTCTTTCACAACAACCCTGTGAAGTAGGTTAGGCTGAGAGAGAAGTGACTGGCCCAGAATCACCCAGCTAGTTTTATGGGTGAATGGGGATTTGAACTCGGGTCTCCCCGGTCCTTGTCCAGCACTCTAACCACTACACCATGCTGGCTCTCTATTTTACAACCAACAAAACCCTTCATGCAACCTGGGACAGGAGCATAATCTAAAAATTGTGAAATCATTGAATTTGTGTTTGGTCTCTCTGTGTACAAGAACACTAAAGATGATCACTTACTCAATGACCAAATGCCCATTTTAAAATTTATTTTTTTTATTTTTTTAATTAATTATTTTTTAATTTAAAAAGTTGTTGACTGACCGCCAGACTGTTACTAAATAGTACTCCTCAGAAGTTACTTTAAAGAATGACTAATTTTTAATAGGACTTCCTCTGGTAACAGTCAAGATGTCAGCCATTGCTTTTTGTCAATGGCATGCAACAAGAGCTAGATCATGTTTCTGAACAGTAATTTCGAGGGAGGAGAAGACTAGGGCAGTTAAAAATTAACTCATGTATGTACTGTCAAGTGGGAGAGGAGCTGAAAATTGAACCTAGTTCTCACTGAAATAGGCAATCTGTGTCTGGGCAGTATAACCAGATTGCAGTTTGCAGCTTGCTTGACTGAATTCTCCTCCATACAAAACAGGTTCCTTGCTCATAGAAAGCTATCCTTGTCTCTGCTACCAGGTTTTTGAGGACAATCCAATCATGTGAGTCGCCTCTTGCAGTCTCAAGTGGCTTAGCCCAGATACAGGTTACCATCTCATGGGAACTAGATCTAAACCCAGGAGTATTGCTTTATTTACTTATAGTTTGATTTCTATACTGCCCTTCATTTTAAAAAAACCTATCCCAAGGCTAGCTATACCCAAAGCTAAAATACAATAAAATCCATAAAAAGCACACTAAAACAATAAAACCTAATTTTAAAACCCTATAAAATACATCACAAAATAGTAGCCATAAGATGCAGAGAGACAAGTAGTTCCTAAGGGGCCAAAGCCTGAACAAACAGCATAGTCTTTACCTGCTTTTTGAAGATGACCAGAGAGGATGGACACCCACTAGGAGTGCATTCCTGTGGTGATGTGATTTTAAATTACTGTTCCTTTAAGGGGTTGAGTATGAGAACCAGCTGAAAGGGATCAGTGTATCTAATGTATAAAAGAGAGCAGAGAGCAATGAGAGAGCGGTTTTGCTTTGGCTTGACTGACTGCCTGCTCAGCTCCTGATGGTTGTATTATCTTAAGAGACTGCTTACAATAACGGACTTTGTGGACCCTGTCTCTTGTGTGTCCTGGATACAGCAATTCCAAAGCCTGGGGGCAATAACGGAGAAGACCGTCCTATGCATGACAGTCAAAGTTTTCTCCAATGAACTTGTTGGACAGGCAGAAATCTTCAGGAACAGGCAGTCAGACAACCAAGACCCAAACCATTACAGATTTTCAATGTGATAACTAACATCTTGAATTGGATTTGGAAACTAATTGGCAGCCAGTACAACTCTTTCAAAATAGGTGTCATATGCTCTGAGTGAGTGCTTCTGGAAAGAACCCTAGCCACTCCATATAATTGTCTATACTTGATTAAGGGGGAGGGACAAATGTCCCCTGAGCTGAGATGACCAACAGCTTGCTCTTCAGTTCTTCCCCTTCTGTCTCTCCAAAGAACAAGGTGACTAGTATAGGGCCCATCTTAACTTTTTTCCTGGAGCCCATTCCAACCTTGGTCTAAACCTCAGCTTGGGCATGATGTGATCTGACCGGTACCGTAATGATCTGAATTCAAGACTAAGCTTTTCCCAAGTTCTTTGATGCTAGAAATAGGAGGGTCATCTTAAATTCAGAGTCCTCTTCCTTTAAGGTAAATACAGATATAACCTGTATTTAACTTCTGTTTTTAAGGGGGTCTTCTTAAATTTGGAGTCCTCTTCCATTCGGGAAAATATGGTCGCATTTTCCAGTGCAGCATTCTGACAGGGCCTCCTTTGTAGCAGCAGAGACCACCCTTGCAAGAGAATGTGGGAGCACTTCACAACTTACAAGCTACTTGACATGATCTCTTACATTTTTAACAGTATTTTTAAACGGGGGCAGGGGACAAGAAGGATAAGCTATGGAATGGTACAACCTCCCCCCGCATATTTGTGGCCCAGGTGGTTATTCATTTCTGAGATGCAGGGATCAGCGTTTCCAGTTATCTGGCATACTAAGCCTACAGTCGCCAGAATAGATGGAAGCAAGTCCTGCCGAAATGAAAAGGATTTATTGCTGTCAAACAGTGGTTAGAACTGAGCTTCAAAAATGTGGATGGTGTGTGTATGTATGTATTTTGTGTTGTTTTTTGCTGAACTGTACTGTTATTGGTATAGAGAGCCTTAAATATTGTTTTTGTAGAACATATTTAAAATTCTTAACTTCTTTATATAGGCAGTTGCCAACACAATATGAGCCTTAAAACCATTTGGAACAACTACAAAGTTTTGATTGTTATGGGAACTGCTCTTGGGCTGATACATTGGGGTTGGTATAACATCAAGTCCAATCCTATTTTCCAACCAAAGAGAGATGACATTGTACCAGAGCCTGGCATTGTGACATACGTGCTGCAACAGGAGAATCAAAATAAAGGAAAATAGCCATACAGTGCTGTAGAATAAGTGTAAGGTAAGTTCCTGTGACAGCAAGAACAAACACTTTAAATCCAAGAGAATCTTAGACAACTTGCTTCAGAATTGTGCTCTTCTCTCCCCACCCCACCCCCACCTTTTATAATCTTCCTTCTTCACCCAGTTTTAAAGGCTGGATTCGCACCATGCATGGCTTAGCTATGTCTCTCAAGGAGTGATGTGGGTTTTTGGAAAATATTGAATTAGAAAGGTTACTGTGGAAAATTTCTTTTATTTGCATGAGGTTCTCCCCCTGCTCCTCCACTTTCCTTTTCTTAGAAAATTTTACTGTGGAAACTTTCCTGACATCCTAAATAGACTGTCTTCTGTTATGGTGTACTAGCTGCAGTGATGTGGGGTGGAACATTTTCTGTGGAAAAATTTGAAAACTTTATTTTGGAAATTTTTCCAACCACACAGGCCTTTTTGAGGTTGGAGCACACAACAGACAAGCAGTTACATCAAGCAGTCGGAGCCTTCCAGGTGGTCCTACGAAGGGCACAGATTTATGGTATTAACTCCTGGGTGTAAATGGCTGGGAGGGACATGATTATAGAGTTTGACTGGCAAGTGGGCAGAGCTGTATGCCTGTTGTCTGCTTGCCTAACACAGGATGATCTTACCTGCAGCAGCAAAAGCTTTGTTTGAGAGCTGATGTAGCATAGTGATTGAGAGAGAGAGAGAGAGAGAGAGAGCTACGAATCAAGATGTCTGGTTTGAATGACCCCACTGCCATAGGCCACTCAGTGTATGGCCTTAGAGCAGGCCTGCTCAACTTTGGCCCTCCTGCAGATGTTGGCCTACAACTCCCATAATCCTTGGCTATTGGTTACTGTGGCTGGGGATTATGGGAGTGTAGTCCAAAAACAGCGGGGGGGGGCTAAGTTGAGCAGGCCTGCCTTAGAGAAACCATTCTCTCTGAGCTTCAGCCCCTCTCCACATCAGCAATATGAAAATTACTAACACTTGCAGGCTCGTTGTGAGCAATGTTCCCTCTAACAGGGATTCCCAGATGTTGTTGACTACAACCCCCAGCATTCCCATCGGAATTATGGTAGTTGTAGTCAACAACATCTGGGAATCTCTGTTAGAGGGAACACTAGTTGTAAGTAAGAACATGTAGAGCACTTTTATTACTCAAAAATCTGTATTTAAAATATTTCTGTATTGCCCCTCTAGTACCCTGCTGCTCGGGGCAGCTTACAGTGAAAACACATCAATAAACAGACAATACATGAGGCTAAATGATGATAAAACAAAAGCAAATCAGCAGCAGGGTAACATAGCAGACAGTATTGACAGTATTGGGCAAGATTAAAACTGAAAACTCAATTGAAACCAATGTTAAAATGCTCTTCTATACAGGAGAGCTTTCCGGTTTGTCTCAAAACTCCTCAAAGGAGGAGACTGACAGAGCACCCTAGGACTATATTTGATTGTTTGCAAAGCTGTGAATAAAGTGGCAGCATTGAATCGGGCTGGAAGCAGGTTTCTGTCTTTGCATGAAATACATCAGGTTTTAATTTACCACCTTTTAAATGTGAAAATTAAATGGCCATGACCCCAGAAAAATGTATTGAGGTCAAGCACTGTTAAAATGGGGCTGGAATCCACAAGGATCCTAGCTTTCATTTCTGAAAATATATTGTTAGCTCATACCATTGCAGAGGCAAATTTTGTATGGGATTGCTTTAAAAATATATATCAATTTTTATATGCTTTTCAGTGCCTGTTTTTATGACTTGTGTGTACCTTTACTTTCCCAGTTGCTTGAATAGATAGATAGGTTTAAACGTTTTTCATTAGCTGAGATTTTCATCGTGCACCTAGAAAAACTGGATCCAGACTCTGATGCACATCCGCAGTGAATGTTATGCAGTGCAGCTGCGATTCACTGGCTGCCTTAGCAGAGCTGTCAATGTAGTCTTCATGTATTATTCATAGTGGCACTGAATCATTAAAGTGGGATTCGTGTATCTATCCACTTTTCAAAATAACATTTTTCTTAACCTGCCTGTCTGCAGCTTCAGTGATTATTGTTGGGTTTTTAAAAACAAACAACAACATTCTGGTTGTGTAAATATTAAAAAAATGTAAGTTGATGATATTTTTCAAATCAAGGTGAAACTCTCCCAACCTTTCAGCTGAATTATTGGAGCAGACTTGAACAATTTATCCTGGAATTTAATTTAACATAGCAAGTCTTGGCCTAAATCACCACCCCGCTGTTCCAAGTAGAATGAGCTATGTAAATTAAACATAATGGGTAGCATCTAGACTTCAGTGGTGCTTAAGCATGACTAACTTAGTCCGGATACTACCCAATGATATAAATCCCTAGTCCAGTAATCTACAGACATTCTTATACGAAGACCAGTGCAGCTCTTGCACCACCCTGCATCCAGTGCTGGTCATAAGGCTTCAGTTATGCAGTATTGGCTAAGGAGCATGCATGGCCAATGGGGCAGATGAAGCAGCAACCCCACCCACAGAAAGATGACCTGATGGGACACGCAGACAAGAAGGCAGATCCGCAAATGGAGAATACTTCCCTGCACAGCAGAGGCTGGTTCTCACAATCCCCACCGGGCTGTGTTTTTGGGAGATTCACGAGCCATGCATGCTCCCGATTTCCAGTCGTACGAACCCGGATGTTTTCTGCGATGCTGGGTTGGCACCACATCAACCCAATATTTAACTTGGATTGGTAACCTAGGCTTGCTGATCCCAGTTATATGTCAGGTTGGCCTAGTGCCAACCAGACGTTGCTGAAAACTTCCAGGTTCTTACATTTGGAAATCAGAAGCACACTCGGCTCACAAATCTCCCAACTTCTGAATCCCCAGCATTGTTTGGATCATGAGAAGCAGCTGCAGGAGCAGCTCCAGGACCTGTAACTGAGCTGACCAGACATGCAGTCTACAAATGGTCCACCTTAGAGAATTCCCACCACTTTCCCACGTCGCTCATGAATTATGAAAGCCACAGACATTGCATGCCCTAACATGATCCCCCATGCCCAGCACATACCGTATTTAGCCAAATACAAGACAACTCTGAATTTAAGATGAGCCCTGAGGTTAAATAAAGGTTATACCTATTATAACCTTTATAAGGTTATACTCTAAAGGAAGAGGACTCTGAATTTAAGATGACCCCCTGATTTCTAACATCAAAGAACCTGGAAAAAACCTAGTCTTGGATTCAGGTAAATACAGTATGGTGCGTTACAAGCCACAGATGGCCCAGCTCCTGTTCTAGGAGGAAGAACCATTTGTCCCTCATGAACCATAAGGTGTTCTGAAGGCTGCAGTCTGACATCAGGAAAGGACTGCACATGGCCAGCGAAATTCACAGATAACTAGGGGGCTGTAGCTCAGAGGTAGAGCACCTGCTTTGCATGCAGAAAGTACCAAGGTCAATCCCTGCCATCTCCAGGTAGGGCTGGGAAAGGTTTGCGTCTGAAACCTTGGATCGCTGCTGCCAGCCAGTGTAGACAAAACTGAGCTATGCGGACCACTGGCCTGACTTGGTATGAGGCATCTTCCTGTGTTCCTCTATGACTGTATAGGATATACAACCACCACATAATCCTACCTGGTGTGTGCAATATATGTTCTGGTCCTTTGTGGATATGCCCTGTTGCTCCACTTTAGATTGGCCTGTGGCTCAGGAGGAATGCAGCTGCACTTCTTGCTTGGGTTTTTGTGGTCAGGCTGGCTCTATTTTGGTGCATGGATTGGTTTCTGGCAACCCCCACTTTGTATCACTTGCACAGGGAGTCCTCAACCTCTGCACTAGCACTGTGACTTATCTTGTACTGGTGAGTGTGGATCATGCTTTCTTCTTTCTTTACCTCTGCTTACTTTATTCTGGTGGCAAATCACTGGATTCCCACCCTGCAAGAATTTAGAATGTATAGCTGAGGACTTTCTTGCTTTCTTATGGGTACCCCATAAGTTTTGATATGTGTAAGACCTGGAAGGAATGGAACAAGAATTAGTTGGTCAAGAAAGCATTCAGGGTGAAGAATTCAGTATTTCTGAGCCTTCCCTTGAGCCTCTGTGAGTTTAGCAGTAATCATCAGCAGTTTTTCTACAGAAGAATGAACTCTTCCATTACAATGAACTGACTTTCTCTTTCTCTTAAAGCAATGTTATGGTCACTGTCAGAATCCTGAAAAACCATTAACATTTGTGCCATTCAGTTGCATTTCCTGACATCTTGCAACTGGAATGTAGATACGACTTCTTTATAAAGGTTCACACAGGCATTTTGGCAGCTCCCTAAACTAAAAAAAAAAGTGTCCCACATTTGGCAGACATCTCTAGTTCAACCTGAGTTATTGGATGCAAGATCACATGACTTATCTCTTGTCAAATACATGATATGACTTCTAAATAAGTGCAAACTGTACTGAAATAATCCTACTGACATGCTTAGTGTGAATTGCCTTTATAAGATGTGAGCCAAGAAAAAGTGTGAAAATTTGAGTCACATGTGCATATACCAAAATATAGGTGAAATGAAACACTGCACGTTGAAATAAAGATGTTTATTTTGGCAGAAACTTGTCACTGCCTGCAGTGGTTAACCCATCCACCCACCCCACCCCTGCTTTCATTTTAAATGCTTTAAAAATGTTTGAATTTCACATTATTCTTTCATAACTGATTATGTATGTGTATGAGTTTTATGGAGGGTGGAATAGACAAACTGAACGTTTTCAACCATTCAGACAGTTTATTTGTATGTTATGCTACAGTCTCATATTTTATATGTATGCTAAGTTAGTTTTATAATTTGCTGACGTACCCTGTTGTATGCTGACAGTTTTCATTGCAAAAAATAGTATCAACAAATGCGTACTGTATCTGTGCTTGCAAATGTAGCTTTATGAAATACTTTTCTTTTTTATTGTAGATATATTTAATTTGAGAATAAAAAATATGAAGAAAATCAGCTGGATTAGAAAGAATTGGCTGCTTGTGGCTGGACTGGCATTTGTTGGTGTCCATATTGGTACTTATCTTATACAGAGAGCAGCCAAGTCTTCTGCGAAGTCAAACTTGGAAATTAAACAAAAAGATCTTGATGAATGACATTGTTTCTGCACTCATCACGTTTATGACACACACAGGACCTGTTAAATATCCAGCAAGTGCTGCACTCTTGGTATGTTTTGTCAGAGACTGCAAAATAACACACCTGTATTGTGTACACTTGTATCTATAGCTCATTAAACGTGTCTTGTAGAAATGGAATTCGTCTAACTCTTGACTGTAATCTTATCCGGAAAGATGTCTCGCATTGATGTTAAAAAGCCTTCATTGAGTACCAGTGAACCTTTCACCAGGGAGACCATTAGCCATATTCTGTCTGCATTCAGTAAAATAGTGAAGTCCTGCTACGGCCCCACAGGTAGGCTTAAACAACTTCACAATGGTATGGGAGGATACGTTCGCACAACATCACAGTCTTCTGCTTTGCTCAGTGGCCTTTCTGTCACCCATCCAGTATTAAAGCTTCTGACAGCCTCTGTACAGAATCATATTGCACGCTTCAGTGACTGTGGCTTATTTACAGCCATTCTTTGTTGCAGCCTGCTTGAAAAATTCCAAGGCATAAATATTGCTTCATGCACTTTCATTAAAATCAGCCAACACCTCTTGAGCCTCTGCATTGACTATCTTGCATCCGAAGTATGTGGCTGTAGAATACCGATGGATTTTAACAGTTCTAAGCTTCCCCTTGATTTAGTCCGCAGTATATTAACCAGCAAACGAGCCTGCATGCTTAGTAGAAAAGAAGCCGATCATATTAGCATGTTGGTTTTAAAGGCCTTTCTGTTCACAATTCCACAGACCGTTGAAACCAAAGCTGTGTTAGGAAAATGTGTTTATATACCCATAAAAGATAAGAGAGTTATGGATTCTACTGTATATCGTGGACTAATGATTGAAATCCCAGAATTCCATTTGACACGAATTCTTCCTGCCAAAAGAGCTACTTCAGACACTATCAAGATGGCACTTTTCTGCATGTCTCTGTCGGGAGACTTGTCTGACACTGGAGAAGGAACCATTGTTGTCCATCATGGAGTTTCTCTAGAAGCAGCAGTCTTAGATCAGTTACTTAATTTAGGCAAGAGACTAGTAAATGATGGCATAGGTCTTATGGTGTGCCAGAAGGTTATTCACCCAGCCTTGAAACAGTACTTGAAGGAGAACCAAGTTGTTGCCATAGAAAGAGCTGGAGTAGCGATGATGGAGCCCCTGAAGCAAATGACAGGTAAGGAATAAGGTTCCGTACTCGACAGCTTCATGATCTTTTCCTAAGGAAGAGCAGTGTCGGAGACTATGAGCACCACTTCTACCCTAATCATTTAATCTGCAAAATTCCATTAAACGTCATGTATTGGATTGTTAATTAGAGTGCAGCATTTGAACAGGATGTATATACGTTAAGGGCTGGATCAGATGGTGCTGTCCCCACCATAGGATTAGGAAAAGAACACTGTTGAAAAGAGTGCACCTATTTGGAAGTCCTCCATGGATGTCCTGACACCAGTGTTCCTTCTAACAGGGATTTCCGAACATGGTTGACAACAACTCCCAGAATTCCCAGCTGCAATGGCTTTTGCTTGGGGATTATGAGAGTTGTAGTCAACAACATCTGGGAATTCCTGTTAGAGGGAACACTGCCTGCCACCCCTATCATTGGTTCCTTTATCATGCGGGGAGAGGCTGTTCATCATGGCCTCATTAAATGCACTCCAAATACTTGTTTAAACAAGTCTCTGCACATCCCCTTCCTAATCACGTAGGCAGTGACAATATCATCTGAACCAGCCCAAAGTTGCCACAGGTAGCTTTTGATTATCCGCCTCAAAAAAGCATAGTTTTTATAGAGTTAAGATGAACCTTTCCCAAGACCTATTTTACTTTTTCTTTAGAATTGGATTCACGAGCAGTCTCTGAGGCAGTAAACCTATGCTTGGGCTATACCATTTCAGAGTGCAGATGGGGCAGGTTGCACAACATTGCTTCTCCATAAGGGGTGGGTGGGGGAAATCCCAGCACATAGAAAGCAAAAACTAGTTGATTGAGGAGGAGGCTGAGTAAGAATACTTCTCTCTGACATTCAGTGATATGAACCCACACTTGCAGGCTGAAGGGGAAATGCAGGATTGTTGCCTTGTGAGAACCAGCTCAGCATATCCCAAATGAAATAAGCCCAACCCACCCTGCTTCTTCAATGGACATAGACTTGCATCTGCCCGGAAGTTGAGGCTTGCTTCCTTCACTGTATCTGCCTGCAGCCGTTCCACCTGGCTGTGGCAGAGGAAGAGGTCGGAGAGCTAGGCCCCTCCCTCAGCCTGGCGGGGACCAGTTGAGAGCTGGGTCCATCTGCAGCCATTCCACCTGTAGCTAGCCTGCCCCCCTCCATCAGAGATATTGAAGAAAGAAGCAGAGATGAAAGTTTCATGTAAATTTTTTTTGTAAGCCACTTTGAGAGTGTGTTTAAGTCAAAAGGTAGGTTTAAAAAAAACCCAACCTGAATAAAGCTAGGTAGTAGAGCCAGGAAGATCTTTGCTGCTGATTTATTGGATATATGCATTCGCCTTACTGCACACTAGGGGAAAAATATTTCTGAAATGCTGAGGGAACAGCTTTGAATATTTTCTGTAATAATCTGTACCAGGACTTGATTAATTACAGGCGCCAGAGAGCCACGGCGCCTAGAAATTTAACCATGGTACCTAGACTAGGATATTCAGAGGTAGAGGTATTTAATAAAAATCTTTTATTCCAGGCAGCCCTGTTTCTGTTCTAAGGATGTTACTTGTAAAGGGGAAGAATACCGAGAAGCCCATTTAGGAACATAGGAAGCTGCCATATAGTGGGTCAGACCATAGGTCCATCTAGCTCAGTACTGTCTACCCAGACTGACAGCGGCTTCTCCATGGTAGGAATCTCTCTCAGCCCTGTCTTGGAGATGCCAGGGAGGCAACTTGGAACCTTCTGCTCTTTCCAGAGCAGCTCCATCCCCTGCAGGGAATATCTTACAGTGCTCGCACATCCAAGTCTCCCGTTTATGTGCAACCCTAACCCTGCTTAGCTAAGGGGTCTTTTTCTCTTTGTCTGTCACTAAACCTGGTCATTTTCTCAAGTGTCCATTGTTTTGTTCCTAGATTCAAAGAAAAATGGTCAAGGTCTGATCTGTGCCATTTAAACTCCCGAGTTTGTTCACAGAACCAGGAGCTTTTGCACACAGGGCTTTTAGTTTGCATCTCCTCCAGAATGGAGGGTGTGCGTTCACATGTCAGCCAGATTTACCCCAAAGTCCCTGCAAGCTATTGGGGAGCGCTTCACACACGATTTGGGTTTTTCACTGCACGTTAGAGTGCAGCTCAATTTATAGGGGAGGGGGATCCACTGTTTGCGTTGGTTTGCGGGGGGGTGGGTGGGTGGGTACGACTTCGAACTTCCAGTAAAGCCTCACAGTAAAGTCTGCTGTCTGAAAATGCTCCTGCAGGCAGAGCTAATGACTGCACTGCAGTACCAAGTACAACCACAGCTGCCTAAAAAACGGCTAGTATCCAACGTTTATAAGGTTGAAATATTAATGTAGACAGTTATTTGCCCACACAGAAACATGTCGCATCATTATTTTTTCCTAATTGAAACAGGATCTTGGCCTATACCTTCTCTTCAGTTTCTGTCTCCTGCTTGCTATGGCAATTTGAAGGACTTGCAGGCACAATGTTTTGCTTCCAAGTGGTTTTTGCATCTAATTCCTATTGACCCAGTTGTCTGCAGCTTGATGCTCTGTAATAGAAATGAAACAGCATGGGATGAACTGAAGGTAGGAGTAATCTCTATAAATATCCACTCTAATGCATGCTCTTGGAGAAAAGTAGTGGTGACATATTATTAAAAGTTTAGTCACTTGCCATCAGCTCTCTGCCAGCCCATCTCTTCTAGAACAACAGGAAAGGGGCACTTGGCAAGCATTTTACACTGATGTCATCCAAAGGATATCTAAGAGACTCTGCTATTGAAAGCCACAACATTGCACTAGAAGTGGAATCTCTTTAGCCAATTCAAATCAGGAACAAAAACCCACTGCAATGGAACTTCTCTTTTCCTCTATAAAGAGTTTACACCATGTCGCCATTTCAAAGTTGTTAGATTGGAACAGGATTCTTAGGCAACATGCTACTAGATTCTAGAGTGGTTTGCTGAAGGGCAAGATGCAAATATGGTAAACTGTTGGGGGGTGGGGGTGGAGGTGGGATTGCACCTAAACTCGGAGCTCCAAATATTCTTTTATTGTCCTGGAGCTTGGTGTTGTTTCATTACTTTTCGTGACAGAAGTCTTTCCTTTCCTTTCCTTTCCTTTCCTAGCTTGCTTGTCAAACTGCAGAGCATGCTTTGCAATTAACCATCAAAGATCCCTGGGTATTGTTAGGCGGTGGCTGTACAGAAACTCATTTGTCCTCGTACATAAGGCACAAGGTAGGCTGAGCTTTGTGAGGGTATTTAAAGCTGCTTAATTCATTTAAATCCACTCAGTTTATAGGAGATTACCAGCGGAGGTGAAACACTGTACTTCGGCTCAAACCGTCTGTTATCTGGAGTTCTAGGAGTCTTTCCTCTGGGTTTGTATTTAACTCCAGAGCAGACTGTGAGCTGGAGTGGAGGAAGGGCATGCAGGTGGAGGCTGCTTAACCCTTTCCTCTTTGGTCCTTTTCCCAGCTCCAATCTGCCCTTCCCAAGCTGCCTTTTCACCCACAGGGTCCCAGTATCTACCCTGCATCCTGCCTCCCACCCCAAGGTGAAAAAGATGCTGGCCTTGGGCCGAAATAAACAAACAAACAGTAAACAGTAAACCCAAGGTGAAAAAGCAGCCTGGTGAGGGCAATTTGGAGCTGAAAATTTTCAAGAAGTAAAAAGGCAGCCTCTCTGCCTGCACTCTTTGACTTGGATGCAGCCTTCCCAGGGCTGGTTTGGGTTTCTAAAAAGAGGAGTCTTTTTAGAATCACAGAACACTGTATAATGTGCTATTTAAGCCTTCTAGTCTTCAGTCTGTCATGAAATAATGAGTGCTTTCACATCGAATGCAATGCAAATGTCTGCCTGTGCTTGTTAAAGGCCTTGGCCTCATTACTTCTGAGTACATTAATCTCTGTTTTACTTGCGTGCTGCAATATTTCTTCAGCATGAAAATTACTAGAGAAAAATTCTTGCCTTGCTGTAAGTTGAAATTTTACAGCCTGATTTTGTCTTCGTAAAGGTTAGACTTCTCTCCCCCTCCCCTCTTTTCACTTTGAATTTTACTTGTCTGATACATATGACACTAGGCTATTAACTTGAGCAATAAAATAATTCTTTGAATCATTGGGGGGGCGGGGGAGTGTCTTAAGCAGAATAAGCCCTGAATGCACTGTTCATAATAGAATGTATTCCTAAATAAAGATAATTAGAATTGCAATTTATTATTTCCCCAGCTAACACATTAATGTTCACTTTAATATTAGATATAATGCTGGGGGCTTCCAAATGTTGCTGAACTACAACTCCCACCACCGCCAACTGTAACAGATTGTGGCTGGGGGTGATGGGAGTTGTAGTTCAGCAACATCTGCAGAGCCACACATTGCCCCTACCCCTGATGGAATCCATTTGTGTCTGCTGTATTGAGGATATCTGTTTTGGATCTTAATCGCCTTTTCCCAGAGTGCTGAGTAAAAATGGCTTTAATATTTGCTCTCCTGTTCTAGAGTTCCAATATGCCAAGTAGCACCTTGGAAAATCTATGCTGCTCTCGGGCAGAGTTCCAGATTGTGGCAGACTCCTTTTGCCTCTCACTAGAGTCTGTCGCTTGCTGCCTAGCACATGGTGATGACATTGAAATTCTCACTGATACCAATTGGGGTCATTTGTGGCCCATTCAGCCTGATGTTTCTTGTACCTTTAGCTGGTCAGACTTGGTTTCAAAGTGTGGGTGTGGCCTCTGCAACAAACGGCAAAACCTCCATTGGCAGCTGCTGCAAAGTCGTACTAGTCCTTTCTCCCCTCAAAGTTGTGTGGATGACTCGTCCGTAACCTCTGCCGACAATCTCATTTTGGACTGTTTTGCTGCAAAAAGGAATGGCCTGCAAGTCGCGGTGGAGACAACGAGTCTGCTTTTGGATCTGTCATATATCATTGAAGACCATAATTAGTTCTCTTTGCATATTCTGGTGGGGTTTCAAGCTGATCTTTCTAGCAAATCTCCTCCGACCCTGAAAAGTCGCTAAAGAAGATTTAGAGTCAGGCGAGATGATGCACCTATTGCATGACTGGGGCCCATGGACTTGATTTTCCTGTGTAAATTAGACATACCGGATGAGGGGGGATCCAAATGTGGGTCTAGGGTGGAAGTATGGGGGCTCTGGTTGTTCCATCCTAGTCTGCATCGGGATTAGAGAGCCCTATGGCTGCTATTTTGTCTCTATAGAAGAGCTTTTTTTCCTAGTGAAAATAGACAACTGGAGCTTTTTATGCAGGGCAAACAGCAGCCCATGGGAGAGGTGGGGGATCAGATTGGGATAACTGTGAGGGAAAGGGCTAAAGCCCCGCTCCCACTGCAGTCCCAATCCAGATTGCATCCCCCCACCCCACATATCCTATTGTTGGAAAATCAGACACATAAGTAGATGTATCCTCTTGTTTTGTTATGAGACCTTCTGAAGTGGCGTGCAATGTCACACACGGGACTCTCACCCCATCCCCATATGCAGAAGCATTTTTCCTGTACACGTGAGCTTCTTTCGATCCCTGCTTCTATAATTCTTAGGAATGGCAAAAGATTATAGTTTCCAGGGATTGAAACTCAAAACCTGTATTTCTAGTCTTTTCATTCATACACCTTTTATAGGTTTTAGTAAGAATGTTGTTATTGGGAAAATACTACATGCTGATAGTCTAGAATACAACAAAATGTGGTAGTAATTATCAAGATGGTTGATGTGATATAAGAGCTGAACAGGGCTCCATAAACTGAGCTGAAGTTACTGAAGCCGCCTGATGAGACTGACAATTGCAGGTACCCAACAGCTTAAACCCATCAAATGAGTTAGTTATGCATGGAAAGTAGGTTGCAGAGTGAAAAACTGAACTTTGTCTCAAATGCAGCATAGAGCATATCTAATTCATCTGAATTATATATTAAAAGGCAAATCAAAAATAAAATTGTGTTTCAAAATAATTATTGTTCATTGGTGGTTTAAATTCTGTTAAAATTGCCAAAGATTCAAAATCTTTTTTGGGGCATAATTCATGATACCAACCTTTAGCTTTTACTGATGTCATTTATGTTACATGGGCTATATTTTGTCAATGAACATACGACTTGCTCTGCAAATACTACTTTCTTTGGAGACCGATAACACAGTGAATTTGTTCTTAATCTTTGATAACGAAACCCAAAAAAGGTTGTTTAAAATATTTTTTTCCCCTAACAGGCCTTTTAAAAATTATGAAAGCAAGTTAAAATAATGCACAGGATTACTTCTTCAGAGACCACTTTCAAACCTGTAGCATTCCTAGATAGCTAATTTTAAATCTAGGAATGCTACAGGTTTAAAACTGGTCTCTGAAGTAGTAATCCTGTGTTTTAACTTCCTTTCATCATTTCCACACAGTAGCCAAAACCTAAGCGCTGTCTGTTTGCTTCTGCCAGATTACTTTATAGGGACTCTTCAGACAGGGCACTATGTCAGACAAACATCCTAATGGGACATGCAGGGCTAGAAGGCGATGCAACTCATTCAACCTTTTGTTGGAATGATGATGTGTCATGTTTTTGTCTGACAAGGTACATAAATATTTTCTCTTCATCAAGAACACACTTCAGATCTCTTCCTTTCATCGTTGCTTAAGTGGAGCTCTACTGCCTTTTATTATTACTCACAAGAAAGCAACTGGTTCTGAAGGCTGAGATAAGCAATCTTGTCTGATGTGTTACATGTTTGCCTTCTCTCTTTGAAGTGATTCCATGAATGCATACATAAGGGAAGCTGCTGTCACAACTGGTTATCCACATGGCTTTTAGAACTGGATCTGTTAGCATTGGCAATCCAGACTTCTTCTCATGGATTCATCTTGAATAAGTCAGGCCTGGTCAACATATGCCAAAGACTGAGGTGGTACAATCCTTCGGCTGCAGGTGGTGGGTGCCATTACTTTCCTGTCTGAAAATGATACTTTTCATTTGTGCAGTATTTTCAAGTGTTAGAAACACTGAACGTAATCATTCACACAAGCCAAAACTGTGTTCTATCCAGGTTTGGGAGTTATGTGTGCTCCCAATTTTTGGTTGTGTGGAAGCAAGTTAAGAGGAAAACCTGGAAAGAAGTGATTGTGTGGAATCAAGGTAGGGGGAAAGCTACCCAGTTTTTGATTGGGTGAATGACTTCAGTGTATATTATCTTGTAATACAGACAGCTGGAAGGTAAGTGAGTAGTTGTGTATTGCAAATGTGGGGTTGGGGGTTGGTTTAAGCCTGAGAGAGACATGGCTTGGCCAAGGCTACCTAATGCATTCATGACAAAAATGAGATTCAAACCAGGGACTTCCTGATTCAAAGCAAAAACAGAACAGAAGGAAGAAAAGGTTCTAGTTGTACTTGTCAACTTTCGGGGAATGTTTCACATACAGGAGCTTTAAAAAATCTGATCCTCCATCTGAAGGCCAAAGTTGTATCGTTTACCTCTCATTTCTGCCTCATTGTGCTACATGGGTGGACCAGGCTCCCGTTTGTACATGATCTGGCCATGTACTACTGTGAAGCAGCTATTTTTTGTCTTCAGGCATAGTCATCCCATTGCCATGGTGAGCAGAGGCACGAAGGTTGTTGTGTATGTGAAACTGAAGAAAAACATGTTTTCTGTCATGTTCCTTATGATAGTCCTCATGCTGCTTGAGGGTAGCCGTCACATGCTATCATTTCAGTTAACAGACAGTACAAACATGACCGGGTTAAAATAACTGGTATCTGCTCATAAAGCAACAAAACATTGGCAACCATTTTCTAGTATTCTGTAACAGTATTAGAAAAGGATAGGGCTACGTTGTTGAAATCTAGAAACTTCCAGGCTGGCTGATGCCTGAAAGGCATGCACACTATGGGAGAGTTCACGCTATTGCCGCCAAATATAGAAGCCAGGAATCTGCATTTCCAGCAAGTGTGCACTCTCAGTCTCTCAGTGCACTCTTTGTCTCATGCAAACCTGCCAACTGGTGGTTCTTGACATATCCACCCAAGATTCCACCACCTGCTCACTTGGAACCAAGATCTGAAGCTTGGCAGAGCAAGTCAGTAGAATCTCAAGCAGACTGGTTGGGAACCACCATTTGGTGGGTTCACACAACACACCTTTGGCCTTGGTGGCAATGATGGATGGATGGATACTTTATTATGGTCTTTGACCCAACAACACAGAGCATAGTATAAGTAGTACAAATTCATAATATCAGCATCTCAAAGCAGCTCAGACCTAACCTTACATGCAGCCACATGGAACTGGCCACACACACTGTTTTGCATAGTGATCAGCTAAAATAAAAGAGGTGTATTCATTATCCATTCTATAAGGCACATTTAATAAGAGAGGTGTGAACAATGGTGTGAAGCCACCTAAGCAGGTGTACAGACAGATACCTCGGATGGTGCAAATAAAGCTTAGGCAACATTATCCAATGGGTTGCACTGCAGAGGAACAGTTTTCCACATTTCTGGCACCAGCTTATAACCTGGTTTGGGGTACATGAGTCTGATCAGGTTACATATCAACATTATGTACATATGTTTGGAAGAAACAATCAATCCAACAGAGTTGATTGTCCTGGGTTGATTGCTTCTTTCAAATACATGAACATAATTTTGTACATTGAACAGCATGCTTCCCCCAGCATGCTTGTTCGATATCAGCTGCAGGAGAGCTTGACTGAGATCATGGCATGGGCAGAGAGAAAGCTTTGTCTGCACTGTGGTAATGAGCTGGATCAGAGGGGCCCGCCCCACAGCTGCCATTTGCCCTGGAGGGGAAAGTTTCCCTTGCATTCCTAAAGTAGCTCTAAATTAGATCTCACTCTATTAGTATTCAGTTCCTGAAAACTGAATAAAATCTTATTAATGAGTAAATATTGTTACCACAAATAAAAGCTTGATTTCTTTGGCTAGAGAAGTGACCATTTCTGTTGGGGCAGGGGGGAATATGCAGGTTATTTACAAAAAGTCATGCTGGAACATCCTAACGAATATTCAATTGGTCACTTCAAAACATAAGAACACAAGAACAGCCCTGATAGATCAGGCCCAAGGTGGGAGGGGGGGAGAGAGGTTTATTCAGTCACTGAACAGCAAAAATTTACAATAAAACAGTACGCATTTTACAAATAATATAACAAAACCTGGCCATGCCAGAGATAATGTCATTATCCACATTAGTTAAAAGATAATTTAAATAAAATTCATCAGACCGGCCAGGCAAATTATCTAACATAGGAGATATAAGTCTTGAAAGGGGTTCACTATACAAATCACAATGAAGGATAACATGTGAGGTGGATTCTACAACCCCTTTACCACATGGGCAAAGTCGTAAAGATATCAGAACTCCCTTGTACGTGCCTTCCAATACTACGGTGGGAAGAACATTTAATCGCACTAGAGTGAGAGCTCGTCTAAATTTAGGAAGAGACACCACATCAAAATACTTAGCAGGTTTAAGACTGATATCTTGACTCCCTAAATATAAGTCGTGCTTGATCCATGCAGCTACTTGTTGAAATTCTATGTCTCAAACACGTTGCTTAACTAACTTACTGGCCTGCTCAATTCCTGCCGTAAACAGATCCTCTACAGAAGGGCCAAAAAAAAAAAATTTACCCAACACTGCTAGTTTCCAACTCAAGTTGAAACCATCCCTCATAACCAAAGAGGCCAAACCCGCCTGTCCAAAAACCAATTTCAACCAGAACCAAAAAATGCAACACCAATATAAAGATTCCAACCTAATAATCCCAACTTCTCTTCTGATAACACCATTAGGAACACAACAAGGTACCTGCAAAAAAATCTGAAAAACTTAGTTTGGATAGCCTCAAGTGAGGCGAAATTAATTGCAGGTCCCAGTTGGGCTCCATATAAAAGTAAAGGTAATACTTTAGCTGTATAGAGTCTCAATGTAGCAGGTATAAAAGCAGCACCATGTGTAAAATGGTAAGATTTGATTTTATTTATAACCAATTGAGCAGACTGCCTGATGGAATTAAAATAGGCATTTCTAGCACCAACAGAGTGAAATGTAATTCCTAAATATTTAAAGGAAATAACCTGCTCAATCTTGTATGTACCAATTATACCGCCTAGCTCGCTTGGCAAACACTAAGACTTTAGTTTTACTATAGTTTATTTCAATAGACTCTTGGTTACAAAAGGATGAGAACAGTCTTAGGGCACGCTTAAGGCCTACAGGTGTCTGTGACATAATAGTCATGTCATCTGCATGTAATAATATGGAGACATGCCTATCGGCTAACTTTGGTGGATGATTAGAAAGAGTGGACAAACAAGTGAACACAGAATTAACATAGATGTTAAACAAAATAGGAGCAAGTATACAGCCCTGGCATACTCCTCTAAAAGTTGGAATTTCTTATGTTAACTGTCCAGTTGGGCCATAACAGACTTTCAAATAAGTATGCTTATGCAGGCCAACAATGAGCTTGAGTAATCTTTCATCTATACCAAGAGCTTCCAGTTTAGACCAGAGTCTTTCTCTAGAAACTGAATCAAATGCAGCTTTAAGATCTATAAATGCTACATAAAGTGCTGAACCTGGGCACCTAGAGTACTTCTCTGCCAGAAATTGAAGGGTAAAAGCATGTTCCGTAGTGGAACGGCCCTCCTGGAAACCTGCCTGCTTGATAGCTAAGATGTTATTGGCATCAATCCAGTCTAGAAGTTTTGTCAGAAGATGCCTTGCATAAATTTTGCGGATAACATTAAGTAAGCTGATGGGATGATAGTTGGCTGGGTCCTCGCGCCTACCTTTTATATAAAGGGGAATTATTATAGCTAGGCCCCAATCACTAGGTATGTTAGCAGTGGTGTCTATATAGGTAAATAACGAAGCTAGAACAGAGACCCACCATTCAAGATTCACTCTGAGAGCCTCAATAGAAATATTATCACAAGCAGGGGCTTTGCCACTACTAAATTTCTGAATAAGGTTTTCAATCTCTGAACAGGAGACTGGGTTCCACCTAAGGGTATCCCCACTTAACTACTCAGCATTATATGTCATAAGATCAGCCTTACGATAAAGCTTTAGAAAATGTTGTTCCCATGTCAGGCCCAAGGCGCATCTAGTCCAGCATCCTGTTTCACACAGTGGCCCACCAGATGCTGCTGGAAGCCTACAGGCAGGAGTTGAGGGCATGCCCTCCCCTCTGCTGTTACTCCCCTGCAACTGATACTCAGAGGCATCCTACCTTTGTGGCTGGAGGTGGCCTATAGCCCTCCAACTAGTAGCTGTTGATAGACCTCTCCTCCATGAAGTTATCCAAACCCCTCTTAAAGCCATCCAGGTTGTTTGCTGTCACCACACCTTGTGGCAGAGAATTCCACTAGTTGATTATGTGTTGTGTGAAAAAGTACCTCCATTTGCTGGCCCTAAATTTCTTGCCTCATAAGGAAGGTGCTCCAGGCCCCTGATCATCTAGTTTGCCCTCTTCTGCACCTTTTCCAGTTCTACAATGTCCTTCTTTAGATGTGGTAACCAGAATTGTACGCAGTACTCCAGGTGTGGCTGCTCCTTAGTTTTGTATAAGGGCATTATAAATTAGCAGTTTTATCTTCAATTCTCTTCCTAATGATCCCTAGCATGGAATTGGCCTTTTGCACAGCTGCCAAACATTGAGTTGACACTTTCAACAAGCTGTCCACCACGAGCCCAAGATCCCGCTCCTGGTCAGTCACTGACAGCTCAGATTCCATCAGTGTATACTTGGAGGGTTTTTGTCCCAATGTGCATCACACTTGCCAACACTGAAGCGCATTTGCCATTTTGTCACCCACTCACCCAGTTTGGAGAGATCCTTTTGGAGCTCCTCATAATCCGTTTTGGATTTCACTACCCACAAGAGTTTGGTATCATCCGCAAATTTGGCCACCTCGCTGCTTACCCCTGCTCCTAGATCATTTATGAATAAATTAAAAAGCACTGGTCCGAGTACAGATCCCTGGGGGACCCCACTTCTTACTTCCCTCCATTGTGAAAACTCTCCATTTATACCCACCCTCTATTTCCTGTCCTTCAACTAATTAGCAATCCACACATGTACTTGTCCCCTTATTCCATGACTGCTAAGTTTCCTCAGGAGTCTTTGATGAGGAACTTCATCAAAAGCTTTTTGTAAGTCCAGGGATACTATGTCAACTGGATCACCTTTATCCTCACACTTGTTGACACTCTCAATGAACTCCAAAAGGTTTGTGAGGCAAGATTTACCTTTGCAGAAGCCATGCTGGTTCTCTCCCAGCAGGGCCTGTTCTTCTATGTCAGAGGTGGGGAACCTTGGCCCTCCAGCTGTTGTTGAACTACAACTCCCAACATCCCCAGCCAATTGTGGCTGGGGATGATGGGAGTTGTAGTTCAACAACAGCTGGAGGGCCAAGGTTCCCCACATCTGTTCTATGTGCTTTACAATTTTATCTTTGAGGATGCTTTCCATAAATTTGCCTGGAACAGACATTAAGCATTTCTGAGAATGCTACCTTGGGGGTCCTGGACTTCAGTACGCTACCTATCAGCCTAAATTTGGCTTCCTGGACCTCCCAACTACATTTCCCCACATCGTTGGTGCCAACATGCATCACGACAGCTGTCTCCTCCCCAGCACTGCCTAAGAGCTTATCTAGATGCCGCGTGATGTCCGCAACCTTCGCACCAGGCAGGCAAGTCACTGTGCGATCAACATGTGGGTCACAAACCTATCTCTCTATACCTCTAATGATCGAATCGCCCACTACAAGGAGGCCCCCATCCCCTGGAGGAGTATCCCCTGTGCGAGAGGATATGGGATCATCTTCCACAGAAGGGGTCCCTTATAAAGGAGCATTTCCCTCTTCCTCAGACTGATGTCCTCCTTTCCCGAGACTTTCATTCTCCCTGAAAGCAGAGGAGCTATCAGCCCTGGAGTGGGATGCCTCTACCACGTCCCTGGTCTCGTCCGCATGCCTCTCTGTCTCTCTGAGTTTCTCCAGATCTGCCACCTTGGTCTCGAGGGAACAAACTTGTTCCCTGAGAGCCAGGAGCTCCTTGCACCGAGCACACACCCATGACTTCTGCCCATGGAGCAAATACTCATACATGTGACACTCTGTGCAATACACTGGGAAGTGCCCCCTCCCCTGCTGACTTTCTATCTTCATAACTAGTTTTGTTGGCTGTTTACAGTATTTAGAGATGTTTTATTAGAAGGATAGGTCTCAGCTGTATTGGTCAGCTATTTAACTGTCCAAACAGCCTTTCTCAAGAATATGAGGGAGGGATCAGTACTTATATGAGGAAGGGATTTGTACTTACCTTCTCTTCTCCACCGGGCTCCTTGTGATCACAGGGACTTGTTCCAGGCTCCCCCGCATACTTCCCGCTAAACTCCTGCAAAACTCCAGTGCCCTGTTTGCTATCCCTGTTGGCAATGCTCTGTTGGTTATGCTCTTGGGCCTTCACCTCTTATGTAGAGAGTAGGCTTCAGACTGAGAAACAGGATGTGGCTCAAAGGAATGTGAGATGACTCCACTCCTTCCAGGCAGGGACAAACAAAAACTGGATGCTACAGGAGTTTGCTAGCCCTGGCAAATAAAAAACACTCAGACTAGGACAAATCCTATAAAGAGAAACTAGCCCCTCAAAATCTCCCCTCCTCCTGTTAGTTAGTTTGAAGGGGGGAAAGGCTTGATGTTGTTCTGTTTAGAAATGTTTGCTCACCTCCTGAAGCTTTCTGCTCTTCCCAGAGGAGGCTTCAAACATGTAGCATGTGGTTGCAACGTGAAGCCAAATAATCCTGTGAAACAGTCTTAAAAAGAAATCAACAGATTGGTGTGAAATGTGTAAAACTCTTAATGCTAGCTTTATTTTTAACCATTGGTGTCTTGAAGGAAGGCAAAATAAATTGAAAGTAACTCTGCTTTAGATCTGCTGTTTTTGAGGAAATAATGGACATTAAGCCATATTAGTAGACCGAGTTTCCATCTTCCGTACCACATCACATGCTTTTGAAATGAAAAACTTGGCACCAGAATGTTTGGTGCCCCATGCTGCAGAACTCCAGAGCCGAAGAAACTTCACCCATCCATTGAAAGTGTTCCTAGGGACAGAGGAAACTTCCCACTACTTCCCACTATCCCTTGAATCGATTTTGGAGGATATAATCCACAAGCCATCAGAGGTACTTATGCTGCTGAGGGCAATATTCCCTGTAACAGATTCCCTGATGTTGTTGACTACAGTCCCCATAATCCTCAGCCAAAGGCCATTGCAACTGGGGATGACAGGAGTTATAGTCAACAACATCTGGGCATCTCTGTTACAGGGACTACTAGCTGGGGGTAGTTTGGAAAAACACACAAGCACTTGAAAATGAGAGGGGTGGCTGTAATGGCCTGGAATGTTTTCTCTACTTTTCTCTTGGGAATATACCAGTGCCGGCTTATGCTGAGCCACAGATTTGGGCCGGCTGTCTCTCTGACCAATATGATGGTCATCCACACTGGCATGCATACAGAGGCAGGACCCTGAGGCTCTGAGATCTCTCTCCAAGTCTCATTCAACATCTGCTGTGATGCAGACAGTTCCTCTGGTCCCCCCCACCACTTCCCCCCTTCCCTCCTCTAAAGTGGAGGCTTGCAATATTTTTGGGAACAGGGCTCATACTCCCTTAACATGTGATAAGGAAATAACCACCATGTTCAGCGCTGTAGCAAACCAAGTTTTCTTTCAGCTACTGCTCTTTGGTATTTCATTAAGGAAAAATCTACTAGTAGGTAATGTAATACTACAGACCAGGAGCAGTGAGTCATCCTCTCAGTTATTTTGGTTGCCTGCTACCTTGTCATCAGCTAGAGAAACTGACAGTATTGTCTTTCTAGCCAGCTGGGACATGGTGCTCATTCACAAAGGTAACATGATTCCCCCCTCATGCCTGTTCAGGTTTCCTGGGGGGGAACGGAATATATGAGCCAGAGGGAAAGTTTCCTGTACCAAGTCCTGTTGAAATGGAAGGGAGCTGTGCCAAGGCCGGTCCTGTTCATTTCAATGAAGTTGTGCATTAGACCTTCCTGTGGAGGTCACTTCCTACTGAGCAATAGGTTTTGCTGTTAATCCGAATTTCGTTACCGTATTTTGAAATCTGTATATTTAAAGGAGTTGTATTCAAATGGCACATAGTTTCACAAGAGCAAAATAAACCAATAATGAAAACAAATAAAACAAAAGTGGGACCATGATGGCATATCCAGGGCTGTAGGGGGCCTGCTGCTGCCGCCCCAGAGACAGACTACTGCTGCCCACCCAGACGCCAGCCACATCTCCTGTTGCGATGTCAGACGCACGTTGGTGCAGAGGTGTGACCAGCACCAGGAAGCGGGGGGGGGGGGACATCCAACATGGCCCCTTGCCTGCTCTCAGCTGGTACTTCACTTGCTGGCTGCTTCTTTGCTCAGGAAAGCACCCAGCAGCCAGTGAAGAAAGCACCAGCTGCTAACATCCAAGGGGCTGTTTCCCTGGCTGCCAGTGCTGCATTGGCATGGCCAGCTCCAGGAAGAGGGGACGTGCGGATTTTGGTCTGCTCCCGGCCAGTGCTTTCCTGGCTGCTTTCTCTCCCTCGTTTGCAGTGAGTGAGGGAAAGCAGCCAGCAGCCAGCAACCAGTGAACGAGGTGCAGCCTGGGAGCAGGTGAGGGACCATGCTTTGTGCTCCTAGCTGGCGGGTGCTTTGTTTGACAGCTGGATGCAGGAGGGGGGGCAAGGGAGTGCCCTTGGGGAGAGGTGAGGAAGTGCTGTGGCAGCCCCCAGACCAGTGTTCCCTATAACAGGGATTCCCAGAGGTTGTTGACTACAACTCCCAGAATCCCCAGCTGCAATGGCATTTACTTGGGGATTATGAGAGTTCTAGTCAACAACATCTGGGAATCCCTCTTAGTGGGAACATGCCCCAGACCCCTGTGACCCAGAGACATTTGTCCCCTATGTCTACACCACTAAGCATATCTGTTTTGCAGGTGACATTCCTGTTGGATTCTGCCAGAGCCATTTAAGCCAGAGTAATAGATTTTGCTGCTAATCTGAATTTTGTTACAGTAGAGGATAGGTAACCTATCTATTCAAAGAAACTATATTCAAGTGGAACTTCACAAAGGCAAAATAACAAAGAATGAAAACAAAAGTGGGACAATGATGGCATATTGATTTTGGCCACTTGCCCCTTGACATTCAACGTGAAAGCATTTCCCAGCTTCTGGGGAGGGGCTGGGGCATATTACCTGACCCTTTGAAGTACAATAAGTGACCTTTCAGGTATGCATGTCATTTCACGAATGCAAAAGATTAAAATTAAACATCTAGCCTGCAGCTTAATGGAATCAAGGAAGACTTTAAAAAGAACCACTGGTTGGTTAAGTCTAGGCCCAAAGGGCTTTTTCTCCTTGTTTCTATGTTGATGATAAATGCCCCACTTGATATGAAGTTCATTTGGAAGGTATATGTCTCTTTAAGGAATGAACCAGCTCTAAGCTGCTTTGCTTGGTTTGATCATACAGCAAGAAGGCTGTAGATGGAATGACAAATCTTTTTCTGCGCACATTTCCAGTTCTCAAGGGAGCTCAAACAGTTCTTCTTGCTAAGCTTCTTCTTCCGCCCTCCCTCCTGATTTTGTTTTCAACCTGCATTACTAGTTCTGAATTACTCATGCAGAGAATCTCTGTGTCTCACACTTCTTTCAGTCTGTATAAAGGATGCAAATGAAAGAAGATTTTGGAGAGCAGAGCTGGTCTTGTGGTAGCACGCATGACTTGTCCCCATAGCTATTAAGGATCTGCCCTGGTTGCATCTGAATGGGAGACTTGATGTGTGAGCACTGCAAGATATTCCCCTCAGGGGATGAAGCCGCTCTGGGAAGAGCAGAAGGCTTCAAGTTCCCTCCCTGGCATCTCCAAGATAGGACAAGATTTTTTTGTTATGGAACCAACAAACTACCAAAGCATACAGTACGTTGCCAAAGCACAATTATATACAAAGTGGTTGTTTGTACATGATATATCTACAAAGATTTACACACAAGAGTTTGGAAACACACAAGTTATGAAGTATATGCAGGTAGTACTGTAACTCGGGGGTGGGGGATTACAAGGCACATCAGGTAATGGGGGGGTTACGTCCGATGTCCATTTCCACAATTTGTCCCATTGCTGTTTAGAAGAGATACTCTTGTCTTTTTGCACATAACCCTCCAAGACAGGGCTGAGAGAGATTCCTGCCTGCAACCTTGGAGAAGCCGCTGCCAGTCTGTGAAGACAATACTGAGCTAGAAAGACAAATGGTCTGACTCAGTATATGGCAGTGTCCTATGTTCCTATGTTCCTACCTGTGGGTGCTGCTTAGCACTGTCGAGCCATGTTGATGAGGCTGCAGCAGCAATGCCCAGGCTTTCTCAGATTATGCCATTCAGAGACAGCAGTGGCAGGAGGAGCACTCCAGGCTCAAGGGTGGGGGGAGGGAGAGGGGTGCCCCAGCATGAGGCGGAGGAGAACATCATGCCCCAACGAGGTGAGGAAAGATGGCAGCAGTGGGTGGTAGAGTGGCACTCATGGTGGCATGGGCCTGGCATTTGCTGCCTCTGTGCCCCTGTACATGCCTGTGGGAACCGCCTCAATCAACCCCATGGAAGGGCCGCTCCCCCCCCCCCGGCCCACCTTCCTGTCCACTGCTTTGGATCATGGTCCGTGCTTGACTCGACTTTGTGTCTGCTTTTGTCCCTTCCTGCCTGGGATTGCTGCCTTGGATCCTAGTCCCCACTCAGTTTAGATCGGCTCTTGCTTCTAGCCCCTTGCTTCTAGCCTGATTTGCCTTCTCTGGAACTAGATTGGACCATGTCCCATCTCCAGCCTCCTCTGACTGACAGCTAGCGTCCCTAGGTTCTTTCACTTGATAGGCTGAAACACTGCTGAGGCGCAACACCATGTGACTAGGTCCACTTGCCCAAACAGCTGCCTTCCATGCCATGTGACAAACCCCTTCAGAAACGGAGGAAACTCCCAAAAGTGTGGGGGGGTGGGGTGGGGGGTGTTCAAAGAAAAAGTCAAGAATTCCACTGAGCATGCCCAGACCCTTAGGCATGACTAAGATAACTCTGTGGATCCCAGCCATACTAGTAAGAACAAAACATTGAGTTTTCCTTTAATAACAGTTTGCCATCCAATATGAGAATGTAAAGTTTAAGGATGACTGTTCATATTTTTTTTTAATGTATGAATTCATTTCTTGTCTTCCTACAAAATTGCTCTGATTTCAAAAGCCTGCAAGAACGACATTATGCTGATCATTTTAGAAAGGGAATATAGGCTCAAAATCGACTTGACTGCAAGTAGGAAATCAGGGGTGTAACTATAATAGGGCAAGGGGAGACAGTTTTCTGGGGGCCCACAGCCTTGGGGGGCCCCCAGAGGCAAGTCACATGATTGACTCCCCCAGCCATGCACCCGCCCGGGCTTCCTTCAGTTGTATTCATCCTCCGAAATTGATGTGAGTGTTAAGACCTGGAGCTACCAGAACAGCATGTCTTTCTCTAGTACCATGAAATAACTTGCATCGTCCACAATTTACAAAACCTTAAAAAAATAGTTTAGGATGATGTTCTATTGTGGCACATAGGGGAGAGATAGATAGATAGATAGATAGATAGATAGATAGATAGATAGATAGATAGATAAAACTTCAGTGAGGGGGGTATTTAAAAATCTTGTCTCTGGACCCACTCCAACCTTGCTACGCCCCTGACTGAAGATGCTGATAATTTCCCACAAAGCCCCCCACCTCCCATATTTAATTTCAACATCCAGCCTAAGTTCCTTGTGAAGTGGAATTTTCCAGCAACCTCAGTGCTAATTTAATTCATTTCATTCTGCATATGCTCAAAAAGGGCTGCAATTATATACGACAAATATGTATATACCGACCACTTTTATATGTCTTGTGTGTTTGTATTCTAGGCTGAAAACCAAATATTTGCACAAAATACTTTCCCCTTGCTAGTGCAAGAGATTAACTCTTGCAAGAAGGTTAGGAGGATTCTGTTGCCATCTGCTTAATCAAAAATGGCTACTAAATGAAGAGCGGGGGGGGGGGAATCAAGAGTGTTCTTTAGATGTGCTTGGTAAACAGCAGATGCCACTCCCGCCTTTCAGCATTTCGAGTAGGAAGATTGTTTGCTCGCCCTCGAGAAGATTTTTTTTTAAATTATTAATATCCTATTAGCATTAGTACATGTTGAGAATTGCTTAATACTCTGTACTGAGTGTACGAGTTTAGCTCCAGCCAGCTCCTTTATAAATCCATTTTTCTGTCTCTCCCCTCCCTGCCACCCCTGTCGTTATTGCTGTGAAATCCTCAGTTTCTTAACTTCATACATTTGGAGCTATGGGAAGGGAAAGGATACTGAGGAAAAGTCATGTCCCTTTGCAAATCTAGCAAGTGACATGGAATAAATTATCATCCTTGATGCATACGGAAAACCTGTATTTAGGGCAACAGGATTCATTGACTATTAGTCAAACACATTCTGATATTGCACATGAATAATTTTCTAGGACAGGAATTCTCAGCCTTGGCTCCTCGGATATTGAACTACCATTATCCCCAGCCTTTGGCCATTGTGACTGGGAATTATTATTTATTTATTTACACAGTCAGACAGGTGTTATTGACTGGTTTGTCCAGACATCGAGTCCTTCCCAAGGACCTGGGATGGCTGAATTTTATTGTCAATGTTGTTGCTGTTATTATAGATATCGTTGCAGAATATAGGCTGTTCCCAGTAAAGTTGCTTTTTGTAATTGGCTGATGGTGATTTCTGTGGCCCCTATGGTGTTGATGTGCTTTTCAAGGTCTTTTGGAACTGCACCCAGGGCGCCAATTACCACTGGGATTATTTTGGTCTTCTTATGCCACAGCCTTTCAATTTCAATTTGTAGATCTTTGTATTTTGTGATTTTTTCTATTTCTTTTTCTTCTATTCTGCTGTCCCCTGGTATTGCTATGTCGATTATTTTAACTGGTTTTTCTTTCTTCTCGGCTACAGTTATATCTGGTGTATTGTGTGGCAGATGTTTGTCTGTTTGTAGTAGTAGTAGTAGTAGTAGTAGTAGTAGTAGTAATTATTATTTCATTTTATATCCCGCTGTTCCTGTAAGGAGCCCAGAGTGGTGTACTAAATACTTAGGTTTCTCCTCACAACTACCCTGTGAAGTAGGTTAGGCTGAGAGAGAAGTGACTGGCCCAGAGTCACCCAGCAAGTTTCATGGCTGAATGGGGATTTGAACCCGTGTCTCCCCGGTCCTAGCCCAGGACTCTAACCACTATACCACGCTGGCTCTGTTATGATAGGAACTGTAGTCCAGCATCTGGGTACCTACAGTTGGGAACCTTTGGCCCCCTTCAGACATAACCCACCCACCCACCCTGCTCTCCCATCCACTTTTGGACATGAAGGAAAGCTGCCTTTCTGCAATCAGAGAGACTGCAGAGAGGGAGAGAAGCTGGCTGTGCAGGCTTCCTTCTTGACAGAAGGACAGCTTGTACAGCCAATCAGGCCTAAGTGAGGGAGGAGCTTCTTCCCTCAACTCTGGCTCTGTGGGGCCAAAACTGCAGTGCGTCCGGATGTAACACTGGCACCACAGAACCAGAGTTGTTGGAATTTGGGGAGGGAAACCATGGGTCCCTTCTCGCCTTCAGCTCTGGTTTCCTGAATTCGGATGTGCATCCATGGAAATCGAAGGTGAAGGGACCTCTGGTTTCCAGTTACATCTGAATTCGGTGTTTGTTCTAGGAAACTGCATCTGGTTACTGCCTGCCCTTTTCCCCTTACAGTTGCTAATCACGGGTATACTTTTTTATACAACAGATGGCTGCAATGAACATAATACTCATTTCCTCCTCTAAAGTGACTGTCAATGCCAGGGTAGTGAGGAGATACTGACTGGGTCAAATATTCTGGGGTTGCAGGGAAGTGGCAACACTTTCCCTCACTTCCTGGCAGGGCAGTGTGAATGATTATCCTATATCACTTGGTAAACGTTTGTCTCAGGTAAAGCAGTGCCATGACCCAATAACCTGAAATAGGCTCTTTAAAAGTCCCCAGGCCCAACCAGATTCTAAAGGTCCATTCTCATAACCATTTTGAGGTGGTTGTCCAGGCGAGAGGTTACCCAACTTCGGGAGCATGGAGTACACTTTGAAGACTAGCGCATCCATTGACAGTGATCACTCCAGGTGCAGCTCTTGATGGTTGCCGTATAGGTGAGGGTGTGCCACATGTGAGCCCAGGTAGGAGCAGTACGCAGGTTCTTCTCATGACCAGACATGTGGGGTAGAAGGCTACTGCTCTCCATCAGCCTCATTGTGATGCTGAGTACAAATGCTGGGTAGCCCAGCCACAACTTAGCAGCCTAGGCTGGAGGGAATGTGCAGGTTTTCACACTCATAGGAATCTGGGTAGCCCTCCTCCTACCCCAGGCCTGCTCAACTTATCCCCCCCCCCCGAGCTGTTTTTGGACTACAACTCCCACAATCCCCAGCCACAGTGGCCAATAGCCAGGGATTATGAGAGTTGTAGGCGAGCATCTGCAGGAGGGCCAAAGTTGAGCAGTCCTGTCCTACCCTCATTTTAGTGGTCATAATAACCAGCCCATATTCTACTGATTCAGATGATCCTGGAATCTGCATCACTTCTGTCTAAAGAACACCTTTGTAATCCATGTGATGGAAGCCCCATAGGAGCTGGATCACATGACTGAAAGTTTATCCATACAAAAAACCCCCAAACCACTCTCTGTGTAGAAAATTAGGTGCCAGGATTCTAGCCAATGTACTGTTTCATATTAACAGTTTTGTGGCGGGGAGGAATACCCAGAAGGAGAGATTACGAAGGGGTTCATATGACCCATTAAGTAAGTAGGAGAGAACTGGAGATTCCTCAGAAGCACGCCCTCTCAATAAGAGCCAGACAGTACTACTACTGCCAATGTCATGACTTCTGAACCAGGAACATAGGAATCTGCCATATACTGAGTCAGATGGTCTATCTAGCTCAGTATTGTCTTCACAGACTGGCAATGGCTTCTCCAAGGTTGCAGGTAGGAATCTCTCTCAGCCCTATCTTGGAGAAGCCAGGGAGGGAACTTGGAACCTTCTGCTCTTCCCAGAGCGGCTCCATCCCCTGAGGGGAATATCTTTCAGTGCTCACACTTCTAGTCTTCCATTCATATGCAACCAAGGTGGACCCTGCTTAGCTAAAAGGACAAGTCATGCTTGCTACCACAAGGCCAACTCTCATTCTTTCAGTATGTTCAACCTGTAATTGTCAGGTGGAGAATGTCATGTTTCTGCCATTACCCAGCGTTTGCCCGACAGCCGAAAGTGACATTTGAAATTTGTTTGAGAATGTTGGGCGAACATCAGGCAGCAGAAGGAACTTGATATTTTCCAACAGACATGGTGGGTTCAGCTGTCACAAAATGAGCTGATCTTATGGCTGGCATTGGGGGCATGTACTCCACAAGCACCTCCTACCTCCTTGCAGTGGGCTATGTGACCCTGGCCTATGTTTTGCCCTGGCCCCAGATTACCTCTTTGCAGCCCTGTAGACTTCTCAGGCATTTGACTCCTCATCCTTCAGTAGCATTTTATAGCTGGTAATTTAAAAAAATCTTATTTACAGCCCTTGACATTTGTCTAAAGAAGAGGAATGACTAGGTAAGGAGAGCAGCAAAGCTGGTGGTAATTACGAGAGAGAGAGAGAGAGAGAGAGAGAGAGAGAGAGAGAGAGAGAGAGAGAGATTAGGAAGTGCAAGAAATAGATTTCTGCAAATAACCAAGGGAAGCAGAGACACAACTGGATTCGGAGCCTCAGGTAAGAGGATTATTTTTGTACAGAGAAAGTAAATGCATTTGCTTTTATCATAATCACATGAAAAATCCCTCTATGGGAAAAAAAAATCTGACTGGTTATTTTTAGAACAGAATGGGAGCTTTAAAAAAAACAACCAAACACCTTGTGGTGAAGATATAAAATGAAAGGTAAAGAATCAATATATTTTACAGTCTGGATTCATAGTGAAACAGAACAAAATCTTGAGGAATTAAATTGGATTATCTGGAGCAGGTTGCGTATATGTATGTACCCTGTTTCCCCAAAAGTAAGACCTACCCCGAAAGTAAGACCTAGCAGTAATTTCTGATGTACCGCTAATTGCCCTAGTGCATTTTTGGGGGCTAAAATTAATATAAGACGCTGTCTTATTTTCGGGGAAACACGGTATATACACACACACATGATGGAGTATATATATGATGAAGTATCTCCCAGCAAATTCCAGTCCAGAAGGAAATGGAGAGTAGTCAGGAATCAGAATGCTCCCCACACCTCCCCTTTTTCACATGGGGAGGGGTCATAGCTCAGTGGTAGTTATGCATGTAAAAGGATTCCAGAGCTAGGAAAGAGGTCTCCTTAAGAGATCATAGAAATCTGCTGCCGGTACTGTTACAAAAAGAGCCTGTTTGGGGGCTCCCCCAAGGAGCACCCCTCTCTATGTGGAACTACGAGCCTCTAGTGACCACTGTTTGCACTCTGGATCTTACGGGACCATGAGATCTCCATTTTGTTTCACCTATAGCTGACTCAAAGGGCATGTCACTTTGGCATGTAGCTTGGGAGATGGAACTCTGAGTCAGGTTCAAAGCACAGGACTGCAGAAGGACCTCTCCATGCTGCCCCCCCGCCCCCGATTACTCACAGGTGGGAAGCTGGAGTAGACGTGATTTAATCAAGAGCTATTCTTTAAAGTATCCATCAAGTATTCTCCCTGTGTTGGCACAACGGATCAGGTCAAGATAGCACCGCCTCAGGAAGGAGCGATAAGAAAATAACTTTGCTAACTAGTATGTTAATGACTGTCTCAAACTGAAGGAAGCTAGCTTGTTTACATTTTAGGCTCCCCCCCACCCTGCCCCCAGATATTCTAAAAGACACAAGAGATCATCTTTGATGGCGTCCATTTCGCTTCTTCCTACGCGGGTCTTTCAGACCTTCCCATCCCTAGCCTTTGTCCAAGAACAAGTCTACTCCTCACTTTTGTATAGGACAATGTTGTGCCCTGTCCTTTGTCCCTTTTGCCCACCTTTGCAAGGTGTAATCAACACAATGCCCTCAGGCAAGAATTTTTGTATAAGAGATCAAGACACCATCAATCCTTATGTCTCCTGGGTCACCAGTGTCTCTTGTGTCACTCGTGGCTCTACCTTAGATTCACCAGGTGGTTCTTCCTCGGATCCACCATCTTTTTTCCTATGTCTTGGCACAGGCACCTCCATTTTGCCCTGCCTTGATTCTTACTCCTGCTTTACCTTTCACCTCCAGACCAGTCATTTTCCTGACCTGGTCTGCGCAGCACTCCTGGCTGCGAGATTCTGCTCCATTTTTGGATTTTCCCTGGCTCCCAAACCTCTGCCTGGTTCCTGGGTGCCCACTCCCACCTTCCTGCTTTCCTCGGAGGAGAAAAGCCTCTTGGTAGCTGTAGGGGGGAGAATGGGAGTTCAGTCCTCAAATAGAAGAGCAAAACCAGTTTGATGAGAAAGCAGCAAAGCAAGAGGTCTTGAGACAGTTCTTTAGTATTGAAGAACTACAAGGATTTATTTAAAGAAAAGGTTACAAACAAATGTGAAAGAGCCTGCAGCTTATTTCAGCTGTGGCTGAAGAGAGAGACCAAAACAAACAGCCATCTCTGGAGAGACAAAATGGAGACTAAAACTGGAAGAACAAAGGGGAGGTGTCCAGCACTTTTATCCAGAACCCTAACCCTCCCTCCACCCACACCCCCACCCAGTGGTCACTATGAGACATTGCAACTGAGACCTGATGCTGCCAGGGTCCTAGCTCCAACAGTAAAGACCGAGCCACAAGAGTTCACAGCATTCCTCTGGGAAGGAGCAAGGTAGCACATAACCTCTATTCTCAAAACTCTACTTCCCTTTCCCCCCATTTCTCCTAAAATCCCAAACTGCCTGTTTCTCTCTTGTCAGCCTTAAGTGAACCTAATTCAGAAACTCAAGACAACTTGTCTCTTCATGAGCTGCAACATAGTCTTTTGTAACCTGTTAGTTTTGCTAGTCTTATTAGTTTAATACCGTTGCTCATTAACCATTATTTTCTCTTCCTGTACTCTGCAAAAAAGCCTTCAATAAACCTCATTTCATTTCGAACTTTAACCTCTCTGTTCAGTGCTTTCTGTAACCAAATCTTTGAACAAATTTATTCTGAAGGTGGGACCGCACCATTTCAAGCTAGCTAATTCCCCCACATCAGGGGTGTAGCTATAATTGAGCAGATATAGGTTAAAATAACCTGGGCTGCCCAGCTCCTGAGTGCCCCCCCCAGGTCCACCCCTCCCTATTTTCTTCATTATCTCCCTCAGAGTAGCCACCAGGGAGAGAGACAAATATGGGGCGTCTCTCTCTTAGCTATGCCCCTGCCCCACATAAGCCTAAAACATGCCAATTCCCCGGGAACAGTTCCATTAACAGTACTGGATAGACTAATGGGCCATCAGACCTCCTTGTCCTGACCTCAGACCATCTGCCTCTTTGAGGAAGCTGCCCATGGTTCAAAGGGAGTGACTATTAGTGCCCATCAAACTGCTGGCAATGGGACTTGGGGGCTCTGCATCACAAATTGTTGGGGTGTGGGGTGTGGGACAGAGCTCTCAGGGGATCATGTTTTGTCCTGAGCCGCTTCAGAGTGAAAAGGACAAGCCATTCCTTTTTCTGCTTTAAAGATTTTTCTTTCTTTCTTTTTTTAATGGGTCCATCCTAACAATTCACGGAAGTTTTCCCCTATGCTAGGGCTTCTAATATTTTAACAAACAGATAAAAGCACAGTCCAGCTTGCTGCATCTTTGCACCAGTTGTCCAGTTCTGCTGTAATCATCTGTCAGTCTCATCAATCAGAATCTCGATACATAATGGCAGGTGAAAAGATGGTGTCATGTTGCTTGGGGAAATCTCCCCTCAGCCCCTGCCATTTTACCCAGTTACAAGTCACCTATATTCTGGGTTTTTTATATATCTATTGGGTATGTTTTAGGTCCAAGAGAGCTTGGTGAGGCACTAGAAGACTTTTTAATAATGTAAAGCTCTAAGGATTATTGTAGGCCTGGCTGCTTCCTAGCTATTTTAAATTCTAGGAATAAGGGTTATTCCTGGGTTATTCCACCCCAAGACCAGAGAGTTTCTGTAGACAAAAGAGGTGGTGCTGGCAGCATTTTGAACCTACCGATAATAGTTTTAGGAGAAGCCTAGCCAGGCAGCTTAGCAGGGATGATTCAGCATTTCTTTCCCTCATGTTAGCTTGCTCTGAGACAATCCACTTCAGGGGGATGCTGCGGTGGCTGAGGAGGGGTGTTTCCGGTGGCTCCCTCTCCCCTCGCCAGCCTCCCCCCGAGGTCACCACAGCGCTCCCTGAGGCTGCCAAAGCCCTAGGCAGTGGTAAGTCAGTCATATTTGTAAACAAATTTATTGTACCCGCCCCCCACCCTTGAGCTGGAACCAAACCAGCCCGGCCAGTTTTGCTCGAGGCTTCAAGCTGAGCCAGTTCAAGGTTGAGACAGCTCGACCTCGAACCGGCTTGTACACCCCTAATGTAGGGTACAGCTAACACAAATGGAACCTACACTTTTTCAGGTGTACATGTGTATGTTCTTGAGAAAAGGCCCTTGAACACATGGAGGTCAGAGATGAGGCCAGCAGGCACAATCTCCATCCTCTTCAATTGGTTAATCACAGGTTGATTAACTGGGCTACGCATTCCAAATTTTCATTCCCACAAGGGTTATGAGTTGCTTAGAGTTAAACTTACACAGAATGAGAAACAGATAACCAAGCTTCCCCATTTGTCCTCAGTGATGCCTTTCAATTCAAGAGATGTCTGTTTTGTTGAGTTAATGGTTCACATTGTGGCAGGCCATGGTCCCTGAGCTCTGCTGAAGCAAATTCAGGATGAAGCAACACTGTTTTTTTCAGTGTTGAACATAACTGTGGTCCATCAGCTTTCTGAGGAATGTTTTCCCTTCCCTTCATCCCTCTCTGCCAGTTCTGGAGGCAGAAGAGCACACCTCCTGCCAGTGCCAGCCTGGGCCAAACATGGAGGAAAGAAGGCCTGCAATATCTTGACAAAGACGACACAGGTGAGTTTCCAGAGAACACAGTACTCACCATGCATACAGCACAAAAGACAAAGAGAGTTGACTCAGGCTAAACTAGTACTTGTCTTACCAAATTAAGAAGCCCAAACAGGGCAAAACTAACAAAAAGCAAAATCTATGGGAAAATGCCTCTAGTGGTCATTCTACATTATGACAAGGCCTATGCATGGTTAGGCCAGACAGTGGACTTTCTAATCTTCTCCTCTGCTTTGCCCTTTGTAAAGGCGATCCGTATGCCACAAGCCAGGCTGGAGGGAAAGATTTGCTTAGGGCAACACTCTGCAGCCTACAGCAGTTGTAGCTAAGTCAGGCTGGATGAATCCATAAAGCTGCCCTCTACTGAGTCTGTCAAACCACTGGTCTGTCTATCCCAGTATTGTGTACTCCTTCCAATGACAACGCTCTGAAGTCTCATGGTGAGGCCTTTGCCATTCTTGATATTTCTTGCAACTGAAGATGCCAGAGCTTCCGATGCCCAATGATCTCATCCAGTTTCTAAAAGAAAGTGGTTTGTGCTTGCTCCCCCAAAACCCTTACGAGATATTCCTGATTGTAAAAATCCCTAACAAAAGGCAAATGAGAAGACCTGATTACTTAAATTAGTCTTAAAAGCAAACTCATTCACAAGATTCAGTTGTTTTTGTTTAAAAAATACACAGTGGAACCCAACTGAAGGATGTTTTGCATCAGAATAAAGAGAACCTAATAATCCTTGTTCTGAGGCTTTAGAAACCATCCATGTCTGAAAACTAAAAGTCAAATAAGTTGACACTGAAAAAAGCACTAGGTTGCCAAGGCTCTTCAAGGCAAGAAAATTCTGACAGGCCTGACTAGATTCATTTGGGATTAGCACTCTGTGATGTCCTCCCCTTTCATTTTGAATGTTCATCTACAGCATACCCCAGTTGTTCTGAGCAGTTCTATCTGGAATTACTTTTGACAGACCATTGGGATGTAGTAACTTATAACGTGGCGAAGTATTGTTTTCTGGCTAACAAGACTAGGATAAGAAATGTTGAGAAGCGAGACATGGGGTTGGACTAAATTAAATTTTAGATTATTATAATGCATGGAGCCCTCTGTTTTATGTAATAGATGAACTCGGGTGTTATGGTTCTGTTTTGTGTTTTAACAGTTTATTACTTTATTTGACCAAGTTCGCTTTTATATAAAGCTCGCTTTTATGTAAAGCTTTTGTACTTTGTGTGTTGCTGGTCAAATGACTGTAACAATAAAGATTTGATTTTGAATGTTCACCTAGTACTGTGAAACCTATCTAGGATACTTAATGGAAGGCCGCTCTCTTAAACTGCAAGGTTGTTGACAAGTTAACAACAAAGCAGGAATGTACCTGAAACACCTCAGAGGAATCAAAACCATTCCTTAAAACTGGAAACTAGCAGGATCAGCAGAAGGAACTCAGACTATCCTACAATTATCCCACAGTCTTTTATATTTCTAAAATAAGAGCCTATCCTTAGTAAGAGGGATATCTTTCTCCCCTAAGTAAGATGGCCACTATTAAATAATGGTTTTCTTTCTTTTTTTTTAAAGAGAGAAAATATACCCATGCTTTCTGGAACCTATACCATTTGAACAGAAGACCCTGCACCCTAAACCTAGATGTGGGTGGGCTGGCTGTGTTGGGAGAAGGGAACTCTGTACATGCTCCCAGGAATTCTCTGCAATTGCTTTGCATACCCCGGAGCTGGTGAGCAGCACACACACTTGTGTTTCAACAGATTTCAGGGAAGAGCTGTGGTGAGCCCTGGTAAAGAATAAGTAAATCCATGCTTAGTGGCATAGGATTTTGCTTACCTGGGTTAAAAAGCAGTAGTGCTAACTGAGAAGCACAAAACTTTATTGACCAGGGCACAAACAAGTCTAAGAAAATTCCTGTTCCAATGATTTCCACTTTCCAAGTCTTATTCTGTTAAAGCTCAAGCTGAGGAAAGGAGACATCAGAAAGTGTTAATCTCAACTGAGTATCGGTCATCCAATGGGGAAAACAAATCATCTAAGTACCTCAAGCATTGGCTAATTTACTCGACAGCTTGAGGTTATTTTAACCATAATGGAAGTCAGTGGGGTGTAGTGGTTTGAATGCTGGGCTTAGATCGGTGAGATGTGGGTTCAAATCCCTACACACTATATCTCAGCCTTTCAGGAGTTTTGTGTGGCTAAAAGGGTAAGGGACAAGATATGCTGCCCTGAGCTTTTAGAAGAAAGACAGAATAAAAATTGGATATATACTTGGACCGCAACTAAGGCCATGCCCTGATACGAGAAGTAATGGAGTCAAAAGTAACTGAATGGGATCCTGGAAGTTTTTCACACCCAGCTTTTAGCTTGCATCTCCTCTGGAATGGAGCACGTGCATTCACATATTGGCCAAATTTACCCCGCAGTCTCTGCAAGCTATCGGGGAGCACTTCACATACGATTCAGGGTTTTTAATTGTGCATTAGACCGTCGTCAGATTTATATCCAGGGTTTAAAACACTTTTTGCATAGGTTTTTTGAGTCAACTTCAAACTTGCAGTAAAGCCTCTCAGTAAACCTGTAGTAAAGTCTGCTGTCTGGGAAAGCGCCTGTGTGTGTGTTTCTGGGCATCTATCATGTACTCAGCTTAATGTATCATTAGTTCATTACAGAACATATGATGACTTCTAGTTGAACTTATGAAGTGCCTCCACTGAAAAGCATTGGATTGGATCCTAAGGCTTCCTTTCCCTGGAGGAAGTGACTTCTTGCTCCGAGGCAAGGAAATCTTAGAACCCAACCCATTGCATCTTACAACTCGTCAAGTGACATACAAGTTATATTATTTGGAGGGAGAAAACACAGTTGTCTTATTTTTAAAACACACCGGTATCCTACCCTTCTTCCAGGATTCTCAGTGAGATGTATGCATGTGCTTTTAACAACTATTCTATGAGAAGTTAGGCTGCAAGAGCATCCAGGTGACCCTGTGAGTTTCAGGCTATTCGTTTCATACCTTAACTCAGTGACAGAATGCATACTTTGCAAGCAAAATAAAGACTCATGACTCAGACCTTGGAGAACCACAGTGGTTCAACCACTGCCAGTTCTGGGTTAGCTGGCTCAATGGTCTGATGCTATTCAAGTCAGATTCAGATGTTCACATGACACCTGTGATGTTTCACACATGAAAATCACTGCCCAGCAAGGGATGAAAATGTGTGTGCTGCTAGCCCTTTCTCTCAGAGACAGCTGCCTTTGCTTCTCTGTCCCATCTGTATTCCAGATTAGATATATACTTTCCTATTCCATTCCTCACTTATTTAACCCATTTTCTCAAGGGGAAAAAAAAAGACATTTCCTAATCACCCTCTCAGCAATCCTGTGAGAGGGAGCACTATTATTACTCTGAGAACTGGCAGAGAGGTTGTCTTTGCCTCTTAAGCCTCTATGTACCAGTTGCAGGGGAGCAACAGCAGGAGAGAAGGCACACCTTCATCTCCTGCTTGTGGGCTCCCCAGAGGCATCTGGTGGGCCACTGAGGGAAACAGGATGCTGGACTAGGTAGGTCTTGGGCCTGATCCAGCAGGGCTGTTCTTATGTTCTTTCAAAGTGATGACTCTCTTATATTTAGCAGCGGGATTGCAATTTGTCCCTATTCAGCCCATGATAGCATCTCTACAGTGGCTGTTGCCGGTTTCTGCCTAATATTTATCAACATCATCATCATCATCATCATCATCATCATCATCATCATCGAATATTTATATTCCGCTCTTCCAAAGTTCCCAAAGCGGTTTTCATAGAAAAATAAACAAGACATAAATAAGATGGTTGCCTGTCCCCAAAGGGCTCACAATCTAAAAAGAAACATAAGGCAGATACCAGCAACAGCCATTGGAGGATGATGTGCTGGGGACATGTTTATGTTGGACTGTGAGCTCCTTTGGGACAGAGAATCATTTTTTCATTGCTTTTTCTCATTTTCTCATCCCTTTTACCATGTAAACCACTTTGTGGATTTTGTTGTTGTTGAAAGGGGCATCCATTAATAATCATCTCAGTAATTTTCCACATGGGGCTCTGATATACAAAGTTTGCATTCGCATATAATGCTGAGCCACGGGTCCAATGGACCCACGATTCCTCTCCCCCTCCCCCTGCTCTCCCATCCAATTTCGGACGTCACAGAGAGTTCCTTCTCGGCAGTCAGTGAGACTACAGAGAGGAGGGAGAACTGGCTGTCTGGGCTCCCTTCTTGATTGAAGGACAGTCCCAGCAACCAATAGCAGCTTAAGCAAAGGAGGAGCTTCCTCCCTCAACTCCGGTTGCCAGACAAGACTGCGGTGCCATATTAGGACGTAACACTGGCACTGCAGAACCGGAGGTACAGGCAGTGAAACTCACTACAAACTGAAGGTAAAAATCAGAGTCCAGGGAGGGAAACCACAGGTCCATTTCCTGGCAAAACTGCAGTTGCCTACATTTGGATATACAGGAATTGAAACCAGAGACCCCTTCACCTCCAGTTTCGTCTTACATGCAAACGTGGCCAGGATCTTGTTTGAAACTTGGCCCCAATCAGCCAAATTGGGAATACTAAGCCTGCAGTCCATTAGGGTTGCCATCAGTGTTCCCTCTAAGGTGTGAGCATGTGTGTGCGTGCCCTCACATTTTAAAAATGTCTGCTCAGTTAACTTTAGAGCCCACTCAGGTTGAATCAGGAAGGCCTACGTATCGACAACTTCTTGTTCTTGAAATCTGTGGGGAATTCGTGGCTTTCGGGCAAGGCCTTCCATTAAAGCTTCACCTGAAAGAGCAAAGCCCTTTCATGCCTATCCTGCTCCATTTTCTTCTCATTTATAGGCCACAACAAACACATTGAAAAAAGGAAATTACACCTATATGTTTTCAGAAAAACATATAGGTGCAAAAAACAAGCTTCAAATCCCCATGGTAACATGTCTACAACAATGGAGAAAAAACACAGAGCCTCTCATTGCAGTTGTCCGATTTAAAATGGGACTATTTGTCTGAACAAAGGAAAGGGAAGGGGTGTGTCATGATGGTGATCATCGGGGAGCCCGAGTTCCTTTCTCAGTAACTTCATAACAAGAACATCAGGGGCTGATGTGTCAGTGCTCTGCAACACCGTGTATTGTTAACAACTGAAGCTCTAGAAACCTTGGAGAAGACGGTGGCATGTTTCATTGGAATTCAATGCACAGCACTGCAGGCTGGGAAACCTGCCAAGAATTTCCTATGTGAAAAGCAACATGACCCATTTATGTTTTCACTGGTAGCAACTCCTTGCTTAAAAATCAGTGTAGTTTTCAGGATTTGTCCTGTTCATTGCACTATTTGTTTTGAACAAGGGGGAAAAAACTTTATTTTTGACCTTATTTTAAAAAATAAATAAACTTTAAACACACACACACACAAACACACCAGCTTTTTATTCCGAGAAATTTATAAGGGACTGGTTATCTGTCTGGGTGAGAAAGGAAAATATTCAGAACTGTGGGGAGGGTGGTGGTGTGTTTGTTGTTCCTTGGTTGCAGGGGCAGAGCCACCATTGAGCGAATGGGTTCAAAGAACCTGGGCCGCCACAAATCGGGCCGCGAGTGCAGCCCCAGACAAACACCCTGAATCTGACTTCGGATGCGGGGAGTGTTATTTCGGTCCCACATGAGTCTGCGTGGCCCTGTTTGGAATGGAAATTGACCTGCATTGCATTGGCAGTGCAGCTGGAGTGACTCTCCCTATCTTAAAGGCAGGGAGAGCCATTCCTGGTCTCACTGCCAACACAGTGGGGCCAATCAATCTCCTTCCCAAATGGGTCCATGCGGCCCTGTTTAGGAGAGAGATCAGCCTGTGCTGCATTGGCAGGGAGAGTCGCTCCGGCCTGCACTGCCCAACGCAGCGCTGGCTGATCTCCCTTCCAAACAAGGCTGCATGTTTGATGTCAGAAGAGGGGGGGCAGGGCCAGGGGCTGCGGCAGAGGCTGCACATGGGCCGTCACCAGCCTCCCTACGCTCCTGCTTGGTTGACTTGTTCTCAGGTTCCATTTCTTTTAGGGAGGAACACAGGAAGCTGCCTTATACTGAAACAGACCTTTAGTCCATCTAACACTGACTGGCAGTAGCTGTCCAAGGTTTCAGACAGGAGTCTTTCCCAGCCCTACCTGTAGATTCCAGGAATGAACCTGGGACCTTCTGCGTGCAAAGCAGATGCTTTACCATTGAGCTATGATGGGCGTGCTTGGTCCTCAGCAGGCCTGAATTAACCATCAAAACTGGCTATGGAGCAGACATTACCTGCTTGCCAAAACTGTCGTCTAATTGTCTGGAGGTCTTTCTAGATATTAAAGTTGTTTAATATCTAGTTGTTTATCTTTTGGGGGGTCTGTGCACAGATTGTTATTGTAATGTATCATCCACATGCCTGCTCTCAAGGTTTTTCTGAACTTTGCAGGATTTCACATTTGCAATATGTTGTCAGGGTCTCGACCGGACTTGGCTGCACGCTGTCGACATATAGTGACGAATGTTGTTTTTCAGCAGGGAGTAGCCGACTGACGACGTGATATATAGTGCAAGCCACGAGAGCTCCCTGCTGGCAGGGATTTAAGGCTTATCAGCCCTCTGCAATAGGCGTTTGCTTTTCCTAAGAGTCTCTGTTGGGGGGTCGGTTACATAGCTCTTCTTCCGATTGGTCTTTCGCGATTTCTGCTGCCTCAGGTTGTTGTGCCTGCTCAGAGTCATTATCCACAGCTGTTTCATGAATACTGACAGCTGGGCTCTGCCCAGACACTCCTGCATCGCCTGGAAAGTTGACAGCTTCCCCTTCCTCCTCGCTGTCAGAGATCGAGGGCGTGACATATGTAAATACTGATTAATAATGTAAAAGACATTTAATAGCAGGCCTAAATCTTAGGTTGAGACCTTTTCTTATGTTCTTATTGGCTACTAGTCTGGTGGCTATAGGCCACCTCCAGCCTCAGAGGCATGATGCCTCTCAATACCAGTTGTAGGGGAGCCCCAGCAAGAGAGAAAGCGCATGCCTTCTCCTCTTGTCTGTGGGCTTCCCAGAAGCATCTGGTGGGCCACTGTATGAAACAGGATGCTGGGCTAGATAGGCCTTGGGCCTGATCCAGCAAGGCTGTTCTTATGTTCTTTCAAAGAAATAAATTGCTATGCCATTCCTTCTTCTCTGATTGGTATTTCTGGTGTGGTGCCATCCCTTCTGTCTATTATCACCAGATCTTGAAAGCCAAGTTCCTACAGAGTTGTAGACAAACATCAACAAGGAAGGTGAAACTTGGAGGGAAGAAGCAGCAGGTCAGGGAGGGATGCTCAGCCCTTCATCTGCCTGCAATTTCTCCCTTGTATAGTACACCCTTCCTCCAGGAATTTGGGGTTCTTGGTTGAGAGGGAGCTCAATGGCCAGCCAGGCTTGCTGCTGCTGTGCAGGAAGGAGAAAGTCTTGGGCTGTGTGTTACTTCCCCACAAGGAAGCAGCCCCGGGGAATGTGACATTATGTTTGCGCAACTGGTTTCGCCACTCCCTCTCAGCCTGCTCCTACTGCCCCTTTTGCTCATGGCTTTGTGCAGTCTGTAAGCCATAGGTGCTGGCACCACTGCATGGTCTTCTCTTCATTCTGCCCGAGGGACTGTGCAAAGCAGGGATGTGCAAAACATTTGAATCTGAAATGGGCTGTTCTGAGTGTTTCGAGCTCGAAACAAACCACCCTTTAAATAAAGGGCTTGTTTCGAGTTTGGGACACAATAACCCCATTTCAAGTCAAAACATTTCAACGTTTTGAGCACCATTTTTGAGGCCTGTTTCCCCCTTGTTGATTGGTTTTCTGGCACTGCTTCTGATTGGCTTGCAATTTCCTTGGTTCTTGGTTGGCTTGTTGTCATTCAAATCAAGTGTTGTCATGGGCAACCTTTTCCACATTGACGGGGGAGGGGGGAGGGAGGAGGAGAGAGCTAAAAGGTACAGGTTTCAAAGCCAAAAGGAGGGAGTTACAGGCAGGAGTCTCACCCTCAGCGCACCACTGCATGATCTTATCCTCATTGTGCCAGAGGGACTGTGCAAAGTAGGGATGTGCAAAACATTTCAATGTGCAATGGGCCGTTCTGAGTGTTTTGAGTGCGAAACAAGTGTGCTTCACTCACTGCTCTGGTCTGCTCTGCAATCTGCATTGCAAGGTATGTTATGTCAAAATGTGGCTGAAGTTTCTCTAGTTGAGCTTATGGCTATGCTTGCTGCTAAGGGGGCTGCTGTGGAAGTTGTTGCAAAGCGAGGAAGTAAGGAGTCATAATTGTGTGTGAAAGAGCAACTTATGCCAATGAAAGAGCAACTTATGCCAATGAGTGCAGGCACAGTGGCTGGCTGTGGATTCTGGTCAGTGCTTCTTTTAATGGCCATTTCTGGACTGTGTTTGAAACTTTTGTTCCTTGTTTAGAGCAACAGAATCCTTTTTTACTATGTGATTCTGCAGTGTTTTTCAAGGCAGGGGTGAAAAATGCATTGCAAATTGCAATGCAAAACTTCTCTGTGCTCTCTGTGAGTGCAGCTTGTTCCTGCCATAGGGAACAATGGGGAAACTGGAAACACCATTGTTCCCCATGGGTAGCTCCTAGGGGTACCAAAGTGGGTTATGTGGTAGGGCATGATGGGTGCTACCTACCACCCAACCCACAAAAGAAATGGGCAAGTGGGCAATTTTAAACAAAAATTTAACCTGCTCCCATATCCTCCATAGGATCTTAGGGAAAAATTAAACATGTGTTGGAAATTGCCTGCTTGCCCATTTCTTTTGTGGGTTGGGTGGTAGGTAGTACCCATTATGCCCTATCACCCAACCCACTTTGGCATCCGTAGGTGCTTTTTATGGGTAGCAATGGGGTGTTTAGAGTATCCCCATTGTTCCCTATGGCCGAAACACTCAAAACGGTTTGAGTTTTGTTCTGCCAAAGCAACTGGTTCGACTGCTGTTTTGATGAAATGTTTTGGCTGCTTGTGTTTTGTTTCAAGCTTGAAACAAAGAGCAAAATCCATTTCACGCACATCCTTGGTGCAAAGTATTCAAATTCAGCCGAAGCTTTGCACAGGCCCAATAAACAATCAGCCAGGGAGCTGTACTTAGGGTTGATGGGGACCACCTCTGACCCCTGACCAGACCTTCTAATATTGCACACTGCAGTAATGTGTAGTTTGACCTTTATTCTTTCAGCTGTTCCAGTCCTGGTGGTGTTCAGCTGATCAATAAGTCCGCTTCACTGCAGCCCATTCCATAGTAAGAAATAAATGAAAGAGCTATTGCACCCACTGCAGTTGAGAAGCCTACTCTTGAGGAAGTTCTATTCTCAACTGCTCATTCTACTTGCTGTTGTGCACTTTGTTAAATGTTGAGAGGTGTTAATACCCACCAGCTTCCCTTGCTATCATTATTTGAAATGGTGTCCTTATCCAGTGGACATACTACAAAGAGAATCACCTTACATAATTCATTATGCATGTGGCTCTATGACGTTGGCAGCTAATCCAGTCTAATCCTGCACTTTCTTTGAAGAGCTGCATTAACAAACCTCACTTGGGCATATTTTCAGCTCGGCTTTGGGGATATTTTCAGCTCAGCCTTTAATGGACAGGACTAGTCCAGCATTGCCCCCTCACCCCCACCCCTTCTCACCATGCAAAGCATAATACCAGACAAAAACAGGAGGCGGAGGCCAAAGGTCAGAGTTGAATGGAATACTGAAAGGTGATGGCAGACAAGATGGAAGGGAGGGCTGGAACAAATGAGATACTGGGCTTCTCCCCTGAACTCTGGGACTGGGGCTAGAAATGTTATTGAAGTGCGCTTTATTTTAGTGCACCCTGTAGTGCACATTGTTTGCACCACAACAACCACAGTAAGGCTTTCTTCTCAGGAGAGTTGTTAATTAGTTTCTGAGTACAGACATTATCACCTTCTTCTGGCAGAAAATGAATGTAGCTCTAATTCTCACCACTCTAGAGGTCAACTGAGAAGTCAGCATTAGCCAATACGAGTGAGGCAGAAACAATAGAAATGAAGATTTGAGAGGAAAATCTTTAAATTCATTTATCTCTGACTGTGACAGTATATAGCCAGAGAACATGGTCTTTCCCGAAGATTCCCCCCAATTATTGTTCGGAGTGTTTTTCTTTTAATGATGATAGCACACCCAGCAGGAAGATGAGAGCAACCCATCTTTTGTGAGGAACTTCTCAGAGAAATTATTCCCATTGACTAAATATGCGGATTCACAAAGGAGGCCCTGACATCTTAGTTCAATCTCTACTTTGTAATGTGAAATTGGGGGGATTTGTTTATTCAGTTATTTATTGCTCCAGGATTGTAATTTTTGACTAATCTCAGACTTTTAGACACCATATATAAACTATAATGTAAAGATTTCTGGCTATTGCATGTTATATAAATGTGAACATTCATAAGCAAACAAACCACATGGAAATTCAGGATAGAATCTGCAAAATGGTGTAGGTGACAGAACACATCACCCAGACTCACTGAAACTCAGGCTGGAGTCACAGACAATAGGGTTTTTTTCTCCTTTTCCCCAGAGAGATAAAGATGGTGATATGTGAAAATCATCCATATTCATTGTGTTTATGCTCATCCCCCTAATACTTCCCGTAAAGACATATTTGTGATGTTTCCAAAATCTGTTGGACTGGAGATAACTGTGGGAAAACAAGATGTGTGTCTATACTGAAGGCAATGTTGCTTCTGTAATACTACTTCCAATGCCAAAAAATAATATATTTTCCAAAAAATAATATATTTCCAGTCTCAGAGGTAGGGATCCCTGTGGGCCAGAAAAAAGCCAACCTGTCCTGTTCCTATGCCTTTTAAGTGATGTTGCTATGCAAAGATCAGCAAGTGAAGCTCTTCATGGCATGCAGCTAAATACAATCACCTGCTAATTGGAGTTCTTCAAGGGACAGGTAGAAGGACTGGCTTGAAGCTAGCAACAAGATTCAGGGTGCTTGCTTCTTAGGTTACTTATTCCAGAGCTTCTCAATGGTTCATTGTGCAAGTAACGTAACGGGAAGTAAGGAGGGGTGGCTGGGGAAGGACTTGCAAAACCTGTAGATAGGGCATGTAGGAAGTCACTCATGCTTTAGTAATGGTCAGACTGGACTACTGCTATGTGCTCTATGTGGGGCTGCCCTTGAAGATGATTCAAAAGCTTCAGCTGGTCCAGAACACTGCTGCAAGAATGCTCATGGTGCAAGTTGCTTCATGATTGTCACACCTATCGTGCGGCAGCTTAATTGAGTACCAGTCTGCTTCTGGGTTAGATTGAAGGATCTGGTCTCCATGGCTTGGGGCTGGGGTACCTGTCAGACCTCATTCACCCATTTGAACCTGCCAGGGCCCTCTGCTCATCATCTCAGGCCCTGCTTATGGCCCCAGCACTAACAGAGATCTGGCTGGTGGGGACTAGAGACAGAGCCTTTTTGGTTGTGGCCCCTTGGCTTTGGAGTGCCCTCCCCGAAGAGCTTTGCCATGCTCCCTCCCTAAGTTTTTTTTTAAATTAAAAACATCTTTTAAAAGAAGTTTTTTAATGTTTTATCTACTGCTTATATCTGGTAGGGTTTTGTTCGTTCTCAGTTTTTATTATATTAATAAAACTTTCTATAAATAACTTTTAATTTAAAATTTTTAAAATTTGTAATTTTAAATGTGGTTTTAGCCTGGTCTTTTAACTTGTTTAACTTTATCAGTCTTTTACCTTACATTGTATTTGCTTTGTTGATATTTTGAGCTGCCCCCAGCAGTAGCGTACTGGAGGGGCAAGGTATAAATATTTTAAATAAACAAATAGGCAGAAGAATTTGTAAGTAGAACTTGTCAAAAGGACCTGCAAAACTTGGAGAGATGCAGTAGAGGGATGGAGGATCTTCATAGCTGTAACCAGAGGTTTCAGATTCAGACATGCTGAGATGTTTCCTATACCTCCACAGAAACAAGAGAATTTCAACCCATGCCAATCACATGTGCAATTTCAAAATTTAATAAACCGGAATTCCATCAACCAAAAGAAGGAATTGACAATTTCAGGTTGCACAGAGGTACTATCTTTTCCATATCAAAATGAAATATCCACTCACAGAAAGTATACTGAGGCTCACAAAAGACGCTGATGTAAATTAATAGAGTTAAGCATTCGGTAAGAACCTACTGGTTTTGAGGCACACTGTACCAAGCTCTATTAGTCTCTGTGAAGCACACGGCACTTCAGATACTTGATCAGGGTTTCAAAATGTGTGAAGCAATCCCTCACACTTTGGCCGCTGTCCCTGTAAACGAATACTGAATGCATGGCCACTGAGTGTTATGGCCAGTGAGCTCATAAGAATGGGGCATGGCCAAAAAAAGGGTGGCCTCATTCCTCATTTAGTGAACAGAGGGAACTAATGTCACTGTCACGGCATAAAGGACTGCAGGATATTTCATTGTGCCATGTGGTATGGAATGGCATGGAGCAGAGGGTGCTTGTCATGGTTATTTTGTCAAAATCTATATTTAAGAATTTGAAGAAATCAAATTCTATGTGATATGATGAAATTTGGACTGAGGAGAGCACTTTTAACTGGAACCATTATCACCAATTTTAAGACACACAAATTATTGGGTGACAGTTACGTGAGGCTACAAGGAGCCATTGTATACTGAGTCAAGAAACTGGTACTTTTAGTTCAGTAGCATCAACCTTGACTGGTAGAGGTTCTCCAGGGTTTCAGGAAAAGTTCCCTTCCAGCCTGACCACCTGAGATCCCTCAGTGGAAGATATCTGAATCTGGAGTATCATACATACAAAGAAGAACCTCCTACTCCCATATGAACCTACCTGGTTGTTAAGATCTTCACTGGAGGCTCTGGGTGTCCCCACCTTCTGAGGCCAGGTGGGTGGCAACCAGACACAGGGCCTTCTCTGTGCTGGCACTTCATTGATGGAACTCCCTCCCAAACCCATTTGCTTGATATGTACTTGAGTGCATTTTAGTCACCATTTGAAAAATGGGTGTACCCAGCCATTTGATGGCTTATAAAGGGACTGACTGGTTTTGCTTCTGTTTCAATCTAAATATAGTGGGGGGCTGTGCCTCTCTTTTATTTTAGTACTGATGGTTGTCATATTATATAAGTTTTAAATGTCGTGAGCCACCTCAAGAACTGTGGTCACTAGATGGGGTATAAATATTTTAAATAAATAACAGCTTCCAGAGTTTCTAGGGCTGACTATAAAGGGGGGAAATGCATTAAATAGCTTTGGTTGAAGTGAGAAATACACTACCATCTGGTCTACATTTTGAAGCCTTGTTGTGTATACCTGTTTCTATGAAAGAGCGAAATCCCAACTTAAATGGTTTTGATTTTATAGACATATCTAGGATTTGATTCTGAGGTTTAAACAGTAGTTAGGAAACAGGCATTCATCTACAGCCCATTCTGCTAAGCCAGGATACTTGGATTTAAGTTGGTTTACGTTAGGGTCAGTTAATGCATAAGAGTTGACTGCTTATTTTCTTTGCACGTGATGCTTCTGGTGTATGGGATTTCTCAGATAACCCTCAACATGAACCAAGGCATATGTGGGAGCCTAAAGAGTCCACCAGCACCCATTTCAACTGCTTCCACAGTTCTGGAAAGAGTTGATGACTGGATCCATGCATTTGCTTCCATGTTGAGTTTTTTCCACCCGGAAACAAGTGGAATTGTGTTGGAAGAAAATCAGCAGCCAGCTGCCATGCATGAATCAGCTTCAGTCTTGTAGACATTAATGAGAAAAAATAAACTTACATCCAGATTCTCCAGGTAAACTGAGCTATGCAGGGCTACGCTCATGGTTACAGCATTGGTCTCTCATAGAAATATAGGAAGCTGCCTTATGCCAAGTCAGACCACTGGTCCATCTAGCTCAGTATTGCCTACACTGACAGGAAGTGGCTCTCCAAGATTTCAGACAGAGGTCTTTCCCAGCCTAGTCTGGAGGTGCCAGGGATTGAACATTTATTATCATTTCTTTATTTATCTACATTTCTAGCCCACCCTATACCCAAAGGTCTCAGAGCGGGTTACAATAAAACCAATATAAAACATAATTGAAATTCAGCATCATAAAATCAAAAATAAAGTTAAAAAATACAGTGCCTGAGGGGGGAGGAACCACTACATCTCTAGTCAAAGGCCAGGGTAAAGAGGTGCGTCTTCACCATTCTCCTGAATGTGCACAATGTTGGAGCTTGGCGCACCTCAGAGGGGAAAGCATTCCACATCCTAGGGGCCACCACAGAGAAAGCCCTCTCACATGCCCCTACCCCTTTAACTGCAGACAATGGTGGCACTACCAAGAGGGCCTCTCCTACAGATCTTAACTGACGGGCATGTCTATATGGGAGAAGGCGTTCCTTCAGGTATTTGGGGCCCAGGTCATTCTGGGCCTTATAAATCAGTGTTAAAACCCTTCATCGGGCTTGGTGGTAAATTGGCAACCAGTGCAGTTCCTTTAAGACCGGCGTGGTATGCATCTGGCTAGAAGTGCCCATCAGAAGTCTTGCTGCTGCATTCTGCACTAGTTGCAGCCTCCGAACCATCTTCAGGGGCAGCCCCACATAAAGCGCATTACAATAGTCCAGTCTGGAGGTTACCAGAACATGGATCACTGTGGCCAGGCTATCTCTGTCCAGACAGGGCCATAGCTGGTGGACAAGCCTAAGCTGAAAATAGGCACTCCTGGCCATGGCTCCCACCTACGCCTCCAGCGACAGCGATGAATCCAGGCGTACCCTCAAGCTACGCACCTGTTCCTTCTGGGGTACATGGAACCTTCTGCATACAAACAAGTGTTATACCAATGAGCTATGTAAGTGAGCTATGAGCTATGTATATAAATGTAAGTCCTATTGCTATTGCTATTGCTATGGCTCCATCCCTCAGGCACTGTGTGGACACACACTTCTGAGTGCATCAGTACTGGGACAGGGTTTGCCAGTGTACTTTCAAGACACAAAGAGCTGTTTCTCACGAACAGTGCGAAACGAAAAGAGCTTACCTCCCCACAGATGATCTGTTTTCTTCCTTGGGAGGGCAGATCACCCACCCAGATAAGCACCAGCTGTTGCCGGTAGCTCTGAGGTCAGGGTGCCGGGGCACCCTGGCCCACCCCACCCTGCCCCCTGGAGCTCAAAAAATGTACCGTGTGAATGTGTGGTGCATTATGGGGATCCCCCTTCCCCTCCCCAAGAGCGCTGCAGTCTGTCAGCAAGCAGCTGCGGCTGACAGACAATCCAGAAAACGAGGTTAGGAGAGTGCTTGCTCTCCTAACCTCATTTTGGAGGGAGGCTCCACAAGCGGGTTCACCAATGTGGTGCCGCTGGGATTGGGCCAATCCCGGCGGTACCCACATGCATGCAAAACCGGGCTGGGCTTCCTTAGCCTGGTTTTGTATGCGTGTGTGAATAGCCTCTGTATGTGAGTACAGCATCCCCTTTTATGTAAACATCCGAGGGGGGACTATTATGTTCAACTTAATTCATTGAAACTTGGTAGGGTTGCAATGAAGGCCTTGGAAAGGATATTTAGATGCTGTGACCTGTCTATACCTAAAAAGATTTGAATAATTTGGACAGTGGTTTTTCCTGTGACACTCTATGGATGTGAAAGCTGGACTTTGAAGAAGCAAGACAGAAAAAACATTGACGCTTTTTAACTTTGGTGCTGGAGAAGACTTTTGAGGATACCATGAACAGCCAGGAAAACAAACAAATGGATCATAGAACAAATCAATCCCAGATTTTCACTTGAGGCACAAATGACTCAAACTATCTCAAACTATCATACTTCGGATACATTATGCGAAGATCAGCTCCCCCGAGAAGTCCACAATGCTGGGAAAAGTTGAAGGAAAGAGAAGAAGACAACCAGCAGCAAGGTGGATGGACCCAATTACAGCAGCAATGAATGCACCACTGAGAGACCTTAAAGGCCAAGTTAGACAGGTCATCCTGGAGAGAATCTATCTATGTGGTTGTTAAGAGTTGACACCGACTTTACAGCACTTAATCAATCATCAGTCATGTTCAACACAAATACAGCTGTATATACTTCCTATCTATACTGTGTTTGAAGGGTGCCTATACCCAGGTTCACTTTTAAAATGAACACATGTACCATCATCACACAAAACATATACATCTCTGTACAGGTATGTACAGCATAATATCTGAAGAGAGCTATAGTTGTAACCAATTTGCTTTGCTTGTCATTGCGCTCATATTCAGTGTATTATCCCTGTTTTTGCGAGTCAGTTCCCATAGATGACCAATTCTCCTCTTACTAGCATCCCCATTGGGTACCCCAACTGAAAACAGATGTGCTTCCAACTGCTCCTGATTAGTTTCACTCTTAATGGCCAGGGGTGTAGTGGACGGGGGACGCGCCAGGCTGGAGCACCGATAGTTCTCGGCTTCTCTGGCTGTCGGGCCTGGCCATGGCGGCTGTCATGGAGACTACCTGCACTTCTGAACTGGCAACTACATCACTGCTAATGGCCCTTCAGAATGCTATGCTGGTGCTGCTTAATACATGTATTTCAATGTGATGCCAGTTAACGGAGCGAACCATTTAAAAATAACATGCAAGTCTCCTCAGTTGGGAAGGTTTGCTCCTAGGCCCTGTGTTGTGTAGTTTAAAATAGATATCCGTTATCCTCTCCTAATAAATAAAAGCTAGACAAATTGTTCCAATGTCTCTTTTTGGGGGAAAAACAGAATGCCTCGGGAGGCAGCCGTCATACCACACGCCTTCATTTGCGCACTGACGAAGCTGCCTTTGCTGCACCTAATTTGCCTCATCATTCATTGGAACGTAATTTTTTCCTTCATAGCATTAGAATTAAAGTAAAATTCACCTTTCTTTTCAGGGAATGAAATAAGGAAAAATTGTTAACAAGGGAACTGCTTTGTCATTTAGCAAATTAAGTGGCTGCTGGGACAACATTCGGAGGGACAACTTCCCCCACCAGCAACAGATAGAAGGGACTTGCCGGCTTGATGCATAGCATTCTATAGAAGGGACTCTAGAACAGTGTTTCTCAACCACTGGTCCAGGCACCAGTGCCGGTCCATGAGGAGTTGAGTGCCGGTCCATGCTGGTCCATGAGGAATTAATCCCCCGCCCAAACAATTTCAAGCCGGTGGGGGCCACCGCTGCTGGGAACTCTCGGGAGCTAATTTCTAGGCAGGTTGCTGTAGAGGCTGGGATACGGTTCATTTCGAGGAAGCTAAATGAGTGTTATCCCAGCAGCGAGGGCTGATCACCTAGAAATGAGCTCTGGAGAACTCCCAGTGGCCCCACCCTCTACTCCTGACTCAAAATTGTTTTGGGGGTGCCTGGGGGTGGGAGCGAGGGGGGGGTGGCCCCTTTACTAACATAGTCTGGGAAATTGCACACAAAGAATGTGGAGTCCATGACTCCAAAAACGTTGAGAAACACTGCTCCAAAATAACTAGTCGGGGGCGCAAAGAATGTTATTAGGGGTGCGAGAACTTTGCTATACATTAATTTGCTATACAGGTGATTTGCTATGCAGGTAATTTGTTATACATTACCTCTGTACTTACAGAGGTGAGGTAATTGATGTAATTAATGAGTTTCCTACCTATCTGGCTGCACTGACTTCTGCTGCAGCTTGTTCTGGGGGTTGAGTGAGTGAGTAAATGGGGCTTCTTTAAAAAACGGAGGCCTTGGAAGTAATTAATTAATGTGAATGGCTCATAAGATATCATGATTGTAGTGCAGTGCCTGCTGTAACAGTCCTGTCTGGTAGATGCGGGAGTGAAAGGGGGAGTGGGAAATATTTTTGGGGGGGGGGAGTGCCTGCTACCCCTTGCTACGATCCCTTGGTCTTTTTCTAAGGAAAAACATAGGAAGGTATGAAGAGGTTTATACCATGGGGAGAAAACAAAAGGCAAAGTAATAAACAGAGGATCTCTTCCTAGCTATAGCAAGAAGGAAGGGGGAATAATGTACAGGGCCAACTTGCCTTTCTGGGCAAGGTAAATATTCACCCCAGGCATCTCATACACTGATGCAGGCTACAAACTGTTCAGGAAGATGTTTATAGCAATTCATTCCAGATGACACAAACAAGTGAGCCAAGCTTCATTCTCTGCGATGTGGTGCCAAAAAACAAAAGTCTGGATCAACAGCCACATATTCATATCTAGAGCTTTCCTAGTACATGCTAGGTTTGCACTGAAAACCCATAAGCATGGCAACTCCCTCCTACTTCCCAAATGCTAGGTCTCCCTTTTCTGTCATTTGGGGAGCCCCTCCACACATTTCCCCCACCCCAGTCCATGTGCTTTAAATTCACCAATCAATGTATTTTAAAGCAACAAGCATACCACACTTTCTTTGGGACGCAACCATTATTAAGAATATTTATAGTCATGTGCCATTTTTATTCCATAATATGATACCTACCTGTCATTGTATTTCAAAAGGGAAAACTCTAATAAAGTTTTAATTTTCTTTAAAAAAAGAATATTTATAGTCTGTTCACAAACCCCAGCCACCTTTTATTTCACCTAGGACTCCAAGTCTCTTGGAAGAATCCTGTGGACGATACTGTTTGGCGTGGAGTTGTTTTCTTCCAGGTGAGTGGAAAACTAGGTATGAGTGACGAGTAGCCAACACATGGATTTAAAAAGCCTTAGAAAGTCTGAGGTCTATAATTTTTAATATTTTTAAACTAGCTACAAAATGTCAATCACGTCACGAACGGACAGGAGACAGAAGGAATTCCATATTACATGCGGCAACTATATTTAATCTCACAGTTTTATCTAGATTTCATTCTTGTAGGTTATTTTTTATTTTTTATTTTGTTTTTTAATTAATAACTCAGCTACTAAACATCGCAGTGATTTTGGTGTGCATAGCTCTAGGTAAGCAACAGAGAACTGTACCAATAACAAACCACATAGGGAGAGAAAGGAGGGGGGGAGAGAGAGCAGCTAGAAAGAGAGAGAGAGAGCCTTATAAAAATTACATTTCTCTGCAACATTTCATATGGTAGCCATTCCCCCACCCCCCCTCAAAAAGACAGTCTTTGAAAGCAGCAGACAAAACGGTATATATTACACCTATTTCTTATTTGTTTTCTCCTTGACATAGTTTCAGCCAAACATTTAATTTGCTGGCAATGGTTAAATGGTGAGTGCCAAATCCATCTCTTTTGAAATTAAAATTAGAAAAAAGAAAAGAAAAGAAATGAACATGGCTCATAACTATATATATTTATATTTTTTATATATATATATATATATATATATTGACAAGAAGAAATAAAGTGGCACTACTGCAAACTTGCTGGTATAACATAGTCCTGACAGTGTTCCAATACCGAGCATGCGAATTGTTAATTTTCTTTTGTCGTCGATGTTGCTACTGCCATGGAAAGGTCTCACTTAAGTTAAGGAGTCTAAAAGTCTATTTCTCATGCAATAAATGCATAAATCACGTCACTTTTTTTTTGTTTTAGTGCAATGCTTGTTATAAGTTATATAATTCCACATTGTCTAATCATGAACTCATAACAACTGATGACAGCAATGGAGAACTGAGAGAACACCAAATTCTTAAGTGCTTAAACAACATGACACCCAAAGAAAAGACTTCTGGTAGTAGCTCTGTGGAATGTTAACAGTTTTACAAGAACAATACTGTATAGTTAAAAGTTTAACAGCACGTTGAGCATTCCTACATTTTTTTTGTCATTCAGCAAAACATAATAAAGTTTCTTAAAAAAAACCAAAAACCCATCAACCAAAACAGACAGACAGATGGAAAGAAAGAAAAAAACCCAACAAACAACCAAATGCCATCATGAGTGACAGCCATCAAATCAGTACTATATACAACCTTTGGAAAAAAAGAGATCTGGAAAATAAAAATAATTTACAAGTATCATTTTTGGAAAGCTGACAACCTACACAGGACAACATTTACAAGGGGGGCAGAAGAGGGGTTGATATGTGCATGTGTGCAAACCTAGTCGGTAAATACCATGACAAAAGCATGAAAGTGCTGCCCTCGGGGACAGTGTTAAGAAGGATCTGTACTCTGCTGCATTTAACCGCTCCCCAGCATCTTTGTTGCACGTTGATTGGCCTCATCAATCCTGGTTTTGTTGGAAACAGCCTAGATGGGAGAAAAAGGGGTGGGGGAGGAAATGAAAGGAAGACAAATTAGTGATGGAGGATATACAACAGAATCATAGTTATCCAGACCCAGAGGCGTATCTAGGGAAAATAGCGCCTAGGGCAAGGACTGAAATCGCGCCCCCTGTCCAAACATCTGACACCCATCTTTCAGATAACTTTACCATAATATCAGCTCAAAAATACAAGTCAAGCTCGTTAATCCTTTAATATTTCAAAAACTATTTAGCAGTGGACTTAGCCAGACCAAAAAAGGCTGGAAAACTAAAATTTCAGTATGCTGGGGCTCATGAAATACCCAAATACTATGTGGAGGTGTACTTGGAAAATGAAACAGAAGTGCCTGTCTAATTCTCTACTATGCACTGTAGCATCACTATTACATAATAGCAATAGCAATAGCACTTACACTTATATACCGCTCTATAGCCGGAGCTCTCTAAGCGGTTTACAATGATTTAGCATATTGCCCCCAACATTCTGGGTGCTCATTTTACCGACCTCGGAAGGATGGAAGGCTGAGTCAACCTTGAGCCCCTGGTCAGGATCGAACTTGTAACCTTCTGGTTACAGGACGGCAGTTTTACCACTGCGCCACCAGGGGCTCTCTGTTTTACCACTGCGCCACCAGGGGCTCTCTTTACCACTGTGCCACCAGGGGCTCTCTCTCATAAGTTTTAAAAATAAATGGAGAATTTGACTTTTCCCAGATACTCTGTAAATAATTAAAGGATATGCAGAGTAAACTGTGTCATTGCTTGGAATATATTCTAGTCTTTCAGAAAGACAGTTAAAATGAGAGAAAGAGAGCAAGAAACTCCCTGTGGGCCTTAATACTAAGGATTTCACACTGATTCAAAGACAAACTCACCATTAATAGCCATATCATGTTTAACTCACTTATCACAAGAAGCAAAGTAAGAGCAAATGAATACAATCCTAGCTCATAAGCTTCAGCTCAGTATTCACAAGCCCTGATTCTCTGTACATAATGCCAATCTGAATCTGTGTACAGTGTCTTATATTATATTAATTTTTTAAAAAAAGTTTACCTGTAGCCCCTTTGGGAGGCTTCCTAAAGGCTGTGGGGGGAGGGTCTGCAAAGATTCCCCCCCCCCACTGGCCTCTAGGGCCTCGCAGGGACCATTTGAGCATATGCGGTGGCCATTTTTATAAATAATCTTTTTTTAAAAAATGGCCGCTGAAAACAAAATGGCCACCGTGCATGTTCAAATGGCCTCTGCAAGGTCTGGCATGACCTAGAGCCTCACAGAGGCCATTTGAGCATGCACGGTGGCCATTTTATTTTTGGCAGCCATTTTTAAAAAAATTAATTTTACAAAATGATGCCCCCCTTCAAGTGGCACCCGGGGCACATGCCCTGCCTGCCCTACCCTAGATATGCCCCTGTCCAGACCTCACTTGGATCGCTGATCCAATCCAGCTGCACCAGCACTGGGGAAAGCAATGATTCCTGGTACAAGAAGGTGCCTACCACCACCACCCCTGCCCCCCAGTTCTGCTGGCTGACCCAGCCCTCTAATTTTGCAGTGTATTCAAGGGCTGTGGAAGAGCCTCCATTTAGATCACAAAGTTCTTCCCCTTTCAAAAACTGTAGCTGGGCACTCTCTTTCTTGGCCAGGTAAGAGAGAACAACAGAGAGAACCCTATCCCAAACTTTTTCACCCCCTGCTGATTAGGGTTGGTCCCAATGATACCAGCCCCAGCAGCCCTCAGTACATGTGAACTTTTAGACTTGGAAAAGAATATTCACCAAGAATGTTTGCCAATGCATTGATTATAACTGAAGAGAGTATTCTGGAGAATTATTCTATCCATCCTATTAAATGTACTGACAACTATTCTTTCCCAAGTCTGAATTATGTCAAGAGGGTGGAGGGTGCAACAAGAATGTACCTGCTTGGATGTAACTGAAACACATCCCACTGTGATGTCAGTTTTGGTCCGTGTGTAGGGGGCAATTCAGATGAATGCCTGCTCATGTGATGGAAGGAGAGCATGACAACATGTTGAGACATCCTTCAATTACATCAGGGCGTGCGTACTCCTGGCGCGTGTAGCCAGCGATGCTTGGCTTTAGCCAGTGTAAAGGTAAAGGTAAAGTGTGCCGTTGAGTCAGTGTCGGCTCCTGGCGAACACAGAGCCCTGTGGTTGTCTTTGGTAGAATACAGGAGGGGTTTACCATTGCCATCTCCCACGCAGTATGAAATGATGCCTTTCAGCATTTTCCTATATCACTGCTGCCCGATATAGGTGTTTCCCATAGTCTGGTAAACATACCAGCAGGGATTCGAACCGGCAACCTCTGGCTTGCTAGTCAAGTCATTTCCCTACTGCGCCTTTAGGAGGCTTTAGTGTAAAAGTAAAGTAAAGTGTGCTGTCAAATCGATTTCAACTCCTGACACCCACAGAGCCCTGTGGTTAGTGTACCTGGCTTGAAAAGGAAAAAAAAAGGGGGGGGCAGAAGGAAGGGACTGCAACCAAATAAATGTGTGAAATGCTCAAAGGGGCAGGAGTCAACTGAAAGAAGCTGGCAGTAGTTACAGGAGGAGGAGATGCTCTGAGGAGCAGGAGAGGAATAGAAGGAAAGGAAGAGGGAAAAGAAAAAAGAAAGGAAAAGAGAAGGAAAGGAAAGAGAAGTCATAAAGGGAAAGACAAGGAGAAAGTAGAAGAAATAAAGAACAGAAAGCAGTGAGTCTTTCTTCCTGTCTGTTACTGAGGGTCCAGTCACAGCAACAAATGTTAAATTGTACACCTTTAAAAGAGGTAAGAGTAATCATATCACTGTCAGTCCGTGTTTATAATACAAGTGTCTATAACCAACTATGGAATGCTTATAATTTTGATGTAAATTTCCTTATTATTCCCTGTCTATTCTGGTTACCCCTCCCCTGTTATTATTGCTTTTAATATAATAATTTGACTAGTAAATCTCTTTATTTGTTTTTGATATTGTTTGTATTCAATTTGTTTTTGAATTCTATTTTTCAAAAAGGACATTATATTAATTGTTCTTGAATTATGTAGAGATGCATGTTTATATACCGCTTCTCAACAAAAGTTCCCAAAGCGGTTTACAGAGATAAAAATAAATAAATAATGGCTCCCTGGTCGCAAAGGGCTCACAACCTAAAAAAGAAACGTAAGATAGACACCAGCAACAGCCACTGGAGGTCTGCTGTGCTGGGGATGGATAGGGCCAGTTGCTCTCCCTCTGTTAAATAATCACCACTTTAAAAAGCTGCCTTTTTGATCAGTGGGAACCATTTCATATTCCTCCAAAGAATAAATCTGGAAAAATATACCCAGTTCAAAAAATAAATATATTTTGAGAAACAGGGCCTCAGTAGATTTTGACTTTATTGGGGAAAGGTTTAAATCAAAGCTTTGCCCTCAGTGGGCATTTCTATTTCTGTCTACATGGGGAAGCTCCTGCTCAAGTTCCAAAGTCCTCTCAACTCAGGCCCTGCAAAAGAAGCAGCCAATCAAAATCTAGAACTCAAGAGTTGCCTATGTCAAACAAAATACTGGATATTGCAGCTATTTCAGATTCCTACATAAAGTAAGGATTCTCTCTCTCTCTCTCTCTCTGTGTGTGTGTGTGAATGATGTATGCTATAATAATTTTATTGCTATAATAATGCCTTAATAAACAGTTTAATTTTAAAAAAAAAAGACTCAAGGACTCTGAAGACCCAATAATGTAAAGGACATTGTAGTATGATGAAAATATTTTTGAGCCACTCAGCACTACTGGATGTGATGCAGTGTTTCTTAAAGACTTATTTTTCAGGGTGTCTGACCTTGAAGTACAACATCGTTGTGCCATAGGTTCCTGCAGTTTGTTACAAATTCAAGGTAGCAACACATTTGTCAGAATCACATGAGGGATAGAAATCCCTTTTTGCAACACCTGCATAGAGGACATCCACCTCATCTGTTCACCTCTGTCATCCTGGTTGACCTTAAGATCTAGTTCTCACTGAGGTGGTCAGTCTGTGTGTCTGGGCCATACCACTTTAGACCACAGAGAGAGGTTCTCATGACGGTTATGGGGCAAAAACCATAGGTGGGGGAGGGTTCAGCTTCCCCTTCAGCCTATCCATGTATGTTGCAATTTAAATCATACCTTGCTCTTTCCACTCCCCACTTTTAGGAAAGCAGTGGATCAGATTTTAACACATAGGCCTGCTATCGTCTAGTCTAGTTGGGACCTCAGAACCCATTTGAGCACTCTGTCCACTAACAACTTTACATTTTCTCTAGACCTGTAAATGGAACTAACTTGATGTGATATACTGAAGAGATGTTGGCAGTTGGGTGGGGGATATGAGGGAAGTATTTCCAGTAGAGTGCTGGGAAGCAAATGATGTTGACATATTTGTGGATTATAAATTACTCATGAAAAATGGCAAGTGGTGTTTTACTTTTTATGGAAATACATGTATCAAATCCATCAAATACAACAGAGGCAAGGCATGTGGGTAAGACTGCCTAAGTAAAGTTTCCTGTCTGGCAAGGGATTGCCATAAATCTCCACTCAAGCTATGATCTGAAGGCACATGATGCAACACCATCACTGAAGCTAAGCAGGTCTGGATCTGGTTGGTGCCTGGATGGGAGACTGTGGGAGCTCTGTGTGCACTGCATAGAATTCCATGAGGGATGGCAGGTGGGATTTAAATGTAGTACATAAATATCTCTAAACTAGTGAAGGCAACAGGACATCATTCCTAGTGACATCTCAGATTTATGGGGGTGGCTCATGATAAGGTAAAACTGTTGCAGCCTCTGCTATTATTTCACATTTCCCAAGGTTGAATGCCCATGCTGAATCTAAAAATATTCATTTGTTTTTACATATGCACAAAATATTTGAACGGATATAAGACTTATCTTGCCCTGTTCAGGGAACATACCATGTGAATGGCAGGTCAACCCTTACCTTCTCCATGATCCTGTCAATTTGGCGGTTCTGTGTGTCAATCTCATTGCCCATATCCAGGGCCATGTGACGGAGATTTCCAATGATGCCGCCGACCTGTTCCAGGTTTTCATCCATCTCACCTTCTCGGGCATCATTTGTTACCCTGTAGGTGAAACAAGAGTAAAGAGGGGATGAACCATAATCATAGATATACACATTTGTTCAGATGGTTGTGCTGTTTTGCCCATACAAAGGATCGCCCTTGCTCATGTCTTACTTCCCTGTCAAATCATGAAACAGTGATCATTTGACATGCTAATGCTTCTCTACTTGGATGCATCTCCCTTTGAAGTGACTGGTTTTATGTGCGATGTTAAAAGAGTTATTCTTTGTTTCTGTCTTAAATGCATTATCTCAATCTTAAAATGTAATGCTGAGACTTCACAGGGGTGCAAATTCCCCACTAAGCATTTGTGGAGTTCCTCTTCATTTTCTTCCACTCCTCTCACCAAACCCAATAACCCATACCTTCAATCCTCAACACATATTTTTCTCCACTACAAAAGGGCCTTTCCTCTCCCTTCAGTACATTTAAGTGAGGAGCTGCTCCTCAAGATTTCCCCCTGAAGCTTAGGCTTAGGCAGAAATTACAGTGAGACATCATCACTTTCATCCTACTAGTAAGCATAGGCATCATGCTAATGAGTCCGAGGGTACTTCCAGTTACCTCGAAAGAAGCTTGCAGCAAAATATAGCACCACCATTAACAAATCGCCTGCTCTTCTGCAAAATGGGAAAACAATTGGTGCATCTCCTGTCTTCTAAAAATGGACAGTACCTTCCTGCAGCCTACCAGCTTGCCCAATAATTGCAAGGGGCAACTGAAAACTCTAAAAATTGTGCAGATCTGGTGAGGGCATGGTAAGTTAGCCTTTGCCAGTCAGAGCTTAGGCAGTCCTAAGTTCCGCCCCAGGCAAATCTGATGTTAGATCTGATTCCAGTTGGCTTCTTGTTTTGTAGTGTCTGGACCTTCTACAATCCTAGGAAGTGAAAAGAAAGGGTGGCCACTGGATTCTGCAAAGTAGGCAGTTGCCCTTGCAGCTCTTATTTTAGGATTAGGATTAGTGGTGAGAAGCCTAGGCGATGGTGGGAGACCTGGTTGTCCTCCAACTCTCCTGACTCGGTAGTGGGGAGGCTAATTGAAAGCCTACCTTTTCAAAGGTCCACTGAGGTGCCTACAGTCTGATGTGCAGGCTTGTAAAACCTCTCCCAAATGAGGCATAGAGTGTCAATGGAATTTTTTGAAACTGTTAGACTAATTAACTTGGCCTGTACTCCCTTGGTAAGAAATGACAGCAACACACACATACACGCTCTCTCTTTCTAGGCCCATATGGGAACATTCTTAATATGCCAGGGACAGGAAAGGAGGCAAAAGACTGGATTAAAAAAAAAAAAGATAAAAATGAAAACCTCACCTGCGGATAAATCCACCGCTGATGGCCATCTGTTCTCGTTCATCCACAACACGTGCAGGCTGGCTGGCTACAACCCCATCTTGATTATTGCCCCAGGCTTTTTTATAAGCATCACTTGATTTAAGCCTATGCAAAAATAGAAGGTGAGTAACAAAGCCCCGGGTGGGGAGAGACAAGTGAAAAAAAAATCATTATTTCTTCAAGCTAAGAGCTGAGTCAAGCAAATGGGTGTTTGAAAAAGGGGGGCATTCTGGAATACCGATATATCATAAACCTGAACAAAACTGTTTCTTGTTGGGGTTTTTTGGTTTTTGCTGCCATAACAACTGTGATACTTTGAAATTTCATTTCTGGTGAAGTCAATTGCAATTTCCAAATTGGCATATATATATTTTTTGGCCTTTTTGGGGAGGGGGGGGTTAAAAGAAGAAAAATAAAAATAACTAGAAAACATTCAGTTTTATTTCATGACACGTGTATAGTTGGACATATAACACACAGAACATAGTGCCAGACAGACAAGAAACAAAACTGCCAAGGATAGTGTGTACATCACATCACAGCAACACACCTTCTCAGATTAAAAACAAAAACAAAAACAGATCTGGCTTCATTTTAAACACCGTACCATGCCCAAAGTTCCTTTCTTTAATATATGGCACAGTGAACTTCTAAATCCACCAACTCTTCCAGTATTAGAAACTCAGGAATGTTGGCTTGTTAGCCTTAAGAGTCACAGTTAGAGCAATTTGTTTAGATATTTTAATAATATATCGGTACTTGGAAATAGTAACCATACATCCAGAGTTGATGTACAAACCTTTGTCCACAGAGACAAAAAGTAAAATTAAGTTATAGTGGGGATGAGTGCAGGAAAAAATAAAACTAAAACTATACAAGCATGTGTAGCAGTTGAGCATCAGAAAGGGAAATTCCTCTATATTTTCTTCATGCACCAGCTACAGGCATGAATAAGAAGTGAAGCATTCTCAGTAAAGCATAGCTGCCCCAGTGGTTCAACATTCTCTTAATGCACTAGCAATAACAGCCTACACAGCGAGCAGGACTCAGGCAAAAATGGATCTTCAGCTATGTGGAGAATCTTAGCCTTAGAAAAGATCTTGGAGATAGGCTAGCTGGATTCAACAGGAGTGTTTCAAAGGAACCATCTTTGACTGAGCCACCACAGAGAAATTAAAATCCAGGCATACCAGAAGTGACAGATACTATTAGCACATGCAGCATCCTTGTGAGTTGTTTTAGAAATAAAACTCTCAGTGATTACAAATTGGCCCTGACAGAAGCTCATTAGAGTCTTAGCAATGACACCAGTTTCAGCAAGTCTCTTAGGATTCAAAACAAAATGACTACTATTATTAATTAGGTGTCTTGGTATGCATCAGTTTGTTTATAAAAATGAGCTCTCCTACCTAAGGAAATGAGAAAAATTGAAAATGCGGAGTGGTATTAGTAATAAGTGTTTGTTATTGTCACTACCCAATGGCAAAGTGTATAATCCAGCGGCTCTTAAATGTTATTCCTTTGGCCAAAGGTATCAAACAGTGCTCATCATCAGCACACTTCATAAATGTGAGTTTATAAATTGGTTTAGAAATGTTCCTTTCTGTCCTCCTGAGCTTTTGGGGACTGAGTCAGTTAATGGACTTAGGCTGCAACTCTATACGCAGTTACTATTTCGATTCAACCAAATGGATTTACCAATGACATGCTTAGGATTGCTTTGTATGGCAGCAACCTGAACAGGGGCAACTCTAGCAACTAGTTTTAGAGAGCAAAGGGATGGCAAAGAACACTATTAGGGGAGCAAGGATTTTGCTATACATTAAAGACATTAAATACATAAAGTAATGGATGCTAGTTTATTTACTTTATTAACGAAGTAAATAAATATCGAATAAACATGGTGTTGTGACAAGAAGCAAATCTGTCTACAACTCTCTTCAGATCAAGAGACTCTGACTTCTCTCCCACCCCCAAACACATGATAACCAAGTCCCTTCACTGGTCATTTATCATGCGGTTCAGAAAACGGGCTAGAGTCTTAGGAAATACTGTATTTGAGGATAAGGTCAAACTTTCCAGCCTGTTTTCCAACGTAGTTTCCTCTTCCTGTCCAATAACATGTGACAAGAAAGACTGGGGTGGAGAGAGAGGTCAGTACCAGGAAAGACTGGGGTGGAGAGAGAGGTCAGTACCAGGCTTCCTGAAATCTGTAGGGGAGATTACTCTACCCCGCTCTGCACACATGTTCTCACCAAGTCCAGCGTCTGATACTTTGCTGTAAAGTTCCAGTCTGGTAGATGGGGGAATGGGAAATATTTTTGGGGAAGAACCCACTACCCCTTGCAGTCATCCCTGAACCTGAAGCATGCTGACTTAGATGTTAGCCCTACTGAAATCCATTACTTCCAAAATAAACATGAACATAAGAACATAACATAATGTTCTTATGTTCATGTTTATTTAGAAGTAATAGGATTGTACTATGAGGCTATGCACACTTTTGTAGAAGTAAGACGTTGAATGCAGCAGGATTTACTTCCAAGTAAGCATGCATAAGATCAACCTGCATTTAGGATCCAACAGATACACAAATAACGCTATGTATCTGCATATTAGTTGGGTCAGGAAACACAAAAAGAGTGGAGTCTGGTGGCTGGTTTTTGTTTTTGTTTTAAACACTGCAACTACAATAAGATAGACAATTGTTTGAATCTTTATTTCAGCCTTGGCTCTTCTCATGAGAGACAGCAGCACACTATTCTCTTTTCCAACATGTGCACAACTCAAGATGACTCACAGAATGGCTCTCATTGTTCAACACTGCTGCTGTTATGGACAGCTAGGGTCATCAGCCTTAGGGATGGGCAAGTTGGGCAGTTGCCCAGTGCTCCTAATAGAAGGGGGCGCCAAGCTGGATTTAGTGGCTCACTGTTTGTTGAATGTACTGTTGGCATTGAACTAGGGAGAGGGGGGAAAACACTAGTGAACTAACTGTGAGGACTCCTCACCCAGGGTGTGACTTATTCCTAAGACCAGCTCTGTGGACAGCAACTGGCTGCCTGCACTAACTTGCACTTCCAGAGCTAAGCATATATAGGTCTCCATCAAGTGACTATGACGAAGGGCAGGGGATCAAAGTGATGCTTGTCTTTTTTTCTTCCGAATGAGTGTGAATATTGCTATTCACGATCCTTTCAATAAATTGCCTCTAAATTACAAGTAGCCAAGGCCCAACTGCAGTCTTTTTACTCTGAATTATGAAGAAAGTGCAGTCAGCCCAGGGCACTCTTGCTTCCACATCCAGGCTGACAGCACTAGTTCATCTTCTCTGAAGGCAACCTTGTGTAGGAAAGCTTCAGAATAGCAGAATGCTTTTTGAGTCTTTCCATATGGCAATAAAGTGCAGGACATTCAAAGTGTTCACATAAGTTTCCCGTACATATGCTGTGGCAGGTTTCTACTCTGCTTCTTAGCACAATCCTACCCTCTGCATGTGTGCAAAGGGTAAGATCATGCTACGAAGCTGCACTGAAGCCTTAAGAGAGCAAGACCCACTTGGAACTTGTGCAAAATTTTTGGATATCCTGCACTTCATTGCCACATGGAATGACCCTTCCAGAGGAGGTCTGACCAGTTTCCCCCTCTATACAGGATTGTTTCAAAAGACTGATCCAGAATTGCAGATAAGCACAAGAAATATACCAGCCCAGAAATGTTTTTTAAACCCAACACTCTTGTCTACTCACATATCCCTATATGTCACAGGGCAGCCTGAGTGATGGGTTTGGCAAGCTCACTCAGAAGAATTACTAGTCATTTCAGGTGATCAGCTGAGTGCTTATCTGTAAGGCTGGTCTCATCAATGAAATGCTAAATATATAGGCGCTCTCTCTCTCTCTCTCTCACTCTCTCTCTCTCTCTCTCTCTCAAGCGCACACACACACACACACACACACACACACACACACACCCTCTGGGGTGGTCTGCTGATAAATGCATTTTAGTGGTTCATTCATGCAATAATACAGTGCATGCTAATTCTGTTATTTGTCAGAAAGCCTATTCTTTCACATCTACATTCTCACTTCAAAGTCCACACATAATATTTTTATGCTGCATTTTCAATTTATGGCAATAGCATGCAAGCAAACACAGCACATTTCAACATTTCCACGCAGTGTACACGCTACCCAATCGGGGAATTATTTTAGCCAAGTGGGTCCAGTTTTCCTATCAGTGTTTGTATTCTCCATAGCTTGCAATCAAACAAGAAATTATGAGATCTCCCCATTGCTTATGAAGAAAGATATTCACTGAAATATGGGAGTGGCAGTGGTGGTTTCCTTTCTACTAATAATTTTTTGTTCCAGATATTTGCTGTATGTAATTTTGAGTCACAAGTCATGGTTAAGACAGCATTCACTTTAAGATTCTTCTAGCAGTGCCATATTTTTTTTACACTTGGGTTATTAATGCTATGTAGTACACACTCTGTAAAATGTTGAAATCTTCATCATTAAAAAGTGTCAACAGTGAAGATTTTACTGTGGTATGCCTGATTTTAATGCATCTACAGTAATCCCGCTGAATTGTCTACACCAGCAGTTCCCAAACAATAAACCCACAAAAGCCGCTGATTATCTCTGAGACAACAGTAAGTGGTTCACAACCGGTAAGTGGAACCTCATTACCCTGGTCTCGTCCACTCTACCACAGCAGTGCCCATCAGTAGGAAGGGAAGTGAATTGCCACTGCTACTTCCTCTTCTTTGCTGGGACTGATGTGAAGCCCTGTACCCTTGTGTCATGTATTCAAGTTTATTGTATTCAACTTGTAGTCAAGTTTCCAGGCAATACCTTGAGGTTCTCAAAGGGGAATACATTGCAAGCCATCTTATAGCCACCATGTTGTATCCCTAGCGGTTGGGAATTTGAATGTTGGCAATGGGGGTAGAGGGTGGTCTAGGATTAATTAAAAAAGCAGGACAAGAGTGGTTTCTTGGTCCAAGAAGTTTGGGAACCTCTGGTCTACACTATGAGATGAATGCATTGGAACCAGAATTGTTCTCTCTGCATGCCACATGCTCATCCTGCCCAGGTGCCTTAAGCAAGGATGAGCGTCACAAGGCTTTGCTGCTGGAGATCAGCCTTGGGTGCTCAAGAGATCAGGCAGGCAGGCAGGCAGGCAGCACCTACTTGTTACATGGACAGGCACAAAGACCACAGAATTTTCCTAGGTCCGTCAAATTCTTTTCTGCTTCTTTCATGTCCTTATTGATTTGGTCCATTCCCTCTTCGATGCGTTCCAGTTGTTCTGATTAAACACAAGTATTTTATCCCCACAGTATGAAGCAGATGGAAAGGGACAAAGAAAAAAAAAGACAAAAAATAAAAGAACTTCAGACATTCACTTGTGACAAAGAACTAGACATTACAGAGCAGAGTTGGTACCCAGTACCTACTTGTTACAAGGACATATGAAAAGGCCACAGCATTTGCCTAAATCTTTTAAATTTTTCTCGGCCTCCTTCATGTCTTGGTTGATATGGTTCATGCCTTCTTCGACACGATCGAGTTGTTCTGGTCAGGACAAAGGGATGACAGTATGGAATGAATTGTATTTTGTCGTAGCTGTTTGTCTTCAACAGAACATGAAAAAGATGATGGATGGAGAAACTGAATCAGGATGGCATTTCAATGCATTAATTGCAGCTGATGCATTGAAGCAAAGATGAGAGCAAACCTAGAGGCTGAAGAACGATGCCCTTTACTAATATGGTAAAGCATACACACATTTACGGACAAAAAAGAATGAGATGCGTTGACGTCTATGAATCTGAACAAAATGGAAACGTGGAGGAGGAGCTATCAAATACCTCAGAGTCCAGAAACATAATACAATACATCCAGTTACTAAGACATCAATGACATCCAAGAAAAAGAAAGAAATGTGGTTATTACCTTGTATTTATGTACATTAGAAAAGGATTTAAATGGTTTTCTTCCATGGAAAAGAACTACAGTACTTCCACTTACAAATGTCTTTGAGTTTGATGATGGTTGAAAATGTAATTGGTTTGATTTGAGAGTGGGTGGGAAAGTATACAGTTAATAATGGTGTTAAGAATGGAAATGAAGAGTTGAGTTAAGATCCATGTCCAGATACAAACTTTTTCAAAGACTGAGGCTCTTCAGATCTGAATTTTTGGCCGTGGTCCATCTCTAAAGAAGAGAAGACCATGGGTCTTATTCCTCTGTCAGTGACATTGTTATACGCCAGGAGTAACCCCAACGCAGCACAAGGAATTACATGTATCACAGGACCCAGTTCAATGTCCAAAGAAGCAGATGGATAGACTGTCATAGACTTTGGAAAGTTTCAGAGCCAATGGGATATATAAGAATATAACTGGCTGTTGCCTTTTCTTTTCTTGAAAAACATCATTAGCTTTGCAGCTGCTTACCTGATCTTCCCATAGCTTCCAGGATATTATCAGGTCAATGCAATTCCTTTTACTTTAATGGAGTTACACCTGATTTGCATCATAACAGGATAACATAAGTATCACACCCACCCCAGTGGGTTTATATGCAAATATTAGTGACTTTCATAAATGCTAGTGCTCTGGGACTTGCTCATACTTATGGTCCACATGTTCATCAGTGGCTGAGAATGCCTGTACATATTATTTACTGTTTTGCAGAAGCAAAGGTTTTGTCATTTAGCCCAAAGCATATGGTTGCAGTATAAATCTTAGTGAATGTTTCTCAACTGTTTTGCATGTACACTCATTTACTTCTCTGGCACATCACTAGCTGGTTTCTCTGCTAAAAATCAGATTCACAATCCACTTTTCAAATGTAGTATGGTAGCTAAGTAGGAAAGAAACGTTTTAGTCAATGAGAGAAAGGTTAATTCCAGCTACACAGGAACAGAAAAGGGGGAAAAAGGGTCTTGAAGAAGGTTGATTTTAGTCTCATTGTCTGCATTGGAAGCACAAGTAGATGCACATTTAGATATCAGAATGAGAGAAGAGTATAATTCACAAACATTTAAAGGAAAGGCCAGTCTGAAATTAAAAGGAGGGGATGATGAGAAGAGACAGATATATCTATATCTATATCTATATATACCGATATAGATATAGATATAGATACAGATAGTTTGTCTTTAGGCTTCAGAAGTTTTCTTCTTCCACAAAACCTCTGGTTGACAGGTGATGGGTAAGGAAAAGAGAAAGACTGGGGGGAAGGGGGCTATGGTTCTGTATATCATGTTTGTGAAAGGGGATGGCATGAGTGAGAAGGGGGTGTACGGAGGAAGTTTCCTTTGTGATCATGTGAATGGTCATGGCCTTATTACTACTGACAGTGGGTAGAGTATTGGTTGATTTTTCTTCGGCGCTTTCTCTGAAGTTACTTATTATAGGGATAATCTTAAGAGCTTATTTTTAAAATGTTTTAAAAACATTTCAGACATCCTCAAGGTATCTGATTTGGGTGAGCTTAGAGCTGAGTAAACAAAGACATTCAGTAACTAAGTCTCATCCTCAGGAGGCACTGATAGGCAGAGAGACTCGGCAGGCACATCAGGCCAAAGTTCTCTCGCCTGGAGGGCGGCATTACATCACCCTGCCAATGCAAATCTGACTGGAAGCTGGCTTAGTCAGCCACAGGAGGATGGCCTCAGCTTAAGGAGATGCTCAGGTGGCTTTGGAGTAGCAGCCGCAGTTTCTATTTCCATCCTGGTGCTGCCAGCTCAGGCGATGATTGCCAGCAGGCTGTGAGGGGAGACTGCCTGATGCAACCAACAGTGAATTTCTAAAGCAGAAAGGTGCTGAGCAACACGCATACCTGGAAGCTGTGCTCTCCGACGTGGCATTTCTTACTCCTAATCCCAACGATGTGGACACTTAATATCTGATTACTGAGTGGTGAGAGCAGTGCACTCTGCACATGTTCAGAGGCACACTCACCACTGCCTTTTCACATTGCAGGGCAAGTCTGGTTCTGAAAACAGGTCCAGGACTGAGCAAAGGAATGCCTAGAAACAGGTGTTGCTTTGGGATTCATTCACCATGTGGATCAAAGGCAGCAGCCCTATCCTTGCCCCACTTAACCCAAAAAGAACTTGGATTAAATCCTTAAATCTAAATATATTGACTTAAGTGCTTTGGGATATGCAACTTAAAGCTACAACAGTACACACACTTACTAAGGTGTATGGCCCATTGTACACACAGGGACTTATTTCGGAGTAAAGATCTTCAAGACTGCACTACATATTACTTTCTCACAGCTTGTCTGAGTCATCTGCCTTGCTTTCCCTAACCAGCAATTCTTGGGTGGCATTGCTCTTGCAAGGTTTTATAGCTGTTCAGTGTTTAATATCTCTTTCTAACTTATCCTTTATATTTCTTTTAAGAATAATATTTGAATTTTTGTATACTTATAGTTTATTATTTTTCTTTAGGAAGTTGTTCTTAATATAAATATATAGGGCTTACTTTTACTTTTCTTTTGTTAACTTGGCAATTTGTTTATAGAAACTGTTCTTTTTTCCCTTTATCTGTACTTATGAAATGTAATGATGCTTCTTTTTCCTGTTACCTAATTATTTGCAGGGATAGGTTGTTTCCCTCCTTTTTTCAATGCTGATAACAATTTGTAATGTTATATATTTCTCATATTTTGGAAATTCCTGATGTATTCTTCTTTTATTCATTCTATAATTTTAAAAATTAAAAAAATCTATTGGAAAAAAACAACATTTCACATCTCATGTCAAAATGCCTTATGAATATGTTGTTGGTTGGTTGGTTGTGCCGTAAAATCGATTTCCACTCCTGGCGACCACAGAACCTTGTGGTTTTCTTGGTAGAATACAGGAGGGGTTTACCATTGCCTTCTCCCATGCAGTATGAGATGATGCCTTTCAAGCACCTTCCTATATCACTGCTGACCAATATAAGAGTTTCCCATATTCTGGGAAACACACCAGTGGGTTTTTGAACCAACAGCCTCCTGCTCTTTAGGCAGGTTGCTTCCCCGCTGCACCATTAGGTGGCTCCATCTACAAAATATGTTTGGAAATAGTCCCATGGGTGGTATTGATCAAGGCACTGGGCTCTACCTCTGCAGATCGTCCCTGAATATCGGGATCGGATTTCAGCAGAGTAGGGCAATTTTGAAGGATATTTGTAGTCATCTTATTTGTAGTTGCAGTGGTATTGTAGCAGCAGCAGTTTGGGAAGGCCTGTTAGGTGCAGTTTCAAAGTCCGACCTTGGGCTTTAGTGCACATGATTCATGTTTTCTCAGGAGCTAAGGCCTTCTGGTATGCATACATGGAGTTTTTGCTCACCGGCACTGCCTCCACTCCCTACTGTGGGTGCTGAAGCTCTGTACATCCCAAAGAAGCTGTTTGCTTTATTGAAGGAAGGGTCACAGCCCTCATCATGGCTAGTGGAATGACATCCTTGCATCATTGGATCAGGCAGGCTAGTGGGAACATGACAATGTGGATACAGAGAGGGGTCAGCCTGGGAACTGTCCTCTGCCTTAGGGAATTCATTCAGCCAATTCAATCATTTATCATTGATAGCCTGTTATTCAGAACACACTGGCCTGTTATTTCCTGTAGGGTAAGCAATTTGTTCAGTAACAAAGGTAAGTATGTCATGAAGGAGAGCACAGAGTGTGAGTTATTTACAGATGGGCAGCAGGACACCGGAATCATGGCTTTGTCTAGCAGATGTGACGCATCTCTTTTCTAACAGCCATTTATAATTATGATACTAAAAATGGGGGATTTGAGAGATGGTAACTGTATTCAATGGACAGCTGTTATGGGGGGTACCTTATCCTGCTCTAGATAGGTCTGTGGCCTACCTCTCACCGAGGCAATAAGCCTATGTTTGGGCTATACCACATCAAAGGTGGAGACTCACCTGATTGAGTAAACTTCCATTCAAAAAGAAAAAAATAATCCCTGAACATAAATCTCAGGAGAAGGATTCTAACCGAGACTTCCTCCTGACAATCTACTGTTCTATGTGTAGGGATGCTTTTTCATGGGGAAGCAATCAACTGGGGACCCTCCATCTGAAGTCTGACGTTGTATAGCCTCAAAACAGATTTACCTCCTCAGTGGTGGCAGTGGATGACCTAGTGTAGCATTGGATGACCTGAATCAGAGGCTGGAGGCCGTGACAAGCTGGGTGTGGGCTAGTAAACTGATATTGAATTCAGACAAGATGGAAGTGCTGCTGGTCAGTAGGAGAGCGAGTCGGGATGAATGGATCCAACCAGTTCTGGATGGGGTTGCACTCCCCTTGAAAGAGCAAATGTGCAGCTTGGGAGTACTGCTGGTCCCAGCTCTGCTTTTGGATGCTCAGGTGGAGGTGGTAGCCAAAGGTGCTTTTGCACAGGTGTGCCCTTTCTCCACTAGCTGCATCCCTTTCTCGAGAAGGCATATCTGGCCACAGTAACCCATGCCTTAATTATGTCATGGCTGGATTACTGTAACTCGCTCTACATGGGGCTGCCCTTGAAGAATATTTGGAAACTGCAGCTAGTGCAAAATGCAGCAGCTAGGATTTTATTCAGAGCTGCCTGATGGGTTCATATTAAATCCATTCTGAAAGAGCTGCACTGGTTACCAATTTGTTTCTGGGTCCAATGCAAGGTGCTGGTTCTGACCTTTAAAGCCCTTAACGGTTTGGTCCCTGGATATCTGAAAGACAGCCTGCTCCCAAGGGTTTCTGCATGCCGACTGTGAGAGAGGCTCAGCTGTTGAGCACATGGGACAGGGCCTTCTCAGTCATTGCTCCCAGGCTTTGGAATGCTCTCCTGAGTCCTGGCTGACATCTGCTCCTCAGCCTCCACCACAATTTTTAGAAAACAAGTAAAAGCATGGCTCTTCACCCAGGCTTTTATACGAGAGTGCAGTTTTTAGTGCTGCTGCTTTGTGTTTTGTGCATTGCTGTTTTAAATAGGTTTTTAACATTTTAAATATAAATATACCGTGTTTCCCCTAAAATAAGACAGTGTCTTGTATTAATTTTAGCCCAAAAAAATGCACTAGGGCAATTAGCGGTACATCAATTACTGCTAGGTCTTACTTTTGGAGAAACAGGGTATTATTTTCATATTTCATATCTGAACTTTGTGTATTTTAATTGTGCATTGTTTTAGTTATATTGTAAACCACTTTTGGGATTATTTTAATAAAAGGTGGTAAAGAAATCAAACAAGTAATTACATAAAGTCATTCTCAGCCACAATAATCTCCAGCCATTATTGCTGGAGATGATGGGAGTTGCTGTCCAACCACATCTGGGGACCGAGGTTGGGAAGCATTGTCTTAAGCTATCTTGCATGTTTCTGTTTCAACCTGCTCAAGGCCTGGGGCAGTGCTATGGAGCAGGCCCTCTAGCAGAGTAATGGGTGTAAGTCTCACGGGTTTGATGACAAGAGGCAGAAAAAAGAGCAATTGAGAGGGACTGGAATTGCTGGAGCATTGGGCTCTGTACGTGGGGTCATGGGCGTAACTGGGAAGAGGTGCCCTAGGTGCCACTGAGGGGAGGGTGCCACGCCAGTGCCTGCCACCCCCACCCCACTGCCCACCTGCCCAGCCCCAAGGCCCCTCGGCCACCTGCCGGTTTGCCTTCTCCTCTCCTGCTTGCCTTGCCCTACAATCGGAGCAGCCTGTAAACTGTGACACAGCAGCTCCTTCTCTCCCCGCCTCTCAGCTGATCGACGGGTGGGCGGGGCTTCCAGAAAGAACTCCAGTGCCCAGGTAGGCAGCCAGCAAGGAAGGGAAAAGGAGACAGTCCGAGTGGCCATCGCTGGCTGCCTTTTACCCACCACAGTTCTCTCTGCCCAACACAGACCAGCCTTTGCCTGCTTAATGGAGGTATGATGTTAATTCTTTTTTGTGGTTACCCCCGCCCATATATAGGGATCTGCTTGCTATAGGGCTTTGATGGGGCGGGGGGGGGAGAGAGACTGAGAAATCGGAATATTTAACTTGAAACAGATTCGAAAATTTGATGCCTTGGCTTTTCATGGCAGAAAATTACAAAAACTTCTGGAACAAACAATATTATATTATATTATATTATATTTATTTATTTATTTAGTCATTCATTCATTCATTCATTCATTTATAAATGCTCTTATGTTCAAGTTGTTTTGCAACCCAGAAGGTCTGAGTGAGAACTGTGAAGGATGTGTTGTGCTTTTGTTTTATTTTATTTTTCATGTGTGTGAACTGCTCCCCAATAACTCGCAGGGACTTCAGGGTAAATTTTTTATTATTATTATTATTATTATTATTATTATTATTATTATTATTATTTCGATTTCTATACCGCCCTTCCAAAAATGGCTCAGGGAGGTTTACACAGAGAAATAATAAATAAATAAGATGGCTCCCTGTCCCCAAAGGGCTCACATTCTAAAAAAAACCCACAAGGTAGACACCAGCAACAGTCACTGGAGGTACTGTGCTGGGGGTGGATAGGGCCAGTTACTCTCCCCCTGCTAAATAAAGAGACTCACCATGGTAAAAGGTGCCTCTTTGCCCAGTTAGCAGGGGATCTGGCCAACATGTGAATACAGCACCTCCATTCCAGAGGAGATGTGTGTTAAAGGGCTTTAAAAGCCTCGTGTGAAAAACCTCCTGGAATCAAACCTTACTGAATATGTTCAGAATTCTGAGAAAACATACATAGGCTCACAATGCATGGTGGAGAGTCTCCTTTGCTAATCTGCAGCGAGGGGCCCATTTTCAGTGCTTGCCCTAGGCGCTATTTTCCCTAGATACGCCCTTGCATGGGATGGCCTGTTTGGGTGCTGCTTACATGCCCAGGACGGGGGTAAGTATCAGTGTCTCCAGCAGCAGCTGGACTGGGCTTTGGTGGCCCAGCTCTGGTATGCCTTTCTGGAGAGCAGCTGCCCACCTGGACATCTGAAGGATCTCCATTCTCTTGCCTCTGCAATCTTGCCTCAGTGGAGGCAATGGAGATCCTTCAGATGTTCATAAGACCCAACAGGAGTCTTTTGTGGCATGATATGGCTTTTGCAAGGATCTCATCTACAGAATGATGATCTCAAAGAGGGTGGCTTTTTGAGCTAGAGACAAACTTTTGGGTTGTTCCATTTACAGTGAAGATGACTCATGAGGCTTTTGTCTTGACTTCTAAATCATCTGCAAGATCAAAGTAAACAGGTCACCCAGGAAACCTAAAGTCAGAGAGGGGAGACCCCAAAGAAATGTGCTGCTCTTTGTCCTCAGCACACCCAAAAGATCTATGTCAGATTCTTTTTCTACACCTAATAATCCTAAGTAACCTCTGCTGTCAGGGTCATCTGAAAAAAGATCACATGGCAAGGTTAACAAATAGGTTCATTAATCGGATCATCTGCTGAGGCATCTATGATTTAGACACGCTGCACAAACAAGAGGGTCCCAGAAGCTAGCAGAAGTACAGCTGCACCCAAAAGGAAAATCACATTTCCCTCCAAATATTGAAATTTATCCAACCTGCACATTGCTAAAAAATAAAAGTGTACAAATGTGGTTAAAGAACATTTCAAACAGTGCAGTAATCACAGCATTTCCATGACGATCTGAATCAGTGCTAGCCTTTCACTTGAGAAAACCATGGTTTCTAATTCAGAGACTAATTAATTGTTACACCTTAAGGCATGATCAGTACCAGTTCAAGGAGTCCTGACTTTCTCTACATGCAATACTGTAGCATACTTTCATGATCCAGCTTGCTCTTTGGTTCTATTGTTCAACAGGAATTGAGGATCAAAATACCTATTTCCACAAGAGGGCTTTGTCACAAAAGTAACCACTGTGTGTGGGAGAGGCTGAGCTGCAATTAGTAAAACTGACGATGGACTGTTGGACACCGTCACCCTGATTCAGTCACTAGTTTCAGTCACTGATTCAGTCACTGATTCAGTCACTAGCCACACTAGTGAGAGCTTTGATGTGCTCAAAAAAGGTCCATAAAAGCTGGAACTGCCCCATTCTCTTCATTGTTGCAAATGTTCCAGTTGTGCAAAGGGTTGTATGCACAGAGCATTTGTTGACACTGATGAGAATAGTTCATTCACACAAAGCTCTTTGTATACACAATGGAGATCTGCAGAACTTTGAATTACTGACTATTTGCACTGGAGAGGTGACAGGGGAGACCCCAGACTGAGACAAAGGGCAGAGTCCAGACTAAATTCATTATGACAAAGTCCCATTGAAATCAGCGAGACAAGATAATCATGGCTGATCTGTCCTATTGATTTCGATGGTGCTTAGTCATGACTAACTAGTCTGGATGCTACGCAAAGGTGATAGTCTTCTTCACACCACCTACTCTTAAAATCAACAGGAATCTTTGGGTTCAGGACATCAGCTAAAGAACATGCAAGAAACAAAATCAGGGAGCCTTTAAAGGTGACAGGGTTGGGCTGTTACCCAAGCAGGGTAAACTGCCTGTTTGTCTATGATGTTGCATGCAATTTCCAACAAGAACCAGAGAAATGCAAGCTGTTCCCAGAGCTCCCTTGTATTATTCTCATAGCTGTGCCTTGTCTAATAATGTCATTAGGGCTGCTCAACATGTCACAAACACCCTACATGGAAAGCATTTGATTGCATGAAAAAGCCTACAAGCTGCTTATGGATAACCACATCAAACTGTATCTGATGCTGTTTCACTATATATACATTCACTGGAAATCTGTGATGGGCTCTGGCTTCATTGAGATGCAATGTTCAGTCCTCACCCATGATGTTCTGCATGAAGCTTTTATATTTATTGTACACAGAAGTGCTTTCCATGTACAAAATTAGTAACTTTTGAAGTGGCCCCTCCTCAAAACACTTCCTAGAATAATTCTCCTTTATTTCAATGGGCCTTCCTTGTAGGAAAGAGCTCAAAGATCACAGTCTCACTCTGCCATTTTTCTTTGTTGAAACAATTTGATTCAAAGTCCATTAAGGAATTCCTGTTGATTTCAGTGGGTACTGAAAAGGAAGTCTTTTTAAAAAAAATATCTCCATCTGTAGTAGTCAGAGTCATACTGACAGTGTCTAAAGCCACCACCAAACACCCAACCACACATATGTATGTGTTACTAAAACCTTTTGTAGATATATATTGTTAATAATGCAGTTCATTAAGACAATGCTTTTAATTTCTTATGTAAACAATCTGAACTTACCTCCTTGCTCATCCAACATAACCAAAGTTCTGATACCAGCATCTTTGCTCTACATTCCAGTAAGAGCAGCAAGATGAAGCAAAGAGACAGAGATAGAGAAAAAGAAATTAGTGCAAGAACAAGTAGTCCTTGATATGGGAAAAATTAAGATCAAAGGGCTGGTTCATACAACACATCTGAGTTGGCCTGCCAGCCACATGATTATGTCCTTGTCCTCATGATGATGGACATGAACAAACATGTCCTGCTACCTCTCTCGGCATACCTTCCCCCTTCTTCTAAGCCTCCTTCTTTGGTTAGTCCGATCTGCCCCTTTGCATGAAGTCTATTTCCACATCAATGTTGTATTTAGGTCACATGTGAGGGGTTGTTTCAGGCAAAGACCACTGCCCCCCATGCCATTCAGAAGAAGGGGAACGCGCACCAGGAGAGAGGGCGGGACATGCTTGTGCATGTCCCTAATGGTGCAGTGGTGGGGGCCATCTTGGATGTATTGCCTGAACTAGGCCAAAGATAAACAGTGAAAGGCATGGCAAGAGTCAAGGAAACAACAGGAAGTGCTCACATCAGTATATAAGAAAGCTGACCATTCCTCATTGTACCAATACCATTAAGTATTCATTGTAAAACCGGGTTGTTTCAGAAGGAGGAAAAAGTTTTCATTAGAAAAAGATTCCACTGTGGAGGAAATCCCTAGGTTCAATTTCTCATGTTATACTAGAAGTGGAAAAAAGAGAGGAAAAATATGAGTTGCATTGCTCTCTTTGTCAGGTAGGAGTGGCTTCAGAGCTTTCATAATATGGCAGGAAGCTCAAGTGAGCATTTATATCTGCCTCCATGGCAAATTAAAAACAAACCCCACCTTTGGGTCTGCCCATTGCTAGGGTGTTTTTTTTTTAATATGAACAAAGTCACGTTTCCACCATGTTCCCAGGGAATAAAAGGAATAGTACCAGTCAGGGGGTGGCCACCTGTGGCTGCCTTGCAGCCATGGTTCTTCTTCCTCCTTCTGATGTAACATGGCAAATAATACTCAGGGGTTCCCACCTGAGGAGATACAGGAGTCCCAGAAGCCAACAACTCCCATCGCCCCTAGTTTCAGTAAATTACACCTGGGGATTGTGGGTGTTTTAGTCCAGCAACCAGTGGAGAGCCTCAGGTTGGCCATCCCTGGGAGAGATAATATATCTTTGGGGACCAACTTCTGCTGGTCATATTGTGTCATATTTTTATACCAGTGAATGATGGTCCAAGAAAAGATCCTGCCACACCTATTTTGCATCTCCCATCAGGAAATCTCAGTCTGTGATATGATTTTCTTCCATTCAAAAGCCTTGGCCATCCAGTACTTTTTGTTCTTGCACTTTGTCTCACTCATGACTTTCTAAGGTGGGAGCTCTAGGGCTCAGTTCCAGATCCAGTCATACCTTCCTCTAATCGTTCTCCTCTGCATAGTGGTAGAGCACACCTTCCCTTCCTGCCCACCTTGAGCGTTTATCCCACCTTCACGGCCACTGGACAGCCATGAGTGGGTGTAAGATTTGCTTAGACGTATATGTTCTCTATCTGGCATGTTGATCAGGTAGCCACATGCTACCTGACGAAAAGAGCAATGGAACTAATACTTTCCCTTTTGTTTGCTTGTTTTTATCTTCTGGTGTAACATGAGCAATTGAACTCATGGATTTCCTGTGCAGTGGAATTGGTTAGCCCCAGGTGACTTCTGGAATTCACACATCTCCTCATGTCCTACAGATGCATATGTAGTTATTCACCAAGAATAAAATGGAAAAGAACAAAACAAACTCCCCCTGCCCCCGCAGATGCCTGCAGAAGTAAGGTGAGGGAAAGGGATAGCAGAAATATGGAAAAGACAAAGAATGTATAAGTAAGAACTGAAAGAATCAGAACATTGGTTAGTGAATGTAGTACAATTCTCCCTGTGATCTCATACACTGGGTAGCCAGGGTTTGAGATCATAGGGAGAAACTCTTGCTGGATTCAGCGCTTGCCTCTGCAGGCTGGCACTGAACCATGAGATGGGAGGAGGACATGGCTAGAGGAGCATGTTGGTGTAGGAGTGTGGCTAGCTGGTGTACCCCCATTCACACAATCAGGCTGAATAGGGCTAGACATGCATTCTAAAGGGAGGTAAAGTGGCTTCCATACACATTCACTGCATTCTGAGACATTGGTTTTCAGGGCAGTGAATGAGCTGTTCTCGGCTGTGCTTCCAGGCTGACACTGTGCCTGCAAAACTTTGTATGATCTCTTGTCCCCAGTATTAATTATCTGCTGCCTCTCCACCCATCTCAGCCCCAGGTCTGTGGGATTACTTGCTGACCCTGTCATGCTACTTTTGGGATCCTGGTCTGCTCAGACCTGCCCACTTTCCTATGTCAAGTGAAAGAGAGTATCCATTTTAAATCTTATCTTCCTCTAGTCTCTCTTCAGTTTGGAACTTGGATCTCTGGAGTTTGCCTGTGCTTTTAAGAGTTTCATCTTCACAGACATTTCTGTGAAGTTTTTGACAATCAAAGTGATCCAAGAGCTGAACACATCACATTAAGCAAAACATTATATTACACAACTCAGTTCTTTTGCAGTCATTCACTTTTTGTATTGTATTTCCCCATTTAGTTTAGCAGTTAATGACTTGAGCTCTGTTGCCAAGCACTTTCCTTTGATTCAGCAAAGTTCACTCAGTCTTGAACTTGGCCAAGATTTCAGTGATGCTGCAAATTAATAAAGACAAAACTTTGTCACATATGAGCTACTATATAGCTCAGATCTAGGGTCTTGTAAGAAGATCTTGTGGGAAATGCCTTGCTCAGCACTCAAAAAATGTGCAGATGGCTTAAATCTACTCTTCAGTTTTAATGGCTAATATTTTTGCTTTTAAGTATAGTAGTTAGAGTGTTGGACTAGGATTGGGGAGACCTGAGTTCAAATCCCCATTCAGCCATGAAACCACAGGGTTGTTGTGAGGATAAACATTACCATGTACACCGCTCTGAGTTCCTTGGAGGAAGAGCGGAATGTAAAAATAAAATTAAAATAAATAAAAAATAAAAATAATTGAGGATTATGAATCAAATGAATGCAAACATGAATACATACAGAATGGTTTTCTGAGCTTTGCTTTCATCATGGATTGAGTCAAGAGGATGTGGATGTTAGAACAGAGCCTAAGGCTGCAATCCTGTACTCCCCTATGATCAAGCGGACTTACTTCGGAATAGACATGCATAGGATCAGACTCCCCTTTTTTATAGGTAAAAAGAACCACATACACCAGGGGTTCTTAAACTTGGGTTAAGAACATCTGGTAGTCCCCAGATGTTGTTGGACTACCATCATCCCCAGCCTCAATGCCTGAAAGAGCCTAACAAGATTTGGGGACACAAGTTTGAGATCCCTGACACACACTGCCCTGGGCTCCTTAGAGGAAGAGTGGATATAAATGCAATAAAGAGCATCTGGTTAGGGCAGTTTATAAATGTAATAAATAAATAAATAATAAAAATAAAATAAGGGTAACATCTGCAAGATCAGCTCCACTTGCGAAACATACAGGAGTCTTAGGGCAGTGTTGCCAAAACCTGTTTACAGATGAATAAGGAGAATAAGGAATTATTTGGACTCTGCAGCTAGCAGGGGCTGCTTACAAAAGATAATCAAAGGAACGTCCTTGCCCAAATCTAACCAATCTAACCATGAGTCGAATAGGCTTCTTCTCCAGTCTTTTGACTTGTCTTCAGGCAGAAGTTCCCAAGTTCCCTCCTTGGTATCTCCAAGATAGGGCTGAGAGAGACTCCTGCCTGCAACCATGGAGAAGCCGCTGCCAGTCTGTGTAGACAATATTAAACAAGATGGTCCAGTGGTCTGACTCGGTATATGGCAGCTTCCTATGTTCCTACAGTATGTTCTCCTGGAGCCCCACTGGGTTTAACATCCCCCAAAACAAAACTTGACAACTTGGGGTAGACAGGGCAATAGATCTGGGGAGGGTAGGAGGAGATGAGAGTTGTATATATACATCTGGGGTGGGTGGGAAACTATAGAAATTTTAATTTAAAAAAAACCACAATCTGGGAACCAAACTATGAGGTTATTCACACAATCAAAAACTGTGTTCTACCTGGGATTGGGAGCTGTGTGTGCTCCCAATTTTTGCTTGTGCAGAAGGGGGTGGGAGGAAAAGCTACCCAGGTTTTCTTCCCACCTCGCTTCCACACAACCCAAAATTGGGAGCACACACAGCTCCCAAACCCAGGTAGAACACAGTTTCTGATTGTGTCAATGACCTCTGTGAGGCTACTCTCATGAGCGTGCAAAACTGGGCTAAGGGAGCCCAGCCTGGTTTTTCACACTCGTGAGAACCACCAGGCTCGGCAGCAAGCCTGCCTAAATAGCCACCCTCTTAAATGAGGTTAAGGGTGCGAGCGCTCCCTTACCTTTGGTTTTTTTAACGTGTGGCAGCCACGGCTGGCACACTCGGGGGGGAGGGGCTCCCAATAATGCACCATGCACTTGCATAGTGCATTATTGGGACTCCGGGCGTGGGGTGGCACGGGGCAGCGCTTCCCTGACCTGAGCCTCAGAGCGGCTGAGCAAGGTGTGGGCAGCCCGCAGGAGAGTTGCTGCTTGTCTGGGTGGGCGATCTGCCTGCCTAGGGAACCACTTCTGATTGTCTGCAGGGAAGGTATGTGAAACCCTCCTTCCCTGCAGAGAGCCCACTAGCTCGTCACACAGATCGTATGAAGAGCTTCTGTGTGTTACATTAAGGCCAGATATTGGCCCTTGCACTGCTTTGGCCTTTTTGCCAAATAGCTGCAGGAGAGCAAGCCAGATGGGTTTACAGTGGGGCGGAGGAAGTCTTTAATCTTGTGCCATGACCCTGTTCTCTGGAGGGGGCCCTGAGGTTGCTTTTTCCTCCTTGAGGGAAGCTGCCTTTTGTAACATGTCATTTAGCCTTGATTCACATAAAATATATCCACTTGCAGATTGGAATGACACCGCAAATGCTTCCTGTACAGTGTAGTGCAGGCAGCTTGTGGCCCACCAAGCCAAAAACAATGTACCAGCCAAATATGGCAGCTCATCAGGGGTGTGATAAACCTCCGGAGTGTTTTTGTTCTTTCTCCCTCTGCCTGCAAAAATAGAGTCTTGGCAGGCATGTGGCAGGCCACAGTCTACGGCTAGTGGTGGACCACGTCCAACTTGGTGGGTCGCTCGTTGTGCAGGATGGTTCTTCTTGTGTGTAGGGTGCATTTTAGGAACCTTATGCTTGGTCAGTGGGCAGCTGGAGTGCACCAAGCAAAGCATCCAGTTAAAGGAGAATGTTATTTCATGTACTCTGATGTTTTAAACAAGACGGGAGAGAGATTTATCTGCTAGGACAGTCTGACAGTGCCAACAGTTAAGAGACGCTAAAAGGAAATGTCAGTTGCCTAAAGACACAAGAATGGTCACATGTCATTTCCTAGACATGAACTATAGTTTATTTCCTCCCTCCCCGTTAGTTAACCATAATCTGTGTTAACACCATGGTGCCACCCAACGGCTCATTAAATGTGCTAATGAATTCTCTCAAACGGCGACACAGTCTCCCCGCCAACTGTCCCCCTCACAGCATTTTGGGAGCTTCCTGTATATGTTCTACATTAGTGGGATTTAAAAAGAAATAACAGTAACAGTAGCACAGGGATTGGTTGAACATTCAGTCTATGAAACGGGGCTGTCTCTCCCTGTCACGTGCCTAGAGAGAACTAAAGAAGATCCAAAGTTTGTTTTCCCGGAAGGTGTTACATAAACAGATGCCCAAGTCTCAAGAATGTTTAATTGCAATGAGTGCTTAATGTCTTTTTTTATCACCTATTTTAGTGGAAAGACTTGAATGGAAATGGAACACTTTTCCAGTTAGCAATGGTCCCTTGGATTGAGGAAGGGATCTTAGCCCTGGGCTGAAGAAGGGGCAACATATACATTATTCAGAAGCTGCATGTTATGAAACCCCAGCCATCTCTTTGTCTGTTGTCCCAAGAAACTCTGGTCCTTAAGATGCCTTTGCCTCAGCAGGGTTCCAGAGAGACCTGTTTTTGCAAAGTAAACCTGGGTCCAGACACTGACAGGGGGGGTTTTCAGGGGGAAACAGGCAGGCAGGGGACATTTAAGCATTCCCATGGCACAAATCATCCTCATCCTGTGGGTGCTTTGGGGGGGACGGGACTTCTGGGATTTTGTAGTTATTAAGTAGTGAGCAGTTTGCTTTTGAACCCATTTTCCTGTTACCAGTAACCTTTCAGGTAAAACAAAGTAACCCTTCTTCAGGAACTGTCATTTTATTACAATTACACTCAACAGCCAAGTCTTTGAATGGGAAAAAGAAAAAAGATCTATCACCTCCACCCAAAGCTGACAGTTACTTCCTATGAAAAAAGGTGACTCATCACAGAAGAACTGAAGTTGAATTCTAGTCAATACCATGGAGTTGTGCTCATGCTAAACTGAAGAAACTCTAACCCTACAAGACCTTAATTGCATCAGGGGTGTAGGCACACCTTCCAGAAGCAACTTTTTATTTTTTAGCCAGAGCCCTGGGAGCCACCAGCACAAAATGGTGGTGTGGCGATCAGCCCTCCCTTCCCCTAAAGAGTGAACCCTGTCCTGACTGACAGGCAGTGACCTCTGGGGACCAGCCATTCAGCACACTGTGACCGGGACCTAGAAGGCCTGGCGGCAGGAAGTGAACTCTCAAGGGGGCTTTTGGTATTTTGCATTTATGTTCTATGCAACTGGGTAACCATGATCTTTCAAGTCCCAATATAATCTGAGGGTGCTTTTTGTAGTATTCTTGTAGTTACTGAGTGTTCCTTTTGCCTGTAACTTAAAGCTGAGAGAGCCTCAGACTGAAGCAGTCTGTAGTATTTTGAATAAAGTTTTTCTCCTTTTGTTCTTTGGACTCTACCTGCCTCTGAGTGGATTTTTAACTCAGGAAAAAGGGGTTTTGCTCTGCTGCAAACATGCCTCAATATTAATTGTTCAGCAAGTTTTCTCACCACATGGGAGCTGCACGTGAAGGGGTTTTTGTATTTTTCCATTGGTAAATGAGGAGGAGAGTTCCCTGGACATTCACCCAAATGGGGGGGGGGCAAACTCTGTAATAATTTGGGTGTGGTGGCAGCGATATAACTACCAAGTAACGATTAAGTTTTAATGGAACAGCCTTTGTTGAGCAAACATGGAGGGAATGATTCAGGATTTTTCTTTTCTTTTCCACATGGGCTTGCTCTGAGACAAAGGCTGGGCTTAAAGCTGCTATTTGCTACAGGTGGCTTTGGGAGGAGTTTTGTTAAAAACAACAACTCTACAAGACTATTCCCATGATCACTGGGAAGCGGGCTAAGGGAGCTTAGCTCGCTTCCCAGCGATTGTGAGAACCACTGGGCTTGCATGCGAGCCCGGTGCTCCCAAGGCGGCTAGCCCACCCAATCCCCTCTCCCCTTAAATGAGGTTAACGGAGCAAGCACTCTGTTAACCTCATTTTTTTGCTCATGTGTCACTGCGGTTCATGATGACACATGAGTAGACCCCTGACTGGGAGGCTGCAGCCAGCCTCTCAGGCTTGAGGGTCTCTCCAGGATTCCCCATGCACATGCATGGGGCATTCTGGGACTTCCAGGGGCCATGTGGCCCCCAATCCCCACAGCCCCCACCGACTCCGTGATCAGGGTTGCAGTTTGATAGCCTGTGGTGAGAGCGGGCAAAGCCCACTCTCCCCACAGACCTGACAGAAGCTCTTCACATGGATCATGAGAAGAGCTTCTACATCTACAGAATAAGGGATTTCAACATTTAAAACCCCTAAAATGTATCCTTCTGGAGCATCTGAGGGTGTTGGGAGTGTCAAAACTCAGTCAAAACTCAGGAGATGATTTTGATCTGCCTGTTCTGGATGGGGTCACACTTCCCCAGAAGGAACAGGTATGCAGTCTGGGGGTGCTTCAGGATCCAAGTCTCTCCCGGGTGTCCCAGGTTGAGGCAGTGGCCAGAGGTGCCTTCTATCAGCTTCGACTGATACGCCAGCTGAGTCCATTTCTTGAGACAGATGTCCTCAAAACAGTGGTACATTTGCTGGTAACCTTCACAATGGATAACTGTAATGTGCTCTATGTGGGGCTACCCTTGTAAGTAGTCCGGAAACTACTATTTATTTTTCAGTTTTTAAGGGACACCATGTTGTGACAACATTCTTAGTCATAGCCCCATTTTAGAGACAGAGAAAACTGAGGTTCAGAGTGCCCAGTTCCTCCACTATACAGAAAAGTCCACTCCTGGTTTTCTGTACAACCTTCTCCATTTCTGCCCAGCCTTATAACTGGTGCAGAAATCAAGCAGGAGCTAGCTGATAATGTAGTATAGGGATACTTTTGAGGGGGTGGGGGAGGGAAAGAGGGGAGAGTACTGAATTCCAGGACATCCCCATAGGAATATAGGAAGCTTTCTTATCCTGAGTCAGATCATTGGTCCATCTAGCCAGCCAATCAGCTTTGCAGTATTGGTTGGGGGGAAAAGAAAAGAGAAGCTCAAATGCTTGGAAAGTTACTTCAGATAAGGCTGGGAACTACAAGTAGGAGGTTGCTCACTAACATATGATCGTTCATATTCTGGATTCTGTACAGTTTTAAAATACATTGTTACCAAGTCCTAAATATTTGTAACAGAATCAAGATTACAAATGGAAAGAAATAAGAGGGCATCTATATGTTCCTCTACCATATATGCAGCTGTCTTTGTATGTATCACATCCTCCAACATGCACACAGGCGCACATGCTAGGGGACCACTTCTGGTAAATATGTATGCTTATACTACACAACCAAAAAGGCAGCTGCAAGAACTTCTTCAAAGTGTGGCATTGGTAAGCCAGTTACAGAAGCAATCACCTTTCACGTGAGTCTATATGGATATTGGGGGCACCACACATGATGTGCTCTGACTATTATGATGGCTGAACAGGTGAATTCACCCTGAACCATGTCAGTGTTTTTGGAAAAGGAAACCACAATGTTCAGGATGGTCATAACATAAATCTAACATTCCCGATGGAGTGATGAATGAGCTTAGTTGTATTTTTCTTCATAGGCTTCAAAGAAGAACCAACACTTGCAAGCTGTTGGCTGCTCCAGGAAGTCCAGTATCTCCATGGAAATTAAGGGTGAATAATAAAATCCTTACCTCCTCAACAAGCTGCAGCATACGACGTGTGCTTTCGAGTGACTGAGAAGGGAAGAGGGAGAGAGAGAGAGAATTATAATTGGTAAAGACTTTTCAGCTACAAAACATGCAAAACTTCAGCCTATTGAATGGGTTCAGAGAAAAAGAAGATAAAGGCTGTCTTCAGATCAGTTCCCCTTCCTACCACATGAGCTAAAAGGGCCTCAGGTTGGGTCTGACTGATCAGGACAAGACCCTTTACCCATCTTTTACACATGGAAGACAGCAAGAACTCTACAGCCAAAATTCTTTCTATTTCAGGGTGATGGTGGTTGGGATTAGTAATATCAGCAGAGGTGAAAAGCAGTTTTGAGGGAGTTTGGTGTGACGTATGGCACATAAGGGGCTAAGTCCCACAGCTTTCCAATGAGAAGGGCAAGAATTCAGCCCTCCTCAATATACCCTTATCTATCTATTCACTTAGAGAATTCAGAATTCATCTTTCAACTTCAAATAGCACTCAAGGTGGATCACAAAACTTTAAAATAATCTATATATATATTTCTCCTGGGTGTGCCCAGGAGAAATGCGTCCCGGCAGCCCAGCTGATTGGCTGGGCTGTGGGGGCGCCTGATTGGTCCTGGCGGCACAACCCAGGAGAACCAGCGGGCCAGGAGTGTGGGCGGCCATGGTGGCCGCGGAGCCGAGGTGGCGGGCCCGGCCGGGCGAGGCGGCAGCGGGCCCAGGCGGAGCCGAGCTGGCGGCTTGCGGGCCCGGCCCAGCTGCGGGGAGGCCGGCGGCGGCGGCGGGCCCGGCCACGGGGAGGCCGGCGGCGGCGGCGGGCCTGGCCGCGGGGAGACCGGCGGCGGCAGGCCCGGCTGCGGGAAGGCCAGAGGCGGCGGCGGGCCGGGCGCGGGGAGGCCAGAGGCGGTGGCGGCGGTGGGCCCGGCCTGGCCTGGCCGTGGGGAGGCCAGAGGTGGCGGCGGCGGGCCCGCTTGAGGCACAGATGCTCTGTGCCCGGGCCCACTAGTATTTAAAAAAAGCACTCACACACAGACCTATGGTTAGTTGCTGTCTGTTGAGAGGGGGATATATAACTGGGATAGTAAACAGACTCATTTTGCACTCTGTCTTTGGGGAAAGTACAAGCCACACTTTTCCAATTAAGTTGTCAAGGACATGCTTGCTTCCTTAGTGAAGATTTCACAAAGATTCCTGTCAATGCAACTTGGAAAAGCATTCCCCTCGGGCAGAATATAACAACCTTTCCACACCTTCCCTTCTATGGGCAAGGCCATAACTCAGTGGAATAATACTTTTTCGGCACACAAAAGCTCCTAAGTGAAACCCAACAACACCATCTCTTATTAAAAGGATCACAAGTGTATGTAGGGGTGGCCCTTCCATGAGGTGAGGCGAGGCTGTCACCTGAGGCAGCAGATTTCTGGGGTGCCAGCAAAGCAGCAAGGTGCCCTCCAGTCCACCACTTTAATACAAAAAAAAGAAAAGAGGGGGATGAAAGTGTACACAAGGGGGAGGCATTTGGTGCCCTGCCTCATCTGCACAGAGGTCTTCAGTTACCACTGGGTGTACGACCAGGAAAGTAAGACCATATAGGTGAATCTTAATTCTATCGTTATTGGAGGGAGACTGAGGTTTCCGGTCAAAATTTCAGTCACATTTGCCTCACCTCATCAGTCATCTGGTCAGCACGCTGCTGCATTTCTTCCAGCTCATTGCGCATATCAGCATCTTCTGCCATTTTGGCTGAGAGTGTGTTGGCAGGGCCTTTGGGTCAAGAGGTTTCCTTTGCCTTGCCTGCAAGCCTGGAACACAAAAACACACACAAAGAAAGTCATTAAGTTCAGTGAAGTGAAGGTAAACTTGTTGAAGTCTCGTCATTTATGTGTTAAAGCGAATACTTTGAAAACCATGTTAGATCAGTGCTATCGCCAACACATCCGTGCTATCGCCAATATGTGCAACCTAACCCAGGCAGGGTAGCCCAGTCCGGGTTAGGCTGTGTGTGTGAAACGCTGGGATCCACGCAGATCCCGGTGTTGCCTGCCTACCTGACCCAGCTTTTTACTGAGGTAAAAGGTGTGAGCGTGCTGGCACAGTCATGTGACCATGCCAGCTGGTGTCATGTGACTGCTTAGGCTGCTTGCAGCTAGAGCGCCCATCTCATAGGAGTATCTCCCAATGCATCATGCTCGTCATGCGGTGCATTGTGGGATATGTAAAGACTGGGACACATCCCCACTTCCCACCAACATTGAAGGATCATCTGTGCGGGAAGGTAAGTTTAGCACAGCCTTCCCCCCATCCACCCACCCATCCTCTTGCCTCCCAGTTGTGTGAATACCCTTATTGTTCCTAATTATTTGTGCGTCAATGCTAGTACTTTCAAAAAGACTTAACCATCAAATCATTTGATGGTGGCAGTTCCCACAAGCTGTAGAACACATCATAGATCATCACTCATAGTGATGTTGTTCGATTTCTGGCCTATTAGTCATTTTCCTGAATATGAACACAAATGTATGCTTGGTGCTTTATTCATTTCTGTGAAAAGAAGACCATGTCAACCGTTATTGAACAACGAATCTAATGAAAAGCACAGGAGGAAAGAAACTCCACCAAATTTGGAACCATTGCAACTCAGAACTTCTTGAATGTTGATGACAGCACAGAGAGAGCAAACATAAGAAACATAATACATAACAAAGCTTTGATTATTCCAGTGCCTCCCAAATGTCAGAACTTTCATAGAGATTATTTGACTATGGGTTGGTCTGTTACAACATATTTTGCAAAACAAGTCCTTGTCCACAGAAAAGTCTTCTCCATTGAAAGAAGAATGTGAGAACTTCCCTGCTAGCCTCCAACTCACAAGGAAGTGCCAGCATGTATGTGGACAGCAATGATGCTTGCTAACATTTGCCAAGCAGAAGAAGCCACTACAATGTGCCTTTTGGTTGTGGGTGATACACAGTGCATAACCATTCCTTTCCTTCTTTGCCCTACTTCACTATGCAGCAGAGAAAAACCGGCTGGAGTGCTTTTCTTCCAGGTTTGTCACAGCAGAGGAGCTTCTAGACAGGGGCATAGGTACAATTAGACAAGGGGCATGAATCCTGGTTATCTATCCTGATTAAATGCTGGTTAACCAGAGCAGTTTGACCAGGGTAGCCCTGAAACTCTCAGTTCTTATATCAGCTCCACAGGGTTCACTAATCCTAATTAACTTTTTAACCAGGTTCCTTGCGATTGTGTGAACCCAGCCAAAAGAGGATTTCTCCATCACATCCACCTCCACAAAGTAAAAATTATTGCTATGTTCATGTATACTGCATTCCTCAGAGGAGGCCCCTCATTGGTCTTTGACAATGCAAACATTTTTTACTTCTGTCATTTTGCCTCAAACTGCCCTCCATTTTTATAAACCTGTGGTGGGAAATGCACTATTTCACCTTCATGAATAATGCATGTGTTCTTGTCCTTGTTTGTGTTTTCTGTGGGTTTCCCCCCTCATACATGGGGTCTATTAGGGGTCATTTATATAAGTGACCATAAGTAAGGGAGGAAACATGAAAAATCCATAAACGGTTTGTTCTAGAAGATGCTGCTGGCCAAAAACATGTTTAAGGAGACATGTCAGCTGTGTGTCAAATTATCACTGACCCAGAAAACCTTCCATTTAGTATAGATCATCTTGTAGCTTTCATAGGAAAGGGAAGAAGGAAGTGAGAGGGGAGGGTCAACAGCAACGGCCGTAAAGTATCATTTACTCAGTTACAGTAAAAACATGAGATTAAGTGACTGGGATGGATTAACCATCATGCTATTCATGCTGTAGCATACAACTTCAGCTAAATTTAGTCAGCCGGTTAGTTATTTGGAAATCCCGTGAAAAGAATACGGTATATCCTTCTTGTCTCCTCCTTTGTGTCCCATTGAGATCCTTGATTAAGGCAACTCTTTCTACATCCAAAAGATTTAGAATGGACTCCCATCATAATAAAGACTATTTATTCAGCTGAACGGAAGCAAGCCATTCTACTTCTCCATAGACACCTTTCCCTCATCAGGACAATGGGGACTCTTAGATAAGAGTAAATCTGAGGAATAAAATAAATGTTCTTGACTTTGCAAAACTAAAAACTTTGTTCACTAAGAGCTGGATCCAAGAGGGAGCTCTTTCTCCAGATGAAACTCCTTCCATTGGAGGAAAGGAGCCTTAGGATCCAAACCATACCTAGCACGAAGAACAGAATGTATCAATGATCAGAATGGCAGAATGGAGAATTTGCCTCTGAAGATATCTTGGTGAGTGTGTAGATGTTATTATGTAGCTTAATGGAAAGAGAATTACATGGATCTGGACAAGGACATAGCATAGCACTCAGTGTCCTTTCATCCAGGCCTGCAAAACAGGCCAAATAAAAGCAAACCAACTTCCCCCCTGCTCTCATTTTTTCACTGGACAAGTCCAGTGTTCCCGCTAACAGGGATTCCCAGGTGTTGTGGAATACAACTCCCATAATCCCCAAGCAAAAGCCATTGTAGCTGGGGATTCTGGGAGTTGTAGTCAACATCTGGGAATCCCTATGAGACGGAACACTGGACAAGTCCTGCATTTTGAAGGTGGCAGACCCAACCAGTACTTTCCCCATCAAACAAACAAACAACCACAGTCACACTCTTTGTCCATCTGTGTTGGACTGGGAGAAAGAGGGAAGGTGGGAGCAGCCAGCAGTAACCAAACAGTTGAAATCTAAATACATAAAGGAAACAGAAACATCTAGTTAAATTGATGGGATTAACTCAATAACAGATAACTCCTCCCATAAACAAACAAATTATGATCCTGAGTGTAAAATTCAGTGAGGCTAACTTCCCTCTGTACATTATTTTCTGTTTTCCCTAGCATTCACTTTCCCTTGATGGAAATCCATCTCTGGGAGAGAGCGGACTCTTTTTGTTTACATGTCCCGATTAATTAAAACTGATCTAGAGACAAGTACCTGGGTGTTGACATAATAGTTGCCTCGCAGACGTGACAAACTGGCCTTAGTTAGCAATCAAACACTATATTGCACTGGAGAGTGATTAAAAGGCCCGCTAGTTCATATCAATATTTTCTGTGTCTCCCGTCCAAATAGTTCTCTGGTAGCTGGACTTTCCCCCATGAATAAACTGATTGCAATACAGATAGAATTCATAAAAAGCCCACTGAGATTTTCTGTTAGATCCAGAACTGTTTGCTCAGATACACGCAAGCCATGAAGACCGCTTGCTTGCATTTGCTTTGCAGTTCCTTCTGACATCGGCCTTTGCCTTTTTCCAACATATGACCTTCATGGTTTTACATCTGCTACACACTTATGCTCAGAGAGGAAAGTCATCTCAGCAAGGAGTCTGAACAAGTTACCCTTAAGCAGGGGTGCAGCATCCTACTAATATCAGCGTGCTGATGAGAAGACACAAGACCTTACTAACTGGAAAAAAGCGATGAGGTGAGTCTCACGAGCGGTGAGACTCGCTGAAATGGGGTTTGCAGGGAGAGCAGGCTTAGCCTGCTCTCCCCGCAGACGAGCAAGCCCACAGCCCTAGGCGGCTGGATCAGCTGCCCACATGACTACCAGCTCCGTAATGGAGCTGGTGAGGGCTGCAGGGATTGGGGGCTGCGTGGCCCCTGGAAGGTCCAGGATGCCCCATGCGAGTGCACGGGGCATCCTGGAGAGACCCCCTGGCCGGGAGGCTTGTTTCAGCTTCCCGCCAGGGATCTCCTCATGTGTTGCTATGGCGTGGAGCCACGCCGCAGCAATACATGATCAAATAGACGGGGTTAACAGAGCGAGTGTCTAAGGGGAGGGGAACTTAGGCGGGTTTGCTGCTGGGAGCTGTGCGGCTCCCATGGCAGCAGATGATCGGGCAAAAGCGGGCTAGGCTCCCTTAGCCTGCTTTTGCCCAATCGTGAGAATCTCCTCATTATCTAACAGGTTGAGGCATCTCCTCTGCCCATCAGGATAATCAGCGTTATAATGTATTGGGAAGTTCCTGCGAATTAGAGAATAGTGGGAGGATGATAAAGCACTATGAAATACTTTCTGACAGTTGCCCAGTGCTAATGAGCGGATGTGCGAAAGTAATTTCCATTTCAGCATGGACTATTAAATTCATGGCTTTAAAAATATATTACGGGGTTTATTTTAACTTTCTTCCTAGTAAGAAACACAGAGGTCATTCACACATTCACAGAGGGTTTGAGAGCTCCCAGTTTTTGTTTGTGTGGAAGCAAGGTAGGAAGAAAACCTTGGTAGCTTCCCCCCACCCCTTGCTTCCACACAACCACTTCTACCAAGGCTTTCATCTTACCTTGCTTCCACCCAACCAAAAATTGGGCGCACACATAGCTCCCAAACCTGGGTAGAACACAGCTTTTGATTTTGTGAATGACCTCACAGTGTTTGTATAATCTATACACAAGACATTCCAAATGAAATGCAGTCAGGCAGATCTTAAAATCGAATCTGATATAAATATTTATATCTACCTATTTTCGAAAAATGTCCTAACAAATATATCTATATTGAACAGATTAAGTTAGACACAAATAAGTCCCAATAAGATAGCCATGACTAACTTGTCTCATTTATTTCAGTGGTGCTTTGTCATTACTAACTAGTCTGGATGTTGCCCACAGATAGCAAATGCTTTGAGGAAGTACAGTGAACCTTGTAAAGGGGGAAAAGTGAGCATTCAAGGGGGGAAATGGTTTGATATGGAAGGCAGACAGCACCACTGCCAGACAAGAATGCTAGAGAAGCCAAAATTCTGGGAATGGATCTACAAACAAAGGAACAAACTCTATAGAAAAACTTTCTTTCATATCAAACAGTCTTGAGGGTCAAGTATGAGATACTGGTCAACATCTAGATGAATGAAACATGTATGTACATAAGAACATAAAAACAGCCCTGTTGGATCAGGCCCAAGGCCTATCTAGTCCAGCATTTTGTTTCAAACAATGGCCCACCAGATGCCTCTGAGGGCATGCCCTCTCTCTTGCTGTTGCTCCTCTGCAACTGGTATTTAGAAGCATCTTGCCTCTGAGGCTGGAGGTGACCTATAGCCACCAGACTAGTAGCCATTTGATAGACCTGTCTAAGCCCCACTTAAAGCCATCCAAACGAGTGGCCCTCACCACATCCCATGGCAAAGAATTCCATAGATTAATTATGCGCTGTGTGGAAAACTATCTCCTCTTGTTGCTCCTAAAGTTCCCAGTCTTCAGTTTCATGGGATGACCCCTGGTTCTAGCGTTGTGAAAGAGGGAGAAAAATTTCTCTATCCATGCATAATTTTATAGACCTTTATCATGTCTCCTGGTAGTCGCCTCTTTTCAAAACTAAAAAGCCCTAGGTGTTGTAGCCTTGCCTCATGAGGAAGGTGCTCCAGGCCCCTGATCATCTTGGTTGCCCTCTTCTGCACCTTTTCCAGTTGTACAATATCCGGTGACCGAATGTGGCAGCACCATAGATTAGTATAAAGTGTCAACTCTTTGCACAGCAGCTGTGAAAAAGGCTAATTCCATACTAGGAATCATTAGGAATCACTCCCCTTCCTAATGATTCCTAGTATGGAATTAGCCTTTTTCACAGCTGCTGTGCAAAGAGTTGACACTTTCAACAAACTGTCCACCATGACCCCAAGATTTCTCTCCTGGTCAGTCACTGACAGCTCAGACCCCATCAGTGTGTACACTCTCAGAGAACTCCAAAAGTTTAGTGAGGCAAGACCTGCCCTTGCAGAAGCCATGCTGGCTCTCCTTCATTAAGGCCTGTTCTTCTATTGTTTAACAATTCTGTCGTTGAGTATGCTTTCCATCAATTTACCTGTTAAGCTAACCAGCCTGTAGTTTTCCAGATCCCCACTGGATCCCTTTTTGAAAATCAGAGTTACGTTAGCTACTTTCCAATCCTCTGGTACAGACCCTGATTGTAGGGACAAGTTACATTTTTGCTAGAAGCTCAGGAATTCCTGCAGAATTCTTGGGTGGATGCCAAGGGTGGCCCTGGCAATCTGTTAATTTTTGGTTTTTCAATACAGTTTAGAACATCCTTTTTGTCACCTCAAATTGGCCCAGTTCTTCAGCCTCCAAGCCTGAGAAGCTCAGTTCTGGAGCAGAGATATGATCAGTATCCTGAAAACTGGCCCACTATCTACCACCTGATGCAGTCTGCTTCATCCTGCTTCATGGTAGTGTTGGCCCTGTAGAAAAGGGTGCAATAATAGAAGGCTTTTTGCTATTGGTTGATGGCTTTCTGTGCTGCAAATTCTTTGAAGACGAAAATGCTTTTCATTTTTTTTGTTTGGAATTTTGAGCTACAATGTTTGTAGCTCAAAATGAAAAACATGGCTCATCTCCTCCCACAAATTCTTTCATAAATTCAGTCTGAAGTGCAAAGAGTTAACTATAAACAGTTGTAAATGTTAACTTTGATGATATTTTACAATACACTCATTTTGGGGTGTTTAATTACTTTGGCAATATATATTATAAATCTTAAACATGCAAGAACTCCTAAAGTATATAATGTGTACAGTACAAGACACAAGTTATTAAGTTTAGAAGGTATTGCCTTTTTCTTGTCACTATGAGGGAATCCACAGATAAGTTACAATGTAGTATATAACAAATGATCTAGTCACGCCTAAGATCTATGCATCGCAACCAATGCAGGAAGGAGACGGGACAGCAACAGTTTCCAATATATTACCTTTTTCCTGAAGTCCCGACTAAGAACTGCTGTCAGCCACCTTGGGGGCAGTGTATGTGTTAAAAAGAGGGATGCCAGTGCCTACAATATATATTTAAAACTACCTGTTTGTTGTGTTATTTTTACAAAAAATGTACTAATCTCTAGAACTGTATACAAAGGCCTGTTCTATGCTGATCCTCTCTTCAGAACAGACCTGTATTTCCCTTTTCCATGCATATTAAGATACAGGCCTTGCAATCTAGCATATTGTAGAAGTTACAGCAGCCCTATGAGTCAACTCTTCATTACTTCTTTAACAATTTTGTGATGCAGAACCAAAACTTTATATAGGGCTGTATTCAAAGAAAGTTAGTCATGACTAAACTTTGAAATCGATTAGACAAGTTAGTGGTGACTAAGCTCAGTCCCATTAATTTCAAATGGGAATCATGACTAAAATCATGACTGAATCATGACTAAATTTCTTTGGCTACAACGCATGGTCTTGAATCAGTGTAGACTTTTGATGATTCCTGGAGATGTCACTTCTAATGAGCTATCCATAGCGAGGAAGAATTTATCAACACATGATTCTGGCTTTTCAGCACCTTAGAGACATTAGGGGTTAGAACAAGAGTAGTATTTTGCAATACATGGTTTGTTCTGACAAGTTCATTCAGATTTGTAATGCACTGCAGACTGGCTGACAAGTGACGTGCTTGCATAATGAGCAAAGTTGCACTAGCGCAAGACGATCACCTTGTTGTGCTGAAAATGAGGAATTGTGAAATGGTGCTCTTGTGCAAAAATTCCCTTTAAAGCAAATGAGACATGCCACACAGGTCGCACACAGGTTACACAAGTAGGTTTGCATTGTGCAACACTAAACTGGAGCACAAGTTCCAGACTTAGTGCAAAAGGCTATCACAACAGTGTCTGTCTACAAGCACTTCATTAGGCAAGATGTCAGCCTGTATCTTAAAGGAAAGAGTTTCTATATAAGAATTAATTAAAGGTGCTTGGATTGGCTCATCTTTATATAAAAGCAATACAATAACGGTTACTCATTTACAGAAAGTATGGTACACAGAAGATTAATTTCTGATTTCTAGCTGCAGCCCCTGCAGAGTCTACACAGTTTGCTACTAATTAATATCTTCACAACAGATTGTCTTAACAATGAGGTCATTCACACAATCAAAAACTGTGTCCTTCCTGGGTTTGGGAGCTATGTGTGCTCCCAATTTTCAGTTGAGTGGAAGCACAGTAGGAGGAAAAGCTGGATTGTGTGGAAGCAAGGTAGGAGGAAAACCTGGGTAGCTTTTCCTCCTACCTTGCTTCCACATGATCACTTCTACCCAGGTTTTTCTCTTACCTTGCTTCCACAAAACCAAAAATTGAAAGAGCACACCACTCCCAAACCTGAGTAGAACACAACTTTTAAGTGTGCGAATGGCTTCATTGTGTTGTACAGTTACAGTTGTGCTGTGGAAGATCAAATAGGGGGGAAAGATAAGGTGTTCCTGATGTTCCTTCATTAAAGAAATGATTTCCAAAATGTAGATAGCTGTAATGGCAACAATGACTGAATACATCTGACTCGATGACGGTAAACTTAAGAACGAGACAATGAGAAGCCCGAGACCTTCATGGTCCTCATTAATTTTATTCATAAAAAATAGGGTGCATTCTGAACAATGATTTTTTAAAAAATTAAAAATCAATCAAATGATTTTCTCCATTCAATTATTAATAACAGCTATAAGTATATTTATTTATGTATTATTGCTTTTTTAATATTCCAAATCACACACACAACTATATTTATAGATCAGAAATGTGCATATTTTGTGATTTTCAAAGGGAATAATAATTTATAGGAAGGAGAGATAATATGAGTCAAGTGCACAACTTTACTTTAATGTTGTTGTTATTGTGCTATTAATGAGCCCCTGGTGGTGCAGTGGTAAAACTGCCACCCTGTAACCAGAAGGTTACAAGTTCGATCCTGACCAGGGGCTCAAGGTTGACTCAGCCTTCCATCCTTCCGAGGTCGGTAAAATGAGTACCCAGAATGTTGGGGGCAATATGCTAAATCATTGTAAACCGCTTAGAGAGCTCCGGCTATAAAGCGGTATATAAATGTAAGTGCTATTGCTATTGCTATTGTTATAGTATTATTATTACATTTCTAAACTGCCCCATCCAGAGGCTATCTCTGAACATTTATCTGAACAAATGTCTGATGTTTAAATAGCTTCTCACCATAGTAGATTGAAAAACAGTTTCTTATATTGCTGAACGGAACTGGGGCGGGAGGGAAACATTTAATGAACATTTCCGCCCCACTCCCCATGAAAAAAGCCTACCTTTTGGGCAATGTTTGGACCCTTTTGCAAAAGGGTATGAAGGTGTTTATATCCTGGTAGATGTCAGGGCAGGGGAGAAAGGGAGCATGTCTCTGTTGCCAAGACTATTGCACTGGAAGACATACTCCACTGAAAATAATGCAATGCACAGCAATGACATCCACATTCAGATCAGCAATCAAATGTACATCCAAATGCCGATGTCATTCTTTTGCGCTGCATTGCTTGTGATGGGATGTGCATTTGAATGCATTTGAATGCACACCCCAAAACACCCCACAAAAAGTGTCACTCTGATGGTTTTGCAAGGGGGAGGAATTCCCTCTCTCCTCCCTCAAGCATCATCAGCAGCAGAAATGTGTAAAATAATGGAAGGCAGAGAGTTTTGGTGAACATTTTCTTGGCTCCCAAAACAGCAATGTTTACAGAGAAAAACACACTTCACAAAAATGTGGTGCAGTGTTCCCAACCTTGGATGGGTTCTTGAACTCTTAGGGCTGTACCAGTATACCAGCCAGTGTTTCACAGTGTATTAAAGGTGAAGCAAAAGTCCATGCACAATGAGACACCAGCCCCAAAGAATGCAATATGATTCAAATTGAGTATCTAATTGTTTTAAGTTCTGTTGCTGATTAAATTTCACAGCCTCCCCCAATATCAAACTACCAGCTTCTATCATCATAATTACAGTGGGCAAAGTCTAGTCAAAGTTAAATACCTTCATACTCTATTCAGTTCAGCTGGAAAGTTAAGCACCAGCTTAGATCTTTTCCATTGAATGATAGGACTTACATGCTTAGCTCTGGCTAGATCATGCCTTTTACAAAGAGTGTGTGCATGTGTATCAAATAGTTAGACCTGTTGCACTGTTTATAAGCACATCTGAAATATACAGCTTAGTAAAGAATATGATGGGGTGTAATTGGCTTCAATATATAGTTTTGGATTTTTGAGAAATTCATTTTTAATTGATATGTTTTTGCTTGATGAGATGCTGATAAAAACCCTTATACAACCCTATTCTACATGCCCTCTAAGGAATAAATCCCAGGGAAATTAGTGAGCTTGCCTCCGTCACAATGCAAATTTGGGCTGTGTACTCATAGCCAATTGCAAAGGGAGATGCCATACCAACTGCTCATCCTTAAGAGTGACATCTGCCACCTTCCCTGGGGCAGTATAACATATTTCCAACTGAAAGTTCCCAGTGGAATGCCTAGATCGAGTAGAAGGAAGAATTCATATCCAATGTGTGACTTGCCTTGCCCTGCACCATTTCCCATAGTTAGAAAGCATTTTGAGAAGAAGATGTCAAAACACTGGACTAGTAGACAAATCAAAGACAATGTAGAACTGGAAAACTCCCTTCTTTGGGTAATTGCCAGCAGTGAAATCATACAGCCCAGAAAGATTCAGAACCAGAATAATTTTTGTGTGTGCTCACCTGCATGGTGGATCTATATTATTTCCAACAACAAGATCACAAAGCTTTTTGTTGAAAAGCGGTATATAAGTTGTTGTTGTTGTTGTGTCTGCATTCATTTATACAGAAGATAATCCAAAAACACAGAACTAAGAGGCATTTGTTCCATCACGTTTAGGAGAATGGAAGTTTATCGCATAATAGTGCTGATCAAGCTCGTAATGAATTGCCATGGGGGAAAAAATATTTTCCTTTCATTATTTACAAAGCTCAGAGGGTACGTGGTACATTCTCATCTTAAATGCTGGCATATAAAGTGCACAGAGTAACATCTTAGTATGAATCACACACCCACATGTTCAGCACCTTTTTTATTATGCAGCAAGTCATGGTATTGATTCTTTAATAAGTGCATTGAATTATTTATTGGATGTTTAAATAATGCCTCTAGTAGCAAATACATATACATGATCAAGCATCTAAAATGGCTAAAATATCAAGGTGGACAAATTCAAATGGAGATAACGCATGAATTGTTAATAGTGGAAGCAATTATCAATTGGAGTGGAGCACCATGGGAAATACACTGTTCCCTGCTCACCAATGAAAAGCAAGGTAGTTTATTCAAATAGGATGCTTCCATTAAAATGTCAAGGTATAGAAACAATGTTGAGAGAGGTTCATAGCACCCCACACATGTTTTTTTTTAAACTAGGCACTGATGTAAGGAGGAAGCAATTTGATACTGAATTTTGAAACCCAGCAAAGAAAATGAAAAATGTTTTCAACTAGAAGCCCAATTTACCCAAACAACAAGTCAGATCATTGTTTTTGCCTGTAACAGTGGTTGACAGCTCACAGTTTAAGGCTGGCTGAAGCAACAGTTCATGCTGTTAGTATGCAGGAATTTGTAACCTGTCTCCACAGCTGGTTTATCGCTGAAAGGTTGGGGATGGGAATTAGTGGCAGCCATTTTCTAGTTCTGTCATGAAAGAACTAGAATGCTTTCTTTTAACAGATTCCTTTCAATAGGAATTTCTATTTAATATGAATTTCTTATAATGGTTCCTTTTAATGATTTAATAGGAATTTCAATTTAACAGGAATTTCTTTTAATGATTCCTTTTAATAGGAATCAACTAAAACCAAACCTTTTTAGCATTTTGTTGATACCAATTATATTTCTTTCTCAAGTTCGCACTGTATCACCATAATTTAAAATATATATATAAAGTAAGACCTAGGTTCCTACTGGCTTAAAGAAAGCAGCTTTAACACTCATGGAAGGTACATTCCCCAATCTCCAAGCCACATCAGGACATGCAAGCCAGGTGTCACAGCCCTGGTTTGGTGCCTGGGAAGGTTGTCTTAAATTCTTCTCTGGTTTACATCAAGTACATTGGGATCCAAAATGCTTGCCTCATATTTGAGGCAAACATTACAAGCTGCAGGGATCCATAGTTCTGAGAAATGCAAAATCCAACAATGTCACTACTTAAGTTGTTGCTCAGTCTGACCTAGGAAAAATTTCTTATCAACCCCCAATACAGCTATTAGATTCAGATTCGATAACCCTGCTGCTACCTACTTCTGTAAGAGAAAATGTTCAGAATCTGTTTTGTACAGGATCACAAAACCAGCAGTAGGAATCTCTGGCTTACACAAAGGGAAAAGATATTTTACTTACTTATTTATGAGTAGTAAAGGTAAAGTGTGCCATCAAGTTGATTTTGACTCCTGGCGCCCATAGAGCCCTGTGGGTTTCTTTGGTAGAATACTGGAGGGGCTTACCATTGCCTCCTCCCTCACAGTATGAGATGATGCCTTTGAGCATCTTCCTATATCACTGCTGCCCAATATAGTGCCAGTGGAGATTCGAACCGGCAACCTTTTGCTTCTTCTGTCAAGCATTTCCCCACTGCACCTAGGTGGCTTATATTATGAGTAGGCTGCATTTTCTGCCAAAGTAGTGAACAACCAACAGCTAAAATACAAGCTGCAAATATCTAACACCTAACACAATCCTTAAAACTACAGAGGCAGCTACAGCCAGCAGTGGTCCCTCTAATTTTTTTCATCTCCTGAATATGGCGATGTTAATCCAGACATGGCCTTTGTGGCTGGGGATTCTGGGAGTTGTAGTCCAACAATATCTGGGGGCCCAAGGTTAAGAAATCCTGGTCTAAAACAAGAGGTTGCTAAAGCATAGATGGCTGAAGTCAAACTGGTGCAGCTGGCAATCTAAGATTATCAGGCACATTTTAACACTGTTGCTGCTTAAGAATCAAGTGACGACACACACAGCCTCCAGACTACAAACCTGCTCCTTCTGGGAGAGTGTGATCCTGTTGGCACTTTCTTTGTCCAGACTGGGCATCTGGGCAACTGCAGTTTCAGTTCTGAAGTCTACTCTGATTGGTTTAGGTCTAGGAAATCAGTATCTTCCAAGTAGGCTTGCCACCGATTCTTTCTTTCAAAGAACAGTTCTTTTTTTTAGCATTAACACGAACCTGTTCCTTATCAACTTAATAAAGATTGCAGTTTGTTCTATATTTACAGCACTCTGAGGTAGGCCAGTCACTGACTGCAGTGCACACACAAGGAAGAGGCTGGCTTCAAGTCACAGGCCTCTAGAAAGCAGTCTTCTTTGGCTCTGCAGGCTGGATAGCAGATTGCACGCTGGTACTACAACTCCCATGATGTAGCTTGTTTTTGGAGCCATACGTTCCCCTTTGCCCCTGCAGCTGATCCTGGGAGGAGGCTGAGTCTTGTGGAGCAGAGAGCAGCCAGGCCTGTGAAGATGTGGCCCCTTCTACAAAAGTCTCTCCCCAGAACTGAACAGCCTTACTGTCTATCATCTTCTTCCACCCAACCTCCAGCAAAAGAGGCAGGAGAATGCAAAACTATCATGAAGAATGGGGAAAGGAGTTCTGTTAGTTGTCTAAAGTGCCTGTTAATGATTTGAAAGCTCATTGCAATATACGCAACATAGTCTCTTTAGTTTCACATCGTGGAGTGTGTGAGGTGAAACAGCATGCAGCTGGAGGAGGTCACCTTAGCAACATTCAAATGAGGGGCCAAAATCAAACCATACCCAAGTTTTTAATTAATGAAAGTTCATCAGAAGCCAACAAGGTATCTCTTTCTATCATCTCTTATTGTTGTACCGGTTAAATGAAAGTGAAAGAAATGTGAGGGGCTCTCTCTGGTGACAAAGCTGCTCTCACTTTATATGAAAAATGTTAAGAACACTAATATTTCTTCTATGCTGCTAATATGTGTATATTCGTGAGCCTGGATGGCTGCATCAAGCTTCCTTGTTTTATTTATTCATTAAAACTTTTGTGTCCCACCTTTCTAGCAAGCTAGAACATAGGAAGCTGCTTTAAATCGAGTCAGACCCTTGGTCCATCTAGCTCTGTATTGTCTATTTAAAATATTTATACCCCGCCCCTCCAGAACACTACTGCTCGGGGCGGCTCACAACATTTATAAAATAGTTACAATGTAAAATCAGACTAATAAAATTAACAAAATTAAGCTAAACAAGTTAAAAATCCTGGCTAAAACTACAATCAGAATTACAGATTTTAAATTTTCAAATTAGAAGTATTTTTTAAAAAAACTAAAAACTAAGATTTGCTTCACAGACTGGCAGCAGCTTCTCCAAGATTGCAGGCAGGAGGCTCTCTCAGCCTTATCTTGGAGACGCCATTGAGGGAACTTGGGACCTTCTGCATGCAAGTGCTCTTCCCAGAGCGGCCCCATCCCTAAGGGGAGTATCTTATAGTGCTCACATATAGTCTCCCATTCAAATGCAAACCAGGGTAGGCCCTGCTTAGCAACAGGGACAATGCATGCTTGTTACCACAAGACCAGCTCTCCTCCCAAGCTATTCAAGGCAGCTTACAATACCAAAATTGTACAAATACGGAGTAACCAAAAATACTGCAGAGTGACAAAAAAACAAAACCAAAAAAACCTCCTCACGGAAAAGAAGAAATGCATTCTAAGGGCAAAAAGCAACTTTAATTTAATGTGTGATCTGTTTTAAATGGGTTGAGATTGTACTGTTATCAGCTAGGTTGTTTTCTTATAATGCTGCTTTTCATAATTGCTATTGCTTATTATGGGGTTGCATTCAGACAACGTTACGCATGAGAAGCATCACTGAAAATTATTTTTACTACCTTAAGGCCCATAAATTTCAATGAAACTCAGTTATGGCTAACTTAGTCTGATGCTACCCATGAATTCTTAGAAAAGCAGTATAAAATTATATTAGATAGATTTAAAACATTAATACATTACACTACTAATAAATAATTGTTCATGTTCTGATTGACACACATATCACTTTATTAAGGTCTTACATTGAGGCTATTCTCACACGCTGCCTAACCCAAGCAAGGGGATGCTCAGCCTGGGTTAGACTGCACATGAGAACCTCCACAATTGGGCCCTATCCTAGCAGGGCAGCACCATCTCGCCTGGCTGTTAGCTGAAGTTAAGGGAGCAAGCGCTCCCTTAACCTTGCTCTCCGGCTACCTGCTTGTGTGCAGGCACGGTCTGATTCCAGCCCAGCTACACACAGACGGGCACCTAGAGTGCTCATCTCTCAGGGGAATCCCCCTATGTGTTGTGTGTGTGTCGCATGGTGCATTGTGGGATTCCCAGTAACCGGTATGCGTTGTCCCAGCCTCTGGAGTTTCACGCTATACCACGCAGCACTGCTTGTCTGGGAGTGCGGTCTGTGCTCCCAGGAACATGAAATCGCTCATCTCGGGGGGAAGGTTCCTGCCCGCTGGCCGCCCCACCTCTTCTTTATTTTGGAGCTCTTCAGGTGGCAAGTCTACTTCCAAGAGTCCCTGGAGCCGGGCCACCATCTTGCTAAAAATTATTCTTATTCTTCTGCTATTAAACTGTAAATAGCCAGACAGTGCAGCTATGATCCTACAAACTGCTGTTCTGCACTGATAAATCTTTAGTAGGGCTGGCTCTAGGTTTCATGAGTCCCTCAGGAAACTACCTGGGTGGGCCCTTAGAAAATTGCTCCACCGCCATCACCACATGAAGGCTCTTGGCACAGACATGGCCTCAGGAATCAGCAGTGTGTGCCTTTCTGAGGGCCCTCAGCCCTCAGTTGCTGCCCAGCAATGCTGACCCCAGACACTAACCCTGATTTTAGTGTTGTAAATGAATTAGGTAAACTGCAGAAGGTATGGTTTTAGTGCCTGTTTGCAATTAACAGCTCCTAAAGATGATTACCACCAAGCCAGTTTCACCATGTACCAGAGAAGTGGTTATTCAGGCACAGGGTTTGTGCAAAAATCACCAGCTGGTGGCTTGACTCCAGTGACTTTTAAAATGGGCATGTGATTTACAAAGCAATACTTTGCTGCATGAGTGAATAACCAGGGGAATGTCTGAACTGTGTGTGCTACCAAACCAAACTTCAGCTTCCAGAGTGCTTTAGGAAGATGTGCAATGTTGCCAACATGCATGCACTAATATTATGAGGCAGCAGAGCTCCTGGAGAATTGATGAACTTTTTCAAAATACTCACTAAGAAAGCATGTACATAATAAATATCAAGCCGATTCTGAATAGAGGGGAGGGAATATCATCTATCACTACTTACCGCCTTAGAAAGCACCTGAGAATAACCATGGTATCAGGCATCACTTTTTTCAGATTTATGGATGTTTTCTGAAGAGCACAAGTATTCAGTTGCCTGCTGATTATTTACCTCACAAATATCATGGCTGGATAACCATTACCCTGTGATAAAGGGTATCAGCTGAACAAACTGCACATATTATGCTATAAATTCTAACCCACATTGTGATTTTAAAAAGCACATTGTGATTTTAAAAAGTTGGAGAAAGTGCAAATATGAATTCATAATCCTGACAACAAATAGTTCTGAATCCATAACTGCAAGTCTGACCTCACAGGCCTCCTGGTCAGCACCATTTCTTCCTGGTCAATCACCCAACTAAAATAACCTTCTTGATTTCTTCTTTGCCATAATTAAATTTTTTCAGCATTCTTTTTTCCACTTGCTCTTCTTTGTTCCTAAATGACTGCCGTTCATAATATACGCAGCTTGGAGTGTATACTGCATTCAAGGGGAACCTCCATCCCCATGCTCTCTACTCGGTCACATATTACTTTATATAAGGTTAGTATTGTCCTATTACAAGGCAAATTAAACTATGCAGTATACGGTAATGACTAATATGACAAGAGAGTACATGTGACAAGCCCTGAGGCAAATGTGTAAGCAGAAGAGGAGGGAGGGAAGGAAGGAGGAAGCCGTTTCCACCCCCTCATGCTGCCTGCACAGAGGTCTGTCACATGTACTCTCCATGAGTTGTGGGGAGTAAAGGGTCTGCTCTCTCCCTCCCTCTGTCGCTGAGAATCCCTCAGGGCGCATCATGTTCTAGGGAAAGCAAGGCCATGTGCCAAACCTTTCACAGAACAAATGTGTGCATCAGATCCAAAAGCAGCCTGCACAGCCTCTTTTCAAGCTTCTTTGGAATCTCTGCCATGCGGAATAGTCTCTTCCAGGCCATAGCCTGAGCAGTTTATTAACAGATGCTTGTCTAGGTTAGGGGATCTCCTCTTGAGTGTGACCCCAATATAGTATTTCTGTATTGTTATGGAACCTGTGAGAGCATCCTTTCTTAGGCAGTAGATGATGAAAATTATTATTACTATCAGGTAATAATGGTTAATAATAAAAGGCAGCATCTAGTCAGTTGTGAGCAAGCAACATGAAGTCAGTGAGACACATTAATCATGGCTAACTTAAATCCCATTAATTTAAATGGGGCTTAATCATGACTGACTTAGAGGCAATCCACACAATTGCTCTGAGCGGGCAGGGAGGTTGTGGGAGGAAGGCTGCTTTCACCTTCCCTTCCCCCTAGATAACCGGTAGCTGGGTTGATAAAGGGGGTTGGGTGGGCAGGGAGTAGAGGGATCTGTGAAGATCCCACTGCTTCTCATGAGTAGTGAGCACAGCCTCTTCGTTTGGATACGGCCTAATAAAAATGCCATGCTGATTTGAAAGGCATTTCTCTTACACTGCAGGGAATACTTCTTCTAAGTTGGTGCCTCTGTGACTCAGGCACCCATAATCTAAAACAAAAGATAGTATCCCTTGCCCCTTCAAATGTTGTGATTTATGTGCAAATTTATTCAGATTTACTCTTCATTCAATATGCCTCTAATATGATTTACCAACTAAGAGCAGTGTTGGCCCAAGGATTGGTGGTGCCCCAGGTGAAGCCTGGCTTTGGTAGCCCCCCCCCCGCTCCCTTCACTCACGTGGTTATCCCTCCCCCTTCCCCCACATGGACAGACACTTTCCACCAGGCAGGTGGTCCCTGTCACCTGCCTGGCTGCCCACTTGCTCTCCTTGCTGCCTTTGCCTGCTGCTCCTTCCACTGCCAGCTGCTTCTGGGCAGCTCGCCTGGTGCGATATATTATAATGGCATCGCCGTGTGATGTGGCAATGTGATTATAATGCACCATGGCAGGCCAGCTGCCCAGTAACAGTCGACAGAAGCAGGATCGGCAGGCAGAAGCAGTGAGAAGTGGGCAGCAGGGTGGGTGACAGGGATGGGGAACACCCGATCGGTCACCCTCTTGCTCCAATGACAGGAGGTTTGTGTGAAGACCTGTGGGGGTGGGGTCACCTGTACAGGTGGCACATGACCCTGACCATCGGCGCCCCTCTCCATTTGGCACCCCAGGTGACCGCCTGGTTTGCCTAGTGGAGAGGCCAGCCCTAAGAGTTCCCGAAACACACAACTCTGGATTTTTAGTGATATTTGAGGTCATCCAGTTAAATAAAGGGGGCATCTTCAGGGTTAGAGTTAGGATTGAACCATAAAGTATGCTGCCCTGCAGCCTCAGATGAACTTCAGATGATCCTAACATATTCACTTCCCCTTCTGCTTTGGGAATGGGGGTAACAGAATGGTTGTTTGGACCCAATGGTCCCTCAAGGGTCTGGGGACTGGCTCAGCACCCAGATCCATGATCCAAACGCAATACAAGTACTCGCTTACATCAATGGTTCCCAGCACGATAGTTAAACAGGAACTGTTGATGTTTGAAATAAAAAGCAGTGGTTTTGCAGGTGCAACTCATTAAACAAGTACAAATGATTTAATTTAGCCATGCCACTATCCCCATCGGTGGGCATATTCATACATTTACATTGCAAAATCAGATAAGCATTCACACCAAACAGTTAATTGGAGGTAAAATTGCTCCTGCAATGTTATAGGAGTGAGATTGATGTCTGTATAAAACATGTGGCTTTGCCATTCATATACACTTTCTAGCATTTGACATTTGTAGGCTGAGTAACAAATTATATTAGCCACAGGAGTGCTTTGCAGAACCCCACGGAAGTGCAATACTTATTTGCTCATTACATCGCGTACTGCTGATTCACTCCAATAAATTCTAATTCTTGGCAACAGCTCACTTTCTATTCAAGAATATTAATATGAATTCCCAAGAACTACACACTACAGGATATAGTAGAATTTGTGATTACACATTGCTAGTGCAGGTCATCAGTGTTGAATGCTAATATCAAACTTTATTTCCAGCCCTCAGACTACTCTACACACACACACCACACTACAAATACCCTTTGTGTTGCCAGCGATTAATTCACAGATTGGCAGAGGAGGATTTATCCTGTGCTAATATAGAAGCAGAACATTTTTTCCTCCTCTGCAACCAATCAGCTAAGCAAGGCTATGGACTGGGCTTCAAGGGCATGAGTTTCTATCACGTGTCCAGCAGATTAATGGAAAGATGCAGCAAAATCCTTTCCGCTCAAACTGTTTCTGTCAGAGGATCAAGACCTTTCGCTCTGTGCTGGAGGTTTTATTGATTTATTTCTTTGCTTTTATTTCACTGATGCATAGTGGTGCATGCTGGGATTAGGACTATAGAAAAAGCCACAAGATGGGGGTCATTCTCGTCTTGCATCAACATAAGCTAGAAAATAGTTTTTATTTAATCATGTTATTTATTTATGTTAATGATTTACATCCCACCTTTCTCTGTCAAAAATAGTCACAAGCTGGCTTACAACAGTTACAAACAGTAAAACACAATATAAAATGTAGATATGCAATTAAAAACAATATAAAGCAGCAGCCTAAAACACAGTACAAACAGAATAATCAAAAATATATAAATGTTTCAATAATCAAATGAAGTTACACCCTAAAAGAAAATAGCAAAAGAGTTATAATAATGCTTCTCAAGTGTGCTCCTGCAAATTGCATCAAATGTTTCCAAAGGTGTAGGACAACATGAACTTTAACATGGCACAATGCTTACTACAATTGAATTCAAAATGGCTGCTGGCTGCTGCCCTTGGTTTGAATTTCCTGCTGGTGTTCTCCAGAACAATTTGGTTCCTTCTATCCTTACACAACTTTCTCCTGAGAATTTTGTCCCTTTATTTACTGTATTTGCCTGAATCCTAGACAAGTTCTTTTTGAAGTTCTTTGATGTTAGAAATTTGGGGGGACAGTTTAAATTCAGAGTCTTCTTCCTTTTGTGCAAATATAGGTATAGCGTCTATTTATCCTCTATTTGTAAGGGGGTTGTCTTAAATTTAGGGTCATCTTCTATTCGGGTAAATACAGTACATTTGTGATTGTTGAGAAGAGCCAGAACTAATGTAAAAGAACATATTTTGCATGTGTCATGGTCTTTCAACACACTATACATGTCCCGGGTTCAATTCCTGGCATCTCTAGTTAATGAGTATCAGGGCTGGGACTGGGAAAGACCTTTGACTGAGACCATGGAGAGCTGTTGCCTGCTGGAGCAGAGTACACTAGGCTAGACAGACCAAAGGTCTAATTTAGTATTAGGTGGTTTCATTGGATCACATTTCAGGAGCTGTATTTATGTTTGCACGGATCTTATCAAGCCAGATGTTTCCGATAAGGCTTGTAATAATCACACGGGGAGCCTATTCTCATGAGCAACCTAACCTGGGCTAGGTTGCTTGTGTGGAGCTCCGGAATTTGCACAGATCCTGGCACTCCTGCCCAGCCTAACCCTGCTCCTAAACCCAACTCTTAACCCAGGTTAAGGGAGCAAGTGCTGCCTTGACTTGACTGCTGGGCTTGTTCATCTCCTCGGGCTCCACAGAGCCTTCTGAGATACAGAGACGGGTGCCTAGAGCTGTAACCCTGCCTTCCCTGCCCACCCTCCCATGGTCGTGTGAATAGCCCCAGGGTCTCTTTTTCTAGCCAAGTCTATACTCATTGAAGGTCAAGTGTACAACTATAAAACAATACATGGGAATTAGGCAGTTCTGAGAGAAAGGGATCCTACAAACAAATGGATCTAGTATGGTGTAGTGGGTACTGCAGGTTCAGGGGCAGGCCTGGCATCAGGGGTCAGCATCATTGAGCAGTTGCTGAGAGTCCAGAGCCCTCAGAAGCGTCAGCGGCTGATTTCTAAGGCCACCTCTGAATCTATGGCCTTCAGTGGTGATTGGATGACTCAGGGCCCACCTATGCAGAGTGATTTACTTCTTGTATACGCCTAATCCAGTGGGTACTCCAAATGGATCCCACTTTTTAAACAGCTTCATTATCTTCATTATCCTAATTTACCAAATCTGTTATAAGCCCCTCTATGCTTGCCTTTAAAAACAGTACTGCTATTTGTGCAGGTTATTCAAAAAATTCTGGATTAAGGATGACCACTACTATATCATGTTTGTCTAGTGCTGGCTGTGTGCTACATGTTTTGCAGAGCCCAGGAGTGATCATCTGGTCCCTTCCCAGAAAACTATAAACATAATTAGGACAAGGTTACATAGCATATCACTTTCATCTCATAGGACATAGGAAGCTGCCATATACTGGGTCAGACCATTGGTCTATCAAGCTCAGTATTGTCTTCACAGACTGGCAGCGGCTTCTCCAAGGTTGCAGGCAGGAATCTCTCTCAGCCCTATCTTGGAGAAGCCAGGGAGGGAACTTGGAACCTTCTGCTCTTCCCAGAGCAGTTCCATCCCCTAAGGAGAATATCTTACAGTGCTCACACATGTAGTCTCCCATTCAAATGCAAACCAGGGCAGACCCTGTTTAGCTAAGGGGACAAGTCATGCTTGCTGACACAAGACCAGCTCTCCTCTCTCATCCCAGATTATAAAATTTCTGCAACTGAGTTGCAATCTTTCAAATGGGGACAAAATAAAATATTGTTACAGTATCTCTGAGGTTTCTGGTTGCATTTAATTATGGTGCATGTGGAATACCTAAGATGCCTGAGACCCTCCAGACATTATGCCATCTATGAACGACAACATTTGGGGGGAAGTGGGAACATGCCAGCTAGCCATGCCCCCTGCACTTGCTGGTTGCCCACAATACTTGTCTGCAGAGGGCAGCACCCAAGTCAGTGAGAGTTGCTCCACACAATGTGGAATGTTGAATGCCTGAGTTACCACTGTGCAGGGAGCAACCCCCCTGTATTCAGCACTGCATTCCGCACTCTGCAGATCAATGCAGAATGCACAGAGGCTCAGGGAGGTGTGGCCAGGGAGCACACTGGAACAAGGCATGGCTAACCAGTGTGTTCCTGATCCCTCTCTACCCATGATGACTGACTGATTGATTAAGTGCTGTCAAGTCGTTGTCGACTCTTAGCAATGACATAGATAGATTCTCTCCAGGATGATCTGTCTTCAACTTGGCCTTTAAGGTCTCTCAGTGGTGCATTCATTGCTGCCATAATTGAGTCCATCCACCTTGCTGCTGGTCATCCTTTTCTTTTTCCTTCAACTTTTCCCAGCATTCTGGACTTCTCAAGAGAGCTGGGTCTTTGCATAATGTGTCCAAAGTATGATAGTTTGAGCCTGTTGTGCCCCGAGTGAAAATTCTGGATTGATTTGTTCTAGGATCCATTTGTTTGTTTTCCTGGCTGTCCATGGTATCCTCAAAAGTCTTCTCCAGCACCAAAGTTCAAAAGCGTCAATGTTTTTTCTATCTTGCTTCTTCAAAATCCAGCTTTCACATCCATAGAGTGTCACGGGGAAAACCATGGTCCGAACTATTCTAATCTTTGTAGGTGCAGACACATTACAGCATCTAAATCTCCTTTCCAAGGCCTTCATTGGGACCCTACCAAGTGCTAGTCTGCGGCGTATTTTGACTTCTGGATCCTTTACTGTTGATGGTCGATCCTAAAAGGCAGAAGTTATCTACCACTTCAATGTCTTCATTATCAATTCTGAGGCTGGTTGCTGTACTCGTTGTCATTAGTTTAGTCTTCTTTACATTTAGTCATAGTCCCATTTTTTCACTGTGCTTCCTGACTTTCATTACTAGAGCTTGCAGATCATCCACATTCTCAGCTATCAGAGTGGTGTCATCAGCACAGCACAGGTTATTGATGTTTCTTCCTCCATCTTTAAAGCCATGTTATCCCTGGGATAATGTCTTAAACAAGGTTTGTTTCCCACTTATTGGCTAAAATTTGGTTCCCCCCTTCAAAAGTTTATGACTGCCTCTTCCCCCTGCCCCGACACACACCACAACTGAGCTGAGACTTGAATTCAGACCTAAAATCCCTCAGTTGCCTTAAATCTGAACTGAACCTCTAAAGACAAAAAGTTGTAATCTTTTTCAAAATTACTGTTTTACTTTTAAAAATAAGTAGTTTAGCATATGAGCACTGAGCTTGCAACTGTAGGGTGCACACACACAATTTGCTGCTTTTTAAATCCTGTTGTATGCATTCTGTTTGTTTTAAAAATCCAAAATAAAGGGGGGTTTTTTTGGGGTTTTTTTTTGTTTTTTTACTGCCACTGCATCCATTTTTTAGAGTTACATCACAAGCAAAAGAGTTTGATATGATTCTGCATGAAATTGATCTAAAATGGTTCAAAGTGTCTGAACTGGTCACCAAACCACTTTTTGAAGTTAGCTTCCAAACAGGAGTTAGCATACAGCAAGGGTTGGGGAAAGGGGGTGGAAGGTGATATGTGAGGCTGTTTTGAAAACTGAATCAGATTTAAAGACAACATGTAAATGAATCTGAACTAAAAATGATCTTAATTTTTTTAAAAAGTTCAATTCCATGTTTCTAAGATAAAAGATCTGCAACCAAAATGAACAATACCTCCAAATCCTGAAGAAATGCCCTGCTTTATCTCAGGCTACATTTGTTCTCATTTACATGGATGGCCATGCAAAACAACCTTCAGAGGGCCACTTTAGACTCTTGTCATTAGGAATTAGAGGCACATTAGGTCCAAGGGCAAGAGAGGTATTAGTAGAAGTGGTTCCACAGCAACAATTTTTTTTTTTAAGCCATGACTCAGGGCAGCAGCCAAACTGAGAAGGCAGAGAAAAGGGCATTAATCACAAGGCCTTCGGAGGCAGGCTGACCACAGGGCACTGCCGAGGATGCTGAGCTATATCACAGAGCTATTCTGGTGAAGAAGCAGACTTGACAATACCACTGAGGAAACAACACAAAACACTAAAAAGCCATAATGGATACAAAGCTACGGAGAGGATTCTTTTCAAAACCAGACTGTGTTGTGGGAGAGAGATGAGAAAGAGAAAGACGCTGCATTTGACATCCACTGCGGTCAGCACAGCAGGGAAACAGACACTGCTGCTGATTATCCCTATCAGATGGCGTGAAGTGGATCTCTCTGTGTGACAAAGCACTTGGCGCTTTCTGTTGTCATCGGCAGGGCCCTGATCTGATGGCTCCCCAATGAATTCTTGTGAGTTCTCTTGTCCTGTTGCCTCAGCAGTGCTGTAATCACACTCTGTCCTTCACCTAGATGGCTCCATGCTGCAGCATGAGTAAATCCTGGACAGCTCTGCAATCTTTTCGAAGGCCTGGCTCAGTGTGACCACTTTGCTGCAATGCAGCTTCACAGGATGAATTCAGAGCAAGTGAATGCTCTCCTCGTCATGTTCATGTGCTCTCTGAGAACTGCATTACAGATGGGAAACAATGCCCTTTAGGGTGACATTTTGAAATGTAGTGCATGACATCACTTCCTTCTCTGGCTTGCAAGGTGCAGAACCGCCACACCAGTTGGGCTAATGGTTAAGCAGAGGCATCTGGTACCTCCAGAAAGACCCACCCACCCTGCAAAGCCATGCCCATCACACTTGCCCTCAGTCCCTCCTACTCACTCAAAGCTCCTCCTACCTGGTCCACACCAGCTCTTCCCAGGGGCGTAGCAAGGTTGGAGTGGGCCGTGGGACAAAAAGCGAAGATGGGATGTCCCCACACCTCTCTGCCTTTGGCTACCTACCAAATAGTGGTGGCACCAGAACACCTTTTTTTTTTTGCGGGGGGGGGGAGGCACTGAAAGGGCAAAAGTGCATTTATGGGTGTGTGAACTGCATCCCACATATTAGATTTCTGAAACAGAATTGGCAGGCAGGTAGGGGGGAACTAATTGTCGGGGGGCTTTCCCCCCCCGCCCCTCTCCGGAGCCACCTTTGCTACCAAAGGAAACAGAATTTGGACTAGCTGGAGAAGAGTGATTTGTTCAAAGAAGCAAGCTTAAGTAAAAAAGAAAAGTTGAGATCAGAGCCCAAATTCTAGTCCATTGACTCAACATTTGCTGCTGCAACATACATTCCAGTCAGGCTGAGAGACAAACAACTTGCCCAACAAGACCACAAAGGCAGAGATGGAATCTGAGTTCCAAACAGAAAAGCCTCAGAATAGCATCCCCTTCAAATAGGTTCCCCCAAAGCTTCAATTTTCCTCTCAGATCCTCCTCAAGTCATTCCCCCTTCACTTAATTTCCCTCTAAATATTTATTTTCCTGTGAGGAAAATCGCTTGGCTTCATCACTTTGTTCTTCTAGAACACAGGTGAAGGCCTTTTTTTTTCACTCAGGCCTTTTAGATTTAGATTTTTAAATTTGATTTTTAAAACTGTTTTTAAAATAAGTTTTAAATTGTTTTGTATTGTAATTTGTATCCCCCCCCCACTTTTTGGTCTTTTGTCATTTAATGTGTAATGTGTTTTTATTTGATATTTTAATGCTGTGCTGTGAGCCATCCAGAGAACAATTTGTTATAACAATTTGATGTCAGGCAGAGAACAATTTGTTATAGGGTGGCTAATAAATAAAGTTGTTTTATCTATCTATCTATCTATTTATTATTGAGTATTATTGATTTTTATTAGCATTATCTCCTCCATTCATTTTCTCCTCACCGGAATCATGCCTGCTGAGCTCCCCTTCACTGGAGTCCACCCATGCTCCTTGGTTCCCAGCTTCCAGGGGGAGGACTAAATTCTTACTGAGCTAGGGAGTTTTTCACACAGGGTTTCTTAAGCCCTTTAGCTCGCATCTCCTCCATAATGGACAGTGTGCATCACATATCAGGCAGATTTACCCTGAAGTCCCTGCAAGCTATCAGAGAGCACATCACACACAATTCAGGTTTTTCATTGCACGTTAGAGTATAGCCCGATTTGTATTTGGGGTAAAAAAACACCCACTTTTTGCATTGGCTTTTTGGGAGAACTTCAAGTTTGCAGTAAAGCCTCACAGAAAACCCGGTAAATCCTGTCGTGTGAAGAACTCCCAGTAAGCTTATCTCTGGGCTGTGCCACTTCAGATTGCAGGTGTGGGCTCACATGACTATCTGTTCCTTCCTATATACCAAAAAACCCTGAACAAAGAAAGCTAGAGCCAGCGTGGTGTAGTGGTTAGAGTGTTGGACTAGAACCAGGAAGACCTGAGTTCAAATCCCCATTCAGCCATGATACTAGCTGGGTGATTCTGGGCCAGTCACTTCTCTCTCAGCCTAACCTACCTCAAAGGATTGTTGTGAGGATAAACATAACTGCTCTGGGCTCCTTGGAGGAAGAGTGGGATAGAAATATAAAAAATAGATAGATAGATGTCAGGCAGATATCTAGCTAGATTTTCATGCGGGGTGAGAATGGAGGAGTGTTGAGTCATGTGTGTCTCCACTTGTATTTTGAAGTATTACAACCCATACATTGATTTACCATCTCAATGAGAACTAGGTCTGAGAAGGCTGACAAAGGTCCTGGATTCTCTCTCTCTCTCTCTCTCAGATCCCTGAGCGGGATCTAAAATTAACTGAGTAGACATCAAAAAATGTGTGAGCGCACATGCACACCTTAGAGGGAACATTGCTGTCCACCAGTGCCTAATAAGCCAGGGCCCAATGGGGAGGTTTTCTGGGTGGTGAATGGCAGCAGCAGCAAATGCTTTATGGATTTCAAAGGTCAGGAATCAGCCGTCAGAGCCATGTAACCAACCTATCTAACTCTTGACACTGCCCTTACATTATTGTTTATTTATTAATTTCAGGCTCAGACAAGACCTTAGGTTTTTAAAGTTGTTAAAAAAAAGGGGGGGGGGAGCTAGGTTTTATACTAGGTCTGTTGGCTTGTGTCTCTCCAGTTCTTCTAATTCCTCTAATAGACCTCTCCAGTTCACAAACTGTGTGCAGGTTGGCCCTGATAGTGGGCCATGGTATAACTTTTAATGAACCTCAAGAATGAAATTAGTTGCCTTTCTAAATAATTTATTTCATTTTTATTCAATTCTTTGACCAACAAGCTCAGAGGACATGTTTTCCTCCTTTTCGTCCCCAGAGCAACCCGCTGAGGTAGGCCAAGCTGCAAGTTTGTGACTAGTCCAAGATTGCCCAGTGGGCATCATGGCTGAGCAAGGATTTGAACCTTTGTCTGCAACTAGAAGATGTCCACAGAGGTGGCAGTCTACTTTATTGCTCTGGTATAGAAAACATGCAGGAAGCCAACTTGTAGGAAAGCAGTTTCAACAGACCAGCATTCACTACCAAAGAGGTGAAGGATAGTAGATTGCCATAAAAATCCAGCATAGATTTTGCAGCACTTTTCATGAGCATGACCTTTCACAGAGGGCAAACGCAAAAGCAGAATTGGCTCTAAGCCTGGCGGAAGAAGCACTGATCAATCTTATTCTCAAAGTTAAAAGCTTACTATTGTACTGTTAGACCAACCAATTAATGCATTGACGCAGTCATTAGAGTGCTTACATTAGAGATGTTTCATTAATGTCAATAGCTCCACTCCGAAATCATGCCAGACGATGGTTAGGAAGCTTAACTATGGTTTAGCACAGGGATACGCAACCTTGACTAGCTGTTGCTGAAGTATCCCTCCCATCCCTAGGCTTGGTGTGATGCCTGAACTGAGCCACTGAGGCGATTCTCATGATCACCAGGATGCGCAGGCAGGCAGGGGTGGGGAAGGCGGGGTAAACCTTACTTTCTCCATAGATGATCACGGTGGAAGTGGTGAGAGCACACTCCCCTCTCCCACATGGACAGCCCTGCTCCGTGAAGCAGGGAGCAGGGCAGAGGGATCTAGGGCTGGAACTGTTGTCCCAGCCTCGGGGCATCCCAGAATGCAATGTGTGGCTCACGTCGGGGGAATTCCTCCATCAGACAGATGCTCTATAATGCACCCGTCTCTTTGTCTCCTCAGGATGAAGTCAGCCTGAGGAGACACATGATACCCGGCAGCCAGGTTAAGGGTGTGAGCACACCCTTAACATTGGCTAACAGCCGGGTTGGTGTGGAGGGTTGGGCAGGGTGGGAAGCTCCTGCCGCTTCTCATGACCAGCCTAACCTAGGCTGGGCTGCCCCAGGATGGTTTAGGCTGGTTGTGGAAACAGCCTCACTATGTCAGCTCGGAAACCAACTATTTGAAAATTGCAGCCTTCGGCAGTGTTTTTATTCAGTCCTTCACATTCTAACAATAAACGTTATCCTTTCCCTCATGCCCCTCCCATGGACATAAAATCTGACTGCCAGCTGACTACTTAAAATTAGTTGTTATTAACCATTTTGCCTCTTTTTGCTGATTACCAGGCTGTAGGAGAAATATTTAAAAAGCTGATTCATACGAAGTCTTTTTTCATTCATTGTTATTCCGGTATATGAGAGGTGAGTGGGTGTTATAATTTGTGTGTGTGTGCATATAGAACCTACAGGTAGAAGCATGAGTAAAAGAGGAACTACATTTTAAATTCAGTTTTCAGTAGTCCATGCCCAGCTGTTCTATCCCCACCCCTGCCCCACTCTCCAATCCCCCATGAATGGATGTATTCTTGCAACCATGTTATTTGGATGCTGACCCAATTATCACATGATTTAACTCACTTTGAGATGGTCTTTTCATTTCCCAAGAGCTTTAAAAGACATTTTATCAGAGTAGCCTCATGAGATATTGAAAGGTCACTTGAATCTACCTCATGTGCCCACACAAGTAATGCTGGGGTAAAGGGAAATGGGAGTGGGAAATAAGCACAGTGGCTGTTCTTGTTAGAGCAGCCATCACATCACTCACTGCTGGAAATGGCAGCGGGCCGGGGAGAAGCTGTTTAGACCGGCGGCGATCGCCCAGATGATTGCTGGCCAAGGTTAAGCGAACCACAGGTTTGCTTAAGCTCGGCTAAATGCCGGGTTAAAAAGTGGGGCTTGGCAAATGGGCAGCGCCAGGTCACTCCCAGTGGTCCACACACGCAGCTTAACTCAGGCTAGGCTGCCCTAGCCTGGGTTAGGTTGCATGTGTGAATACACTTAATACATGCTTAGGTTGCTTCCTTCATAGAAGTGAATGGGGAAACCCCTGCAGTTATGGAAAATCTTTATGTATATTGGAGTTAATAGGCAAGTGGTCATTTATTTATTTTTTAGATGTTAAAAATGGATATTGACTTAATTCTTCTAAAAGTGGAAATTCTAGTAAGAACAATGTTAATCAGCAATGGATAGATATTGTGGTATATTCAATGGACAGGTATTGTGGCATACATACACTAAATGTATAAAGATAGCGGGGAAATGGGCACAATCACTAATAGTCCTGTTCATCATATTGATTTATAGCTATATGTTATGACTAAATGCACAAGATTTACTGCAAGGGCTTAAGATGGGAAATACAGATTGATGTTGTCATCTCACAAGTCTAGTCCAACACAGAATAAAGTGCACTTAAGCTCATTGGTTTTGAGGGGTCCAAGCAAACTTAATGGTCTGTTGGATTATGCTGACTCTGTTTTTCTGATTGTACTGTAGAAATATTGCCATGCTTTCAGCTGCAGGGCTGGGGGAGACTTTGCCCCACCTGCCCTCTGAAGTTGTACGACAAGGCAATATGGGAGACCAGGGCACGGAGGTGTGGCTTATTAGCATGCGCTTGGCATCCTTCCCTCCCAGGGGGCAGAATGGGCATTGCTGGTTATCCTATAATTTTTTTGCTTCCCAGCAGATTGGGATTTTTTGCTTCCTGGCAGACTGGCCCAGTTGGGAAGTCCCCCCCCCCACCCACCCACCCATTTGCTCTGTTCTGAACTCTTTAGTTAGTTTTGGTGACTATGGGCAGGTTGAGTGCAGGCAGGGGATAGCAGTAAGGATGAGTTATTGGTGGGCATCCTTGGTCATGCTGAATAATGGAGGAGTGGTTAATTGGCCCTAGTCATGGCATCGTGGTGGCTAGGATTGGGCTCCTCCCTACTTCAGTGGCACCATCCACCTCAAAGGCTGAATGGCTTGTGGGGGTTGAGGCCACTGAAATAACCCTGACCCCTTGAGAAGTTGACAAGCAAGAGCAAGGATACAATTTGCTCTGATCTGTCTGCTGTTCTAAGCCAGGGTGTGATCACCCAAGCAAGTTTGTGGGGAAGACACTAGTGTCTGACCTCCTGCCTGGAGTATAGTGCCTGCACTGCTTGGGGGAAGAAGCATAAACTCGTTACTGCGATTATACACATCTTAATCTTATTGAATAAAGCTGTGGCTCATTTAGTTGTTTGAGCTCTTATTGATTCATGACTGGTGATCAAGAACCACAGCATGAGACAATGCAGATGAAGAGGCAAGGCTTTGCAGATAATTTAAGATTAATTTGATACTCAATGGTTCAGTAAATACTGTGAATTAAAGTAACTAAGATGCAATCTGGGACACAGCTGAGGCTAAATTTTCCCCTTCACTCCAGACAGTGGGGTCACCTGAGACATGTTTAGTCCCCTTCCAGTAATGTTTTGCTTTTACTTTGATGAATGACTATCATCCACTCTTATGGGAGAAAAGTAAAGGGCTGCTGGATACAGGGCAGAACTTGCCCTCCAGCATAAAGCTTTAAGCAAATAATAACAGTAGTAGTAGTAGTAGTAGTAGTAGTAGTAGTAGTAGTAGTAATAATGAAAATGAGGTAGAGAATGGTTATTGTTTACCATTAAGAAACATTCAGCTATGTTTCACTCTGCAGCAAAAAAGCTCCACAATGTTATAGCATAAAGGAGCATCTCATTACATAAAGGACCTGAAGCTTTAATCATATCAGTAATTAAGAAAACAGTTATAATAAAAAGAATACATGCATCAGTAGTCCTAAATTCTGTGTTAAGGCTCCAAAGATTTATTTATTTATTTTGGTGATGCTTCCTTGCATTGTTTGACATAAATCGGCACTGACCATAGTAGAATATACATTCTGAAAAGCAAGAAATGAACTCATTTCATATAACACTGAAAGTATTTTGAAGCACTGTTTAATATTTAATGCCACAACCCTTTTGCTGTGTATCGATTGCGGCAGGAGCTGCTGTCTGCCAAGTGAGTCCGTTCTAGAATATTGGAGTCTTTAGACAGAAATGCTGAATCAACGTCCATTGCTGGACTGGCGAGATAGAAAAAGGGATCTGATTGGGCCTCTTTTGAGGAAAGATAGAAACCCCCTTCCTCTCATCCTTTGCTTCGGTTTCCTTTTCCAAGTTATGCAAGTGTGGCCATTTTGTTGTCAAAATGCACGGTTTGAAACTTTGGCAGACTCCTAGGGCAGCAGCCATTTTGTGAAGCAACATCTTGCAAAAGAGCAAATGCTGTGCCGTTTGAGTTTGCCCTTGCCTTTCTGTAATACCTCTAAGCAAAGACTGAGACCATAGGCTGATGTGTTGTGCTGAAAAACCTAGAAAGAACATCCTTGGTTTAATGAGTTCTGGAAAGAAGCAGATTGTTCTGCTTTGTCTGCCAGGCGGGGCTGCGGAGTTGGATTGCCATCTCTGACTGAAGTGATTCCTAGAGATCCTCTGCACCCAGCACGGCTGTATTTTTTCACACTATCAAGCCATTAACATCTCTAGGACGGCTTTTCAGTCTTTTTCTGGAGACTGAGGCCAATTCCTGGAGATTACAGGCCAGTCCTGAAGGGTTGGCAATTCTGCTGGTGAGTTCATGTGGAAAAGCTTGTTCAGGCAAGTTTTGCAATTGACAGTCAACTGACTTCATCAGAAATTTACCTGACTTTCTTCAACAAGAATGTGGCATCATTTAGGTCTAGACATATTTATCTATTTAAAATATTTATACTCCACCCCTCCAGTAAATCCCTCCAGTACTCCAGTACACTGCTCGAGGTGGCTCACAACATTAATAAAATAGATACAATGTAAAATCAAAGATTAATAAAGTTAAACAAGTTAAAAGACCAGGCTAAAACCACATGTAAAGTTACATTTTTAAAGTGTCAAATTTAAAGTTATTAATAAAAAGCTAAAAACAGAACTATACAAACTAAATATATACCAGATATATATTCCATCCCGTATCCAGGCCGGAAGCAACACTGGAAAGGTTCTAAGTAATCAGATTCATCCAGGGCTGCCTGGTCTTTCCAAGATAGTCTACCTGTGTCTGGACTATACCACTTCAGACTATAGATGGAGGGGCTCACATGACTGAATGCTCCTGCATACCAAAATAATGATAGCAATAATAATCCCTGCACTGATAAAACTAGCTTGTCAGAGAGGAGGTTAGGCTAAAATCCTTCTCCTTGATATACTAGTTTTCTGCATTCAGTACATTTTTTTTTTTTTGTACAGATTAGCCTTTGGTCATGAGAGCCCTCCCACCTGCACTCTGAAGTGGTACATCCCAGATGAAGGCTAAACAGTGAGAACTAGGCTTTAGACAATCACCCAAGAAGCAGACCATTGATCTTTGTACTTTTGATCAGTGTTGTTATATTTTTTTATACATATTGATATTGTTATTGTATTGTTAGCCACTCTGGACCTTTTATTTTATTTTATTTTAAGAAATAAGGTTGTCAATTTTTTATCATTTGAGAACATAAGAACAGCCCTGCTGGATCAGGCCCAAGGCCTGTCTAGTCCAGCATCCTGTTTCCCACAGTGGTCCGCCAGATGCCTCTGAGAAGCCCACAGGCAAGAGGTGAGGGCATGCTCTCTCCTGTTGTTGCTCCCCTGCACCTGTATTTAGAGGCATCTTGCCTCTGAGGTTGGAGGTGGCCTATAGCCCTTAGACTATTAGCCATTGATAGACCTGTCCTCCATGAATTTATCCAAACCCATCTTAAAGCCATCCAGGCTGCTGGCAGTCACCACATCCTGTGGCAGAGAATTCCATATGTTAATTATGTGTTCTGTGAAAAAGTACTTCCGTTCGTTGGTCCTAAATTTCTTGGCAGTCATTTTCATCGGATGACCCCTGGTTCTATGTAATAAGAGGGAGAGAAAACTTCTCTCTCTCCACTCTCTCCACACTGTGCATGATTTTATAGACCTCTATCATGTCTCCCCCTCAGTCATCTTTTCTTGAAATGAAAAAGCCCCAGGTGTAATAGCATTGCCTCATAAGGAAGGTGCTCTAGGCCCCTGATCATCTTGGTTGCCTTCTTCTGCACCTTTTTCAGTTCTACAATGTCCTTCTTAATATATGGTGACCAGAACTGTATGCAGTACTCCAAATGTGTCCACACCATAGTTTTGTAAAAGGCATTATAATATTAGCAGTTTTATTTTCAACCCCCTTCCTAATGAATCCAAGCATGGAATTGGCCTTATTCACAGCTGCCACACACTTAATCGACACTTTCAACGAGCTGTCCACCATGATTGCAAGATCCCTTTCCTGGTCAGTCACTGACAGCTTAGATCACATCAGTGTATATGTGATGTTGGGTGTTTTTTTTTTTACATTTGCCGTTTTGTTGCCCACTCCCCCAGTTTGGAGAGATCTTTGGAACTCCTCGCAATCTGTATTGGATTTCACTACCATAAATAGTTTGGTGTCATCTGCAAATTTGGCCACCTCGCTGCTTATCACAACTTCTAGATCTTTTATGAACAAGTTAAAGAGCTCTGGTCCCATTACAGGACCCCACTTCTTATTTCCCTCCATTGTGAAAACCGTCCATTTATACATACCTCTGTTTCCTGTCCTTCAACCAGTTACTCATCGACACATGAACCTGTTCCCTTATCCCATGACTGCTAAGTTTACTCAAGAGCCTTTGGTGGGGAACTTTGTCAAAACCTTTTGGAAGTCTAAGTATATACGATGTCAACTGGGTCACCTTTATCTACACACCTGTTGACATTCTCAGAGAACTCCAAAAGGTTAGAGAGGCAAGATTTATCTTTACAGAAGCTGATTGGAATCAGTCAGTTTGAATGCCCTGACTCCAAGCTAGTTCCAACTCCTTGCACAGAAAGGATTAGAATTGGTACTGGATTCTTGGTCCATCTACTCACCTTGATTACTGTGAAACGATGCAAACTTTTTAATCAGGCATGGCATTCACCAAATAATAATGTACTGAGTGAACAAGGAGCTGCTGGAATATATGTGTATATGATATCAAGCCAAACAACAATTCCAAGAGGACAATGGGATAAAGTACATGTGCAACACCATTAGCACTCATGTGCCAAAGCAGCAAGTTAGGAGAGAATTCTCAGGAAATGGATGAGCTTTTCCAAACACACCAAGAAAGCTCATGAATACAGAAACAATTTCAAATTGAGCTGAGAGCTCGCCCTTTGACTTTGTCCTTTGGCTTGACATAATGATGGTTTTGACTAAAAAGAAATAAAGGGATTTGATGAAATAATTTATACTACAAGATATCACAAAACAGCTGATAGGCTGGCACAATTGTATTTGGTTGGGTCTCATTATTCCACTTTTTAAATGGCTCAAAATGCACAAGGCAAAAGAACAAGAAAATATTTTAAAGAGGGGAACAGGCCAACCCCATACATCTCTCCAGAGATGTAAATATGCAATATTTAAATATCCTTCGAGATGGGTTTTTTTAACCATGGAGCACTAGCACATCCACAAAAGTATTATGTGCATATTATTTGTACTCTATGTGCAATAAAAGCAATGGAAAAGGTTAAATTCTAGATCTTGGCAATCTATGTGCATGTCTTGGGACATTGCAATAGAAAATAAATTAAAGGGGGGGGGGAATCTTTTTTTTCCTTTTCAGTTTACCCTCCTACTTCCAGAGCTGAGTCATACCTTGAGTATTTCTCTTGGTTGTATGGTTACTGCACTGCTGATGAGTTGTTTGGCTCCCCCTGACATTCTGTTTAATATTTCACTTTCCCTGCTAATTAATTAGGAATGATTCAATCATTTTAAAAAAACAACATCACTGAAGTTCACTGTTGGACATTTGGCTAAAGTGCTTCTTTCTGAGTAATATTTCTGATGAAATTTTCTGGAATGTTCTGATAGACACCAATACAGAGGCATTTTCATGAGTAAATCTCTGTATCTGTGTGAAAGCAAAAGAATTGAATTCATTTGGGTCAGTCTATGAATACGTATGTATGTCATCTGAAGGATGGAATTCTGATGGCATTTTCTGATGGATACTAATACAGAGGCATTAATCTGAGTCAGTTCTGTGTCTGTATGATAGCTAAAGGATGGTATATACTGTAAGTTCAAGGGTACCTTTTATTTTTATTTTGCCCTGGGAGTTCTCCACACAGCAGGCTTTACTGTGGGTTTTCTGTGAAACTTTACTGCAAACAAAGTTATCCCCCAAACCCGATTCAAAAAATTCATTTTTTAACCCCGGATATAAATTGGGCTGTACTCTAATGCGCAGTGAAAAACCCGAATTGTGTGTAAAGTGCTCTCTGATAGCTCGCAGGGACTTCGGGGTAAATCTGTCTGATATGTGAACACACCCCCTCCATTCTAGATGAGATGCACGCTAAAGGGCTTTAAAAGCCCTGTGGGAAAAACTTCTGGGACTACTGCTTGGCAAATCTCATCTGTTTTGGGGAGGCAACTCCAAGGTTTGGCTTATAATTTACAATAGATATAGAATATGTTGAATGTGAGGAATGGGAATAGAACAAAGCTTGTGGTTTTCATATCCAAACCTGGTGGTCTAATTGGGATATCATCCCAGACATGCATGTTTCTTTTCTGCCATTTAATAAAAATAGCTTTGGAAGTCATTTATTTGCCACAGAAGCATTTTGTCAACTGTATTATCTCAGATCTATTTCCATTCCATTTCATGAATCCTTTTTCATGTTTATTCGAATGCTCTACTCTGAGTCACTCCCAAACCTCAATGTGCTATGGTGATATTTGGATAGAGAGCTGGGTCACCAACATGCACTTCAAATGCCGCACCCGCCTAGATGGCAATTTTTACTGCTTTGTTCACAAGCCTGCCTCTTTGATAAGACACTATCTGAGCTGCCGCACAATAGCCACCCTCAGCAAACATTGCTTCCCTGCAGACATCAGGGTGCAGGCAGGCTGCCTCTAGCTGTGCCAAAAGCATACCTGCCAACATGTCCTTATTTTCCCATTCACCTGAATGAGAAAATAGGGACATGTTGGCAGGTATGCAAACACTAACAGAAGAGCTGACTGTAGAAGGGAGACAGTATTACAGTGTTTCCTGTAATACTGAGGAATACACATTCATTGTCTACACATTCTTTGTGTGAATAATCAGGAAAGGGGGAATGATAGAGTGCTCTGCATTGGATCTGGTAGATTGAGCTGGGCATGGTGACCCCAGGAGTGGCCTTTTCTCCCACACAGATTAGAATTGTACAAGTGGAAGGAATTAGAAGGTCATCCAACTGTACTCTAGTCCTGGCACTTAACAGCCAATTTTCCCAGTCGGTATTTTACAAATAAGCAGCCCTTGGCCATTTTGTGGCTGTTAATCGAGGTGCTTCTGAACAATATTTCTTGAGTTTGGACGGTGTTTTCTGGAATCCTCTGATGGACAACCATACAGAGGCAGCATTCACAAGCACATGGTGGGGGCAGGAAATCTTAGTATGAATTGGGCTGTCCAAGGATACTGCTGAAGCAATGCCTGCCATGATTGCAGAGGCGGGCAAATGTGTTTCTGTGACTGCACAAAGGGCTGCTGGTTGTGCCCTTGCTACTGCCTGGTTCACACGGCTTTTCCACTCTTTTCAGGCATGCATGTTGCCAAAAGGGGTCTGTAGCTACTTGGCTGTCGGTGAGCTAGCACTGTGCCAGGTACCTCCAAACAGAATTCTTCACACAGATTTGGCCATAAAATGAAAAAAGGTTGATCCCTGGTATCTCTGTGTAAGGTTGGGAAAGATTCCTGCCTGGAACACCGAAGAACTGCTGCCAATCAGTGTCAACAACAGAGAGCTAGCTAGGCAAATGGCCTGATGGGGTCAAGGCCTTACAAGACATGAATCAGTGTAACATGTATTCCGTTTTATACCCTAGAAACTGTTTTCAATACCAAGACCGAATCTTGGAATATATAATGAAAAGTGTCCCTGAGCATGTGGAGAATGTAGTTTCCTCACGACCGAATAACTGCTGCTTATCCACCCATCCCCTCAAACATTCAGCTCAGGATGCAGGCTTGCAGAGCATATGGCACACCTGTTGCACAGCCCTGCGCTCTGGCATCTCTCATTGTATACAGTACATTAATTAAATTAAGCACTCTCCTTGCCTCCATTTTCAGCATAATGTCCAATCAGCAAATTAGGCCTTGTTCCCAGAATCCACTTCTGGTCCCCCCTCTATCCTTTTTCTAATAGCTCCTCAGAAAAGTGCACCCCACCCCCCAACAACAAGCCCTCTCTCCATTCTATGTTCCCACCCAGGACTACATTATGCCAGCATTCAGCTCAGAAATCTGCTTTTCATACCAGGACTAGCTGAATTCAGTTGGTTCCTTCTTTCCCTCCACCCAAAAGTCCACTTTAGATTCTCCCCTTACATCCCTTTTTGCAGACATCTCTCACCCTGCAATGGTTGTGAGGAGGCTTCATCACCACAGCCACATTATAGTGTGATACCAAATTAATGCACAATGATAGAGACTGGACTGTTATTTCAGCAAATGGTTGCGGTGATAATCCTATAACAATAGCAACTAAAAACCATGCATTTGTGTGACCAGTCCTGTTCCACTGTGCTCCTGGATACTAATTGACAGGAAGTGGGTGTGTCTTCCAGCAACAGTGATAATGGTCTCACCTCATTGTATCTGGTTTGTGTTCAAGCAGTGCATCAAATCTGCCCTCCAACTGGACTGGAATACTCTGAGCTCTAATTGTATCATGCACCATAATTGCTTCAGATTTGTTTGCCACATTGTGGAAAATTTGCTCCCCGCTCCCCGCTCGCAATATCTCCTGGACTGCTTCATACATCTGACAAAGGACATTTTTGTCTATGAAAGATCATGCCACAATAGATTTCAAGATGTCACAGGACTACTTGTAGTTTTTGCTACGGTGACAAGGTATTGTCAGTTCTGCTGCTGATGTTGATGGATTGCCCAGTTCCACAGAAAAAGTAGGAAATGGATAATTATCCTCGGAGAAGAGAACATTGGCCCTAGTTTCCTCAGCCACAAAGTGGATTTGAATATCTGTATATACATCTAAAACTATCTTTGCATGAATGATACCAAGCCAATAAGGTGTAACAGCAAATGTATTGCATTTTCGCTGGGGAAGAGGGGTTGCTATCCCTGTCATCACCCCTGTTAGTCATGAAACTCACTAAGTGATTTTTCGGCCAATCACTATTTCTTTCTCTGAACCTAGTCTACCTCAGAGAGTTGTTATGAAGATACAGATTAAAAAGTGGGGGGCAGGGCGGCTGTGCAGGCTGATCTTCTTGAGAGAAGGGCAAGATACAAATGTAATAGATTTCGTTCCCATAACGTTATTTCCCCTGAAAACTACACTATCAATGAAGATGTGATTTTACTCAGAGCAGTCTGAAGTTCAGAACCTGCTCTCAAAGCAGAGGCAACCTTTTGGAAAAATTAGATATCAAAATGATGAAAATGAAGGCCTAATATTATTATCTCGTATTATTCTAGGGGAGAAAGAATATTCGATGACTTAGCAATCCCTTGGAAATGTAGGAAATATTTATGCCAACGTTAAGCTTTCCCTACAGCACAACATGAAAATCAATGTCTATGAAGCCTCCAAAAACAAAACTGAATTCTCCCTGAATTCTCAAAGCCTTAAAGGCTGTGTGCCACTCTCCCTCTCTTTCCTGAGGCATTCATTTCTAACGTGTAGAAGACTGAGGACCAGACTAGACGTTCGGCCCAATCACATGATTGCTTCATTTGTCTATAATGATGGGGTGAGGGGTTTCTATTTTTAACAACAAAAGGAGTACATGGGGAAGTGGAATGAAATCCTCCCCGCCGCTTCGCCTTACTTTGATGTTCTCCGCTGCTTTTAAGCAGTTTTCCCACAACACAGTTCCAATACTAAAAGAGAACCGGGCATGGAGAAAACTCCTTAAAAGAGTTGAACATGGTAAGATATGGTGTGGGAACGGAAAGGCAGGTTTTCATCTCCTCTCCCACATGCTATTTTTGGTGCAAAATATAGACCCCACATACCTGCTATATAGTTGAATGGGCAAAGACAACACATGGCTGCCCCTAAAATCGAGTCTGGCTATGTCAGGCCTTCACAACACTAATTAGTGCATCAGTCTCTCTCTCAACAATTCACTTGTTTATAAAAAGATATACATTGTAATGGTCTGACATCATTACTCTGTAATACCTATCATAATTATATTGTCCTCATTATGTTAAGATCAGCAATGCTTCGCAGCTGGTGCCTGTGTGTCTGATGCTTGTTTGTTTAAAAACCCAGTGATGGACATGATCCACTAGGCATTTCTCATGATTATCCAATCATCATTTATTCCAAAAGCTTGCCAGGGACAGCTGTGCAGACCAAATAATGTATTGGGCAAGGAGCAGCTTTGGCATCCCCTCTATTTGTTCAATTTTTGAATACCTTAATATTATTATTATTTTTTAAAAATTGCATTTGCCAGCCCTTTTACAACTTGATTCATCATCTGCATGCATGATTTATACCCATCTATTCAGACATTCTGTTGTACGCATGTAGCAGCATTTGCACACATGTACTTGGTTTTGTGTGAATGTAATTTTGTGTGAATATAATTTTGTATGAATATAAAATATGTCCATTTTATAAGTAAACCTTGGTACAGGCCCCATCAAATGCAGGGGACAGATAGAAAGTGTACATCTGTAGGGTGCATTGAATATATTATTTAAAGAATAAATTCATGGGGTCATTGGCAGCATACATCAACATCAAATTCTTGCTGCATCCCAAGTGTGCCTGAGGAACCATCCAGGCTATGAGCTTGCCAGGGCCAGCCCTTAATATAACAATTACAATTGCTTTAAAAAAAATACTTTCAAGGATGTTGGATTGTGTTAATTACATTATTAGTCATACCAACTGCCAAGCTTTACATCAAGAAAGAATAAATACAGGGTTGGCCAACCTAAGGCCATCTAGCTATAACTGAACTACAACGCTACAACTCTTTGGAGGTCCTTCTCCGGGTGCCCCTGCCAAACGAGGTGAGGCAGGTGACTACTAGGGAGAGGGCTTTTTCGGTGGTTGTACTCCGTTTATGGAATAGCCTCCCCAGTGAGATTCTCCTGGCTTCATCGCTTTGTGATTTTAGACGCCTGGTAAAGGCCTTTTTTGTTCACTCAGGCCTTTTACATTTTAAATTTAAATTTTTTAAAATTGTGATCTGATTGTAACTGATCTTTAAAAAAATGTTTTTAAAATTGTTTTTGTATTGTGTTTCGTATTTTCTCCACATACTCCCCTTTTTGGTCTGTTATGATTTAATGAGTGTTTTTATCTTATGTTTTGGTGTTGTGTTGTAAGCAGCCCAGAGAACAGTTTGTTATGGAGAGGCTAACAAATAAAGTTTATTATTATTATCATTACTCCCATAATCATAGGATATTGTAGTCCAACAGCTATAGCACCTCAGATTGGCCATCCCTGGAATAATATAATGTACACCATATAAAACAAAAACCAAAACCAGCACCCTTCTTAAGAGATTACATTAATCTAGAGGCATTCAATGGTATATTCAATGGTACAGTATATTCCATTCTCTGCAGATAACAGATGAATTGAGAAAGTATCAGTCCTTTGAACTTTTCTTTATTGAACCATTGAATTCTTTAGAGCTGTTTGGTTACACTATAAAGTGATCAGTACCCTATAGAGCACTTTGTGTATGATGTTAACTCTTCCAATGAGTTTTCAACATTAGCGTTAACAGTTAATTCATCAGACTACTTTTAATGAGCAAGACTTATAGCAGGTGCAATTTGACTCTAAACACATGCAAAAGAATCAAATTGCCATCTTGTGTTTTAAATTCATTTGGTGATTTTTATTTTTAAAACAAAAATATTTTATTTATACTGGGTTTTTGTGGCTTTGGCTTTTTCTGCATTTAGACCTACCTAATTGATCCTCAACTCAATACAGGTTTATAAGGGATTCCTGCTTTGCTTTGGCCTGATTTGAAGCTATTGCTTTGATATGGGGCTCAAGCTTTCCAATCCCCTGCCACTCCCCTGACCCCTGAAGGTTCTTACCAGACTTGTCAGGGGGCAGGAGACAGACTTAAGACAACTCAACTTTCTTCCAGAGGTGAGGGAGCAGTAACAGTGGCTTGTGATTTAAAATGACTGCTGGAAATGTTCCCCTGCAGTCCTAGGAATGGTGTGGGTGCTCCTGGGAATGGTCTTTTCTGGAGCTGTGGCCATGGCTGCAGACCCAGAAAAGGCTACAATTCCCAGGTACACTCATGCTATTCCTAGGACCGCAGGGAAAATCTTGTTGGAAGTTGCCTTAAATCACATGCTGCAACCCCTCCTCCCTTGCCACTGGAAGAAAGATGAACTAACTTTAGCCTGTCTCCTGCCCTTTGCCTGATCCAGTAAATGAGCCTTTTGGAAGGGCGGTATAAATTTTTCAATAATTAATTAATTAATTAATTAATTAATACTTTCAAGAGTCAGGGGAATGGCAGTGGGAGGGCCAAAGCAAATCTTTGGCGGTCTAACTGAATTGGACCTATTCAGTTCAATTCGGGACTAATTTGGCCCGAACCAGATGGTGGTTCCGTTCAGATTCAACTGAGCAATACCAGACTGAATTGACCCAAATTTGAATAATCTATCAAAGCTGCACAGAGTTCTAGTTTTTATGCATTGAACTTAGGCATTTTTATCCCCTACCCCAGTGATTATTTGTTGTATTTATATCCCGCTCTTTCCGATAGGCTCAGAGCAGCTTACTGAATTTTTAAAATTAACAATCCTGCCCTGAAGGAGCTCACAATCTTAAAAAAACAACAATTAAGAAATAAAATTAAAAAGAAAAGCGTGGTTGTTGTGGGGTGGTGGTGGAGTTGTTTACATTTAATTCTTAAGAAGGGGTCTCCCCCCTTTCCATAACGTTCAACTTAAGAAAACCATTATTAAAGAACAAAAAGGCCCACAGAATGTATCTAAATGAATGGGATACTAAATGGGAAACAGGGATGCAAAGCAGTGATTCCATCTTTTGGTCACAGAGAACAGCTCAACAATGCTAGCTGTTGGTGTGGGAAGGTCAGATGCTTCGGACGTTGTTTGTCCCTCCATCAAAAACTTCTCTAGTTTCTCCATGTCTTGTTCTATAAGACAGCAGTTAATAAATGAGGACCATGATTCCCTGATTCCAAGGGACCTTCAATGCTTTCAACCATTGGGATGGTTGTTGAGACAGTTGTAGGGCTCCTTCACCATCATGATAAACCCCAACAGTAAGCCTCATCAGTGGAAGGCAGGGGACCTCTAAAGCCTATAATCGGGCATCCTGGTACAGTGCACATTCTAATAGCTAAACATGCTAAAGTGAGGGTACTCAAACTCTAGAGGCTCTAAAGCAGGCCTTTTCAACTTTGGCCTTCCTGTAGATGTTGGCCTACAACTCCCATAATCCCTGGCTATTGGCCACTGTGGATTGGGATTATGGGAAATGTAGTCCAAAAACAGCTGGGGGAGGCAAACTTGAGCAGCCCTGCTCTAGAGCAATAGTTCCCAACCTGGGTTCCTCCAGATGTTTCTGAACTACAACTTCCAGCATCCCCAGCTATAATGGCTGGAGATACTGGGAGCTGCAGTTCAGCAACATCTGGAGGAACTCAGGTTGGGAACCACTGCTCTAGAGAGCTGCTGCTAGTCAATGGAGAAAATACTGGGCTGAGTGGACCAATGACCCAGGTCATATGTTCAAACTCCCAGTCCACTCATGGATATGGACCCTCAGAAAAAGCCAGGAAAACTAGCGGATTGTTTCCCAATTGGTTGAATATGATTTTCCACAAGCCAGAGGCATGCAGAGGCTTCAAAAAGCATTATAAAGGCACAATCTCATGTCAAATTCCTCATGAGAAATCCAACCAGCCTTCATAAGATCATTTTGTATATAACTGTATTCTGTATATGACTACTTTCACTTGTTTTAGATGTCTCTTCACATGCCTGTTAAGCTCCGGAGTCAAGTTGAACGTTATTTTATAAAGTCTCAGTACCCATCTCTATGGTAGTTCATAAGAACAGAATAGCTGGATCAGGCCCAAGGCCCATCTAGTCCAGCATCCTGTTTTGCACAGTGGCCCACCAGATGCTGCTGGAAGCCACAGGCAGGAGTTGAGGGCATGCCCTCTCTCCTGCTGTTACTCCTCTGCAACTGGTACTCAGAGACATCCTGAGTTCCGGTTAAAACAATCTCAGGAACCAGGGCTGGGAAAGAACTTTGCCTGCAAGCCAGACCAGATGTGTTGTTAATCAAGTATGTTATTTTTGTTTTCATTGGACCTGGGTATGTTATTTTTGTTTTCATTGTGGCTGGCAGCTGCAGAGACTGCTTCTGGGGTGGGGGCTAACTCTTTACGCAGTGAAAATACCCCCCCGTGACTGCTCCTTGCCTTGGTAGGGAGCTTCCTTTCCAAGGTAAACAGCAGTGGGGGTGGGGTGGGGTGTGTGCGTGCATGCACACATACACACACATTTTGATCAGGACTGCAGTGCGAGAGGCACAGGCTAGATGCCCCCTTGCTGCACATTGTGTGGTCCCAATTCTGATCTGTTATTTACAGTTAAGTAATGGGCACATAAGAACCATTGGCATGATTAATGTCATGTTTAGTTTGGTCTTGTGTCCCTGGAAAAACACTGCCAGTCAGAGGAGACCATTGTGGACTGTATGGACCTATGGTCTGATTCAGTAGAATGCAGCTTCATGCATTCTGTCCCATAGACTGCACTTCAAGCTTTGCACCCAGCTTCAGACAGATCTTGAGATGACTGGGAAACTTTGTATTAGATAAGAATGCATCAGCCTGCTCCCAGTCCCTAATGATACGTAGAGAACGCACTAAAAAATAATAATCATGTGGCACTTTTCTGTTGCTTGCAGCTCTAATAGGCTACTTCTATCTAATTAGTAGGTTTCAAAGCAGAAACTGAATACCAGGCATTAATGTCAGGAATCTCATGTGAAGAAGCATCTTTTAGTCGACATGATTTAAGCAAATACATTACAGTTATTATTAACAATTATGCTCAGCCATGATCATTTTGTAGAGTTGCCCAGATTCTCTATAAACAAGTACTGGACAAAATAATTTTGTAAATTTAATATGAAATGGAAAACTATAATTATTTAAGTATATATCACCCACTTACTTGCTAGAAGTATTTTCTTAATGGTAATATCCTTTTGTGTTACTGCTCTTATTGCTGAGTCATACTGCTGATAGGGTGGGGAAATGATAGGATGTGTGTGGATAGATAGATAGATAGATAGATAGATAAATAGATTAATATTCCAATTGGCACTGGATTTATATTAACAATCGGGGTGGGTGGGTGCTTTTTTATTTAAAAAATCTTCTTTATTAAGAAAAGGGTTATATCTGAAGACTAGGAATATATCCTGACATGGTGATACAATAATGAAATACAACGGCCATCATCCAAACTAAGAGTCACATGCAGGAAATGCTTCTGCATATGCATGAGGGTGGGTGGGTAATTTTCAGTAATGCCCTCTGAAGTTATATTTTATGAATAAATACAAGTCATTAGCCTACACAAAAGCTAAGAGCTGGGTACAGGACACACTTCCACATGTGCATGGAGGGGAGGGGTAATTTTCTGCAATCCCCTCTTTCTCTGCAGATGCTTGTGCCTCCTGAAGATATGGCTCTGAGAGCTGGGGGACATTCAAGAATATTTTCAGGTGGGAAAGGGAGGGTTGTTAAAAATGGCCCCTCCTGCACTCAGTACAGTTGTATCCTATGCATAACTCTTCATTTGTACATAGGCCAATGACTTGTATTTATTTTTACATTCATTCAAAAAATATAACTCGGTGGTAGAGCACATGGTTTGCATGTAAAGTAAAGTAAAGTTGTCCCGTTGAGTCGGTGTCAACTCTTGGCAACCACAGAGTCCTGTGGTTGTCTTTGGTAAAATACAGGATGGGTTTACCATTGTCTTCTCTCGCACAGTATGAGATGATGCCTTTCAGCATCTTATATCGCTGCTGCCCGATATATGTTTCCCATAGTCTGGGAAACATACCAGTGGGGATTCGAACCAGCAACCTCTTGCTCCCTAGGCAAGTTATTTTCAGTCTTTGGTACTGCCACGGAAGGGGTCTTCAGACAGTTGTGGTGGGCAAGACCCCTGCTTGAGTGCTTAGTAGGGTTTCCAATTGTCTCTCATTATGCAGGATGTCCCTCATTTAAGGGATGAAATGTTGGTCCCTATAGGGACAGCATTTGTCCCTCATTTATTCAATAGCATATAATTCAATGACATATATGTCAATGATACTCAGGAGCTTGATTACCACTGCATACACCTCCCAGCCCCCCCAGCCAGCCCCCCCACTAGCTAGCCCCCACAAACTTGTGTCCCTCTTTCTGAAACTTGTGTCTCTCATTCTGGCAATGAAATGTTGGCATCCCTAGTGCTTAGACTGCCAGTGCCAGATAGTTTTCCTGGGCTAGATGGACCAAGAGAGTAACTCAGTATAAAACAGCTTCATCAAAACATAGAATGCTGCCTTATACCAAGTCAGACCATTGGTCCATCTAGCTCAGTATCCAAGGATGCCAGGAATTGAACCTGGGATCTTCTGCCTGCAAAGCAGATGCTCTGCCACTAAGCTAGGCCCCAGCCCTTCCTATGTTCAGATAGACAAGATTAGGGCTAGATTCTTATCTGCAAACACCTCCGTTAGAAATCTGTTAAATTTACATCAAACCCAAGAAAGAGCAGATTCTGAACTAGAATTATGTACTAAAACAGTGCAGTGAACCCACATATTGAAACAGATTTCTCTTTAGCGTAGCTATGTTTTCTTTTTAACAGCAGCAACATCATCATTTTCATCATTACAATAATTTGAAAGAAATCAGTTTTTGAAAAGTCATACATCTATAGAAATATTTCAACTCTTGAACTTCACAGGGTTGTTGTGAAAGAGAAACTCAAGTATGTAGTACAGCGCTCTGGGCTCCTTGGAGTAAGAGCGGGATATAAATGTAATAATAATAATAAATAATGAAAACAAAAAAGAGTAGCATTTACAACTCTTGTTATTACATTATTAGTTTGTGTGAATGCAACTTTGAACATATACTGAAACAAAACAGAGACTTGATGGGTGTAAGTCACCATTTCCTCATGGAATGTCATTAATGTTAGAGATCTGCACGAAGCGTTTTGTGCACATCGCAGGGGTGGGGCGGTGGCAGAAAGCAAGCACTTTAAAAGGAGGAAGGCAGGTCTTACCTGCTCCTCCGCCGCTGCCCCTGAGTGGCACTGTTTGTATTTAGCGGCCAGGCTCTCTGTTTGCCCAGATGCATCTTGCTGGGAACAGGAAGTTCCCTGTTCCCAGCAGCCTTTGGGCAGTGTCAGGAAGGAAATGGCATCTGAGCAACACTGTGGCAGCACTGTAGCAACCCTGAACACTCAAGATGGCATCTGCACATGCTCAGACACCATTTCCTTCCTGATGCTGCCCAAAGGCTGCTGGGAACAGGAAACTTCCTGTTCCAGCAAGATGCAGCCAGGCAAACTGAGGGCCTGGCTGCTAAATACAAAAAGCACTACTCAGGGGCAGGGGGAGGAACAAGGGAGGGGCAGGTAAGACCTGTCTGTCTTCCTCCTTTTAAAGTGCCCCCCCCCCACGATTCGGCTGGGACAGCTCGAAGCATCTCAGCACCTTGAAGTAGTTAATTTAATGTGGCTGTAGTGAACTGATGTTGAGATCTGGGAGTTCCATGGTTTTTAATGTGGGCTCTTTAAAACACAAAACACACATGGCTTGGCATATTTCTAGCCGAAAATCTGAATGCATTCAGTGGCTGCAGCCAGCATAAATTCTGTTTGGTCAATGCCAGATGACCATTCATTATCCAAGGGAACCGTGAAACATTCATGACAAGTTGCTTCTGGTCTTTCTTTCCCCTTGGATTAGAATTCAGCTTTTGCTACTGGATAAGATGAGATACCATATCTATCATTACCAAAAAAGGAACACTATGAAGCAATGATAAATACTAACCTTTTAGGGGATACAGCAAAACAATATATTGGACTGATGCACACACACAGTATTTGGGCAATCTTAATGTTTAAATTTCACAGTGTTTCCTGCATTTGCAACAAAGGTATATTATAGAGATAATAATGCTATGCGCCATTCCTAGCTGGATGAGATAAATTAATTAAACATATTTGAATGGCACATTCTGAACTTTGTATCACATGCTCCATTTTGTACATGTTGTGTTGCAGTCAGTTATTTTTATGGGAGAAGCAAAACGGTGTACACTCATCCTTAAAGTGAGAAATGATATTAACATTATAGCCAAAAATATGGAGGATATTGATAATATCTTCTGCATGGCAGCTCCACATGGGCTATATTACATTTTAAACCTGCTTGCCACGTGGACCTGCTCAGCTAAAGAGAAGAGCAACAGATCCACAGATATTACCAGATATTGTAATAGAGATTAACTTCTCACTCACAGCCCATACCAGGAAATTAGAATGCAAATAGCTTGTTCCTACAAGAAAGACTTTCATTAACAGAAGGCAAATTCAGTTGGGGAAGGAAGATTGCTCAAATGAACAGGATCAAGGGCAGAGCAAATTAACTACAGCAGAATAAATTTACTTCAACCAAAACAATTCATATCCATAATGATATTTCTAAGATCTGCACTCGGCAGTCAGTTGACCCCTAAGGCCCAAATTTGACAATGCAGTTGGTCTGGTGGCCAAGCTGCACAATCGACAGCAACCTTATGTGATATATTGGTGGCTGTTGTGATATTTGATGTGGGCTAATACATATCAGATAAGGAAGAGAGACTGAATGTTTTAGGCTTAGCCCCCTAAAAAAATCCCTGCATATAACTAGCAATTGTTGGCCAGAAAGCAGGATATACATGCAAATGATAAGTCAATAATACAATACAATCAACAGTTTATTCTTGGAGAGAAGGTTCTAGTCTAGACTGATGCTACTTTTGACAGTCCAAAGAGAAGGAGTTTTGTCTCAGGTGGGGGTAGCATTCAAACATTAAATGCACTGTAAGTGGTACAATTCAGCAACCAATTCATTACACCAGAGCTGCTGATTGTGTGTTTTGAGTCCAACTCTAAGCTTTTGCCTCCATCCTGTAAGACTTAAAATGTAATTGTAAAATGCAGCACATACTCAGATTCTTTATTAGGTACATAACTAAAGTCACCATTGCATTCAGTATAACTATCCCAGCTTTTGCTCATTAATGGCCTGATCCAGTGACACCGATGAGACCGCTTTGTAATCAATCCACATGTTTGAGACTGGGTTATATTTATTTATTTAAAATTAGTTATATCCCACTTTTCTGTTAATATGACCAAGGCACCAAACTGTAGTAGTAAAGATCACAACAATAAAATGGTTGCTAAGATAAAACTGAGGGGACATTTTAACATGAGGGTTAAATTATTGCATTCTGACTTTTGTCACATGGAAGATGCCACACATAGCCTCAGGTGTAAAGCATCCTAAGTTACTTTATTTTGGAGTGGGGTATGTTACATTAAAGGAACTGAAAATACCAGCAGGCAGGAATCCATTCCATTTGGAACATAACTTAAACTGTAAAAAAGCAGCTAGGAATATTACAGATGTGGCACAGAAGGTGGATGGGCATATGGGAACAGGGCATCGATATGACATCAGATCAGAGGCCATATACGAACTGGTTCCACATATTGTACGTTGTATAACATGACAAGAAAGCAGGAAAAGTAAGAGTTAATTCCCCGCTTATCGGCTATTTGTCGGTGGGGGTGGAGAACCACCTTAATTTTGAGGTGGTTTCTAGGAAGGGAGGGATCATAGCTCAGTGATGGGTGCTTGCTTTGTCTGCAAAAGGGCCCAGAATGAATCCCTAGCATTTCCAGTAAAAAAGGATCCAAATAACATGGCTAGGAAAGGGTGACCCTGGGGAACTGCTATCAGGAGCAGCGGACTGAGAGACAGATTAATATTCTGACTCAACAAAAGGCAGCTTTCTATGTGGCACTGACTGGAATAATTAAAAAACAGGGACTCTGAAATGACGGTCCCCAGATGTTGTTGGACTACAACTCCCAAAGGCCACTGGGGCTGAGAATAAAAGGAGTTGTAGTCCGACAACATCAAGGGGCCCACGTTTGAGAGCCCCTACTTTCGGATACTGAACTGTGCTGCTGCTGATGCTTGGTTTCCTTTTAAAAATACCCTTGCTCTTTATGGGTGAAGTTCTACTTGCATATAGATGCCCTGAGTCCCATGATGTCCATGAAATAGGCATGCAGATGAAACATATTGGGACCTTGCCAATTCAGTGCTTCACTGAAGTTCTTAAGACATTTAGCTGTTAGTATTACTGAGTCTCTGGAGGAAGCTCTTTAGGATTTAAATTTGCAATTACATTCTAAAAGTCACTGTTCCTCATAACCTTTTTTAGACCAAGCCATGGCTTATTACTAGATATAAATGAGAGAGGGAGAGGTGAGATAGCTTGATCCCCACTCCTGTGGTCTGGCAAGGGCCATCGGGATACTGTAACTAAGCCAGGGGCGTAGCAAGGTTGGAGTGGGCCCAGAGACCAGATTTTAAAATGGGTCCCCCCTTACTGAAGCTCAGCTCATGAAGTAAAGAAATCTTAAATGAGGCTGAATAGTGGTAACAAAAAGCATAGTAAAACATTGATCTATCTATCTATCCATCCTATGTGCCACAATAGAACATCATCCTAAATTATTTTTTTAAAGGTTTTGTAAATTGTGGATGATGCAAGTCATTTAATGGGACTAGAGAAAGACATGCTGTTCTGGTAGCTCCAGGTCTTAACACTCACATCAATTTTGGAGGATGAATAGGACTGAAGGACGCCCGGGTGGGTGCGTGGCTGGGGGAATCTGTCATGTGATGCCTCTGGGGCCCCCCCAAGGCAGTGGGCCCCCAGACAACTGTCTCCCCTTGCCCTGTTATAGTTATACCCCTAAACTAAGCCTGCATATCTGTACCTCAAATATTAACCATATATTCTTTCCCCTGCCTGCACTTCCCTCCTCCTCCTCTGCTGTCTCCTTGTGCCTCTCTTTAGATTATGAAACAAAGAACCATCTTCTTATCCTGTGTAAGGTGCCATACACACAGATGGCACTACATACATACATACATACATATGTTTATTGATGATCATCATCTTAACAACAATAACAAAAGAGAAACCAAGCTAAATTAAGGATTAGGCTGTTCAGTTGTGGCTGTATGCTGTCCCCACTCAGTAGGATAGTCAGTTGAATGAGGAGACTAAGCAATATTGCTCTGGTTACTTTAAGCTCCAGAGACCCTTGAGTTTCCATTACATATGAAAGGAAGCTTCCAGGAGCTAAGAATCTCTGGACACCAGGACATGCATTCCCATTCCCTTTGAATCTCTCTTGAGTGTCATCCCTTTGGAATAGAGATCTCTGAGTCACATCTCAGCCACTGCACTCTTGGAATAGCCTCCTGGCTAGCCAACGTGATCGGCAAAAGCAGGAGGCAGCCACTCCATCCCATTTCACTTGCCTGTAGCTTTTGGCAAGCAGATGAGTCATTGTGGAATTCTGTCTTGGCTGGCCTCAGTGGAAAGCTCTCTTCAGGCATTCCCACAGAGAGCTGTGCCCGCTTCTCCAGTTGCGTTTTTCAGCGCTGCATTGCTGTAAACAGCTAGGGGTTCTCAACTTTGGGTCCTCAGATGCTCTTGAACTACAGTTCCCCAGCCACCATGGCCATTAGGCTTTAGTCATGATGACTGTGGAATTGTGATGAATTGTAGTCCAGCAACATCTGGGGTCCCAAGGATGGGAATTCCTAGCTGTGAACATTTGTCTTGCTGGCACACCCTCCTCCTCCCCTCTCTTCATCAGGCCACTGTAAAGTGTAAAGGGACCTTGGCAGTTTGCCAGAGTTCATTTTCCGAAGCGCTAAGAGGCTGGACCCAACCCTGACTGGAAGAAGTCACCTTTGGAAGCCCTCTTCCATAATTCCCAAAGTGTACGTGATGGTTGTGATGGTTTGGTATTGAAGAGAAAAGACATTCTTCACATGCTCAGAGAGGTACTGTTTTCACCCGTAACAAGGCTGTTCTTTGGCACTGAAGCCAGGTTCTGGGGCTAGATCATGTCCCAGATCAAGCCCCATCCGTTCTTCTCTGTGCTTCCAGCTTCATTCGCCACCCCGCCAGCCCTTTGGTTTCCCTGTTGCGAGGCACGATTCCTTGTTCACGGCTGTTCAGGACTATTCTGGGTTCCACGCTCCGCGTCACGAGACGCACGAAGGACAGTGCTGCTGATTCAGTGCTGAGGCTAAAGCCACCCTTTCCTCGCCGTGTCTTCTGCGATTCATCACGGAAAGGAACGGCTGTTCCGGCAGCTTTCAGTCCGCCCCCTTCCCCTGTCCTTTCCCTTCTCCCCCTTGCGTTGCCACGCCAAGCCCACACCTGCGTGATCACACTTGTTCCATGAAAGAAGAAAAGACGCCTCGGGCGCCCGTGTGGTGTGTTTCGAGCGTCACGTGACGTGGGGCAATCCATCTCACCCGTAGCTGTTTTGCTGCGCGTACATATACACTGCGAAGCTGGGTTGGGCAGCCGTCGCAAACCTGAACAACAACTTCAGCGGATTATCAACAAGATCAGGAAGACGCAGAACAGAAGCAAGTCAGGCAGCCCTGGTCAATTTCAGAGCAGACTCCGAGATTTGGATGAAGGCGTTACAAGAGCCGGATATAGAGAGTGAGTGTGTGTGTCCACCCACATCTAAGCAGCCTCTAATCGATCCTGCTCTCTTCCAAATAGCTTGCCTTCTCCACACCAGTTCTGGACCAGCAGATGGAAATCGTGAGAATGAAAAAGCAAAAAGTCGGTCGGGCGAAGGTATCTGGTGCTTTTTGCCTGCTCTCCCGGGTTTTCTCAATCAGCCCTACTCTAATCCGTCAGCTGAGCTGACGCGTCTCTCCAGCCCGTAGCCATGAATGGGCACCACCTGGGATCTCGTCCCCCATTATAGAGCCGCTCGATGGAAACAACGCCTCATTTCCCCCTAGTTCCCCCCCTATCAGTCCCAGAGCTGCCTTTATGAAACCATGGAAAGTGTTTCCTTTCCTCTCCGCTCCCACAACCCCCACCCCCAACACTGCAGGCTTCCTCTCTTTACCCTTTCGTCAGGCGATGAGGGAAAACAGCAGGAATAATTATCGATGCCCTAGCACGTAGAGCTTTCCTTTGACGCAAGTAGCAAAGAGCCGTTTGGCCTGGATAGGAGCTCGGAGAGGAACTTTAAACCTCCATATACTGATAGCCTCCTGTCTCCTTCTAGAAACGCCTCCGCGCTCGCTTCCCTTTCGAAACCAGCATATCGCAATAATTTCCATCCAGAGGTCAGATCACCCCACGACTCTAGAGGACCAAGAATGCTGCCCAGACATTCCTGCAAATCGGTTACATAAAATGGCACGCACACAGTTAGGGGAGCGCTGCGGTACACAGGCACCCCAGTGCTCCTCGCTTGCTTCCCCTCCCCTCCCGACGAGGTGTTGGGGTGGGTGTGCTGCTGAGAAGCACGCAGCAAGCACCGATCTGCTGCGTCCGAGAGACTCTCTTGCCCTATTGCTTCGCATTCATCCTGTTGCAGAATGGCCTCCTGACATCTCGTAGTAAACGACGCAGTAGCGGGAAGATGAATGAAACGGCCCCAACACCTCTATGGGGAATTCACATGTCTCCAGCTCAGGATCACACACACACACACACACACACACACACACACACACACACACACACAAATTCACCAGAGAGGTTTCCAAACCCTACGAAAATGTCAGAATTTGGGCATTCGTAAGTCCTCCTTAACAAGCAGTAAGTAAAATAAAGATGGAAAGATAAAAGAACAGGAAGTCTTATCCGTTCCTCTAACTGATATAAAATAGAGCAAAACGTCGCAAGCAAAACCTAACTTTAAGAAATATTTTAAGTTAACTGCGTGAATAGTACCTTATTAGGGTCTCCCGCCCCCTCCCTTTGCCTCCTATAATAATAAAAATAATTAATAATCTGCTTAAAAGCCGTCTCTCCTGAGAGGAAAAAGGGAGAGATGGGGTGGGGAGAGATCAAATACACGCCGAGACTTCGCAGGACTCTGCAATACGGAGGTCAGGAAAAGCTTCGCCTTTCCTAAATGCGGCTGAACGAGGATATTTTGAGATTCGGAAACAGCACACGACTTTGTTATGGCGTGTACACACAGCAGACTCCGGGGGAAAATCAGGATTGACGAAGAGGAGTTGGAAACTACGTACGAAATCATATTCACATGAGACTTTAATGTGAATTAAATGCCTTTGGTTTTCCTCCTCCTCTCTCACCCTCCCCGCATACGCATTTTGCAGTATTTGGGTTGTCACTGGGGTTTGCGCTCTCTGCATCAGGCAGGCACTGTCCAGAATGCTGACCCGGACCGCCCCCCGGCCCCCCGCCCAATGCAGGATGATACCTTGCTAAAGGCGTCCTGCTGTCCCAGGTGCTGAATCAAAGCCTACCGCTGCAGTAAATCTTTTAGCTGTGGCGGCCGCTGCGACAGTGACCACAGCCGTAGCAGCCGCTGTCCAGCGTGCTGAACTGGCATCTGCAGCGGAAGACTATCAGGCAACGTGCAAACCTCAACACCTTCGCTCGCCACCGCACCCCCTTTCATTGCTAAATACGCAGAGCAGAGCCATGCACCACAACGCGGGCGAAAGAGTGGGTGATTCAAACCAGCAGAACAACAACCTCTTCGTTCATCCTCCGAGGGGGAAAAACAACAACACTCTCCGTATACACACACACGCAAAACACACAAAGACACATACGCAGCATTAGGAATGCAAGGAAATTCGAAGGGTGAGAATGTACCACCACATGTTAAAAGCCAGACGGATAAAAGCGGGTTTCTTTTCCTCTCCTTCCTCTCGCTTGCTTTGCTCAGTCAACAACCCGGATTGGAAATTACAGCCCTTCTCTCAGACTGCCATCTCTCTACCTTTCCCTCTAGCCCTCGGCAGCAGAGAGAGGGCTTCCGAAGAACGGCAAAAGGCTTTTGTCCAGGGGCGGGGGGCGGCTTTTCCTTACCTCGGTGCCTCAAGAGTTCTGTTCGGTTGCCTCTGCGGAGGGTTCTGAGACTGAGGTTTGCTGCTGCAGCTGGGAGGTAAGAACAGCCGTTCCTGACCTCCTCGAGTCCTCTTCTTCAATGGAATGGGAGCTGTGCCCTCATCAAAGATGGCCGTCGTTTCCAACGTCAGCAGCTTTTAATAGACATCTATTGCGGGGCGGATGGGGGAGGAGAGGGAAAGAAGGGTGGGGGAAGAGGCTGGCTGGCTGTGGGAGCTTGACTCATCAGAAGCTGCTGTTGCTGCACTGTACCGCAATCCTTTGCATTTTGCTCCCTCAGTTATTAAAAGAGAGGAACCTGTTACACATTGTTTAAAGAACATAAGATGAGATGTGATCTTCAGTACACACTGTAGCCTATGTAGCTTTTGATTTTTTAATTCTTATTTTTTTGAAGTGTGCGTAGAGCCTTTATTTTGTGAAGCTTTGGTTTGGGGGGTTGGTGGTGGCGGGGATGGCAATAATGCGGTAGTGATTTGTTTTCGCCAAAGGGGTGGTCCAAAAGGGGTATCCCTGTGAAGCCTCCAGTACTCCATATATGGCCTGTCGACGTGGGCTGCTATTTTTAATGTATGATTTCTTGTGTTTAGATTGCCATCCAAACTACTTTTTCAGGGGGCTTTTAATATGCTAATCTGATCAGTTGGGACCCCCCCTACACACACACACTGCAAAACTAATGTAGTCAAAACACTCAATTATTTTTCCAACTCTATCTGCACCTCTCAAAATATAACCGCCATGCATAATTGATTAACTCCCCAAAAGTTTATATTTTTCATGATGCATATTAGAGTCATAGTACACAACAGCTCTCTCTAACCTCATTTATTTTATTTTGCTCATTTTAAGAGCTCTCACCAAACTGTGTGTGATGGGGAGAAGCCTCTCATTTTCTTAAAGAAAACACCAACCAACAAATCATAGAACCTTTTCTTTCTGTCAACAGCCACAATGCCAGATGTCCTTAATATATATGTAATGATAGACTCTCCTAGAATAAGATTTACAACAATGAGGCTTCAGTCACCCCCATGCTTGTTTTAGTATAAAGGAATATAATGAAATTAAGATCTGCTTTCCTGCAGCAAAATAGGAGAGAAAATAAAATTTGCCTTTTGCCACTCAGGAATAATACCCTCCCAATCCTTGAGGCCAACCATAACAGTTTTTAATATGCAACATTAAAAAATGGGTTCATAAAGCATAATGCTTGTGTGGGAGATAGAAGTAGAAATACAGATGATTCTACCCCCCTCTAGATCTGCAGCCACCCCCCAAAGTGGGATACTTGATCATGCAAAATGCTAGGAAGCCCACAGCTCTTGCACAACAATCTCATTTAAATTTAGATCTTCTGAATCTGGGAGAAAAGGAAGGATCTGTGACCCCTACTAACTTGGCAAAGAGACACCTTTTTAACGTGGTGATTCTCTTTATTTAGCAGGGGGAGAGTAACTGGCCCTATCCACCCCCAGGACAGTACCTCCAGTGACTGTTGCTGGTGTCTATCTTATGTTTCTTTTTAGATTGTGAGCCCTTTGGGGACAGGGAGCCATCTTATTTATGTATTATTTCTCTGTGTAAACCACCCTGAGCCATATTTGGAAGGGCAGTATAAAAATTGAATAAATAGTAAATAATAATAATGGAAACAAATAAGAACTAAGAAAGGGGTTCAGCTGTACTCCAGTATATGTGATTGGTGCATGTGACAGCCCCTGGAAAATCAACCTTCTCTTGAGTTCTTAAAAGGTTAAGGGGTGCAATGATCATGCTCCTAGAGAAACCACAGCAAAACTCCCATTCATTTAAATGGAACAGGACTGCTTACTTGAAGAACAAAGAGACCAGTCCTTAGCCCAGTCAACTGTACCTGAAAAAAGTTTCAAGGACAGCTCATGATAATATAATCTTTACTCAAGATTCTATCAAGCAGCCTAGTCCTTGCACAGGATTGGACTGATTTCTTCTAGGTGCCAGCAGATTCCCATTGTACCTCTTTGTGTGCTTTTCATTGACTAGGGGGAGGGCTTTGGGGCGGGCCAGCTGGCCCACTAGTGTTTGTCTGTCTCTGCTCCTCCTCTTCCTCACTTACCCATTAGCCCATGTTAATGCTGTGCTCTCAATACCCCACCTTGTGACTTCACTGGTTGCACTCCCCCTTGGCTTGTGGGGCTCCACACGTGTGCCTCTCCCTCCATGCACAAGGGCAGGATTGTATCCATTATGTTTGGGCTAGGCAAGCATTCCAGCTTCCTTGAGACCCCTTAGGAAGTGGTTGTTTGCATCATCATGTCCACAATCTGCAAGTTTGTATATTGCAGAGAAGGAATGTGTTATTAAATGTATCATCCCATCTGGCTTCCTATTAGTTTGGTGCTTCAGAAATGGCTTAGGATGCCTAGCAGATGTGCGGGGGCGGCCCTGGAGCTGAGAATGGGAGGGGAATAATGGCCCTGTTGCCAGGCGACCGAGATATGTTCCTTAATCTGGTAGGAAACTGCAGTCATAAGGGAGCAGAGGAGGAAACAGGAAGTGGGCGTTGGCTGAAAAGGAAGTAGGAAGTGGGTGTTTGCTAGGAGGCAGCATTTAAGGACTAAAGACAGCCAGGTCAAAGAAGCTGCCATCAGAGCAGATCTGTAACAAATAGAGGAAACAAGAATTATGAGAGGCTTCTAGGTATATTTTGGTATGTGTGATCTGTGCGTGTTATAGTTGTCCAAAAGCATGGTTTCTGCCAGCTTCTGGGTTTGTGGAAGTTCAACCAGGGAGAAGGCGAAAGCAAGATGTGTGCTTGCTCTTTAATCCTCTTCCTTCTGTCTGAGGTTCAAGTAGGCGCCTTGGGCCAAGAATCCTATGCTCCCTGCTGAGTCTTGCTGCTGCCTCCTACATGGCAGAACAATACAGATGATAAGTAATTCAGATTAACAATATGTAACTGAAACATTTCCAAATGGAACACTCTGATGGCATTCCTGCCAATAGTAAGACTTGTTGGATGAGTGCGCTCCAAAAAGGGGCACTGGGATTCAGCCTACTGACATTTATTTATTTATCTATTTATTTTCTTATATACCGCCTCCTCCAAAGACTCTAGGCGGTAAACAAAAACAATAACAATAACAATTATTGTTGTTGTTGTTTACATAGTCAGACGGGTGTTATTGACTGGTTTGTTTTATACAGACACTGAGTCCTTCCCAAGGACCTGGGATGGCTGAAGTTTATCATCAATACTGTTGGTTATTATAGATATCGTCGCAAAATATAGGCTGTTCCCAGTAAAGCTGCTTTTTGTAATTGGCTGATGGTGATTTCTGTGGCCCCTATGGTGTTGAGGTGCTCTTCAAGGTCTTTTGGAACTGCACCCAGGGCACCAATTACCACTGGGATTATTTTGGTCTTCTTCTGCCACAGCCTTTCAATTTCAATTTGTAGATCTTTGTCTTTGGTGATTTTTTCTATTTCTTTTTCTTCTATTCTGCTATCCCCTGGTATTGCTATGTCGATTATTTTAACTGGTTTTTCTTTCTTATCGACTACAGTTATATCTGGTGTATTGTGTGGCAGATGTTTGTAGTCAGAAATCCCATAATATTTTTGCATCTTCATTTTCTTCAACTTTTTCAATTTTATGGTCCCACCAATTTTTGGCTACAGATAGCTTGTATTTTTTGCAGATGTTCCAGTGTATCATCCCTGCTACCTTGTCATGCCTTTGTTTGTAGTCAGTCTGTGCGATCCTTTTACAACAGCTGATTAGGTGGTCCACTGTTTCATCTGCTTCTTTACAAAGTTGGCACTTGCTGTTTGTTGTTGATTTTTCGACTTTGGCTCTTATTGCATTTGTTCTTAGTGCCTGTTCTTGTGCAGCCAGTATTAAGCCCTCTGTTACTTTCTTCAAGTTGCCATTCTTAAGCCATTGCCAGGCGGCTGCTTCTTCTTCTTCTTCTTCTTCTGCTTCTTCTTCTTCTGCTTCTTCTTCTTCTTCTTCTTCTTCTTCTTCTTCTTCTTATTATTATTATTATTACAGGGCAAACGCCTGGTGAAACAGGTGGGTCTTAATAAGAACCTTAGAAGCAGCCAGGGCTGAATGATTTGTGTGTGGGGGGGAGTGTTCCAAAGAAGAGGAGCACCCACAGAGAAGGCCCTCCTATGGGCCCAGGAACCACACACTATACCAGGGCCTGGGATACTAAGGAGGGCAAGCTGAGAAGATCTCACAGGCCGGGATACAACTGGCTGAGAGAGGCGATCCTGGAGATATACAGGTGCTAAGTTCATAAGGGTTTTGTAGGTGAGATCCAGCACTTTGAATTGGACCCAGAAGTGAACAGGCAACCAATGCAGTGAGTGTAACAGAGGTGTGACACTATCAAATCTACAGCCACCCAAAAGGAGGTGGGCTGCTGAATTCTGGACTAGTTGAAGCTTCCGAATCATTTTCAAAGGCAACCCTTGGAAGAGCGCATTACAGTAATCCAAATGAGAGGTAACAAAGGCATGAGTTACTGTTGCCAGGGCCTGCTGGTTGAGAAAAGGCTGTAACTGACAAACCAGCTGAAGCTGGGCAAAGGCACCCCTAGCCATGGCTTCCACCTGCTGCTCAAGCAGGATCCGCGAGTCCAGGAGGACCCCAAGATCACGAACCGTCTCTCTCAAGGGAAGTGCAACTCTGTCAAGGGATAAACTCACACAAGGCAATAGGCCAGATCGCAAACTGAACAGGAGCAACTCGGTCTTGCTAGGATTGAGCCTGAGTTTGTTTTGGCCCATCCAGTTCCTGACAGCCTCTAGGCACTGAGCCAGCACATGGATGACACCACCTGTTTGGCCAGGGTTAGAGATATAAAGCTGAGTATCATCAGCATATTGATGAAAACTTACCCCAAACTGACAGATGACCAGGACCATGTAGATGTTAAAGAGAATGGGAGCAAGGACCAAGACCTGTGGAACCCCACAAGAAAGCGGCCAGGGTGCAGAACACTCACCCCCAATTGACAATGACTGGAATCGCCCAGTGAGATAGGATCAGAACTTAGCCAGTTTAATATGGCCCATAATATTAAACTTAGATTTAGAAATATTTAGAGATAGCAAGAAGATAAGCAGTATGACATGTCTTAGGATATCTTTATAACAATTGTGGGGAAGAGAATGCAGCAATCAGCAATGAAGATATTACAAGCACCGTTGTGAGAAAGCCAGTCTCTACCTTTTTAATAGGTAGATGTTGGACTTTAACCAACATTTCGGTGCAAACCCAAAGCCAATCTGTTACTCACCCATTTCGGGCCTCTGAGCATGCATGTGCACATTCAGAGGGCCCCAAAATGGTCTGAAAGTGGCGCAACCTGTCATTTGGGAGGCAGGCGGGTTCAGGGAAGGAGGCCTTGCCACCTCCTCTGCCTCCCCCACCTCGGTCTCCCCTCACCTCAGAGTGCTCGCCCCTCACCCGCTGCTCCCTGTTTGTGCTACCATCCCCGCCTTGCAGCGACGGTTGAAAAAAGTGTAAAAATAGATTTCACTTGTCCAGCCCCCACCCCACCCCCGAATTTGCTGCCATAGGCAAGTGACTATCTTGCCTATGTGTTAATCTGCTCCAGATTAACCTCATTTTCAGATCCAAACTAGGTAAGTTGCACTGCCTTCAAAGCTACCCGCCATTAGTTTAATAAACTAGCGTATTAAAGATCATTATTCCAAAGATCTCGGATATAATCAATATCAATCTTATCAATGTCTTTAAGCGTCTGATAGAGCAAGGTTACAGGTTTAGGTGCATTCAATAGATCCAGGTCTAATAATAGAGATGGAGTTTCAAAAACTGAGCTTGCATTTCGGGGTGTCTATGGAACTGCTCTCAGTGGTTTGGATCAAATTCAAACTGAATTTAAACTGAACTGCTGGTCTGCAAACTGGTTCATTAGAACCAGCCAGTGGTTCGGCTCATATGGTCGAATCAGTTTGGCCCAGTTTGAGTAGCTATGCTTGTAAAGGAGAATCCGGTGAGGATTCCTCTCTACAAGCAAAAGCAATTCCTAACTCTAAAAGGGCTCAAAGGGTGGGTGGGGGTAGCAGGCGAGAGGGCAGCTTACCGGCAGCAGCATGGTGGTGGCTTTTTGGTGGCCCCTTACATTTGGCGGCGGTGGGTGGGGGGGAGGCCTAGAGGAGCCACTGCTGCTGCCGGACCATCAGCAGTTAGCTTCCCTCTCGCTTGCCCCCCCATCCACCCTTTGAACCCTCTTAGAGTTAGGAATCCCCTTTGCTTGCAAGGGGAAATTCTCACCGGATTCCCCTTTACAAGCATAGCCATTCAAACTTGTGCATTCTGAACCAGGCCTGGTTTGGTTTGAACTTGGAGCAGCAGCCTTTTGAGGGGGTTGGTCTGGTTCAACCTCACACTGGCCAAACTGGTAAGGTTCAATTCAGGCTGGTTCTGCACATCCCTAAACACGCCAGGACCAAAAAGTCATGATAATAGGTATTTCAGCTGAAACCAAAAACTGGGTACAGTTTAAATAAACTAATTAATTTTAAAAGTGGTGTATAAATTAAAAATCAAACAAACAAATCAATCATACAGGCCATAACTCAAAGGTCTCTGTGACGAGCTTCACGTGACCAGCCAATCTTTTGGTGTCTTTTGAAAAAGCGCTTTCTCCATGCCACCTGGTGAGTTACTTCTGAAATTGAAAGTTTCAAAAGCAGGGTGAGAAGGGGATGAGCAGATGGGAAGGAAGGAAGGAAGGAAGGAAGGAAGGAAGGAAGGAAGGAAGGAAGGAAGGAAGGAAGGAATCCAGAGTGTTCTCTTAGGTGTTTGTGCATGCCCAGTCTCCTCAGGCATAATCTAGGAACTCTCTGGATTATAGCCATAAAGACGATAAAGCACTTTGCAAGATTTCTGTTAAAGAAAGAAAATTAAGTTGGCCTGAATTGGTGTGTGTGTGTGTGTGTGTGTGTGTGTGTGTGTGTGTACTGTAGCACATTAGACATGGTAGCACCACCAAAGAACAGGGTCTGTCAGGATCTCTGCCCTGCTAACTGAGCAAAGAGGTGCCTTTTAAAGTGGTGATTCTCTTTCTCTAGCAGGGGGAGAGCAACTGGCCCTATCCATCCCCAGCACAGCAGCCCTCCAGTGGCTGTTGTTGGTCTCTCTCTTAAGTTTCTCTTTTAGATTGTGAACCCTTTGAGGACAGGGAGCCATATAGATATAGATATAGATATAGATATAGATATAGATATAGATATAGATATAGATATGTAAACTGCTTTAGGAACTTTTGTTGAAAAGTGATATATAAATATTCATCATATTCATATTCTGTCATGAAAGATGGCCACTAGACCCCATGGGAATTACTCTGCATCCTTCTTGTGTTCATATTAAGGACTGTCAAAGCTAAGAGACATTTTTGATGTTTTTCACAAAGTTTATAGTTCACCATAATGGCACAAAATCTTATTACCATATAGCTCACAAACTCATTCCAAAGAAAGGCAGCAAAACACATTTAGCAGTACTACTGCTGCTGCTGCTGCTGCTGCTGCTACTACTACTACTACAATAAATAAATAAATAAATAAATAAAATAAAATAAAATAAAATAAAATAGTGGTGCCAATAGTTGTTGGTGCCCATGGTGCAGTACCAAAAGAATTTGGACACCATCTCGACACCTTGGGCATCAATAAAATTGCAATACATCAACTACAGAAGGCCACTCTACTTGGGACAGCACTAATACTATCTTTAATATCTTTAATTTTCTTTAGTTATCCTAGACCCTTGGAAAGGGCCCAATAATTAAAGTACGAAATCCAGTCAATAACATCTGGTAGACTGTGTGTAAATAGCATAATAATAAAAATAAATAATTAATAATTAATAAATAAAATATGGCAAATATCAGTTTGCAGCTGCTCCACATATAATCTGCTGTGCTCCTTATAAGTGTTGTTTGCTTTTAATTTTCTAAGCATATATTCTACAAACGGAACAACAAGCATATGTAGGCCCAGTTAGTAATTAAAAAATTAATATGCTTCACTGGATGCAACATATGTTGCATTGGAAGAATGTTTACTTCACTATCGGAGACCAGAGAATATTGTCATTGAGAGCAGCAGCTTGATCTTGTCCGTGTTTACTCAAACAAGTTTCTGAGTTCAATGGAACTTACTCCCAAGTAAGGGTTCATAGGCTCTTAGCCTCAAAGTACACTTTCTTGGGTCATGAAAAACCAAGCAGAGATTTGGGCTATCATCTAGAAAAGTGTGCACCTCATGGGAAAGAGCTTTTCTTCCCTTTTTCTTCACTTTTGAACTGCAGTCCTCTATACTGCATGGCAAACTACTTTGAAAGTTTCTTGCATTTCTGATGCAGCTTGCTGTGGGGCAGGAGCTGCTCTTTGAGAAAAAAGGCTCAATGGACGCATGATGATGCTACAATTGCAACTTCTGTTACAGCTGCAGTGTGTGGGAAAGCATTTATTTATTTATTTATTTATTTATTTATTTATTTAGCAAATTTATTGACCACCTGACTTTCTTAGACTCGAGGCGGCTTAGATAAATTAAAACAGCAACAACGAAGACAATGGGGTGGGGAGGGGGAAAAAGAAAAGGAAAAAAGGAAAAGAACCCCCCCCACACACATGTTAAAAACTAAAAGCCAGGCAAAATAGATAGGTTTTCAGGAGATCCTTAAAGGACAGAAGGGAAGGGGCATTATAAATCTCAGGAGGCAGAGTGTTCCATAAGGAGGGGGCTGCAACAGAGAAGCCTGGGCCCCACGTTCCTCCCCTGGGCCAGGAACTCTGAGAAGGCCCACCTGAAATGACCTCCCAGGGTGATTCAAAGTTGGATGGGAGAGGTGGTCCTGAAGGTACACAGGCACCTAACCCTGGAGAATTTTATAGGTGATAACCAGCACCTTGAATTGGACCCGGAAGTGAACTGGCAGCCAATGCAGCAACCTCAGCAAAGGTGAAACATGTTCATATTTTCTGCTGCCCATAAGCAGCCGGGCCGCGGCATTTTGGGCCAGCTGAAGCTTCCGAATCACCTTCAAAGGCAGCCCCAGGTAGAACACATTGCAGTAGTCCAACTGAGAGGTGATGAGGGCATGAGTTATGGTTGCCAGGGCCTGCCAATCAAGGTAAGGCCACAGTTGGAGCACCAGACTAAGTTAGGCAAAGGCTCCCCTTGCCATGGCTTCCACCTGCTGTTCCAGCAAGAGCCATGAGTCCAGGATGACCCCCAAGTCACGAGCCTGCTCTTTCAAGGGGAGCGCGACCCCATCAAGGGAAACCCTCGAAACTGGAGCATGGCCAGATCAAGAACTGAACAAGAAAAATTCTGTCTTGGAGGGATTAAGCCTGAGCTTGTTTTGGCCCATCCAAACCCTTACAGCCTCCAGACGCTGAGTCAACACATTAATGGCATCCCCAGATCAGCCCGGGATGGTGATGTACAATGTACAACCCCAAACTGACAGATGACCTCAGCCAGCGGCTTAATATAGATGTTAAAAAGCATGGGAGCGAGGACTGAGCCCTGCGGCACTCCACAAGAGAGAGGCCATGGACTAGAGCACTCACCTCTAATGCAAGCTGTCAGAAACCATCCACTAAGGTAGGAATGGAACCAGCACAATACTGTGCCCCCGATTCCCAACCCCACAGACAATCCAGAAGGATACCATGGTCCATGGTATCAAAAGCCGCTGAGAGATCTAATAGAAGCAAGAGAGGCATGCTCCCCTCATCGAAGCTCCGATAGAGGTCATCTACCAGAGCGACCAATGCAGTTTCCATGCTGTGTTGTGGCCTAAACCCTGACTGAAAAGGGTGGAGGAAATCCACTTCATCTAGGATTCTCTGTAGTTTAGCAGCAACAACTTTCTCCAAAACCTTCCCCCAAAAGGAAAGGTTGGAGGTAGGTCTAAAATTATCGAATATCTCTGGGTCCAGGAAAGACTTCAGGAGAGGGCAGACCACTGCTTCTTTCAAAGCTAGAGGAACCTCTCCCTCCCTGAGTGATGAATTCACTAGCTCCTAGATCCATGACCTTACCCCCGCCACCCACTCCCGGCCGAACAAATCAACCAGGAACAGCAAGGATCAAGTGAACAAGAAGCCGTACTCATACCACAGAGAACCCTGTCCATATCATCAGCCTCCACAAGCTCAAACATATCCCAAATGACATCACAAGACATTACCTACCTCAATGGACATAGCACAATCAGAGTCCAACTCAGAGTGGAGACAAGTGACCTTATTGGCAAAGAATTTGGCAAAAACATCACAGAGGCCCTTTGGAAGGTCTTCCTTCTCCCATTTCACCAAAAGGGTAAGGGTGATCCGAAATAATGTTGCTGGACGGGATTCCGCTGATGCAATGAGAGCGGAGAAATAATTGTGTGATAAAGACCTTGCAGCTCATTCATTCCAGTCTGATATATCTCAAGAATCAAAAAGGGCTTTAGATGAGTGACCCATTTTTCACCTTCTTCTATAATTTAGTAGGAAATGTTGGCTTTTACCAGGCTGCCATCTCTTCAGGTTTGGGAAGAAATACACTATTTTGCAGGTATTTTCTTGCATGTATGCTGGGGTCATGATCAACTGAAGCCCTGCTTTGGGTTTGATGGCCTAGTGAGGCTAGAGATGTGTGAATAGAGGCAGTTTGGCTGCACCCTTCATTGCAAAATACCCCACCTAAATCAAGCAGCCTCTTGTGTGTAAAGATTCTGGTTAAAATATTTGGAAGGCATTTGAAGGTCTTAGTTAAATGTTGTTTTAAGACAGGCCTCCTCAATTTAGGTCCCTCCCAGCTATTTTTGGACTACCAACTCCCATAATCCCCAGGCACAGTGGCCAATAGTCAGGGATTATGGGAGTTGTAGGCCAACATCTGCAGGAGGGCCAAAGTTGAGCAGCTCTGTTTTAAGCTAAGAGATGCTATGCCTCTTGGTCTAGTTTCATCTGTCTATTGATATGGTCTTATGCTGATTTTTTTGTTTGTTCTTTATATAATTTAGAGTTTTAAAAACTTATATTTATGTAATTTGTAAGATAGCTTGAGAGTAGCTACAAAGCCAAAAGGTGTGGTTAAAGCCAGTTAACCCCTGCTAACTGAGCAAAGACGCATCTTTTAAAAGTGGTGATTCTCTTTATTTAGCAGGGGGAGAGCAACTGGCCCTATCTAGCACCAGCACAGAATCTCTCCAGTGGCTGTTGAGGGTGTCAACGGTATGTTTCTTTTTAGATTGTGAGCCCTTTGGGGACAGGAGACCATCTTATTTATGTATTATTTATTTTTCTATGTAAAACGCTTTGAGAACTTTGGTTGAAGGGCAGTATATAAATATCAGTAGTAGTAGTAGTAGTAGTAGTAGTAGTAGTAGTAGTAAACCGCCTTGGGGTTATCTTTTTAACGAAAGGCGGTATATAAATGCAAAAATAAATAAATAAATAAATAAAATAAACCCAGTTAGTCAATAAATCAAACCAAGACTCCTCTCAGTTTATTAAAGATGGACTAATGAATTAAGACACCATCAACTCTATAGCAGCAAAAATGTGCAAAGAACAATAAATGATTAACAAAAGGACAAGGAGCACTGGAAAGAATAACTGGAGGGCTTGGGGCACTTACTCATGAGTAAATTTACTCCTGAGTTGGCACATCAGTTTATAACTTGGATTGCCAGGTTAGGTGTTTAATCAAAAGCAGGTTTGTTCATGGGTAAGTATGCTGGCGTGCTGATTTAAATGCCCAACTAGCCAAGCTGGTTCCAAATTTGAAAGGGTCCTTTGCAAAATGTCCTCCATGCCCTCCTACCTGGATGGGCCCCGAGATAGTCACCACCATCACAAAGACTATGGGCACAGAGGTGGTCTTAGGGATCAGCAGAGGACCCTTCTGAGGGCCCTGGACAGCAGTGTAGCCAGGTAGGAGTGGGCCTCGGGACAGAAAGGGGAAATGGGCCTCAGCCCTCCCACCTCCTTCATACCCAGCACAGCATCTCTCCAGTGATTGCTGCTGGTGTCTATTTTACATTTCTTTTTTAGATTGTGAGCCCTTTGAGGACAGGGAGCCTTTTAAATATATTTATTTACATCTATGTAAGCCGCTTTGGGAACTTTGGTTGAAAAGCGGTTTATTAGAAATATTTGTCATATCCGTATCCGTGTTGTATTCTTCGGAGCGTGGGAAGGGAGAGCAAAGAGCAAACTGTCACTCAACTGGTGGGCCCCTTTTCTCTCAGGTGCCCATGGATGTTCTCCTCATCTTGTACAATTACAGAGGCACCCCTGGCCCTGGGCTAGCTGCCCGGCTGACCTCCGCTGCTGGCCCTGCATACTAGGGTCCTTACTTGTGAGGGATGGACTCATGGGTAGGTATGCCAACCTGAAAGTTAATAAATCTACCAGTCCTTGCAGAGAGCAAGGGAGCTTGGTCAGCATTAATTGATAGGGCAATCTGCTCTGCCAGATGTCTGGCTATTTGGCTTCCCATTTCAACAATAAAAAGCATTGCCAATCCATTTTGCACTGTGATCAGTTTCCTCGCTGTACAGTAATCGAGGATCAGTAGGCCATTTATTCAGTGTCACTGTTAAGTCAGTCTGAATCAGGAACAAGCAAAAAGGCCTGCAAAATCTCATGGAGTCAAGCAGAGGAGAGCAGTGGACCAGCAGGTATGCCCTGAAAATGCCCAGGAGTCATTTCTCTGGCCCCAGAACAATGGACCCCACCCCATGGTCCCTTGTCTGTTTTAAAAAATGGCATGTTTTTAAACACTGGAGGAGCTCCCTTTGCTTAAGCTCTTGATTTCCTTGCTGCCAACTTATTTATAACCAGACATGGCAGGATGGCATGTAGGTCTGAACAACAAATGCCCTTTAGATACTGATCCCTGTCCCTTGGATCCAGTGTCAGTTCCTCTACACACTCTGGAGACCAGAGGCCTAACTCATTTACTCACATGGGTTCTGGGACCTACAAATCCCATCAGGCCCCCTGCAATCTCAATGCCTCTGTCTCCTGCTATTGCACCCTGTTGGGTTCTCTGACCAATGTGCATAGGAAACACCAGCAGGAACTAAGAAACACTGGGATTTGTACTTCTTGAAAGAACATGTCACATGGGGAGCCACACAAATATTTCTGTCTACAAGCCTTAGAGTTTACAATCCATTTTTGGTGCACTCTCTCACTTTGTTCTAGAGGAGGGCCTGTGCCAGCATCTCTTTGTTCAGAATGCTTCTGATTGGCTCCAGCAAATCTCACAAAATCTTACAAGATCTGGATAGCTCTTATTGATGCAGGCAAACTTGCATAAGCATCTCCAAGGATGATCTACAATTTAGCCTTATTTTTGACTCCTTGTGGTAATAGGTATGTAGCCCAAGCCAGACCCTCAGATACTTTCTAAAGTGCCTTCTTCCACCACACCATGCTTGGTTCCTGTGTTTGTGTGGTTGTACACACACACACACACACACACACACACACACACTTGGATTACTTGTGTATAAAGTTTGAGAAATACACGAGAACAGTTGAATTTGTAGGCAGTTACCTATTGACTCAGATTAGTAAAGAGGTTTGTATTGTATCCGTGATTTATTGTTTGTTTGTTTGTTGGGGTACAAATATAACACTGGGTGGCTTCCTGAAGAAACTACGTGATCAAAAATCAGGAGCATGGAAAGCTTCTGAAGCTAGGTAGTTGATGGGAAAACAAGCCTATTATCTCCTAGTCCCAATCTAGAGAGAAAGCCTAGAAGGATACCAAGGCTGATTGTATCAAAAGCTGAGATATCCAGGAGAATTCATCAGGCTGTACTTCTCCCACCTATCTCACAAGGCTTGTTCTCATGACCATAAACTGGGTAGGACGTGTGTCCTATCCAGGTTCAGGAGATTTTTGATCATGTGTGAGTAAAACCCTAGGTAGGAGGAGGGGAAGGTGATCATGTGGGAGCCTTGCACTGGCCCTGCCCAGCCCAGCACCAGTACTCTTTAATGAAGGAGGAGGAAAAGCCATCTTACCCAGCATGAGGCTCCAACACAATCACTTCCCCCTCTTCCTACCTAAATTTTTACTTACAATCAAAACCTGGAGTGCACACAGTTCCTGAAGCTGGGGAGGGTGCTTGTCCTACCCAATTAACGTGTATGGTGTAGGCAATCCATGAGGATGACTAAGACCATTTTTGTCTTAAACCCAGGCCTGAAACAGGATTGGAAGGGATCCAAAGAAGCAGATTCACCTGGAAACTGGGTCACCTGGAGCTGAATCACCACTACATGCTCAAACAGCACTATGCACCTCCTTGCTCAAAAATGGGAGGTTTGTCTCTCGCTGATGGGTTCTCACCTGTGTGTTTTAGGGTGGCTGAGTCCAAGATCATCGTCTTTTTTTTTTTTTAAGAAGGGGTCTAATTGCTGCTTTCTTCAGTGAGGGGACATATCACCTACTTTAGGGAAGAGTTCACGTCTCCACAAAACCCAGGCACCCAGTCCAGCCCTGTTCAGTTTCAGCAGCCATGAAGGGCAAAGGTCGAGTGCCCATGTGGTTGGCTTCAGATCTCCTAGCAGGCTGTCCACGTCCTGCCAACTCAGAGTAACACTTCATGCATCTGCCAGAGTGAGCCCATGAAAGCTTGTGCAACAATACATCTGTTAGTCTCTAAGGTGCCACAAACTGGCTGTTGTTGAAATTAAAAAGCGTCTATCAGATTACAGGACACACATTTGTCTGTATTTCCTTATACATGATACATATAAATATAGGTTTAAGAATCATATGCACATTGTTACCTTCTTATATGACAGGGATAAATCGTGCATGTGGGTTGTGCATCAGAATTATCGAAGAGGATAGAAACGCAATAATAAACAACATATTGATAAGCTGAACAAATGGTAGGGCCCCCAGAAGACACTCCTTGCCCGGGGTGCCATTTGGACTAGGAGCAGCCTAGGGGGGCAAGCCCCCTTGCAGTGCAAAAGTCTATGGGGTGAATCCAAATGCACATATGAATACAGATGCTGCCTATCTATCCAACTGCATTGCTTTCAGTGGACTGAATGGGTCCAATGCATATCCAAGTATGTATTCTGTTGAAAGCAATACAGTGCAAACACCATCCACAATTGTGTGTGTATCCAAGTGGATATTCCCTTGAAAGTAGTGCTGCACATTTGGATGCACATCCAATTTCCTCTGGGTGAGAGTCAAGTCACTCCCAGAGGAAATCGGATGTGGATACAGCATCCTTTTAATAGAATGTGCACTTGGATACATATCTAAGACTGTGAACTGGATTTCCTATGTCTGCACTTGTAAAAATATAGCAACAGCAATAATAACCATTCAGGCATAAAATTATGTTAAGGAAAATAACATAAAAGGATATACGTTCTCTTTACATTTTCATTCAAAATACAGAATGAATAAAGAGCAACTATCAACATATTTACCTTTCGGTCTGCTCTATATCGTACATAGTTTGGAGAAATACGCAGCACCAATCTAATCTGCTCTGGAAATAACCTGGTATAATGCGATTCAGACATCGGAATAACTGGAAAATTAATCCACTCCCCAGACTAGTACCTGGCCACTGCTATGCATGTGCTCTATATCTAGGAGAAATGGGTGCAATCGAGAAGTAATATCCCATAATTCCCAGCTTGCCTGGACAAATACAGCAGACCTGGTTGGGGGTCCTGTCCACCACTTCTATTAAGGAACGTGAAGTTGGGTGGGGGATGAGGGAGCCGGAAGTAGCCCATTTGCCATCTTAACACTGTTGTGGAGTCTCCTCATCTAGGCCCCCTGTGCATGTGGTAATGATGTCATTACTGTGTGCCAGGGCCTGGAGCCCAGAGGAGCACAATTCAGCTCTATCTTGGACTGGACATTCCTAGATGGTGAAGGGTCTGATTCAAAATGGACCGTGAAGGTAGATATTCACAAACCCAGTGTCAGGAATCCTCTACCCATTCAGAGGCTGCCATTACATCTACTAGCTTGTCATTTTTAATCATTAAAAGTATATCCCATATTGTCCTAAAAAAATCTCACATAATCTGTCCATTTTGTGCTATATAAATGTTATTCAATGTTTTGAAATCATGTGTACACATGCACACACATATGTGAAGATAGCTTAAATTTATGCAGTTGTTGTTGTTGTTGTTGTTATGCTATTTACACACAGTCTACCAGATGTTATTAACTAGATTTGGTACTTAAATTATCGGAGCCTTACCAAGGGGCTAGGATAACTAAAGAAGCATTAAAGATGTCATTGTAGTATTTGTGCTGTCCCAGGTAGTGTGGCCTTCTCTACTTGATGTGTTCTAATTTTATTGATGCCCAAGGTGTTGAGATGGGGTTCAAGTTCTTTTGGTACTGCACCAAGGGCACCAACAACTATTGGCACCACTATTGGTTTCTTTTTCCAGAGCTCTTCAATATTATTATTATTTCTTGTTTACACAGTCAGACAGGTATTGTTGACTGGTTTGTTTTATCCAGACATCGAGTCCTTCCCAAGGACCTGGGATGGCTGAATTTTATTATCAATATCATTGTTGTTGTTATTTTTATAGATATCGTCGCAGAATATAGGCTGTTCCCAGTAAAGTTGTTTTTTGTAATTGGCTGATGGTGATTTCTGTGGCCCCTATGGTGTTGAGGTGTGCTTCAGGTTGTTCTGGAATTGCACATAGAGCACCAATTACTAATGGGATTATTTTGGGCTGCTTCTGCCATAGCCTTTCAATTTCAATTTGTAGATCTTTGTATTTTGCTATTTTTTCTATTTCTTTTTCTTCTATTCTGCTATCCCCTGGTATTGCTATGTTGATTATTTTGACTTGTTTTTTTCTTCTCTACTACAGTTATATCTGGTGTATTGTGTGGCAGATGTTTGTCTGTTTGTAGTCAAAAGTCCCATAATATTTTTGCATCTTCATTTTCTACCACTTTTTCAATCTTATGGTCCCACCAATTTTGGCTACAGGTAGCTTGTATTTTTTGCAAATGTTCCAGTGTATCATCCCTGCTACCTTGTCATGCCTTTGTTTGTAGTCTGTCTGTGTGATCTTTTTACAGCAGCTGATTAGGTGGTCCACTGTTTCATCTGCTTCTTTACAAAGTTGGCACTTGCTGTTTGTTGTTTATTTTTTTTTCTTTTGCTCTTATTGCATTTGTTCTTAGTGCCTGTTCTTATGCAGCCAATATTAAACCCTCTGTTTCTTTCTTCAAGTTGCCATTCTTAAGCCATTGCCAGGTCTTGGTGATGTTTTATTTTTCAGCTTTATTGTGCAAATATTGACCATGCAGTGGCTTATTTTTCCATTTTTCTGCTCAGTTCTTGACTTGTTCTTTCTAGTAGGCCTGCTTTGTTTCATTGGTGTTTAATAATTTCACATTATTGACCATTTGAAGTGCATCTTCTTCACTGTCCTTGATATATTCTTCAAGGCCCCTTTTCTCCTTTTCGAGTGTTTGATGGACTTGCAGCATTCCTCTTCCACCTGAGCTGCGAGGGAGGTATAGCCTATCTACATCACTGTGGGGATACAGAGCATGATTGATGGTCATTATTTTCCTGGTCTTACGATCTAGTGTTTCTAGCTCTGTCTGGGTGCAGTCTATTATTCCTGCACTGTATCTGATAATAGGTATAGCCCATGTGTTTATGGCTTGTATGGTGTTCTTGCCTTTGACTTTGGACTTTAGGATTTTCCTAACTTTCCTTATGTATTCACTTCCAATTTTTCTTGTAACTTCAGTGTGTGCGATGTTATCAGCCTGGAGAATGCCCAAGTATTTGTAATGTTCTTTCTCTTCCAGGTTCTTGATGTTCCTTCCATTGGGCAGTTCTATTCCTTCTGTTTTTGTTATTTTCCCTCTGTTCATTATTAATGCAGCACACTTGTCTAGTCCAAACACCATTGCTATTTCGCTACTGAATATACAGACACTGTTCAGCAGTGATTCGATTTCTGATTGGGACTTTCCATACAACTTCAAATCGTCTATGTACAGCAGATGGTTGATTTGACTTGATGTTTTAGATGTTTGGTATCCGAGGCCTGTTTTGTTGAGTATTTGTGAAAGTGGGGTCATGGCGATTACAAACAACAGAGGGGATAGTGAGTCCCCTTGGAAAATACCTCTTCTAATGCTAACCTGTCCAAGTGTCTCGCCATTGATTGTTAGCTGTGTACTCCACATGCTCTTTGTTTTTAAATAAATATCTGAATGTTTTTGCTGACACCAGTTGTTCCTAAACATTTTAATATCCATATGTGAGGCTAATAATAATAATAATAATAATAATAATAATAATAATAATAAGAAGAAGAAGAAGAAGAAGAAGAAGAAGAAGAACAGACCTGCTGGGTGAGGCCCAAGGCCTATCTAGTTCAGCATCCTGTTTCAGGAATTTTTTGTTTCTGGAATTGTGTTTCAGGAATTTTGTGTTTCAGGGCTACTGTTTCACACAGTGGCCCACCAGATGCCTCTGAGAAGCCCACAGGCAAAAGATGAGGGCATACCCTCTCTCTTGCCATTGCTCCCCTGCAACTGGTATTTAGAGGCATCTTGCCTCTGAGGCTGGAGGTGGCCTATAGCCATCAGACCAGTAGCCATTGATCGACCTGTCCATCATGAATTTGTCTAATTTCCTTTTAAAGCCATCCAAGCTAGTGGCCACCACCCCATCCCATGGTAGAGCATTCCATAGTTTAATTATGTGCTGTGTGAAAAAGTACTTCCCTTTGTCAGTCCTAAATTTCCCAGCCTTCAGTTTCATGGGATGACCCTTGGTTCTAGTGTTGTAAGAGAGGGAGAAAAATTCTTTCTGTCCACTCTACTCCATGCATACTTTTATACAGCTCTATCATGCCCCTACATAGTCACCTTTTTTCCAAACTAAAAAGCCCCAGATGCTGTAGCTTTGCCTCATAAGAAAGGTGCTCCAAGCCCCTGATCATCTTGGCTGCCCTTTCCCAGTTCTACAATGTCCTTAAGATATGGTGACGTACCTGCATGCAGTACTACAAATGTGGCCGCAGCTTAGATTTGTATAAGGGCATTATAATATTAGCATTTTTATTTTCAATCCCCTTCCTAATGATCCCTAGCACGGAATTTGCCTTTTTCATTGCTGCTGCGCCCTGAATCAACACTTTCAACTAGCTGTCCACCACGATCCCAAGATCTCTCTCGTCAGTCACTGACAGCTCAGACCCCATCAGTGTATATGTGAAGTAGGGGTTGTTTTTTGCCCCAATATGCATCACTTTACACTTGCTTACACTGAACTCCATTTGTCATCTTATCGCCCACTCTCCCAGTTTTGAGAGATCCTTTTGGAGCTCCTCATAATCTGTTTTGGATTTCACTATCCTAAATAGTTTTGTGTCTTCTGCAAATTTGGCTACTTCACTGGCCAAATTGTATTAGTGGCCTGTTGTATCACTTCCCATCATGGAGTGCTAAAAAGCTCATCCTGACCAGCAGTTCTTGACACACAAAATGGCCTTCTCTCTAAGGAGACCTGAACAGTTGCTAAAGGAGCCGAAGGTGCTCCTTGACACTCCTCCATGCGTGTGACTTGATTTGGCCAGAAAGGAACCAGCACAAGCAAACCCATCTGTGTGACAAAACAGGCTGTCTCCGACTTTCACCTCTTCCTCTGAGTTGACTGTCAGTGCTATGGATCAATGGCTCAACCACTCGTTTTTCTGAAGTCTGGAAAATGGGCCAGAGGCTGCCATCTGGCTGTACTATACTTGCCAATAAAGCTATCTTAGCCTGTTCTCTTGCTCTGCATTACTGTCTCCCCTGTTACTGAGTGAGAGCTTTGTGCAAGTCTCTGCAGCTTCAGTGGCCAAAAAGGCCACATGAGAATCTCTCACCTGGGGTGCCAGTGAGGATTGAGCCTCACTACTGTCAGTCCAATGAAATGCTGGGGGTGAAGAGAAAACATTGCAGTGCATTAGAAGACAGCTCTAGCAATAGCAGAATGGAATGAATTACCCTCCATCTCCTTGTGCTGATGCTGGGTACATACACTTGGTCCTATGAAATGCAGTCCCACTGCAACAGCTCATAGTATCAGATCATTAAATAATGTGAACAGGGCCAGCCTGACAGAGAACTCTTATGCAGGCAGTGAAGGACATTGTATTTTGCAGCCAAAAAGTTACAGAGCCATAAAAACAAAAACAAATTAACTGCAGTTTGAGAAATGATCCTTTCTCATAACATCTTTAGTTCATTTCTGTAAGCAACAATGCATTCTATTTACTGCCACATTCCCATTCTGTTCCTCTTAAAAAGCACTGCATTGCAGCATTTAAATCTTCACAGAAACTTGACAAACTATGGTACTTTCTCAGTTCTCTAGGAAACTGAACATTAACATTAGGGACCTCTCTTTCCAATCTTTCATACCTTGACTGCTGAGGCACTTCAAATGGCATAAAGCCCTTGAACAGTACCAAACAGTAATATGTCTTTACAATAGGATTCAAGCAGTTACATTCAAGCAGATTCCAGCAGTTACAATGGTACTGAGTCAGACTATTGGTCCATCTAACTCAGTATTGTCTGCACTGACCAGCAGAGGCTCTGCAGGGTTTCAGACAAGAATTTTTTTCAGCCCTAACTGAATATGCCAGGAATTGAACCTGAGACCTTCTGCATGCAAAGTGGATGCTCTTCCACTGAGCTATGGCTGTTTCCCAAAGGATGGTTTCAAGTGTCAGCTCTGGACCTCCCTATGATGAGCAGAGTAACATAAGTTTGTGCAAAGTCATACTGTCCAGTTCAGGAATACTTGCACATCAAGTCATTCTTGTGAGCCCCAAGGCCAGACCTAACAGGGAGTTATTTATTTATTTAAATTTTGCATTGTTCAGCATTTAAAAAATAAGAAATGGTCCTCAAAACAGCAGTAATAAAATCAACAGCATAGCAGGAAGAAACCAATGGCTTTCAGCAGTGGCTAAAAATAAACCTATACATGGACAACACAACCTAAGCAGTATTCCCCCCAATTCCCCAAAAGCCTGAGTAAAGAGAAGGGTCTTCAGATGTCCTCAAAAAGCTAGGTGTAAGGGAAAGCTACAAACCTCTCCAGAGAGAGTGTTCTGGAATTCAGGGGCAATGAGCAAGAAGGCCCTGTCTTGTGTATATTTGACAACCCAGTCTCATCTAGTACTAACACATGAAGCACTTCACCCTTCAAGAAGTTGTGCAGGTGGGTTTAGCTGGGAGCAAGCAGTGACAATGAGAGGCTATGAACATCTAAAGCTGACTCAAACTGAGTCAGACCATTGGTCCATCTCACTCTATGGTGTTCACACAGACTGGCAGTGACTCTCTGGGGTTTCAAAGTCTTTCCCAGCCATATCAGGAGATGCCAGAGACTGAGACTGGGACCTTTGCATGCCAAGCATGTACGACATTGGTGAGTGGCAGCCACTCCCCATTTGTTGGCTGGTTGCCTATATATAAAAGTGCCTATTGTAGAAGAGCTTTTATTAGAATAATTGCTCCTTTAAAATATCAGTACTATGATCCTTTAAGTAACGTGGTAGTACCTGTGTGTATGTTCCTCTCAAAACCAGAATATGGAAGCATGCATCTCTGAGCACTTTTTTGAAGCAGATGAAGGTAAAGCTTGTTTTGCCTGTGAAAGTCCCTGGCCGTCATGATCACCCCAATAACACGATTACATTCTGTTCCAATATAGCTGCTTCAGATGCTGAAAAAATTCTTCCCATTCAAACTTTTCCCCAGATTGTTGGGAATCTGAATTACCAAAACAGTTTATATCAGAAATGGCACCGATGATGTTAGTACCTGCAGTTCTTCCCCTAAAGTGCCTCCTCTAGAACCCATCACCATATTATTTCTAGGGTTAAAAAGAGAGAGAATTTGTTAATAAAAAGGGGAAATTTGAAAAACCAAAAAGATCGAGCTCTATATGAGGTGACTTTAGAAGTCCCTGTTTAGTCCTGCTTCTCGTGTTTGCATTACTAAGTCCCTCTTCTTTCAAAACCTCCCAGATATAAGAAAAGTAGTTAGAATTCTTGGTAACACTCTGTGACTCAGCACACCGAAAATAATTCTTTTTATTAAATGAAACAGCAGAGCACATCACAATTCTTCTTGCTATGGGAAGCATCCTACCCAGATTCAGGAAAAGGAGGTGAGGAGATGTGGCAATACAGACATGATTTCTGTAATATCTCTGCCCCCACGAAAGAGATTCTTTGCATCTTCATATGGACATATGTTTGGATTTTATTTGGGATGATATAGCAGAGCTTTGGATTAAAACTGCAACCAATATTTGGTGCAAACCTGGATTTTGTTTGATTTGCCAAGATGAGACAATGCTTCATATTCCTGTACTATGGCATCAGATTGTAAGACCACAGCCGAGAGAGTTACCGTCTTCTCACTCTACCATTGCCAAGCCAGACCCTTCCCTGAGCTTTATTGCATTGATTACTTGAGGTTCCTGCTGTCCCCTTTCTCCAGTATGCCTTGACTCCCCTTTGTCTTAATAGCACTCTGATTTGGCCCAGCTTTTGGTGACAGATTTGAGTGTCTGCCTTGGCAAGATCCCAGAAAGAAAAATGAGGAGGACACATGGATGATGAAGAAGGAAAGAAACCATATTCATAGGGACATGTATATAAACGGTGTATATAATCTATAGAAAAGTTACACACCATAGATTATTATCATATTGCCAAAAAAACCATAATATCAAAAAAAAAGCCATACAAACACATTTCTTACACATCTGTGATAATTTTCACAATGGACAATTGTATGGACATATTGACAATGAAAAAGCACACAATGGCAAAAAGAGTCCCAAGAGTGTAGCTGAAGAGTCAGAAGGTGATGACAGATTTGGTGACAGATTTGAGTGTCTGCCTTGGCAAGATCCCAAGCAAAATGGAAGAAAGACATCCTAGAATCTGATCTTGGGCCATGGAATCCTTCAGTGTGTCAGTTTGAATGATTGTCAGTCGAGTCTAGAACTGAGTTGAATGTCCTTGAGTAGATATTTTCAGCACAAAAAAAGAGGCTTTGGGGAGCAAAATACTTTGTGAAAGACCTCCCAAAACATACCTTTATTGCACTGGTTCACGGCTGTTGCTCATCAGCAGTAGCAGAGATATCATTTTTAGTTTGAAAAATAGCTCCGCCCCCCCCCCGAAACTATGACAATATTGTGGAGCCAATCAGATTTGGCTATGTAGCAATGTCACTGAAGGGAATCGAAGCTAATTCAGAATGAGGGCAGTACTTTCAGAATGGGCATTGTCCTCACCATGAACTATGTTTGCTAGCTCTCAGTGGCACAATCACATAGCCAAATCTGATTGGCTACACGATGGCATCACTCATACTAAGAAGAAGGGCTATCTTAAAATGAAAAATTGTGTTGAAGCTCCACCATTATTCCCAGATAATACACCTTGTCAGGAAACATTATGTATGGACATTTTATTGAAGACATCAGCAATCTTAGAGATCCACACAAGATCTCTATCCATGTTCATCTCTCCTAATAAACCAGTTCTTGACTCCCCCCCCCCCGTCACCTGCTGGAGAGAAGGAGGCTGAAAACCAGAATCTGATCATCCACTTACCAAAGGGTGTCCCTTTCCCTCCCCTCTGTTGATTTCAGCACTATGTGGTAGAAGCTGAAAACTTCACCAAGTTTAAAATTCAGCAAGATTTTGAAATCCATATTTGAGATTTTAAGAATGTCTAATTTTACTTTAAGAATACCCCTGTCATAGCAGTCCAATTGTCCATCAAATCTAGCATCCAGATTTCAATATGAGCCAACCACATGCTTCTGGGAAGCACACAACATTTGAAAATCAATGTTGAAGGCTACCTGAAAAATTAAATCCATATAGAATTGTCAATAGATCTATTAATCTTTCTGTTAACATGCACTGAAGATATCCTTGCTAATGATTGTAAGCTGATAGATGGTATGATTAAAGCCATTAGAATTGATTATGCAAAGTGTTGTGAAGTGTGACTGCGTCCTTCATTTCAGGATAGGAAAATAAAGTATATAAGTATGCCATTTGTGTATATTGACAAAATATATAAGGATAAAAAAGGAAGATAATTTGTTCCAAACAGACTTTATTATATATTGGCAAATATAATATAAGCACATACATCATCTACAAAGGTTGCTCATATACTTAATTTGATTCAGAAAAATATAACTATGATAATTTGTTGCAACATGTGATTAATATTCATTTTTATTTATGTTTTCTTTGAAATGTTTTAGAAAATCTAAGCAACAACACACACTTATATCTACAATCTTGCTTTTAAAAACAATACTGGTTATCCTATTTCTTCTAAAACCTTCAACATCAGGAGCATCCTTAACCAAGAAGACTGAACAAAATCCAAATTAAGAAAACATAAATTCAATTCTATAGGCAAATTTGGAATTAGGGACATTGCTTTGAGAATTTTATCCAACTGCAGGCAGGATCCAAATCAAAGCATGACTAAGCACATTGAAATCAATGAGACAAGTTAGTCATGACCCATTTAAAATCCCTTTAATTTCAATGGGACTTGGTCATGACTAATTTACCCTGGATTCTGCCCACTGATTTCAGATTTGTACTTTGTACCCAATCTCTTCCAAAATAAGAAGAGCTGTGCTGGTTCCGACTGAGCTGGGGCCATCTAGTCCAGCATAATGTTTCAAAAAATGACCAGTCAGATGTTTCCACCAGGAAGTCCACCATTTTTTAATCAGCATAGGATGGTCTAAATCAGAATGGGAGGTGGGGCTGGCAGTGCTATAACTGTTTACACTGAACATGGTCAGGGCTAAACAAGGACAGGGATACAGAGTTGTATGTTGTTGGCATACTGATCACAGAAATTCAAAACTCTGGATGATCTTTCTCAGAGGTTTAATGTTGATGTCAAATACATTACAATGTGGAACAGAATAGAATCCTGTGAGACACCACAAGTCAGAAGTCACAGTGTTGAGCAGGTGACCCTGAGCACCACCTACTGGAACATATTCTCCAAGAAGAACTGGAGTCATTGTAAGATGGTGTCCTCAAGACTCATCCCAGCAAAGTGGCCCAATAGGAAACCATGATCAATGGTATCAAAAGCCACTGAGAGGTACAGCAAAACCAACAAAGATGCATACTCCCTGCCTAGTTCCCAGTGTAGATCATCCACCAGGGTAACCAAGGCTGTTTCAAGCCCCAAGCGAGGATGGAACCCAAATTGAGACAGGATTAGATAATAAGTTTCATCCAGGAAAATGTGGAGCTGAGTCACCACCAGCACCACTGTTTGAGCACCTTGCCCTGGAATGGAATCTTGGAGACTGACAGGGTAGGAGGAAGGCAGTGGTCCGCTCCCTCATTGTTTGCTTCCTCCCCGGCAAGTTTTATTCAGAGCTACACTGCCCTTGAACATGAGCATCATGGCTGATAGCCGCTGATAAGTGTGTCCTCTATGAATTTGTTTCATCCCCTTTTAAATCCACCTAAGCCAGTAGCCTCATCACAACTTGTAGCAGAAAATGCCATGTTTGCAGTGTAAAAAGATGGTCTCTTTTGTGGGGTGTGTGTGTGTGTGTGTGTGTGTGTGTATATGAGAGAGAGATATTTCTCTTTTCACTTTCTCCTCACTGGGCACCAACTATTTTATAAGCTTACTGACAGTTCTCTTAACCCAATCCCCCCCGCCCCTCCTTGCAAAAAGACAGTAACCTCTCCTTGTAGGGAATAGGCACTAACACCTTGATAGTTTGGCCTGCCGTTTCCTGCACAAAATACATTCCTCCTCGTTTCTCCCAAGCAAAGAGCTGTTCTGTACACAGCAGTACACTGAAGCCTTTCTAGCTCTGAATGCTGCTCAGCCAATTAGGCTGCTTGAAAGGGTTCCCTCCCTCCGTTGCCTTCTTCAGAAATAACTTAGCACTTATATAACAACTGTAGGCCCAAATCATGTAATTTCTCATGCATTCCTTATGAGCAATCTATTCATATGTCACATTTTATTTTGCCGTCACCTTACAACATCATTAAGTATGGATTTATTATTGTTATATAATGATGAAATATCTATAATAAACACTGCAGGGCTTTGCCCTCCCCTCCTCCAGCATTGCTTAATGTGGGTAGCCTGGGGTGCACGTTAAAATATCAGAGCTTTCCTCTAGAAGTCAAGGATATGAGTCCACCCCTCCATCCCCTTTTACTCCCTATAACATTTTGACTCATTTGAATTCACTGAATGCCACACCAACAGTTTAGTGAGGATTGTAAACCAGTCTTTTAAATGCCACATTTCAGGTTCTATTAATAAGATCAGTAATGGCAAACAAGCTTCCCTTCCACTATTGACCTTCCCTGCCATCCTCAGTGGATGTCTTCTACAGAGTTACATAGGAAGCTGCCTTATCTACACTAACTTGCAGCAGTTCTCTAGGGTTTCAAACAAGGTTCATTCCCAGACATAGGAAGTTGCCTTATCCTGAGTCACACCATTGGTCCATCTAGCTCAGTATTCTCTACACAGACTGGCAGCGGCTTCTCCCAGACTCTCTCAGCACTATCTTGGAGATGCCAGGGAGGGAACTTGGAGCCTTCTACATGCAAGCATGCAAGTGCTCTTCCCAGAGCAGCCCCATAAGGAGGATATATTACAGTGCTCACACATGTAGTCTCCCATTCAAATGCAAAGCAGGGCAGACCCTGTTCAGCAAAGGAGACAATTAATGCTTGCTACCACAAGACTAGCTCTCCTTCTCAGACCTGGGGATGCCAGAGACTGAACCTTGTACCTTCTGCATCCAAAGCTCATGCACTAGTACTGAGCTACATCCACTCAAGGTAAACACTCAGTTGGTGAGGGGAGATCATGAGGCTGAGCATGAATTGAGCATATGACTTACAGGCGCCTTCCTATATACTCTTGTCATTTGTGAGTGATGTATGGGAGCCATTTGGATAATTAAACATTTTCATGTTCTTTATCCAGTGCTCTCTCCTAGGTCCTGATTCTGAAGCCATTAATTACCAATGCATCCACCAGTATCAGGTAGGATGGATGACTGGGGCATTAAATAATTGAACCAGGTTAAGTGTGTGCATGTGTGTGCGTGTGTGAACATATTGTGGAACAGGAAGCAATTTGTTTTGCCATATAAACTGGTTTGAGAACATTTTGGCTGAAACGTGATATATGGATTATTGTCATCTTGTCGCCACACAATCAAAAGGATGCCTGCAGTAGACTGCAGTTATGACACTGGAGGAGAGGAGAGGAGAGGATATAAGAATGTCCTGAAATGTTCACGGAAAAGTCTGACAGGGAACCCCCTCATCTCTCTTCTGCTCTGAATCCAGAGCCAAATGTTGAAATATTTGAGAAAGATTTACAGGTTTGCATTAAAGAGCTGACTGTACATAAATAAGAGCCTGGCAGCTTTAATAAGATCTAACTCCAACACAAGAGAATCCATGGTAGTCTGCAGAATAAGATTCCATAACAACATCCACATGCATTAATCTATGCCATGTCAGCAGAGAAGTCATTCACATTTCAGCCACATTTTGGACACTAGATTCCTGGACATCCTAAATTTGAATTTATATATATATGTGATATCAGTAGGGTAGTTCTCAGACCAAATTCAAGATAAAAGCTGGTTAAATGAAATATTCTTTCTGAATTTAATATGGCTGTAATTGTGTGGCGGATGTACCACTTGCGGGGGGTGGGGAGGACACAAGCATTTAGAAGTATTGAAAAGTATATGAGACGAATGAATGGGTCTTAAAATTGTGGTGAGCAGACTGGTGGGATTGGGACCACCACCAAAAGAGCACCACCACCACTACCACGACCACCACACATGACATCCAAAAACCCATGGTTAATGAGTAGCCCCTTAGGACTCAGAACAAGTTGACTTTCTCCCTAGAATCACTGCTAGTACAAGAAAGAAAATGTATTGGGAGGTGGCAGCAGAAGGGGCAAAATACATTCAGCAGGGGAGAATTTCTGCCACATGTTAGATTTCTGAAATAAAAATATACTTCCTGAACGGAAGCGGAAGTGAGCTCATGATGAAGATCCTTCCCTCCCTCCCACTCACTAGATTGGTGATCATAAAGAACAGCATTCTTGGTATGTGAAATGTGCCTTTCCTTCAAGTTAACACAGGGGTCCAGCAATGGAGGAGAGTAGCAGGGAGGCAGGTATTTATCCGGGAAGTGCTTGCCTTGCCTCCCTCTGGTGCCACATGTGCCCAAAATGAAAGCTAGATCAGCAATCAGAACTTGGAAGAGTTCTTATCTCTTTGCCAAGCTATGGGAGTTATGAGATCAAGGGAAACAAGGAAGGATGAAAGGACCAGCAGTGACTCAAGGTAGCTATACTTAGTTATACTTATATGTATAGGTATACGTAGTTATATGTACATCTCTCATTACCGTCTTGAGGCCTGTAGGGCAAAGGCAAAGTGGCCACAATCCAAAAGAGCTGCACATGCTACTCCAATTCAGAGTTACACATGCTTAAGCCATGGGTTGAAACGTGCCCAGTTCAGTGTTGGCTATTTTAGAACACAGAGTAGATCCACTCAACTATTTTCTTATTGGTCATCTCTCAAAACCTATGTCAATATCCTGTTCCAGGCTGGGGGCTTATAGGGTTACTGGTTCCAAAGTCTGGTGAAGATATCAGCAGGGAAACCAGCAGGGAACTATGTGGAGAAACAGGACCAGAGGCCACTGCACCAGAATAGGGCTATGGATAGATCTCCAAGCATCAAGTTAGGAAGTTGTTCGTGATCTGGCACATACCGTGGACTTAAATAATCCCACCTTCAGGATCATACCTCTGACTTAACCCTTTGCAGGAACTCTTGGTGTTTAAAGAGGCCTTGCCCTGTTTTTCAAATGATGGCCCCAGAGGTGCTAGGGAACTTTCTGTGTTTCTGGGAATTCCTTGGAAGATTCTTTGGAGTCCTCGGAGGCTTCATCTAAGGAGGGCAAGGCCACCTCCTCAGGCAGTGGTAGCGGAGGCTCCTGGAACTCCCTCCTCAGGTGGTAGCTTCTGATGCTTCTTCTGAAGCTGGTTTCTCCTGTGCCCAGTTTTTCCCATCTACTGTGTCTTCAAACCGCTCTTCTGATCATAGTGGGTCTGACTCGTGGACCTTGGCAGTCAGAACCTTTGCAGTTATGTGGTTCAGCAGGACTGGGCATACACTCTACCAGCCACACAAGTATTTCAGCATATGAAGGGGGGCAGGGGAGACAAACATGTCTCACCACCCCAAAATGGTCATCTGACACATAGCCTACACAAAAAGCAGATAAGGTGATAAAATGGTTCCTGGACCGTCTGTTCAAACTGCAGATAGATGGATGCATGAATGTATGCATCCCCCAAATGTTTTTCTTAAATGCCTGGCATATAGAAAAATTGATATCAGGGAGAAGAGTTCTTTCTAACAAGACTTTCTCCCTGACATGTTAGTGTTATGTTTCTGTGAGAAGGCATTCAAACATGTGTTCTCCTCTCCCTCCATCCCTTCATCATCAGTCCGAGGCAGTACAAATCTAAGAGCAATTTTATCATGTGATCTCTTGCTTGTATAGCCAGGCTTGCCACACCCAGTGCTCTAGCATAATTTATGGACAGCTCCCATCTGAAATCTCTTAAAGCTGCCTTCTGTTGAATCAGACCATTTATCTCAGTATTGTCTACACTGACTGGCACAAAAACTCAGGATTTCGGCTTCAGAGGTCTTTCCTAGCCCTATCTGGAGATTTTCTGTATGAAAAGCAGGTGCTCTTCCATTGAGCTACAGCCTTATCCCCATCTTCAAGTGAAGAATTATTTGTGATTCTTTTTGTGATCCATTTCTATTCTGTTAGATTAATCAACTTTAATGACCCTTTATGCAGTCCAACATCCTATAGTTGGGGCCCAAAATGTTGCAAAAAAATAAATGCCCAAGGAGCATTCTGCATCTACACATATCTTTTACTGCTGAGACATGACAGCAGGACAGAGAGAGAACGAGAAGTTGCATAATCAACCGCAAAGCTTAAGTTATTCCATGACATGTACCTCCAATGACTGCTGCTAGTGTCTATCTTGTGTTTCTTTTTAAATTGTGAGCCCTTTGGGGACAGGGATCCATCTTATTTATTTATTATTTCTCTGTATAAACTGCCCAGAGCCATTTTTGGAAGGGCGGTATAGAAATCAAAATCATCATCAATCATCATCATCATCATCAGAAAACTAATAAAAATAAAGTGGAATAATAATAATAATAATAATAAATAAATAAATAAATAAATAAAAGAAACAGAGGCTGCATTCACATGTAAGGCAGAACTGCGGGTCCAATGGACCTGCGGTTCCACTCCTCCCTTCCCCTGCTCTCCTTTCCGAATTCAGACATAATGGAGAGTAATGCAGTCAGCGAAATGCATTCAGCGAGACTGCAGAGAGGAGGGGGATCTGGCTGCATGGGTTTCCTTCTTTCATGAAGGACAGCCCGCACAGCCAAAGACAGCCAGAGAGAGGGAGGAGCTTCCTCCCTCAACTCTGGTTAGATTTAACACAGCCTGTGTTTCCGCATGCAGATGTAACTCAGGCTGTGTTAAACGCTGGGTTGGAGTGGCAAAACTCACTACAACCCAAGAGTACAAATTGCAGTTTGGAGAGCAGAACCTCGGGTCGCTCTCTGAGCAGAACCAGATTTCCAAGGGGCTGGCCTGCATTCGGACATAATGGTCCGGTAACCACTGCCCCTTTCAAGTCTGGTTCTGCTTTACATGTGAATGCAGCCAGAAACTCTAGTAGATGTGCTGTTGGACAGATGCCACTGAGGTGCCATTGACACACAATCTGTTTCATTTCCCAGTAGACACAAAAGAGCTCTGCAGCATTCTGCCACCACTTCCAATCCAAAGGACATTATTTGATTGATTGATGGATGGATTGATTATTTTTATATACCACCCAAAACATATGTTTCTGGGTGAAGGTCTTACGAAGGTCTACAGTGCTCCACATTGGCTTTTTCTGTCACAGAATGGTATGTTCTGAACTTCTGTGGGTTCAGGATGTAGTAATTCAAACAGGCTTGTGAAGGTAATGCCATTTGGCAGGCAAACAACAAATTCTGCTTGCAAGTGAAATGTCTCCAAATGGAAGCTGTCAGTGGGTTTTCCAGTTTCTCACTTGGGGCCAGTTCCCCGTGCTCTTTGCTTAGGTCCTATCTTACTCCTCAAGGGATTTCTCACTAGAACCAAAAGGTTGCAAGACCAGCTTAGCCTGACATTTTGATTCTTCCTTTTTGTGCTCAATTAGTATGCAGAAAAGCTGAGACTGTGTAGGCAGCAGACACAGAAAGCAAATGTATTCTGTGTGTATTAATATACGACAGTCCATTTCCCCTTTGAATGGCAGATCTGTCTTGCTGACCTGCTTGACAAATTGTTTGTCTTTGTCCCTCTAGCTATGCCCTCTGTTTCTGCATAGGCATTGTGGGATCCCTGCCATGCTATGCACCAGTTCTACTGCTTATTTGGTAATTAAAGCGTCTTCATTTTGTGTGTGTGCTTGCATGGCACAGGATATGAATCTACAATAGAAAGGAATTCTCCCACACACTGGCAAAAGAACAGATATGCTGCCAAATAACCCATCCAAAGTGCTAAATGAATCAGGATTTGTTTTCAGTGTTGCATATTTAACTCTTTTTTCAAGTTAACTGAGAATGCATCTAAGATAGATGCCTATATACAGCGATGGAACTTATCGATGAGAATCTGATGCTTAGGTTTCCAATGTCTCCAGTTTTGTGTCCAAAAATATGCTTTCCTTTGTATTCTTTCTGATCTGCCACATACAAGCAAGCATATGATCACTGAGTCACTTACACTGCCAGCAGCCCAATCACACATCAGTTTTAACCAGAGTATTTGGATGTAAGAAAATTCACCAATTTCAAGGGAGTTAATTTTAATTCAGGTTTTCTGACCCCAGACAGTAGATTCACACGGATAAACCATGAGCAGATTGTAATTTTAAATAGTTCTGGTAGCATCCCATTCTTTCAATATTGTATCCATTATTGTATCTTGAAACTTTCATTTCAAGACTCCTGAAGTATTCACACATGTGCATTCACTCACAGGCCATATGCATCATAGGCTTCAGTCTTCAAGCTGCATAAACATATCGACATTTTCACTCACTGTTACATTGGGGCATGGGTTTTGTAGTTGTAGGTTTGTGGTTTACATACTCCATGTGCTTTGCACAAACATAATTCATTTCATTTTCCCCTGAATCCCATATCCAGGTTAAGCTTTAGGATTCTAGGAACTTATTTTTAAAAGACTAAAACCTTGGCATTATTTAATAGGCACCTGTGAACCACAAGTGGCAGGGCACAAAATTTACTTGAAACAGAAGTACAAATATGCTAAGTAAACATATTCAAAGCATAATAATGATTAAACTCAGGGGTGGACAGAATTTTTGCACCTGTCTATTTAAGGTAAGGTAAAGTGTGCCGTCAAGTCGATTTTGACTCCTGGCGCCCCCAGAACCCTGTGGTTTTCTTTGGTAGAATACAGGAGAGCTTTGCTATTGTCTCGTCCTGCGCAGTATGAGATGATGCCTTTCAGCATCTCCCTATATTGCTGCTGCCCAATATAGTACCAGCGGGGATTTGAACCGGCAACCTTCTGCTTGTTAGTCAAGCATTTCCTTGCTGCACCACTTACCTTGCCCCTAAAATGGAGACAGACACACAATTCATACACAACTCCACCATCCAAATTCAGTGACAAAACTGCCCACTCTTTATGATTTCTCCCTTCCCACTGATTCTGCTCCTTCCTCTCTAACACCCTAAGATGCTGAGATCTGCCTTGCTGCCTGTACTATTTTAACAGTTTGTCCTTCCTGCTTGCCTGCCTGCCTGCCTCCCCCGCTCCTTCCTTCCCAGTTCAAGCCTGCAGGGATTTGACCTGTTATATCACAAATCTCATGCTCAGAGAGTATGCAGAGAATGGGTCAACTGACTGGCTCCTGGGGAGGGAGACCGGCAGAGAGAATGAGTGGCTGTGCCGAAGAGTGGGGACACAGCACTTAAAGGCACAGAACCCAGAGTGGAGCTGTGACAAGTCCAGTGTTTGCTGCCAGAGGGACAAAAGAAAGGCATTCAGGATCTGCTACTCATGTTGGAACAACTTCTACTTGCCTTGGGAGACCATGCAAATGGCCAGCCATGTGTCTGAGCAGCTGCAAAGATTTGAGGAGGTTTCTGAATAGATGGGATCACAATATTCTACTTGAGAGTCACACCCTCCACACATAGGCTGTGGGCACAGAGGAGGTCTTAGGAATTAGCACTGGGCCCTTTGAAGGCTCTCGGCCAGGCCTGTTCAGCTTTGGCCCTCCTGCAGATGTTGGCCTACAACTCCCATAATCCCTGGCTATTGGCCCCTGTAGCTGGGGATTGTGGGAGCTGTAGTCCAAAAACAGCTGGGGGGGCCCTAAGTTGAGCAGGCCTGCTCTGGACCCTTGGTAACAGTGCAGCTATGCTGATCCCTAATGCTGACCCTGTCCTCTTTAATCTCATACATGTGCTCACGCAGGCAGAATGGGAAAGAGGGTTTGGGAGAGGACCTTCCACCTCCCCAGGTGCAGATGACTCCTCCCTGCAGACATCCTTCTCATCTTTGCACTCCCTATTGAAATAAGAGCCTCCTCCCCATCTCTGGCAACCTTTAAGAAGGCACTGAAGACACATTTATTCACCCAGGCTTTTAATTAGATTTATGGTTTTAATATTTTTAATATTGGGTTTTAAATGTTTTTAATGTTTTAAATGGTTTTAATTGTTAATTGATATGATGTTTTAAATGATTTTAATTGTAAACTGCCCAGAGATGCAAGTTTGGGGCAGTATAGAAATATTGATAAATGAATGAATGAATGAATGAATGAATGAATCTTCCTCTAGACAAGGCCAGGTATCCACAAAGTAAGATGCTGGTGACTCACATGGACAGTACCAAGGCGCAGTCCACATCCCTCTGGTTCTTTGTAGCCCAGTTTGTGTGTTGCCCAGGGACAGGAGGTTTATCAGCCATTGCTTTTGGAATTTATTTATTTATTTATTCATTCATTCATTCATTCATTCAGTTTATATACCGCCCTTCCAAAATGGCTCAGGGTGGCTGACAACAGAATAAAAACAATTAAAACCAGTTAACAATTAAAATCAAAACTATAAAAACAGAATAAAACCAATTAAACATTCAAACAGCTAAAAACCCTGGAAAACCAGGGCCAACGTTTCAAACAATTTTAAGAAGTTCACAGCAGTTTAAAAACCCTGGAAGGCCAGCCAGGCCAAACAGATGGGAATCACTGTCTTGAAGGCATTCTATATTCTCGTCATTTTAATGTTGTTTCTCTTGCCCCTACTTGGCCAAAGCCACTCATTCTCTCTGCCGTCTCCCGCACCCCCATTTACTGGTTTGTTTTCCAGAAATACTTCCCATGAGAATCTGGAAGCCTTCTGTAACCGGCACTTCCCCACTTCTTTCTCTTTACCTACTTTCGTCTTCCCTGACCTGGATTGAGTGAGCTTGGGTGCAGTCAGCTGAGCCATGATTAGCAGGCTGTGCTCACATCCATTTCTTTGTGCTGAAGTCAGCGCATCAGATATTCCCCATGGCACTTGCCAGCTCCAGCCTCCTGTGCTGAATTCTCTCAACTAGAGAATGAGTGACATGCTTGATGCTGGTTCCCTTTGAAACTGAGATCATTTCAAGCAATTTTAATATTGCATCCCGGCAATGAAGAACATCCGTGCACCATTCCCAATGGTGTCTTAAGGCCTCTTACAAAGGGGATCTTTCAAGATGCTTTTGTGTCCATCCCCCTTTATTTTGTCACATAAAATATACAATACCATAAAACATTCCCTGAAAAGCCACCTAACCCCACATGTGACTACCCAGTGGTGTAGGAAGGGCATAGGCGGCCTGTGTTTGGCGGCCTGCCCCCCTTAACTGTGGCAGCCCCGCCATGGTGCCCTTCTCTCTCCACAGTGTGTGCACAGGGTGGCAGCGATCCTGATGGAGCAGCCTGGGGTCGTCTGCATGCGTGGCGGCCAGCTGAGTGGTGGGAGCAGGGCAGCTTAGTAGGCCACTCTGTCAGGGCTGCTGCCATACCCGCGGTGGGAGAAAAGGGGCACCCTGCGTGCGCAGCTGGGAGAGAAGCAGTTCAGGGTGGGAGGCTGCCGCTGGGTGCCCATTGCGGCAAGCATGGTGGCCCCAGCGGAAGCTGCGCAAGGTTTTTCAGAACCCCTGCACACATCTATTCATTCATTCATTCAATTTCTATACCGCCCTTCCAAAAATGGCTCAGGGCAGTTTACACAGAGAAATAACAAACAAATAAGATGGTTCCCTGTCCCCAAAGGGTTCACAATCTAAAATAAACATAAGACAGACAGCAGCAACAGTCACTGGAGGTCCTGTGCTGGGGGTGGATAGGGCCAGTTACTCTCCCCCTGCTAAATAAAGAGAAGCACCACATTAAAACGTGCCTCTTTGCCCAGTTAGCAGAGGCATGCAGCTCCACTCCTGTGACTATCTATATACTGAGGTCAACAGCTGAGTATAGAAGACCCCCACATACTATAAGAACACAAGGACAGCCCTGCTGGATCAGGCCCAAGGCCCATCTAGTCCAGCATCCTGTTTCGCACAGTGGCCCACCAGATGCTGCTGGAAGCCACAGGCAGGAGGTGAGGGCATGCCCTAAAAGGTAAAACAGATGGGCAAGAGAGACAGGGCTTTTTCAGCTTTAGTGCCACAACTTTAGAAGGCCCTTCCGAGGAAGTCCACTTAGCATGTTTTCTGCTAGCCTTTCGACAGGTGGTGAAGACCTGGTGCTTCCAGTGAATCTCTAGACTAGGGTGATGTTAGCTGCTGCTAGATATGGCTAGGGATTGCTTTGTTGGTGTCTTTATTATGTTAAGTAGTCTGTAACCTTGTAAACGATTCTGAGGTCTTTGTGGACCAAAAGAATGGGATAAAAGCACTAAAGATAAATTATTCAATCAGTCGATAATATATGACACTGATTTTACACCTTCCCAAGTACTGCAGCACTTCACAAGAGAGCCTTAATTAACAAGGACCTGAATTATTCAGGTGTGGGGTTCTGTTTTGGTTTGCTTTGCTACAGGCTCATCATTCTCTTTCACCTTATCACTTTGGTTCCAGTTCAGACTAACTTTGGTTCTGTAAGCAGATCAGACATTCTGAACCAGTTTTGAATCTGTGCAAACCCAAAGATATTTCATATAGATCCTTAGAGGAAATCTATGCAGAACTTGTGACATCAAGCTGAAGTACTGTGTCCTCCTGCCAGATGCTTGAAATATTCCCTGCAATTGCAGTCCCAGGCAGGTAGCAAAAACAGGGAGTTTACTGAAATGCGACTGGGCCATGTTTGGTTTGCTGGGCCATGTTTAGCTATTCAGACTGCTGCTGCTGCTACTCCTACTACTCCTACTCATATATACTGCTTTTCAACAAAAGTTTCCAAAGCAGTTTTTACAGAGAAATAATAAATAAATAAATAAATAAATAAATAAATAAATAAATAAATAAATAAATAAGCAAGCAAGCAAGCAAGCAAGCAAGCAAGCAAGCAAGTAAGTAAGTAAGTAAGTAAGATGGCGGGATCACAGTCTAACAGAAAAACATGAGGTAGACACCAACAACAGGCACTTGATGGATGCTGTTGTTGTGGTCCAGGCCTGATTTGTATACTAAATATGCTCATGAGCTAGCATACAAAATTAGGCCTGTCTCATCAGTGTCACCAAGTGACCAAGTTCTTTTATATAGTGACCATGTAGGATCTGGGCACAAGGAAGAAAGGAGATCAAACCAGTCCTCAAAGATTCAATGGGCTTTATTGAGTATAAAAGAATAACAACATCAATCTAACTGAGCAGAAAGCAGAACACTCTATCAATATTACTAAGAGTATTTCAACCCTAGCCAGCATCAATATTCACCCAGTGTTCCTAACTAACATATGTGTGTGTGTTAAATCTTCCTAGAGCCTAATACAATTCAGATATAGATGGAAAAAAGTGGGGGGGGGGAGGTAAGGAAGGTTGAGGACTGACATGGGTTGGGGATATCAGAAATTAGTGGGGGGGGGGGAAGGAGAAGGAAGGGAAAGGATGGAGAGATCCAAGGCTTGTGGAGGCAGCATATTACCAGGATCAGAGGCTTGAGAGCGGTGGGGGCTTTCAGCTGAAGGAGAGAGGCTGTAGCTGGGAACGGCAACTTGGGAGCGGTGGTCTGGCTTCTGGTGATCAAGCAGACAGTTTGCTTAGAGAGAGGCAGAGAGTGAAGGTGCCATGGCTGTGGAAATCTTGACTTCTCACTGCGCAGTGGAAGTCACAGACAGCTCCTGTCCATGGACAGAGTTCCTGCTTGTTGCCCCGCGCCTTAGCAGCAAACTCTGGGATTGCTCATGAGCAGATCTTGCTTGTAGGCACAAGATTGCGTGTAGGCACCAGACTGCTAGTTCTCTGTCCAGTAAGCCTCATTCTTTATAGTTGTAATTTCCTTTGATCTCTCATAGAGTCTATTCCAAATATCCTCATCTTTCCTGGGTCCCCAAAAGGGTGACAGACAGTGCTGTTATCTTCTGGATAATGTCTTTTAATTATTCAGGATATTGGCCAGTCCAGAGAGATCTTAATCTCATCTTCTGTTAGCTGCTATCTTGAGGAGGGGACATTGCCCAAGGCAAATCTGCATCTCTGAGCTGCAAATGGGCATCTTCTCTTGTCCCAGATTTGCTAGCCTCATCCCATGAGGTGTTACAAAGGGTGTTAGTACAAGGATTTAATCTACAGGTGTTTTCTTTGTGTGCATTTACCTATGTTGAATTTCTATAGAGAGCAATTGAGTATAGCAGAGCAATCACTGACAAGGATTAACATAGACTTCTTGCAACAGGAAAGGGGAGATCAGCCTCTGGCCTCTTCCACAGACATTATCTGATAGTGAGTCACATTTTAGCATTTGGATTGTTCTGGCCTGGCTTTTGTGCTTCCTTGAGTACCCATTTCACAATACAATGCTGGATCGCCTCTTCCCTCACAGACCAGTTGAGATCTGGGGTGTCAATTCACCCTGAGCTCAGGCATTAATTCCTGTCTTAATAAAATTGGAACCAGACACAGGCCTGAATTCCACATACTTCTGGGTTGGTACCTCTGGGTTGAATGTTGGGGTCAGGGGGGTGTCCCCAACACTGTGCTGGGGATGGATAGGGCCAGTTGCTCTCCCCCACTAAATAAAGAGAATCACCATTTTTGAAAGCCTCTTGTATAATAGGTGAGGGAAGCCTGTATAACAGGCTTCGGTTAAGAAGATCAGCTCTTAGAACTGCAATGCCACTCTTACGAAATAAACACAATGATGATAAAGTTTGTAGCTTTCCAATATACCTTTTACTTGCACTATTACCACATTTATATTTTGCATTTCTTCCATGATGGAACTTGTAGTGACATACATGGGGTTTCCTGCTGGCCTTCTATCCAGGCACTGACCAGAACTAGACCTCCTTATCTTCAGCAAGGTGCCTGGATCACATGCCCTCTCCGACGATGCCTGGGGATCGTAGCTTTCAGAACTGTGTCAATCATATTTGCCCACAGAAAGGACCTAATAAATTCTCTTCTATACTGACGTGCATAGTAGAACCAAACAAAATCATTTAAGCTGGTTTCAGGATGTCTATTTACCTTCAGTACTGCCACTGTGTATTATGTGGCATGGTGAAATACAGAATACTGTATACTGGCGTTCTTTATTGCAAGGCCTGAGAGCCAGTGGCAGCTCCCATCAACCCTAAGTGTGGACCCCTGACTCAGCCAAATATGCTACATAGCACTCCAGCACTGCATGGAGGCGGCAGTTCTCACTGTGCAGCACTACACTTTCTCCAGTGTTGATGGGGCTTCTTTAAGGGAAACAGAACTTTCTTGTGCCCCAGCGCCATCTTGGGAGTCATGCACAGAGTGCTGGGAAGTGTAGAGCTCTATGGGAAGGGCACTGGGAAGAACTATACTTCCCAGCACTTCGTGCATACCTTGCAAAATGGTGCTGAGGCTCAAGAGGGCTCCATTTCCCTTAAAGAGCCCCCAGTTATGCATTAATTTAGTGGTCCATATAGATTTTGCAAAGTACCCTTCACTTTAAAAAAAAAAAAAAAAGGTGACGATCACTACTGTATACAGTTCTGGTCACCCCATATAAGGAAATATGGAAAGCTGTGAAAAACAGTTACAGTAGCCCCTCGTCAATTGCGAGGGTTCCGTTCCTAGGAACCCTCATGGTTGGTGAATTCACGGTAGGTGAGTCATAGACTTTAATGGGATATAGGGGGTTAGGGGAATCTCGAGAGGGAAAGTGCCCACAATAAAATTAAAAAGTGAACAAACCCCCCTTGACCCCTGGAAAAGATCCCCTGGCCCCTAGAAATGACCCCAACCCCCCAAAATCACCCCAACCCCCAAATCACCCCTGAACCCCCCAAAACACCCCCTGACCCCCAGAAATGACCCCATGACCCTTGGAATGGCCCCATGACCACAGAAATTGGCCCTCAAAACTGCCCAAAATAAAAGATGGTGCCAAACTGTGAATACTCGGGTCACAGTTGGCGAGGGTAGTGACAATTTTCCAATCGCAAATACTCAAATCTGCAATTGACAAACCTGTGATAGGTAAGGGATGACTGTATAATGATCAGGGGCACAACTGCACAACTTTGGCCCTCCGGCTGTTTTTGGACTACATCTCCAATCCTCCCCAGCCACTTTGTTGAGGATTATGGGAGTTGTAGTCAACATCTCCTAACCGAGCAAAGAGACACCTGTTAAAGCGGTGATTCGCTTATATTTAGCAGGGGGAGAGCAACTGGCCCAGTCCAACCCCAGCACAGCATCCCTCCAGTGGCTGTTGCTGGCGTTTGCCTTATGTGTCTTTGTTGATCTTGAGCCCTTTGAGGACAGGAGGACATCTTATTTACGTATTATTTATTTTTCTATATAAACCTCTGAGAATTTTGGTTGAAGAGTGGAAAATAAATATTCTTCATAGAAGCAGAAAGATTGACATCATGAAGCCTTGATAAAAGGTTTTGTGCACCTTACTATGGAGAAAGGCTAAAGAGTTGGTGGTGGTGGGGGAATGCATACAAACAAAAATCAGCACCCATCAATGGCAAAGGATCCTTTTAAAATCCGAGGCCATGTTAACAGTAATGGAATAAACACAGCTCATCAGCCAATCATGCTTCAATAAAATATTTATTTACCAAAAATAGGCTAGCAGGAAGAGCATGTTGTTAGAAGCAGCTTGTCTGAAAGATACTGTAAAAGGATACCTTTCAGGAGGGTGATAAACATCAGGATTTTTTTGTTAAGTTGCCAAGACTGAATGAATAGCAATCTCTAGGATGACATTTGCATCTAGGAATACTCAAAATATCACAGTGGGAATTTTCCTACAGGATAAGAGCTGGCATTGGCAAGGATAGCCAAGAAGAGCCAGAATGCAGAGCAATGCAGTATGGAAAGAAAAACAGTGAAAGAGGAGAGCTAAAAATAAAGTAAAGATGCTATTGCCATGGAAGCTTCTCTCACATTTTTGAATGTGTGCGTGGGGGATGAAAGACACAGAATTGCTACTCTGTGCATACGAAATATGGGCAGTATGTAGAACATCTACACAAATCTAAAAGCAAAAGAAATGCTTATTTAATTTCAGGAACAAGGGTCGGGTTAGCCAAAGGGGAAAAAACTAAAACTGATCTCTAGTTGGAAAACTTATCAGGGCAAGGAGGGATAAAGCAAAATACTTCATCTGGGTCAAAGGAAAACTTATTTTCTTCCATTTTTATTTTAATAAGTCTCCACTTAGTGTGGCTTCCTCTTCCTCTCTCTCTTCTTATTTTTTTTAAAAAAATCATGGCAGTGGCATTCTACAACTCCCAGACCCAAGAAGAAGAAGCTGGCAATTTTAGTGATTTTGATTTTGATTTAATGGGGCAGGGACTGTTCCTCAGGCTCTTTCCCACCCTAGATGTTTGGCCCTTCCCACATTTAATTCAGGCAAAGCAAATATAGCCTATCTGGCAACGCTCAGCCCATCCTGGACCTAGAAAAAGGCAACACAGGAAAAGGGAGGGAAAACAGTTAAGCAGTCCCATTGGATAAAGCACAACCTAGGTGACAGCAGAGGAAATATGAAAGATTCTTGTGGCCCACATTTCCAGGGCCCCAGCTACATCCACAACCAAGTCTTCCAAAGCAAGTCCTAGAAAGAGGGCAGAGTAGCTAGAGGTTAGGGATGGAACCCAGGACATGGCTTATATCTCTTTAAGAGCATTTGTGTTCCATCGCAATAGTCTGGTGATTAGTTGTCTTCCTTGGAGAGCTTAAAGAAACAGATGCAACATCCCAGATGGCTACCATTAAAAGGTAACTAGAATACTCAGGACTGTTTTGCTGAATTTGGACAAGCTAAGGAACTAGAGGTCCCTTCAGTTTCCCAAGCCACATGCCCAAATTGACAAAAACGGAGTTAAGAGTTAGAAGGGACCAGTGGGTTCCCTTCCCAAACTCCACTCTGAACCTTCAGTCAGAGTGGAGTTTCACCATCCTTACCTCCAGTTCTGCAGTGCCAGTGTTACATCTGAACACTGGCGCTGCAGTTTCGGCTCTACAGAACCAGAGTTGAGGGAGGAAGCTCCTCGCTTACTCCGGCCTGATTGGCTGTCCTTTTGTCAAGAAGGAAGCCCACATAACCAGTTCCCCTGCCTCTCTTCAGTCTCACTGACTACAGAGAGGCAGCTCTTCCGAACATCCAAAAGCCAATGGGAGAGCCAGGGTGGGTGGGTAGGTGGGTTGCACATTATGTCCGAAGGCGGCTTTTGTTTCAAATAGGCGCAGACCTCCCCTTCCCCTCATAAACATCATTCAGAGGTAATTAGTGATGGGCACACAGATGATCCTTGGTGGTGGCTCTCAAAGAACTAGGCATGATGTCTGAGTCAGAAGTGGCAACTATCCTGTGCCATTCAACTCTATTATCTACAGCACTTAACAGATTTCCAGCAGTTAGGCACACACACATATATATACATACATACTTCTGTAGTATATAACCCTCCGGGGTTATTTTAAAAATATAGCATATTCCCCTTAATCAGCACTAGGTATCTGGGTCAGGTTTCATACTTGCTGCTTCCTTGATATGGATTCTGTGTGCTGCAGAACCTTTCAGGCACAGTTAGCATATGGACTACACACTGTCCACTTATACCTGTCAGTCTCTTATCAAACAATCACTTTGGTTGAACAGAACTCAAAGACATTTTCTTCTGTTTATTTTTGGGTAAATTCTCTAGGTACAGGGTTTAGGCCACAATCCGAAGAACTATTTAGTGCCCAAGTGGGTTTTGCATTTTTGGTTGTCCGTCTGACTATGAAAGGCAGAACCTGACAAAATTTGCAAAGGCAAGAAGTAGATAGGTCCCAGTCTCCAAAAGGCTTACAATCTGAAACAGACAATACAAAGAGGGGAGGCAATAATAGAAAGGGATGGATGCGGGGAAATAATACTGGGTAATAGTTGGCAATTAGAATTTAGGCGCTCAGAAAAAGCAATTAGAAAAAAATGGATTTGGGATTTGAAGAAAGATTGAGATGGGAGAAGGTCTGTGTTCAAAGAAATCTCAAATTCCACTGGACATGTGCAAGCTCTTTGGATCTCAGCCTTGATATTTAGCAAAACCCTTCATACATACTTAAAAGGTAGCTAGGGATGAAGAGTTTGGCCACAAGCTACTTCCCATTAGCTCCAGAACGTCTCTGTTCTCCAGAACAGAACAGAACAGAATTTAACAGTTCCAAAATATGTGGGTTGTGAGATCTTAGCTGAACCCCAGAGAGCCAGTGTGTGTAGGCCATAGCTTGATGAAAGAGCACATGCTTGCATGCATAAGAGTTGAAGTTCAGTCTCTGGAATTTGAAAGGTAATCTGGAGTTAAAGAATATTGTTAAAGAATATCTCCAGTTAAGAAGATTGGACAGCAGGACTGGGAAAGCCCTGTTGCTGCCAGTCACTGCAGGCTATCCTGGGCTACACAAGCTAGTGGGCCTGACAGTATAAGGCAGCTTCATATGTTCATGAGCTACTCCGGGGCTGCTCAGCTTTGGCCCTCCTGCAGATCTTTGCCTACAACTCCCATAATCCCGGACTATTGGCCACTGTGGTCGGGGATTATGGGAGCTGTAGTCCAAAAGCTGCCAGAGGGCCAAAGTTGAGCAGCTCTGAGCAAGTGTAATGGGACTGTCAAGGAACACATAAATGGGATCATAGATTGGCCTTTCAATGCACTGAGGCTCCAAAGATTCCAACTCCCAGAGTCATTGGCAGCCAGCATAAATGATACAGTATAGCTGCAAGGGTGGCTTAGGTTGCTGTGATGCCTGAGATGGGCCACAAAATGCTACCTGGCGCCATGCCTCTGGTGGAGGCCAACCCCCTTTCAGAATCAACCTTTGCATGCTTTGAGGAGGAGGGAGGGTTGCATGCTTTGAGGTACATGGAGGAGGGAGGGTTGCCAGCGGCCTCCTCTTCTCTCCTGGTGCTTCTTGTAAGTCTTGCAAAGAGAGCGAAGAGAGATGTTCCTTGCAAAGCTTGCAGAGACTGGACTGGTCCTGAAGGACTGTTCCAATGGAGACAACTGGGGCGGGGAGAGGATCTTGCCGCCTGCTGGCACCATAGTAATCTGTCACCTGAGGTGAACATTTCACCATGCCTCAAGAAAGGGCCACCCCTTGGTAGCAGCCTTGTGTGGAGGGCAAGGAAGAGGAGCATCATGGGATGGAGAGTGAAGTAGGAACTCTGAGCAAATAAAGCAGAGCCGGTGTGATCACTGCTGATATTTTTGTTTACAACAAACAATAACAACAAACAACTTTATTTGTTAGCCACCCCATAACAAATTGTTCTCTGGGAGGCTGTTTTAATGTTTATATAATGTTTATATAATATTTATGTTTATATAATGTTTATATAATATTGAATGCTTAATGTTTATAATGTTTAATGTTTACAACATTAAAACATCTAATAAAAACACAGAAAACATACCAAACCACACACACACACACACACACACACACATCCCAAAATACAATACAAAACAATGTAAACATTTGTTGTTTTTTAAAATCAAATTTGAAAACCAAAATTTAAAAGCCTGAGTTAACAAAAAGATCTTCACCTGGCATCTAAAATGACAAAGTGATGGTGCCAGGTGAACCTCACTGGAGAGGCTGTTCCATAAACATGGTGCAACCACCAAAAAGGCCCTCTCCCTTGTAGCCACCCACCTCACCTAGTTTGGCAGGGGCACCTATAGAAGGGCCTCCGAAGAAGATTTTAAGGACTGGGTTGGGACATATGGGGCAAGGCGCTCCCACATGTAACCTGCTCCCAAACCATTTAGGGCTTTAAAGGTTTAAACCAGCATCTTGAATTAGGCCCAGAAATGGACTGGGAGCCAGTGCAGCTAACGAAGCATTGGCATAATATGATCAAAACGTCCAGTCCCTGTTGATAAACTCGCAGCCCTATTTTGTTCCAACTGCAGTTTCCGGACCATTTTCAAGGGCAGCCCCACATCCAATTGCATTGCAGTAATCGCTGTGAGAGATTGAGTAACTGTGGCCAAGCTATCTCTATCCAAGTACGGTCACAGTTGGCGTATCAAAGTTGATCAAAGGAGCTCTGAGCAAACTAGGCCACTTGAGCTCTAGCGAGCGACAGTGCTGGGTCGATGAGCATCCCCAGATTGTGAACCTGGTCATTCAGGGGAATGCAGCCCCATCTAGAAATACAAGACTGTATTACTCTTAAAAGGCTCAGTCCTTGACAATCCAATTGATGGGTGGCATCCAGAGTAAGTTAGTCATGAGTAAGGCCCATTGAAATTAATGGAACTTGTTATGACTAACTTGTCTTGTTGATTTCAATGGTGCTTGACTAACTTTAATCATTTAATCATGCCTCAGCTAGCGAGGAGGCCATCAGTGGACTCTTGGGTGCTTTGGGGCATATGATGTTCCCGTCTGCAGTTTGCTCAGCCTCATGGAGATTTCATCAGTGATGTGTCAGTTATACCCGTTGCAAGTCTTCTGAAGAAATGGACTGGTTCTTACAATTTGATGTAAGTTGGAAGAGTGCCCACCCAAGATTTGGGAGCCATGTATGCTCCTGAAAATGACTCATGTGGGTGGCGGAACAGCCAGGTGGAGGGCTAGGAAGTGATCCTGATCATGTAACAGAAGCAATCCCGGTCAGTCAGCACCAGCAACTGACTTTGATAATCTGGCATTTGATGTAGGATGGAGGAGGCCATCTCATGACCATGTGACAGAAGCGATAAACTGGGATTGCTTCTGGCACACAATCACTTCCCAGTCCTCTGCCCAGCACTTTTCCTGCCCACCCAGCCCCCACTGGCGGGGGGTGGGGGTGGGGGCATGCACATCCCAAATCTCAGTTGGACATTCCTCCAATTTACATTGGATTGTAAGAACCATCCTAATCTTGACTAAGCCTTATGGCTTGCTCTTGCTTTGCATTGTTTCTTTTTTAAGTGACATATTTTACCAACAATACAGAGGGTGCTCATTTCAGCTTGGCTAACAATGAATCATTTAAATTTGGTGAAGCAAAGATGTGCTAGGGCAGTATAATTTTTGTTGTCAGTAGTGCTGAGCTGCTGATAGACCACCTTTTGTTATACAGATTGCTGGTGACTCCAGGTTGGTCAGCTGATGCTTCAATTTATTTATTTGATTATTTATTTATTCGATTTCTATACCGCCCTTCCAAAAATGGCTCAGGGCGGCTTACACAGAGAAATAATAAATAAATAAGATGGATCCCTGTCCCCAAAGGGCTCGCATTCTAAAAAGAAACATAAGACAGACACCAGCAACAGTCACTGGAAGTACTGTGCTGGGGGTGGAGAGGGCCAGTTACTCTCCCCCTGCTAAATAAAGAGAATCACCACGGTAAAAGGTGCCTCTTTGCCCAGTTAGCAATTGGAGACAATGACAGGAAATAGTCCCCTGATAGTTGAGGATCTCTCTTGGGTTTTTGGCATGGGATACTCTTCAGAGCTTGGAGAAGGTGATACTCTCCAGCTGAGGGGATGGGGTGGAGAGACAGCAAAAAGGAGTTTGCAGTTTTGAATGGCAAAGGGCAGAGGAAAGTTCAAGGACTTCATTATCTGGACACTATGGGGTGTGAGCAGCCTTGGTAGGACTACACAAGTTGCTCCCTGGGAATCTGATTTAGGCTGTGCTCTCTCCTGCTTCTAGGAGTGCATTTGCCTTCATTATGCTTTGGTGGCATATTTGCAAATAAAGAACATTCTACAAAAATGTCAGCAGTCTCCAGTGCCCTTATCCAGACGCAACAAAATCCTTTAGAATCGCTCTTGCAATTTCTGACCCTTAGGGGAAGTGTGTAACAATATGGTTTCCTGACGGTGGTAAATTGTCTGTCTGAAAGCTGCTGTTCTTCTTTATATGCAAATCAGGGAGAGCTCTTTTGAAGGGAGAATGAAATATCAGACTGGCTATGGGCTGATGTCCTTTCCCCCTCCCAGGAATAATAATGGAATTGGCAGAATATTCTCCCTCCCCCTCCCCGCAAGTCACAAAAGCAAAACCATGCCCCTGACCTTCAGCTGTTTAGCCAAGGGATCACTACATCGTGCTGCTGCAGCGGCCTGGAGAGATGGACTCATTTTCTCTGACTAATGGTTCTTTTCTCACAGGCACCTGCAGAGAGATTTCGTGGGATTCTCTTTGCCTTCTGCACCTAGGATGCCACAGAATGAAATGCAGTGGAAAGGAAAGATGCGGCCCAGCATACTAATGAAGCCAGCATTCCTCTCCATTGATAGATTTGACCGGTGGTGTTGGGGTGGGGGGAGAGGAGGAGGAGGAGGAGGAGGAGATGCAGCCATTTCATGTTGATCCCCAATGAGGAAACAACAATGTGGCAGGCTGCAATGGCTCGAGTCACATGGTGGGGAGACAAACAAACAGCAGCTGAGCTCCTGCAGCAAGGAAACGAAGCCATGCATAGGCAGAGGGTTGAACGAATCACTGCTGAGTGTGGCAGAATCGATTCATTGCAGCACTGGCTTGGCACAGGCAGGAGGCTTCTCTCTCTCTCGCTCTTCTTTGCTGTAGCGCAGTCCTCAGCACGGGGGACTTTTGACTCATTCACCCAGCGCTGAGGGGGTGGGACGGAGGAGGGGAGAGGGCAGCTTGCTCGAAGAAAGAGCTCTGGAGCCAACAGATCGTGCAGGATGTTGCTCAAAACACAGACACTTGCCTGAGTTCAAAATTCCCCAAATAAGGAGGAATTGCTTCAGGTAAAGAATAAGAATGATAACAAAATGCATTAGTTAGCCATCCCATAACAAATTGTTCCCTGGGCGGCTCACAACACAGCATTCAAACATTGAGTTAAAAACACATAAAACACATGGCATCACAACACACCAAAAACAAAACAAAACAAATACAAAACAATTTAAAAACTGTTTTAAAAATCAGTATTAAAAATCAAATTTAAAAGGCCTGAGTTAACAGAAAGGTCTTTACCCGGCATCTAAAAGAACAAAGTGATGGCGCCAGGCGAACCTCACTGGAGAGGCTATTCCATAAACAGGGTGCAACCAACGAAAAGGCCCTCTCCCTACTAGCCACCCACCTAACCTCGTTTGGCAGGGGCACTCGGAGCAGGGCCTCCAAAGAAGATCTTAAGGTCTGAGGTGGGACATATGGGGCAAGGCGCTCTCTCAGGTAACCTGGTCCGAAGCCATTTAGGGCTTTAAAGGTTAAAAACAGCACTTTGAATTGGGTCCAGAAACAGACTGGGAGCCAGTGCAGCTGACAAAGTACTGGTGTGATATGATCAAAGCACCCAGTCTCAGTTAATAAACTTGTGACCCTATTTTGTACCAATGGTAAGAGACACACATGCCAGAATTCTATAGGGCAACACCATAGAACTAGATTTTAGAGGCACCTTTTAACATGGTGATTCTCTTTATTTAGCAGGGGGAAAGTAACTGGCCCTATCCACCTGCAGCACAGTACCTCCAGTGACTGTTGCTGGTGTCTGTCTTATGTTTCTATTTATATTGTGAGCCCTTTGGGGACAGGGATCCATTTTATTTATTTGTTATTTCTCTGTGTGAACTGCCCTGAGCCAATTTTGGAAAGGCAGTATAGAAATCTAATTAATAATAATAAAATAATAAAAAGATTGTGGTAGTCCAAATGCCTGAACCCATGGTTTCATCACCGAACCATGGGTTGGTTTTCAACCCCCAATCTGAATCTGAACCTTTGGTTTGCATTGAGTTTTGCTACCAAAACCTCAGGTTTGAAGGTGGCATAGCATTGTCTGGATTCTGCTGCCATGTCCTCTGGTTTGTGCAAGCTGGACAAATCGGAGCTAAGGGTAGGAAGCTCCTCCCTCTCTCCTACTCTATTGGCTTCTGTGGCTTTCCTTCATGTGAGGGAGGAAGACTGCGTAGCCAGTTCCTCCCCCTTTGCAGTCTCTCAGACCGCAGATCACAATTGTTTGGGAAAGTGCCAGGGGAATGGAGGCAAACTATTGGCCTGTTGGACCTGCGGTTTGCCGTTATGTCCAAAGGTAGCCTAAGCCTGTGAACATTTAACTGAAATACTTGCATCTTCTTCGCCTGCCTCCATTTCCCTTCCCTTCCTCTATTGTCTCTCTTGTGTCAATTTCTAGCCTGTAAGCTCCTTGAGGCAGGGATCGGTACTCTCATTCTTTGTAAAGTGCCATTTTATTTTATTTTATTTTATTTTATTTTTACATTTATATCCCACTTCCTCCAAGGAGTCCAAAGTGGTATACATGGTTATGTTGTTTATCCTCACAACAACCCTGTTGTAGATTAGGCTGAGAGAGATAAGTGACTGGCCGAGAATCACCCTGTGAGTTTCATGGCTGGACAGAGATTTGAGCTCAGGTCTCCCCAGTCAGGTCTCCTCTCTAACCACTACACCACACTTGCTATATAAAACAACCACAACCACCACAACAATAATCTTTAGTCCTCAAATTACAGGGAGACCAAAAGGGGTTGTATTCCCTGCAGGACCTATCTTCTTCTCCTTATAGCTCTATACATTCTTCAACTCTTCTTTGCCTATGGAACCTCCATGTTCTGAGATCAGTTAAAACTCTGCAAAGGGCAGTTTGACCCCAAAGGGATCTGTAGACAAAAATATGTTATTTGTTCTAGTTGAACAAACAAGTAGGCTATAAAAGAGTTATGTACTCTCCGTTTGAGTTTGCAGCTACAGTACCATCATCTGATTACTCTGAGTATAAAATCTTTTTCATTTCCAAAGTGGGAGTCATAGCCATTTTATGAGAACACCCACTATTACATATGATTGGCGATAGTAATATATAGTTACCCTTAAAATCTGATTGGATATGAAGATCACGATGATGATTTAGAAAATTTATATATGACTTTTCAAGAAAAATAGTTCTCAGTGAAGTTTACATAGCAAAAATAAAGAGAAAATGATTCCCTGTCTCAAAAAGCTCAGAATCTAAAAAGAAAAACAAGAGAAACACCAGCAACTGCCCCTAAAGGGGATACTGTACCAGAATGAACAGGAACAATTATGCAAACTTACTGCCTCTGTTTTCTGTTTTCTGACTGGGTAGTATAAAATTAGTGTAAATTAATAATTATGGAATTATACAAGTGCTATGCCTGATATAAGGATTACATCATCCATATTCACACATTATGTACAACACTCATATCACTGTACAAAGTACACAGGTACAGATCTGTACATAGTTAAAATTATTCACGTGTGATGTTGAACAGACATACAGCAATAGACTTCCTATCTGGACAATACAGTTGAAGAGCCTGTACACAGGTGCATTTTAAAAATGAATGCAGGTACAGGAGAACCTTGATATCCATGTGGGTTCCATTCCGGGCTTCAGCCACGGATATGGAAAGCGCGAATATGGAGTCATTGGGCCTATGGGATCTAGGAGGTTAGGTTCTAGGTTGGCTAAAAATGGGCTGAAAATGGGCTGAATTTTGCAGGGTGAGGAGCTTTTTACCATGCTCTGCTGCTCCCCCTGAATCATGCTGTGCCCCAAATCGGCTGAAAATTGGCATTTTGGGGGACCCCTCACACTTTTTTTTTTTTTTTACAAAGATGGAAGCAATTTTGTGGCTCCGTTGAAGAAAATGGCAGCTGGAACGGACCTCTGTGGTCATTTCTGGCCACCTCCGACCCGCAGATACGTGAGGCTGGCATGTCCCCCCCCTTTTTTTCCACATATGCCGAGGTTGGGTGTCTTTTTCCTACTTTGGATATGTGAATCTGCAGATACGCAATCCACGGATAACGAGGTCCACTTGTACAGTCATTCACACAAAAACATGTATCTCTGTGCTGACATATGTACACTTATTCAACATAGTGGGTGGCTTCACACAACCCTGTACATACTTACCAGATCAGAAAGGGAGAAATTGGAAGGCGTGGGGATGTGCACTGCTATCTCAGGCATGCCATGTGATGTCACCAACTCACCTGGATACCTTAGTTTTCACCTTAGTTTTTACTGAATTTCTCATGCTGACTTCAAATCCTGGTTAAAGACATTGGCTTGAAGTTGGTACAAACAAAGGTGAAAGTGGGTAACCACTGGACTTGGGTGGCTTAACATGACACACCCGATGGGAGCAAATGCTCCCCATGGCCTACAGTTCCTCCTGGTCTACTTGATAAGTACTTACAGGTGATTGTGTGAAGCTGCCCATTGTTTGAATAAGACTAATATTTGAATTGGGCTTCAGATGACAGGCATTTGCACCATGTTTCAACCATATCATGAATAGTCCTTGAATACCCAGTCTCACAATCGATATTAAATATGGAATAAAAACTTCCTCATTAAATTAGCTTCATTTATCTAGCAATACTTACTGTATTTGTATGAGTTAATTATTACTCCCCCTCAGCACTAACATCCTCTCACCCGGGAACATACAGCATATTTTTAAAACATATACTGTACAAGTAGTAAATTTACTTATGTAATTTATTACCATTCCAGACTGTCAAATGGGAGCAAGCAACTGACATCACGTTTTAATATATTGGTTGTTAAGATCCATGGTTAATGGATTTTGCAGTAATACACAGTGTCTTTAAAAATGGCTTGGCTTAAAATAAACCTGTATATGATGAGAGTCACAATCCGCAAGGGAGCATTTGGCCAATATAAATGGCCTGCCCTATCAAAGCAAAGAATTTTTCTCCCTCATTCTGAAAACATTTCAAAACAAAGCATGAAGGGGAAATGAGCGATGGCCATGAACATTCGAAGGTAGATCTTTTTAAAACGTTTGTGTAATTCCAAAAGGTTACTGCGTGGCAACCAAAGCTGTTATATCTGCACCAAGGACACAGAATCAGAAGAAAATAAATACATGAACTGTTGAGTGATATGGTAGAAAAAGGAATTTGTATCCATTCTAATAGGGCATGATCCTACATTGAGGGGGCCAGTTTATTCTAGAAGTTGATCCATAGTCGGTGGTTATCAGAGGCCGTTTGACTTCTTTGCTGCCCATAGGCAAGGAGGATTTTTGCTGCTGTGGGGAGGGGGGGGCATGAGGGGAAATCCCCCCTTTTATCTATTAAAAAATGCTGCGGCAGCGGCGGGATAGAGCACAGTGTTGGTGGCTAAGTGCCTGCAGGGAGGGTGGAGGAAGGTGAGGAGGGAAGTGTACCCCCCACTTTATTTACCTCTTATAAATGCCTCTTATGGACATGACGCCCATGAGCCATGATTTCTTGTGGCATGGCACGGCATGGCATGAGTCATGGGTGGCACTTTAAGAGGTAAATAAAAGGGGGGTACTCTTCCCTCCACACCCCACTCCAACCTCCCTGCCGACAGTTTGCCACCGACACTGTGCTCCATCCCACCTCAGAAGTGGCAATTTTTATAGACAAAAGGGGGAATTTCCCCTCATGCCCCCCCTCCCCACAGCTACTGCAGCCCCTGCAGAGGCACAGCAAAATTTGAGGAGTGGCTTGCCAATCAGGGCCAATCCCAGCGCTGCCCTGCCAGGTAGCCCAAGGTTTCCCCACAGGCTATTATCTAGGTAGAAGGGCATGAACACACCTTCCCACACTGGTCCTCGGTTATCCCCCTTCCACTCCTGGTCCCCGGCAGCCCTGGCAGACACAGAGCTGGGTGGCTAGAGTGCCTGGCTGTGGGGAAATTCCCCAGTGCACCACACTCCTGGCACGATGCATTGTGGGTTGCTGGATTACCTCCTCCAGCTCCCTGCTCTGCCACTCACTGTAGCACAACTCATGTGCCACGCGAGCAGCACAGCCTTCTCACAAACTTTGACCATGTGCAGGGAGGCAGGGAGGAGCCTGCCTGCCTCCCTCCCTGCCAGTTCTCCTGCACACCATATTTTTCGGTCGTGAGAACAACCTTATTATATTTTTTGCTTATATTAACTAGACCTCTACATAAAAGCTTTATGCATCATGCATGTACTATGTACATAATACTATGTATATATGTACTAGAGATGTTTATATCAGGTGGTATAAAAATGTTAGTAAATAAATGAATGAAGAAGGCATAAGTGTTTATTTTGCTGCCAGGGCCCATTGTGGGACATGAAGCCATCCAAGCCAGGGATTCTCAAATCTGGGTCTTCAGATATTGCTGGACTACAATTCCCATCATCCATGATGCAATAGGTTATGTTAGTATGCACTTCTCGCTCTCGTTCCTGGCATGGCTTTCCACTTCTCTTAATCATTTGGGAAATAAATTAGTATTTTAAATTAATGTGCAAGGGAAAGGTTCAGGCAACCTACTGCCCGATGATGAGAAGAAATTGAGTGGTACGTTGGAAGAGAGAGCAGGATAAGCATGCTCACATCCCTTATTGAGAGGAGGAGCAGTTGGACATGTTGTCCAAACCGGCTGTACTTCTACCCCAGATTCTTGGTATAAAAGCAACTAACTTTGTCTCACCTGTTGCTAACAGAGAACAAGAAGCTCTATAAATGAGATTAATAATCTCATAATCTGGATTTATAGTAATAATTTATAATTTGGATTTATAGTAATAATCTGGATTTATAGTAATAATCTGGATTTACAGATGAGATTAATAATCAAATATTCAAAGGGACCTTATTCTGTTATTATACCCTTGGACTTCTGTTATCTCAACGAACCCAGGGATTGTGTGTGTCAGGGGCAGCCCTTTGATGCAAGGTGAGGCAGAAGATTATTGGGTTGCCAGCAGGACAGTGAGAATCAGCAGGACCAATCGGACCCTGACAAGTTTTGCATGGAGTGCCTCCCCTCCATTCCTCACAAAGCTTGCAAGGAACATATGGAAAGAAGAGGAGTGTTGTATTCTATGCAGTATCTATCATGATTTGTTGTTTAGAAGTTTGTCCCAGTGGGGATTCTGTAGAGAGTGTGGCGGGTGGAGTCAAAAATGCAGAAGGAGAGTATGGAGTTGTTTCTGAACAAAGTTAAATCTATGTAAGATTACTTTGTGTTTGTGAGGGAAGCAGCTATAAAACAAGGAGGCTGCGGGCAACTTTCCCTCTTTCACACCACTTTCAAAGCTTGCAAAAGTCGGCAAATGTCCCACCAGGGACATGTGGGGAGGCAGCACATGCTAGCATGAGTTATGCCTCTTTTCTGACATACATCTGTATGCTTGTTTTCCTTGACAATCATTTCCTTGATTAAGATACAGAATTGAGGGGTTGTGGGTTCTTGCATCTGCACCTGAAATGAGACTGGATGCAATCCTATGCTCACTTAATTGGAAATAAGGCCTTGTGAACTTGGGCATAGGATGAACGTCTCACATGGGCCCATTTCAGATGATCCAACACACCACAGAATTGAAGACTCTGATTTCTTAACCTAGAAGTTCTCAAACCTTTTGATACTGTGACCCCCTAAAACTGTATATAAAGCTTCGTGTCCCACTGCTGCCACCCCACCCCACCTGATTAAAGCTACTGGTTGACATCTTGACTAATGAAGTGTAGACTAGAAACATGTCACTGAAAGTTATCTCAGTAGTATTATAAGCATACCTGGGTGGAGCCCCCTTACATCACTGCGGACCAATCAGAAGCTTGGCTCTGCCTAGGTATACCTATAATACTACAAATTGTGTTTCCAGTCTAGCAGAGTGCTTCTGGAGTGTGGGCAAGCTCTGAGAAATATTTGACTTTTGCACAAGAATGAAAGAGTGCCTACGCTTTGGAAGCATGGCCGACTGGCATGGGGGCTACGCTTCACTGATGTGAGAAACACCCACTCTTTGTTAAACAGGATATCAGCCATTTATTTGATTTGGTTGAGATACACATTTATCTTGTCAGTGAGAACGATGAGCTTGCTTGCTTCTACTTAATTTTTCAAACCTGGTTTTGATGTTTGAGACTGCCAATCTATTTTTAGGCTCCACGTTATTTTCAATAGGTATTTGCTCTATATAGATAGAAGCAATTGCTGAAAATTTTGATTCACACAAGTATAAATCAAACAAAGGGAGTCAGTATTTTCCTAGTTTGCCTGCTTAGTTCTTTATACTCAGCTTGCACACAAATCCAAGATTCAGGAAGAGACGTTGTTGAGAACTTAAAGCAAAAAGCTGCTCCGGCTTCTCCAAGACGTGGAGTGGCAGACAGAGAGATAGGAGCTGAAAACCATCTGGCTCTCTGCTGCTCACAAAGCCAAGGGCAGGCATAGCAATGGCACGTCTTTGATCTCTCACTAGATGAGCTCTAGCGAGTATCTCCTAAGAGGGAATTCTTTCCTCATCCTGTCAGCCAAAGAAGTTCAACTGCTGGGCCTTCCCTTGGCTTTGTTGTGAGCACTGAAGGAACCAGGTAGTGGTTGGCTTCTGTCTCCATCTACTTCCCATCATGCCTGACTGTCTTCATACCTTGGAGATGTTGGGTAAGCTCCCTGCCCTCCTGACAGCTCCCTCCAGATTCCTGATCCCCTTTTAAGTTGTTTGGGACCCCCTGGGGGTTCGAACCCCCAGTTTGAGAAACTCTGTCTTAACCAATTTCCCATGATGTCCAAACTGGGGGTCTGATCCCAACAAACCAGGATCCAACTTGGTTTGATATCTTGATTTGTTGGGATTGCTTAAAACACAGGTTCCCGGTTGAGTCATCACAGGAAACTGTGGCTTCAGAAACCAGAAAGTATTTGATTTAGCTAGGCATGTGAGGGGAGCAGTAAAGGGGATGGGGAGAAGAGTGCATGTAAACTCATGAGCTTGGTCACAATCTGAACAAATTATGGTTTGTTGCATCATTTGAATTGGGACATGATCTACCATGTAAAGAAGAGAGAACAAGCTGTTGGCTAATAAAAAGCTGGCCAACTGCTATGTGTGCCCAGGTTTTTAGGAAGTGTAGTCCCCTGCTAACTTGGCAAAGAGGCACCTTTTAATGTGATTCTCTTTATTTAGCAGGGGGAGAGTAACTGACCCTATCCACCTCTAGCACAGTACCTCCAGTGACTGTTGCTGGTGTCTATCTTGTGTTTCTTTTTAGATTGTGAGCCTGTTGGGGACAGGGATCCATCTTATTTATTTATTATTTCTTTGTGTAAACTGCCCTGAGCCATTTTTTGGAAGGGCGGTATAGAAATCGAATGAATGAATGAATGAATGAATGAATGAATGAATAAATAAATAAATAGGTAAATAAATAGCAATATTTTTGATGGCAGTGGTTTGTCTCCCAGGTGGCAATATTATCCTAACCAGCCCCCCGCCCCCCATCCTTTATATGTATTGGCTTCAGCAGGCACAAGGAAAAGAGTTCCTATTAATAAATTGTGTGTACACTATAGAATTCATTATTTTTTCCATGTATACTAAGCTTGCATCTCTTTCATACCATCTAAATATCTCTACTGGATTTCTAAACCCAGGCTATATTTGCCTGGATTTTCAAGCATTTTCAAACTTAGTTAGCTGTTAAAAAAATTATCAAGGTTAGTCAGGTATTTTTAAAAAAAAAATAATTCTGTGAGGCTGTTCTCATACTCAGCCTAACCTGGGCTAGAAACACCCAGCCCAGTTAGGGTGCGTGTGAGAACCACTGGGATTGGGCCTGATCCCAGTGGGCCAGCACCACCTATCCTGGCTTTTAAGTGCAGCTGTTAGCTGAGGTTAAGGGAGCAAGTACTCCCTTACCCCGGCTACCTCCTTGTGTGCAAGTACGGGCTACTTCCAACCTGGCCGCACACAGAGATGGGCATCTAGAGCAGGGATTCTCAACGTTGGGTCCCCAGATGTTATTGGACTTCAACTCCCATAATCCCCAACCAAAGGCCACTGCAACTGGGGATTATGGGAGTTGAAGTCCAATAACATCTGGGGACTCAACATTGACAGTCCCTGATCTAGAGCACCCTTCTCTTTGGGGAATCCCCCAATGCAGCACATATGTCACTTGCTGGATTGTGACTTCATGGAGGCTGGGAAAACAAGTCCCAGCCTAAGAACAACCTACCCTGCTTCACGCTGCACGGAACAGGGCTGATTGTGTGGGAGTGTGCAGCACACTCCCACCAAGCAACAACAACAACAAATATTTATGTACTGCTTTTCAGCAAAAGTTTCCAAAGTGGTTTACACAGAGAAATAGCAAATGAATGAATGAATGAATGAATGAATGAATGAATGAATGAATGAATGGGTTCCCTGTCCCCCAAAGGGCTCACAATCTAAAAAGAAACATAAGATAGACACCAGCAATAGCCACTTGGAAGAACAAAGGATCATCTGGGGAAAACACTCGGTTTGGGAAGCCTGCCCACCCTTTTAGGTCATGTGAATGGCCCCAGTAAATCGGAGGTATCTTGGTTAGCTGCCCTTTGGATCATCCACATACATAGGAGAAAAATGACCCACATACCTAGTGGTCATACAAAGGATTCCACATACATAGGATCTCCTACATACATAGGTGAATTTTCAGTTACTATATCTTGTGTTTCATGATCAGCATCATCGACTGGAGCAGCACCACAATCATAAGGGAAGCTGAATAATGTCATTTTCGACACTTCCAATTCAGTATTTCACTGCTCCTTTTTCTTGTTACCTAATGAATAATGAATAATTCTTTTGCCTTTTCTATTTCCCCTTTTAACAGGCATTTAAATTTAAATCTCCACTGCCTGGAGATTTCTATATCAGGCGGTATAGAAATATAATCAATCAATCAATCAATCATGATTTTATTAAAATAATGGGTCATGTCCCTTCTCCCTCCCCAGTGAAGGTTATATAATTTAGTTCTATGATTGTCACACCTTTCTTGATACGAACCTTCAGAACCCATAACTTGTCATTAAAATTCTCTTTATGTCCTTGGTCTAAGGTCAAGAACAATTTAAAAAAAGTGTAAAAACTACTTTTGGATCTTTAACTTGATACCCATGTGGGAATAAAGTAACTTTTGCTGTAGCTGTCTAAAGGCTTCTCTGGTTCACTGCAAATAAGGGAAATATAATTCTTTGGTCTGATATCCCTTTCTTTGAACATTCACTTTAATCTATTCACATTATTTATAGATACCAACATTTTCAAAAGGATTGAATATTCTTAAATGGAATTCATATACATATGTAAAGTGGACAGAAACATCCCACCTCTGGAATTCTCAACTGTGAATATGCATACTCCTCAATTATCCCATGCCAAGGTTCTACATTGCTGTATTGTGCAGATGGTTCAGAAATGTTATCTGCTTTCTGAAAATACTCTGAAGGACAAATGTGTAGGATCTAAATTACCATACTGTGATTAAAACAAAGGCATTGTGTAAAAGGAACGTCACAACACAATGGGGCTTATGGTATACTGCCTTAGTATTATTAAATTTTTATTATTTAATTGGACCCAGTAGGTGGGTTTGCAGTTTTTAAGATGATCTAAACAAAAATCCCAGTAAAACCTAGCAGTATTAACCACATTAAAACAATGAACACTGTCCAAAACTGATAAGAATCAGCAATGAAAGCAACAATGATATTACATCACATGACATTCAGGACAATGGAAAAGTTCAAGTTTGCCTTTCCCCCCTAACAATATGTAGGAGGGACCAACTTTCCCCCAATATATAGATAATATGGAATTTTAAAAATAGTATTATGCTTCTCTGGTATGTCTTGTCTTGTTTTTCTGATGCTTTATGTATATTTGACATGTACTTGATTGGCAGGTACCAGATGTAAAGTCTTCTTAGTTGTCACTCACCTCATTTGTGGAATCCCCTCTCCAGAGAAATTCTCTTGATCCCCTCCATTAATGCTCTTTAGATGTAAAGATAAGATATTTTTATTCCAGGAAGTATTTGACCACCTATTTGATCAGTTGGTCAACCCTTGAACAGTTGAAGACTCTGGAAAAATGAAATAAGGGGGTGGGGGATGGAGGCAGAAAGGGCTGGTTCAAATTCCCATTATTCCCTATGGCAGAACCACTTCACAAACTGGACCAACAGCTGGTTCAATAGAACCAATACTCGAGCCTGGGGCCCCTGGTTCAAGTCTAGTTTGGACGCAAACTGGTTTTGTACACACCCTTAGAAAGTTTGGAGGGGAGATGTATTTATCTACCCCTGCTTCAGTGGAAGTGCACAAGTAAGAAGAGCACTGCTAATTAATATTGCCTGGAGGCATGGAGTTAAAGTTCTAAGCAAAGTAGTTCATTTAGGAAATACATCAGAAATAGACAATCCTACATGCCTATCTGCTTGCTACATACAGGAAGTGGGTAGGGAGAAGATGGAAGTCTCCCTCTCAGGTAAGAGAATGAAACCTGAGACTCTCAGTCTAACAAAGGAGGAATCAGAGTAGAGAAAGCATGGGGAGAGCAGGAATGCCCTTACTGGATGTCTCTACCCCTAATGCCCCTAGTGGCCAATAGAGTTGCTGATGCTAAGAGTCAATGCCATCAGGAGCTGCATCTCCAACAAAGTCTTAGTGACATGGTAGCGTGATCTAATAACACTAATAACAAGAGACTGAGAAGGCTCTGTGAATAGGTTTTGCTCACATTTGGAGCTTACTGGTCGCAGTATTTGACAGTAGACCACTGACCTGGGATGGAGGCAGGGATTTTCTTCTCTTGCAGCACATACCATGGTTCATATGGATTATTTAGGCTGCAATCCTCTCTTCTCTTCAGAGTAAACCCAACTAAATTCAGTGAATTTTACTTCAGAGTAAACATGGATAGAGTTAGACTATGGAGATAGCCAAAATCATAATCTATACATGCCATTTATCTCAGTATGTTAAACGGGTTAGGAGCTCCATAGTATTCAGTTCCTCTTTTCCTTGCTTTAAATTTCACCTGTGATTCTCTTAAAGGTGTAAACAAAGAAGTGATTAGAATTGCGTAAGGGATTGTTGTCTTTTTCTGGAGAGCTGGGTCCTCTGGCTCATTCATCTTTGTAGGCTTGCCGGAGATACATCAGTAGCTTCCCACCAGTTTTTTTCAGGAAGCACTAGTATGGGTTTTCGAATTGCAAGAAAACCCCACCACCACCCCACCTTAGCTAAACAAGCCACCATTCACCATGATAAGCTAGCTATATCTCCTCAAGCACAGTAGAATTTAGCAAGGGGCAATGAACATTTTTTTAGCAGGGACTAGTAAGAATGCAGAACTCATCTTAAAATGCTGACACTGCTGTCTATGATGAGAAAAGCTAGGCAGATTTTTTTTTCCTCCTAACCAAAAAAGCATCTTTGAAGCCCAACATGCTAAGTGACAGGAGATGGAAAAAACAGTATGTGTTTGTCGAGGGAAAGATATTTCTATTCCACTGTGCTGGGAATAGAAAATGCTGTGTCTGCCTGCTCATTATGCAAATCAAGCAAGATAGTTTATATCCTCACAACAATATATGGGCATAGACAGGCCAACAAAACAGCCTAATGTTGTGACAGGGAGAACAAGGTGGCTGCTGTGCTGAGACCCACAACATGGAGGGTCAAAACTCAGGCACCCTATTCCAGCAAGGGAGATCTGGATGTGAAAGCAAATGTTCTTCCTGATCTCTATACATTTTTATTCCGCTCTTCTTCCCAGGAGCCCATTGGTGTACATGGTTCTGTTTATCCTCACAACAACTTGTGAGGGTGGGTTAGGCTGAGAGATAAGTGACTGGCTCAGAGAGTCGCCCAGTGAATTTCATGGCTGAATGGGGATTTGAACATGGGGCTCCCCAATCCTAGTCCAACACACTAACCACTACACCAGGCTGGTTCTCTGAATCAGTTGGGTGTGCCTTCCATGTGGGTGGGCATACATGTTCCCATCCAGTACCACTGGCTGTCACAAATACATGCAACAAGTTGAGCACAACTAGAGCTAGATTGGTGCCAGAGCTTTAAGACTGAAAGGACCTGGACTGGATGCTGCACTTGTGTCCCTAGAGTGGTTGTCTTTGTAGATAATACTAGAGCATGCAGTATGTTATGTATGTGTGTAGGTATGCATGTATGTACATACTACATATATATATTGCCAATTATTGAATCTCAAGGCAGCTTACAAGCAGAAATGGCTGAAGCATGACATACTTAAACTGTTCTGCAACTGCTGTCTCATTAGGTGAGAGCTGTAGCAGATCCTCATTCGTGATTGCACTTATTTATCTATTCCATTTCTATACTGCCCAATCTAAATAAATGGCCCTTATGACTCAGACACTGAACTGGAACAGAAATATGAGGCTTGTTCACCTGACCACCAGCAGGATAGGAGAGGCAGGTGTGCTCCTGACTGGTGGTCATGTGAGTGCCAAAGATCAAGATAGGAGGCGGGGAGCATGATCGCGTGTGAAGTAGCAATGGGAGAGGATGGCCTTTCTGCCTTCCTTGGTATAATGCTGGGGATGGGATCTGGGTAAGGGGTGCTGATTCTGCCCAGCCGTTGCCTTGCACACGATCCCACTCCCTGCATCCTACCTTGATCTTTGGAGTTCACATGACCGCCACTTGGGGCCACGCCTAGCTCTCCTACCCAGGCTGGCTGCTTCTCCTATCCTGCTGGAGGTCATGTGATTGTCTAATAATTATTAGATTATTATTAATTATTATAATATAATAATTATATAATAGATTTGATCCTAATCAGCAGGTGCCACTGCTGATCACATGACATACTGAAGAACCAGAATTGCCTGGTGCCCTATTGGGCCAGGCCAAAGGTTATTGTAGTCCCATACTCTGTATCCAACCGTGGACAGCCAGAAGCTTCCAGGAAGCCGACAAGCAGGGCATGAAGGCCACCATGCCTTACTGCAGGAAAAACAGTTACATAACAGGAGTGGATGGTGGAAGTGCATAAGAAGGCAAGCAAAAGGATTGGACAGACTTCCAAGATATACTTCCTATGGGCTAGAATGTGAATCTTCTTCATTTCCTTTTGGTAGTTTCCTGAGGACTGATATTATTGTGTAAAGCAGACGCATACCAATCAACCTTCACGTCTAAGGACCAGAATGTTCCCTGCCAGTGACTTACCATGCTCGATCTTCCCAGTAATAATGAGAAATCCACTAAGGATTTCCCTTCCTCTGCATCAGTGTCTGGCATTATTAAAGAGTCTTGAATTTCTGCAGAAGAAATAGCTTCGGTCTTTAACTAAAGACGGTAGAGGCATTTTTACCGTGTGACCATGGTAAATGCAGATGCATTTTTGAGTCACCCACAATCATTCACCATATAATGGGCCTGAAGTGGAGCACAAATGTTAAGGTTAAATTATGTAGGGTCAAAATCTCGCCTGTTTAAAATTGGCATTTAACCCTATTGGTGCTATAGTCCAAAGAGGAAAGAGTTCAAACTTATTATTTAAAGCTTAGACTTCCAATACATTCTCAAGAGGTTATTACAGTTCAGCACAAGTTGCACATTCTACACTGTTGATTGTTTTATGCCAACTTCCACGTTGATCAGAATCAAGGAAAAACCAACTTTAGAGTAGCAGCTAAAGGCCTGATAGAACATCATAGTAAACACGCACAGAGCCAAGTTCTATAGTTGGGGAGTCTCCCAACTATAATTGAGAGACAATTCTCTTTTCCTTTACTTCAGGCCCACATGGGCCAATGAAATATAAATGTGGTCCAGTCCTTCCATGGTCGCCTGGTCCTCTCTATCATCCCACTAACTCATGAGGTGGATATTGCCCCCCCCTTCAGATTTGTAGTAAAATGTGGTTGTGATGGGATGTACGTATATAGGAGCTGGTGAGTGAATGTGTGAATGTGTGTGGGTTACCCTAGTAACCAGGCACTGAAGGTTGGGGGGGGTTAAAATAAAGGTGGAGAGAAAGGAGAGTCTTGGGGTTAGTTGCGTGGGAGGAGGTGGAGTTTTGGGCTGAGGGATTGGTTGGGGTGTTCTGAACAAGAAGGATTATTTGTGGGGGAGGGTTGTGTGGAACTTAAAAAGTGAATGTGTGGAGGCTGGAGAACCAGCAGTGTACTGGACAGCTCCTAGTAACAGACAAGAAGGTCTGGAAGAATTCACTAAGTTTACAAACCCAGTTTTAATTATCTCTGTCCCAGTTATCTCTCCCCCCCCAACCCAGCACCCAATATGTTATATTTTATCCAGATGAAAAGAAACACTCAGAAAATTGAACAGCGGATGTAACTAGTCACTTGGTAGAGAAGCTTGTGTGCCCTGCTTTGCAGAGATCTTTATTCTAATCTGTAAATAATAAATTTATTCTTGTTTTTCATTTTATAGCTCTAGTTTTGTTTCATTTTATATCCTGAACATATACGCCTATCCTGTGCTTGTGGGGCTATGCAGCCAAAGGTGTTGAGTACCGAGAGCAGGGTAACAAGAATGTATAATGATGGCAGCGAGGGAAATAAAACAAAACCCTGAATAAATTAACAAAAGACTAAATTATCATAGAACCAAAAAATAAATAAAACAAAAATAAATCACCTCCCTGGAATTGAGAGGGGTGTCAGGGAGAGACCCTGATAGTGGTCATTGCTAACCACAAAATGAAATGGGATAGAGGCTGCAACTCAGTGGTAGAACATCTGCTTTGCATGCAGAAGGTCATTAATTCAGTCCCCAGTATCTCTATGCAGGATGGGGAGAAAACCCGGTCTGAAAACCTGGAGAGTTGCTGCCAGTCAGTGTAGACTAGGCCTGCATAACTTCAGCCCTTCCGCTGTCAGACTACATTTCCCAAAATCTCTATTGGCTACTGTGGCTGGGAGTTGTAGTTGGAACAACGGCTGGAAGGCCGAAGTTGTGCAGTCCTGATGTAGACAATCGTGAACTAGCTGAAGCAATGGCATGACTCACGACAAGGCAGCTTCCTATGTATGTTATGATTTGATAAGTGTTGGCTGACATGATGTGCACCTCCGTAATGGCCCTCCCCATTGGCTGACATGATTACCACCTCCCAACTGGCCCTCCTTGGGGCTGCTGTGGACTTCAAAGGCAGTCCTGACTGCCTTTTTTGAAGCAGCAGTTGTGGAAGCTTCATTTCCAGAAGTTTCCCCATTTGCTACAATAGGGAAACCTGCAGAAACCACAGCCTCAACAACTGCTGCTTCCAAATAGCCTCAGGGTGGCCTTCGACATCTGCAGAAGCCCCAGGGTGGACCATTATGGAGGTGGTAGACTGTACATGATATTGGACATTATTTTCTATTGCGGTTTTAAAAGCTGGTAGCTGCTTTGTGAAGCTGATAGATTTTGAACATCACAACACATAATCATAATTTGCAGGGCAGAATGGGGTGTTGATGAATGGAAGTGCTTCTCCTCCCCATGGCTGTTTCCCCCTAACTAACTCAGGGACCAGAAATATGCTCAACTGCAGGAGGGAAAGTCATGGGGGAGGGATTGCATGGGAGAATCAGCAGGCAGGGTTAAGCACTGCCTCCCGTCTTGTAAATACCCCCATCCAGTGCCATGCAGTACTGTGAACTGGCAGCTATGCATTTGCAGGCATAACATGTCCTTCCAGCCTAAGCTACTGACTGAACAAGGAACCTTTAATCAGCTCAGTGACCAGCTTCTGCAGCTGGTTGAGCTAGACGGCTAGGCTCTGTAGTCAAACCCTAACTCAAAGGGATGCCTAATCCTCCCTGTATAAATTGCACAAAAGTAACACTCAAAGGGACTACGGAGACTTTGGGTTTAGCATTAAGATTGGCAGTTGCCATGCACATACACTTATGGTGCTGTCTTCCTTCACTTTCATGTTCATCAGCTCTCGAAAGCAGCACAGCACCCAAGTCCTTGCCCTCAATTAGCTTTGCCTGCTACAAAGGAATATATGGAGGCAGACTGAATACAAAGAGAGTGAGCACCCCACCCCACCCCCGCCGCCGCCGCTGCCTCTGTGTGCTAACATTTTCAGGATCATTTATGCTCTGCAGCTTATCAGGAACAGACTACTTTTTCTTATCTCTCCATCCCTCTCCAGCATCTGGTGACTCCTCTTGTCTTGACCTTCAGCAGACGCTCTTCTTCCTCACTCAATTATTGCCTGCTTTTCTGGTATACAATGAACTGAATGACACATTAAATCCAAGCAGCTAACCAGAAGACAACATTTCTCCAGTATTATAGGGCAACCAGATTTCTACCTTGGGCAAATGGGATCAGTCTTTGTGGGGAGAGCAAGAGAGGCAGTTACAAAGCAAACTAAGGGCTGTTTTTCATGACTGATCTCATGTCAGTTTCCTGGGGATCTAGAGATTCCCACAGCTCGTGCATGCTCTCATTATGCAATCAAGTGAATCAGAAAATTGTGGCGATCTCAAGTTGGCAATGCGCCAACCTGACATGAAGCCGAGATGATCAAATCAACTTCAAATATTAGATTTCTGGTCTTGGCTTCTTGTTGGGTTGGCATGTTGGCAACTGGAGATTGCCAAGATTTTCCTGGTCCACACTATTGTGAAACCAGAGCTGTGGGAATCCCTAGATTTCTGGGAACCAGCCCTAAGATTTTGGGCTAGTTCTCTCAGCTGGGCTGATTCTCACAGATTTGACTGTGAGAACCAGCCCTAAGATTTTATCATTCATCCACTATGCATAAATCTGATTTTTCATTTCCAAAAATGTGCTTCATTCTACTGATACCACATCACTGAAAACAACCAGTTGGGAAGTACTGCAGTTCAGTGGTAGAACACATGCTCTGTATGCAAAAGGTTCCCAGTTTCAATCCCTGGCAGCTTCAAGGAGGGCTGGGAAAGACCTCTGCCTGAAGACACTCAGTTCTGACAATAGTCACAATAGTCTGGCTTGGTTGAAGACAGCTTCACGTATAAACTACATTGCTATGTAAACCACTTGGAGAACCTTTTTTGTTGTGAAGTGCCATGTAAATAAAATAATGATGATGACAAATAAAAATAATTATTGGTGCTTGTATGCATGTTAGTTGGAATCACACATTTAGAAAACCAAAGACCTCTTCATGGTGGATGAAAAAAATACTCCTTACGTCTTTATCCTTGCAGCTATTTCACTTCACCCATTCGTCCCATCCTTCGTGATCAATAGAAGTATCTGGGAACAACCAGGGTTGGGATAACTGTGTTTGAAGAAAGTGCCTTGTTAATAAAAGTGCCCTGGTTGCATTCTGAGAAGTGGAGCAGTCAGACTGGACTGCTTGAAGGAAGACGTTAGCACTGCCGGGTGGGAAGAGCGGGTGGGAAGAGTTCATATGCACAGGGAAAGCAAGTAAATAAAAAGGGTGCAGAAACACATTACCTTTTTGTCAACAAAAAATGGTAAAGAGGTTTTCTTCTCCAGGGAAGAAGATTAGTATTTTTAGTATGTCTGGGGAAAAGGGATAAAATATCATATTAGACTTGATTCGCCATTTTGCAGATAAAATAAACAACATCGAAACATCCAGTAGTCAACACTTGCCAAATGCCATCAAATGCCCTAGAAAACGCCCTAGAAAACGTTGATATGATTTTCAGTGCCTCATGCTCACTGTTCATGCTTGTGGCACTATTCAAGTCCCAGGATACATCCAGAAGCAAACACAAACAAGCAAATAAACCTATGGAGGTAGTGGCAGAAACTACCTAGAAACAAGTCGAGTTTTTATTGTCTATGGCAATGTTCTTCATTGTAAGGCTTGAGAGCCAGTAGAGGCTCCTGTTGACCCTAAGAGGGGCTCCCTGACTAAATTACTAAGTAGAATGTTCTACTGCAGATTGGAATATTCCATTCCAACATGTGGAACTATGTGGAGGTGACCATTCTCACTGCACAGTGCTGTTCTGTGCCCAGCGTTGATGGGCTTCTTTCCAATCAATCTTTATTACAGTCGAAGACCAGCATAAAGTATAAGGGGCTTCTTTAAGGGAAACAGAGACCTCCTGAGCTCCGGCGCCAACTTGGCAGATATGCTTGGAACATTGGGAAGTGTAGTCTTTCCCAGCACTTTTCCCCATAATGCTCTATAGGGAAAGTGCTGGGAAGGACTACACTTCCCAGCACTCCGTGTGTCCCCTCCCAGAGGGCGCCGGGGCTCAAGAGGGCTCTGTTTCCCTCTTGTCCACCAGCAATGCTGAGGAAAGCACTATATGGAAGTCAGCACAGTGGGAAATTGCCTAAGTGGCCCCCACTTGCAAAATAGTGACGCTCACTTATATATGTTATAAATAGGTGGTTTTTCTGCAGTGCAGTGTGTGAAGCTGTGATGGAATCTTGCCAAGCATCCCCACCACCACACAAAAGAGGCTTTAAATAAGAGCCACAGAATATTGCAAGAGGTCACCACCTAGTTCTCAGTGTGATGGTCACAGTGTCTAGGCACAGAAAATGAGATGTCAGGGAGAAGACCAGGCTAGAACCTTCCTCTCTGGATGCTAGATTTCTGTATAGAATTTTCTCTTTTTTCGGTATGGAAGAGTATTTGGTTGTGTAAGCTCCCTGTTTGCTGTCTGAAGTGATACATACCACTTCAGTCAGCAGGCTAGCACTTCAGTAAGAACTTGGTCTAGCTGAGGTGTTAGGCCCACGTCCCATTGGTCTGCTCTGAAGGCAAGGCAGCTAAGGAAGGTGCAGACAGAAAAGGCAGCAAGAGAACACAACCAGGCAAGATTTTAAGCTTGGGAGAAGTTTTATGTATGCCTGTGTTCACACATGTGTGCATACAGAGAGAGAGAGAGAGACCACATCACCTAAGCAGGTCTTACAACTTCAGCTACAGGGTGCTTTCCAGATTACCCACTGAAGAGTGCTAAAATGCTTTGGCGTTGGGCAAGGCACATTGAAACCATAAATAAAGGCTGTTGCGCAAAGCCACCAGCAGGGGGAGCAGACTAGCAAAAATTCCACAAATGGGAAATACGGCTATTTATTTGCACCGCACATACAATATTATAAGACTAACGTGGCAATAAAATCTGAAGTAAGGCATCAGAAATGTGAATGGCACCTTGCTGTCAGTGCAGGGACTGTGGTGTCAAAACACAGGAAGTACGGAAGCGCACTTCGCAGATCCGTAGTGACACTGTGGTAAGGGTTAATCTGGAAAGTGCCCAGGTGGGGCTGCCAATTCTGACTGAAGCTACTCCTGGAGGTTTTTCTCCTCAGTACTTTCTCCCATAATATGTCAGGCCATGACAATCTGCAGGACTTCCTTTTGCCTTTCCTGGAGAATAATGATTCCTGGAAACTTCAGACCAATCTCGGTGCATTGGCAACTGGAGCTATAGGGGTTAACTTCACTGAGCTGGTGAGGAATTGCAGCTGAGAGCCTTTGAGAAGTGCAGGTGACAACATGGAGATCGCTACCTTACATGGCAATATTAGCCAGCAGTTTAGAGACACCTCAACTTCCAAGGTTTCTGATGAACTCAGGAAAATGGCATTCGACAACATCCCAGGTCCACACAGCCAGGATCTTTTTACATTTCTGCTTGCCACTCTGATGTGTACTCAGCCAGGCCTCACTGCTGCCATGGGTTAGTCAGGCAGACACAATACCGCCCTCCTCACCTTTGTACATTCCTTACCACCCCCACCCCTGCAAGAAAGCCCAGCATAGGCAGCTCATGCCTGTTCCTCCACCATCCCTTTAGCAGGGCATCATTTCCCCTGTGTCTGCTTCCATTCCACCTTCTTGCATAACAATCCCTCCTTTGTTTATCAATCCAAGCTGTGCACATTCAATGAATGCTGGCCTCACAAATCTATCCATGGCACATGCTGTAGAAGCAGCAGGAGCTTCAGGTTTTATTATCCCCCCAAAACCATTTGTGTGTGTGCCTGCTGATACTTACCTGAATTGAAAAGGGTTAGAGTACTTAAGCCTGCTGAATAAAATACCAGGCATAGTGCTTGAGATTTCAAAACACGCACGATGTGATGGCAGTTGTTAAAAAGGTGTCCTTTCTGCAGCCGCTGCCTTCAGCATAACATGTTAAGATGATGCATATTTGGAAGCAGAGCCTAATAGCAAAACTGGGGCGGGGTGAGGGGGAGACAAGAAATATAGAAAGAAAGTGTCTATAAGTCAGTGACATGCAAATTATCAGGTGGACAAGCCTTCCCTCTCACTGGGGATTTCCAGGTCTCTTGGTATGACTTCAGGGTTTCAGCTTCCTTTTTAGGTTCTCCAAGGAAAGGAGTAAGATTTCAGGGAGGCAAGAATTAAGAGGAGAGCCACTTCTGATGTCCTTCGCTATGGGCATCTGCAGGAATTACTCTGGATGGGCAAAAGCATATAATACAAATATCTACAACATATAATGCAAATATATACATAAAATATGGAAGCAGAAATCTAATCTGTCCATGAATCCCCTCCATGGATGCCCACCAGAGAGGTTTTGTCATTCACTTCACACTCACACACACACACACACACACACACAGACACACAGACACACAGACACACACATCCATTAAGACCTCAGGCGTCAGGTACGGGCTAGCCATCCAGACACCATCTTAATAGGCTTCATCCTGTAATTTGTCAGGCACCACCCATCCCCTACCCAAGCCCCACCCCCTGCATATCAAGGTCTGAGAATTGGGAATCTTGGGAACTGTATTCTGATCTACGGCTTCAGGGTTGTCACCTGATCTAAATATCCACTGTTGGTGGTATCCCTGTTCCAGATAACCACATTTCCTGATCGTTCTGTGTATGTGTAGTAATATAAGGATAAGCTGGAGACAACACTAGACTCCTAACAGCCACCATGGTCAGCAATTATGTCCAGGCAATTAGAATGGGAGGGGGAGGAGATGAGGTAGAGGCTGAGATTTCAGCCCACAGGCATCCTGTGCATGAAGAACACCTGAGGTTAGCAAGGCCTTCATTTGAGACAGGCTCATTTGTCCCAAGGGATGAACTGGGAAACTATAGATTAATCAGTCTGACTTAAATGCCAGAGAAGATATTAAGGCTGTTCATGAGGAACGGTCCCACCCCCCCCAAACCCCACCCCACTCCTTAGCCTGGCTCTTAGCCAAGGTTAAAGGTGCCAGCATGCCCTTCATATGGCTGCTAGGAATGTGTGTTGGGAATGTGTGTTGGCAGCGGCTTCTCCAAGGTTGCAGGCAGGAATCTCTCTCAACCGTATCTTGGGGATGCCAGGGAGGAAACTTGGAACCTAGATGCTCTTCCAGAGCGGCTCCATCCCCTAAGGGGACTATCTTGCAGTGCTCACACTTCTAGTCTCCCATTCAAATGTAACCAGGGTGAACCCTGCTTAGCTAAGGGGACAAGTCATGCTTGCTACCACAAGACCAGCTCTCCTCTCCTTAGACCAGCTCTCCTCTCCTTAAGATCTGGAGAGGGATGAATTCTCACTTCTGTATACAGTACCTCTAATGAATCTCATACTATTGTTTGTTTATTAAGAAAATCTTACGTGTGCCTTTCACCAAAACAGGGGTTCCCAACCTGTGGTGGGGATGAATTGTAATTCAGCAATATCTGGAGGACTAAAATATCCCCAAGGCAGGGGGTGGGGGGAACCCCACTGCCCTTATTCACAAGAGCAGCAAAAAATAGGATATAATTATCTATAGGCTCTTTTTTTGCATATGTTTAATTTCCTGATTCACAGGATATTCAACTACCTGTGAATAATATATTTCTCTCTCTCTCTCTCTCTCTCCCTCCCTCCTCTCTCTAATATGTATGTGTGTGTTTGATATTAAGCAATTTTTAAGATAGCCAGATTGTGCCTGACCGGGAGAGATAAGATTACCAGACTCTGGCCAGTAGAACAGGAAATCAGCCAATGAAAAGCAGGTCAAAAGCCATCTGCATGTACTTACCACTTGTATCCACAGTACAGCTGAGAAGAGTATTCAGATGGAGTATTCTTATTTGTTTACAGTTTACCTTTCCCTTCTTTCAATGGCCTCATTCATTCAACACAATTTAAAATTATTTCTTTTTTGCATGATCCTATTTATTTACCTATTTATTTATTTATTTATTTGATTTATATACCAAATAAATAGCTCTCAGGAAGTAAACAACAGTTAGGAAAGACATCCCCAGACACTTTTACATTAACGGATATGAATCCCCCTAAACCCTTTTAAAGTCACCTAATGGCGCAGCAGAGAAATGACTAGCAAGCCAAAGGTTGCCGGTTCGAATCCCCACTGGTGTGTTTCCCAGAATATGGAAAGCTCCTATATCAGGCAGCAGCAATATAGGAAGGTGCTGAAAGGCATCGTCTCATACTGAATAGGAGAAAACAATGGTAAACCACTCCTGTATGCTACCACAAAAACCACGTGGCTCTGTGGTTGCCAGGAGTCAACACTGACTCGATGGCACAATCTTTCCTTTCTTTCCTTCAAACCCTTTTAAAAGTTTGACCTCATAGGATCAAAAGCTGATTTCACTAAAGACAGGTGTGCCACTTTGCTTGCAGGTATGTTGAGAATGAGGAATTCTACTTTAAAGCAACTAGGAGAAAGAACCCTAAGCCAACAGTATTCTGTGTGTAGAAATGACCTATATTGCCTACCTACTGGAATCACATCATCTCCCTTCCACCAATCTGCAATGAGGATGGTTGAGGATCTAGCATGGGATCCAAAGAGTCTGTTCCATGAGCAAAAGGAACGTGCAACAATGCCCAGCACCTGCTGAAAACTGACTCTCAAGAGTCAAGGTGTAGTTTTCCAGCAGGTGCAACCCTCTTCTCAACATGAGCAGAAGTGCCTCCCACCAGACAAGAGGGGGAGGGGAAGCTGGTAAAAATTACCAGGGCCTGGCAGTCCGGAAGGGAGCCCAGGGCCCAATTAGGTTGCATATGTCTTTGTCTTGCCTCCTGCTTCCACCCTGCGCCTGCCCAGCCAAACCGCCGATCTTTAAAATAATTCTAGCCACCATGTATGCGGCCAGGGGGTATGGGGTGAGCCGAGCACACCACACACACACACACACACACTGTGGTGGTGGCGGGTGGAGCGGGAGCAGCCGCTGAGCCTGACCATCTGGCCCAGTGGCCCTTGAGAACTGTGAGGCGTTCTAGCATGCCTGAGCAGTTTGCATAGAGCTGGAGCGCCTCGCCGTCCTCAAGGGCCACTGGCCGCTCCCACTCCACCCACTGCCACTGCTGCCACAGGGGGATGCTCGGCTCACTCCCACCTGCCCTTGGCCGCGCACATGGAAGCTAGAATTATTTTAAAGATCGATGGTTCGATCTTGTTGTGGCGGTGGCAGCAGCAGAGGTCGTCACGGCGGCAGTGGTGACCTCCTGGTGGCAGCAGAAGTGGCAGCAGCGGGGGGGGGTGCCTCAAGGCAGGGGCCCAAAATCTTTTTGCCACCAGGCCCCAAACCCATTCTCAGCGCCCCTGCCTCCCACTCACAAAGCAGAATCTTTGGATCCAAAACCATTATCAGGCTTACACTGTGGTGGTCTCGTCACCTCTCCCATAGGAAAGCACTGACCATTGCCATTGCACACATGCCTCTACTAATCATTTAAAGGTAAAGTTGTGCCATCGAGTTGGTGTCGACTCCTGGCACCCACAGAGCCCTGTGGTTTTCTTTGGTAGCATACAGGAGGGGTTTACCATTGCCATCTCCCACATAGTATGAGATGATGCCTTTCAGCATCTTCCTATATTGCTGCTGCCCAATATAGGTGTTTCCATACCATACCATATGGAAACATACCAGTGGGGATTCAAACCAGCAACCTCTTGCTCGCTAGGCAAGTTACTTCCCCACTATGCATATTGAACATTCTGGTTGCCTCAACCTGAGACACAGCTATAAAAAAAGAAAAATGACCACTGAAATCCTGTCACGTGAACAAAAGATGCAGCAAGATTAAATCAATAACAAGAGAATTTATACTATTTATGTTTTATTTTAAAAGGCTAAAATCCTTCTTTTCTTGCATGTGCAACCCAAAGCAGCTTACAAGTTAATGCAGATGCTTTTAAATAGATATAGGGGTTTAATTACTTCAGGATAAATATAGCCACTATTCTCTTTTTCAGCAGAAGGCAAGGAGCACTGTGATAAATCCCGCTTCACTTTCATTTTTTGCTCAAACCGCATGTCAAGTGAAATGTGAGTCAGGAGGATATTTCACCAGAGTCAGATAGACAATGTGAGAACAGCCTTCTCTTCTTCCCCAACATTTCTGAGTGCCAGAGCTGTGAGATAGCAGGAGGTTCAAATTAGACATGTTGGGAGCAGCAGCCAGCTTTGTTGTTCATGGGTCTGCCCCCTTCACTTGCTCACATAAAAGGTAAAGTGTGCCATCAAGTCGATTTTGACTGCTGGCGCCCACAGAGCCCTGTGGTTGTCTTTGGTAGAATCCAGGAGGGGTTGACCACTGCCATCTCCCACGCAGTATGAGATGATGCCTTTCAGCATCTTCCTATATCGCTGCTGCCCAATATAGTACATACTCACAGGGAATGGATGGGGAGAAATCTATTTCCCCCCAAAAAAACTAAAGGTACATGTGGATGAGGGTAGCCAAATCCTCCCCCCACCCGCCCCACTTCCTGTGTTTCATTGCTTCAGGAACTCTCCTCTCAACCAGGCTCTGAATCCAGAAGTGAGACAGGCTGGGGAGAAAAGTGACTGAACCAACAGAAAATGGTGAAGTGGAGGAAAATTTGGAGGAAAAAATAATCTAGGAATTTGGCAGCCCTACCCTATGCATATTTGAAGTATACACACTGATATGAATGGGGCAGACAGCCATGCTTCCCCTGCTATATCTAGTTTGACACTAAGTAAGTTGGGAACTTTGAGCTGAGGTATAAGACACAGATACCTGACATGAAGAGGTTGTGCCAGCCGGATATCTACAATGATAACTATAAAGCTCCTCAGATTGTGAGGAGCTCCAAAAAGATCTCTCCAAACTGGGGGAAGTGGGTGACAAAATGGCAAATGCGATCCAGTGTAAGCAAGTGTAAAGTAATGCATATTGAGGCAAAAAAACTTGGAACTTTATATATACGCTGTCAGTGACTGTCCAGGAGAGAGATCTTGGGGTCGTGGTGGACAGCTCATTGAAAGTGTCGACACAAAGTGTGGCAACTGTGAAAAGGGCAAATTCCATGCTAGGGATGATAAGGGATTGAAAATAAAAATGCTAATATTATAATGCCTTTTACAAATCTATGGTGTGGCCACATTTGGAGTACTGCATACAGTTTTGGTCACTGTATTTTAAGAAGGATATTGTAGAACAGGAAAAGGTGCAGAAGAAGGCAACCAAGATGATCAGGGCCTGGAGCACCTTCCTTATCTGGGGCTCTTTACTTTGAAAAAGAGGCAATTAAAGGGAGACATGATTGAGGGGTATAAAATTACTCATGGAATGGAGAGAGTGGACAGGGGGAAATTTTTCTCCCTCTCTGACAACACTAGAACCAGGGGTTATCTCATGAAACTGAAGGTTGGAAAATTTAGGACTGTCAAAAGGAAGTTCTTTTTAACACAGCACATAACTTTGCTATGGAATTCTTTGCCATGGGATGTGGTGATTATAGGGGAAGAATGGCAGTTCAGTCCCCAAACAGCAAAGCAAAAGTAGTTTGGTGAGAAAGCAGCAAAGCAAGAGGTCTTGAGACAGTTCTTTAGTATTGAAGAACTACAAGGATTTATTTAAAGAAAAGGTTACAAACAAATGTGAAAAAGCCTGCAACTTAATTTCAGCTGTAGCTCATGGCTGAAGAGAGAGACCAAAACAAAGTGCCATCTCTGAGAGACAAAATGGAGACTAACACTGGTAGAACAAAGAGGGGAGGAGTCCAGCACTTTTATCCATGACCCTACCACCCCCACCCCCACGAGTGGTCACTATGAGACATTGCAGCTGAGAGCTGATGCTGCCAGGGTCCTAGCTCCAACAGTAATTGCCACTAGCTTGGATGGCTTTAAAAGGGACTTAGACAAATTCATGGAGGCCTATCAAAGGCTAATAGTCTGGCGGCTATGGGCTACCTCCAGCCTCAGAGGCAAGATGCCGCTAAATACCAGTTGCAGAGGAGCAACAGCAAGAGAGAGGCATGAATTCCTCATGCCTGTGGAATTCTCAGAGGCATCTGGTGGGTCACTGTGTGAAACAGGATGCTGGACTAGATAGGCCTTGGGCCTGACCCAGCAGGGCTTTTCTTATCTTCTCATGTTCTAAAGCCCTAAACAGCTTAGGCCCAGGGTATTTAAGAGATCGTCTTCTTCACTATGAGCCCCATTGCCCATTGAGATCATCCAGAGAGGTTCGTCTGCAGGTGAGATCATCCAAAGAGGTTCACCAGGTGAGAGTAGGCCCCTCTCACCATTACTCACCATGACCAGCAGCAGCATCCCTGCCACTCTGCCCTGGCTCTACATCGCACCCTCTCAGACATCTAGGGTTTTAAAAAACAGTTAAGCCCTGATAGTGGGGGGTGGGAGAGCACCCTTAAGGGCGTGTGGGCCTGGGGGTGGTGAATTTATGCTCTGTGAACCACACACAGTGCTTTCTATTGCACTGCAGTGCACACACAGAAGTTAGAAAAATCACCCCCCCACCCCCACCCCCGAAATAAAGAAGCAGGCATTATTGGGGGTGGGTGGGGATTATTATTTTTTTTTAGGGGACCAAGCAACAGTGGAACAAGCCTGATGGAAGGGAAGGCAAAGGGCATGGGATTATGGTGGCCTCTGTAACCCAAGATCACTTCTCCTGTCTTACAGTTCTACTAGTGCTTAATCCCTCCCTTCCCCAAACTAGCCCCTATTTTAAGAACTCGTAGTTCTATAATCTGACCAAGGTGGTGGTGGTATTGTTTTACCTTCTGGCATCTTCTGCTGGGGGCTTCCTGCATCCTCAGCTGGAATCTGCCAGGTGTGCTCTCAGAGACACTCTTGGCTGAGCAAACACTGGGACTCAACAGCTGGGGGGAGAGCAAATGAACACCAGTCAGGAACCTCCCAACCCAAACAATTTAACTCCCCCACAAAAGGGAAACAGAGAAATCCTGGCAGGCTGGACACCAGGCAGAACACACCAGACTACAAAAACCAAAATGAATCCACCAGGCACACAGCCAGCAGCAGCAAAGGTTCAGTTTGGGGCTGCAGAAGAAAAAAATAAAAAATAAACACAGCACCCCAGTTATTAAAGACACTGGAGGCTACAAGCAAGAAGAAGAAAAATACACAGATGGGAGAGAGAAATTCAAAGCAGCACCCAGTTAAAGCCACGGGGTCTGCTGGTTGGTACCTTTAAAAAAATAATGGGGGAAAATCAGCATGGCACCCCAGTTACTAAAACCACTGGGGGCTGGATACAAGGAAAAATAAGAAATCCAAATTAAAGAAAATTCCAATCAACCCCCAGTTAAAGCCACTGGTGGCTGCTGTTACAATTTTTTAAAAAAATAGAGAAAGAAAAGTTGTTAACACTGCAAATTAAAATAATAATAAAAATAGACAGACAGATAAGCCAGCAGGCTCTCTCTCTCGCTCTCGCTCTCTCTCTCTCCACTCACTGGGCCAGGTAGGCAGGCAGGCAAGCAGGCCCAGACCACCTCCACCAGTCTCTGCTCTCAATGGCTGCAGTCTCTCTCTCTCTCTGGTCCTTCTCTCCTGGGGTATAAAACGGCTCTCTGCCCAGTAGCTTTGCCTCCAAGCAGCCCCTTAAATACATTTGGAAAATCCCTCATTTGGCCTTCCCCGTCTCTGCTTCTTCCCTTCCAGCCAATGGGGGCACAGTTGCCCATGAGGACACTTGATTGAATGATAAGCCAACCAAGAAGCAAGGAGATCACAATCCAATCAGAAGCCGGTGGCAGTAAACTAATTAGCAAGGGAAAAACAGCCCTCCAAAATGGCACTCACCTCCACTCAAATCACTCAAATCTGTTTGAGCTCTAATCAGGGCTGATTCAATTTGAATGCATATCAGGCCCTTTATTTTAGGGGTGATTTCAGTTTGAATCACTCGAATCACCCGGATTCGAGTTCGAATTCGTCAGACTTGAATGATTTGAACATCTCTATCAGCTACTTCTAAGTCTATAATGATGGGGAAAGTTGAAGGAAATTGAAGAAGAGGACGACCAGCAGCAAAGTGGATGGACTCGATTATGACAGCAATGAATGCACCACTGAGAATCCTTATAAGCCAAGTTGAAGACAGATCATCCTGGAGAGAATCTATCTATGTGGTCACTAAGAGTTGACGGTGTTTAATCAATTTTTTAAAAAATCAGCTACTTCTAAAAGACATGATCTGTGAAACTAGCATACTACAATTGAGGGATGAGCAGTAAAACACTGGAAGAATTGTCCAGGTTTAGAACTTCCTTACTTTTCACAATACAGTGGTCCCTCGACTTACAAACTACTCGACATAAGTATTTTTCGAGTTACAAACGGCAGTTTTAGATCCGGTTTTAGATGGGGTTTTTTCGACTTACAAATTTTTAGATGGGGTTTCCTCGACTTGCAAATTTTTAGATGGGGTTTCCTCGACTTACAAATTTTACATGCGGTTTCCTTGACTTGCCTGCCTGTTTACTGCCTGTTTATTCTCGAAAAGAAATGTTCCTGTGCAGTTTGCAAGCCTTACTGGGGGTCTGGGTCTTTTTTCTAGGCTCCGGAACACATTAATCCGTTCCCAATGCATTCCTATGGAAAACCGCTTTTCGACTTACGAATTTTTCAACTTACAAATGTGCATTCGGAACGGATTAATTTCGTAAGTAGAGGGACCACTGTAGTTATAAAACAGAAGTGTTCTGTATGTAACTGTAGAATGATATGAACAGCATCTAATACTCTTGAGCACATTTCCCATGTTTCCCTTAAACATGGTGACCTCTTTCTCCCCTATTGTGTAACCAGATTAGCAGCGCAGTTGATGACAGACAGTTTGCAATTTATCATGTAACTCTCAGTGCACTTTAGGATTACTGTCTGGCTTCTTAGCATAAGAGAGACCAAAGAGAGGACACATACAACACTCACACCTACACACCCTTAAAATACTAATGCTACAACACAAACAATATGAAAATGTGAACAGGAGGAGACAGGAACACTGCATAAACAAATATGTATTGTTTCACTCTCCCTACTTCCTTCCCCTGTAGGATTTAGTTTCCTTTGAGGAAGAGGAAGCACTGGAAACTTACAATATCTTTATAATACTTCCTTTATGTAAAAATATACAAAGGCCTGGTTCACACAGTCATTTGAATCTAGGTTTAATATGGGTTAAATGCATATGAACATGATGTTAACTGAATGGAATTAATTTTCACGTTTGGAACAGAGATCATGAGGGAATTTTGGGCATACAAAGCTCTGATATCCAGCAGTGGCAAGAATATGATGGTAGAGTAGCAAAAAAAAAAAAAAAGGAAAAGTGGAAAAGTGGAAAAATATAATCAAGGAAGAACATTAGGTCAACTGCTGGACTATGCTATGGAAAGACAATGGAATGAGTAGATCTCTTTTGAGACAGAAGCAAGTATTTAGTGCTTTAAGATGAACAATGAAGAGTGTACAATTGGCCACAATATCTTTAACATTCTAAAAAGATTGTGTCAGGGGAATAGGGATGAGAGGTGAAGAACTGAGATGATGGGTGGAGAAAGGCTGCCCATAGAAGTCTTCAGAAAGAGATGGTCATAAATTATTTCCCTTTTTGCTCCAAACTGAGCATCAGTGCAGTTGTGGCAATTATACTGCCTAACATAATTGGCACAACTCTCTAGGGTTTGTGGAGAAGACAGAATTCACGTGACCCTGAAAAGTGAAATAGCATAACTGCAACATATCTCTGATCTTTGAGTAGATACTAATTGAATATGTGTATTAATGGTTACAAGGCACTTCTTTCATAATGTGTAAATCACATTTTATGGCATGAATTCACAGCAATGGTGATGTGTCATAAATAAAAATTTACAACAGTAGCTTGATTGGCATCTAGCCCACAGGAAGAAAAATACTCAATAGTTCAGTTATCTGACAGCATTTAATTTTTATAAACTGTCTTTTGATCCTTAACTTAACAATTTCTGTTAAATATTCCATTCCTGGACAAGGGGCTTTCGTAGCATCCCAGCTTTAGGCTTTTCTGGATAATACTGATTATCTGAACCCATTTCAGTTTGCTTTCAGACAAGTTTGGGGACTGAAAATGCCTTAGTCACCCTGGTGGACAACTTGTGCCAGTAGATGAGTGTGGCCGTTTTGGTTTTCCTGGACCCTCTCGGTGGCTTTTGATCATCAACTATGGTATCTTTCTGGGCTGACTGATGGGAATAGGTTTGGGTGGCACAATAAAAAGGTGGTTCCACTAATTTCTGAAAGGTAAGGCCCAGAAGGTGGTGATGGGGATTACTCTTGTGCTCCCTGATGTTTGGCTTCAGGGGTTCCACAGAACTCTATTCAGTTCCTAATATTTGTTTTTTATTGTTTTTATAAGAACCCACTGAGTGAAGTTCTCCAGAGGCTTGGGCTGAGGACTTATCAGTATGCTGATGACACCCAGCTCTCCTCTTGGTTTCATCACATCCCAGTGGGAATTCTAGATCGGTGCTTGTTAGCTGTACAATGGGTTGCAAGAGGAAGAACAAGATGAAACTTAATCCAGACACGCTGAAACTTAACATCAGATGGAGGTGCTGGCTGAGTTGTCAACTGATCTAGATGAAGGTGTGTAGGCTGTTCTGAATGGGGCCACATTACCTTCAGGATAAGTGTCACAGTTTGGGGGTGCTGTGTGATCCAGGGCTCCTGGAAGTCCAGCTGGCCTTGGTGACTAGGAACACTTTTCACCAACTTTTGCTAGTTCATCAACTGTGCCATTTCCTGGACATCCATGCATGGTTTATCTTGAGACTGGAGTACTGCAATGTGCTCTACACAGGACTACCCTTGAAGAGTATTTGGAAACCTCATTTGGTACAGAATCCTGCAGCCAGTTGCTAGGTAGTATTGCTCACTGGAATAATATTATCTCAACATTGGCCCTATTCACATGATCAGCACACATACTGTACATTCTATACACAGGATATATTTATTTATTATTATTTTATTTATTACTTTTATATACTGCCCCATCCAAACGGCTCTGGGTGGTGCACAACAACAAAAATAAAACCCTCAAATCAGTCCTTTAAAAACAATTCTTACAGAACAATTTAAGAACAGCATAAAACCATTAACAATTAAAATATTTAAAACAGTTTAAAACTCTGGAAGACCAGGCCAAACAGATAGGTTTTAAGGGCTCTCCTGAAGGCTAACAATGAACTCAAACTATGGATTTCTGCCAGGAGTGCATTCCATAGCTCAGGAGCAGCTACAGAAAAGGCCCGCCTTTGAGTCGCCACCAGACATACCGGTGGTAACTGGAGATGGACCTCTTCAGATGACCTTAATGTGCTGTGGGGATCATGCAGAATAAGACACTCTCTAAAGTAACCCAGACCTAAGCCGTTCAGGGCTTTGAAGGTAATAACCAGCACTTTGTATTTTGCCTGGAAACATATTGGCATTGCAACTGTTCTAAAACAGGCATAATATGGTCTTTCCAGAGACCAGTCTGGCTGCCGCATTTTGACTAACTGAAGTTTCTGAACTACATACGAAGGCAGCCCCACGTAGAGTGCATTGCAGTAGTCAAGCCTGGAGGTTACCAGCTGATGCACCACCGTTTTGAGTCCGCCCTCTTCAAGTTCAGAGATCTTTTGAAAAACTTTCCTTGTTTTTCCATGTCTATTTCCATCCTCATGGTCTTTACAGATGTCATTGTGGTACTGCTCCTTGTCTCTTCTAACAGCTTTCTGAAATTCCTTATTAAGTTCCTTCCTGAGGTCTTTATCTTTCTTGACTTTGGCTTCTCTCCTCTTCTTGGCAATTTCCACTGTCTGTTCTGACATCCATTTTGCTTTCTTCTGTTTCTTGGTCTTTGGCAGACTCTTTTCACATTCGTCCTTAACAACTTCTTTGATTTCATTCCACAATAAGAACATAAGAACAGCCCTGCTGGATCAGGCCCAAGGCCCATCTAGTCCAGCATCCTGTTTCACACAGTGGCCCACCAGATGCTGCCAGAAGCCACAGGCAGGAGTTGAGGGCATGCCCTCTCTCCTGCTGTTACTCCTCTACAACTGGTACTCAGAGGCATCCTGCCTTTGAAGCTGGAGGTGGCCCACAGCCCTCTGACTAGTAGCTGTTGATAGACCTCTCCTCCATGAAGTTATCCAAACCCTTCTTAAAGCCATCCAAGTTGTTGGCCGTCACCACATCTTGTGGCAGAGAATTCCACAAGTGGATTATGCATTGTGTGAAAAAGTACTTCTGTTTGTTGGTCTTAGATTTACTGGCAATCAATTTCATGGGATGACCCCTGGCTCTAGTGTTATGGGAGAAGGAGAAGAATTTCTCTCTATCCACTTTCTCCACACCTTGCATGCATGACCCCAAGATCCCTCTCCTGGTCAGTCACCGACAGGTCAGATCCCATCAGCGTATACTTGAAGTTGGGGTTTTTCATCCCAATGTGCATAACTTTACACTTGCGAACACTGAAGCGCATTTGCCACTTTGTTGCCCACTCTCCCAGTTTGGAGAGATCCTTTTGGAGCTCCTCACAATCCATTTTGGATTTCACTACCCGAAAGAGTTTGGTATCATCTACAAATCTGGCCACCTCGCTGCTTACTCCTGCTTCTAGTTCATTTATGAATAAATTAAAAAGCACCGGTCCCAGTACAGATCCCTGGGGGACCCCACTTCTTACTTCCCTCCATTGTGAAAACTCTTCATTTATACCTACGCTCTGTTTCCTGTCTTTCAACCAGTTAGCAATCCACACATGTACTTGTCCCCTTATCCCATGACCGCTAAGTTTCCTCAGGAGTCTTTGATGAGGAACTTTGTCAAAAGCTTTTTGGAAGTCCAGGTATACTATGTCAACTGGATCACCTTGATCCACACACTTGTTGACACTCTCAAAGAACTCCAAAAGGTTGGTGAGGCAATATTTACCTTTGCGGAAGCCATGCTGGTTCACTCCCAGCAGGGCCTGTTCTTCTATGTGCTTTACAGTTTTATCCTTGAGGATACTTTCCATCAATTTGCCTGGAACGGATGTTAGGCTAACCGGCCTGTAATTTCCCAGATCACCCCTGGATCCCTTTTTGAAAACTGGTGTTACATTTGCTACTCTCCAGTCCTCTGGTACAGAGCCCAATTTCAGGGATAAGTTATATATTTTAGCTAGGAGGTCGGCAATTTGACATTTGAGTTCTTTGAGTACTCTTGGATGGATGCCATCTGCCCCTGGTGATTTGTTGGTTTTCAGTTTTTCCAGACAGTTTAGAACATCATCTCTTGTCACTTTCTATCTGACTCAGTTCTTTAGCCTCCATCCCTAAAAAGCCTGGTTCAGGAACAGGTATATGCTCAGTATCCTCTGCCATGAAGACAGATGTAAAAAAAACTCATTTAGCTTCTCTGCAACCTCCATATTCTCCTTAATAATCCCTTTCACTCCCTCATTGTCTAATGGTCCAACGGTCTCCCTGGCAATGGTTCCCTATCAATGAGATTCAGAACTTCAAAACGGTTCCTGATGTTCTCCTTGAAAATAGTGGGTTCGTTCTCAAGATCATATGCTAGAAACTGGATAGCTTTGTTTTTCCACTTTAGCTTGACTTGGAACTTGCACATGAGCAGTTATAACTTAGCTCTTCCACCTCCTTGCACCAATAATGTAATGTAATGTAATTTCTGTGTACGCCATCTGGTGATCTCCATGTGTATAGGTGCTGCTTTGGTTGTGTTAGCAGTGAAGAGATCACCGGTTTGGCAAAAACTAATAAGTCATTCTGCTTCATTTCTGTTTCCTAGACATACATTCCGACCGTGTTTTCCTCCTTACCATTTCCAACTTTGGCATTCCAATCCCCATCCACCAGCATCACATCTTGCTTGCATGTTCTGTCAATTTCAGACTGGACTTGAACATAAAACTCATCAACTTCCTCTTCTTCTGCATCAGTCATTGGGGCATAGACTTGAAAAACTATCATGTTAAAGGGTTGTCCATGAAATCTAATTGATATTAGTCGGTCACTGACCACATTGTACCCAAGTACTGTCATTGCTATATCCTTCCTATGAAAGCAACACCGTTCCTTCTTTGTTTTTATGTCCTGAGTAGTAAATGGTATGATTTTCTGACTGCAAGTGCCCAATTCCAGTCCATTTTAATTCACTGATGCCCAAGATGCCAATCTGTAGTCAATTCATTTCATCTTTCAGTGTTTCGAGCTTTCCCATATTCATGCTTCTTATGTTCCATGTTCCCATTGCAATTCTGTTTTTGCCGCTTCAGATTTTCTTTTCCCACATGGCAACATCAGCTGCTAGATGTCCAAAAGGCTTTAACCTAACCGCTTCATAAACACCATCAGTACTCTGAGAGATCCTCAGCTCTTCCTCAGTAGCATGTTCAGTACCATCCAGCCTGAGGGGCCCATCATCTGGAACTACATCATATATATATTTACTGCCCCATATAGAATATCTGGGCAGTTTACAATTATAACCCATCAACAAGAAAAAAATAAAATAATATAAAGCAAATTAAAATCATCATCAATAAACCTTAAAACATTATAAACTAAAATATTTAGTTTTATGTCCCTGCTTGCTAACAGAGCACAGAGGCACCTCTTTAACATGGCGATTCTCTTTATTTAGCAGAGGGAGAGCAACTGGCCCTATCCGCCCCCGGCATAGCATCCCTCCAGTGGCTTTTGCTGGTGTCTCTCTTATGTTTCTTTTTTTGATTGTGAGCGCTTTGGGGACAAGGAGTCATTTTATTTATTTATTTATATCTATGTAAACCACTTGGGGAGAAGCGGTATATAAATATTCGTTGTATTCGTATTAATAAAAGCCTGATAAAATAGATGTGTTATATAAATGAATGAATGAATGAATGAATGAATGAATATATAAATAGAAGTTGCTTAAAACAGCCAAAAATGGGGAAGTTCTGATTTCTTTTGGTAGTATGTTCTGGAGCCTTGGGTCAGCCCTAGAGAAGGCCCAGTTTTGGGTCACCACCAAACAAGCCGGTAGTAACTACAGCCAATTATTCAATGACCTTAATAGGAGACAGGGTACAAGAAGAAGAAGAAGAAGAAGAAGAAGAAGAAGAAGAAGAAGAAGAAGAAGAAGAAGAAGAAGAAGAAGAAGAAGAAGCTCTCTTAAATACGCTGGGCCCAGTCCTTTCAGGGCTTTTATGCTTATATGAATGACTGTACATGCATTAAGTCTGGAAGTGAACTTCAGACTGAAAGTGAACTTCCCTGAAAGTCAAGGTACAGACAGAAAGTGTATGTATGCATGCAGTGTCTGAATAACTGTACATGCATACAGATCTGAATGTCCATACACTGTACACAGATTGTACATGCATTGAACATAAGATGTGAATAGGCCTTTATTCTGTTTCATATTCCCAGAGAGTAATTGATAAAATCTAGTTTACATTTTCAGTTAATTCCAGCTAAAAACTCTACTATTATTATTACTGATAAATTGCTTTTCAACAAAAGTATTCTCAAAGAAGTTTACACAGAGAGAAAAGATTAAAGGAGAAGAGAAGATGGTTCCCTGTCCCCAAAGGGCTCACAGTCTCAAAAGAAACACAACGTAGACACCAGCAACAGCCACTGGAGGGATGCTGTGCTGGGAATAGATAGGGCCAGTTACCCTCTCCCCTGCTTAATACAAAGAAAATCACCTTTGAAAGCTGCTTCTTTGCTCAGTTAGCAGGACAATCTCTCTTCATATTGTAAAAACTGCTTGTTCCCCCGTTCCCCACACAATCCATAGAGCATGGTCCCAGACTCCACCTCTTCAGGTGACCCATTCAAGAAACACATCAGGAGTCATTAAGAATTCTTTTGTCAAGTTTCTGATTATATATCATGTGAGACAGGGTTTCTTAACCTTAGACCCCAGATGTTGTTGGACTACAACTCCCATCATCCCCAGACATGGTCTTTGTGGCTGAGGATGATGGGAGTTGTAGTCCAACAACATCTGGGGGCCTAAGGTTAAGAAACCCTGATATGAGACAAAGGAATAGACTCATTCACAGAAATTAAGATGGCCCAGCTTGCAACAATCTACAAGAAACAGAACAGGAGGTATAGTGTGGAAGATCAAGGAGGTACTGATCTGTGGGAGAGATGCAGAATAAAGAAATTGAACAAGTCATACAGCAATGTCAAGGCAAACAAACAAGGCAAATAAAGCAAGATCCTGATGATTGTGGAGGAAAGGTAGCAGCCTCTAGCTAAAAACTAAGGCTCAAGAGAAGGACATGTTTATCTTCCTTAAAATACATTTCAGGGAGGGTTCTGGATTTGGAGGCACTGAGGCTTTGGCTTGTAGGTATCTCTCATTTTTGCCATTTATCTGTTCAGCCGTCTGAAATGATTGTTCTTTGGAGCATGCTATTTTTGAATTCCTGCTGCCTCCTTGACTCGGGTCCCTCGCTGCTCTGCTGAAGGGTTGAAGAAGTCGCCTTGGCTATTCTCTTACTCTTGTGCCATTTTAACATTCTTGACATTAGAAGTAGCACAAATTCGCTGTAGACGTTGTGGCTTCCATCTTGAAGACATGGAAGCTGCTGCTGCACATTGCCCAAGGCTGTGGCAGAGAGAGCGCATTTGCAAAGCAGGAAGCAATCTTGCTGCAGTAGGGGCAGATGATTTAAACCAAGATGACATTTCTTAAAGATCAGCAGCAAGCAAGCTGTGCCACTCACCTTCTCTCTCTCTCTCTCTCATGCACAAAGACTAAAACATCAATTGATCACTCCAGCGTCCTCTGACAGATTCATTATGTTGGCGTGAAAGCAGCAAATACATAGAGAAGCAATTTCGGGGTGGTGCAAAAGGGATAGAATTGCCATCTCCTGGTGCAAACAAAGGGGGCTCAAATGCCTATAGTGTTGGGGAGAAATTCAGCAGCTACTCTTGTTGAACAGCGGTATATAAACGGAAGGAGAAAGAGAAGAAGAAGAAGGGGGAGAGGAGGAAGGGGAAGAAGAGGAAGGAGGAGGAGGAGGAGGAGGAGGAGAAGAAGAGGAGGAGGAGGAGGAAGAGGAAGAAGAGGGAGGAGGAGGTAGATATAAGGGGCTTACTGGTCCAGCAGCGGCCATGGTAGTGGTACCACCCCTTCGCAAAGGCCCCCCTGGCCTGGCCCATACCCAGGGTGCATGCAACACTCCCCCTAGCAGCCCACCTGCATAGTGGCAGCACAGGTCCAGAATTGACCTGGCTTCCACGCATGTTGAGGAGAAACCTCTATACCAGGGATTCTCAACGTTGGGTCACCAGATGTTATTGGACTACAACTCCCATAATCCCCAGCCCCAGTAGCCTTTGGTTGGGGATTATGGGAGCTGAAGTCCAATAACATCTGAGGACCCAACGCTGAGAATCCCCGCTCTACACCACACTGCATCAGTTCTCATGAGGCACCATTTCTTTTTGCACCTGCTAAGCCAACGAACCACTTCCCCCACACTCCAGCTTCTCGGGTACTGTGGGGCATTCCTCCCCAAGACCCATAAGTACTCCAAAGTTCCCCTTTGCCACCCTGAAGTTGTCCACTATGGTGCTTCTGCATGACCAGGTAGTTTGATCATTCTCGCAAGGGAAGTGCTGAAAGTGATGTGAGGAAACGGTTAAAATGTCTTTGACCTGCTAAAGGTGGGGGAACTATGACGAAAAGGCAAGATCATGCTAGGCACACCCCCTCACCCTGGCTGCAGCATGGTGATTCAAATGGACAGGTCTTGCTGGGATACAGCCTCGGGGGGCTAGCGGGAGGAATCCATCTGCCCAGAAGTCCCCAGGGATGTGTGAGCTGGCTCACTTCAAGCTAGACCCGACACGGAGCCAGCCCAGTTCAGGCAATCCAAGTTCAAACCAGACCTGCCCCCCAAAGTGGGGGGTGCTGGTCTGAGTTCGAACCGGAACAACCCCCCAATTCAAAGAACCCGTTTGGGCTGGCTCGGGAGGGGGGGTATATATATGTATATTTGTAACTTGGGGTGGCGGAGGTGGCAGCGGAAACATTGGAGGTGGTGACGGGGGCTTCTCCACTCCCCTAGCCTCCCAAATGACAGTCTAGGCCATGCACAGAAGCCATTAGAGTGACCTTCTCGTGTGTGTGTGTGTGTGTGTGTGTGTGGTGATGCAAATGGCCTTTGTGCACACATGGAGGTCACTCTTATGGCCTCTGCGTGTGCGCAGAGCCCGCCCCAGACCATAGCCAGCCAGGACTGTCATTTGGGAGGCCCGGGGGGGGAGGGGCGTTGGAGGAGTCCCCACCACCACCTCCAATGTCTTCCCTACCGCCTCTGCCATCTCCACTGTCCCCTCCCATTTACTGTAGGAAATGCCCTTTATTTTTAAAGGGGAATCCTCGCTCGATTCCCCTTTACAAGTATATCCCCTGAGCCAGCCCACAACAGATCTGTACCTGTGTGCATTGCACACTCGTATGAGTGTTGAACATAACATGTGAATCGGCCTCATGTTACATAGAGATCTGTGATTCGGCCCCCACTCAGCTGATTTAAAAACAAGCAAACAACCCAAGGAACCCTTGGTAGGTTACATATAAGAGGATGAATGATAGGTGGGGGGAAACTGCTTAACTCTTTCCCTCCAGGCTTTTTAACAATCACTTGCCCCAAACTGGTTTTTCAGACTTTGGAAAGGGAGAAGGGAAGATATGGGAAGATACTGGGGCCCTGTATCTTTCCCCTTGAATTGGTGATTTTTGAGCTAAAAAATGACAGGGGAGAAAGAAGCCTTTCTCTTTCTGCCCTGCCTTTACTTCAATTTCCAGCCTACATAGGCTCATTTTGCTTTTGTAGCGGCGTGTGTGTGTGTGTGTGGCGGGGGGGGGAGCCCTTGGAGAAAACAAATACCGGCATATCACGCTGCTTGAGCCTAAAACTAGGCCGGTGTGAATCATGCATATAAGAGGCAGTCATCTCTGGTATAGTATTAATACAGGCCTCAGTGCCTCGGAGCACGTTCATCTACCATCAAAGCTCAGAAGAATTTACCAAGGCTGTGTTTTTGTACGGAGCTTGAATCAGGCCACAGTGCGAGAGATGTACCGTATTTTACGGACTATAAGACGCTACGGACTATAAGACGCACCTTAATTTTAATCCGGTTTTTCAGAGTTTTAACATATTAAACTGTTAAAACATATAAGACGCACCTGAATTTTGGCGGATATTTTTTGAGAAAAAAAGTGAGTCTTATAGTCCATAAAATACGGTAAGTCTGAAACAATAATATCAAAGCAAATTGGAGACCCCATGGTCTGGGTCAAGCAACACAAAGAAGTAACTGAAAGCCAAGAGGAAAAGGAGCTGGCACAAAATTTGTTTTTATTTCTTGTTAAATTAGTATACTGTCTTTCATTAAAACAATCTCAAGGCAGTTCACACAGAAAAATTAAAACAAGACTATAAAAATTACACAATTAAAATACTAAGCTGGAATATAAAAACAGAGATCTGACTAAAAAGATTTAAAATACAAGCACAAGATAACCATACAAAATACAAAGCAGCAAAAAACAAAATATGCCACTCTGCCATAACAAAAGTTTGGATACAAATCTCTTCCAACAATATGCCAAATGAAAATGAACGTAGGAAAGAGAGAAGGCTGATTTGTTAGCTCTTGGCTTCAGTTTCATCTGCAATGAATCAAGGTCTGTGTTCTTCATATAGGATTGTTCAGCCACTAACAGGATTGGAGCAGCAGCTGAGCCAAAATCTATCTGCACCCACTCCAGGAAGTACAGTAAGCAATAAAATCAATTAGGTATATTACAACCAATAACACCTTGCCACCTCTTCATTCGGGATTTTTCAGAATGAAGAGTTTCTAAGGAGTTTGGGAACCCAGTATCTTCCAGGCCCTGATTTCCAAACCACCAACAATATTGACAAATGGATTAGTTTCAGCAGAATTTTTTTCAGATGTGTTGATCAAATTGCTATTTAATCCTCAGCAGCCACCTAATGGCACAGCGGAGAAATGACATGACTAGCAAGCCAGAGTTTGCCGGTTCGAATTCTCGCAGCGAGATAGGAAGATGCTGTGAAAGGCATAATCTCATATTGTGTGGGAGATGGCAATGGCAAACCCCTCCTGTATTCTGCCAAAGAAAACCAGAGGGCTCTGTGGTTGCCAGGAGTCGACACCGGTTCGACAGCACACTTTATTTTTAGCCAAATGTGAAAAGGAGTGATGTTCATAGCTCCTACTACTGTTCTATGCCATTTTTAACATTAAATTGAAAGAGAAACATGGGTAACACGTCATCATCATCAAACTTTAGGATCCTCCTTTATAGATCTAGGTCTTCTCACTGAGGTAATAGGCCTCCCTCTGGGCTATATACCATGCAGATGGGTGCTCATGATTTAACACGCGTCCATACAAAAAGTTTTCTTCACATAGAAAAGTAGGCAAGGAGACAGATAGGCTAGGACCCTTCCCCCTTCCCTGTGCTTGCGTTTTGTATGGGACTGCACTCAGTTATGTGATTCCCCCCTGCTGAAGGCCAGACACTGTTTTTTAGGCCTGCACATCAGAAGAACCAGAATTCCAATGTCGGAATTCCCTACCCCATCACCAGGAGGCATTAGACCAAGGGGGGGGGGGGAGTGCCCTGAGTAGTGTTCTGTTTTTTTAAAAAAATATTGTTTTATTGTTTTAAAAAGATAAAGAGAAATAAGAAACAGAACAGAAAAAAGAAACAAGAAACAGAATAATCAAACCCAGCAATTACAAAGATTCTCGATGTAGTCTATATACGCCGACCTTAATTCCTGCAGCCAAACCGGGTAGTGTTCTTGTGGTGGCAGCCCTTTAAATCACCACCCAGCACCGGCGCGGGGGCAAATGGGTGATGCCAAGATAATTGAGAGTTCAGTTCAGGGGCGGGCAAGGAACGCAGAACTGCTCCCTGGGAAGCCTGTGCACTGCTTGGAAAACATGCTGACGTTCGGAGATTGTAGTCCCACGCAGGACCCCTACCTTTGAGGAGAGCAGAATTCATCAGGAAATGTTTGCTAATTGTAATACATGCCAGTAGCAAAGAACTAACACTCTCTCTCTCTCTCTCTCTCTCTCTCTCTCTCCCAATGCAGGAAAAGAATTTGCAGGAAATAATTTCCATATACACTGTGCCCCAAGGATTCTCCCCTCCCCTCAGCACAAAGTACACACTGGGTGAATTACTTTCTGAACTACTCACCAGAGGGCAGCAGTGATCCGAGGATTTGCAGCAGTTTTGTATGGAGTGGGGTGGAGAACCCTCTATTTCCTTCTTCTTCCTTTTCTTGTACGTGAGAAATGTTGAAAACTGTTATTCAGATTGGTTCTAAATCACCCAGTGATTAGGTTTTAGAGCTGTTGGTTACGCTTGGTTAAAGAGCTGTTAAAAATAGGAAGGAGAATATGACATCATATTTATTGCCATGATCTCTCTTATCAATTGATAAAATCTCTCATCTCTCTTATCGGCTATGGGTAAAGGAGTAGATATGAGCTACTGTTTTCCTCCAAAACATTCCTCAGGCATAATTTTTATTCACAGCATGTATTTGAAGTGGCTTTTTATTTGTGTTCCACTTGAAGGAGAAGCAGCAGCAGCAGCTTGCTGACATACCCTCTAGCTCTGATCCAGAATAGCAGGGAGCAAGGGGAGTGAAGCCTCCATTCTCTCTGGCTAAACTGGCTCCTGCTGTGTGATCTCAGAAGGCACCTAACCCAGCCATGGCCAAATGGAACATTAAACTGTATCAGGGCAAGCAATCAAGCCTGCGAATGATCACGTTTCTGCCAGACCCCATCTCTTGGTTTGATTATGTGAGAGAGGATGATGTTAAACAGAAAATGATTTCTTAAGGGGGATCCATGTGGTTTGAAGTCTTCCTCAGCCGAAAATGCCACCCTTGGGAGGTGAAACATGAAGACGATGTGCTCAGCAGAAGTACAGCTTTCTTAGAACTCACACCATTTTCGGCTGTGTGTACATAATCCGGGCACTGATGAAAGGCTGGAATGTTGTGATGTACTTTTAGGGATGTTGTTCACCTGTTTCTCAGAAAACCCATCAGCCAGAAATGATTGAAACTGAACTGTGTTTGTTTGTTTCCCTGTACCCAGAGAATTCTAACTACTCCTATGCAGACAGCCATTTTTAGAATAGCACCGGCAGATTCTACGCACCTTCCAGACATCGCTTAAGAAGGCAGCTATTCCACATTAGTAACCATTACATAGCCAGACAGTTTTGCACACACTTCATCAGGGCTTTTAAAAATGTGTAACCAGACACAAAACATGCAGTTATTTTAAAAGGTGTGCACTTCTAAAAGAGCATCTGTGCAGTTATAAAACTTAAGTTATACAAATATTATGTTAGAAGATGTAAAAAGTGAATGAAAACAAGAGACGAACGTTTGGGGCAGTGTACAAATTTGATGAATAAATAAATAAAAATAAAAAGAATGAGTCGTTCAGGCTCCTCTAGAACCCAGACCCTAGTGGCCAAGAGTACCAATTTCTGCTCCACCGGCAAATATACTTCCTGCAGACTCCAGTGATACTCACCACAGAGTCTTCACCAATGGATGTAACACTCATCATCAAAAGTGCTGTCAAATTCTCGGTTGTGAGGGTTTTCTCCCACTCTGTCGGTTCCTAAATGTCATGGAATATAACTTTAGGCAACTAAGTATGTGTGCACAGATGAGGAAAATGCACAGAAAATGTTGCTGAATTTTAATCACATACCATTGTGCAGTTCTAAAATCTCCTGTGCTTCACTACAATGAAGTGTGGGGAGGAAGCATTTCTGGCTAAATAAGAAATCTGATTCCCTGGTGAGGAATCAAGGGGTTAACCCTGCTTACCATAAACAAATCCTAATGGAGTGGGCAAGAGGGCACTCTGAAATCTGAGGGTGCAGCAGCAGCATGGCTCCTCCTTGGACCAGGCCTGGTGCTCCAGTGCAGCCTGGTTCCGGCCTCTGCGCATGTGTGGAGGCCAGAACCAGGCTGAGCTGGCGCACTGGGCCCAGATCTAGGAGGAGCCACGCCACCACTGCTGCTGCTGTCGCACCCTCAAATTACAGGTGCCCTTTCGCCCGCCCCATTAAGATTTATTTGTAGGTAGGTTCCCCCCTTGATTGCAATCCTCACTGGATTCCCCTTTACCGGCATGCCTGCTCGAACCGCCGAATGGATTCCGAACCAGTTCGACACTCAGGCCAAACTGGGATCCGGTTCAGCTTGTACTGACTCACGACCCAGCAGCCTGGTTTGAGTTCAGGTCGAACTCAAACCGAACTGCTGGAATTGGTTCGTGCACACCCCTACCCTCTTCCTTCTTTCCTCCTTCTCCTTCTTTCGATTTAAATCACGTGTAGCTCCATTTTCTTCCTTCTTTCAAATCTCTCCCCTTTCCTTCGTCTTTTATTATATCTCTCCCCCCCCCATGTTTTATATCTGCTTAGGGGAGCAAATGTGAAATGAAGAATGTCCACTTGGCCCTCAAGTAAGGAGTTGAAGCAAATCCACCTAGCAGTCTGCTATGGCAAGGCTGGCCCTGTGCCAGACTTTGAAGTAAGCAGATCAGTGAACAGCCAGGGAGTGCTGCTGCAGGTATACCCCACCATGTATGTTAAGGAATCCAAGGGTAGTCTAGAGAAATCCAGAGCTAGGCTGTGATTCAAATCAATTGTTTAATGTTGTGGGCATGTGGGCTATAAAAATGAACTAGAGTTGAGCTGAAAAGGGAGACTTGTTACACGAACATTTTGGTAAAATAGGCTCACTTTCATGGATTCTTCAGTGAGTGTTGTGAAAAAGCTGCAAAATTGTTTTGTGATCCTTGCTCATTTGTGTTCCCTGATTGGTTTGGATTGCCAGGGTAACCTGTATTGAAAGATTTCCCCTCAAATGAGTTTCCTATTGGCTACAAAGCATAGTGACATCCTTACATCCCCTGGATGATCTGTGATTGGCTGAGGTCACTTAAGAAGGAATGGAAGGAAAAAATGGTCACCACAGCAGCAATAAAGAAGGAAAACATGGCAGGCAGCCCAGAGGCGCGTATCTAGGGAAAATAGCACCTAGGGCAAGCACTGAAATTGCGCCCCCTGTCCAAACATCTGACACCCATCTTTCAGATAACTTTACCATAACATCAGCTCAAAAATACAAGTCAAGCTCGTTAATCTTTTAATATTTCAAAAACTATTTAGCAGGGGATGTAACCAGACCAAAAAATGCTCGAAAACTACAAATTTCAGCATGCTGGGGCTCATGAAATACCCAAATACTATGTGGAGGTGTACTTGGAAAACTAAACAGAAGTGCCTGTCTAATTCTCTACTATGCATTGTAGCATCACTATTACATAAGTTTTAAAAATAAATGGAGAATTTGACTTTTCCAGGTTACTAGGGCCTTGCAGAGGCCATTTGAGCATGTGTGGTGGCCATTTTGTTTTCAGTGGCCATTAAAAAAAATTTTCATTTTAAAAAATGGCACGTCCCCTTCAAGTGGTGCCCAGGGCACGTGCCCTGCCTGCCCTACCCTAGATACGCCCCTGAGGCAGCCACAGAAAGGGTAGGATGAAGGGGTTTTCTGGGGCTGACTCCCACATCACTTCTTTCACACTGAAAAGCAAAACTGGGAGAAAATTTGGCTCATCCCAAAAACCAAAAAAGAAAAAGGGTAAACAAGGAAATAATGCAAACACAAGCCCAGACCAACTCAGGAATGCTGTGACTATGCCAAGTGTGCCTTGCCCTCCTCCTCTTCCCCCGGGGAATATCTTGGCTGCACAAATGCGGTGTCATTTCTCTCTTCTAGAAAATGCATTTCAGCACTAAGCACCTTTCCCTTCTTCTGCCAGTGCTTGTGCTGCAGAAGATGGAAATGACCCAGCATATATTTGAAGGATCAGTGTAAACAATGTAAAATATCTGCCGGGCTGCTGCTGACTCTTTTGTCATTGTGACTCACAGTCTGGTTTTGGACATCTGACTTTCAGTTGTGCTTTCATCCTTCTCTCTCTTTCTTCACAGTTCCTTGGTTCTGGGCTCTTTATTTAAGGCCTGACAGTTACAAGCCCTGCTCTTACTTCTGACCATCCCAATTGGTAAAGCTGAACTGCATCTTTATGAGTTTTGATCGGACATTTGCACATTGGAGGTTTTGTCGAAATAACACGCCCTGTGGAAGTGCATCTCTGATTTTTGCCAAAGTCCTGGGCACTGAAAAGCGCTACAAAAGGCTTGAAAGCTCTTGAGAACTATGCAGAACCCGAATTATCTCTCAGGGCAAATCCCCAGACCTGGGAGCAGCGCAATCCACTGAGCGTAGCTGACCAGACTCAAGGAAGCCCCTTCCCTGGGTGGAAACAAAGCTTAAGCAAAATCCCTTTATATTCTGTCAGTCAATGTCTCCGCCTAGGCAGGGCCTAGGCAGAGCTGTTACATAGAGGTGGCCCCTATGTGGGAGCAGGCTGAGTGTAGCCCCCTTAACCCCACCATTTTATATTCCCGTTCACCATTCTGGCTGCATTCCTCATCTGTTACTCTCTTCTGCGCTTTTGCTGCGTTTACATTTCTGCTGTTTCCCCTGTGTAACAGTAAGTTGTATTAGAAGCCGCAGTACTACGGAGGCGGAGTTTAGTGGAGGAGCAGGAAGTGAAAGGGTGGAGTGAATAGCTCAGAAGACAGAGGGAAGAAGCATGCAGTATCTGTATTAGCTGCAGAAGCATTATGTTTATTTATTCATTAAAATGTTTGTACTCCACTTTTCTAGCAAGCTATTCAAGGCAGCTTACAAAACCAAAATTGTACAAATATGGAATAACCAAAAATACTGCAGGGAATAACCAAAAACACTAATGGAAAGGAAGAGATGCACTTTAAGGGCAAAAAACAACTTGAATTTAATCTGCTATCTGTTTTAAATGGGCTAAGATTGTATTGTTATCAACTATGTTGTTTTCTTATAATGCTGCTTTTCAAAATTGCTATTGCTTATTGTGGGGTAGCATTCAGGCAAAGTTACTCATGAGAAGCACCACTGAAATCATTGAGGGCCCATAGATTTCAATGGAACTTAGTTCTGGCTAACTTAATCTGAATGCTACCCATGAATTCTGGTAGAGATGTGCACAATTTTTTTTGGATTTAATTTGTGCCCAAACCAAATCACGCCTGATTTGTTTTGTATCCAAATCTACCCCTTCCAAATCACCCCAGTTTTGATTTGTATTTGCTTTGATTCGATTCAGATTTGGACTGATTGGGACACTTAACAAGGTCCTGCGGGGGGCACCAAATTTGGGGGGAGGGTAGGTCCCCATGGGTGCCACCTACCACCCAAACTTCAGGCAGTGAGGCACTTGGTTGATTTTTAATGAATTTTTTTAGTTTTTACTGATTTTGAACATTTCCTTCATAGGGAACAATGGGGATTCAAAGTTGCCATATCCTAACCCTAAAACGAATCTCCAGCTTTCATGGGCGGGGGGAGCTAAGCTCTAGCCCTTGTAGAGGCGGAATTATGGAGCAAAATGTGCAGTCATTATTTTTCAAGTGTTTGGATTCTTTGGTGTATAATAACTTTTCTTCAAAATGAATCCCTATGAGGATTCATTGCACAGCTTCATTTTTTATTTTCATTTTGACTTCCACTGGACAGTGCCAACTGTCAACTGCCATGTGCCCCCCCCCCACACACACACACACTTGCAAGGCAGTGGGGTACTCATTTTAATTTTTAGGAATATTGAAATGTTTAGATTCTTTGGTGTCTAATAACTTTTCCTCATAATGCATCCCTATGAGGAACTGTAAAATGGCATGTTTCTATCTTTTGTGGTTTGGTCTGGGACTGGGAGTTTCGAGTGAGTGAGTGAGTGAGTGAGTGAGTGAGTGATATTTCCCAAAATTTCAAGATCTGATTTAGTCTTGTGAAATGTTTAAGAGAATATAGTGAACATGGTTTTTTTAAAAAAACTAAAATATTCAGATGAACAAAATTTGTTAATTTTGTTCACTGAAAAGCATGCCAAAATGAGAAGTTTTAAGTACCAATACAGGACGATCTCAATATTCGCAGGAGTTCCATTTCACGGTACAACTGCAGATACGGAAATCACGAATATTGAGGCATTGTGGCAATGGGGAATTGTGGGTTAGGTTCCTTGGGGGGGAAACATAGCCAAATCATCGATTTTCATGGGGGAAAACACATGGGGAAGCTGCCTACCGTACTTAGCTGCTCCCCCTGAGTCATGCTGTCCCCCGGAATGTCCTGGAATTGGCTGAAAATTGGCTGAAAATCGCTGTTTTTTCCTTTCTTTTTTAAAAATGGAGGCATTTTGAGACTCTGAAACACAAAATGGTGGCTGAAAATGACCTCCACAGTCATTTCCGGCCATCCCCAGCCCACAGATATATGAGGTTGATGTGTTTTTCCCCTTCCCCCAACATGTGCCAAGGTCAGGGGTCTGTTACCCAGTCGCAGATATGTGAATCCGTTGATATCAAGGTCCTCCTGTACTGAATTCACAACTTGCAATACATGATTTTTTAAAACTTTGAAATGCATATATGAAAATCCAGCATTCATATGTAATATTGGTATGATCTATTGTCATGATTTAATTATGTATTTATATCTAGGTAAACTGCTTTGGGAACTTTTGTTGAAAAGTGGTATATAAACATTTGTTGTATTCATATTCTTTAAGTTAGTTTCCACCATTTCCCCCCTGTCAAATAGAACCAATTTCTTTCTTTCAGGCCTGTGATATTTCCAGTTATCCATTAACCCTGTTATGCTTAATATTTCACTCAGCATCTGTTCTGACCTTTGATCTGCACCAGGAACTCCCCTGTCATCTCCGATAATTATGCCTGGTTGATTCATGTTCCTGCAGGTACACATCTTGAACAGAAGCACCCCCTATGATGTGATAATGAGGAATTTACCTTTGCATATTGCATAGGTAAACAAATTCTCATTTGCAGTGGAATGTGTTGATTTCATGCTGAACTCAGGAAAAGAGAAGTCATAAGAAAGCTGGGTGTGGTCACATTTGTCAATGGAATACTCAGTGGCAAGAAAGGCATCCCACAATAGTGTTAATTGGCTGACATCCAGAGCAGCAATCTGGGGAGCCAATGGAACTGCATCCTAGCACAGAGCAGCAGAGTGCATGTGTGAAAGGGAACATTTTTGTTTTTGCTGCTATCTGTCTCTGTAAGTGGTCTTTGTCTTCCAAAAATATGTCCCTGTGTGACCTTCAAGGACCTATTTCTGGAAGGCAAAGAACATTTACAGAGGTAGGGGAGAATAGTAAACATTGCTCTCCCTCCGGCTATTGCTTTCCTCAGATTGCTGCTCTGGATCAGCCAATGTCTCCACCAAAATCAGCCAAAGAAAAAGAATGATTTAACCCATACAGAGAGAGCCAGGATGTCTAAATTAAGCAATAGCTTTTAAGCTACTTCATGGGTTTTTGTAAACCACCGAGAGACTGTATGGGAAGAATGGCAGTTCAGTCCCCAAATAGCAAAGCAAAACCAGTTTGGTGAGAAAGCAGCAAAGCAAGAGGTCTTGAGACAAGGATTTATTTAAAGAAAAGGTTACAAACAAATGTGAAAAAAGCCTGCAGCTTAATTTCAGCTGTAGCTCATGGCTGAAGAGAGAGACCAAAACAAACAGCCATCTCTGGAGGGACAAAAAGGAGACTAACACTGGAAGAACAAAGAGGGGAGGAGTCCAGCACTTTTATCCATGTCCCTAAACCACCACCCCCAGTGGTCACTATGAGATATTGCAGCTGAGAGCTGATGCTGCCAGTGTCTTAGCTCCAACAGAGACATCGTTGAAAGGAAGTTTAAACATCTATTAAATCTATCTGTCTATTCAATCTAAACATCCACTAATGAACGAATAAATAAATAGATCTTAGGAAATGTACATAAAACGTCTTATGTTATATCTGTATTGAGAAAGCCTCTCCCACACTGTTAAACGCTGCAGCAAGTAGTACAGTCACCCCTCGCCAACTGTGGTCGTCCAATCATGGTTTTGAATATCCACGACTGGGAAATTGTGATCGGTCTTGCCAACTGCGACCCGAGTATCTGCGATTTGGTGAGATTTCTTTTTTTGCAATTTTGGCGGACCAGGGGTGGTTTTGGGGGGGTCAGGGGTGATTTTCAAGGGCTCCCCTTCACTCCTCTTACTGACTGGGGGGGATTTGGAGGGATTTTTTCTATTTTTTATTATTTTTACTGTGTTTTGTGGTCCTTTTGTGACCACGATCCCCCTAACCCCCTGTTTACCATTGTTTTCAATGGCTCACCAATCGCAAATTTGCCAACCACAAGGTTTTCCCGGAACGGAACCCTCGTGGTTGGCAAGGGATGGCTGTATTTAAATTGTGTGAGGGATCAGCATAGACCCAACCCCCTACATTATGAAAATTGGAATAGTGTGTTGGGACAGGGACATGCACACTCACAAGGGGTAAGAGCCAGTCTTCTAGCAGTGAGCATGAATTGTCCCCTTTGCTAAGCAGGGTTCTTCTTGGTTTGCATTTGGATGAGTGACTACATGTGAGCACTATCTGCTGTAAGATATTTTCATTAGAGTATGGAGGCCCATTGAGCATGTGCGACGGCCTCCAAATTTGCCACCACAATGGAGGGCAGGCCTGAAATGGACCAAAGACCACCTGAGCCACATAATATGGACATAAATGGAAGCCGGCAGGGAGGAGGCAGAACTTCTGGAGATACCCCACACACACACACACACACAGCCGAATCTAAGCCCCCGGACCGGGTGGCAATAAATAAAAATTAATTTTTAAAAGTTAAAATAAAGTTTTTAAAAATTGCAACACACGCTCCACCCGTGAACAGAATGGGGGCGGGAGGTGTTCATGAGGGTGGTGATGCCAGAACTGGGCAACCTGGTTTTGTGCACACGCCTAGTGGGTTAGTGACCTCACCATCCAGCCAACCAGTTCTGTACACAACCAACCTTTGCTGCAAACATACAGAACTAGTTTCCCTGAGCTCAATCCAGGAAAGAGGACTGTATGTTAAACAGTTAGTGCACTTGCACAGCAAGTTCTCCACTCCAATTATCTACGTCTGTACGTACCCTAGATGTTTGCTATAACAACAAAGGGAGTAGCTGGACAATTCATTACTCTGTACAAGTCTGCTGATTAAATGAAGCTGAAACTTTGAAAGCAGATAAGAGAGCACTTAATTTGCTGCTCCTTTTGACAAACAATCTGCAAGCCATATAGCAAGTTAATGTGGGTGTATCACCACATTTCAAACAGATGTCATTATGAGAATCCTTGTTCACTTCTCTGTACCAGAATAAATAAAATGCCTGCCTTCAGCTCTTGATTATATTGTCCAACATAGCCATGGAACAAGGAACAGGGGAGGGCGGGGGTGGGGTTGGAGCAACAATACCCCTTCAAGTGCTAGAGCAGTGATTCTCAAACTTGGGTCCTCAGGTGTTATTGGACTTCAACTCCCATAATCCCCAACCAAAGGCCACTGAGGCTAGGGATTATGGGAGCTGAAGTCCAATAACAGCTGAGGACCCAAGTTTGAGAATCCCTGTGCTAGAGCAAAATGTGAATGATTGATATGTTACTTTATAAGTGACCATATTTAGAATAATAAATAAAGGCTGCAACAACTATATTGAGAGAGCCATGGTAAACTGTTAATAGACTGTTCCTATACTACCAGCAAAATAACTTTATTACAGCCTAATGGCCTTTTCTTGCAACACATATACAGTTGCCCTCTCAAAAATCAAGATAGTGGCTGACATTCTCCGCAGGTCTACTAGAACTGAAGTAGCCCTCCATAGGTGCAAACAGAATGGAGTTTAGCAGATTCCTGGAAGTAAAAACTCCACCTGGAGGGAGTAGCTGTTGGACAGCAACTCCCATAATCCCCAGTCACATGGGAGAATGGGAGTTGTACTCCAACCACATCCGGGGACCCAAAGTTGCAGCAGTGTAGCACCATTGAGGGTGGCCCTGGGGTAAGATTTGGGGTGGCACCACTACCCTGCCACTCACGTACCTCTCGGCCACCCATCCTGTCCCCCTTTGCTTGTCTCAGCGTGGTGTAATGGCATCACCACACTGGCTTGTGCTGACATTGTGGTGTCATTAGATGGTATTGCAGCTAGCAAAGGGAAGAAGGATAGCAGCAGTGGAGAGGGTGGGCGACCAGATGGCTGGTGGGGGCCGCAAAGGCAGGCAAGCCAGCTCCATGCCTGGTGGCGGGTGGCAGTAAGCAGCAGTAGGCAAGCATGGTTAGTTGGGAATGGCAGGCAACCCCTAGTGGTGGCCAAGGGCCACCCCTCAGCTCCATTATTCCTACACTCCTGCAAGGTTGGGAACTTCTTTTTTAAAGTATGATAGAAACAGATTCAGCAGACATTCATTGTGTTCCAAGGTGTGATGAAACACAGATCTCCATTTTAGCTCCATAATCTAATCTAATCTAATCTATTTTGTACACCATCCCAAACTTTCATCTTTGGGCAGTTTACAGCAACACAGAACAGGTTAAAACACAGAAAATAAAAACCTTAAAACAATATAAAAACTGGAGTCAGATTAAAAAGCTTGGGTGAAGAGGTAAGTCTTCAAGTGCTTTTTGAAAGTTCTTAGAGATGGGGAGGCTCGTATTTCAGTAGGGAGCACATTCCACAGTCTTGCAGCAACAACAGAGAAGGCCCGTCCCCATGTGGCTACCAGACAAGCCAGTGGCAACTGGACGAACCTCTCCGGATGATCTCAATGGGTGATGGGGCTCATAGTGAAGAAGATGCTCTCTTAAATACCCAGGGCCTAAGCCATTTAGGGCTTTATAGGTTATAACCAGTAATTTGTATTTTGCCCGGAAACTTATTGGCAACCCGTGTAGCTCTTTCAATATAGGAGTAATGTGGTCTCTCCGAGATGACCCAGAGACCAACCTGGCTGTTGCATTCTGGACCAACTGCAGTTTCCAGACTACGTACAAAGGCAGTCCCACATTGAGCACATGGCAGAAGTCAGGTCTGGAGGTTACCAGCAGATGTACCACCATTCTGAGATCGTTCATCTCAAGAAATGGACACAGCTGGCGTATCAGTCAAACCTGATAGAAAGCATCTCTGGCCACTACCTCAACCTGAGATACCAGGGAGACATGTGGATCATTTGAAGCACTCTCAAACTACATACCTGTTCCTTTTGGGGAAGTGTGACCCCATCTAGAACAGGCAGATCAAAATCATCTATGGAGTTCTGATCCCGCACAATAAGTACCTCTGTCTTATCTGGATTCCGTCTCAGTTTATTATCCCTTATCCAGCCCATTACCATCTCCAGGCAGGCATTTAGGGAGGTTATGCCTTCTCCTGATGATGTTGACATGGATAAATAGATCTGGGTGCCATCAGCATACTGATAACACCCTGCACCAAATCTCCTGATGATTTTTCCCAGCGGTTTAATGTAGATCTTAAAAAGCATTGGAGACAGTATGGAGCCCTGAGGGATGCCACACATGAGCTCAGATTTTGAAGCGCAACAGTCTCCAACTGACACCATCTGGAATCTGTCCAAGAGGCAGGAGCAGAACCACTGTAAAACAATGCCTCCCACCCCCAACGCTTTCAGACAGGAAGGATACTATGGATACCAGAAGGATACTATGGTCGATAGTATTGAAAACCACTGAGAGACCCCAAAGGACCAATAGAGTCACATTTGTCAATTCCCAATTGGAGATAATCCATCAGGCCAACCAAGTCAGTCTTCACCCCACAGCCTGCCCAAAAACCAGTTTGTAATGGGACTAGATAATCAGTTTCCTCCAAGACTGTCTGGAGCTGGGAGGTCACCACCCTCTCAATTATTTTGCCCAGCTATGAGAGGTTGCAGACAGGCCTATAATTGCTTAACTTTGAGGGATCTAATGCAGGCTTCTTCAGAAGAGGTCTAATGATTGCCTTCTTAAGACAAGGAGGCATCCTGCCCTCCCTAAGAGAAGCATTTATTATTTCTACCAGGCCTCCTACAACAACCTCTCTGCCAGATAAAATAAGCCATGTTGGACAAGGGTCAAGAGAACAGGTGGTAGGTCTCACCACTCCAAGCAGCTTGTCCACATCCTCAGGGGTCACACACTGGAACTGATCTAGTTGAACCACATAAGAGGAGTTGCTGGACACCTCTGATTCAGATACCACAATAACTGTGGAATCTCCATCTAAATTGGCCCAAATACGAGAGATTTTGTTTGCAAAGAACTCATTAAAAACATCACAGCAGGTAATTAATGGTTCCAAATTCTGATTCAAGGAAGGAGGGGCATGAACTATCCCCCTCACAACCCTGAACAACTCCTCTGGATGTGAGCTCATGGACACAATATGGGCAGAAAATAATCACTTCTTTGCTGCACATATTGCCTGAGCATAGATTTTTAAATGCGCTCCATACTGCAATCTGTCAGATTCAAGTCAAATCTTTCTCCACTTGCACTCCAGTCATCTACCTTGCCGCTTCAGTCCCCATAGATCTTCAATATACCAAGGGGCCAGTTTAGAAGCTGGTTGGAGAGGATGCTTAGGAGCTATCATGTTGACTGCCCTGGTGAATTGGCTATTTTAGCTCTCCACCAGGGCATCAACAGGATCACCGGTAGAGCCAACCCTAAATCCTTCCAAGGCTTCTTGGAAACCTATTGGATCTAGTAACCTTCTCGGGTGGACCATCCTAATGGGCCCCTAGCCCCTGCAAAGGTGGGGTGTGACTGTGAGTCCAACCTTAACCAGATGGTGGTCCGTCCATGACAATGGGGAAATCACAGGGGTCCCCACGCATGGAACATCACCTTGATCAGAGTAAAAGACCAGATCAAGTGTGTGACCTGCAACGTTTGTCAGTCCAGAAAGTACTTGGGATAGTCCCATGGTTGTCATGGCTGCTATGAACTCCTGAGCCTCCCCGGACAAATGTCTTACACATGCACTCGACTCTGAGTGCTCTGAATGTGGGGCGGGGGGCAGCATTCCTTCATTTTGTTACTAAATGGGGACAGCTCCTCACTTTTGTTATTGAGGAGACAGGGCCTTCCAGCTACAGGCCTAAGCCCTTTTTCACAATAGGTAACCAGTTCAAACTGGACTCACTTTTAGACATGTTAAGTTCAGACCCATTAAGGAGGAGGCAACTCCAGTTTGGAGGGGAAACCTCTATCCTGGATTGGCCTAAGACCAGCATTACATCAGAGATGTATTGACTGTTTCCATTGGATCCCAGAACTGTCTATCTCTGGAAGAGTGGGAAAGTCTCCCCCCTCTTCATTCACTATAAAATAGGGGACAAGAACCCCACTATTTTGTCACCAGTACAGTCATGAGTTGCCAGCAACCAGGCACCATGTCACTGGCTGCTACGAGTATCCAGAAATGAAGAAACTGCTCTCTCAGCCAAGGACCTGCCTACTGCAGGACTAAGGTAAAACTCAGGGCTAATTAGTTAATGTTTTTGTATTTTCTTTTGAATTCCTGTGTGCCTCTCTTTACTTCCAGGTTCCCCTATCCCCCCTCCCCAATTCCTTATTCTGTGTGCAACCTTTTTTTCTTAATACATTTCATATACTTAGAAGTGGCTTCAGTTGGATTTAATAGGTTCTGGAGGGTTACTTGCAAAACTCTTCCCGATGTGCCTCCTAAGGTCATTCGCTACAGTTGAGTTGTTTTCAGAATACTATCTCATTGTCTAGAGCTGGGTTGTGTGGACTCTGGCTGTACAGTGCCTGTAAGGCCCAAGCCAGGCAGTTTCTAGGTTGTTGAAGCTGTGCCCAAGCCTGGTCAGTGACTTTAGATCAGTCTTCAACTAGTGTCAGCCTACCTCAAAGAAATGGCATTGCTCCCAGGCTGGAATCAAATAGGGTTGTGCGTTTTGTGTTTTTTTCTGTTTTGTTTTTTGGCCCGAATCTGAAACACCCCCATTTTGTTCTTTGTTCGAAATGAGCCAATCCGAAACACCCCAATTTTGTTCTTTGTTCGAAATTGCAAAATCCGAATCCAAAACGTTTTGGATTTTTAAAAATGGCCCCAGGGAAAAACTAGTGGGTGGGGGTGGTAGTGCCCAATGGGTGGAAACTACCACCCAAATTTCAGAGGAATTGGGCAATGGGATGATTTTTGGTGAATTTTTGAAATATAGGATTTTTCCCATAGGGAAGAATGGAGGTTTCAGCAAAAGTATAGCCTCATGTTGGGGAGAAAGGGGTGGCCCAGAGCAGAGTAGGGTGGGTGGTAGTGCCCAGTGGGGGCAAGGAAGCTGCCAGAATTCTTTCAAAATAATAATCTTTATTACGGTCGTTAACCAGCACAAGTTGTAAAACAGTAATACTATACAGTAAATGCAATATAAAGAAAGTGTTGCAGTATTACGGAGATTAAAATTGATGTAGCATTAAGACTGAGGGGGAGGGAATCTAAAAATACAAAATTTTAAAACATGATATAAAACACAAACAGAATAGATAAAATGCATGTAAGCTAAAAAGGACTCAGCCAAACACTTTGTTTCAGTCAAAAAGCAGTATAAAATCAGAACAAATTTAAAAGAGGGGATAATCAGCATTCTATGGGGTCCTGCTCAGCACAGAGTCACTGAAAATGCTAGTAAAATACTAGTGAAATAGATTAAAATAAAAGGGCAGCTTATTCCTGCTTATTGAACAATTACAACTCCAAACACAGCTCGGCTCCCAATCTGGGAGGAGATATACAATTCAGGGGCTCTATAAAGTGTTAGCATTGAATTAGCTACTTTTAAGCTGGCAATACCTATCCCCACATGCCCAGCTACAACTAGCCGAGATATGAGTACAAATTGCTCTGGCATTGTGTCGTTTATTTGTCCATTTTTAGGCTCTTCCGAAAGCGAAGGGCTGCACTGCAAAATTTGGCTACCTGTCTAGTGGAAGAGGAATTACTTCCTTCCAGGAGCCTGGCAGTCATCTGAGGTAGATCGAGACCTGGGAATTTGACTGTCAGAGGGTGAATGAAATCCCGGCACAGGTCTCTGTAGAGCAGGCATTCCAATAGTACATGGGTAACTGTTTCAACTTGACCCTCGCCGCATGGGCAAAGCCTCTCCCCATAGGGGATCCCTCTATATCGTCCCTCTAAAAGGGCTGAAGGTAAGGCATTACATCTTGCCAAGGTGAAAGCTTTTCTAAGAGGGGGCACCTCCAGGGCAGTAAGATAGGGTGCTGGGGCCAAGCAATACCTAACTGATTCCTGGCACTGAAAATCAGGTACCCTTGCCATGTCTGTCTGTCTCTCAATATCCTCAGTTCTCTGTCTGATGGACTTCCTAGCTGTCTCCAAACTTTGCGTGAGCAGGGCGGACTGATCGAGGCCCAAAGAAGTCATCTTTTGGTTCAGTGAACGCTTCCAAGTCGACTGGTATGAGTCCGCTAAGACTAGGCGGCTCAGCCCTATCTCTGAGGAATGGACTCTCAGCCAATAAAACAGCGCCATTTGCCAACATCTGGCCTCAACTCTAACGAGGCCCGCCTCCAGTCTGAGCCTCACATTGGAGGTGCATTTAGGGGGAATTCTTTCAAAAGAATTGGGCAGAAGGCTGATTTTTAAAGATGTAATGGAGTTTGCTCATCCTTAAAGTTCTTCCCCATAGGGAATGATGGACCTCCATTATTCCTGCCCCATAACTGCACTTGGGGGGCACCAGGGTGGCCCAGAGCAAGTGGTGGTGTAGAGCACATAAGGTGCCAACCACCCCCATGGGTTGCTAACCCATGGGGTAATGGGTTCTGTTGTTTCTGAGATGTTTTGAGTGTAGATTCAGATTCTCTGGTAGCATATGAGAGTGGATTCATGGTTTGTCATTGAAAATCTCATATGCTACCAGAGAATCTACAACAACAATGAAATGCACACTGCCCCACTGGCCAATGAGGGTAAATGCACACTGCCCCACTAGCCAATGAGGGTAAAATTCACACTTAAATTTGCTTAAAAGGAATAAGGAGGCAATTGCCAGGAGATCAGCCCATGCTTTCGCTGGCCAATCTGAAGGCTGGAAGGGCTGGAAATTCAAACAGATGTCAAAACTCAAAATGGAGACTGAAGGAGAAAGACTTTTTGCTATTTCAAAATGGAGTTCCAAAACAGCTGAAACAACAAAATGTTTTGTATCCGAAACAGGGATGTTTTGTTTTGCCAACAAAATTTTCTGTTTTGAGCACTGGGTGTTTTGTTTTGGCTACAAAACAGTCGAAATGGCCTGTTTTGTGCACAAAATGTTTTGTAACCGAAACGAAATGCACATCCCTAGAATCAAAGCAAGGGTAGATCTCCGGAAAGCATAGAATAACCCCCGTTTCATCACACAAGATAGTGGTTTTCAAGGCAGAGAATGTTGGTTGAAACCCCTTCCATCACACCTAGAAGGTCTGCCTGTCTTCCCCATAGGCCTGAGACAGACTTGAGAGATAAGCCTGCTGTGGATCTGCAGTCACCTCTTTTTGGATGAATTTGTGAATTTCAAATCTCACACCTACAACAAACTCGCTAGGGGGACCTATGCAAGCTACTCTCTCGGCTTGCACAATATGGTGCAAGTCTCAGTCTCAGTCTCTCCTGCACAATATGGGGGACAGCCATACTGGCCTACTTTATAGGGATCTGACTATGTGAAACACCTATATCGGGCAGCAGCAATATAGGAAGATGCTGAAAGGCATCATTTCATACTGTGCGGGAGATGGCAATGGTAAACCCCGCCTGTATTCTACCAAAGACAACCACAGGGCTCTGTGGTCACCAAGAGTCGACATCGACTCAATGGCACACTTTACCTTTATTACAAGATAATATATATGGAGGGCATAGAACATTATTTAGCATTTATATAGCACTTTAGTGTTATTAAGAAAATAAAATCAGAGGTAGATGCTGATATTCTGGGCTTACATTCTACCTGTCAGCTCTGTTTCAAGGGAACCAGCACAAGCTTAAAACAGGAAGAGAAGACCCCCTGCCTTCTGATCTCTTAGGAATTTTAGGGAAACATTCCTTTGCAGTCAAGATATATATGGGTTTGGTTTAAATTCTCAGTCTGAAATACCTTTTAAGGGGGCTATAGACCAATATTTCATATATCCATTGCACTGTTGAAAGTAACCAAAATAATTTACCATAATTTTGGGTAGAAATGCGGCATCGGCATGAACGCCACAGTAAGGAAATAAGGCTGAAAAATAGCAGAAAGCCAGCAGAAATGCTGCATTGGTGTATATGTCTCAGTTAGAGGGGGACATGATGCATTATGTTTCCGGTTATGTTAAAACGCTTAAAATTTTACTACAGCTAAGCATTGCAGTGTAAATCACTGGTAACCCATATCCATATCAGTCGTAACGCAATGAAAGGAAATGAATACATGAGGAGAAATAAAGGCATAAATGCTCTGTGTGTGTGTGTGTGTGTGTGTGTGTGTATTATATACAAATTTAATTTTAACACATATTGCAGAAGTAATTTCCCATTAAACTTCATAGGAAACCTTCTTTTATTTATTTTTAAGCACATCGCATTATAAACTTCAAATTGCACTTCAAAGGAAACATTGGTTGCTTTTTTGCACTCACATTCCAAAAAAATATACACTTTAAATTGCACTTCAAAGGAAACCTTCAAAGTCCGAATTATTGCAATCCAAAATAAAAAGGTTTAACAAGGTCTTATCTAATTTTTCAGGATTGTCTGCATCCTTGTCTTTTTCACCCTCCTGTGAAATGTTAATTGCATTGCTTTCAGCATTTTCAGATTGTATAATTCCAACTTCTGTGAAACCAGAAATCACTGAAGAAGTTTTAAGAGCTGTCCCATGCTTCTTTGTGACCTCGCTGTAGGTTGCTTTGTGCATTTTCCCTCCCTTTGTGAATGTATGCAAGCCTTTCTTCATCCAGTTTTCCCAGTGCTTTCATGGATAAGTCTAAGGGCTGCAAGATTGTGATCAAACCACTTGGAATCACAGCTACCATAGCTGATACCTCTTTGCATTCATTTTTAACTGAATCCATGCATGCATCAAGGCCATTATTAAAATGCCATGTGGTTGGAAAAAAGCTCCTTTTCTTTTCCAACAAATTTCATTAAGGCATTCAAACATTATGTCTTTGCACAACCACCATTTCTCATTAGCACAAATAATAGCATCCGAAGGAAAATCGCCTTTTGGGATAGATTTCCATGTAAAAATTAGTATTGGTTTTAGTTTGTTGCCATTTGTGTCACAGGCTAATATGCATGGTTGTCACTATGGAAACTGTTTTTTCTCCTATTTCACTCACAGTCCTATTCGGGGGACAGTCAAATGTCAGTGGAACTCCATCCATATTTATTATTTGTGATTACACAAATTTTCCTCACTCAATAGTGTTTGCAATGAACTTTAAAAACGCGGATCCCCGCCCCCAGTAGAGACTGGCACTCCCTTTTCTCTCTGCTCTTTAATCCACTCCTCAAGGTTATTCTTCAAATCAGGCCAGGCTGCAACACCATTTCTCCTTGCACTTTTTGATTTCCGCATTCTTGCCAGCTCACCTTTTCCCAGTTTCCACCTACGAATGCAGCATTCATCCACTTCAAATTCACGGGCTGCAGCTCTACTTCCAATCTGTTCTGCTCTTAGTGCAACTCTCAACTTGAAACTAGCAGTGTTGCTCTTATGCCATTTGGGTGCCATCCCCCTTCCGCAAAATTGATGCCAGAAATCCCGCCTGGAAATCTCACATAGACGCCGCATTGGTAGAAGCACTTTTTCAGTTCGAACCTGAATTCTAGCATAAACGCATCGGCGTAATCGCTGCAGGTGGCGATGATAAACAACTTTTTAAAAAGTACCCACCGTGGCGTTTCTCTCCCAAATTATGGTATAACTGCTTGAGTCTCACCGGCTGACCCATCCCACAGCCCAGGAATAGTCTCATTAGCCTTTAGTACTGTGTTGTTCTCAGTACTATTTACCAACAGCCTAAAAAACCTACCCACAAGACTCCCCTTACCTTTCAGACCAGACCTTACCTATCAGGCCAGCATTCAGAGCAAGGATTCATTAGTGCAGTAAGAGGGAACTTCCCAATTAACAGAACTTCCCAACCAACTGCACCAATGCAGCAGGGAAGTGGCAATTTTTGACACCCTCCCCTTCTCCAGGAAGTCCTCTCTGCCATCCAAAAATATGTCCCTGAGGGTTGTGCTTGGGGACATCTTTTTGGATGGCAGAGAGGACTTCCCAGGAAAGGGGCAGGGTGTCAAAAATGGTCACTTCCCTGCTGCCTTGGTGCAGTTAGTTGGGAAGTTCTGTTAGGCTGCTCTCTTGCTGCAGTGACACACCCTTTCTCTCAATGCCAGCCACTGATTCTAGGAGAGAGCCTCCTTTCTCTCTCATCCTATCCCTCTAAATAAAAGTGTCTCCTAAATATGATTTTCAATTGCAAAATTTAAAAGTTATCAAGATCAAGATTTGAACTCAGAAATTCTGTTAGGTCTTTAGTGCAACTATCTCAATAAGCATAAGAGACACACATTGGGACATTTGTAGATAGTTGTAGGGATGGGGTCCCACTTTAGCTAGAGATCTGTTATGGAACATGTTTGTTTCAGTTCTGTTCACAATGGCAGGTCTGATTTATTATTCTTATTATTTCCTCTTTTTTTACTCTCAAATTAATAAAGAAATCATCTTGATTAATTTATTTATACTTTCAGAGCAGATGAGATAGAATGGAGTATTAGGATATTCATATGTGAAAAAGAATTAATGTCTGACTTCATGAGTCATCTCAGCTGACTTATATGTCCAGTGTCATGTTTGTACTGGGATTAATAGAGAATGAAAAAGGCTAATTTTAGTCAATGCGGGCTCACTTTTCTGCACTGTGGATCAGCTCTCCAGCTAAAAAAGGCAGAGTACTGCCCTTTTTCTCAGGTACATTGGTGGTGTCTACTGAGGCTTGAAAACAACAGTTAAGTAACTGATAACAGAAAAGGGACTGTAAGTTAGAGAAAGATAAATCACAGGGGAGGAAACAATGCAATCAGTGGTAACATAATGGGTTTGAGTAACTTGAACAGCATCAGTGAATGGCAAAAGCAGATAATTAAGGCCACTGGAGAGGCTGGAAGGACCCCTGGAAAAACCGTTTGCATTTTACAGAAACACACTTTCAATCTTGGATGATTACATAAAATATGACATTCTTTAAAAAGTACAGTGGAAAATGAAATGAGATTCTGTTGTGATTCTGTTGTGATTTCTTCTTACAGAAGAAATCCTAGTCAAAAGAGTAAGGCAAGGCTGTATTTTAGCCCTAGCTCTTTTTAATTTGTATATTAATTCCCCTTTTACTCATGTTAACAATTCTAATCATCATCCACCTCAGTTAGCTGACAGACACATGTCAGTATTACTATATGCAAACGATGTCGCTCTTCTTTTTCAAACACCAGTTGGACTCAGACATGCTTTAAATGCCCTTTCTTCTTATTGTAAGGATCATGATTTAGGCTTTTTGGCCTTTTAGCTAAGATCAAGTGTAGTATAAATAAATTATGACAAGACTAAGGTACTGGTGTTCTCCTAAAGGAACAAAGTAAGAAATTGGAAGGTTAATAATTATAAAATTGAAAAAGTTGCTTGCTTTAAATATCTAGGCATAGTTTTTGAAGCATCAGGCAGCAGAAATGCTCATTTAAATTATGCGCTGCTAAATGCTCAGAGATCTACAAGGGCTATTTTCTCTTTATTTCGTGCCAGAGGTGCTCAATTTATAACTGCTGCAGTTAAGCTATTTTTAGCTAAATCTTCCATGTTTAGCTAAATCTTCCATAAATCTTCTTATTTGGAGCTCAGTTCAGACTGCCTCCCAAATCATTAAATTAGAAGCCTTTCAATCCAAATTTCTAAGGAGTATCTTTCAGGCATCATGGTGTGGTGCCCATTGCGGCATTTTGTCTGGAGGCAGGGATTTCCAAAATCTAGACACTGCAATGGCTAAATATCTTTGATCTATGGATAACATTGAATTCCCATCCTTCTGGTTTGGTAGCACTGGTACTCACATATGGTTTATTGGAAACAATCTATAGAGAAAAAAGTTGTTGTACCATGGGCTGTCTCCAGGTTATTTAAAATCTATAGATTTCTAAAAAGCCAAAAGTTGGTAGTTAAGCAACGTGTATTAGATATGGCGAAGCAGATAGAGCTTAGTCATATACCTAGACACGTTATCTTGGGAAACCAAGGTGTCATTAATAAATCAGCTAGATATCTTGGTATAATAACTATTCCCAAGTATCACAAAGATCTAACACTAGCTCATCTCAACACACTTCAAACGGCAGTCCTAGAAGGGAGGTATATTAAAAGACCTCATGCTGAGAGAACTTGCCCCTGTAACAGTGGGAATATAGACACATGTACTGCTATATTGTAATATTTTTTAGGGATATTCGTGATTACTATTTGTTACCCTTCATAAATGTATTTCTGGGACATTCAGATAATTTTTATCAAAATTTGTTTTTAGCTGATACATCATCAGAAGCTGGTAGCTTCATCAGTTTACATTTTTAGTTTGAGTGGTGCTGTTATTATTAGTTAAACCTCTAACTCTAACTGTATTATGGATTTAAAATTATTTTCCCCCTTTTGTTTCTGTTATTGGGATTTTGTATAATTTTGTTTTATGTTTGATTTTTTGCTTTCTGATCAATTATCAAAACCAATCCTTCCTTCCTTCCTTCCTTCCTTCCTTCCTTCCAGTAATATTTTGTGTTTTGATGATTAGGGGTTTGTCCCAAATGGGGATCCTGTAGAGAGCATGGGGGATGGAGTCAGAAAGAAAAGGGAGGGAAAGGAGAAAGAGAAAATGAAATTGTTTCTGAGTAAACTCCTAGTTAAATCTATATAAGATTACTTTGAGAGGGAAGCAGCTATAAAACATTTGGCAATGGGATTTTGAATCAGCTAAGTGTGTGAGCCTGGAAAGCTTGTGAAAGTTCCTGCATCTTCTTTCATTGCATTGCTGGGCCTACATTCCTGAACTGCTTTCGACTATTACTACTGCTGATTGTTTATCCAGCCTCCTGACCTGCACAACCACTGAAGCTACTTTTTCCTTATGAATCCTGGACTCTGTATGCCCACTGCAGCATGGCTCAGATCCCACTATCACCTTTTTTCTTGTTCACCCCAGGAGAACCTGCTCTTCCCTGGAAACAATGGAGGTCCTATTTCTGCAATTACCTCCTCACCATACAAACCCCTTATTTTTCTCAAGCAAAGCAGAAGGCTATATTGCTTCACTGCCTGGGCCCTGGAGGCCTGAGACTATATCATCATTTGCCCTTTCCTGCCAACTTGGAAGGGGATGCCAACCCTTATGAAGCTGCTCTTCAAGCCTTCGATGATCATTTCAACCCTACTTTGAATATGATTGCTGAATGTTAAGAGTTCTATTCTAGATCACAACTGCCTGTTCAGTCCATCAGTCATTATGTCACAGCATTATGTGCCTTAAATGTAAGCTGTCAGTTTGCCAGCTTCACTGATGAAATGATCAGGGATCAGGTTGTTATGAAAACAAACTGCTCCAAACTGCATGAAAAACTGTTATTGGAGCAGACATTTACCTTGGATAAAGTTACAGAGATGGTCCCCAGGAGTGATCAGAACTCAAAAAACAATACAAGACGCTTATTAAGGAGGAAAAGTGGGAGTATCTTTAAAAAAATAAAATCCTGGCAGTTGCTGTTCCAATCAGTCAAGGAGAGAGACTCCTCTCTCTTTCGGCAGATCATGGCCAGAGGCCTTGGTAAAATCTTGAGAAGCCTGATAAACCAAGTTCCAGTACACGCCTAGGAAAGGCATTTTAGAACTTTATTTAATGATTCTGAGCTAGAGTGGAAGCAGGTCGATCTTGAAAGAGACCCACTACCGCTCTGGCCTGTGGTAACTTTAAAGGAGGTGCTGAGGTGGGTAGTTTGATCAATACCCTGAAGGTGGGGAAGGCCCCAGGTAGTGACCTTGTCATCCCAGAGGCTAATCAAAGCGAACCCCAATTGGTGGGCCCGGCTACTAGCATCCTTATCTACACGCACATTGACTGGACAGCACATATCCCCAAGGACTGGGGAGTAGCAATTATTGTTCCAGTTTATAAAAAGGATAAGTGTGATCCAGCCAACTAGGACCATCCTATTAACTTACTAAGTAGAGTAAGCAAACTCTACACAAGGCATTTAATTCAGAAGCTACAGGACTGGCTTGAGCTTGACGGTATACTTTGTGATGAGCAAGTTGGTTTTTGATCTGGTTGCTCATCCATGGACCATATTTTAATCTTAAATTGCTTTATATGTGGTGTTTCTGGATTTCAAATTTGCCTTTGACTCAATTTCGAGAGCAATCCTTTGGGGAAAGTTTAAGAAGTCATCTATTGATAAACATCTGTTTCTTCTCATCTAGAAGCTATATACAAATACGGCTTTGAGTGTGAGATGCAACCCACAGGGGCTTCTCTTGAAAACGATTCCCACCTACAAAGGGGTTAAACAGGGATGTATTCTAGCACCCACTCTATTTAATTTTAATTTTTATATAAATTTGATGGCCACTTGTTTGGATAACTCCGATTTCCATCCTCCTAAAATTGTGGGTACTGACATTCCCATACCTTTATATGCAGATGATGCAGTAATCATCTCACACATGCCAATCGGGCTTAAAAGAGCGGTGAGAGGCATAATCCAGTACTGCAAAAAGAATAGGCTGGTTAATTTCCACAAATCAAAAATTATGAGGTTTGCAAAAAGTGGGAGATTGCAAAAATGGATTGTCAATGGAAACAGAATTGAGCAGGTGTCTACTTTTAAATATCTTGGAGTAGTTTTCTGCCCCATGGGGATTTAGAAGTCCCACACTGAGTATATTATGCAAATAGCATTGAGGTAGACAGTGGCCATCAAGAGATGTTTCTATACCAAAGGAGGAGAAATAATTCCAGCAGCCTTGGAGCTTTTTGAGGCCAAAACTCTGGCCCAACTCTTATACAGGCCACAAGTGGATAATTACCTCAACTGAGTTTCCATAGAGCAAGTTCAAACAAAATTTTTAGTTTATTCTTGCTGCCCCTAGATGTGTGCCTAATGCAATGCTCAGATTGGAGACTGGGGTGCCCAGAACTGAGGTGAGGGCTTGGAAGTGTATGATTAACTTTTAGCTTAAAGTGCAGTTCTTTCCAATTGGATTAACTCCTTTAGTCTTCTTAGATGACTGTCTGTCCAATTCAGTGATTCTCAAACTTGGGTCCTCAGGTGTTATTGGACTTCAACTCCCATAATCCCCAACCAAAGGCCACTGAGGCTGGGGATTATGGGAGTTGAAGTCCAATAACACCTGAGGACCCAAGTTTGAGAATCCCTGGTCCAATTGGAAATAGGCAATTACAAAGAAGTTACTGTCATTGTGTCTTTCAGTCAAACAGCTTTGGGTTATGAACAAGCCAAACAGATATCTAGACAATATAGAATATCAAAATGATGTTAATAGAATGCCTCAGTACATGAGGGATTGGGTAGTAAATTTTGTATGGAAACCTGTGAACTACTTAACGCGCCAGGCTGCAAAAGGAATTCTTCAGGGCAAGACATAATGTTCTTCCCTCTGCTCTCCTACAGTGTAGATGCTCTGAAGTACCATTGGCTGAGAGAACTGGGAGGGGGAGAGAGAGAGAGAGAGAGAGAGAGAGAGAGAGAGAGAGAGAGAGAGAGAGAGAGAGAGAGAGATGCTCTTCACTGTGCCAAATCACTCTCTTTGGTACCCCAAACCCAACCACCTGAAATTCAGGCTGTTCAGTCTAAATCCTTCCAAACCCAATCTCCACATATGGCACTGCCCCAGAAAGTGGCAGCTAGTGGTGTGCCCGGACCAGTCCAGAGCCATGCAAAAGGCCTCTGGACTGGTCCGGAATTTGGCCGGTCCGGCGGGGGGGAGTATCGCTTTAAAGGCGGGGGATAGTACTTACCCCTCCCTCCGCTCTTCCCCCTCCGGCGCTTGACTTTAAGGTAACTTTTTAGGGCGGCAGGGTTCCTCCCTGCTGCCCCTGCCCCCATTGTTGGCTGCAAAGCTCCAGAGCAAGTAGAAGCTGGCGCCATGCATGTGCTTGTCGTGGCGCACACGCGCCTGTTGCCGCCTCTTGTGCCGCATGCGTGTGACGTATGCGGCGCATGCACACCAGCGGCGGCGATGGGCATGCGTGCCACGAAGGGCGCATGCGTGGCGCTAGCTTCTACTTGCTCTGGAGCTTTGCAGCCAACGATTGGGGCAGGGGCAGCAGGGAAGAACCCTGCCGCCTCAAAAATGTTACCTTAAAGTCGAGCGCCAAAGGGGGAAGAGCAGCAGGAGGGGTAAGTACTACCCCCCCACCCTTAAAGCGACACACACACCCCAGTGACAGACCACGCCTCCATGTTTTCGTGCACATCCCTAGTGGCAGCACAGGAAAGGAAAATCTACCAATGCTGCTGATGTGGAGACCCTGCCCACATAGCCAATTTTGCTCACTGTCCTGCATGGAAGCTCACTTGCAACAGATGCAAGAAAAGGGGACACTTTGCTAAGGTTTGTAAGACTGCTAACTACTCCATTACTGGTTCACTAAATAATAAGCATGAAGCAGATGAACCACTTCCTGGCAGCATTTTAAGTATGACAGAATCAGAGCCTGCTTCTCCACATTGTCAAGTAAAACCTAATGGCCATGAAGTGCAGATACTGACTGATTCTGGTTCTCTTTACGCTATCATTTCCCATCTCCTTTACAAGAAACTCCTTACTACATCAGATCTGCCCTTTCAGCCTTCAGACATCCACTCATGGGGATATGGAAGTTCCCCTATTTCCATGAATGGATAATTAGCTGCTGTCCTGGAATACAAAGGACGTACTGTAGAAGGGAAAGTGTACGTGTCACAAAAAAGGAATATTGGGCTGGAAAAAAACCAATGTACAGAGAACATTAGACCCAAATAGCACGGAATCCGTATTACAGATAATGCAGCATCCATATGTTGATTTGATTGCTAATTTCTCAGATGTTTTTGCTGATACTTCCGATACTGCCATACATTTCAAACATAAAATTAAGATGAAGGCAAATGCAATACCTGTAAAACACAAAGTGAGGAACGTACCCATAGTATTGCACCAACCACTTAGAAAGGACCTCTTTAGATTACAGCGTTCTGACATCATAAAGCCTGTTGATTCATCAGAATAGGTCTCTTCCATTGTTCTTGTGAGGAAATCAAATGGTACACCTCAAATTTGCATAGATTTAAGATATATGAACTTCAACATGGTAGTGGATTCTCATCCATTACCCAATATCAATGAAATTGCACTAACTCTGGAAGAGGCCTCAGTGTTCACAACTTTGGACTTGTCTCTGGCCTATCAGCAAATTCTTCTGCTCAAAAGTTCTCACAAATACACAGCCCATTACCACAGAGGGTCTTATTCAGTTCAAAAAACTGCCCTTTGGATTAACCTCTGCAGCTTCAGTAAATAAATTCCAAGTAATTATGCATGTAATGTTTGGGACTACGGATGGCATCACTTACTTTCAGGATTACTTTTTAGTGTGTGGCCAAACCATTGAGGAGCATGATGCTAAACTGACAGAAATCAGAAGTCTTAAGAAAACTCTGACAACACAGACTTACTATCTCTGCAGATAAATGTCAGTTTTGTGCACATTTGGTGACATGGGACACACAGAGGCTATTCTCATGTGCAGGCAAAACCAGGCTAGGGAAGCCCAGCCCAGTTTTGCCTGTGCATGAGAACCGCTTGGAGTGGTGTGGCTCCCAGCAGCGGCATGGCAGCAAACCTGCAAGAGAGCCCTAGCAATTAGAGTATTACTATGAAGAACTTCTGTTGCAACCAAGAATCCACACTGTGTTTGGGACTTCCGGTTGGACTGCTAACGCAGCGGCTGCCTCCCTGTTAAGGGGGGACTCAGCAGGAGGGGAAAAAGAGAATTTTGAGGCTTCAAAATCCTCCCTACGTCGTCCTAGATTAAAGGATTCGACTCAAGATAACCCACGTCTTCTCATATGCTGGTCATTTGATACAGGGACTGGGCTGAAGAGCTCGGTTTGCTGTCTCAAGTTGATCAGCAGGGAAAGGGGCTCCATCTTTGCTGAACTCCTGCTCAGGAATCTTAAAGCTGCCGAGCAGACAATCTCTTTGGCTTGGATATAATTAATGTGTAAAGTTTAAAGAAGCTCACCTCTTCAGTGAATGATGAATGATGATGACAAACAGTTGAAAATCCTCCTGCGTTTCTGGGAAAGTTGCCACAGATAAGCCTGTAAGTTCTTTCTTGGATTACAATTAAAGAAAGGATCTTTTCTTTTCCTGCTTCTTCTGTTTAAGAGTTTAACCGATGCTTAAAAACTTTTAGTATTTGGAAAAAGATCTTATTAGTGGAAATTATTTTTCTTTTTATTTTATTTTATTGTTGTTTGAAGAGTTTATGGAAGAGGAGATTTGCTGTTTGCCACTGAAGCTGTCTATCATTAATCCAGCCAATAACAGCTAATTACGGCAAAAAGGTGTTTCACACTACCGTGAGAAAATTGAACTGCCAGTGATAAGATACGTGAGTTGTGGTGTAGAACTGTTTATATTTGGAAAATAACTACAGGCTTCTAATTTCTCTTTGGAGATCAAGGACAGTAAACCCTGCTGTGAAAGTGCTCTACTCCTTTCTCTCTCCTCTAAGAAAGGGGAGCGGAAAAATAAAAAAAAAGAACAAGAAAGAAAGGAACATAATGGGAAAAAAACCAACACTAAAGCTAGATATACTTATAGTCCAGGAAATCTTCCCTTCCAAGTCTAGGTGTGGGGGAAGCCATAATGTCTGCAAATTTGAATCAAATACTGACGGAGATGAAACAAATACTTCAGTCAAATGCTAATGCTCTCCAACAAGTTACTTCTGATATGCTTCAAGTGAAACAAAATTTGCAAAAAATTAAACAAGACACACAGACATTAAATGATAAAACATTAAGTATTGAAAAAACAGTCAAGAAATCAACACAAGATAATAAAGAATTTAAAACAAGGGAGGACACCCTGGAGAATGAAGTGGGGTCACTGAAGGATGATAAGGAAAACTTATTGGATCAAATGGCATTGTTGGAATTTAGACAAAAAGAGAGATCTTCAAGGTTCAGAGGTATTTCAGAAAGAGTTGGCCAAAACATCAAAAAATTGCTGGTGGAGGAGCTTGTATTACTTTTGGGAATCTCAGCTGAAGAGGTGAAGTCACAGATTGAGGCAGTTCTTTGCTTAATGAAAGAAACACCAGCCAGAATTCCAAGAAAAACTAAGGATTACAAATTTTTGACAGATGTTTTGAATTTCAATGGAATATACTTCAGGGGGGAATTATTGCAGGGAGTTTCTTTTTTTTTTTTTTAAGGGTAAGAAGAACAGATTTACTGAGCTCCTTAAAGTGCAAGAATTCTGGTGGAAATATGTTTTTAAAAAAAACTTATCTTTTGAGCATCCAGCTCCTTCAACACATAATTCAAATTAGACCAAACGGCTAATAGAGAATAGGGGACTCTCTCTTGGAACATTAATGGGTTAAATACAAAAAACAAAACAAAACAGACTCTTTCATTCTTTTAAGAAACAAAATTTGGACATTGTGTGTTTGTAGAAGACATATATTAGAAAGCAAGAGAAAAATATTTTAGTTAATAAGGCTTTTGGACAAGGATTTGTTTACCTAGACAAGAAAAAAAAGGGGGGGTAGTATTTTATGTCAAATAATAATTTGAATCTAAATTGATTTTTAAAGATGAGGAAGATAGGTTATTAGTACTGGAAATTCAAATATTTGGAATTAAAATGGTGATAATTGGAACTTATGCCCCTAATGAAAAGAAAGCTGAATTTTATAACTATTTAGATTTTTGAGTTGGATTTGATGATTAGATTTTAAGCTCTGACAATTAGTTTCTAAATGTATAAAGTGTTACTTTTGGAGGAGACAAGAGAGGAAGTGGTTAAAACGTTTATGAAAAAGTGGGCTCAAGATGTGGGGTGCAATATAGAAACGGCAGTCTGGGAAAGATTATGGAAAATTGATTTAAAATTCACTGTATCTTATGCTCTAAAAGGAAATTATTATAAAATAATGTATAGATGATATGTGATAACAAAAAAAATGGCATTGATGTATATATGTATAGAAATGGGAAAGTAGTGAACTGCCTTTAAAAGAAGATTGGTTGATAAAAACTTTGGAATATGTGGAGATGGCAAAAATGTATAACACGGATAAGAGACTAAAACTTAGAATGTTTTAAAGAAGATTGGAAATTATTTTTGTTGTACTTAAAGAATTCCTACTATGGATTTTACAGCTGGATTTGAAATCTGAAATGCAGGTTGGGTAGATTAATGGTGGTGGAAGGTTTAAATTTGTGTTTTTTATTAATATTATAATAAGGGTAAAATTTATAGTTGTTATCACGAAAAGAGGTACGCGGGAAGTCAATTTGTAATTGTGTTTATTATGAATGTTATTGTTAAAAGTTAATAAAAATTTGAAATTAAAAAAAAAAAAAGAATCCACACTGTGTTTGGATTCTTTGATGCTACATAGCTTCCTCATAGGAATTCATTAGAAAAAGCTAAAGAAACAAAACAAAAAAACCAACCCACCCCAAAGAATCTTAAATACAACCCCCCCCCAAAAAAATCAGGAGAGTGCTCCACTGATTCGTGGGCTGGGTGGCGGTTTGTGCACCATGGAGCCCCACCACCCACCCCACTTGTAGCACCTAGCACCATCCATAGCACCTGCTTGAAATCCCCATTATTTCCAATGGCAGGGAGGGGGGAAATCAAACTTTAAAACAAAATCAAAAATTTGTTAAAAATCAACCAAGCACCCACCGGATTTGGGGATTGGGTGGTGGTTGGTATTCATGGGCACCTACCACCCAACCTGTTTTTGTGCCCACAGGTTCTCGCCATAGAGATTAATGGGCCGGTTCTATTCCCCATTATTCCCTATGGCGAACATTTCAGAACCTTTTTGAGTGTGGTTCAAATTCAAACTGAACCACAAGTCAGTTCAAATGAACTGGAACTCAAGCTATGGCACCTGGTTCAAACTGGGTTCAAATCTGAACCAAACCATTCAAAACTGGTTTTGCACACATGCCTAAAACCTGCTCTCCCTTTCATGTTAAAAAGAAAGGATGGGGATGGATACACATTTCAACAGCCTGTGAGAGAGGGAGTAAACATTTTTCCAAGAAAGGAAGGTTGTATAAATAGTAGAGCATTGCAGTAGGCCCGGGAGTAGGCGTCTATTGGTAGAGAATTGAAGCAAAATAAGTCTCTGATATAAGACTGAAACCAATGGCTGACATCCACAGCAAGGAAGCGCCAGTGCAGCGAGGGTAGACTAACAGCACTTCGAGACTAACCTTTACCCATGCACAAGGAAAGGGGAATTTTTTGGCCACCTCCCCTTCCCCAGGAAGCTCTCTGTGCCACCCAAAAATATATCCCTAAGTCTGCACAGCAGCCCTGTGTGTTCTGAAAGCAAGCATCTGGTCTTAATTCTGCCACTGGCCCTCTCTATGAACACTATTGTGAACTATTTATTAATTAAAACACATAACAAAATTACACACAGAACCTTCCCTTCCTGTTCCTAAGTAATTAGACCAATACAGGACTGGCTGTAGCCTCTGTCATAAACCCTGTGCCAATTATGTTGTCTAAACGATAACCTGCATTGCAAAATTCAGTACCAACAGCATCTCTGGTATCCTTAAGCCCCATATTGCTAGGTCCTTCCCTTTCATCTTCACAGTGCTGCTCTTCTCTCTTTCCTCCTCCTCTGCTTGTTGTATGGAAATGAAGTCCCAACTCTGCACAGAGAGAGAAGGAAAAGTGAGTGGGCTATAGCATCAGTGTGGTGTTATATACTCTTAGCCATCAGACCTCCGCATTTAGCTAGAGAGAAGAACTGAACCCTTCCTTTGGCATCCCAACAATTGGAAGCTTTCTGCGACCAAGTGCCATGCCCAACAGGGAGTGGCTGGAAGTATGGGAGCAAACTCTTTACCTGATTGGCTGTAATAGGGCCTGGCTGAAGCTCTGGAAGCAAACTCTTAATCCTGATTGGGTGGGACATGGGCTAGACTAAAGCACAGAAGCAGAAACAAGGCCAGGAACCTATCAGGTTGTAGCATTGGCTGCCTTTCTCACCAAGAACCAGCCTTCCAGTAGTCTAAATGCGGATGCCTCTCCTCCCTGTAGCTTACTGCCCCCTGCTATCCATGGTGTTTGTCCTCCAGTGCTAGATGCTTCAGCACCATTGAACTGCCTGCCTGTACCCAACCAAGCCAGATCCATCAGCCTCGTGACCACCATTCTTTGAACCCGGAGTGGCCAACTATCCTGACCCAAGGACAGAATAGCCAGGGGAGGAACTTCTGCAAGGACTTCCAATAGGAAAAAATTCTCCTCCCTACAAATTAAAGGACCATAAAACATTTGCCTGCTGGTTATCTTTGGCTCACTGTACTTCGTTTGAGGACCATGGTGGCTACCAAAAGCCATGGATCCTAATGAGCTCTGTGCTCATGGTGCATGCACATACTGTACCTATCATTTGGGTAATCTGTTCCTCCCAGTTTTGCAGCAAGCAGTGGGGTACCAAATCCTTATTCACAGAGGGATGCAGCACTTTTACCATCAGTTCAGCAGAGCTCTCCCTGCTTTGATTGGAAGCCCAACTTTCAATTCTGAATACTCATCAGTTTAAAGCCAGCCAGCCAATACACATTAATGTGTGTCCATATCAACTGTACAAAACTGCCTCTAAGTGATACAAACATTCTCAATAAAAAAGCACTGCCAGTATCATTTAAAGTAATATGCACATTTAAAAAACCAAACAAATAAAATCCAACAGGATTATAAGCATGTTTATTTAACATACCTTCAAAGAACCCTATAAGAGCAGCTTTGGAAGCTACCCAGAAGTTGTGCCGGAGAAGGCAGAAATGTCTTTTGCTTCCTTTTGTCATGCTTCCTGTGTAATGTGGGAAGGTTCTGGATCTTCATCTCCCACGGCAAGAGGTGTGCACTCGGTGGGCATCTGGAATTCATCTCAGATGGGTAATGTGCGCAAGATTCCACTTTGCCTGTCACACAGGAAGTGCAAATGACTCCCACTGCCTTCTGCTGCTTCTGTGGAATGTCTGGTGCTGTCTTTGCACACAGATTCTGGCTGTAGTCTTATTGAGGCAAAAATATCCTTCATTAACTAAACGCAAGAAGTGATAAGAAAGTTGCGTGTCTGTGAGCCATAGCTTAACATAAGAACATCCCTGCTGGATCAGGCCCAGGGCCTTTTTGTCCAGCATCCTGCTTCACACAGTGGCCCACCAGATGCCTCTGGGAGGCCCACAAGAAAGAGCTGAGGGCATGTCCTCTCTCCTACTGCTACTCCCCTGCAACTGGTATTTAGAGGCATCTTGGGAGGGCTTCTGGAGTCACGCCTCTCCCTGGTTTCTCAGGTTGAGGCAGTGGCCAGAAGTGCTTTTATCAGCTTCGGCTGATACGCCAGCTGCGTCCGTTTCTTGATTCATGACCTCAGAACAGTAGTACATTTGCTGGTAACCTGCAGACTTAATTACTGCAATGCGCTCTATGTGGGGCTGCCTTTGTACATAGTCCGGAAACTACTATTAGTACAGAATGCGGCAGCCAGGTTGGTCTCTGGGTCATCTCGAAGAAACCATATTACTCCTATATTACAGGAGTTACACTGGCTGCCAGTAGGTTTCCGGGCAAAATACAAAGTGCTGGTTATAAAGTATAAAGCCCTAAACAGCTTAGGCCCATGGTATTTAAGAGAGCGACTTCTGCACAATCCCCATTGTCCACTATGTTTGTCAGGGGAGGCCCGTCTGTGGCTACCTTCAAGTTGTTTGGTGGCCACCCATGGACAGGCCTTCTTAGTTGTCGCTCTGAGACTTTGGAACGCTTCCCACTGACATAAGACTCTCCCCATCTCTAGCGGTTTTTAAAAGATCTTTGAAGACTCATCTTTGTAACCAGGCTTTTGTAATTTTAAAAGTTGTAAACTATTTTCGTTTTAAGCAGCTTTTTGGGTTTTTACTTGATTTTAAAGTTTTATTTATTTGTATTGTTGTTTTATAATTGTGAACCGCCCCGAGACTTTGGTTTGGGGTGGTATATAAATGTATTAAATACATAATAAATAAATAAATCTTGCTCCGAGACTTTGGTTTGGGGTGGTATATAAATGTATTAAATACATAATTAATAAATAAATCTTGCCTCTGAGACGGGAGGTTGCCCATAGCCCTCAGTTACTAGTAGCATTCTCTCTAGTTACATTCTCAGATAGCTGCAAACTGCTAGCTACAGGAGACTCGAGGTTTTTGTCCTCACACAACTTTAGCAGCTGTGTATGTTTTTTTGTACATACTTGTATGCATGCAAACATGTATAATGGTGCGCCTTGCCTCCAACTGGAAGCATCTCCATTTTGCATCCTTTCCCATCTCATATGGGTAATGTGCACACGCCAACCACACAGGTGGGCATCCCCCGGTGGGACCACAGCACATGGGAAGGGGGAAGTTCAGTCTCCTGAAGTGGTGACTTGCTCCCAAAGTGGCAGTTTGAGGAATCTGAGACAAAGAGCACCTTCTCCACCACAATCTCCACCTCTTCTTAAGGCCACCAGGACCTTAATGTCTCCAGCTGCGGCCAGTTCATCTAGTGATGTCTTTGGGATCAAGCTTTTTCCATAGCCACTTCTGAAAAGTAGAATGCGTTCCCTGTAAAAATTCAAGGCCTCACTTCTTTAATGGCCTCCAAAAGAGCCTAAAATACACTTTTTTTTAGTATGGCCTTTGGAAGTTTTTCAATGGGCTTTTGTTTCAACTTGTTACTGTTTTAATTGGTTAATTGCTTTTCTGTTTGTTTTATATTAGAGCCACTTGGTTTGGGCTCTGAATTATAATAAATGAATAAAAATTTGTGTGCATTTGGTTTGAACTGCTACTACTTTTCTTAATGTTTTAATTGCTGCTGTTTTTTTTAAAATTGTGGTTTTCTGGTTTCTTTGATTGTACTTGTATCTCAATATTTTATTTTGTGTACTGCTGTTTTGGATTAAGGGTGGTGTGTTTTAGTATTGTTGTATTGGATGTGTTTGTTGTTTCTATTTCTGCTGACCAATGGCTGTAATAAAAATGATGATGAAGAAGAAGGGTGGTACAAACATTTGTCAAGTAAATGATAAATCATAAATCAGAAACCATCCCTTGCACATATACTTGTGTGAATGGTGAGGGCGCCAAGCTTGGGTTTATTGTAACCTCCAGTGACTGTTGCTGGTGTCTATCTTATGTTTCTTTTTAGATTGTGAGCCATTTGGGGACAGGGATCCATCTTTATTATTTTTCTCTGTGTAAACTGCCCTGAGCCATTTTTGGAAGGGCGGTATAGAAATTGAATAAATAAATATAATAATGCAGGTTATGAATGAACAGGAATCCCCCTTAAAATACACGGACATATAAACTACCACTATAGACTGTGTTTTGTAGACCTGAGATGCATACAGAGAGTTTGTCCTAGTCAGAGAAAGAGGTAGTTTCTCCCAATTCATATGTGAGATCAGAGGTTTGGCATGAATTGAGGAATTAGGCACTGAGTGCCAGGAATAACTAGCTGTATATTTTAAAAATAAATGAGACACAAAATCCCACACTTTATGGCGCTGTCTAATGTGTGTGAGAAGTTGGAATCTAAACTTTGTATGGTAGTACATATAAGCTCCAGGCTCAGGCCATGCAGGGGAGCGATCCACTTGTGACTATTCATTTTTTTTCCTACTTTGTCAGTTGCATCAGAGACTGACAGTTTCACAAAAAGGTACACTGTTTGCAGCTACTGCTACAGGTGATTTGATATACAGCCCCATGTAGTAACCCATCTGAAGTCTGCTTCTCTCAGACCCAGCAATCTTTAGTCATTATAAGGACAGTGGCATCAAACTGAAGACGGATAATCCATGTGTGTGTGTTCGTTCCCTTGCAATACCCTTGTTCTGCCAGAGTGCTATCCAAAAACGGAAGGAAGAAAAATAAAACCAAAAACCACCACCTGAAACAGATGGTGATAGATGTGTGCACAGTGTTTTCAAAGAAGAACTACCAGTCCACTTTATGAACCATAGCAAAATTATTATTTTTAATGGACTCAAGTTTAGAATACAGTATTTGCATCTCAGTTCAGGTTTAGCATGTCCCAAGGGAAACACAAATAGAAACGCTTAAAGATAATAATTGCCAGCACCATTATTTTTTACCAACATGGTTTTGCTTTGGAGTATAAAGCAAAGATCATTGGAAATGTATGCTGCCACACATTTTTAATTCACCAGTACTGCCGTATTCCACACTGCATTCTTTGTATTCACACCTCAGATGCTTCCCTGCTCAAAATGGGAAAGGACTTTAAATATCATCAGATTTCTCTCAGCTTCTAGCAACATCAGAAATCTCAGGATTTAATCAATGCCTGACAGAAGGAATGTACATGGTGAAGGAGATGTTATGTTTTCCCGAATAAGCAGTTCCTTCACATTTTTCTTCCAGGTAGATTTTTTTGATAATAATCCAACCAAAATGAGATATTGCCTCTTACTCATTGCTTCTGTCATTATATCTAACATTTTCTTAAAATTATCTCCAACATTTATGAAGCTGCATAGCATACCTCATATTGGCACCAGTTGCCTTTTGTTTCTTTATTCCTCCCTTTTTGTTTAGCCTTTCCAGATGAACAATGTATTTTAATAATGTTATATAACAGTATGCTTTAACATAACAACAACAACAACCGTTCCAAAATCTACTTGTTCCCCAGCACAAAGGAACAGAAATCTTCAGACCTCCTACCCTGGAATAATCCCACAGAAGTCAAGAATAGTGTTTCAGTCCAGATCAGTATCTGGAGACAAGAGACAAGTAGAGAGATCAGATGGAGAGCAAACAATATACTCTGAACAAGAATGACGATTCCCACAACCTGTGCAAAGAGCACAATGCTACCCGAAGGGCAATGGATACTAAAAGAGATTAGTAAACTGAAAACAATCCTCGCTGATATATTTAGCATGTGATGAACAACAGAGAAGACACACAGTAATTTGGCTTTGAAAAGCATAAAACCCTATTCCTGACTTCTCAAAAGGGAGCACATGATACCCCTTGACAGCAAACCTCTATAGGCAAGAATGGTCATTAATCCATGTGTGAGGCTCATCTCCTTTTGAGCCCACAGTAAAACAACTCATCTTAAATCTTTCTCCCTCAAGCAGTGTTTTGACGAAGGAAACCTAGGCCTCCTTCTTGGTGCCCGACCGGCTTCTAACAAAACCTCCAAAGGCATCACAATTTTTAGTATTTATATTGCAGATGTTCTTGTGGGAGCAAGGACAAGAAAAGGTGGGGAAAGGGTTCTGTATAGGAGACATAATCCTTCCTTCAAACAGCTTAATGAAATGTTTAACTAATACTTAGGTGTGTATTACTATTTACTCCCATGATTCTCCCTAACATGGATTTTGCTGTATTGGTTGCTATGTGCCCCTGCCATATGTACCTGCACACACCTCCACAGCGGAGTTTCTGCTGCGTATCCTGCCTCCTTTACAGGCTTGGTTGGAGGTGACATGGGACAAGGCCTTTGTAACACCGAGATTCTGCGAAACCCTGCCTCCCAAGGTTTGCATGCATGCCCCACTCTCTGCCTGTCTTATGCCATGCAATTGAAAGGTTCCCATTTCAACACGCATTTTCTTCTATGAGCTAATCAAAAGACCCATGATTTCCTATAGTATCTGTTTAGTTATTGTAATGCCTATTAATGTTGTTTTTACTCTTTTACAGTGTTCCGGTTTTTACTGCATGCTGTATGGAGTGTCGTTTGCTATGGGAAAGTGAGTTGTAAATTAAATTAAATTATTAAATTAAATCAACCAGGACATAATAAAGCTTCACACCAGGACTCTGCTACCAGCGAGTGTTTGTGTTTCTAGTATTAGTGGGGGATTTGAAGCTGGATGACTGTGAGCATAACAGGCCCTGTTGATTTAATAGGCCTGAATGGAATGCAGACCACTGAGGCTAGAAACACTACCAGGCCTGCTGAAATTGTTATGCGGTTGAGACTAGAGATACACAGAGGAATCCAGGATGGGAAACCACCATGACTGCTGCGCTGCATTTCTGCAGCCCAGCACTCATGGCAGCACACCTTTTCACCATTGCAACTAAAATCTGGACGGCAAAGAGGGATTTGGGGATGGTCTGAAATATCTCCTGTCTATGTGCTCTCTGGCAAGAGAAAGCACACAGATTGACATGGAGCTGTCATGTCATGCTGCTGCATTTCTCATTGGGAAAGAGCATCACAGTGATGCTGCTTCCGATCATGCTCTCTCTCTCCTTCCCTCCCTCCTTCCTAGGAGAGGGAGATCCAGCACAGATGCAGCTTGCACTGACTGGGGAAACAGCGGAGTGCAGTGGCTGCTGTGCTCACGTTCTCCAATGTGGAGACACATGGAGACAACCTGATTAAGATGTTCAGCAGGCCACAACTCTAGGGTGCATTTCCATGAGCCTTTTCAGGATTTGGCTTGGTTAAGGTCATCTTCTATCCCTGCCAAATAGGAATTTCCCCCATATGTTATTTGAGAGATGTGGATGCAGAGTCACAGTCCAAGTCTCACCTGAGAACCTGAGATCACTCTGTTGCATCATGTCCGTGCTACCATTCAGCAAAGTTCCCTTCCACCCCAAACACAGACAGACAGAAATAAGAAAACCGACATCATCGTTAGCACCAGGACATTGTTCCCAAGGGAAATTCTGCGAACTTGCCTTGCACACATACTGGCGCTGCCCTAGATTTAAGGGATCAGCCACACTGCTCAGTACAATGGATATTTATAGCACCAGGAAATAATTGGCTTCAAGTTTCTATAGCAGGCTACAGCCTACTTTCCAAGCAATGAGGTGGATTAAGATCGGATTGACCAGGAGAGAGTAATTAAAAAAAAACCCCAAGTGCAATGCAGTGGGGTAACTGCACCAACAAACGTCATGCAAAGTCATTAACTTTCCAACTTGTTGCTAAAAGTTCGATCTGTTTCCAAATGGGAGGCGATACAGATCCTCTCAGGCCAAAGACTTCAACCATGTACTGAAACGATGCAACTAAAGAACAAAGTAAACCTTTTATCACAATTAGGGGCAACATGATTATGCTTTTCAAAGATTTCTCTTCTTCTTTTTAAACTCATGCTCTTCTCTTCCTGAATTTCCATGCAGAAATTGCCCAGTGATTAATGTAAGGCAGCAGCCTGTCCTAATGTACGGGCTTTCTCCATAAAATTTCTCTTAAATGGCATCATGAAGTCTTCAAAGTCCACCTCGTAAGTAAAACGTTGCCGACGTAACTCCCTCTTTCTTAGGAGATCTGTTGTTGTTGCTTCTGGACTCCAAGTCTTCAGAGAAGAAAAGAAAAGAAAAGAAACCCACAGGTAAGAGTCAATAAGATCCCTCTTGTAGACTATCCTTATATACATTGCTTAGAGAAGGGGAAAAAACCAAGTCTGAGCATAATTAATCACAATTCATGTAGAATTCATAAGGAATGAGTGAGCTTCATTTCAATAAGGAGTGGGCACCCTCAAGTGTAATCTTGTGAAAACCTCTATGAAAATATGAAGTCCGGCTGCAATCCTAAACTCACAAATCAGGGAATTAAGCCCACTGAACTTAATGGGACTTAATTCTGAGTAGACAAATTTGGATTGTGCTGTAAATCACACCTTGCAGTACTACTTACCCTCTGTGGCGTGAAAGTTATATTAACTTTCTTTGTCGCTCCCCTGGTTATCAGTGAATTCAAATGGACAACATTATCCCGGACGGTTTCTTTTTTCTCTTCAAAGACAGATTTTTCAATGACCGGTTCAGCTTGCAGTGGAACCTGAAATACAGAACACCGTCAGCTGCACAAACCCGCTTGCATATGGAGCCTCGTGCAACAATCTTAAATAGGTCCTTTTGTAATTATGAGGTGTCTTGTGGTCTCAGTCCAAAGGCCAAGTGCAGAGTGCAGGCACAAAGCTGTTTTAACTCCACATAATCTCTTAGTTGTAAAAAAAAATAATAATAAAGATCCCTGAGTGCCAGAGCTTTTATTTGTAAGAAAGATTCTAGCCCTCAATGAGGGCTATTTCTCCAAAGTGTAAGCAGTGGCTGCAAAAGATTCCATTGCACAAGGGATGGACCTTCTGTGCCGTGCATGGCTACCTGCCATCCACTTCACGGCTTCCAATCATTCCCTTCCTAATATTCCCCTAAGCTCTTTCTCCACTGACACAGCCTCCTTCTGTCATGGTTTTCTTTTGCCATTTTTGCAACCATCCACAGCATGCAAATGAATGAAATCTGCCTAGACTGATGTACATGCCATGCTGCCTCCTGCTTTGCGGGAGGACTTTGGTCTCCTTGCATGGATTATAGAGAGCGGCCTTCTGCTGAGCCCTGTTCCCTCCGATCTTTGATCAGATGGAGACGCAAGAACGGGCCCTTGCGCATGCAAAGCGTGTGCTCTACCACTGAGTGACAGTCCCTCCCCAGAAGGCTTAGGCCAAGCTAATTCTCAGCATGGGGAGAGGAAGCAAGGCATTTGAACCCATGACCCATTGGGTATCCTCCCAGTGACAGTGACAAAACAGAACCTGTGCTTCCCTGCACAGGGTGCACGGCGGTCCTTTTTTGGCACAGGCTTTTTTCGAGCCTTGATTCCCTGCAAAGATGTTCAAGGGTGAGGTTGGTGCATTTGGCAAGTGGGCTGCTCATGGTAAGGCGGTTTGGCAGCATCAGGATCTCCTCCTACCTCCTCTTTGACAGGCTCCTTTGCATCAGCCTCTGAAGTCTTTGGCTTGGGAGGTGCAGGGGCCGGTGCCGGGGCTTTAGGCTTGCCACCTTTTTTCCCTTTCTGCTTATCCCCTTTGCCTTCTGGGGGTTTGGGCAAATGGTCCAGCGTGTCTTGGATGAAGTGAACTAACCGGGTGTCAGCATATGCTTTTGCAATCTCCAGAGAATTTTGCCCTGTGTAAAAAGAGAGCATGGTTAAGGCCTGGAAAGTCATTGCTTCTCCTTGAGCAATGTGGCAAAAATACAGCCCCCTCGGCACAAACATGGGCCCACACTTCAGTCACTTCCTGCCTTGCCTGCTGCAACTTTTCCCTCCTCCGTCTTTCCACCTCTGCCTAGAACTCAGCCATGGAAATCATCCACTCTTGTGTCACTCACATCATGCAACGCCCTACTTTGGCTTCCTCCTGGATCCGGCACAAGCTCCAAATCCTTCAGTTTGCCCCATGGCCTTGTCCCCCCTTTTCTCTCCAACCTCATATTCTATGACTGTGGCTTCTTCAGGTCCACCACCCGTAGCCATCTGAAGTCCTCCTCTTCCCTTAAATGATGTTGCCGTTTCCCCCTTGCTGCCTCTGACGCCAAGAACTCCTTCTCAGAAGGCCTACTTGACACCAACTCTCTCTTCAGATCCCTCCAGAGGGAAGGAGAGCTGGTCTTGTGGTAGCAAGCATGACTTGTCCCCATAGCTAAGCAGGATCTACTCTGGTTGCATCTGAATGGGAGACTAGAAGTGTGAGCACTGTAAGATATTCCCCTCAGGGGATGGAGCTGCTCTGGGAAGGAAGAGCATCTAGCTTCCAAGTTCCCTCTCTGGCATTTCCAAGATAGGGCTGAGAGAGATTCCTGCCTGCAGCCTTGGAGAAGCCGCTGCCTGTCTGTGTAGACAATACTGAGCTAGATGGACCAATGGTCTGACTCGGTCAAAGGCAGCTTCCCATGTCCCTTCCTCAATACCTAGATTTCCCATGAAACCTTGGCCACAGTCCCTTAGCCCTCTCCCCCTTCTGAAACGAAGCCTAACTACATGCAACTGAATGCATATTCTTCTCCTGTTTACCCTCACTTCCACCTACTTCTCCTGCATCAAACTTTAGATTCCATGTTCTTCAGGGCAGAGATCCATCTTTTTGTTCTGATTCCATAAAGCACCATACACATCATACAAATAACAAACTTGTTTGAACAAATCCACTAAATTATATATTTTTTTCTAAATTAGGGGGGGGGGAATCCACTAAAAACCTGTAAGGCTGACTCATTATTCCAGTGATGCATTGAGCTTAAGGAAACTGTCCTGTGTACTTGCACAGATCTGTAGACCACAGGCTGGATGTGCAAGAAGGGTGCTTTAACATTCGGAAGGATGCTGTGGTAATGTGCCAGGTTTGGTTTCTGATGTGGGTCTTACTGACTCAGGCAATGATTGTGCAAACGTTTCCTTATGGCTGATTCGATCTGCTTTTCTTTCCATCGAGAAAAAATAATCAGAAGCCGAATGTGCAAAATCTCATGCAGGCTAGGCAGGGGACAGAGCCTGAATATCTATTGGCATTACTCTCTGCACGTAGAAAACTAGCTTGTCAGGGAGAAAGCTTTTACTGACGTGCTATTTTTCTGTGGAAAGGAGCATTCAGTTCTGGAAGTCCCCATCTGCACTACTACAGCCCAGACAGATGTATCACTTCAATGAGAGCCACACTGCCGTTAGTGAATGCTCATGCATTAAATCAGCCATATGACAGTTGCCAACACATGTCAGAAGTTACCTAGGTAGGATTCCTTTCCATTATTTTGCCTATTCCTCAACAAGAATTATTCTCAGAGATGGGGTAGGGGATAGAGAGGTTTTTTAAAAAAGATCTCTAAACAACAAACAGAAATTAAATGCCTATGCACTGGAAAAAATTAACTGTAACCAGAAAGCAAAATTATAGCTTTAAAAAACCAACCAACCAGAATGTATGGAGGAATAAATCTCTACTCCAGATGAGCTTTCTGAAAACCAGAGAAATCCAAAGTGATCTTAATTCTGTTGAATAAGGCCCACTAAGGATGTTTTGCTAAGAAAACCCTTTTCCTTTATAACCAATGAATGCGGGTTGCATTGACAAAGAATGAGTGACAGCATTCACAGTTACCTCTTCGGTTTGTCAATTGAGGTTTAGCACCGCTGTTGATTAAGTACTGCACAGTGTCCAGCCTGCAGCTCTCAATCCCTCTCATCAATGGGGTTCCATCGTTGATTGAAATGGCATCTATGGTTGCTCCGGATTTCATTAGCAGCTCTGCAATATCCTGCTGCCCTGCATGGCAGGCATGGTGGAGAGGAGTCCACATGAAATTGTCTTTTGCATTCACACTAGCCCTGCAGGCAAAAAAATGACTCTGGGTGTGAAGAATGTACTGCCACACCACTTCCTTTAGATTTTTAGTAGGCCCTGATATAGACACAGACTGATGTGTTAGGAGAAATAAGCAAACAGTCATTTTGAATGGCTTTGCTTCATGGACTGAAATACTTTGACAGCCAGAAGCCTCATATCAACTCAACTCAATGAACTGAAAAATGGACAAAGAGAACACCCTCTCTCTGGAAACTGGAGGTCACTTAGGGAAACCAATGGGCAGAAAATTTGGGACAGATAAAAGAAAGTATTTCTCCATACGACATTTAATTAAGTGCATGGAATTCAGTGAGTGGGTTCAGATGCTGCACAGAACCTCTGTTAAAGCCGAGCTCCACATGATGTCCCTCAGCCTCAGGAGTGGGTGCCCTCCTCCCACCCCTATGTGAATGCCTACTTCCGTTCTAGGTTAGGGGAATCTAATTGGCTGTGATGACTGAAAATTGGCGGAGACATCTGAACCCATTAATCTCAGCTTATTCTAACCTACTGGCTTCAGAAAAGCTGAGATCCAAAACTCACCAACCCTCAACTTTCAGGGTCTCGGGTTCTCTCATGCTCTTGTCTCAGGTTCTCTGATGCAAGTAGGTTAGATGGGGAAAGAGATTGATTGGTTTGGATATCACAACCAATCTTGGCTTTTCCTAACCTAAAAAGGAAGTGGATGCTTGCATGAGGATGGGATGGGGGCATTTCCAAGGCTGAGGGACATCACACAGATCTCAGTGTTAACAGAGGTTCTGTGAGACAGCTGAATCCACCCACTGTCATAAGATGTCCTAGTGGCCACCAGCTGAGTTGACAAATCCATGGAAGAGGAGAGAACTGTCAATGGCTAGTAGCCATGATGGCCATCTGGAACCTCAAGATTCAGAGGCAGTGTGCCACAGAATACTGATTGGTGAGGAGTAAACAGCAGTGGGAGGGGTGCCCTGCTTGTGGGCTTCCCAGAGGTATCTGGTTGGTCACTGTGGGAAACAGGATGCTGGACTACATGGACCCTTGGTCTGATCTAGCAGGGCTCTTTTCCTGTCCTTAGAGAAGATCTGGTGTGGCTGATGATTGTCTCGGTTTTTGAACATGGTTTGGGTATTTCCTGAACTGCCCCTAGGAAGTTCAAGGGAAGAAAGTTATGCCACTCATACCATGCCCTACACAAACAAGCAGTTATAGGTTGCAAACAAGGAGAAAGGACTAGCATAACTTTGAGCATGTTTCATCCCTAGAAGAAAATGAATGGTATAAGGCAAGTGGGCATTCGTTCTTGGGAGGATTGGATCCCGATATGAATGGGCCCCATTAGTATTGAGTTCCATTTGTTGCAGACCAAATGGGCCATGGAACAAATGTGATCAATTTTATTTATTTAACATATTTTATACCACCCAAAGCTTATGTCTCTGGGTGGTTTACAACAAAGCAAAAACAACAACAAAAAGTTAAAACATTAGTTTTGTACCATGACAAAGAATAGAGGGTACGTTTTTAGAACCCTCATACACTGCTCTTGAGAAGACAAGGCTCAGACCCGGGGAGTTTGCTAACAGGTATCAAAGGTGTTTTGTGTGCAGTTTAGCAGGGAAGTGTGCTGGGAGGTGCACAAACGGCCCCCCTTTATCAGAAAGAAGACACCCAGCATGAGAAGAAGGTGAGTACTACCCCACTTTTGTAATTTTCTTGGAGGACAGAGCTTAAAACCTTTAATTAGCCAACAACTGCAGCTAAGACCTAGCTTTCAAGTAAACAAGCTCTCTATATTCTAAATAGCCAATAAAACCAGTTATGAAGGTAGAAGGCCAGCAAGTTAGAGGGTGCTTCACAGTGTATTGCATGCAGTGTTGCATGCATGATTATCTGCCTGAAGGGCAGAAGTCGTGGGTGTGTGCTCGGAACTCCTGACTCTCAGGGAACAAGTTTGTTCCCTCAAAGAGAGAGGCAGAGAGGTATGCTCAGAAAGGCAGAGAAGTATGTGGATGAGCACCGCAGGGATGTGACAGAGGCATCCCACTCCCACGCTGACAGCTCCTCTGCTGTCATGGAGAATGAAAGTCTCAGGGAAGGAGGACATCAGTCTGAGCAAGAGGGTAGTGCTCCCATAGAAAGCCCCGCTGCCTTGGGTGATTCACCCATACCCTCTTGCACAGAGGATACAGTTGGAGGCCTCCTAAAAGTGGGTGATTCGATTGTTAGGGTCATGGAGAGATGGGTCTGTGATCCATGTGTAGATTGCATGGCGACTTGCCTGCCTGGTGCAAAGGTTTCAAATGTCACGCTGCATCTAGATAGGCTGTTAGACAGCACTGGGGAGGAGTCAGCTGCCATGGTGCACATCAGCACCAACAATGTTGGGATATGTAGTTGGGAGGTCCTGGAAGCCAAATTTAGGCTGCTAGATAGCATACTGAAGTCCAGGACCCTAGAGTAGTGTTCCCTTTATTGCCAACTGTTCCATGTGCAGGGACAGCGAGACAGGTGGAGCTGAGGGGTCTCAATGCGTGGATGAGATGGCGGTGCTGGGAGGAGGGGTTTAGATAAGCACTGGGATACATTTTGGGGCAAACAAAGCCTGTCCAAAAGGGATGGGATCATCCTGAACCAAGATGGAACCAGACAGCTGGGGCTTAAAATAGAAAAGGTCACAGAGCAGCTTTTAAAATGACGCCTGAGGGATTGCTGACAGGAACTGGGTGGTAACTGGTTCGGCAAGCAAAACCCTCTAAGGTGTGAGGATGCAAACATTTCAGATAAATCAGAAGGGGACAGAATAGAACCAGGAGTAGAGCAGAAGGACAGCTGGTCAAAAAGGACAAATGACACTAAGGGAGATAACACATGCCAACACCAGGTAAGAGACTCAGTGTATAGGTGATTATGTACCAATGCCAGAAGCCTCTGAGCTGGAGTGCTTGGTTGCTAATGAAAACATAGATATGGGGGCATAACAGAAACCTGGTGGAATGATGAGAACCAGTGGGACACTGGATACAAACTCTACTGAAAGGAACGGAGGGTGGGGGGAGGCGGATTAAGGGTGGAGTAGCACTGTATATTAAAGAAGAGATAGAATGCAACAAGACAGGAAACCCAGGAGGACTGGAGTCCTCCACAGAATCATTATAGGTGACAATACCAGGACTGAAAGGAAATGTGTTACTAGGGAAGTAGCCTAGTTTTGCCCTCCAGATCAAAACGCTGAGAGTGACCTGGAGCTGGAGACACAAATCAGAGAGGAGTCAAATAGAGACAGAGCTGTAATAATGGGTGACTTCATAGACACATCGACTGGGCAAATTCATGTATCAGTATTGAAAGAGAGGCAAAATTTCTATAAATGCTAAATAACTGTGGTTGGTCACGGAACCAACCAGAGAGAAGGCGACCTTGGACTTAATCCTGAATGGTGCCCAGAACCTGGTGCGAGATGTAAAAGCTGTAGAACCATTGGGTGGCAGTGACCATAGTGTGATCCAGTTCAGTTTATATGCGAGTGGAGTATTGCCAAGGAAGTCCAACACAGATGTGTTGGATTTCAGAAGAGGAAACTTCCCAAAAATGAGGGGACTGGTGAAAAGGAAGTTGAAAGGGAAAGTCAGGAGGGTCAAATCACTCCAGAAAGCATGGAATGTATTTAAAACCACAATAATAGAAGCTTGGTTTGAATGTATACCAAAAAGTAAGAAAGGTACCAGCACGTTCAGGAGGACGCCAGCGTGGTTAACAAGTAGAGTCAGGGAAGCTATAAAAAGGGAAGACGACTTCCTTCCAAAAATGCAAGTCCTGCCCAAATGAAGAGAACAGAAAGGAACATAAACACAAAAGAAATGCAAGGACACATTAAGGGATGCAAAAAGAGAGCTCAAGGAGCATATAGCTAGAGGTGTCAAGGGGAATAACAAAAATTTATTTAAATATATCAGAAGCAGAAAACCTGCCAGGGAAAGGGTTGGACTCTTAGATGATGAGGGTGTGAAAGGATAAGGAGATTGCAGAGAAGGTGAATGAGTTCTTTCCGTCTTTATGGTGGAGGATACTAACCATATACCCTCTCCAGAATTGATCTTTTCAGGCTTGGAGGCTGAAGAACTGAGGTGAAAAGAGAGGATGTTCTAAACGGTCATGAAAAACTAAAAATTAACATATTGCCAGGGCCAAGATGACATATATAGAAGAACAGGCCTTGCAGAAGGAGAATTAGCATGGCTTCTGCAAGGGCTAGTCTTGCTTCACTAACCTTTTGGAGTTCTTTGGGAGTGTCAACAGGCATGTGGATAAAGGTGATCCAGTTGTCATAGTATACTTGGACTTCCAAAAAGCTTTTGACAAAGTTCCGCACAAAAGGCTTTTCCAAATTACTTTTCCAAATTTTTAATTTGGAAAAGTAAACTTAGCAGTCATGGGATAAGGGGACAGCTTCATGTGTGGATTGGTAACTGGTTGAAGGATAGGAAACAGATGGCAGGAATAAATGGACTGTTTTCACAATGGAAGGAACAGGAGGGTAAGAGGTGGGGTCCCCTAGGGGTCTATACTGGGACCAGTGCTCTTTAACTTGTTCATAAATGATCTAGAAATTGGGGTAAGCAGCAAAGTGGCCAGATTTGCAGATGACACCAAACTACTTAGGGTAGTGAAATCCAAGACAGATTGTGAGGAGCTCCAAAAGGATCTCTCCAAAGTGGGTGAGTGGATGACAAAATGGCAAATGTGGTTCAATGTAAGCAAGTGTAAAGTGATGCATATTGGGGCAAAAAACCCCAACTTCACATATACACTGAGGGGGGTGATGGCCACTAGTTTGGATGGCTTTAAAAGGGACTTAGACAAATTCATGGAGGACAGGTCTATCAATGGCTACTAGTCTGGAAGCTATAGGCCACCTCCAGCCTCAGAGGCAAGATGCCTCTGAATACCAGTTGCAGGGGAGCAACAGCAAGAGAGAAGGTGTGCCCTCACCTCGTGCCTGTGGGCTTCTCAGAGGCATCTGGTGGGCCACTGTGGGAAACAGGATGCTGGACTAGATAGGCCTTGGGCCTGATCCAGTAGGGCTGTTATTATGTTCACTGATATTCATTTTTGTAACTGCTATTTTTATAGCATTCTTTTAACCTACAACATTGCCCCCAGTGCATATGGATTAAAAAATGGCTATAGTAAAATGACTACATGAGGACTTTACCATGTTTAAAACAAAAGATGATTTGGCCCTTTGTCTGTTTGGTAGCATATGTTTAGTAAAGCAGGAGATGCCTAAATCCAAAATTCCAAGTGTGGTAAAATAAGATTTCAGTCTCCTCTTCAGTCTGAAGGCTTAGGGACATGAAACATCTCCAGTGGTCTTGCTCTTACTGCACATTTAGGAATCTGCCCTAAACTCTTACACCAGCTTTCTTGCCTTGATTTCCACTATAAGTGCAGTAGTTGACTACAATCTCCCTCTTTGGGGTGTTTATGAGCATACCAGTTCAGTGGTATGAAGCACTGAACTGAGGTGGGCTCCCTCTCATCACTCCCTTACACATTTTGTCTTCTATGCCTATATCCCCTGCTAGCTGAGATGAATCTCCCCTAAGATCTGATAGGCTCAGGAGAGTGAACACACCCTTCATAAACACAAGACAGAAGTGCAACCTGACCACAAGGCCACATTTCCTCCAGAGGAAAGTCAACCTACCCCTGTTCCAGAAGGAACTGCACAGCTTCGATGTTGCCACTTGCACAGGCCGCCATCAAGGGGGTCTTGTAGAAATGGTCTCTGATGTCCACTGACAACCCCGATTCAAAGGCCTTTTTCAGGGACGAAAGGTCCCCTGCTTTCGTGAGGTAGTTGATGTTGGAGAAGTTTTTCTGTGGGTCATCAATGTACCACCAGGAATCATCCTGTATGGGATGCTCGGGTGGGTGGTCACGATTGAATCGGTTGCAGTCCGTTATGTTCTGATAGGTCTCAATCATGTACTCCGGTGGCCCGCCATCTGGGCGACGGGGGCGCGAGCTCTCAGGAATGACACAGATAGGAATGGGGACAGCAAATTTGGCCTTCTTGCCCTTTGCTTTCTTGCCTTTCTTCTTCTTGGGACCATATGACGAAAGGAGGAAGGCTTTCTGCAAGTACCGGTTGCCCTTAAGAAACTCCTCAGTGTTGATCCCCCCTGCACGAGTTTTCTCATGAGCCTGGGCAATTGTTAATATTTGATCGGGTTCCACATATGGACATTTTTCCTCAATGATGGCTATAAAATCATCTTTGGCGATTGTCCCATCGCCTCTGTCCACTGCCTCGAACACGTCGCGGAGGCTTGCCTGATGTTCCACAGACCAGTCATGTAGCCTGACAGCCCAGGGCGGGTTGGGGTTCTTCACCCCAAGTTTGGGCTTGGAGAATTTGGCAAAGCGCCGCTCAATTCTACGAATCTCCTTGACTGCCGCTTTAAAGCCACCATCTTTAGCAACCATCCTTGGGGTCTTTTTCTCTAAGTTCCTCCACGTCGGATCACAGCCTAAAAGGCAAAAAAAGGATATGTTAATGTAATGTAATGGGCCTTTGTTCAGCCCAAAAACTCATTCATGTTTCATATCAGAACTTCCCTCTACTCTAAAAGTCATTTTTGGCCGGGCTTTGCTGTTTCTTTGTGGATTTACTCTCTCACTAGCCTGTTGGGAATCAGATGATCTCCGTGTCTCTCCTTAGGCCAGAACAACCTAAAAGTACTCTTCAGAGCACCAGAACATAATGCAAATGATTGCTTCTATTGTTTGAAAACCTGCTACTGTCAGAGTGAAATGTTTAGCTTTTGAAATAAGTGTCTGAGCCATCGGATCCTAGGATGTTTTGCCCATCCACAAGAAGAAGAATTTAATTAGCAGCTGGCTTTACCTCTTTTCTGCACTAGATGCTAGATTTGCAAACTTTCCCCTGTAAAGGAAACAGCCAGCTTTAGTGTGAAGGGGATGGGGCTTGTCATCAGAGGGACTCTTGAGGTTGCTGCTTCCCTAATGTTACTTTTGTGTTAGTTTAGCTTTGTTAGCTGAGACCAGACTGCATGGCTGCTAGGAGTGTGCAGGCTTTTGTTTTGTGAACTGCGGCTTAAGGCCTAAGATCTACTGAGCCTCCTGCCTAACACAACAGGAAGAAAGGGGCCTCGCTTGTGCATTTTGGCCATTTTGCCTTGTTGGCCAATAAACTGTCCTGCTGTTTACTTGGATAAATTAGATTTTTAAATTATTTTAAACTTGATCTGGGCCTCCCTACATGCCTGCTCTGGCCACACACTCTTTCAAAGGGCTTTAAGGCATTTTTTGCTGCGAATAGGGAAGATTTTTTAAAGTTAGTTTTGTCTCATAGGAGACTAGTGGCAGTTCTACCAGAGGATTTTTAAATGAACCTGGGTGAGGTCCAGGGCAAGGAACCCTCTCCTGGTTCGCCACAGTTTACTGAAGACAAGAGACAGCTTCCAAAAACCACAAAAAGGTCTCTTTGCAGAGGAGCTGCTATACAGTGGATAAAATATCGATTTTAGGAGGATTCCTGTAGAAACATACAGAACTTTAATGCTGAGTGAGTGAGCAAATCACTCAAAGCAGCAGCACTTCCAATAATGGTTCCAGAAGCAAACTGGTGCCAGCCACCAGTGCAAATACACCCCTTAACGCAGGGCTGCTCAACTTCGGCCCTCCAGATGTCTTTGGATTACAGCTCCCATAATCCCCAACCACAGCGGCCAATAGTCACGGATTATGGGAGTTGTAGGCGAACATCTGCAGGAGGGCCAAAGTTGAGCAGCCCAGCCCTCAAGCCAACTTTGAGTGCAACAGCATGCTGGAAAGACATTATCTCCATTTGAGTTTCCCTCTGAATGTCATCACAGCATCTCAGAGGCCTCTCAGCAACCGTAAGGACTGCCAGAGTCCCTGAAGCAGCCAGGCCTCACGATCCCCTTTGAGGTCTCTTCTTGGACCATGGGGAACACTGCTGCTTAGGGCTGCCAACTGTCCTGCACTGTGCGGGAACTGCACTGCACTTCCTGCAGGGAAATGTTCGTCCCATTCGGGATGCAATTCCTCCCGCTTTTTTACCTTATATTTTTAAAAAACGTTTAAAGCTGCCGCTATTATTATTATTATTATTATTAATTCGATTCCTATACCGCCCTTCCAAAAATGGCTCAGGGCGGTTTACACAGAGAAATAACAAATAAATAAGATAAATAAAATGGCTTCCTGTCCCCAAAGGGCTCACAATCTAAAAAGAAACATAAGACAGACACCAGCAACAGTCACTGGAGGTACTGTGCTAAGGGTGGATAGGGCCAGTTACTCTCCCCCTGCTCAATAAAGAGAATCGCCATGGTAAAAAGGTGCCTCTTTGCCCAGTTAGCAGAGCTCTCCCGCCTCCCAAACTGGGAATGGGCCATGGCTGCTCTGGGGCAGAGGCTCACTGGGGTGGGTGCGCTGGCAAGAGGCGTGCTGCAGCTGAACTCAAAGCACTCACTGCCACTGACTCACTGCAGGAGCGGGGGACGGAGTGGGAGAAAGGGCAGCAAAAGAATCCCTTCCTTGGCCCCGGCTTCCTCCCAAATGAGGCAGATGGGCCGTCCGTCTTTTAAACCTTTAAACCATCTTTAAAGCGGTGGATTTAAAAGTTTGGTGGGTTTTTTTTTACAAAGACAAGCACTGCCCCTAGGTGGCTATGCCCCCGGTCCCCCTCAGAGTCCCTGTCCCGATTTCAGCCAATGCACTGTTGGCAACCCTACTGCTGCGGCCGTTCACTCACCCTCAGGGCAGCACAGGAACATGGGAAGCCGCCATAAACAGAGTCAGACAATTGGCCTGTCTAGCTCAGGATTATGGGCACTGACTGGCAGCAATCCTCCAAGGTTTCAGGTAGGAGTATCTCCCAGCATTACCTAGCGATACCAGGGTTTGAACCTGGGGTGTTCTTGAGCGGCCCCATCCCAACCTACGGCCCCATCTCAAAGCATGCAAAAGCACAGTCCTTTTTTTGGTTTCCCCCCAAAAAGAAATAGAGCCAGGACAGGGACTTCCATGTTAGAGAGAGAGAAAGAAAGAGAGAGAGAGAGAGAGAGAGAGAGCGCGTACACAAAAAGCACCACTACTCAACATATACGGGGGTGAGTGATCAGCAGTCATCTCTTGCTTAAAATGCAGAGCAAGAAGAGTGCTGGAAATGGGAATTCCAAGTGAGAATGCCTATAGTTGTTTGGGGGACAAATGGCTGTTACCGCCCATGGCTGCTTCCTTCTCTGTGGCCGCTCATTCCCAAGCAAGCATATGAACGTTGGCATAGTGAGAGAGAATGCAGGGAAATGGCTAGAATGTATGCATGTAAATGCCAGCATCTTACACCACAGCTTGTCTGGTGGTAGCAAACATTAATTGTCCTCTTTGCTAAGCAGGGCCCATCCTAGCTTGTATTTGAATGGGAGACTACATGTGTGAGTACTGTAAGATATTCCCCTTGGGGGATGGGGCCGCTCTGGAAAGAGCACCTGCCTGCTTGCATGCTGAAGGTTCCACGTTCCCTCCCTGGCATTACAAAGATAGGACTGAGAGAGAGAGTCCTGCCTGCAACCTTGGAGAAGCCGCTGCCTGTCTGTGTAGACCAGGGATTCTCAACGTTGGGTCCCCAGATGTTACTGGACTTCAACTCCCATAATCCCCATCCAAAGGCTACTGTAGCTAGGAATTATGGAAGTTGAAGTCCAATAACATCTGGAGACCCAACGTTGAGAATCCCTGGTGTAGACGATATTGAGCTCGATGGACCAATGGTCTGATTTGGTAGGGGGCAGATTCCTATGTTCTTATGTATGGCAATGAATGCATTTTTTTTTTAAAAAAAAAATCTTTAAATCAGGCAACTGAAACCCTAAAAATTTTTTCAGAGCACTGCATTTTCAAACATCCTCACTTTACCTCTTTGGCCTATAAACCTGCAACATTCAGTATAACCTCCGGAAGCAGCATAATGAAGCGGTGTATTTCCATTCATGGCTATCAAGCCGACATCTCCATTATAGGCAGAAATAAGCTTCAAGATCTAGGGAGACAAAGTCAGCACCATTAACCTTTAAAAACAGACTGAGGCTGCTTCATCCAAATATATTCTCATTGTTTGCAGCTGTATCAGAGCCCATGGGTGTCTTTTAGACAGTCTGAAAATGACCACTGTAAGTCAGGAGTGGCTTCTCCTAAGAAGCTGGGGGGGGCACCAAAGCAGGCACAGTTGCCTCTCCTTCCCAGCAGCTCCATTTGCGCCTTTCTCCCCCATCCAGACCCACCCCAGTGTTAACGAGAGCTGTGCTGCCTGCAGGCTGGCCATTCATCAGGTAGAGCTGTGCAGGCTGGTCAATGAGTTATTAGCCTGCACAGCTAGACCTGACAGATGGCCAGCCTGCAGGCAGCGTGGCTCTCATTAATGCTGGATGAGACAGGAGCAAACAGAGCTGCTGCTGCAAAGGAGAGGTAGCGGTGCCTCCTTTCGCCCCCGCCCCCCGCTGGTTAGGAGAAGCCACTCCTGCTATAATTCTAAGTCAAATACATGGGACACCAGACAAGACAGAGAGCACCAGACTGATATCTGTAAGAGAGCAAAATCTCTGCCCTGAAATGCCTTCCCTTAAGAGAACGTTCTCTCCAGAGAGCATTATTCTGACTCCTCCCACCTCTATCTGCCACTATCAAAATCATTTCCAGTGCCTGCTCGTTACTCTTCAAACACCCAGAACTTCCCTGTTTTCCTTCACTCTTCAGAAATAAGTCAATTGCAGGAAGGGAAGGAGAGTTGCTGGACCATTCAGTTGCATTCTAAAGTGCCATCAAGACATCTTTTTCATTTTCCAGGTATTCTTTGCCCATTGGATTGCTTTCAGCCCCGCCTGTGCATTTCTCTTTGATCTGGTTTTGTTTTATGGCCCTGGAATCTTTTTCTGGTTTTGCCTCAGCCACTCCCTTCTCCAAAACAGCAGCTCAGTTAAAGTTTTCTAGAAAGCATCCCTCCAGCCCCACACACTACTTCAGGCATGATGAATCCACGTAACATGGCTACATGACAGTGACAGTCAATCAGAACTGCTGCCTTAGCATATTTTAATGGGTTAAACCACAGAATAACTTTATCTGCCAGCCATCAGGTCTTGCAATACGTTGCTATGTAGATACAGAGAATTATCGTGCTCACTACTTCCCTCACCTTCCTACCAGTGTTCTCTCTAATTTTTTCCATCTGTGTGCAGAATTAGTTTTGTTCTGGGTGGCAGTATCAAGGCAGTGTATGGACATGTGCATTCAGAATGGAGCTTTCCTGGTTCAACCTGAGTGGGATCTAAAATTAACTGAGCGGACATCAAAACGTGTGAGCACGAGCACATGCGCATGCCTTAGAGGGAACACAGCTTCCTACTCCAGAACAGGCCTTGGCATCTGCAGAGATTGGCAGCCCTTGTACCCCACATCAAAATTCTGTACCAATCCTAGTGCCTGAGCCTAAGAAAGCAAAGAGGGGGAGGGCTTTGCTCAGCACTGGATCAGCCATCAGAACAATGACCCGAAGGCTGGGCAAGTGAGGAGAGAAAGATTGATGTTGCACAAAGCTATGGGAACTTCACGCTTCCCTTAACTCCCCTTTACCAAAGAAGCCATCTGGAGCAATGCTCTGGCCCAGCTCCTCCATCTCATGAACTGTGGGTATCAGGGAAGAGAGATTAAGCCGAAGGGCTACCCAATTTAACAGGCACATCATGGGATGCAGGCCATTCAAACCACCTATTCAAAATGATGAGCTTCTCTGCCAGCATTGTAGGTGACAATGAGACAAAGACAGGTACAAACCCACCTCTAATCGCTTTCTATTTCCCATAAAGTATGCTATGGACATGTGTGATATAGTGTGGCATCAACACATCTTGTATTCTGCCTCCTGAAACTCCCATCCACCTCCGGAAGCAGCCAATGATATGAAGTGGTAAAACACAAGTTGCAATGATGCTTTACATTTCTATAATTCCATGTTATGGGGAAGAGAGGGGAAACTCAACACAGGGTTGCCATTTTCTGCAGAAGCCGTACCATGTTCTCCCCTCATTCAGCTTGCTCCAGCTCCATGTCTTTAATCAATTTTGTGAATGATGCAAATATTTATTTCCCCTCCTCAACACACCACCAGGACCCACTTTGCTTTGTGGCACATCCTCCTTTCTTCTTGGAGTGTGGAAACAGAAATTCTATACAGATGGTTTTTTGGTTTTTTTAAAAGCTGTATGGAAGTACAGGTGCCGAAAGAGGGTGTGGAAGTCCGGCTTCCAGTGTGTGAATCTTTCCCCCTCACTCCCCCTCCTGCACTAATTATGGTAATCATCCAAAGAGATGACTGCCGTAAGCATGATGGTGGGCGCTTCCGTGATCACAATTATGGCGGTCGCCACTTCAGGCATTTGTGTATGGGAAGATTCTTCCTCAAAACATGAGGCACAACAAGGGGAACAGAGTTTTCTGGAATCCCCTTCACATTCTATCAGCAATTATGAGGGAAGGCTGATTATTGCTAATTAACCAACAGAGTTCCTTGGCTGGGTACCTTTGCGTCTGACACCACCAACAAAGAATACCTCAAAAAAACCTCCTTTGGCAGCAAAATGTGCAGCGTGGTGTCTCTCATCATCAAAAATATTAACTTCTCCACCTCTTTCAAGGATACCGCGGACAATTTCCAAAACGCCTTCTCTCGCTGCCTCCATCAGGGCAGTGCGGCCAGTTGCCTGCCAATGAGATACAAATAAATAAATAAATAAATAAATAAATACAGAATATATGCTTCTATCAGTCTTGCCGATTCATCTGCACTGATTACTAGTCCAGCTGCCCTTGTGTACCAGTATAAAACATTCGTGGCTTAGTAGCACATCTACATCCTGGGAAAGGGCAGAGAAGAAGCTGCTCTCATACAATTTATGAACACTTCCCAGAAATCCTGGAGGCAACAGGTTACTCACCATAGGCGAGGAGGTGAGTGTCTGTTTACAACTTGAAATATGTCAAAAAGATAGAAAAGGAGAAAATCGCAACAGAAGCAGGGTGGGAATCCTCAATTTTCCCTCTCTTTTAAATAAATAATTATTTAAATACTTTTTAATAAATAAGGCCAGAATTTGTTCGGAGAGGCTATCGTTGTTAAGGGAAAAAATATATGATCTTTATGTGACGCTTGCTCCATCTCAGTTTTACTTGTGGGTACCAGGGCATGGTCTAAATAAAGGCACTTGATCCAGCCACTTTGCTGTAGTTAAGCCTGGTCAGTTTCTGGATGGGTGACCACCTGGGAATCCCATGGACACAACCTTGATGGAAGAAAGGTGGGATATACATAAAAATCAAATCAATTGATGTCTCTGTGTGTCTTGCTAAGACCAGGAGGCAAAGTGCCAACTCACACTCCCTGTTTCCCTTTCCAAATCAGAATAACATCTGTGGTTTTATCATAGCCTTCTTCCTAAAATGCTAGTTGACTATATGCAGGGATTCTTTTTAAGTGCGGCAACATTCATAAATACACCATTACTACTTATATACCGCGTTTCAACAAAAGTTCTCCAAGTGTTTTACATAGAAAAATAAATAATAAATCATCCCTCCCTTGATTGCCACCTGTAGTATGAAATGGTACAGTCCAGGAAAAGCAGGTATGTGAGTAAACAAAATGCAATTTTTTGCAAAAATGTTTTCTGGCTGAGCCCAAAGTGTTTCAGCAAAATTGCCTTCATCAGGGGCACCAACAGAGATGTTGGTGCTGCTAAAACATACCACTTACAGTGATAGTACTAGTAGATTCTACACCTTCACCAACATCTCTTTTTGTGCCGATGAAAGCAACTTTGCTGAAACATGTTGGACTCAGGCATAAAACATTTTTGCAATAAATTGTACATTATTTGCACTCCTTGGGAGTTCTGGCTCCCCTTTTATTCCTTGTACAGCATAGGACTCAACCATCTTCATCCAGCACTTCACTTTATGTGTCTTGGATTATATATTGTTTTCAGGGCTGTCATGTTAATGGATTACATTTTCACAAATGCACTAGCTTTGAAGGGGAAAAACATTATTCATCATCATCACCATTATTAATAGAGCCAGAATGGTGTAGTGATTAGAGTGTTGGACTAGGACTGGGAAGACCCGAGTTCAAATCCCCCTTCAACCATGGAACTCACTAGGTGACTCTGGGCTGGTCATGTACTATATTTACCTGAACAGAAGACGAATCTGAATTTAAGTTAACCCCCTTTAAAAATACAGGTTATACCTGTATTTATGCAAAAGGAAGAGGGCTCTGAATTTTAGCTCTCCCATCCCCAAATTTTAATATCAAAGAACTTGGGGGGGGGGGACTGGTGTTGGATTCAGGTAAATACAGTATCTCTCAGCCTAACCTACCTCACAAGGTTGTTGGGAGAAGAAAAATAACTCAGCTCTAGGCTTCTTGGAGGAAGAGCGGGGTATAATATTTTAAAAAACAGTTTTTAGATGGGGAGTGGATGTGTCACACTGGAAGAAAGATTCCCTTTCCAGTATGAGAGAGAAAGGGCAATGTCTCTTAAGACAATACTTGCCTTCTGAAGTTTTTATAAGTGTATGTGTTTGCATAAATATATATAAGGGTGTGTGTGTAAAAATCTGAGGCTCAATTAATTGGGGCACCATTTTAGTTCATCAAAAATTAAATCTGATTGATTAATCTGAACAATTAAGCACTGCAGGCCTAATTGCCAAGGATACTGCTGAAGTGCCCCACTCTCCCACTTAAAATGGTCAGAAGGTTCTTACTGGGTTCCTTGCATTTGGGTCTGCTCCTCTTTCCAAAAAGCTCATGCACATCTCTTTGATCTCATGTGCTTGCTCACAGGCTTGTACGAAAACCGGCTTCCCATCAAACGTACAGTTGTTAACATCTGCCCCATACTCTAGGACCATCTGAACACAGCGGTAGTGCCGTTTGGTAGGCAAGATGCAATAAAACAGAACACCTACAAAGATAAGTAGAATTTCAAATTTTGATGTTTAAATTTGATTTTTAAAACTGACTTTTGAAGTGTTTAAATTGTTTTGTATTGTATTTTGTGTATGTGTGTTGTGATTTCATGCGTTATGCGTTTTCACTTGATGTTTTAATGCTGTGTTGTGAGCCGCCCAGAGAACAATTTTTTAATGGGGTAGCTAACAAATAAAGTGTAATATTAATTATCATCATCATCATCATTTAGTAAGCAAACACCCATGGGCGTAACAAGGCTGGAGTGGGCCCAGAGACAAAATTTTAAAATGGGCCTCTCACTGATACACACACACACTTCACAATATACAGACATGTGACTTGCCTCTGGGGGGCCCCTTGAAGCATGGGGGCCCTCAGGCAGCCACCTCCCCTTGCCTAATAGTAGTTACGCCCCTGCAAACACCCACAACCCTGGACAAAACAACCAACCATTAGGGGTCACACCCTAACATCAGACCTCCCAAGGCTAGAACAGAACACACACGTTCCACAACCACCTTGTCTGCCAGTCAGGACATAGGATTCTTCTTACCTTTCCCTTCCTGATCAACGATGGTCATGTCCGCCTCAGCCTGGACTAATACATCCAAGGCTAAGTCATGGCCAAGCTCAGCAGCTTTCATCACAGGTGTGCGCCCCATTCGATCCTGGACATCTGGATGAGCCCCAAGCTCCAAGAGAAAATTAACCATGTCAATGTCGTTAGCAACACAGGCCAAGTGAAGGGCACTGTCTCCATCGACCGGCTCAGTGAAATTAATGAGTTCAGGGTATCCAAGTTTGGTGAGCTTTTCAATCTGCTTCTTGTCCTTCTGACGCACACACTGGAGAACTTTATAGATCTGTAGGTTTTCAAGTCTCTTGTCAGCCAAAGACATCCTCAATCAACTGAACAAAGGCCCTTTCTGGGCAAAAGGTGAACACAGAAAAGAGTCAGTTACCCTCCTACACAATGGAACCAGTCTAAATTGTCTCTGGATATACTGTTGAGCTCACTTTTATAACTGCTTCCCCTCAGCCTTTTGGTTTGTACCCATGTGTGTTTAATAACATTGGCAAAACCAGTTAGCAACACCACTTTCTGTGCACCAAGTTTTACCAATGGTGAACACATCGAGAAAAGGATAAGGACCTGGCCCCACATCGGTATTCTTGTGAGCTGCTCACAGATAGTTAGATTAGATTAGATTAGATTAGATTAGATTAGATTAGATTAGATTAGATTAGATTAGATTAGATAGTTTTGAACAAGCATCTCCCTCTCTCATGTGATATGTCAGCACACACAAACATCACACACAAACATTCAGAATGCAACACTGGCAACAAAGCCAGGCTTCATTAATCACTTTTACAGTGAAGGAGTGGCTGGAAAACCATGTCCCACAATCCCTGGCATCAGCAAGGATTTATGGGCAGTGCAGGAACAGCATGGTGATGCCAGCACCTAATTGTTCCCAGAAGGTTCTGAATGAATGAATGAATGAATGACAGAGGAACACACACTTCATTCACTGCTGTAACTGGAATGCAACCATTCAGCCTCAGATGCAGAGCGGAGGGTTGGGGAGGAGCCACTGCCACTTGATACACTGGGGTATTGGTAGGCCCAACATGTTGGTGGCAGGGGGCCCAGTGCAACCCCTGCCCCGATGTAACTTAACACTGACACTTTTCAAGGGAAACTATGATACTGGCTGCTCAAGCCTGAAACCCAGAAAGCACGACCAAGAGAGCTCTCAATGCTGATCACAAAAGTCATATTGGGATGACAGTTCTATATGCAAACATTGTGAAAGAGATCCTACTGTAGTGGACAGAGAGAAATTTCTCCCTTCTCTCACGGCACTGGAATCAGGGGCCATCCCATGAAACTGAAGGCCAGGAAATTCAGGACCGACAAAAGGAAGTACCTTTTCAGTGCGTAATTAATCAATGGAATTCTCTGACACGGGATGTGGTGATGGCCACTAGCTTGGATGGCTTTAAAAGGGGCTTGGACAAATTCATGGAGGACAGGTCTATCAATGGCTATAGTCTATCAATATATAGTTATCAATAGTCTGGTGGCAATAGGCCACCTCCAGCCTCAGAGGCACAATGCCTCTCAATGCCAGTTGCAGGGGAGCAACAGCAAGAGAGAGGAGGCATGTCCTCACCTCTTGCCTGTGGGCTTCTCAGAGGCATCTGGTGGGCCACTGTTTGAAACAAAATGCTAAGCCTTAGGGCTGTTCCAGCAGGGCTCTTCTTATTATGTTCTTATGAACCCATGGGCAGCCCTTCCATGAGGCGAGTTGAGGCACTTGCCACAGGCAGCTGATTACTGGAGCACCAATCAGATGGTAAGATGCCTTCCTGCTTTTTTAAAAAAAAGGAAACAAGGGAAGTAAGTATGTGCACAATAGAGGTGGCATTTGGCACCCTACGTCAGGCGCACAGAGTTCTTAAGTCACCACTGAATGAGCTGCAGCACTTCTTTGAAATAATTTGTTCTTTGCTACTGCAGTTAACAACTCATAAGTGTGACTGACTGATAGTAGAACAGAGCATCACAACAGAAGCTGGCATAAGGCAGAGGGGTTGGCTCATGTATTTGAAGATTCTTTTCAGCTTCTCAGCTACATCTCAGAGAGGAACCCCACAACCTCTTGGCAAATGTGAGCCTTTGCTTTCCACGAAGCTGTGAAGTTTACACATGTTATAATCAGAAACCTATATATTTGGAATATACTGACTTGTGCCAAGCTGAAATCCTGCAAATCCCCAGAGTCAACTTAACTTCAGAAAGAAAAAGCCACTGTTATTTAGTGGATGCATATTTACTTCAGGGATCTGGCTAGAATGGCAACATTTCTGGGGTTTTAAAAAAAAATTTCCCCTGTAACCTGAAAAACTTTGCGCCTTTAAGAAATAAACACTTTAAACACACACATGATTCAAATATGAGGAGGGCCAATTTATAGAGAAAGTAGGAGGAAGGAGAGCATATTGTTCCAGTGATGAGAAGTGATAATGGAACATCAAATGAATTGACAGAGAACTTGACTATAATTGCTGAACTGTATGTTTGCATTAAAAAGCATACAAACATTCTGGCCCCCTCTCCCACTGCAATACCAAAAGCTGAATAAACTCTTATCCCTGGTAAAATGCAACGTGGAATGCAGAAACAATCATCCATCATCATCATGAGGAAGCTCCACTGAACATAGTAGGATTTACTTGAGTAAACATGCTTAGGCTTGCACTGTGAATCTTAGTGCTTCGACATAATTTATGTTGAAGTCAGCCTGGTACAGAATGCAATGGAGAGATTGTGAAGCCCTGAAAGTCCAGTGTTTGGAATGCAGGTCCACAAAGCAAAGTTTGCACATGCTAAAATTCCATTATTGGATGACTGCAACAGGAAGCATTATTAGAGTTTGTGTGCCAGAAACAGCCATCAAAGGTCAAACACCACAAGCTTCCGGGACACCCAGCACATTTCCTCAAACCTTCTTATGTTCAGGCTTGGGAGTTCCCATGCTCATCTCCACATTGCCATCATAATGAGATGTGCAGCAATGAATGCGTATGAATATGTGACCACCTTCATTCTGAGCTGATACCCTGGGAGCTCCTGTCTTCTTGAAAGACCATTCCAAAAACGACCATGGCACCTTCAAAGCTAACAGCTTTAATTGTGGCATAAACGTTTGTGGATTAGAACCCATTTCATCAGAAGCACAAAGGTTTCTTCTTCGTGCTTGTGTGGCGTTATGGGATCTAGCCCACAAAACGTATGCCGCAATAGATCCATGAGCCTTTAAGGCGCCGTAAAACATTTGGCAGTTTTTGCTCCCACAGACTAACAGCATGTTGGCTCAGTCTCACTTATTGAAATCAGAAGTACTCCCATGTTAAGTGTGCACAGAGTTGCAGCAGCGGTGATCTCATGGCATTCTGCAAACATATTACGAATCTCCATAAATCCTCAGAGAGTGGGACTGCATGCACAGGATAGCTAGCAGTGTTACCTCTAGGATCTTTCATGACAGGCGCCGCCCGCCCACTTACATCACCCGCCCAAGGAATGGACGCTGCTAGCAGAAGCCCGAATAAATTCGTGCGGATGCTCTCGCGCATGCCTCAATGCACCTAACCCGGCACGCCCTGAGCAGGAAGAGCGGCCCCGATCTGCCGGCAAAAGGCTTCCCTCCTGCAGTCCCGCTTACCTCCGAACTTTGCTGGCGCTCCAAGCAAGCGGCAGGAAACGAGACGAGCGCCTCTGGCAGAGGGGCATGACTCTCCCCGTGGCGCGGCTTGGAAGCACGAGCCGCTGCCGCGGCTCCTCCGGGACGGCAGCAACCAGAGCCACACAGCCCGGAGGACTCAGGGGAGGGGTATTGTTAGCTCGGAGCTCCTATAGCAACGGAACCCGCGAGAGCAGCCGCGGCGGCACATGCGTAACAATGAAGATGTGCCCAGTTTAGCTGTCAATCAATAGAGCGCATCGCTGGGGAGATCCCGCTCCCTGAAATCAGGCGGAGAGGCCAGCGTTCATACGAAAGGCTACGCTGCAGCTGCGACCGAAGAGCCTAGCGAATAATTCCACCCGGTTGTGGCAGGCCTTCGTAAGGACAGAGCTCAAAAAGGACTAGACTGGCAGATCTTTTGTCTGCAGATCAGATTGGCTGCTCTTGCTTGAAGGCATGGCTATTTCCGGCTCGTCCTGACTGACAAAAGCTGCTGACAGTGACAGGAAACATCTAAAGCCCCGTTCACACGTTACGCTTAGCACATGTGCAATTATCTGCACGCACTGTGTGCATGTACAGATCTGCATTGTATTTAACGGACATATAGTGGTGCTACAGCTCCTGTCGTCATCCAGCATTTGAAAGGGGCCTGTTGTACATGCGTTCACTTTTAAAGTGAACACCCGTACAGCCATACACAACCTGTACATGTGTATAGAAACCTGTGAGCATGGCCAATGTCTGAATAGGGCTTAAGACTTTATCAGTGCAGTAACAAGAACATAAGAACAGCCCTGCTGGAGCAGGCCCAAGGACCATCAAGTCCAGCATCCTGTATCCTACAGTGGCCCACCAGATGCCTCTGAGAATCTCAAAGGCAAGAGGTGAGGGCATGCCCTCCTGCTGTTGTTCCTCTGCAACTGGTATTGAGAGACATCTTGCCTCTGAGGCTGGAAGTGGCCTAAAGCCACCAGACTAGTAGCTATTGATAGACCTGTCCACCATGAATCTGTCTGAGCCCCTTTTAAAGCCTTCCAAGCCAGTGGCCATCACCACATCCCATGGCAGAGAATTCCATAGATTAATTATGGGCTGCGTGAAAAAGCACTTCTGCTCTGAAAATTCCCCGCCTTCAATTTCATGGAGTTACCCCTGGTTCTAATATTGCAGCATGGTGTTTCCTCCCACTCCCCCATAAAAGTGGAAGCAAAGATAGACATTTGTGCTCTTTGTCTGCTTATGCTTGCAGAGCAAAAATGTGATGTGCTTTTTACTTGCATAAGATATTTATTGGGGGCTAATGTTGATTGAGACTGCAGTGGGAGGAAGGTTTAAACCCGCCCGACACACACACTATGGCCCAGTAGTCCATGTTCCCAATGGTGTGACTGCTAAAGGCCTCAGCAGCACCTCTCTCAATATAGAAATTGAACCCTGATGTTAGGAACATTGACAAGCAGTTACAATATTGGGTAAGCTGTTTTCTGACCAAATCAATAGCTCCAATCCTCACTCCCTTCACCATTTCTGTTCTGAAGGAGCCATTTGCAAATTTTGATATCTAGGAATGACCATCCTTCCAGCTACTAGCAGATTTAACACCAATTCATGCAAATCTTTTGGGTATAGCATATTGTACAAAATTAAGCAGACATATCAATGGATCTCAACATAATAGTATGCTTAACATGGCTGATAAAACTTCAGTTATATTCATTTTCCAGAAATTACTCGCTTTTATACAAAGCCTGAGTATGTGTGTCTTGAGTAATTAAGAACAAATGATTTTCACCAGAGAACATCCTCAAGGTATTTGGAAATTAACTGCAGGGGTTCTAAAAGTTGATGTCACATTGTTAAAAACATGAGCCATGAGGTAGAAATGCCCATTTCCAAATGCAGGGTAACCTACCCACAAGTCCCTTTGGTGGCATTAGGCAAGGCAGTTTCAGTCTCATAATAATACTGACTTGCCTTACAAGGCTGTTGTAAGGGTTACCGAGATAACTGAGCACTTATGAAAAGGTGCTGTATAAATATGAACTTTTGAACTTTGGTGCTGGAGAAGACTTTTGAGGATACCATGGACAGTCAGGAAAACAAACAAATAGATCATAGAACAAATCAATCCAGAATTTTCACTCAAGGCACAAATGACCAGGCTCAAACTATCATACTTCGGACACATGATGCGAAAACTCAGCTCCCTTGAGAAGTCCACAATGCTATGAAAAGTTGAAGGAAAGAGAAGAGGATGACCAGCAGCAAGGTGGATGGACTCGATTACGACAGCAATGAATGCACCACTGAGAGACCTAAAAGGCCAAGTTGAAGACAGATCATCCTGGAGAGAATCTATCTATGTGGTCGCTAAGAGTCGACATCGACTTGACGGCACTCAATCGATCGATCAATCAATCAATCAATCATTTCTATATTGTTTATAGATACCAGCCTGAGGCCTGGTTCTCAGAAACAGTAGATGAGGGGGGTGTCTGGACTGTTCGCCTGGAGATTTCAGATGGGGGCTCACATGATTAAATGCTCCTACTTTTTTCTCTTTGCTATTGGTTCTGAGATTCACCATTTGGAAACAACAGAGCAGGAAATATTTGTGAGAGAACAAGATTACTGTGTACGGTCAGCTGGCTGCCGACACTAGCTGACTGGTAATCAGTAGTGTGCCTTCTCCCTCAGCCCCTCCCAAGACATGTAGGTGGTGAAAAGTCAAAGTTCAATATTCTAAAATTGAAGACAAAAAGCTATTAGCAAGCCTGGGCAGCTGCGGTTTCCAATATTGGCAGGCACATTCAGCAGGGCTGGGGCTGTATCAGGCTTCACCTCTTCCTGTCTACCTCCCTGTTCAGTACACTTCATTCCTCTGCTGAGACACATGATCATCCTCATGTGCTAATATGCATTGCAAGCCTTTACTTAAGCCTCTAAGACAGATGAGAAACGATAGCCTCAAAAGCAAGTAGTCCATCTCATCTTTCTGATGTACAAGACTAGTGAATTATTTATCCGGACACCCTCACAAATAAGCAGCAAACAAAAACCAGTAATTTTCGGCTAAAAGATCATGGGAGCCAAAGAGGGAGAAGACTGGGGGAGCAGCTCAAGTCATGCGGGCTGTCTTCCGGCTGGCGCCACCACTGGCCAGCCAGATGCCTCTGAGAAGCCCACAACAAGCCCTCCCCTGCTACTGGTCCTCCTGGCAACTGACGTCAGTGGCATCTTGTATCTGAACCTGGAAGTTCCATTTAACTAGTATGACAAATAGCTGTTGATAGGGAGCCCCTCCCCCTACTTCAATTTGTCCAATCCCATTTTAAAGCCATGCCCAGCTGTGGCCATCAACATGTCACATGGCAGGACAATTCTACAAGGTAATTATGCTCAGGGTGAGGAAGTACTTTCTTTTGTTTGTCCTGGGTCTTATTTTCTCTCCTGAATATGCCTCTGCAGGGGTGTAGCTTAGGGTTGCCAACTCAGGGGCATAACTATCATAGGGCAAGGGGAGGCAGTTGTCTGGGGGCTCACTGCCTTGGGGGGGCCCAGAGGCAAGTCACATGACTGACTGACTCCCCCAGCCGCACACCTGCCCGGGCTTCCTTCAGTTGTATTCATCCTCCGAAATTGATGTGAGTGTTAAGACCCGGAGCTACCAGAACAACATGTCTTTCTCTAGTACCATTACATGAATTGCATCGTCCACAATTTACAAAACCTTTAAAAAAATAATTTAGGATGATGTTCTATTGTGGCACATCGTTTGTATATATATAAATTTTAATATGCTTTCTTTCTATTACCACTATTCAGCCTCATTTAAGATTTCTTTACTTCATGAGCTGAGCTTCAGTGGGGCAGGGGGCATTTTAAAATCTTGTCTCTGGGCCCACTCCAACCTTGCTACGCCCCTGTGCCAACTGTCCCTCATTGCACGGGACGTCCCTCATTTCAGAGGTGAAATGTTGGTCTCTATAGGGACAGCATTTAATCCTCCTTTTGGTGGCAGGGCAAGCAGCTTCTTATTTTGAGATATTTTTGGTTGAAAAGTGGTATCACTTGAATATGTTCTAAATAATAACAATGCTGGCATTATTCAATAGCATATAATTCAGTTACATATACGTTAATGATACTCAGGCTCTTAATTACCACTGCATACACCTCCCGCCCATTCTCCCCAGCCAGCCCCCCCCCCAAACCTTGTGTCCCTCATTCGGGCACTGAAATGTTGGCAACCCTAGCGTAGCTACAATCGAACAAGGTTAGTGCGGGTGGGGACACACATGTTCCTCCCTGGGTTCCTGAGGGAGGGGTGCCTGCTGATTGGGTGACAGGTGGCAGCTTGCTCTTTGCTCTCCCATTATAATTATAATTATTATTATTACCTTTATATCCCGCTCTTCCTCCAAGTAGCCCAGAGTGATGTGCTACATACTTGAATTTCTCTTTCACAACAACCCTGTGAAGTAGGTTAGGCTGAGAGAGAGAAGTGACTGGCCCAGAGTCACCCAGCTAGTTTCATGGCTGAATGGGGATTTGAACTCGGGTCTCCCCGGTCCTAGTCCACTCTAACCACGACACCTTTGCGCTTCTCTGAATGTAGAGGGGGTCAGGATCTTCACTTTTTCATAACTTTTTGCTCCGGGGCCCACTCCATCCTGGCTATGCCCCCATGCCTCTGAACACATGATCAGCAGGGATTTCTTTTCAGTACCCAGAACTGGGCTCACACAAACACCCGCTTCATCCCTAGTTTCTTCTCTAGCTTTCTTGAGTTCAGCAGCCAGACTGAGGGGATACACCCTCCGCCCCACACACAGACACCCTTTTGTTGTTATTGTTAAGCAATTGGAAGTTCCAAACACTGGTCTGCAAAATTACCCAGAGTTCTCCCAGCAGATCTCAGTCTGTTTTCAGCCTGCACGTCTGCTAAAGTGTGAGGGAATGTTGAGAACTAGTTTATTAGTCTAGTCTAGACTAACGTGACAGGAATAGATTTATATTTTGCCAGTTCATACTGGCATGCTGCAGTACTAGAGGGACAAAAGAGACTGCAGCAATGCAGTGCTTCAAGCTTTTGGACACAGTTATAGTAAATGCAGAAACAATAGCTGATACCAGAAGATTGGTACAAGGCAGAATATCATAGCATCCATAGCAAAAACTCATTACTAGCATGTTGCAAGAACTGGTAAAGAATCACAGGCAGTTTGCCAATAAGTTTATTTCTTTTTTTATTTAATTTTTTTTTGACATTTTGTATTTTTACAACACCTTTCCCTAATAAATTTCTTTCTTTCTGCTACCCTTGAATTTTGAAACATTGTACCCTTGTTAATTACAGGCTACTGAAGGCAAAACTACTACTACTAGTGCTATTATTATTTATATAACGCTTTCCCACAGAAGTCAGTTCAAAGCATGGCCTTTCTTACTAGGGAAGAAAACTGGGAATATAGAATTAAAGAGTTGGGAGGCTTCTTGAGGCTCCTTTCACCCAACCACCTTCCCAGGGCAGGAATCAGCTACAGCATTCCTATAGAATTGTAGAAATACAAGTCATTTTCACTCAATTAAAGCTTTTTATTATGTCTGCAAAACAGCAATATACACAAAAGATGCCAATTTCTATGCAAACACTTTTGTCTGAAATGTTGATTTGTTTTGAAAAGCTCATTTGGTGTTTGTTGACCTAATAAAAGCTCAGACAAAATTGTTCCTATAAGAATTGATCAGTCTGAAAAGATTTGATTCTCAAGTTGAATATTACGGATATGATTCTCCAACAAACTAGCCAAAGGCCTTCACTAATAGCTAGACTTACACAGGCTCAGCTCAGAAGGAGCATAGACACACTCTCCCCGGGGAAGTTCTACCATGACATTGGGGCAACCATAGAGAAGGCCCTGCTCCTTCCGGTGGATGTCCTAAGATCCCAAACGGAGAACTTCATGCGGAGCACTTGAAGATGGCCTTAGCAAGTGGATGGGCTACTATACACTCTCTGAAGTTTGTGGTCCATAGGTTGTGAAAGGCTCTTACTGTCAAAACCAGGTTCTTGAATTGTGCCAGGAAACATATATTCACATTAGAGCATGCAAAATAATACTAAACAGAGATGGAACACAGGCAGACCACAACCAGAAGCCATGTCACACCTGTTCTGTGACATTATACTGAATTTGTTTATGTTAAATGTGAAAAACTTTAGATCATCAGTGTAAAAATGAAATCGGAAGAGTAATGAAATTGCCGGGCCTTTCTGGTTGCACAAACAAAATACCTTGGGATGGGAAGTTGCGTTTTGCCTGCAGAATGCATTTTATCTGGCCTTGATCTGACTTGCCCCATGAACTCTTCCCCCCATTGTTTTGGACGGTGGTTTATTAGCAATGAATATCATTTACTCTCCCCAGACTTCTCAGGATATTTCCCAAATACCGTATTTAGAACAGTTCGAAATTCTAGAATTCCTTAAACATAGATCACAGGTGGTCATGTAGAAAAACACCAAGAAAGGATATGTAAGCTCTCAAGCCTTTGTGTTTACAAATCCCCCTCCCTTTAAATGAGATTAATGGAGCAATCTCTCCATTAACCTTTCCCCCCCTTTTTGCTCATGTGTCACCACGGCATGTGGCGACACATGAGTAGACCCCCAGCTGGGAGGCTGCAAGCAGCCGCCCGGGCTCGGGGGTCTCTCCAGGATGCCCTGAGCGCCTGCACGGGGCATCCTGGAACTTCCGGGGGCCGCGTGGCCCCCGATTCTTGCAGCCCTTGCCGGCTCCGTGATGGGGCCGGCAGCCGTGTGGGTGGCCGATTCGGCCGCCCAGCTACGAGTGGCTGCTCGTCTGCAGGGAGAGCAGGCTAAGCCCAATCTCCCGGCAGAACCCCATCAGGCGCTTCACACATGTCGTGTGAAAAAGATTACTAAAAGCCAGGCTTTAAAAAAAGTTTCTTGTGTATTGTATTGTAGCTGCTACTTTAATGCTTACTACTCAGGTAACAACTCTAAAAATCTTAATATTAAACTAGTAACGAAAAGAGTCAGAAAAAAAGAGAAAGCTAAAATATCCCCATAACTGTTCCTAGCTTTGCTTAAATAAAGCCCCTTAGCAAATCATTCACCTTATTGCTTCCTTAAATCATTCATGAATAATGCGATCAGATGCAGAGGGTGAAGCCTAGCTGCCAATTCTGAGTGCTCCTCCTGCTATGCACCCGCAAGCCATTTAATTAACTTTTCATTAACAAAACAAAGCATTAAAATCTATTCCTTAATGCTTACCTGCTGCAAGTTATTTCCAGGAAGGCCATTCGGTAACTGGCCAGTAATTAAAAATCATGGAAGTGCTTTTTAATGGCTGATTCTATATACTTGTTCAGGGATTGGTTGTGGAGCTTCATATTTAACTTTGCTTTTGTCTCTTTGGAATTTTACCTTACCTATTAAGAACAGCACAGCGATATAAGGGGAATAATAAAACAGAACTTCAGAGAGGAAGGTTCTGAGAATACGCTTCATCAGAGACGTACTCGTTTATTGCACACTAAGGAGTAATTCACACATTGCATACGTCACTTAAAACCTCATTGATGACTCAGGACCAAACTAGCCAAGATACCTGGAAACCCATGATCAGTCTCCCTGCAGCTTCTCCTTTTTTTCAATGGAATGCAGCTGCAGGGAGACTTCAGATCTTATAAAATCAGAGGCGGGGTGCTCACCCACACACCCCGCCAATGCAAAGTCTCACCAGTCTGGCCAAGGAGCTGACTAGCAGCATCAGGAGTCATAGGGGGGTTTGGGCCAGACTGTTTGGTTCAGAGGGCTTGGGTCAGACAGACTCAGAGGTACACAGTATGTATTTTTGGAGCCTGTGCCAAAAGGCCTTTGGAGCCCTCCCCCTACAAATTAAGCATCATCATGCTCGGCTGGGCAAGCATACCACCCCAGACTGACTAAAGAGGATTTGGGGCTCCCAGGGGCTGTGGAGGCCCTGGACTTCAGCCCGGAAGTCCAGGGGTAAGAGCGCCTCTGGTCAGATTGCTGAACCTGCAAGGGAGCTGTCCAGCCACCACAGGCGGCCCAAGGAATTGCAGCACTGGAAGTGAAGTGTCGAATGCTGCCTTGCCACATGCCCCGCGTGGGGGTCCGCCCCCTTTCAAAATTGACCCTTGCAAGCTTGACCCTTGCAATTATCTGCTACGGGATGTGGTAATGGCCACTAGTTTGGGTGGCTTTAAAGGGGGATTAGACAAATTCATGGAGGACAGATCTATCCGGGGTTACTAGTCTGAGGGCTATAGGTCACCTCCAGCCTCAGAGGCAGGATTCCTCTGGATACCAGTTGCAGGGGAGCAACAGCAGGAGAGAGGGCATGCACATTCTTCTTGCCTGTAGGCTTCTTAGAGGCATCTGGTGGACCACTGTGTGAAGCAAGGAGCTGATCCAGAAGGGCAGTCCTTAGGTTGTTATTTCTAAGCTCTGAAAGTGGTGCAAGGGGCAAGGAGGACGAGGGAAGTTGCCAGCAGCCTCCTCATCTGTCCTGAACCTTCCTGCTAGCTTTGCAAGATGCTCCTTATAAAGCCTGCAAAGGTCAGCTTGGTCCCCCAAAGTGACTCTGATGGTGATGGCAGGGGGCTCTTGTCACCGCTGGCACTCCAATGATTTGCCACCCGAGGTGACCTCCTCACCCTGGCTCATGTAAGGTCCGTCCCAGCAAGCCACAGGCAGCAAGAACATATTCAAAGATTGAGGCAAGCAATATGTTCATAGCAGTGCCCTAGATATGCCTGGGCCTCTGCAGTCTAACGCTGACTGTAGCCTTAGCTGGGCAGGGGCCTGCCAGCACTAACTGGTAAGGTTCTTTACAAGGGAGCAGGCCTAGGATGAGGACAATCCTGATCTGCAAGGCAAGTGCTTTGCCTTCTGGAGGCAGCTTCCAGCTGGACCCATTGATCCCTCCAGTCTTGGGGTGCTGAGGATGGCTCTGGCAGGGAGGGCCCTTGTACAGCGGATTCAGGATAACTAGGTGCCCAGCTGTAGTCTCTTCCACAGGGTGGGCTTCTTCAGCTCATGGAGTCCTCACCTGTGGCTGAGCTCCTGTAGCAGCTTGGATGGAAGGAGCCAGACAACTCCTGCTCTTCCTCCCCTTTGGATGCTAGCGCTGGGCAATGACAGGTCCTGACAATTGCACCATTCGCCCCATAGTGACAGCCGTAACATTATCTCACAGATACAGTAAGCTGAACTTGCAAGGTTATGGCCAGGTGAATTTTTCCTCTCTGCTATCTCTGGGGTTTTGGCAGAGACATGTTTTCAATGTTTTCTATGTCTCGAGCTGCATGGAAAGTATCCTGCAGCCTCTTTCCTGTTGCTTAGGACATCCAGTTAGGGGGAATCTGTCTTGGTTGCTGGGTGGATCCAATAGGCTGACAAGTAGGGGTATTCTTCTGTGGCTCTCTTCTGAGCATATACACTTGCCAAAGATGCTGCACACATTTTAAGATGACAAATGCGACATACGAGGGTGGGATGGGGGGAGAAAAGGAGATTGCCAGAATATAAAATGAGCTATTTTAACACAGAGCTGCTCTATGGAGCATAAGATCACCCTAGACTGGTGTGGTGGCAAGCATGTCCTTGAGCATTTTTTATTTATTTTTTGCTTATGTGACAATCCTGTTTCTGATTTTATATAAGAACCTAGCTACACATTACATCCATCCCATCAAAAGCTGCCTGTAGCCACATGTGAGCCAGGCTCTGACCGCTGACCATTCTGAAACTTCCCCAAGGCAGGCAGAGCAGGCTGGAGGGGACTGCAGAGCAGTGGAATGCCTTCTTCCATCTGTTGTTTATCTCTGCTGATCTTCTCTCTCCTTTCGGGGGACAAATGTCCTTGGTCTTCCTCTCGCAGCCCCTAGGAACAATTAGTTGTTAAAGCAGAGATAAGTTCAGCTGAGATAAATGGAGAAAGGCAAACAGAGCTCCTTCTTCCTTGTCTGTTTGTCTATGATCCTCGTCACTTTTCTCTGCTTATCTCTGCTTATCTATTTCTCTGCTTATCTCACTTTTCTCTGCTTATCTTCAGAATTCTCCACCATCCAAGTTTGGTTCGCATATACTTGTGATATGATGAAAGTAACATGTAGCCAGGCCCTAATTCTGGTCTTTTATTCCTTCCAGACGAGAAGCACCATCTGCACCAGGGACTCCCAACCTTGGATTCCCAGATATTGTTGGACTACAACTCCCATCATCTGCAGCCACAGTGGTCAAAGGCCATTGTAGTTGGGGATGATGGGAGTTGTAGTCCAACCATATTTGGGGACCCAAAGTTGGTAGACCCTGATATAGCATAGAAGTCCATGTGGCCTCTCTAGCTGGTTTCTCCTTTGACACTGAATGGGTAAGCCTCTCTCTCTCATTGTTTTCATTAATGACGCCTTTCTCAATTTTAAGTATTGCAGTAATCTAGCGACTATCTTGAACTTAACATTAACACAACACAGGCAAAAGATCCCTTAGTCCTTTGGAGTTATTCCAGGCTAGAGACCTGCTGTTAGGATTTGAAAATCTTTCCAAATAATAGGCTTCCCCCCACTAGTTTGTAAAGGAGTTGAGCAACAATGTAAAGAATTCTCCCGGTGCCATACAAAATCGGCATAAAGGCATGATTATGTTTAAAAGAGTGTAATGTGTACAATGGCTTCTTTCAATACCCTCTAATTCAGTGGGAGTATTTACACTGATTTTAGTATATTTCAGGTTAGCAACATTTAAGTGCCAATTTTGCAAAATAGACAGTGTTGCAGTGAGGTGAATAAAATGACTTGCCAGCTGCTATCTAAATGAGTTGATGCAAGGAAAAACAGAATAGTTTAGAAACCCTCCCTCCTGGCAAGACCATATCAGGACTCGCCAGGCAGAACAAAGTTGATTCCTATTGCTGTAAGTCAGTGTGCACAATAACCTTGGTTTCATGGCCTGAGAACACTAAACAAAACTGTAAGAGCCCTGGCATTCAGCCAATAGTAACAGCTCGCCTCACAAGGCACTTGGGCAAGTGTGGGAGTGCCCCAGCCCTGAACAGGGGCTGAGAATTGGCCAGGTATTTAAGCAAGCCAGAGGTTGCCAGTTCGAATCCCGGCTGGTATGTTTCCCAGACTATGGGGAACACCTATATCGGGCAGGAGTAATATAGGAAGATGCTGAAAGGCATCATCTCATACTGCATGGCAGGAGGAAATGGTAAACCCCTCCTGTATTCTACCAAAGACAACCACAGGGCTCTGTGGTCACCAGGAGTCGACACCGACTCGACGGCACACGTTACCTTTACTGGACTACTCAGTAATATTATTCCATTATTGGAATGGAAAGCAGAGTGTACATTCTTAAAAGTAATACAATTACAAATTGCTTGTAAACCCTTTTATTGGGCTAACTGGACCTCCCACAATGTCATCACGCTAGATCAGTTGATCTCTTCTGAAGGTGTTTTTATATCTGTTGACATTCTGAGTTTGATCTATCTTTAAATGCTAGGTGGCAGTTTATTCAGCTAAAGCATTTACTATCATGGCTCTTTGGTCCTGATGTGATTGCAGCTTCTGAAACTTCATTTCTATTATTAGACCTGGAATATCTGTTGCCTGCACCTAAGCTGGTAATCTTGCTCTATCAGGAGCTTAAATACATTGATAAGATTGATATCGATTATATCCAAGATCTTTGGAACAATGATTGTGAAATACCCTATCTTATTAAATCAATGGTGGGTTGCTTTGAAGGCAGTGAAATGTGCCTCTTTAGATCTCAGAATACGTCTAATAGAGCAGAAATGTTTATTCTGTGTTTATTGGACACCTCCAAGAATGTTCAACAAGGGATGGCTATGGACTTCTAGATGTTGGAAGTGTAATCTGTACAAGGATGCTCTTATGCTTATGGTTTGGTCCTGTCCAGTTACTGCACCATTTTGGCTGGAAATTCATAAGGTTGTTACTCTGCTAACTTGGCAAAGAAGCACCTTTTAACGTGATGATTCTCTTTTATTTAGCAGGGGGAGAGTAACTGGCCATATCCACCCCCAGCACAGTACCTCCAGTGAATGTTGCTGGTGTCTATCTGATACTGCTTTTTAGATTGTGAGCCCTTTGGGGACAGGGATCCATCTTATTTATTTATTATTTCTCTGTGTAAACCACCCTGAGCCATTTTTGGAAGGGCAGTATAGATATTGAATGCATGAATGAATGAACATGACATTGCAGCTATCATTTCTTGTGAAGGACATTAATATTTTGTCGGGGTACATCCCTAGCATAAGGAATCTAGCATTTTATCAAGAATTGTGAATCCTTCTCACTTGGGGGTGGGGGTGGGGTCACCAGTAGGATTTTAAAACAACACTAGAAGGACAAATTTACTCCAGAACTGCAACTTTGGATAATTGACATGGGTTCCTTGTAGGAGTGTGTATGAACAGTTCATGCCGAACCAGTTCACCTCAAACTGGGGCTAGTTCGGAGGTTCGATCATGGACTGAACCGGGGGTGGTTCAGACTGGGATCGAACCAAACCAGGCCCAGTTCAGTCGAACCAGTTCGGCACAGTAAGGGGTGGCCAGGCGTGAGTGGTGAGAGATAATAAGCTGCTTATCTGGCTGGTGCAGCTACCGGCGGCACTGCTTGCCACCGCTTGCCCTCCCTGGTACAGCCTCAAGTGCGCTCCCCGCTCCTTTACCAAGCCACTGCCAAGCCGGTGGCTTGGTCAAGGAGGTGGGAATGCACTTGGGGCTGTGCTGGGAGGTCAAGTGGTAGTGCCAGCATTCACGCTGGCTGGGTAAGCAGCTTTTAATCTCTCTTGCCGCCCCCACCTGGCCGCCCCTTACCATTAGCAGAGTCCCCCACCCCTGCATCCTCACTGGATTCCCCCTTAAAAGTATATTGAACTGCCCAAACCATTTAGATCTAACGGACCTGACCAGCCCGTCGGTTCAACCAAACTGGTTCCGGGCAACGTGGTTCAGTTTGAATTGGTTCAAATTTGAACGGAACCATGTTTTTTTGGTTCATGCATACCCATAGTTCCTTGTCAGCCTTTTAACTCCCCCCCGCCCCCCAATGGCAAGAAGAGGCATTTTCAGCCTTTGGTCAAATTTTAATTAATTGCTTATGCTTTGAAACATAAAACATAGAAGAAGGTGCTCCTCCCCTTCTTTTTCTCTTGTGTTGATTATATTTTCTTTTTCTTTTTCAGTTATACTCACATATATTATTACTCTCCTTGATCATGTTTTATGCATTGTTGTAATCTCATTGCAATAAATGAAACAACAACAACAGCTTCTTTAAGCAGTAAATAGATTGACTGCTGAGGTACTCTTTTTATAAATACAACCAATGGAGCTGAATCTGATCTTAACGTCAAGTGATATTCTCTCACAGCCATAAGCAAGACACTCACTCAGTGGCTCTGTCTGTGCTATTATTATGTTGTCTATAGGACATTGAAAAATATAATAGAAATGTAGTTAGGAAGCACTCTCCGGGCATTAAGATGAATTTCTATTACATTATTCAATGCCCTACAGAAAACATAGCAACATCACAGATATTGGGGAAGTAAGCAAGACTGGTCCTTCTGGGCATGCTCCATAATGATGACCCACCCACTGGCCACACCCCCAGTAGCTGTGCCTTCATCATTTGTGTGTAAGGAACCCTTTGCACATACCTGTGTTGGGCTCCTCCACAGAACCAGAAACCTTGATCACCCAGTGTTCAAGATCATGTAGGGGAGCCAGATGCACACAGTTATATGTGCAAAGTGTTCCTTTCATATTAACACTGAATGCATAGCTACTGGGGAGTGTGACTAGTGAGAGACTTGACCAGAAGGTGCAGTACCACTTCCCCTTCCATGTGTTTGGTGGAAGTATGGAGGGGAAACTTCTGTATGAGTTGTCTGTCTGTCTGTCTATGCCACATCAATGCTCATTATAAGACTAAGAAGTAATAATAGAATAATTGTAGGGCTTTACTTCATGATGGTAGTTCCCTGTAAAAATATTGATCCTATAACTTGCCCTTTTAATTTAAGTGGGATTACTTTGAGTAATTTTCCTCATCATGTCAGCCAATAATAATAAGCCAAATCTAGTATCTGTGCAGTTCTTTTGTAATTGGCATAATCTATTGAAAATACACAGCTGAGGTTCTGATCACAGAATGCAGTTCTTTCTAGCACAGAGTTACAGTCCACTTTGTTATAACTGATTGATTGTCTTACAGACAATAAAAGAAGACTATAAATGTGTGTATCAATGGTACCTGATCAAAGCTGTTTGAGAAAATTATGGCCAGTGGGAGTTCTATTGCTAACCATCAAACATTCATCTGACTTTCTAAAACACTTTGTGGTCAGTGCAATTTTAGTTCAGCCTAGAAGAAGAACCTCAAAGCAAGGACAAGGGATGCATATAACTTTTCCTGGACCTAGAAATTCTAAATTATCTCATCCTATTCGGAGATTATCACCAGTGCATTCATGATCCATAATTCTTCTGGGGTGTTTTGGGGGTTATGTTTTAATTTCCAGACTTTGTTTAGACTAGTGTTCACATGCAGGCTGCAGCAGTTTTCAGTTTGCATCTTTTTTCTTACAATTTTTCAATGTGCAAGAGCACATATGTGCATGGATTAAAACCTCCCCACAAAAAGGAGTCTTGATATGCTTGCTTGAACACATCCAGATTTTTAAAAATGCTGTGCTTATGCGAGGCAAAGACCTTATAAGGGTCTTGATTCATGATCATTTCCATTTAAGGAGCTGGACAAGGAAAACCTGCCAAACTCATCAAAAATGAATTGCCCACAGTCCTGACATATAATGAATAATGAGTATAACTAATGAGTAGTAACAGAAAGGAAAAGCTCATCTCTGCAGGCCTCCTAAATCAAAAGAGAATGGTTGTACATTGTTTCTACTGCAAACAAACTCCCAAAGGCACCAAAACAAAGCAACATATGTGATCAAAAATCTAAGTAGGGAACAAAAGCACCAGGTTGTCATAGCAACTAGAACATTTCATTGGAAATTTAGAACTAGGAAGTTAAGGCAAAAATGAAAAGATACCCTGATTACAGAATATCTCCATGGAGCTATAGAACATCTCCCTCCTTGCTTTTCCCCTGGTCTAAGTGGGGGAAAGCATTCCATCCCACCCCCGCTCCTAATTGCAACTGCCTCCATAGTCCATCCAAATAAACTGAGACTAGATTGGACCACAAGCAGCTTTTGATCTGGTTAATTTTGCTTCTCAGACAGTATGATATCAGGGCATTGCTAAGAGGGAGAGACAGGCTTCTATGTGAGCCCATGTGCATGCACCACACCTCTCTTTAAAAATCTATATTAACACTGATGTCGATATTTAGATAAGCACATCCTTTCATGTATTTGAAATAGTAACAATAACAGTAATAGCTGTAAACAAAATATGACTGTAACTGTTTTTGCCAGGGGAAAGTGGGTTCCTCTTCATAGGCATGATCCAGTAGGCACCCACAACATGTGTCTTTGGGTGTAGTGCTGCTGATGCTGCTGGAGGCTAGTTCCAATTTCCAAAGTTCTGCTTGAAATGTTGCAGAGTAATTACTTAACTTGTATAAGTGATAATAAATGAGAAACAAGTGTTTGATATTTATTACTAACTAAAACTGGCGAAAAGTCTCTTATGCAGAGGGAGGGAGAACCTCTCAGTTTGAAATTCAAGACAGCAAGTGAAGACAAACCAACTGTGACTCCACCCCCAAGCCAGCACAAAGCTACATTCAAGTAGAGACGGGCATGCCCCATATGATGAACTGAGACAATGAGGCTCTTCACGCGAGCAGTGTGGAGAGCCTGCAGGGCTTCTGTGGGGAGAGTGGGTTTGACCAGCTCTCCCTGCAGACGATCATACATCCCTCGCTGGAAGGCAGCCCACACAATAACCAGCTCCATCACTGGTTGGGGCTGCAGGGATTGGGGGCCGCCCAGCCCCCAGAAGTCCCAGAATGCCCCACACAAGTGAATGGGACATTCGGGGGGGGGCTGATGCTGGGAGGCTTGTTTTAGCCTTCTGGTCAGGGGTCTCCTCACGGGTCGCCATGCCATGGAGCCGTGCCGTGGTGACTCACGATCACGAAAATGGGGTTAGCGGAGTGCTCATTCCACTAACCTTGTTTTAGAGGAGGGTTATTTAGGCGGGCTAACCACCAGGCCCACCTACGAGCCTGGTGGTTCCCACAACTTCTGGAAAGCAGGCTGGGCTCCCTTAGCCCTCTAGAGCAGTCGTGAGAATAGCCTCAAAGTCTAAGGAAAAATCCCAACATTCCCCTTCTCACTGTCTTGTTCTTGAATTCTGAGTTCCATGTTTTGTTTTATAATGTGATGCAATCTTTTCCTTGCCCCAGTGTAGCAAGTTATCTGTCTCTGAATCTGGCATGCCTTCAATTTTGTGTCAATCTGTAGGTTCTGGTATTTTCTCCTCTGGCTGCCAGTGACAATCATTTAGTTGGAATCCCTTTATTAACTCTGCTTGAGTGTCTCACTTCTTGTTCCATCTTAATCTCCCCTTCTTGATTGGATCTCTCTGGTTCTGTCTCAATCTCCCCTTCTTGGCTAAATCTCTCTAGTATATTGTAGTCTATGATTACTTGTTCATTTTGTTGCTGTGGTTGCTGTTCAGCCTCTTATTGATAAATCCAGGTCACACTCATACTTCTCATTCACTTTTGCCTCTCATCAAAATATGCAACACTGCACAGTTTAACAGTCTCTGTGATAGGATCAAGTATTCTGCAGCTTTTCCTATTCAGTGCATAATCTATGAATATTCCTTCTTCACTTGTGCAATCTAATTTTCTTCTTAGCTCTTTAGGAATATATGCATATGCTTTGCATCTAAATACTCTAATATGCTTTTAGCTAGGTTTTGTCCCATTCCATCATTTAAAGGATATTACTTCTTTAGTTTTAATTGGAAGTTTATTCTGCAAATAAGTTGCAGTCATTACAACTTCTCCTAAGTATTTGTTTTACAGACCTGAGTCAAGAAGCTTACTTCTAGACATTTCAATCAAAGTTCTGTTCTTTTTCTTTGCCACACCATTTTCCTCTGCAGTATAAGGTATTGTTCTCTCTTATTTAATTCCTTGTTCTTTTAAGTATTGCTCAATATCTTTCCCAATGTATTTGCCACAAAATGTACAAAGTGTGCAAAGTCTTAGTTTTTCTTCCAAAGTTGTTGCTTACTCTAGCCACATATTCTTTATGTTTTGGCAACACCTCATTTTTCTCTTTGAGTAGGTAAGTGTAAGTATAATGAGAAAAACCATCTACGAAAATCAGGAAATGGAGATTATTTCCTGGTGTCCTTACTGGGAAGGGCCCACAAATATCACTGTGAATCAAATCCAAAACCTCACTGGATTGCCTTTCTGTGGTTGATGAATATGTGCCCCTTGTTGTTTTTCCTTTAATACATTCAATGCATTTGACTTCAGTTTTGCATGGTTTAACTTGTAAGTTTGTTGCCAATTGTTCTTTTATTAATTTTGAAATGTGTTCATTGCTTAGATGCCCAAGTCTACAGTGCCAAAGACTTATGCAGTCTTTCTGTGCACACTCACTTGCAACATTATCTTGCTCTCTATTGCAATCTATTTAATACAGTTGATCATCTGTCTTCTGGTAGCAAGCATGACTTGTCCCCTTAAGCTAAGCAGGATCTGCCCTGGTTGCATACAAAAGGGAGACTAGAAGTGTGAGCGCTGTAAGATATTCCCCTTAGGGGGTGGAGCCACTCTGGGAAGAGCATCTAGGCTCCAAGTTCCTTCCCTGGCATCTCCACGATAGGGCTGAGAGAGATTCCTGCCTGCAACCTTGGAGAAGCCACTGCCAGTCTGTGTAGACAATACTGAGCAAGATGGACCTATAGTCTGACTCAGTATATGGCAGCTTCCTATGTCCCTAACATGCCTTTCATCAGATGTTTTCCTTCTTTGAAAATAAATCAGTGGTCCCTACTGAAAAGAACTCTACATCTATGCCTTGTGGCTGTTTTTACACTCATTAAACTTCTTTACAAACTTGGAACATAGTATGCCCCTGGAATACACACTTCATTCACTCTATTTGCACAAAGATTATACTTCAGATAAACTGTCCCTTTTCCTTCTGTAAGAATTTGCTGTCCATTTGTAAGGTATATAGGAGTTTTATGTTCCATGCTTATCTCAGATAAATCTTGCAAATTATTGAAGAAATATGAAGTAGCTCCACTTCATATATATTTTGTTTCTACTTTGACTTGCATCAACCCTGCAGGTGATTTATTTTGCAGTGCAGTTTTTCATCTTCCTCAGCATTATTTTCATTACTTTCACTTTTGCATAAGCAAGTTTGTTAGAAAGTCCATTTTTTCTGGAATTTAGTCTTATTCCCCTTTCTCTGTTGAGAATAATTCCCTTGCTCTCTGCTACTACTATTATTCTTTGTTGAGAATAATCCCCTTGCTCTCTACTACTACTATTATCCTCTGTTGAGAATAATCCCCTTGCTCTCTACTACTACTATTATCCTCTGTTGAGAATAATTCCCTTGTTCTTTACTAGGACAAGCCTTCCTCAAATGCAAGGTGCTTCCACATATACAATATTGCCTACCATCAGCAACTTTGTAGTATTGATTTTTAACTGATCCCTCCCTTTCAGATCAGTTTTTATTAAACTAAACTCTTGCAAAAGTTCCTGCACAAAACTCAAAATCACATTTTCTTTAATTTGCAGAAAATTGACAATATTCTTAGGCAAAGTATTAAGCAAAAGACCAATTTTTGCTAGTTCCTGCAATCCCAACTCTGAATCCCCCAAAATGAGCAAATGTGCTGTTGCAAATGCTCTCCCTTTTTCAGTCTTTTGTTACAAAACTGCAGCATAAAAGAAACTTGACTATTCATGGTTCTTTGTTGAAATACCTCCTTTAATCTTTCCCACTTCTCTTTTGTTGTATTTTTGTCTTCTACACTATAGATTAACTGATCATTTACAGCCAGAGATATGTGTCCTGTGGCTTGCTTGTTTGCAGAATCCCGTTCTTGCTGTTTCTCTTCATTCTCTGTTGGTCTTTGTTCCTCCAGAACCTAAGATAGTCCAAGAGTATTTAGCAACATCTTCACTCTGAATGACCATTTTCTGTAGTTTGTTTCATTGAGCCGTTCAACAGTGAGATGCCTCCCCATGGATGCATTAGTCATCTTGTCCAGCTTTTTTGCCTACAAACCCTTTGTTATCTCACAACTTATTGCTTCGCAACTGAGCCTATAACTCAATGTTGCAGAGTAATTACTTATCCTCTGTAAGTAATTGAACAAGAAGGGAACTTTAACTGAGAAACAAGAGTTTGATATTTATTACTAACTAAAACATAGGATAAGAAAACAACAAACAGGCTAACAGTTCCTTCTGCCAAGGGAGGGAGAATCTCTGAGTTTGAAATTCAAGACAGCAAGTGAACAGAGCAGACAAACCAACTGTGACTCCACCCCCAAGCCAGTACATAGCTACATTCAAGTACAGACAAGCATGCCCCATATAAAGAACTGAGAGACTATCTATGGGAAAATCCCAACATGAAATACTATAGAAATATGCAAAACCAATTTCATGACACCACTGCAAAACCTACAGTTATATATGTTTACCTGAGGCAAAGAGGATGCTGCAGTATAATTGTCAATTAGGGATGTGCATACATTGTGATTTGAAGTGCAATTCACAGCACATCCCTGAACAGAGAGAGAGGTCAGTGTTCCCTCTAACAGGGATTCCCAGATGTTGTTGACTACAGCTCCCCAAATCCCTAGCTGCAGTGGCTTTGCTTGGGGATTATGGGAGTTGTGGTCAACAACATCTGGAAATCCCTGTTAGAGGGAACACTGGAGCAGGTGCATACCTGCTCCTACACTGCTTGCTGGCACTTCCTGTATCTGTGGCATCCCCCCCCCCAGCTATCCTTACGTGCTGCCAGCACTCTCCCCAGCTGCCCTTGTGTGACGCTGGCACGCACATAGCCCCCATGCATATGCAACGGCCATGTGTGTGCCAGCATCACGCAAGGGGAGTTGCAGAAAGCACCACGGGCGCACAATAATAGCTGGGGAGAGCACCGCCGATACAGGAGGTGGTGGCGAGCGGCTGAGGAGCAGGAATGTACCTGCTCCATTTTAAAGATGCTGGGGATGTGCTGCAAATCATGCTTCGAATCACACTTTGTATACATCCCTATCGTCAATCTCTGAAAAACAGTTATCTGTACACAGCCGTATTGATAAGTATCTCAGTCTGTCATGTTACTTTTCACAACTGCAGGGCCAAACTAGATGAAATGGTGGCAGCTGGATGAAACTGTCTTATACCGAGTCAGGCCACTGGTCTATCCAGCTCAGTCAGTAGTGACTACCCTGTCTGGCAGCTGCTTCCTAAGCGTTTCAGGCAGGAGAGGAGTCTTCCCCAGCCATACCTGGAGATGCCAGGCAGGACCTTCTGCATGCAAAGTCAGTGCACTGCCACTGAGGAAGGACTCCTCAAGCCCACCTTATTTCCTTACATTCCTGAAGCCCATTGCTCAAAATCCCTTTTGCCGTAGCCTGTTTCTGAAGTCATTGCTACACCAGGAGAAAAATGCCTGGGCACTGAGAAGATAAGGCTAATTTCCCCTCACCTGCATACCTTCTTCAATGTTAAAATTATACTCCCTGTCCCCGGCTTTGTATGTGCATGGGGCAGATATATTAGCCAAAAAACTAGCTAGTGTTGCTGCCATATCTAGTCTGGCCCTATAATAATTACAGGATTGTTTCCTGTGCATGACTTGGCAGGCTCCTGTTATACCTCTCCTGTGGCCATCTGGCCCATGTATGCCCAGTGATCCCTCTAACAGGGATTTCCTGATGTTGTTGACTACAACTCCCAGAATCCCTAGCTGCAGAGGCTTTGCTTGGGGATTATGGGAGTTGTAGTCAACACCATCTGGGAATCCCTGTTAGAGGGAACATGCCTATGGCTACAAGAGCAGATCACAGTGAGCAAGAGTGACCATGCAGCGGGAGAACAAAACCATCAAGAAAGAGTAGCTCCTACTGGCTAGGAAGTCACCCTCACCTAAATCTCATCTAACGTTAATCATATAGCATCCAAGAAACGAATCTCGGACTCTTAATGTGGCATGTCCTGTGTACCATTGACTTTAGCAGAATTCTTTGTGGTTAAATCGTTTTAGGGCAACAACACAGCTGCACCACTGGAAGGCATCCACGTGAAAGAGACATTCCAGAGTTTGCCCACAAGGTGGAGCCTTGTACAGTGAAACATTATATGCATAAAGCAGTGTATTGTGCTTAGGGTTGAAGAATAGGATGCCATAACAAAAGTGTCCCCTGAATGCCAGAGCAGACTGATAAAATGGAAGGAGATGTGTAATTTGTTAATGTCCATGTCCCTGTTGAACTGTACATTGCTGCACACCATGCAACCTGCATTCACGCATGTCAGTCTCTTGGCCAGTGAGGGGCTGCAGTTAATCTGCAACAGGGGCGTACAACTCAAATGCCCTGGTGGGCCGGGACCAACCATGGCATGGTGTTTGGGGCTAAGGTCAATTTTCAGCACTTTATTACATTGAAATTAATTATTAACAATACTAATGAAAGCAATTATTAGTTATCTGTGGATCTTTCGCCCTTGTCATGGGAGCCACACTTTTAATTAGGAATAGTAGGCAGAAAATAGGCCCTTTCCCTGCTCAGTCAGTGGGACATCTAGAGTGCATGCCAGCCCCAAACAAATGTCAAGTCCTCTCCTCTCCCTAAATTGCTGTTGCTTTCAGGTTGCCATCTTAGGCATGCTTGCTTAGGAGTAAGCCTTACCGGGAACACTCAAGGAATATTTCTGAGTAAATACGTATAGGATGGTGCTGTAAGGCAGTTTCCAAGAAGACAGAGGGCCCCCTTGGAGAAGTGGGAATTGAGTGGCCCTCTTCCTTTCTGGGATGCTGTTGCAGCAGAAGATTCCTACCTGTGGGCCAGCAAAAACATCCCTGTGGGCTGGAACTGGCCTTGGGATGGGTTTTCATGTTATGCAGGCCTGGTAAGAAGAGCTGGTCTTGAGAAGAGGAGAGGGGAGGAGAGGAGAGCTGGTCTTGTGGTAGCAAGCATGACTTGTCCCCTTAGCTAAGCAGGGTCTGCCCTGGTTGCATATGAATGGGAGACTTGATGTGTGAGCATTGAAAGATATTCCCTTCAGGGGATGGAGCCACTCTGGGAAGAACATCTAGGCTCCAAGTTCCCTCCCTGGCATCTCCAAGATAGGGCTGAGAGAGATTCCTGCCTGCAACCTTGGAGATGCCGCTGTCAGTCTGTGTAGACAATACTGAGCTAGAGGGACCAATGGTCTGACTCTGTATATGGCAGCTTCCTATGTTCCTATGTCTACAAATAGTTAAAATACAAGCTCAATTACTTTTCATATAGCCAAACTGGAGTTACGATGACTTTAGGAAAAATTGTTCTAATGCTGTAGTGAAGCCACTGTTGTTGGTAGTTAACTGCTGTAACTTAACGAGTGACAAAAATGGCTTCCATATATTATGAGAGAGAGAGAAAAAAGCTGTCTCACATGCCGTACCATGGAATGGGATCCCCTGGGGCTGCTGTGCAATGTGAAAGGCAGCCCCAACAGCGTTGCGCAACAGGGCAGTTGCGCAATGGCATGAAACAGCATGGGGGCAGTTGCGCAGCTCTATTTCCAGTCTTTGCAGTGGAAGCAGTGCTGCACAACTGTGCATGGGCTGTTTTTAAGTTTCTGAGCAAGGGCACTCTTGCACAGCACTCTGTTGACATTGTATTATCTGTGAAACAATTATACAAGTGTGAAAAGAAGAAATTCCTCCATGACAGTGGCCAATAGTCCAAGCTGCTGGGAGTTATAGTCCAGTATCTGCAGGAGGAGGGCCAAAATTATGCAGCCCTGGTCTAAAGCAATAGACTGATTCCCCTCTTGCAGCAAGGTTACCCTGGTCTGTGTTTTGAATTGGGGCCTATGCTCTGAAGTACTAAAAATAAGACTGGAAGGTTTTCTTCATTGTCTGGAAAGGGCCTCTGAGGGTTGAAATTAACTTCTCCCAGGATTGCAAAAGGATATTTGACAGCCATCCAAAAAGCGCAGTTGCTAAATAATGAATAGCACAATAAGTGGCTAAGTGTGGACACATAAAAAATTGCCTGCCTTCTTGGTGATTTTACTTTCCTTCTGTTTGAAAGACTTATGTTCTGCCCCATCCAATGCTCAAGGCATCTCATGACAATAATTAAAAGCACAACACAGATATAGGTAGGTAGGTAGGTAGGTAGACAACACATTGCAATAACTGATCCAAAAAATTGCAGCACAATTTATATTCATTAATTACATATTGCTTGTCAACAAAAACAGCCCTCAAAGCAGTTTATATATAGCAAAACGAATCAGAAAATGGTTCCCTGCCCCAAAGGAGCTCACAATCAAAAATGAAACATGAGGGGACGCCAGCAATAACCAAGTGGGATGCTATGCTAGAATGAGTTCCTTGTGAAATATTAGCGAGTCATTGTAGAATCCAAGGGAAAGGGTTATGTGTGCGAGGAAAAGGCAGTGGAGTGGAATCAGGAATATTAACAGTTTAATGAGACAGATATTATGTACGGAGAGGCAAGTGCAGTCTGCCTTCAGTGCTCTTGCTGCTAGGTGTTTGTTAGCCTTGCCTCTACTCCCAGACTGGAATACAAGTGACTAAAGCCCCATTCAAAAGCTGGCCTGGATCAAGGAATGGATTAACCAAAGATACCACAATCATCGCCAGTTGAGAAGGTGCCTCTTTGCCCAGCTAGCAGGGCCGATCATTTCACTTCAGCTTCCAGACTCCCTTCTAGGTCTTGCGTCGCCCTGCTCTAAGTCATCAGAGAGGTGCTTCAGTGAATCTCTTCACTGAGATTCTGCTCCACAACCCCAGAGCTATTACCCCAAAAAGGCCATTTCCTTGGTGAGGATGTCCTGCAGTCACACCTCGATAAAACTCAGAGCAGGGCTTCAGACTTTGACTTCAGACTTGTCTATCACAGCAGCATCCAATTTGGACTAAGTGATAGAGTGGCCGTGCATCACCACGCGCAGGACCAAGAATGAGCTCTCAGACTCTCAGTCTTTTCTGAGTCTGAGTTAGGAGAGGTTTCCCATGTTGTCATACCAGCTTGGTATTGGCTGCTAACTTGGCAAAGAGGCACCTTTTAACGTGGTGATTCTCTTTATTTAGCAGGGGGAGAGTAACTGGCCCTATCCACCCCCAGCACAGTACCACTCCAGAGACTGTTGCTGGTGTCTATCTTGTGTTTCTTTTTAGATTGTGAGCCCTTTGGGGACAGGGATCCATCTTATTTATTTGTTATTTCTCTGTGTAAACCGCCCTGAGCCATTTTTGGAAGGGCAGTATAGAAATCGAATTAATAATAATAACAACAGCAACAACAACAACAATCCCAGGTCCTTGGGAAGGACTCGATGTCTGGATAAAACAAACCAGTCAATAACACCTGTCTGACTGTGTAAACAAGAAATAATAATAATAAATAATTTCTCCAATCTTTCTTGTTATGGTATTTTCTTTGTGAAAGATCTCAAGAACCTGTTCCCAAGATAAAAGGCAAGTGGCGAAAACAGCCATTGGTGAAAACATTGTTGGCATTTTATTGGTTTGTTTGTTTATCATATATATACAGGTGAAACTCGAAAAATTAGAATATCATGCAAAAGTTCATTAATTTCAGTAATGCACATTAAAAGGTGAAACTGATATATGAGACAGACGCATTACATGCAAAGCGAGATAAGTCAAGCCTTAATTTGTTATAATTGTGATGATCATGGCGTACAGCTCATGAGAACCCCAAATCCACAATCCCAGAAAATTAGAATATTACATGAAACCAATAAAACAAGGATTGTAAATAGAACAATATCGGACCTCTGAAAAGTATAAGCATGCATATGTATTCAGTACTTGGTTTGGGCCCCTTTTGCAGCAATTACTGCCTCAATGCGGCGTGGCATGGATGCTATCAGCCTGTGGCACTGCTGAGGTGTTATAGAAGACCAGGATGCTTCAATAGCGGCCTTCAGCTCTTCTGCATTGTTTGGTCTCATGTCTCTCATCCTTGTCTTGGCAATGCCCCATAGATTCTCTATGGGGTTCAGGTCAGACAAGTTTGCTGGCCAATCAAGCACAGTAATCCCATGGTCATTGAACCAGGTTTTGGTACTTTTGGCAGTGTGGGCAGGTGCCAAGTCCTGCTGGAAAATGAAGTCAGCATCCCCATACAGCTCGTCTGTGGAAGGAAGCATGAAGTGCTCCAAAATCTCCTGATAGACAGCTGTGTTGACCCTGGACTTAATGAAGCACAGTGGACCAACACCAGCAGATGACATGGCTCCCCAAATCAACACAGACTGTGGAAACTTCACACTGGACTTCAAGCATCTTGCATTGTGTGCCTCTCCATTCTTCCTCCAGACTCTGGGTCCTTGGTTTCCAAATGAGATGCAAAAGTTGCTCTCATCAGAAAAGAGGACTTCGGACCACTGAGCAACAGACCAGTTCTTTTTTTCTTGAGCCCAGGTAAGACGCTTCTGACATTGTTTGTTGTTCAGGAGCGGCTTGACAAGAGGAATACGACATTTGAAGCCCATGTCCAGGATCCGTCTGTGTGTGGTGGCTCTTGATGCACTAACTCCAGCCTCAGTCCACTCCTTGTGAAAGTCCCCAACACTTTTGAATGGCCTTTTCCTGACAATCCTCTCCAGGCTGCGGTCATACCTGCTGCTTGTGCACCTTTTTCTTCCACACTTTTCCCTTCCACATAACTTTCTATTAATGTGCTTTGCTACAGCACTTTGGGAACATCCAACTTCTTTTGCAATTACCTTTTGAGGCTTTCCCTCCTTATGGAGGGTGTCAATGATGGTTTTCTGCACAACTGTCAAGTCAGCAGTCTTTCCCATGATTGTGATTCCTAATGAACCAGACTGAGAGACCATTTAAAGGCTCAGGAACCCTTTGCAGGTGTTATGGATTGATTAGCTGATTGGAGTGGGACACCTGGAGCCTAGACTGTTGAACCTTTTCACAATATTCTAATTTTCTGGGATTGTGGATTTGGGGTTCTCATGAGCTGTACGCCATGATCATCACAATTATAACAAATTAAGGCTTGACATCTCGCTTTGCATGTAATGCGTCTATCTCATATATCAGTTTCACCTTTTAATTTGCATTACTGAAATTAATGAACTTTTGCACGATATTCTAATTTTTTGAGTTTCACCTGTATATACCACCAATAGGTGGTATACAACATACATAAAAACAGAATAAAAAAACAAATCAATTTTACAAAATAAAAACAATTAAACAGTTCATTGTAACAGTTGACATTAATTCTAACTAAAAGTCTGAGAAAACAGGTGTGTCTTGAGGGTATTCCTAAAAGCAGTTGGAGATGCTCTTCTTTGAACAGGGAACATATTCTAAAGCCCTGGGGCAGCCACAGAAAAGGCCTGGTCCCGAGTTGCCACCAAATGAGTCCACTGAGGATGAGCTTAATAGGCGGCAGGGTTCATGACAATGAAGGCAGTCTCTTAAGAAACCTGGACCTATGTCATTAAGGGCATTAATAGCTTTATATTTCATAACCTTAGCCCCTGTTACTAGTGAGGTCCAGAATAATTGTAACAGAGAGACTGTGGACCAGTTTTTAATGAGGTGATCATCTAGTCTGAGGTGTACTGCTTCAAATTGCAGGTGAGATTTCAGCCCACAACATAGTTTTCAAAAATAGTAAGAATTTCAGTTTTAATTTTTATATATATTCCAGACTGGGTGCACTGAGAGGGCGGTGGAATGTATGTGGGGAGGGCGCCGAGTTTTGAGCAGCATGGGTAATTAAGGGTGGATGTTGGGTGCAGAAGCGCCCTGAAGGTGTGGCGCACCGGGAATATGCCCTGTTGCCCTGTGGGACAGTCCAAGCCCGAGGGGATCAGATCTATTGGGTACATCACCTTGTGGCCCCCATTCAGCATTTATCTGCAAAGGATAGAGCATTTTGAAGCCTCAAGAGTCAAAATAATGGAATCTCTTTCTCATAGAAGCCAAACTACTTTGGGGATAAGGGTGGAGAGAGAAGAGGAAGCTGTTATTTAAAAATCATACCAAATATCCATGATCGGTGATAATATTTTCTTCAAAAACCAAAACAAATAAAACCCCTGTTCTTTTACTGTAGTAAAACTGACCAAGAATTGTATTCTGCTCACTGGAACACAGCATAAGAACCTGCCTTGTACAGAGTCAGACCACTGGTCCATCTAGGTCAGTGTTTTCTACACAGAATGGCAGTGGCTGTTCGAAGTTTCATGCAGAAGTCTTTCCCAGCCCTACCAGGAGATGCCAGGGATTGAACCTGGGACCTTCTGCATACAAACAGAGCCTCGCTGAGCTACAACCCCATCCTGAAGATGGATTCACTGGGCAGAGCTATTTCCCTTTGAAAAGTACCAAGGAAACTTGTAAAGACTTGAGGTATTTTTTTTTTAAAGGCTGTGTCTAAGAGACAGCAGTTCCAACAGTGTCTCTCACACATCATACCTGCCTGATGGTGAGGTTATGCTCCAGAGGAAACTTCCATTATCTCTTCCCTTGTACCCTAGATGTCTTCTGTCTACAGTGAAACTGTTCTTCCCTCCAGGAGGAAATTAACTCCCAGAAGGCCTTCCTGGTGTGCTGATTTGAGTCACTGCCAGAAGGAAAACACATTGAGACAATTCTGAGTTATAGTGTGAGAGCTAAAAGGCCATAGTTTTGCTCATCCAAAACTCTCTCTGTGTTGAAAGCTTAATTTTCAATAGCCTTTCAGCAGGCTTTTCTTCACTGCTTCCTTTCATCTTAGATCACTTATCCCTGAAGGTAAAATTTCGACATCTCCTCACATAAACTTGATTTGAAAATTGCATTACAGGCTCACAATGCAATCAGCCGATCATCTTTCCAACCACATCTAACCCATAAACTTTTGTTACTGACCTATGTTTGCAATTTATTGCCATTTATAGTGCTTCCATTCTTGCAACTAGGAAGCAGCGGATCCCATCTCCACATCATTTGTTCCAGCATTTTATTTATGAGCACGATATCTTTAAGCTTAACAATAATGTTTCATTCTGTACAAGTAGAAAGGTGAACAAGGAGAACCTTCGTACAAAATCTACACCAATTTTAATCACTGCTCAATTCAGATCACCCTAAAGTGTCAGAAAATAAGTTACTGCTTATTTATTTACCATCAGCTTCACATTTTAAGCAATGTGGGGTTGTATTACAACAGATTTTTTTTTAAAAAAAGAATGTACTTTGCTTTTCTCACAAATTATGGCCCAAAGTGGCTTACAATCTTAAAAACTCAAACCCACACCCTCTGTAAAATTAGGCCTCCACCTTTCTACTAGAATTTTAATAAAATAATAGAGTAGAATAATATAGCCACTATTATTATTATTATTATTTTACATTTATATCCCACTCTTCCTCCAAGGAGCCCAGAGCGGTGTACTACATACTTGCGTTTCTCCTCACAACAACCCTGTGAAGTAGGTTAGGCTGAGAGAGAAGTGACTGGCCCAGAGTCACCCAGCAAGTCTCATGGCTGAATGGGGATTTGAACTCAGGTCTCCCCGGTCCTAGTCCCGCACTCTAACCACTACACCACGCTGGCACTAGCAGTAGGACTTTTTCTCTGGTGGCTTTTTCTTTCCCCCCACAGTGTGTCACTATCCCTTCTCTTGCCAAAAGCTTCATATAATTATACAGACTGAGGCACAGTAGTGTCTAAGGCTGTTCTCACAAACACCCTGCGCTCAAGCCCGGCTCTTAGCTGAATGTAAGGGCGCAAATACAAATGCGCCCTTAATCTGGCTGCCGAGATTGTGTCAGCTACTTGCAGCTCGTGCGGATGCAGAGATGGGGACCTAGAGTGTCCGTCACCTGGGGGAACACCCCCCCCCGTTCACTCTGCTCTGCGCACGGTGTACTGACAATAAGTCAGCAACAAGTACTGGCCTCAGAATGACCCACCCTGCTCCGTGCTGCATGGAGCAGCAGGGATCATGTGGGAGCCCACTCCCACCACACTCCCACCACGCTCCTACCAAGCAAAGAATTATCGTCTGCGGCGAAGGCAAGGTTTGCGAAGCCTCCACCCCCCCCCCCCCCCGCCCATCCAACCAACCAGTAGGTCTTGTGAGGGTAGGTCTGTATAGCTAAGATGTGGTGTACATTATAAGCCACGAACATTCTATCAGTCATAAAATACAAACCATCTGTTCATTTTTCCTGAAATTTGGTAGGGAGCAACTGTCACAAATTCCACTCTCCGTTTAGATTTGAGAGATGGCAGTTTGACAATGAACCCCTAAGAAGCTGATTTTACTTGTCGGCGACCTATATTTAACCAAGTGTAACCTAACTTTATTTTTTCCCCTTGTCTCTTTTAAATGTATCCAAAAATTCAAGGTCATACTGGAATGCATTATTTTTTCATTTGAAAAATCATCTGTTGAGTATTTCCCTTTCAAATCCCTATTATAACAGCAGCATCACCTTAAGGTGCACATCACAACACATGTCAAATGTCCTGATTGATTCTTTCCAGCAATCTTTTTCTTCAGTAAAGTTGGCTGCCATCTGCTTTTCTCTTTAGCTGTGTGGACCAACTGAAAAGCTGCCCTGTCTCACTAATTTGACCCTCCATTCAGAGCAGAGACTAGGTTAGCTCACTTGAGCTGATTCTGTGTTTGCATCACTGCCTAACAGTGCTATCGTTTGCATGTGTACTCCAGGGTAAAGCTTACTTTTAACAAAGAGAGTAATGGAAATATGCTCTCCTAAAGAGGAGAAGAAAATGTGAGGTGATAATGCCTGTTCAATAATAGATAATAATGCCTGTTCAAAAGGGAAGCAAGGGACCATGGTTAAGTTCCTTTCAGTTCATCACTTCTGCTGCTTCATCTCCACTTCTCCCCCGCCCGCCCACTTCCTGATGTCTTGTCTATCTGCTTTCTTCTCTTCTTTCTCTTTCTCTTCTCCTTTCACTCTCTCACCGAGATTTTCTCTCTGACATTTCCTCGCCTTGCTCATTCCCAACATTCTGCACCCTTCTCTTCACTTGCTCTGCATCCTGCAATGTTATAGAATAAGCATTACATCATTATAGCACTTGGTAATGAATTCAAAATATTAATGGTCTCTTTTGTGAAGAATTACTTTATTCCTGAATCTACTGTCCATCAGTAACATTGACTGAGCCCGAATTCTAGAGTTATGGGGGAAACCTTCTCTTTATCTGATTTCTCTGCATCATTCATAATTGTATTAACTGGGATCATGTCCCCCCTTCATTGTCATTTTTCTAAACTAAAACAACCGTCTTTCTTTGTAGGAAGGGTATTCCAATCCCTTAATCATTTGGGCTCCTCTTTTGTACCATTCTCAATGAGATTCTTTTTGAGATGATGATGATGATGATAAATAAACTTTATTTGTTAGCCTCCCCATAAGAAATTGTTCTCTGGGTGGCTCACAACACAGCATTAAAACATAAAATAAAAACACACAACACATTAAATCATAACAGACCAAAAAGGGGGGGGGAGAGAAAATACAAAATATAATACAAAACAATTTTAAAACTCTTTTTAAAGTACTTTAAACATCAAATTTTAAAATCAAAATTTAAATCTAAATGGCCCGAGTGAACAAAAAGTTCTTTATCTGGCATCTAAAAAAACAAAGTGAGAAAGCCAAGTGGACCTCACTGGGGAGGCTATTCCATAAGTGGGCAAAATCACTGAAAAGGCCATCTCCCTAGTAGCCTCCTGCCTCACGTCATTGGGCAGGGGCACCCAGAGGAGGGTGTCTGAAAAAGATCTTATGGTCTGGGTTGGGATATATAGGGCAAGGTGCTCCCTCAGGTAGCCCGGTCTCAAGCCATTTAGGGCTTTAAAGGTTAAACCAGCACCTTGAACTGGGCTGGGAAATGGACTGGGAGCCAGTGCAGCTGACAAAGCACTGGCATAATATGCTCAGAATGTCCAGTCCCAATTAATAATTTTGCAGCCCTATTTTGTACCAGCTGCAGTTTCTGGTAGTGTTCCCAACAGTCCTGTATTATATGGGAAGTCCTGTATCTGAGGCAAATTCTCTTGTCCCAAAAGGGATGCTGTTTCCCCCATATTATTGGCAGAGCCTGGGGCTCTCCCTCATCCCTCAACGCATTTGTATTGAGCCCTTTGAAGTCTGGGTAAAGTCCATATTATAATGTAAAAGAAACAACAAAGTTCACCAAAGAAGCCCCAGTTGCTCTGCAGACTTGCAGGAGCAATTGCCTGGTTTTATTTGCATCTTGCAAGTTGCTAATTGTTTACTTATCAAATGTAAATAGACCTACAGGCCCCTGTTAACCAACTCACACCACTTCTAGCAGATAAAAAAGCCTTTCAGTGAGACTTTCATTGGGGAAGGTGTGGGGATGTAGTGTGTGTGTGTGTGTGTGTGTGTGTGTGTAAACCTGGGGGATTATCTTAATTTTTCACCTGACGCTTGCTCTATGTCTATGTGGGATAGTCTGTGTGAACAAGAAACTTTGTGAAACCATGGGGCTTGTTTTGTTGTTGTTACAAATGCATTGCTACTCAGGCTTCTAGGATGACCCCACCCACAGATGACCTAGCCCCCAAGAACACCCCTCCCAATTTGTTTCCCATATTCAGGCAATGGAATGTTGGCATCCCTGGTTTCTGAACCCTTTTAAAAGTATATCTAGAACTGTGCACAGTTTTCCAAATCCAGCTGTCCTGTAATACATTATGTTCAGCACTCATACAAAAGTGTACAGTGTACACAGGGACATATCCATACACAGGTACAATCATTCACATGTTATGCTGAATGCAGATACAGAAGTACACTTCCTGTCTGTACCATATATCTGAAGGGCCTGTATCTTGGTTCACTTTTTAAATGGACACAGGTACAGTCATTCACACAAAGACATGTACGAGTGTAAAGACATCTGTACACTCGTACAGCATAATGTCTGAACTGGCCTATAGTTTTATATAAAGATGATTATGATACTAGGTGTTTCGTTTTCCCTAACAATCTCTAGCATGAAATTTACCTTATTCATTGCGACCACATGCTGAGTTGACATTTACTTGGAGCTGTCCTCTCTGACTCCAAGCTCTTTCTTTATTGGTCACCACCACATCATTGTGGCGTATATGTGATGCTGGGATTTTTTTGCCCCTATATGCGAACTCTAACATTCACATTGAATTTCATTTGGCCCATTCACCCAGTTTGGAGAGAACCTTTCCAGAGCTCTTCACAGTCTACAATCCATGCTCATGCCCTTTGTTCACGCCATTAGAACAGCTCATACAGTCACCGATTTTCATGCCGCCGCTCCCTTTTCAAGAAACACTTTAGAAAAAAGGGATTATTTTCTTATGAAGGCAGCCATGTCTCCATATTAGGCACCTGTCAGAGACATACATTTCCTATGGATTTAATTTAGGAGAGGTCCTGAAATGGTTCAACACAGCTCCAAACTTCTAGACATTCAAAATTTTGACCAGGATGTTCTGGCTGTGGTTGACATTTTTACAGAAATTATTGCTTTGGCTTAATGAGCTCCGTAATGAGAGGGTATTGGATGTGTACAAGCTGACTCACCTGTAAGTCTTGATATTTAAACAGAGCTGTCTGCAGAGGGGTAAGCAGCTGGCGACCTCTCTTCTTCAGACAAAGGCACACAGTCTTTGTTGGAACACAGAGGAGGGCAATCAGGAAAGCTGCAAATAGGAAAATCACGCTTGTGCTCAAACTGTGCCTAGACCATCTCTCTTAGTAACATTCCACACTTCATTTCAGCCTTGCCACTCATTGTCCTGGAAACATCTGGACCAGATGTTTCCAGGAAGCCCATAAGCAGGGCCATAGCCCTCTCCTGCTGCTGCTCTCCAGTAACTGATATTCAATGTTATACTGCTTCTCAACATGGAGGCTCCACAAAGCCATCATAACATAGCCACTGATCAATCTATCCTCAAAAATTGTGCATAATTCCCCTTTTAAAGCCATCTAAGCTAGTGGCTATCGCCACTAGTGGAAATTTTCACGTGTTAATTTTGCATTATGTGAAGAACCACTTTTTGTGTTTGTGCCGCTGATCTATTATTATTATTATTATTATTATTATTATTATTATTATTATTATTATTTTGAATAGTTAAAAGAATTCTTAAAGTCATTTACCTAGCAAAAGAATGAGAAGATGGTTCCAAAGGGGCTCACACACACACACAAAAAGACACAATGGAGACACAAGGGAAAGCCCCTGGGAGAAAGGCTGCACCTGGATGAAAAGAGACAGTTGCTCTCTCCTTGTTAACTATAGGAGCCATCACTTCAAAAGATGCCTCTTGGACCAGTTAGCTATTAATTGGATGATCCCAAAGTATTATGAGATATGGTGAAAAGCTTAGCTTCAGCAAGGTGATTGCATCGTGTGTTCTCAGACCATGCCCGGGGACCGATTTCATGCACTCCTTCTCAGTGATACACCTCAGTGTCCAACTGTGAATGCAGAAAGCTGTGGATGCAAAAAAAGTGTAGTCATTCTGCTAAACAGAAACTTGCCACCAAACAGGGCTTGCAATGAATTACTGAGGCATGTAATTGCTTTATCAAATGCAACATCATGCATTGGGTTTGCAATCCAGGCCATCAGCTTGTGATATGCCAAAGTTCTTGCATGCACTGTTTCTGAATTAAGACTCCAGCCATTAATAATCAAGTCCATTCCATCCAGTTGCCAGCTTCAAATGCTCCATACCATTGGTGGAACCTCCCAAAGTCCTGAAGTTGTCTTAATCAGATGACACATGCAACATTTGTATCAATAGACTACCTTTAATTGCTAACAGGATATGCAATGTCAGAGAAATGTAACACTCTCCTGAGGATGCTCTGGAGTCAGAGGGCAGCCCCAATGCTGTTAAGGATGGGAGAAACCAGGAAAGTGCTGCAGACACAATCACACGTTCCTTAACAGCATCAGGGCTGTTTTCCAGCTCATCAGCAGCCCCAGGGCACAAAGCTACATCTCTGTAATGCTGTGGGCTTCATATTAGTCACTATACTAAAGTTACAATCCTATGCACACTTACTTGGAAGCAAGCAACATTGACCTCATCATGCCTTGCATCTGCATCAGCTTACAACAAACTGGGATGTAAATATTCTTCACAGAGATTCCCCAAGTCCCATATTTCACTCATCATTCATGTAGCTCCCCCTCTAAGCCTCTGTTGCAGTCTGCTGGCAAGTGACTGACTGATTGTGGGAGGGAATTAATTCTGGATGGTGATGATGGTGGAATACGGAAGTAGTTGCTCTGCCCAGAGATGAATCCATTCAGGCGGCAGCTGAAGGCAGAAATCAGGCCAAACCATGAAATGAGTTGTCACATATTATGGCTACTATGTAGACTACAGAAATGCTATTTAGGGCATAATGTTTGAATCCGTTCCAAGGGAAAATAGATGGAATTACAATGGAGAGAGAAAGCTGCAGAAAAGAATAGAAACAACACAGTAAAGATGTAGGATGGGAGAGACACCAGACTGAATGGAACAATTTCCTTCAGAAGAACCTAGTTACAGGTGTGCTTCCTAAAGGAATTTGTAACACTTGTGGATTAAACACACACACACACACGAACCCAACTGATTGGCACTCTAAAGTTGCAGTCCTAATGCATACTAATAGGCCTTACTTTAAAAAACCCAAACAAGTAGTTCTGTGTAGAATGATTGGAGCTTTCTTTCCACTTCTTTTAACATGATGACTTTTACCTAGGATCCCCTCCCATGTGCTAAAAAGTTGGTTTGTTTTCAACTGTCAACACATGGGTTACAAAGGAATGTTGCCTATACTTTGAATGGCTGCCACAACATGGCGGATCAGCAAAAAATGCCCCCATCTGGGTCCCCTAGGACTCTCTCCCATGTGCTGTGAATTTAGTTTATAGCAGCACACAGTGCCGGATTAACCTAGTAGCAAATGTAGCATGTGCTATGGGCCTCGTGTTTTCGACGGCCCTGCACGCCCGGCTTCCAGCTGCCCCTGCTGCTCTCTTCTTGGTGCCGCTTGGCTGCCGCCGCCCGATTCCAACTGGCTGCCTTGCCCTCTTCACCCATGTACTTCTTGTGGGGGCTGATACTATAGGTGTGGGCAGCCCACCCCGCACGCACTCCCTCCGTCCTCATGCCTACGGTGCGCAACCTCCTTTATTCAACAAGTGACGCATGCACAATTGCAATCGCCTGTAAATAGCCACTCCATGGGCGCTTCTCTCTCTCTCTCTCTCTCTCTCTCTCTCTCTCTCTCTCTCTCTCTCCACCTGACTCCTCTTTCCACCCGTGCTTGGGCTGGCTGGCTTTATGCTCATGAAAAGTGTGTCTACCCACCACTGCGCACCGCCATTCCTGCCATTCCCGCAGGGTGCTTCTGAATCCAACTAACGAGCCCACCCTCCAAAAAACAATTCTGAAGAGCCGGGCCTGCCAGGTGGGCACCAGGTATGTGTGGGGAAGAGCGTGCTGAGAAGTGGGCTCAGCCCTCCTGCTTGTCTCCACCGCTATTGGGCTTCTTTGCAAAAGCAGCTCCTCCCCCGCCGGGGAGAGTTGGTTTTAACTAGGGAGGGAGACATTTTCTCGAGGAATCCTTGTATGGGGCTGGTTGCTCTATGGGGCAGCCTTTGGTGAGCACCCTTGTCATGCTGCTGGCTGCAGGGGGCGGCAGCGGTTCTGGGGGTGCTGAGGGCGAGCTGTGCTGTGGCTGGATGGACTGGGTACCGGTTGAAGCCTTCTGATGTCCCCTGGATGCCAAGTTCTGTTGTGCGACCTGCAGCACCCCCCACTGCTGCTCATCGGAGGCTGCCCGACTAGACCAGGTGCAGTGCCCCACTGTGGGCCTGGAGGAGCAGGGCCTCCCTGGGGCTTTGGAGCCAGGAGCCCCCACTGAGGACCCATCTTCAAATTTCCCAAGTAAGATGGCTCTTGGCAACACCTACTCTTGGCTAATTTCGGAGTGGCCAGTGATCGATTTTAAATAATGCATGGAATTCTGAAAATTTCTAAAGGGTTTACTCTGTGTGTGTGTGTGTGTGTGTGTGTGTGTGTGTGTGTGTGTGTGTGTGTGGACACCAACTTTAGTTACTGGAGTGGTGCAGTGCTGGGGGTGGATAGGGCACATTGCTCTCCCTTGCTAACCATTAAGAGGAATGCAAAGTTCTGGTTAGTTTGTGATTGGTCAAGAAGCTATGAATCTACTGGGACTTGTGTAGTCTTTTTCTTTTGGCAAATACACTCCAGCCCAGATATATTCATATTCTCTCTCTCTCACTCACACACACACACACACACACACACACACACACACTCTCACTCACTCACTCTCTCTCTCTCTCTCACACACACACACACTGCTTATTTTGCAGGCGGCACCATAAGCTCATTAGGTCCAGTGTCCAGAATTACCTAGCTGTACAACTGCATTTGGTGTGACTGTTTTACCATGCTTCCTCAGATAAGATATTTTTACTGCCTTCTGCTTAACTTTATTGACCTCCAGAATGTTGTTTTATTGTTTTTAAATTGTGGCCTGAGCTACCTTGCAAGTTTTTTGTAAAAATTAAGAAGTCAAGATACATTCTAAAACAAACAAACAAATAAATGAAATAATAGCACATTTAATGCGAGAGCCAATTCAAAATATTGTATAATATACAATACAAAACATGCAGCGTAGTCTGGAGCCTGATAATAAGAGATACAAAAATAATATACTTGATATACGTAATTTATGTTTTAATATTTATGTGCATTTTTAAAATTTAAGGCCCCTTTATAACATATGCTACAGGCCCCACACTAGCTTAATCCATCCCTGTCAGCACATGGTTTACAAAGGGGTGTTACCTATACTTTGAGTGGCCATCTTGGTTCAAGATGGTGGACAGGGGAGAAATACCTCTATTGAGGTCTCCTTGGACACTTCCCAAATTCTGTGAATTTTATCAGACTAATAAAACAATAACAAAAGTCATTAGAGGGGTGGGCATGCGTACACACACACATATCTCATAACCCTTCTTTCCTTGGGAAAGTAGGCTAAAAATGTATGGAACTGGGTTGTAAATGTTTAGATGACCAGAATGTCAACTAAAATGAGGCCTGGATGCTTCAATGCTTGTGTTGTGTAGGGATTTCCAATATTTTCAATAGTTGTCCATTATAAGACTGAACATCCTTTCCATTTACTCCTACCAGGAGTCACGCAGCACTTCTTCTGTTTAGGAGTCACTTTTCTTTCACATATTTTTTGTGTTTCTGCCTCTTCATCCCATATCATTATTGAAGGCTTCTTCATCTCTCCAGACAGTCCTGCCAAATTGAAAATGTTACTAATTATGTGAAATTTCTATAACATTACATTAGTTATTGCATCTAGACACATAGTTCAAACTTGTCCTTGGAAACAGAACTTATTCACCTCGTACTGCAAAACTTTTTGCTTTACCCACTTGTTTGGCCTGCCATTTTTATGTAAATTTGTTTGTTCATAATGTGATAACACAGCTGAGCATTGAAAGATTGGAATGGAATTTGGTACACACCTTCAGAGCACTATTCTGTTTCATGTTTGAATAACAGCTCAAACCCACACATGTTCTCATGGGTGGAGTGCAGAATGTAAAATATATTGTAATGCAATATCTGCCTTAAAGATTGAGATGTTGAAATGAAGGTGGGTGGTGTGCACATCCAGGACACCATTCTATGTTTTATGGTCATAACTCAGCTTGACCCACACACCAATTTTCAGTGGAGCCATGGAAAATGTTAAAAATACCCCAATACAACATCTGAACTGAAGACTGAGAGATCACAGTGAAATACAGTATGTATGTTTGTGATACAATTCTCAGTCAAATTTGTAATGTCTATTTGTGATATAATTCTCTGTGTCAAGTGAACATCTGCTAGACCACAACATCCACTTTCAAAAAGGAAAGGAAAAATGCATATTATATTGTAATGCAATTGCTGCCAGGAAGACTATGATCATTCATCGGAATGAAAGGTGGTGTTCATGTTCAGGGCACAAATCGACACTTCACATCCAGACTCAAACTCATCACTACTGCTGTTTCCAAGAGGACCAGGAAGATGTTAAATATACCATACTATGGTATTTCCCTTGAGCACTGAGATATCGCAGTGAAACTTGGCACATACATTTACAATTAATTTCCCCATGTGAAGTTTGTAGACACAATCATTTTATTTACGAGGAAGAGACAAAAAATGCAAGGCAAATACACTGCAATATTTGAAGTAAAGTCTCTCAGACATTGTATCTACTGATGAAGACATTTCTGGCAAGTCTCTCAGCCTGGGCCCATTAGTAGGACTGCAGAAAAGCTCTGAAGAATATGTGAGGGGAGGTTTCCAGCTTGAGCAAACCACCAAGAAAAGGGTCTGCAGGCAGCCAGATCTCCCTTCCAGCAGACAAAACTGAAGAAGAGCTTTGTCGCTAGGAAGAGAGTAGCAAAGGTCCGAAAGCCCATCCCAAGCAAGTCCTTTCATGAGGCAAGGTGAAGCAGTAGCCTCAGGCAGCAAATTATTGGAGCACTGACAGATCAGTGAGATGCCCCCCACACACACACACACACTTCTGCCATCAGAGCAACTCTTTGGGACTGTTCTGACCCTTACAAGCTTTGCAAGGAGAGTCTCTCCTCACAACCCTTGCAAAGTGTGAAAAAAGCACAAGGAAAAAAGAGGAGGCTGCTGGCAACCTTCCCTCCCTGCTCCCCCCTGAGCCACTCAAAGCTTGCAGTTTTGAAAGGGGGTCGCCCCCCACCAGGGACGTGGGGCAAGGCAGTATTTGGTGTTTTGCCTCAGGTGCCATAGCTTGGGCCAGCCCTGGCCCATCCCCTCTCCGTGCTTGCCCCCCATCCATTTTTCTTCTTTACTCTTCACTTTGAAGGATACCTTGTCCCCAGGTGAGTCCTTACTCCAGTTTGCATCATGGTCTGAATTTAGTTACCCAGCTCCCTAAGTGTAGTGCTGAACATACCGCAGTTGCACACACTCACTCGCAGAGTGCACACATACAAACTAGTTTATTCCCCGAACTGTCTGAGGATGTACTGGGCCTGTGTGTGAATTCCATCACGTCTGGTTTTACACACAGATCGGCAACGCCTTACCAAAACAAGATGACATATGGAATGGCAAGCAACAGTACCATGAAACAAAGTTAAAACATCTGATCTCTTGTTTCCCAGATGAAAGGAACACTCCAAGGCCACAGTAGTAAATTTCCTACTTCTCTTTGAATGTTTAGTCATAATATTTGCCCACGAAAGAAGCACAGCTGTTGCAAAGGGCTACATATGTTTGCTTTTCATTATTTATTGTGTTTGTCATATGGGTGGTTATTCACTTTGCTACCGTTTCTTTTAACCCCAGCCTTAGGAGTTCCTTTATCAACCTGGCATGCGGCAAACTGTTCAGAGGTTGCCAAGCTGTTGAGTGAACAGTTTAACACTCTCTTAAAGAAGTCATATATTGAACCACTCAGGAGCAGAAAGGAAACGTATGAAGCAAGCTTAAGATGACTGGTATTTGTTAATGAAAAATGGTTCTGCTAACTGCACCTGGAGCTAAAATCTACAGACTGTCTCTTATAAGACATTGCATATGCCACTACTGAATCTCGTCCAAAATCGACACATATTGCATAAGCTATGAAAAGTGCATGCACGCATAAATGGCAGCTTTCCTCTTTAAAATACAAGCTACAAGGCAGAAAGAATCAGCTTCACCTATTCATGTTTAGGAAAAACGAATGTGATGATTTCTAATCACTGTAAAAGTAAAGGTAAAGTGTGCCGTCAAGTCAATTTAGACTCTTGGCGCCCACAGAGCCCTGTGGTTTCCTTTGGTAGAATACAGGAGGGGTTTACCATTGCCTCTTCCAATGCAGTTTAAGATGATGCCTTTCAGCATCTTCCTATATCGCTGCTGCCTGGTATAGTACCAACAGGGATTTGAACCAGCAACCTTCTGCTTGTTAGTCAAGCATTTCCCTGCTGCACCACTTAAGGTGGTATAACCAGTGTACCCTTTGTAATTAACATATCTTTACATGTTGTAAGGATATCTGAACCTCAGTATAGTCCTAAGAGGATAATTAGTTGTAATATTAATATATTGCAAATAATTATCATCCTAGGATTATACTAAGGTTTTACAGTTGATAAATTGCACTTTGGAAAAAGGCATATGTGTCTTAAGGGGCAGATTTATATACATAACTGTTTCTAATCTCTCTTTCTGTCTGGGGTGTGGTGGGGAGCAGGAGTGAGGGACAGGCACTTACTTATTCATCAAGCTGTGGGGAAGAATCTCCAGCAGATGCTGCTAATGCATGATCTTAGAAGATCCATTTATAGGGCCTGTCACCAGCTTTTAAAGCAGGAGCAGCTTCACAGTGGCAAAACCTGCCTGAAATGATGCTTCAGCACATATCCCACAGCAGTGGACCAGTTTGGATGACACTTCACTCACTGGCCTAACCACATGTATGCTGTGTGTGTAAGGGCATGCACAATCATGGTGCACACACACATCCTTGATAGTCACACAGTGAGATGACACATCAGCCCAATGGCCCACTGTCATGGAATAGATGGTAAGCCAGTTGAAATGCTTCATTTCAGGCAAGGTTTGCTACTGTGAAGCTCAGCGTTCTGCTGTAAAAGCTGGTGACAGGGCCTTGACTCGGCCATGTATCACTGCTGAAGATGCCTCCCCCACACTTGAAGCATATGTGAGTGCCATTCCGGCCTCACTCCTGTCATCTCCAAGCCCCATATGGACATAGCTAAATGAATGCACATGACTGTATACTAGAATGTCTGTCTACTATTGCAGACTTGGTGGAACACCCTCCTATTAGAGATTTGTGTGACCCCCCCCCCCGCCCTGCCCTGCCCTGCCCCATGCGGTGCTCTAATGTGTGAGTTGAGTTCTAATGTAGCCTTTGTTTTGTGCCTTTGTAGGGACACTATGGTGTGGTTGCTGTTGGGTTTTTGAGATGTGCTACTGGCGCTGCTGTCTTTTGGTGAGGTTGCTCTTTGGATGCTTCTGTATTGTTTATTATGTCTTATTAATTAGTGTTGTTTATTCTTATTGTTAGCTGTCTTCAGTTGCCAGTGGAAAGAAAGGCAGAACAAGGATGCTTTAAAGTGAATAAAAGAGTATATGAAAAAAAAGGTTCCGCACAAAGAGATGTGAATGCTAGGAGTTCTACAGAAGTAGCAGTTCTAAAACTTATTTTCCAGGAGATACCAACATTAATATGCCACTCCACATTTCGTAAGTCTGAGCCCTGCAATTAAAAACAGGCTCTGGGATCAGAGATTTATAATTAAATGCCAGGTTGGCACATCAGGCTGCAATTAAAAATCCACACTATCTAGTTAGCATTTGTAAATGTCTTCAACTGTAAGGAGATAAAACAGTAACATCTCTGTTCTTATGCCCTGGATTGTTTTTCCTGACTTCTCTTTGTATGCAGATGGTGTGATAATAACTGTAGGCCTCTTCCTTGATTTTGAATGTGTAGAACAATTCTCCACACCTCTTCGAAGGGCACTGTTGTTGTCTGCTTATATCTGGCAGAGGGACAGAGTGTAAACCATGAAAGGTTAGGTTATAGAAGTCAGTCATAGTCAGGGCACTTGTAACAATAACCCTATTCACACATTGGCTGAAATGAGGAAAATTACTCAAAGTAGCCCCATTGAAATCAAAAGGACTTGTCTTTTTAATTTCAACAGGGCTACTTCGAGTAGCTTTCCATACCATGGGAGCAATTTTCTCACAATGTGAGTAGCCCCATTGAAATTAAAAGGACAAGTTCAACCTTGTCCTTTTAATTTCAACGGGGCTACTCTGAGTAACTTTCCTTATCATGTGAGCACTTTTTCTCATCACATCAGTCATCATGTTCATCACACATACACTCTGTGTACTTTGTACTCGTGTACAGATCTGTTTGCACATACAAGCCCTATTCGCAAGTTATTTCAACAGACGTACCATCTGTGTACTGGGTACCCACATTCTGATCTGTACACATGTACAGTCATCCACACAAAAACATGCACCTGTGTACAGACACCTATTCAGACATCATACAATGTAATGTCTGAATAGGGTTAATGGGAGGACACATTCTGCATGAAGGAGTGCAAGTAGAGGACCTAAGGGAAGACATCTCTGGCTGAATGGGGCATTTTGGCTGAATTCTTTTTCTATGCATATAGGTCAAGAACATTAACAAAAGGGATAAGTGGAGAAAGGCAGTTTTGGAAGAGGCTGTAGCTCAGTGGCAGAGCTCCTGCTTTGCATGTAAAAGGTCTTCTGCCTGGAACCCTGGGTTGCGGTTGCCGCCAGGTGCCAGTCATGTGCCAATGGTATGATTCAGTATAAGGCAACTTCTTATGTTCCAGAGATACAAGTAGAACTGCACTCTTCCCTCTACAATAGAACTGACCAACTTCACACACAAAGGGGAGGATGTAAGTTGGAAACCCTAGTAGTGGGTAGCTGGGGTGGCACTGGGGAAAATAATAGGCTGTGCATTGCACTAAAGCAACAATTGGTTGCAAAGTGATGTAAACCCTACTGGGGCACTTTTCACTGGAAGTGATTCTGATGAAAAAAATCACCGGATATTGGTAGATGATTCGATGCGATGCTGCATCGTATTTGGCAATGAATCGGATATTATTAGAGGGTTGGGGAGCTAAGCTTTAAGGGAGATCCATTTGTCAACAAAGAAATAGGCTCCCCTTTGTGGCAGCAATTCAAATCACCGCCTTTTCTTATATTGTCTTACCTAGAATGTACCTGGGCATGAAGCAATGTCATGACCCTGTAATCATAGGGTGCAGCAGCCATTTTTCTTCCCAGTAATGCACCAGGTAAGGGACGCAAAATCACGACATTATTTCCAGCTTTGGTGTATTCTAGGGCAAGGCAATATAAGGAAAGGTGACCATATGAATCACTGCCACTGCCTTCCGGGCAGCTGATTTCTTCAGGGACTGATGGATTTTCATTCTCACCCCAATGCATACTGAAGTATCGGCTCAATATGATCCAGGGCACTCCTAATTCTTCGTGCACAATTCACTCACTACCAAGATCAGGTAAATTCTATATCCAGTCCCAATAATGACAGTTGTACACAACCCTAGAAACTAGGTAGGGTTGTCAAAGTCAACATAGGACACGGCATCCACATATTTATCATTTGCTACTGCTGCAGTAAGGAAAGTTGTATTTGGTAAAGTCCTCCCTTTCATACAGAGATTAAAGACATATTTGTCTCATCCCACATGGATCCCGCATTCCTATACTGCTCTAGTACTCCTCAACTTTGACATGGGACTTTCATCTTCCGTCTCTGACCATGACTGCCAGTGCTTGTGGAGATTTGTCTGAAGTCTGTTTTTTGTTTAGCTTTTCAACTAGTGGATGACAGCATTAGGATTTCACTTCTTGATGCCAAAGATATTCATTCCATCTTTTGTAAACCAACTCTAGGTTTTCCCACCCAAAGTGTCAACCAGATGATCAGAGAGTATCAGTGAAAATGCATTTTCCCCCTGAATTAAGGCTTTGATTTGCTATGTAATTGGGTCAATGCATAGGAAATATGGTTTACGGCCTGCGGTGCGAATGTCATACTGAAAAAGCGCTCTCTGAGCAAAGAAAAAATTGAGGGGAAACATGCTTAAGTGGTTTGTAAAAGAAGGGAAATTAAATGTTTACAAGGTGGCCAGAAGTGGTCAGTTGAAATTATCCTTTCCCACTATTGAACTCAAAATGAGAAAAGTCTGATTTGTATTAGGAAATCTAGCCTTAAATTACAAACAGCTAGAGAAGTTTTATTTCTCCAGTTGTGTACAGAAACTAATTTATGTAGAGCAATGGGAATTACTTCCCCTTTAGAAGTACTGTGGCACTAGCCATGATCCGGCATTAATTGCCCTACAAAGGAAATGGAGTAGAGGGGAAAACAGTAGGAGATGGTGGTGGGGAGCTTAGTCTCACCGTAGCAGATAACATTTCCCTTTTCTTCTTTTCTTTAAAGGGTTGTGCAAGTCCTTTACTGCCTTTCCCACACTCTCCCTGTTCCTTCCCCTTTAACCACATCTGTTCCTCGTTTGGCCCCTAGCCTTGGTCAGCTAAAGGGCAGATATGATAAAAGTTTGTAAAACTATGCATAGTGGGGGGAAGTTAGAAGAGAGGGAAATATCTCTCTCTCTCTCTCTCTCTCTCTCTCTCTCTCATAATACCAGAACACTCAATTAAATTGACTGATGACAGATTCAGGACAGAAAAAAAATATATATATGAAAGCACTTATTCACAAAATGCATTAATTTATGGAATGTTCTGCCATGAGATGCAGTGCTAGCTTACATGGCTTTACAAAGGAATTAGACAGCTTCATGGAGGAGAATAGGTCTGTCACTGTCTATTATCCATAATGGCCATGTGGAAGAACCTCCATGTTAAGAGGCAGCAAAGCTGTCACAAAGATATTCTGCAGGTGTTGACTTCTATGCATGGACCCATGTGTATGGATCTGTCTTGGACTTTGTGAAGATGCAGGGTATAAATCTTTTTAACAAACATATAAACAAACAAACAAACAACATCTCTTCAAGGGTTAAGAAGAGGGCTTGGTAAACTCCTTTACTCATCCCACACCTACTTCAAAGACTGCAAAGGCTGGATTGGGAGTTACCAGTTTCAGTCAGACTTTTACAGCTTTTGAAAAGTGAGTGGGTGGGTGGTGAGTGAATTACTTTGAAAGTAACAGGAAAATCTGGTTCTCAGAGACTGGGTTGCTGGGAGCTGGGAGGGTAACTGGTGGAATTGCTGCACCTGGCTAACCCCTGTTGATACCTATGATGGTGAGGACTCAACAGTGCTCCTCATGAACTGTGTGCACCAAGAATATGCCCCCGACCTGCCGAACACCACTGTATATCAACTAGACCTGAGCAAATTCAGATTTGAAAATTCGGATTTTATCCAAAATTGCACAAAACTGGTAAAAATTGGTAAAATCCAAGTCTGGCTTCCCCCACAATGAATTGGATTGCTAAATAGCAAAATTAATTTTGGAAATACATTGGAATTTTGGAATTTGCAAAATGGCACCCATGAAGCATTTTGGTGGGTGTGTACACTGCCCTGTGCCATTCTTGGAAGGGCAGTATAGAAATGAAATCCATCCATCCAGGGGATATAAAAGGGGAGAAGGGGCATGCTGTTACTCCTATTTATTTATTTATTTATTCAATTTTTATACCATTCTTCCAAAATTGGCTCAGGGCTGTTTACAAATAAAACAAAGACAGTTATAATCAATCAACAATTAAAATATAAAATATCATAAAACAATTAACCAATACAACAGTTTAAAAACCCATAAGATAAAAATTAGATTAAAAACATGTTAAAAACACATTAAAATTTAAAAATCGAATCTTAGTTGAAGGCCTGGGGAAACAAGTACATCTTCAGGGTCCTCCTAAAAGCAAACAGAGAAGGAGATGCTCTTATTTCAGCAGGGAACGCATTCCAAAGCCCTGGGGCAGCCACAGAAAAGGCCCGGTCCTGAGTTACTACCAAACGGGTTTGCGGCACTCATTGTCGGACCTCTCCAGATGATCTTAATAGGCAACAGGGTTCATGACAGAGAAGGCGCTCTCTTAAATATCCTGGACCTAAGCCATTAAGGGCCTTATAGGTAATAACTAGCTCTTTGTATTTCTTTCAGAAACCTATCGGCAGCCAGTGCAGTTCTTTTAGAATTGGTGTTATATGGTCCCTTAAAGTGAACCCAGAGACAAGTCTGGCTACTGTATTTTTGTACCAATTGTATTTTCCAAACTACGTACAAAGGCAGCCCCACACAGAGGGCATTACAGTAGTCAAGCCTAGAAGCCGTTTTAAGGTCACTACTCTCCAAGAACGGATGTATCTGGCGTATCAGCCGAAGCTGATAAAAAGCATTCTTGGCCACAGCCTCAACCTGAGAAACCAGGGAGAGTTTAGGATCCAGGAGCACTCCCAGACTACGAACCTGATCTCTTAGGGGGAGTGTAACCCCATCCAGAACAGGCAGATCTATACCATCTCTCAGATCCTGACCCCCTACAGACAGTACCTCTGTCTTGTTTGGATTCAACTTCAGTCTGTTATCCCTCATCCAGCCCAATATTGCCTCCAGGCAGGCACTTAGGGGGGTCATGCCATTTCCTGATGAAGTTGGTATAGAGAAATCATGAAAGTAAAGGGCAGATTCTTCCACTTGCTGGTGGGATAATGGCTAAGGCAAGTCTTCAGTTTCAGAAGTTTTTGTAATGGTCTGCCAGATTTCACCATTATTAGCCAATTAAAAATAAATAAATCAAAAATTCACGAAAAGTCAGGATTTACCAATTATCTTCAAATCCATTACAGGGAGGCCCTGAAACATGTGTGGCAAGTTTCAAGGTTCTAGTGCCAACTGGTTATTTTTGGTTATTTTTTTCAATTTCCCTATTGACCAGTATGGGGGAAAATCCAAATTTAAGATAGAATTTGGATTCGGATTCTGAATCTGATTCTATATCCAACATTGAGAGAGCCTGTAGAATCCAACTGCAACATTGTCGAAGTTGGATCGGGTCGGATCCAAATCTGTATCCTAATTTTCTGAACACACACAGGCCTAATATCAACTATCAAACACTGTCAAGTTCTTAAAAATACTGAAATAAAATATCCATGGGGTACCAAATACTGATCTCAAATATTCTGATAATATTTGGGGATTGGAGATTATCCACAGAATATTTGCAAAGATCTGCAACAGAGAATAAAAAGAATGTTTGGCAACCTTCTTGTTATTCAAGAATGTTGAGCTGATTTCAGCTGTAAGACACTCTAAGATGTGCACACATCTATTGTAAGCAGCACTGGTCACATGACAGGAGATCAATGACAGCTTTTCTGGGGTAGATTTGGAAATGTTATGAGAAATTCTGCAAAACCAGTTGCAAAAGAGTTGGTGGAAGAGAAACAATGAAAATAAGGAAGGTTTGGAAGTGAAACCTAGCATGTGCTACTGTATAGATTTATAAAACTGCCTGCAGCTCTCTGAAAAACAATTGCCTGTACACAGCTTCCATCTCTTCAAATTTTGTTTCTGTGGATGGACAGAGATAATGTGATATGTCACTCTTCTAAAGCAAAATATAACATTTTGTTGTGAATGCTTAGTCAGAAATTCAGAGTGGATTTGTTTCTAGATTTTATCTGGTAACCAGTAAACTTCTTCCTTATTCTGCAAATAATATTTGGAGAGAGGAAGGAAGATCAACCATCTTCTGTCAGGTTTTAATTCAGTGGTGCTGAGACTCACCCTAACTAAAAAAACCCTGCCCTGAATACCATTTGAACCTCACTGAAATAAGAAAGATTAAGGGCAGATTCACAACTATTTTCAGGACTGTTATTCAACTGGAGGTGTTTTTTTTGTTTTTGTTTTAATTAAAAATTCTGCTTTGTTTGGATATACAATTATTATCTTGGTCTTATGAATACATTGCCAAATTATACACTACCAGGGGTTATCAATGCCTCAAAAATGGATACTTAAAATATTAAACCATTGGACCAGACACTTATGTTAATACCATTCCTTTTCACAAGCCCATGAAGACTGCTGTCTTGAGACCCATATATGTATCATATGCTGTCTATGGCGCCCATGTGTGTGGGCCTGCATCCTTGGATTGCAGTCACAGCCCAGGCTGAGGTGGGTCATGGAGATTTCAAGCAACCTGCTGACTAGCACTAGATCAGGGTGGTTTCAAGGACACCAGCTAACATTTTCCAAGAAGAGAAGTACAGGCAAGTAGAACCCGATTAAATGTTAGGAACACATTTTTCCATAGGCACAAAAGTAGTTCAGCTGTTGAACTACTGTTGGACTACCCTGAGGCTGAACAGACACTGTTAGTGGTACTTTGAGTATAAGAGATTCTGTATTTGGACAGAGGGTGATCTAGGAGACACCATAGTAGTAATCTTTCAAAGTATGGATTTAATAATTTGTTTACAATAGTTTGGCATGCTTCTGTCCAGAGAAATTAATGGGCTCAGCCACAACTAAACCTGAGTTGAATTGTGGCCTTAGTGAATGACAATACATTTCCACAGGCTACAGCATTTCCTTACAAGTTTCCCTTATATTAGTCTGCACTTGCCTCTCTGTAAAGTACAGTAAAGTTAAGTTGTGCCCTCGAGTCGGTGTCAACTCCAGGTGACCACAGAGCCCTGTGGTTGTCTTTGGTAGAATACAGGAGGGGTTTACCATTGGCCTCTACAGCACAGTATGAGATGATGCCTTTCAACGCCTTCCTATATCACTGCTGCCCAATATAGTAGTTTGGGAAACACACCAGCAGGGATTCGAACTAACAGCCTCCTGCCCTCTAGGCAGGTTACTTCCTCGCTTCGCCATTAGGTGGCTCTTGCCTCTCTGTACATAATTGTCTGATACTACCAGTGCTGGCTCCTCCTGCCAAGGCCCATTCCTCAGCATGGGATCTACCCTGAAGCGCACACAACCTGAGTTCTCTTTCTCCTTTTTTGTGGTCACTACTTTGTTTATCTACCCTTGCTGAGTGAATGAGCAATAAGTGAGAAGGAGCAGCAACCTCTGCCCACCTTGCCCGCCCCCTGCTTTGGACAGCCAGGCAGACTAGGCCCAGAAAAAGAGGGCAAACCAACTGACAGTGACAACAAGAAACAAGTGACAACAAGAATGGGGTCTACTGAATGCATCTTCCTCAAAGCGCCCCCACCCCCACAAATCTGGAGTGGGCACTGGTTACTATGGAGAGCATGTAAAATTCTGGATCCTTTCAATGTGAAGGCCTACAATAGCCATCTGTGTGTGTTTCTTTTCATGTGCTGGTCTATGGCCATAATAAACCTATTACTACTACTACTATTCTGGATCTCTCATTGTGAGGGCAATATCGTCTGCCTAACTGTTATTGCGAACTATTTGGAAAACTGCTATAATAACAACTACAGCTTGATTTGTTGGCAGCCCCATAACAATTCTTCTCTGGTTGGCTTACAAAGTAAAGCAATAAAACAACTGAATAAAACATACAATTGAAATGCATTAAAACAAAACAAAATGATTACAATAAAATACAAAAACATTTTAAAAACCTAAAAAAGAAACTTTTTAAAAGGCCTGAGTGAACAGAAAGTTCTTCACCTGGTATTTAAAGAAACAAACCAATGCAGCCAGGCAAGCGTCACTGGGGAGACTATGCCATAGATGGGGTGCCACCACTGAAAAGGCCCTCTTCCTACTAGCTACCCACATCACATCATTTGGCAGGTGTTCTCAGAGTAGGGCCTCTGAAGAAAAGGTTGAAAACTACTGTTCTTAAATTAAATTAAATTAAATTAAATATCACTCCAAAAAATAAGGACTGAAGGGGTCCAGGTCCCATCGGTTCTAGAGCAGTCCTAGGACAGTTAGTAGGGAAAGATAGGCCATGGACTATGGCCATCTTAAGCCCGAGTCCTGCCCCTAAGAAATACCTTTCAGACACAGGTCGTTCTCGATCAGAGTCTTCATGGCCTTCTGATATGTCTCCTCTGCCACTGGGAGTTGTGTCACCGTGACATTTGACGAGCAATCCTTCTTCACAACAGGTGCCCATTCTCCCTCAGGGAACCGGCATACTGCCAACACTCCGAAACCCGCTTTGTCTAGCGTTTTTACAAACATCTGTCCCACAGAACTGTTGGAAACCACAATCATGATTGCTCTCCCCTTTTGGTCTATTTTCCTCTTCATTTTCTTTGCCTCCCCAAAGGCGGAGAGGAAGATCACAAAGCCAGTGAGACTAGCAAGACAAAAGCAGGCCAGCCCATAAAGAAAACAGGAGAACGCTGAAGCCAGTGTTAAGTCCGCAGCTAGGAGGATGAGTTCATGGAAGCCAATCATGGTTCTAAGAGGAGTTTTCCTGCTCCTTTGTGCACAAGTTTGCTGAAAAACCTTCTGGGAGGCACATGGTATGCAATTATATCATTACAAAGCCAGCCCGCATTGTGAAACATGCAAAGGCAAGTCACAGCCCTGCTGGGAGGATGAATCATCACTCTAGCTATAGCAGCAAACGATAACTCTAGACCACAGGCGCTGCAGAGAGCATTTGAAGGGCTCATAATATCTGAAATGGTTACATTATGCCCGGCAGTTATGACCTGCCAGGTTGCAGACCAAGAGTTTCCTCACAAAGGCAAGTCTGTGACCTGTCTGCATCACTGTAGCTGTTTGTTTGTTTCCAAAGTATGTTGCATTCTGATTTTAGAAAGAAAATGCTGCTTTATTAGAACAGACCTGAAATGTGAATCTTTGAACATCTTTTGTGTATTTTGGTAAGGGAAAAACAACAACCAGTCCTCTCTGGATTTGGACAGAGCTTCTTGTAGAGATTATTGCCAGCCACTTCAGAGAGTTTGAAGAGATTTTTCCCCTCTCCCTCTCTTAATAATATTAAAGTTCAAGGTCAAACAAGGAAATTATTTATTTCTACATTTATATCCTGCTCTTCCTCCAAGGAGCCCAGAGCAGTATACATGGTTGTGTTTATCCTCGCAACAACCCTGTGAGGTAGATTAGGCTGAGAAAGAAGTGACTAACCTAGTCACCTAATGAGTTTCATGGCTGAACAGGGATTTGAACTCAGATCTTCCCAGTCCTAGCCAACACTCTAACCATTACACCACACTGATTTTTGTATGTTTGGGACAGATGAACATGGAATTCACTGCTATACAATGTGGGGATGGCTACTAGCCTTGGTGGCTTTTAAAAAAGCGTTAGCCGAAAGCCACAGACAATAGGCCTATTAGCAGCTATTAGCCACATTACTTAAATAGAACCTCCATGTGCAGAAGCAATCTACCTTTTGAAAAACAGTGTGTGGGGGGGGCAAACAGCAGGAGAAGGCTACTGCCTTCATGCCCTGATTGTGGACTTTTCAGAAGCACTTGGCTGGCTGTTGTTGGAAACGGGATGCTAGATTGGACAGGCCTTTAATCTGATCCAGCAGGGCTCTTCTTGTCTTCTTAATTTCAAAGTCAACCCATGAAATCAGTGTGCCAAGGCGGTGTCAGGAAATATTATTTTTCTGCAGGTCAGTAGCATAGACCGCCTTCGCATATAACGCCAAACTGGAGGTGAGCAAGGCAGAGGTTTGATTTTGTGGTCATTTGAATGTGTGAAACTGCGGTTTCATCACAAAAGCGACCTGAGGTTTCACTCCCCAAACTGCCTCTGATTTGTAGTGAGTTTTGCTGCTTGTACCTCAGGTTTGGAGGCGCCATAGTGTCATCTGAATTCTGCTGCCACCATAACCTGGTTTTGTGTTGCACCTGCTCCCCAAACCATAGAGAGGGTGGCTCAGACCAACCCAGAAATGTGTCAGCTCCATGCCTGCCATGCTTCTCACTGGCCGCCTCTTGGAGCCCTCGCCTGCCCCTGCTGACTTCTCCTTTCTCATCCCACAGCTGCCTGGCAACAGGGCCTCCGTGTCCCTTCAGACTCCGCATTTAAAGGGACCGAAGCACATTCGCATGCGGCATGCTTCGGGTGCTCTGTGGCTTGAAAGGAATGCCAGTCAGGGATGATGATGACACGAGGAGAGGTTCTCCTGTGACCCACTAAACGTGGTGCCTTGTGGGAAATGGAGATGAGGCCATTGTTGAAGAAGTCATGGAGTGCACCCCATGTCAATCAAGTCTCTTTCGTCCCCCGCTCCACCATCCCACTCAGGGGCGTAGCAAGGTTGGAGTGGGCCCAGAAACAAGATTTTAAAATGCCTCCCCCCACCCCGAAGCTCAGCTCATGCAGTAAAGAAATCTTAAATGTGGCTGAATAGTGGTAACAAAAAGCAGAGAGAGAGAGAGAGAGAGAGAGAGAGACACACACACACACATATACATATATATACATACACACACACACACACATATATATATATATATACACATATAAACCTATGTGCTACAATAGAACATCATCCTAAATTATTTTTTTAAGTTTTTGTAAATTGTGGACGATGCAAGTCATTTAATGGGACTAGAGAAAGACATGCTGTTCTGGCAGCTCCGGGTCTTAACACTCACATCAATTTTGGAGGATGAATACAACTGAAGGAAGCCCAGGCAGGTGCGCGGCTGGGGGAGTCAGTCATGTGACTTGCCTCTGGGGGCCCCCCAAGGCAGTGGGCCCCCAGACAGCTGTCTCCCCTTGCCCTATTATAGTTATGCCCCTGGTCCCACTACTTTATTGCGGAGTCATGCTAGATGATCTCAAATCTGTCTCCTGCTATACCCACGTCCCGTGTGCCACACACAGTGCTCCTGTTGTGCACTTGGAGATAACTGCATGGCAGACATGACAAATGGGCCACCTGGTCACTGTGCAGCTGGCGCATGGCCTTCATATATGACATTGCAGTAGGGGATCGGTATTATGTGTCTGTGTGCCCAGGGGCAACAAAATTCCAATTGGCGGCCCAGCATCACCTTTCTCCTGCCCTGCAGCTGCCTGAGAAAACCAAACCTTCAAGGTGGCTTTCCTGGGCAGAGTACAGTTGATACTTCTAGAAAGGCCACAAGGGCAGGCCTCTGCACCAGGCCTGCTGTGCATGCATGAGGTGCCTGACCAAATATGCACACTACATACGCCCACACCCATCCACCCTCTCCCTCCCATGAAGACAGCAGGTTGCAGTCCAATGCCTTTCTCCTCCAACACCCTTTTTTGGAAATTGGCACGAGCAATGCACTCCCAGCGCGCTACAACTACTTCGCCACCCACTAGTGGTATGGGCACCGCAAGCGCTGCTGAGAGCAGCCATGCTGGGGAAGGAGGCAAGGGGGTTCATGCCAAGCTGTGGTCCAGTGTTTGTGGTCCAGTGTACCTGCTGGTTCCATGCTGCTCTGGCGTAGCAGGCCCATCACACAGGCCTCAGCCTGCATTGCACCACACAGGTGTGCCAGCTGCTGCTGAAGGCAGGTAGAAGGGTGCACCTGTGCAGTTTGTGAATGCTGCAGGACAGCCCCTCCAGTCCTTTACTCCATGGACTTGGGGGCTGACAACAAGAAGACATCAACAGAGTCCCTGCAGCACTGCATGCCCTCCCACTACTTGAATGAGGCTTGGGTGGGGGGACCTTGGCATTGGATGGGGAAGAGGTAGTCTGCTTTGTGGAGCATAGAGGGAAGGAAGGTAGGGGGCGTGGAAGGGGTGGTTTTGAACTGAGGGGCTATTGGCTTTCACTGGGCACACAGGCAAGCAATGTCCTTGCTCTGACTTCTGGAGCAGGAAGAATCAGGAGCACAGGTGGAAGCAGGTGTGGTGGAAGCTGTTGCATTCTGTCAACACACGGTTTTTGCAAGGGGCAAGTGATGCAGTCACCCCGATATTCTCCCCCCTTGCCAAGAGACCATTTCCCCCTTTGTCAAGCTTCAGCAGGACGTATGATTTTCCAGGGACAAAAGGCGCCAGCAGGCGTGGATTTGCTCACAAGATGCATTCAGTCTATCTTTGAACAGTAAAGGTGGGAAGAGAGGGGCCCAATCCTCTTTTCCTTCTGAGGGGGGAGAAAGGGAATCCCAAGTCCCTTCCTTCCCAATTGTGGAAGACAGTTAGTCTTTCTCCAGGGGGATTAAAAGAAGACCCCCGCAAGGGGATGCAGGCATCCTCATAGTAACAAATAAATAACACCTTTTTCCTGGCTATTTATTGATAATCATGGCTGGGCAGCTGGCAAGCTGATTCCCCCTAGAGAGAGTCCACTTACTGCTCTCAGGCTGTCGTCAAATGGCAGAGTATGCTTTGACACAGGGATTGCAGTGGGATGGTATCCCCACAACAGCCCTTCCCAATGCTGCAATTGCTAGGAAGGAGTGGGGACAGCCCCCCCCTTCTCTAAACTCTAGATGCATTGAACATGGGCCAATCCTCCCAAGCAAAGATGGCGAGGCACATGCCTTCATTGGGCACCGCCTTTCCAGGCAGATACCATCTCCCCCAAAGACCATCGCCAATTAATTTGCAATTGCTCCTCCCTGGGATGCAGTCACGGGATAACTCTCACTGTTGCTCTGAACCTTGCAACCCCACCCCCACCAGAGACCCACCCCTGCTGCTCATCCAAATGTATCGGCTGCCATCCTGAGTGTGCACCCCAGAGCCCAGTACTATCTGGAAAAGCCCCTGGCCATTCTTGGGTGGGAATGATTGTGGTTCTGCATGACTGTGTGACTTTGAAGTTACTGCAAGGGCATTGCTGCCAGTGCCATGAGGAAGGGGTTAAAATGTCTTTGCCCTGCCAAAGGCAGCCATCAAGGCCAGAAAGGAATGATCCTGCTGGTCAAGCCCCCTTGGAGATTGTGCCTAATGGCAGACGCCCGAACGACACCCTGCCTGCAGTTTGGTGATGCAAGTGGCCTCCCGCTCCTGCTATTCTGGCTCGTCAGACCAGGGTTGGAGGGGCTCCTCTGCCCAGAAACCAGAGGTTACCAGACCACATCCGTGGTCTCTGATCATCTGTGGTGTAATTCTCAGTTTGGGTAGTTAACCTCGGGTTTATCAGCCCTCAGTTTCACACTCTATGGAAAGGCGGCCATAGAGTTGCTATGATAATTGTGAGTCCAGGAAAGAACCTGAAGCCTCTGGACACCAGGCAGTTGCCAAACTAGTTAAGAGACTGAAGTCTGCCTGTCTTTATTATTCTTTCTGTATATCCATGAACCTTGGGGTTCCAGACCATCAAGGCAGACTGGCTCTGTACTGTCAAAAATGTCATAAAAACCTGCTCGCTCATACTACTTTCATGGTACCTTGATCTGACCAGTTTGATGACAGCTTGAAAATGGTATGACGTGACTGGAGGAACCAGTTGCAGAAGGAAACTCCTTTCTTTTCCTAACTGCAGTTGCTGCTTCACTCGGCGCCATAAAAGTCGATAGAAGCCAGGGCTGGATTTAAAGAGACTTCTGAGATAGACAGTTGTAATCTTAAAGGGTGGGAAAGATAGTAGTCTTGTTCACACAACTGTTTGGAGGTGGATAGCAGCCCAGGTGAGCTGCTATCCCACCCGTAACACATGACCAACACCTAAAGGTTGTTCTCACAACCAGAGGTTCCTGCATAGGAGAGGGTAAACTCAGGAGTCTCTGGTCATCTGGGGCATCGGGAGTCCTCCTGACTCAACAGCTCCAAGTTTGGGTAGCCCAGGTCCACTACCCAAGCTAAAAATGAGGTAGGGGGAAAACAGAACCTGCCCTATCTCTTGTTCTAGTCATCTGTGCCACTGCTGCTTTTAAACTGCTCCCAGGTAGCCAGGAGCCATGTTTATCATCAAGCTGTGAGACTGGAGAGGCCAGAGAGAGGAGCATTGTTGCTGTACTGAGGGCTGTCTCTTTGATGATTGCATAGTGCATTGAGGGTATTGGAGAACCCAGCTTGGGTTCCCCCCCTCCTGTTTTCAGCTATGGAGATAGCTTGTGCCATTCGTGTGGGCGCATGAATGGAAGAGCAATGAACAGGCTGTTGTTGTTGTTGTTGTTGTTGTTGAAAAGGATCCTTCCTTTCCTCCAGCTCCATCCACCCCGTTTGGTCGTGTGAACGAGGCCCTTGTTGACTGGGCTCTGCTAACCCAGCAGTATATAATGATAGCTGGCAAGGACTCTGGTACTGCATTCATTTGCTTCAAGTCCCATCCCTCCATGGAAGGTCTTCCAAGGGCTCATATGCCTTCCCAGCATGCTTTGCACTACCAGCAGACTGGAAAAGCCTAACAACATCAGCAGTTGCCCTCCCATTGACCACAAAGGAGCAGGAGGTAGATGCAGCCTTGCCAAAGCTACTCCAGTTTGAGGTCATAGAGTGAGCTTTGCCAGCTAGCAAGTCCATTGCTGGCCATTGTTGGCAGTCACTGTAGGCACAGCTCTCTAGAGTTGCCATCCAGGTGTGGGCATGCTGGGTGCCAGTGACTGGTCAGAAGCAGCACACAGGTTCTCACAGTCAGAAGATCTGGGGAGGAGGCATATCCTCTCCTCCACCCTCGGTTATGACCTGGGTACAAAAGCTGAGTAGCCCTGCTGGGAGCAACCCGGGATGGAGGGAAATGTGTGAGTTGCGACAATCATTCACATCTGGGTCACCCGCCTTCTACCCCTATTTTAACAGTCATGAGAACCAGCCTAGTGTCTTGGAAGGTGCTTTGCTGAGAGTCAAAGACTCTCTTGTACTGCTTTTCTTCTTTTTTTAACGACTATGTCCAACATGTGGAAACTGCTCATCCTTTCATGAACTGAAAAAAAACCCCGAAAATTGTTCTAAATCCAGATGTGGGAGAGCACACAGAGCAGGGAGTGTGCTCCTCATCATGGGCACTGTCCAACAGGTGCCCTTATCAGCTATTGTAGCACTGCTGTTCACACTGTTGGAATGGCAGACCAAATGAATGTGTGTACGCTGAACAAGGTCAACTGGACGATTCTGCCTCCAGCTTGCTCAAAATATTGCCTATGAATGGCATTGTTTCCCCAAGAGCTCATCACCTCATTTAAAATGTGTTTTAAAGTCAAATTTCTCATTTAAATATATCCCACATCCCATCCCACCCTGAAACACTTCAATATAACAATAGCACCATCTATTGGCCTCTGCTGTCTACTGCTACATGAGCAAAGTGAAAATGACAGCATAGATAAAGATATATTTTGCACAAAAAATAGGTCACAATTTAACATGGAGGTGAAGTCCACATAGATCAATGGACTCAGCTGCAACTAAGCTTGCTTGCTGGGCAAAAAGGCACTTTAAAGTGGTAGCTCTCTTATGCTCAGCTGCGGGGAGAGCACTGCTGGTGCCTCCCTTGGGTTTCTTTTGGGTTTCATCCAGCCAAAGTAAGGCTCCAGGTTGAGCAGAAATTCAGGGTTCACAATACCGCTGCTAACCAGACTAAGAGGTACATGTTAAAGTCGTGGCTCTCTTATATTAGGCGAGGTTTGTGGAGCTACTGTCCCAATTCAGTCCAGCTATAGCATCTCTCCAGTAGCTGTTGTTGGTGTCTTCTTTGTGTCTTGACTACGAGCCCCTTTGGCTTTGGAGCCATTTCCTTCTTTCCTTTGCTATGCAAACTGCTTTGAAAACTTCTTGTGGGAAAACAGCATATACGTATTGTAAATAACCACAGCAAGGAAAGCAAGGCTCTAATGGAGGGTTCCCCCCTCAATCTGTTTTTGCACAATATTGTAGGTATGAACAAGCACCAGATTCATGCCTGAAATGTAGGGGAGAATTTGAGTCAACCCCTTACTTAGCAGAGAAAGCCAGTTTGATGAGAACAGAGCTCACAGAAGAGATCTGGAGACAATAGCTTAAGGTCTAAAATATGTAAAGATGTATTTGAAGAAATTATAAACTTGGATAGAAAGCTTGCACCTTGTACTAGCTATCTTGTAGTGGAAGGAAGAAGAAAGAACAGAGAGAAGAAAGAAGGGACTATCCTCCCAAGAAGATACCAATCACAAGATACTTAGAGCAGAGATACAATAAATAAGAGAAAACAAGGGGCCAGTCCTATACTCTTACTCTCTACCTTAACTTCTAATGTCCCTAGTGGTCAGTAGGAGTCATTGGAGTTGAGAATCAATGCCTATGGAGTCACATCTCCAACATGGAACCCAATTTCTTCCTCCTTAGAGCCAGAATATTCTGCCCCACTTCCTTCTCTTCTTAAAAGGTGTGCTACAAATATGCCTCAACATTAAAAATGTTATAACTGGGCATACACTGATTTGGCGGGGCGGTGGGTGGGGGGAATCACTGTAAAAATGTGAGTGTTGCTTTGCAAATTGCCCCCAACAAATGCACAGCTTCTCATTCAACATGTATTAATTCCGAGGGTTGAGGAAAACTACATAACAAACCAGACCATTCTTTCATAAATGTAGATATTTTCAAGAAAACATACCTGTCCCCATATTGAAAAGATCAAGTGTATATTTTTAAAAAATCCTCTATTCACAATTTGTGGTCTTAAGCTATTGTTTCTATAACATCCCTGAGAAGAGGGCTAACAGCAGGATGGCAGATGTTTTCTGCATTCTGCATTCAGGCTGCTTATCCAATGGAGGCATTCTATCATCCTGCACTGCCTCATTACCCTAGTTAAAGGACACTTCAAAAGTCAATGAGTACTAGACTAGAAATGAATTTTGCTTTCAAAATCTGCCACAAATCCGTTTAGACAGCTTTAGCAACAACAAACATATTCCTGAGATTCTATCTTCGATCTGCTGGCTCTCTGCACAGGCTCTTTTGGAAAGTTCAGGGAGATCCCTGCCATATATTTGATAGGGAAAGAGACATACTAAGGGCTCAGTGGCATCCTCCCACTTCACCGACTCTCTCTTTCACCATACATCTCAATTCCCTCCTGCAATCATTGCATTATCCAACTGGATCACGTATCTCACAAACTGTCCATTACATCTGCTTGAAGGCTACGATTTTTTAGTATTATGTTGCTTAATTCTAATTCATATTTATTCATTTATGTACATGATTTTTGTCTCTCATTTCAACCTGAGTTCCCAAAATGGCTCACAATATTGATATTCACATGACCAAAATCCCTGGTGGCTAGGGAGGGCCAGGCAGGAAGTCAGAGTATACCTATCTTCCCCCACACAAGTAAGGGCTTGCCCCTGCTTTGGTATACTGTGCACCCAATCGATGCAACAGAGCTGCCTGTGATAAGGATCTGCAGAAGGAAGTCTCCAGTATTCCACAATGCATTGTGCGGGCAATGGAGAGGCTGTCCATATCAATGCAGTTCTATAGGCGGTACTCTATGATGCAGAGCCAGTTGGGCTGCCTGGAGCTGCTGCAAATAGCCCAAATCGCAGACATGATTGAGACTGTTAAGGTAAGAGGGGCCTTTGCCCCTCTTACCTTGGTTAAATGTAAGGTAGAAGAACAGGGCAGCCTGCTCTGAAGCTTCAGGGTAGGAGCAGATCCCGTGGCTCCACATGAGCCTCTCTACCTGGGTTTTCCCCACTTCTACCCTACTGTGAGTCATCTTAAGTGGTGCAGCGGGGAAATGCTTGACTAACCAGCAGAAGGTTGCCGGTTCGAATCCCCGCTGGTACTATATCGGGCAGCAGCGATATAGGAAGATGCTGAAAGGCATCATCTCAAACTGTGCGGGAGGAGGTAATGGTAAACCCCTCCTGTATTCCACCAAAGAAAAACACAGGGCTCTGTGGGTGCCAGGAGTCTAAATCAACTTGATGGCACACTTTACCTTACTTTACCCTACTGTGGCTGGTCGTGAGAATCACCTTAGTAAATATTGTTACACTGCCTCCAGTTGCCCCAGTTCTCCTGAGGGATGAGAAGTTCCAGGGTTTTGTGACACATCTTGTATTCTCCTGGAAGGAGAGCCACCTCTTTGTAATATCTGATATATTATTCAAGTTGAGCATTGGATAGAGATAGAAGATAATATTTTTTTGAAGTCAAAACAGGTTATATCAGAGAGGCCAAAGCCTGAATTCTGAGATGCTAGAACTTTCTGCCTTGGCTGTTCCATTCTAGGCTCTCTCTAAAATTCTTCACAATCTAAAATAGAGTAATTGCTACCAACTTAAGAGTAACAATGCAGTAAGCAGTGAGTTTTTGAGTTTTCCAGAACTCTTCAATCAGGCTAGGCGTTAATAAAAGAATGAGCAAGAGGCTGAAGTAGGAACTGGTATCTAATATTTTTTGCTGCCTCTTTCCATCTATTGCTGTAATTAATCTGACACCATTTATCCAAGCCTCTTAATATCCAAGCCTCTTAATATCCCTATATTTCAACAGGGATATGAAATATTGATGCAAAGCAGCAAAACTTTGCAAGGACATTACATTCAGACATTACATTGTATGCGTGTACAGGTATCCATACACATATACATTTTGTGTGTGAATGGTTGTACATGTATTCATTTTTTAAGTGAGCCTGGGTACAGGCTCCTCAAATACATGGTACAGATAGGAAATGTACTGTTGTATATGTGTTCAACATGTGTGAATAACTGTACATGCATACAGATCTGGACACATCTACACAGACTGTAGGCTGGTTCTCATGATCATTCTTGCTACCAAATGTCAGGTGGCAAAGGCATATGCTCCCAATTCCAGTTGTTTGCCTGGGCAACCACCACCAGCCACCCTACTTCAAATTTAAGACCACCATGTCAGTAGCCCATGCCAAGCAGATGGATCCCACGCACACAATCACTTCCAGGTCCTTTCCACTGTGCAGACAATCTGGAATTGGGGCTGGGCACACCCCCGCCTCCTTGTATTGCCTGATGTTTGGCAGCTTGACTATGTTCACCAGATCGTGAGAACCACCCCTGCATGCACATTGAATATAATGTGTGAATAGGGCTATTCTATCACGTCAGTCAGGAGAGATTTATTCTGTTCAGATTTGCACAGATTGGTGGGGATATAAAAATGGAAAGTTAAAAGTCATTCCTGAGATTGGACTATGGACTAAATACATAGAGCATGTCAGTGCCTGTGATGGCTCAAGCTTCAGTAGGAGTTTATGTTGGGGATTGTGATTATTTAGCAAAGTGACAAAGAAAGCTACCACTCCAGAAACAGTGTGTGGAGTTTAGTTGTTGCAGCTATCGAAAGAACATTCATGGAGATCACTGTAGAGTCTAAATTAACTTGATTTATTGGTGAAATCTATTGAGATAAGAAAGACCTAATTCTGTCTGAAGGCTACAGAATGAATAGATAAGGTGGGGGGAGAGATGTCTCCATCTTCTCTCTAGGAGGAAAGGAAGAGGACTGACTCACTACAGGAAGTACCTGAGGAGTCAAGGCAGGGGACATAGAGCAGAGGCAAGCAGGGACAGGTAAGGAGACACTCACTAACTACCTCTACTCCCAGTGCCCCTAGTGGTCATTCGGATAGTCAGTGTAATAGGTCGATGCACTGGAACTCCATGTCCAACAGTTTATTCTCAAGGTTGCTTTGAAATAGTGTCAGCATTATATTTGCATAAAGGCATAGTGGTGGATTCTGAAATGTGGATGGGGTCATGCACTGCGTTATAGATATCTGCCCCTGCCATCCATTCGGATCAGATCCCTGACTATCCAGGATCAAATCTGAAAAGGATCTAGATCTCTGAGACATAAATGTGGCCTCCTGTGTTGATCCTCGGCTCTTTTTACTAGAGGCCGTAGGAATAGCGGAGGGGGAGAGCACATATGTGACCTAGGAACTGCTGCAGGGTCTTGGCCTCCATGAAAATTGCCACAGATCAGGGCCTAGGGGCCTATGTGGACTGAATCCAAGGCTTGGAATGATGTTGGCAGGATTTTACCCCAGTTACTCTGGGTTATTTCCAGAGTGAATTGGTGGGTGGGTGGGGGAGCAAGGTAAGGATGAGTAGTGGGGGAAGGATATTTGAAGCTAAATAACCAAGGATCAAGAAGAGTATGAGAGGAAAATGAGATCCACTGAACAGTAATAGAGAGATGGGGAGTATGATAAACAACATAGATTAAGAGGAGAATCAAGATAGATGCAAGCAGACAAAAAAAAAGAATGATACAATAATCAGAGCAAGAGATTTGATGAAGAGTTCAACAGCATTAAGAAGAAAAGGTGTGTGTGTGTGTGTGTGCGCGCGCGCATGCACGTTAGTAAATGAATGATCATATTCCATGAATCTATTTCATCTCAACAAAACAGTACAATTGTGCAGATTTTTTTTGTTTAATCCCATGAGGTCTGCTTGAATTGTCTGCTATAGAATTGACTTAAAGTTCTCCAGAAACCACATTTCAGCCTAACCCTGAAAATCTCTAACCCAAAGCTGATTAAGAGGGCAGCAAAAATGGATATTGCTAATTTTCAAAATGGACATTTCCTTTTCACTTGCCCTTTGTTTCATGTGAAGACAGATGTGCTTTCTAATCCAAACAATAGGGAAGAAATTCTCTAAGCTCAGGCAGTCAAAGTTAAAGAGAACAAAAACAAAATCAGATGGAAATTAAATTGCTTTGCCCATCAATATATTCTGTAGCTATAAATACATGTCAGAAAGATTGGGTAGCTTCAGCCTAAAAGCTGGGCACGCAGAAAAGAAAATGAAAGCGGAATCGAGTAAAACAAAGGTAAAACAAAGAGGTTTTTGATATTAGAGATTATTCTTCCAGGCATTATTGCTAGCTGGTGGGCATGCCTATGCTTTTCACTGATCATTTGGTGCCAGTTTTGACATTTCTGATTACTTTTGGGGGGTGCTTTGCAGAGTTTATGCCATTTTTGTCACCTACTCTCAATACTGAATCTTCATGGAAATGGCTTGATGTTCTTGTGGCAGGGACACAGGGGCTTCTTATTAACAAAACAAGCCTGTTATTAACATATTGACTTTATTTGTCATCAGTGAACTGAGACATATCCAGGTAAAAAGACTATTGGATAGGACAAGTGTGTTGCTTACAGAGGGATATGGAGTAGACAGATGGGGTTGGATGAGGGTGAATTTAAATAGAAAGAAACTTTGATCACTGACACTCTAATGCGGGCGGTACTACTACTATAAACGAAGAATTCTGAATAAATTGTGTGGGGCGTTTCATCATTCGAAGAAGCATGGAAAGCAGAGATGCGAGCAATTTTTCTTTCCTGATATCTGTCTACAGCCACATGCAGTGGGGAGGCTCAGGGAATGTACTCACAACAGTAAAGGTAAAGTGTGCCGTTGAGTTGGTGTTGACTCCTGGTGCCCACAGAGCCCTGTGGTTGTCTTTTGTAGAATATGGGGTGGGGGGTACCATTGCCATCTCCCACACAGTATAAGATGATGCCTTTCAGTATCTTCCTATATCGCTGCTGCTCGATATAGCTGTTTCCCATAGTCTGCTAAACATACCAACAGGCAACCTCCGGTATGCTAGTCAAGTCATGTCCTGCTGTGCCATTTGCAGCTGGTATTACCCCTGCTGGCTGGCCAAGCTGAGGCTTTCCAGCTGTTGTTGGACCTCAACCAGGGGTGCAGACCGAGGGAAAGCTTGAGGAGCAACTCCTCACTTAAAGGGAGGAAAGGGAATTTTTCAGGGGGTAGATATGGGCTACTAGGCTTGGCAGGGGGAAAGATATTTTAGTGGGGGGAAGCTATGGGCTTGGTGTGGGGACTTCAGTAAAATCGGGATGGGCTCATCAAAAACTTGAGGGGATCTGCACTGACAACATCCACCATTCTCAGCCACACTGAACTGGTAGATTGTATGGAGGGAAAGTGTGGTTGCTATCGACCAAACCTCCCAACCCCAATACATCTACCCAGTAATAAGGTCTTCCACACAATCATCTAGGGGGTGATTTGGCAGAAAGGAAGAGCTCCTACTCTGATCCCTACAGATGAGCAGACCCTCTGTTTAGTGCTGTAAACTCACCACACAGACAATCACTGCAGCCATGGGCTCTATCCTTGAAAAAGAAAGCTGGGTCCTCCAAGGATTGAGGGAGGTATCCTAGAATGAATTGTGCTCACAGAAAAGAGGTAGTCCCCAGTGCACTAACAGCTCTCTTCTGATTGGCCCTTCCAGCTGCATCATTCTCTGACAAACATGACTACTGGCTGCCAGGGACTCACGATCAAAGATCGAGGTAGGACAGTTGCTGTTTTCATTCTACCTTGGTAAAAAGCAAAGTTAAAAAGGTTGGGCTACTCAGATTTGTATGGGCTGAGTAGGCAGGAGTCCTGTGTGTTCTCACGAAGGTAACTTTTCCTTCTGCCTTGCTTCCACACAATCACTTCTACCCAGGTTTTCCTCTAAACTTGCTTCCACACAAGCAAAAATTGGGAGCACACACAGCTCCCAAACCCGGGTAGAACACAGTTGTTGATTGTGTGAATGACCTGAGAAAATCTTGTGTGAATTGTGTGAGTGAAAGTTGTGTGAATGACCTGAGAAAATTAACTGAGAAAATCTGGCTTGTTGTTTGAACACACCTGCACAGCAACACTAGTAGACTACTGTTAGTGCTACTGTTCTTTTTTCCTTTTTCTTTTGAGAAGCTCATGGCCAGATACAGCAGTACACAACAGACACAGGAGCAGTAGAAGGAGTAGGATCAGCTGTCTGTGTCCCCAAAACACACAGTATTATCTGCTGCACTGCGGGAGGAGCAATGCAATTCAGCTTGCAACGCCTAGCAGAAAAGCAGCGACAGGGTGGTGCTAGAAGGAGCATGTCTGAGAATGCCCCTGTAGGGATGTGCATAAAACCGGTTCTCCCGGTTCGGTTCGGGTCCGAATCGGGTCCGGACCGGACCGGGGAGGTTCGGTTTTGGTTTTGCCGGACCACCCCCCGGTCCGGTTCGGTTTCAAACCGGTTCGGATCCAAACCGAACTGGTTCGGATCACAAAAAGTGGCTGGTTTTGAAGGGGGCATTGTGTTCTACCTGCCACCCAAATTTCAAGTCGATTGGACCTTCCTCTGATTTTTTACAATTTTTTTTTAAAAAAATTAATTCTTGCCCATAACTCACAATGTGGAGCCCTTAGGGGCAAAAAAGCTGGGGTGGGTGGTAGCCACCCATGGGTGTCCTCCACCCCAAAAATCCCAAGGCAATTGGTTGCTCCTAGTATTATTGGTGAATTTTTGAAGAAATTTTTTTTCCATTGGCTAGAATGGGGGTTTGGGGCTGCCCCAGACCCGCCTCTGTGGGGTGGCAGCACCCCCAAAGTGGGTCCGGGGCCATGGCAAAAATGCCCTCAGTCCCTCCCTGCAATCCCCGTAGAGATAGGAGTGATGGTTCTGTTGTTTTTATGAGGTGTTCTGAGTGTAGATTCTATGATAGCTAATGAGATTTCCAATGAGACACCATGAATCCACTCTCATTTGCTATCACAGAATCCACACTCACTCAGAACACCTCAGAAAAACAACAGAACCATCACTCCTATCTCTACGGGGATTGCTGGGAGGGACTGAGGGCATTTCTGCCATGGCCCCGGACCCACTTTGGCGGTGCTGCCACCCCACAGAGGCGGGTCTGGGGCAGCCCCAAACCCCCATTCTAGCCAATGGAAAAAAAATTTTCTTCAAAAATTCACCAGTAATACTAGGAGCAACCCAACAATTGCCACCCCATCTTTTTGGCCCCTCTCTCTGGGCGCCCTAACACGTAACACCTAGTCAGTCCATCTTAATGCCTACCTACTACCGCCACTCCTATCCAAGCAAGTAAGAGGAGGACACTCAGAGAGACAACACCCACTCTCTGATCTAACAAAAAGGCCACTGCTGTGCTGCCTGCCAGCACAGCAGCAGCAGCAGCAGCAGCGGAGCAGCACACTAAGCACAAGAGCAGCACACACAGAGAAGAAGCAGGAGGCGGAGCAGCAGAGCAGCAGACCTGCCGCTCTGCATGATGGGTGATGTGACGCCCAAAGAAACCACCGCCTCACTCAGTGCCTGCCACTGACTAGGCCCGACAGACAGAAGCCAGCCAACCTGCTCTGCTCTGCTCTGCTGCTCCCCATGGATGATGCACACACACCCTACATCTGCATCCAAATTACCAGACCAGACCAAGTGCGCAGAGTCAGCACAGGCCAGCAGCCACCAGCCCAGCAACAACAACAGCTACTACTGCTACCACCACAACCAGTGTTGCCGCTACAATAACATTCCCAGTCCAGTCACGCGTGCCACAGCCTGAGCCTAGCACACAGCCAACAGCTGCTGCCAGCCAGTGCCTGGCAAGCCCAGCCAACATGAGGAGGAGAGAGCTAACAAGTAGACGGCGCACGCACATCACCAACCCATCACGACGGCGCAACTGCAAGGGGAGAGGGCACAATTACAGGCAGGAGGAGGAGGAGGAGGAGGAGGCGGGCGAGGCAATCCTAGCACAGATTTGAAAGTTTAAAATCCACCAGGACATCTTCTAGAATCTAGACTTCTGTTTTTTCTACCACCAGCTGTAGTGTCTAGTTAGTCAGTGTGCTGTGCAGCTGAGCTGAGCTGAGCTGCGTGTGAGGAAGGGTGATTGTAGCTAGTTCTTTAGTTTCAGCAGACTGAGCATTGAGCATGGGCAGTGGCCTTGGGAAGCAACACAATTACACGACACTCACCTGCTGCTGCTGGTTCTAGAAGTTGCCTCTTCTCGTCTTTTCACCTCTTCGTGTGTGTGTGTGTGTGTGTGTGTGCAGTGAGTGCATGCCTTTTGCCTTGCTGGAAAGAAATGCTTCTCTGGTCCACCACCACATATCTGCTCAAGGACACAGAGGCCCAAGGCAGAGGTGGTGGCACCAGTGTGAGTGCATGTGTGCTGGTGGTGTTTGCCACCACAGGTGTTTTGTGTGTGTATGTGTGCGCTGCTAGCTAGGAGGGGGGAGGGAGGCAGGGAGGCAGGGAGGCAGGGGGGAGGAAAGGGGAGGGGGAGAGGGATGTAGAGGGGATTGAAGGGGGGAGGGTCCGGCTCAGAGTTGGTCAGCCACATATTTGTGCACACACGTGCTCACGTGTGTGCTTCGGTGGGAGAGACCAGACTCTCATCATCTGCCAGACCGGGGTTGGGGGCAGGTGAGGCGGTGGTGGGCTGGAAGGGAGGGAGGATGGAAGGTGGTGAAGAGGAAGGGGAGAGGATGAGAGGGGAAGGATAGAGGGAGGCATGGGGGGGAGGGAAAAAAACATGTAGACAGACACACACCACACTACACACAGAAAGCATCCACATACAGAGACAGTGCTAGGCATCCATTCACACCGACAGACAGACAGACAGACAGACACACAACAGGAAGAGACAGACTGCGCCTGCACCACACACACACACACACACACACACAGACCCAATTCCCCCCCTGCACAGTTATCAATCAATATGTTGTGTTGGCAGCCAGTTCATTGCTATTCTGATGGTTTTGGGTTTTTTGCCATCAGCCAACATCAACAGTGACCACAATCAAGATGAACATAAGATGATAATAATTCATTCGTTTCATTTGAAAAAATCACCCAATCATTTTCTCCATGTAAACCAAGCCCCCCACACATGATTTCTGGTAACATTTTCAATAAAATCAATTCATTTGGCATTCATCATTTTGTTCTCCCTCTGTCACCTTTTTTTCTTTCTTTTGCATAATTTTGAGGCTTGATTTTGACATGGGGTTTTTAAAGAAAAAATTATTTGCATGTTTATTTACATACAGTATTTACATATCTACACTGCATTTTAGAACGTATACCCACCGCTGCCGCTAAGTCTAGTACTCCGTGGGCTGTGCTACTTTGGGGGGGTGTGCCGTGCCCACGCCAGGTCCCCAAATGCTGACAGGTGGATAGATAAAGGGCCTGTGCTGGTCAGCATTGGGTTTCTTTTTAGGTGGGCGTGGGCATTGTAAACATCTGGCCAGTCACAGCACTACAACTACTACTACAACTGCATCTCTGTGTGGGCACACTACACGCTGCGACTGGCTGGCACGGCTCAGCATCTGTCACGTCAGCTCAGCTAGAGGTGGAAGGGGGGAGGGTAGGGATAAGCACAGAGGTCGAGCCAGGCAGGTGACCAACCATGGGGCAACCCACGGTAATCACTCGCCCGGCTCAAACTCCAGCTTGGGGTAGCCCAACAGGGGGAGGTTCACCTTAAGGAAGACCAGCTGCTCCACCAGACCAGGGTCCAAGCGGGAGCGAGAGGGTGTCACCACGTCCCCGGCACGTGAAAACACCCGCTCGCTCTGGACACTGGTTGGGGGGCAGGAGAGGAGGCGCACAGCCACCACCGCCAGGTCCGGCCAGACTTGGCGGCGGCTCGCCCAGAACTGTGCGCAGTCCACGCCGTCTCCCTCCACAGGCTCCTCCAAGTACTGCGCAACGCATTGCTCAGCACTGGAGGGGGGCCTGGCAGGTCGAGCCTCCCGCATACCAGGCATGGCGCCATAGCAGAACCGCTGAAACCACTGGGCGGATCTCGAGTTGGTAGCAAATGGCTGCTGCGATGGCGCCGCCTGGGATGCCGCGCTGCTGGACTGGGAAGAGGGAGGGGAAGGGGAAGCTGACGCCGGCTGGCCGCCCATGCTGCTGCTGGGTGCGGGTTGGGCCGCGAGGGCTGCCCCCGCACCACTACCAACACCCTGGTCTCTGCGGGCCCTAGCGGCCTCCTCCTCCCTAACCTTCTCGACCAGGATGCCCTTCCACCTGGGCAAGTCATCGGCACTCACGGCATTGCCCTTGAGGGCTGGGTGACAGAGACAAGCGAGGGACAGAGACAAGCGAGGACATACTCCTCCCTGTCTCCCAGCACATCAACGAGCCGCTTGTCAACCCCAGACCTCAGCCTCCCAGCCAGAGCACGACCCTCTGGCGTGGTCAGAGAGATATGGAGTACACCCATCAGCTTCTCCAGACCAACAGCTGTGGGCAGCGCCTGGCTCAAGGGAGTGGTGTCGCCACACAAGCCCTTCGTGGCAAGCTGGAAGGGCTCGAGTGCCGACACCGCCTCGGACATCTGCTTCCACTCTGCGTTCGAGAAGTCGCAGACATCCAAGGACTCGTCCCTCGCCAGGGCGACAAGGGCTCTCTCCTGCTCCAACAGGCGCTGGAACAGGAGGAAGGTGGAGTTCCACCGCGTCTCCACATCCGTAGGGATGAGATGGCGAGGAAGGCCAAGGTCACCCTGCTTCTGGCGAAGCAGTCTCCTGGACTTCTCGCTGCGGTGGAAGTGGGCGGCCAGCTTGCGGGACTTATCCACAAGCGTGGCCGTGGCAGCAACAGCAGCTGGGATGGGGCGGGCCCCCTTCTCCTGGGACGCCTTCAGCTCCTTAAGGCCAAGGGCGTCCCTGACGGTCAGATGGAGCGTGTGTGCCATACACCGTATGTTCACACAGTCCATGACTGTCTCGACAGCGGCGGTAACGTTGGCTCCATTGTCGGTGACAATGAAGCCGCGGGAGAGGTGTGGACACCCGCCAATCCACTCCTCTATCTGGCGGTCGAGTACGGCCGCCACCTCCTCCGCGGTGTGCCTCGTGTCCATCGTCTCCACGTGCAGGACGGCCCACCTGTGCCGTAGTGCAGCGGGAGCCGCGCCGGACCCAGAAGCATTGCCCGCGGAGGTCCCCTCACTCTCCGGTCCCCACCAGTGGGCAGTGAGGGCCAGGAAAGAAGCGTGCATCCCACTGACACTGGTCCAGAGGTCAGTCGTGAAATGCACGCTTGTCCCGGCCGGAGCTGCACGCAGCTCGGCCGACACGAGCTCCCTGCACCGGCGGTACAGGGAGGGGACCACGTTCCGGCTGAACGTGGTCCTTGAGGGGATGACGTATTCGGGAGCCAGGTATTGGAGAATCCGGCGGAAGCCGTTGTTCTCGACCACCTTAAACGGCTGGTCATCGGTGGAAATCATCTCCCCTATGAGGCGGGTGAGGTGATGATGGTCCACGCGAACAATACGCTGGCTGCCCGAGGACTGCGTCCACCGCTGGACGGGCAGTGTAGCCTGCCTGCTGGCTGGCACACTGCCGCTGCCCGCCCTAGTGGCAGATGCACAAGGCGCACTAGCGCTGCCAGCCTGTCCCCTGAGACCTGGGTGGTGACGCTCTAGGTGTCTCCACATAGGCATCGTACCCAGGTGCGCAGGGTCCCTTCCACGGCTGACAAGCATCCTGCAGTGGACACAGCGGGCGTGGAATGGGTCATCTTGAGGGACCTCAAAATGCACCCATGCACCACTGCCCTTGGCCTCCTGCGCCCTGGGCGCCGTCCTAGGCCGTTTCTCGCAGGGTGGCTGCAGTCCTGGGGGGGGCGGCCGCCGCTGCCTGCCCACTGCTGCCACCCAACCCGCCCCTTCCGCCCTCCACAGCGGAGGAAGGGCCCGGCTGAACTGGCATCGGAGAGGCAGGCCTCTCCTCCACCACCTCGCCAGACCGCTCCCCACCAGAGTGTCGGGCTTCACGAGGGGGGGGCCCACTGAGCGGCGAAAGGATAGGGGGAAGGGGCCCCAGAGTGAGGGAGAACCTGGCTGCATCGCTGCCAGCCGCACGGTCCTCACCGCCCTCTACCTGCTCTTCCAACTCCACAGTCTCCTCCACCTCAACAACTGGCGGTAGCTCAGCAGCACCTGGTGCCGCCGGCGAGGAGGGACCCGCCACAGCCCTAACGGTGCCTCTGCCTCTGCCGCGATTGGCGGCAGCAGGCGTGGGGAACTGAATCCTGCGCACCAAAGATGGGGCCGGAGCAAAGAATTCTCCAATGGGGAGAACTGGGGTGTCCTCAGGCTCCCCGCGTCCTCTCCCTCCCCGTGCCGCAGGCGCACCCCACACCTGGCCTCTCCCACCTCTGCCTGCCAGCCTTGAGCGAGCCCTGCCCGCCACACGGCGCTCAGACATGCTGCTAGGTCAGAAGGAGGGAGACTTTAGGAGGAAGGCCAGACAGGGTCAAAAAAATAATTTGGAGGGGCTTAGGGGCCCAAAAAAAGGCAGCTGATTTGGAGGCGGCGGGGGGAAGTTTGTTTTCAAAAAAGGAAGCCAATTGGGGGGAAAGGAAGACTTTTTGATGGGGGGGGAAGCCAATCGAAGTGAGGGGGAGGGTGTCCTTTTGGGAGTCAACCACCAAGCCAATTGGGGAGATGGGTCTGGGAGGGTTTTTTTTAGAAAAATAGGGGGTTAAAGGGTGGAACCCCGGTGTGGGAGGGTGGCACGGGCAGTTGGGTGGAGTAGTTGTGGTGTGGGTGGCAAGTTTTTAACTTTTTGGGGGGGGGAGAATGGATGGGGGGAGGGCACAGCACCTACCGGGGGTGGGGGAGGGATGCAGTCAACGCTTGGGAACCTGCAGATCAAAGGAGGAAACCCTTATTTAGTGAACTTGAACACAAAGTGTGGGTTCTGGGGGGTGGTTCTCAAGTAATGCTCCTGTGGGGGGAGCATCAAACTCAATGCAGCCTATTTAGTGACTCTAAATTGCACACAACCAAAACCAGAACCCAGTCACACCAACACAGAGGTTGAACCCACCCACTCTGTGACTATGCCTGCCCAATGCCATGGCAAGCAAGCAGCAGCAAACACTTGATGGCAGCCTCATGGATTGAACATCATGATCATCATCATACGTGTGTATTGGCCCAGCATGTAGTGGCAGCATCAGAGCCCAGCCAGGACCCCACTCAGACTGCCCCAGAGGCAAGGAAGCACTCTGGCATGGCATGGGCCCAGCATGTAGTGGCAGCATCGCATCAGAACCCTGGACCCCACTCAGACTGCCCCAGAGGCAAGGAAGCACTCTGGAAGGCACCTGTTCAAAAACCACCTGCAAGACGCATGCAATGCAACGCAACACACAGCAGCAATTTCTTTATTGGGCATGGGCATGAAGACACAAGTTTTACAACAGTACATCTCCTCTCCAAGGTTCCCTCCCTCCTCCCCACACCCAAATGCATTTCAGAATAGGGGTGTCCCTATTTAAAACTGCCAGCTAGGGAGAGAAAGGGGCAACAAAAGGTGCACAATCGCACACGCACTAACCCCTCTTCTTCCGGTCCTTCTCCTGCCGCTCACTGCTGGTCACGGATTCGCCGCCGCCAGCCAGCCACCCTGGGCTGAGACACAGCAGGGCGGCCGCACGAGGCACACAGGCAACCGGGGTAGTTCAACAACGATGGAGGGGCAGAAGTGAGGAGACAACACTATTTGTGTCGCTCAACTCACCCCCAAGCAGAGACAAAATCAACCAAAAACTATAAAAAGAAAAAAAAACCGATGGCAGCCGCCAGGTGGGTAGGCTACTGTGTGCGGCTGCAGCTGTGGGAAAGGAGGTGGAAAGTGAAGGGGAGCAGAGAGAGAAAAGACTAAGAGAGAGAGAAAAGAGAGGGGGGCAGGGACAAAGAGAAAGAGAGGAGAGAGAGAGAAAAGAAAGAGAGAGAGAGGAGAAATAGAGAGGATAGAGAGAAAGAGGAGAGAGGAGAAGCGCAGCGCAGCAGGGAGGGGGGATTCAGGTGTGGGGGGAGGACACAGCAGTAGCAGCGGTCCAAAGAGGTGGGGGGAGCAGAGAGGGTGTGTGTGGTTGGGGGCTAGTGTGTGGCAGGGGGCCTGGGGTAAGTGGAGAGAGTCAGGGGCAAGGAGAAAAAGAGGTGGGGTGGGGGGAGCAGAGAGGGTGTGTGTGGTTGGGGGCTAGTGTGTGGCAGGGGGCCTGGGAAAGTGGAGAGAGTCAGGGGCAAGGAGAAAAAGAGGTGGGGTGGGGGGAGCAGAGAGGGTGTGTGTGGTTGGGGGCTAGTGTGTGGCAGGGGCCTGGGGTAAGTGGAGAGAGTCAGGGGCAAGGAGAAAAAGAGGTGGGGTGGGGGGAGCAGAGAGGGTGTGTGTGGTTGGGGGCTAGTGTGTGGCAGGGGGCCTGGGGTAAGTGGAGAGAGTCAGGGGCAAGGAGAAAAAGAGGTGGGGTGGGGGGAGCAGAGAGGGTGTGTGTGGTTGGGGGCTAGTGTGTGGCAGGGGGCCTGGGGTAAGTGGAGAGAGTCAGGGGCAAGGAGAAAAAGAGGTGGGGTGGGGGGAGCAGAGAGGGTGTGTGTGGTTGGGGGCTAGTGTGTGGCAGGGGGCCTGGGGTAAGTGGAGAGAGTCAGGGGCAAGGAGAAAAAGAGGTGGGGAGGGGGGAGCAGAGAGGGTGTGTGTGGTTGGGGGCTAGTGTGTGGCAGGGGGCCTGGGGTAAGTGGAGAGAGTCAGGGGCAAGGAGAAAAAGAGGTGGGGTGGGGGGAGCAGAGAGGGTGTGTGTGGTTGGGGGCTAGTGTGTGGCAGAGGGGTGTTGGGGGGAAGGGGAGGGGGGCAACAACAAACAGCAAAGGAGAAACTGGAACAACTCAGGCAGCAGCAGCGATTAGGCTGGATGGGGTGGTTGGGGGAGGAGCTGGGCCTGGGCTAGGGTCTGGGAGGAGGGAGGGTGGGGGGGCAGGCAGGGGGGGAGGAGGAGGAGGAGGGTAGCAAAATATATAAAGCAATATATATCAAGAGAACACAAGCCAGAAGTTTAAAAAAAAAATGAAAAGAAAGACTATAACCAGCAGAAAAAACTTGGGGGTGTGGGTGTGGGGAGGGGGAACCAAACACAGACTCTGAGGGGGGCCACTAAGTGAACAGAGACAATGAAACCACAATTGCTGCAAATTAATAATAGCAAATGAATAAGTGGAACCAAGCAAAGAAAACTGGACTCTGTTTGGCAGCAGCAAACTTGGGAGAAGGCTGGATGGGGTGGGGTTGGGGTGGGGTGTGGTTGGACTTGGAGGGGCAAGTTGGGAGCAGGGAACCAAAACTGATTATATGGGACAACAAGAAACAACAACAGAATCCTCTGGGGGTGGGGGGGAGGGATTCAGGGAACCAACTCGCAGGGCAGCAGCAGTCAGCAGAAACAAACAAAATGGTACAATTTAAGCAAAACCAGCAAGCAATATATAAATGAAACCAATGCAATGCAATGTGAAAATCAAAAAGTTGGACAAAAACAAGGCAGGACAAAGAGCAATAATTAATGGAAGAAGTTTTAAAGCAATGAGGATGCAGTGGGTGGGAGTGGGGGAGGGGGAGGGGAGGCCCAAAGGATGAGAAGGGAAAGGGGGGGAGGGGGGAGAAAAGCAGACAGACAAGGAACAGGGAAAATTGGGGGAAATTAAGAAGAAAGTAAAGTGAAGTAACACACAGTATACAGACAAGAGACAGACAGAGAGAGGAGACACACAGAGAGTCACAAAGGGCAGGTGGACAAAGGATTAGACAGAGCACACACAGAGAGACACAGGACACAGTCAGGACTCACAGAGACACCAGAGCAGCCAGCAAAGGGCAAGCAGGTCTCAGAGATGATCCCACAACTGCAGCCAAGAGAAGTTTCCAGAGAAGAGGCTTGGGTTTATATAGGTTTGAAATTCCCTCCTTTGGGAGGCCCCACCTTTGCACTCCCCCCACGGCCAACAGGGTGCCAGCTCTCAACAGTGCAACAGCCAAGCAGCCTACCAGACCAAAGGACTCATTCTGGCCAATCAAAGATCAATAGCGCAGCCAATACAATGCCTGGAAATAGCATCACAAAATGGATGCAAGGAGGAGCAAAAGTTTCGGGAAGGAGACACAAAATGGAGGACACACTTGGAACTTTAAAGAGACACTCCAGAGACTCAATTTCATTCCCGAACCGGCTCGAATTCGGTCCGGCTCGGTCCCGGAAGGGCTCGATTCGGTCCGGGATCGAGCCGCCAGATCCGGACCGGTTCAGGATGAACCGGTCCGGATCCGGACCGAACCGCACATCCCTATGCCCCTGGACGGGGCTGGGCTTTTGGCCTCTTTGTGTTCTTGATCAGACTCATGGAGACCACCTCAGAATGCACATAGGGATTGCTTGCATGAGTACAGCACCATCTGAAAATTCTACTGCAGGCTTCCTTCCATGAGCATCCCAATGCTAATTAGCTTTTGCACTTCATGGGGGAAATACCAAAGGAGCATGCCTTTGTTTTCTTTGAAATGAATACATTTATCCACACTGTTGTTTTCCCCCAGCTCCACACTTCAACTATTCTTGAACAGCAAGACATTTGAACTTGACATAGGCAGGGGGTTGAGCTCCTCAGTTCATAGAACAGTTTCTATTACACCTCTGTTGAACTGAGTATCTTGACTTCCTTCTTATGTCTCTTACATAATGCTCACTCAGAGATAAGTGTCATATTCTGAGACCAGTGTGGTGTGGTGGTTAGAGTGCTGGACTAGGACTGAGGAGACCTGAGTTCAAATCCCCCTTCAGCCATGAAATTCACTGGGTGACCTTAGGCCAGTTAATTATGTTTCAGCCTAACTTTATCTTGTAGGGTTGTTGTAAGGAAAAACATAACCATGTACACCACTCTGGCCTCCTGGGAGGAAAAGCGATATGGAAATGTAGTAAATAATATCCAGAGGTACCACGTGTCCTTATGTAGAAAAATGCAAGGTATCATGCTTAAGTGGTTAACAGAGAGCCTCAACCAAGCACTGAAACGTGAGACCCAAGAGTATGCCTAGACTCATACATGCTCTTAATGCACATTTACCCCTCTACTAGTGCTTGTTACATTATCCCCTGTGTCACGAGGGGGACTGTAGCTGATCAATTTACAACATGTTCAAGTTTTCTAATGGCAAGATGGTATGAAACACCAATATGGCTTGTTGACTTGAATCCATCTATTTTGAATTTATGCTGGAGGCCATGTGGGTAAGTTGGCTCTTATTTGCGTATGTGATGATCTTGCTGAAAGAGTTGTCCATTTTTGCATAGAGGACTCCAAACCCGAAGTCATTTTATTAAATAGTTTTAAAAGGAACCTATTTCCAAAGATTGTTAGAACTTATTGTTATTGATTGCAGCTAAGTACTCCAGCATTATAACATGCAATTGGGGTGGGGAAGAATATCAAATATTAAAACATGGTTTGATGTTATCTGGGAAATATTTGTACAAGATAAATTGCCTTCTCAGAGTTAAGCTTCAGTTCATCCACAATACAAATGCTATTTCTTAGGAAGATGGATACAGTCCCTTAATTTTAATGTTAGGTTAAAATGTCATATACAAGACCAGAAAAGCTGAAAATGATTTTTATTTCCTAAAAGAGCAGTTAATAAAAAAATTAGTGGTAGTACATATACTGGCTGACATTTCACTCTGGCCACTTCTGCATGCAACAGGGAACCAGAGAAGCAGGGCCAGAGGTTTCCCTACCATTACATCCGAATGCATGCCACTCTGAACTTGTCCCTTCCATGACTTGAGGTTTCACCCTGGAGACACCAATTTGTCTTTGAGCCCTCGGTTTGTAGTAAGTTTTGTTGCCCAAAACTGGGGTTCCAGGGAGCCTCCAGTACATCCGAATGCAACACTAGAGGCTGCATTTGGCCAGACTGGAGTTGAGGGAGGAGGCTTCTCCCTCTCTCCCTCTGTGATTGGCTGTGTGAGCTGTCCTTCAAGGAAGAAGGAAGCCCACACAGCCATATATGATTATATATTTTAATAAGTTTTTATGTGCACATTAAATTGGGGGGGAGGGTGTGGGGGGAAATCAGAAAATAATGCGGATGTGCACTGCTTTTTAGCCGTAGAATACAAACTCTTCAGCCATGGGGCTTTCTTGAAGTTACTAATTTTAATATTTTCTATGCTAGATCTTCATGATAAAATATGTATATGGGTGACTGTGTGTGTGCAAACATCTATCCTCTTAAATTGCCACATGTAAACACAACAAAGAGCTTGGTGGTACCTCAAAGATGAACAAGACAGTGAAGGGATTCTCACGATCAGGCAAAAGCGGGCTCAGGGAGCCCAGCCCACTTTTTGCAGACCGTCTGCTGCCACGGGAGCCACGCAGCTCCTGGCAGCAAACCCTCCTCACTCCCCCTCCCTTTAGATGAGGTTAGTGGACCCCGTCTTTTCAATCGTGTGTTGCCATGGTGTGGCTCCGTGCCGTGGCAACACACTGGCTGTCTCTCCAGGATGCCCTTTGGGCTGGCATGGGGCATCCTGGAACTTCTGGGGGCCATGTGGCCCCCAACCCCCACAGCCCCGACCGGCTCTGTGACAGAGCTGGCAGTCAAGCGGACGGCCGATCTGGCTGCCCTGGCCTGCTTTCCTGCTCGTTTGCGCTCTCCCCACAACCCCTTTCCCAGCTAGTCTCGCTGATCATGAGACTCACCTCAAGGGAGCATAAGCTTTGGGGGGACAGAGCCCAGTTTGACAGATGCATGGAGTAGCCATTAAAATGACTGGAAATATATGAAAATTGTGCACAAGACCTTCACTGCAGGGCTGGGCGGGGGGAGGCAGGAGCTTATCGGCCTTCCTCTACACGAATGGCAGCTCCCTTGGACTCCGATGCACCGCACACTCACATGAGCAGCACCACAGCAGACTCCCAAGGAGGGATCAGAAGTCCTCCCACATCCCAGAGTGCACTGCGTGAGCAACGGAATGGCCACTCCTTTCCTCGGCTTGATGCCCAAAATGGTGGTGGCCTGGGGGGAAGGCCAGCTACCTGGGATGACTGTACACAATATCACCTGCTGAGGTAGGATGAACTATTCATTCTACTTTGATAAATAGCCAGGTAGAGAACTTGGGCTTCACAGGTCTGGAGCCGCTGGGACTGGAGGGCTCCCGGTGCTCCAGATGACACCCAGGCAGCTCAATGTTGTGAGAATAGCCTCAATGTACACCCTGAGTACAGGGGATGCGGAGGGGGGGACCTCTACACCAGGCCTGCTCAGCATAGCCCCCTACCAGCTATTTTTGACCTACAACTCCCATAACCCCCAGCCACAGTGGCCAACAGCCAGGGATTATGGAAGTTGTAGGCCAACGTCTGCAGAAAGGCCAAAGTTGAGCAGCCTAGTCCTGCTCTATACAATGAAAAAGCCAAGCAATGCAAGAAATAGTAGCTGGTGAGCCACAGCACTATGTAGAGAGCAAATGAATCCGGAATCCAGTCAAATGCCTCTTTCATCATCCTAGTCCTCAGTAAGTGTATTGATTCCAACAGTGAGTTTAACCATATACAAAGATTCCTAATATAGGAAGCGTGATATTCCAATATATGACATGTGATATCCAGAAGGAATTTTACGTGTGAGATTGGAAAGGGGAGGCATGATGGAGAGATTGTTGATGCCTAGAATACCATGCTCTCTGCAGAAGATATTTTATTGTGCCAGATAACCTCCATGTAGAGATGAAAGACTGAAAGGATCCTGATCCCATGCGGACAGTATTGCAGATGGGTTGCCAAAAAAGGGAGGACTCTCTAGAGAACTTAATCTCTGCATGGACACTTGGCCAAAAAGATTTCCCAAATGTGTAAGTAAGTATATAACCATTAGAATTATTCCTGATGTTCCAATGCACATTTGGAAAGAGACCACCAGATGGCATCCTTTTTGGTGATAATGGCAAGTACAGTCCTTTTGCATTCCTCTCAGACACACAGAAAAAGAGCAACAAAGAGTCTGGAGGCATCGTAAAGACGAAACACACATCTTGTGGCATAAGCTTTCATGGACTACAAATCAGATGCCAGAGAAAAGGGCTCACTGACAGAGTGAAAAGGCCTCAAATTAATTTCCTAACACTACTATCTTTTTTTTAAAAAAGGGCTCTCATTGACTAAATTAATGCAGTTGGCTAATAGGAAATTTCAGTTGACAGGCTTTTCGACACTCACAAATCATAACACAATACCATCTCACCTGAATTATGAGGGCAGGGAAAGGATCTAACATTTACAAAGGTTGATACATACAGAGCTCTATGGGACACAGCAGGCTTCGTGAAGTCAGATAAGCAGATATTTGGGCAACTGGGGTTTGGTTACTCTGAGACAGGCAGGTCTGTTTGCACTAAAAAAATAATAAAAATACTTCTTCACCTGAACATTTGCAACCACAGAAGAACCGCATATTTCCCTTGCACAAATCCTTAACGATGACCTCAAACACATTGCAGATTCTACCAGTGGGTACATGGGAGCCTGGTTCTTACTTTCAGTACACACATATACTGAAGGTATGATGGCAGGGCAGGATCATGTCCACACACCAGTGAAAGGTGAGTCATGAAAGTATAACTGTTTTCACAGAGGTTCTGAACATACAATCAAGAATTCTGATCACTTGGGGCTCCCAGTCATGAGGAAGAACCCAGTCATTTATCCCTCATTTTTCCATCGCTGAACACACAGATAGGTTAGCAGGTGCGGAGGCCAGGATGGGGCCAGTGGGCACAATCACACTCTTCCTCCACACAGCATTGGGATCATAGTTACAATTGGACAAGAGAGGACAAATGTCCCTGGGCCCCTAAAGGAGTTGGGACTGCCAGCTGTGATAGCTTGCTCTTTCCTCTCTCCCTCACGCCTCTCTTCTACTATGGATTATCTGAAGAAGGTGGGGGTCCATCTTCCCTTTTCATCCCAGGGCTCACTCCAACCTTGATTATTCAGTATACATGCGTAAGGCAACAAAAAGTAGCAACACACACTTTCCTCAAGAGATAACTGAACTTAGAAATGGCGGGTGTGTTGAGTGCCCTGCTCATTGTATCAGAGTTTTTCTCTATGACCCCAGTGACTGCTTGCCCCTGGGATGTCCAATGTCCACTGTTGTCCATGTATGTGCTGCTTCCTGTGCTCAATTCACATGGAGAAATTTTGTGGCAGCATGCAACAGCTCACCTGGAGTGGCAGAGTGCACAGTACCACTCCGGGCCACTGCTGGAGAACACCATTTTTGTTCCGTGCAAGTGAAAAATACCAGCAAGTGAATTGTGCAAGTGAAAAATACAGCACATCAGGATAGAGGCTCTAAACTACTACTCAACTCTCTGTGTTAAGTTTCTAATTCCAGGAAGTCGGTTTTGTTTTTAACTCAAAACTACGTTCTAAGAGCGCAGATTCAAAGTTGGCTTCTGTACGCATGAGGAAACTCGCTTTATGATGGCCCTGATTCCCATGGCAAATGCTGCTCAATGAGACACCTGGAGTGCAGAAAACTCGCCAGAAGAATGCCAATCAGGGCAGCGGATGTCACCTGCAGCCTGGACCTAGATGTTTATTATAATAGGCTATCAGGCTTTACAGCTGGGTTCTGAGCCCTCCAATGGCCAAGAAGACAACTGCTGCAAACATTCTGTGCCTCTGAAATACCCTTTTGAGCATCCCTCCTTTCAATCCCCTACAAGCAGCATACGGTAACATTAAAATAAATAGTGGTACTTTGGTCACCATGACAACAAGACGGTCAGGCTGAATTATCCTTCTGGGGATTCACAGTTCAAAGCTTCCAGCAACAACATTTTCTCCAATTGCCTATTAGTGCCATGCACAAATACAGCTGGGTTACATCTCTGGGGAGGAAGGCAGACTGTCCTTCTGCCAGTGGTGGGCGCTTACACATTACAGCCTCACTTAGTTTCATCCCTAGGGGACAATTCCCTTTGTCGTTCATGTTTGTCTATTGATTTAAATATTTAACCCATCTTGTCCCACGATTTGGGAGCAGATCATCAACCAAAACCAGTAGGGTTTTCGATGACAAGCTACACAAGCACGCAATCATGTATCCTGAAGCTAGAACTGAAATGAACATTTTAACACAATCAAATGTTGAATATTTCAGATTTTGAAATGTAGAAGATGAATGTGAAATTTGCTATCACATGCAACATGTTTTTGTTTGTCACCCATTTAAGGGGACATTTCGGTCATCTTAAGGCCCCCTACTTATACTTAGGTATACCTAAAGGTGTATAAAACCTATACCTTGAGGGGTATAAAATTACACATGGAGTAGAAAAAGTGGACAGAGAGAACATGTTCTCCCTCTCTCACAACACTAGAAACTGAAGACTGGGAAAGTTATCCCAAGAAACTGAAGACTGGAAAATTTAGAACCAACGAAAGGAAGTACTTTTTTCACACAGCCCACAATTAACCTATGGAATTCTCTGCCAAAGGATGTGGTGATTGATGTGCTTGGATGGCTTTAAATGGGGCTTAGACAAAGTCATGGAGGGCAGGTCTATCAATGGCTACTAGTCTGAGGGTATAGGCCACCTCCAGTCTCAGAAACAAGATGCTGCTAAATACCAGTTGCAGGGGAGCAACAGCAAGAGAGAGGGCATGCCCTCACCCCCTTGCCTGTGGACTTCTTGGAGGCTTTTGGTGGGCTACTGTGTGAAACAGGATGCTGGACTAGATAGGTCTTGCACCTGATCCAGCAGGGCATGGAGGGTGTGTACAGGAGCTTGCCTGAACATGGAAGTTGGAGCAACTGAACTCCTCTATGTTTTCACCTCATATGTTACACTGCTTATGGGTAAGCTGATGACTTGCAGGAGGAGGGAGTAGACTATCAGTGGCTGAATACAACATGCAAATTGAACCCCATTCTTCTGTTTGGAGAAAACACTTTTGATGTGCTAGGCCTCCTGAAGACAGCCTTTTAAAAAGGTCCTGATCCTCTGCCTTCAATAGCCATTTCTGACCTGCAGAAATTAAGCTGGCAAAACTTTCCCGATCAATTCCTTATGCCAGAAAACCTTCACCTACTCAGTTCTTGTCAAGCTAAACATACAAAGTTGCCTTATATTGAAAGGAGGGGCTGCTCCACACAGGGGTGGAGAACAAGCCCCGTGTGCAGAAAGTCCCAGATTCTGGCCATCCTGTTAAGAAGTTCAACGTTAACAGGGTCCGAAAAGACCCCTTTCTGCCTGGAGGCCTTGCTGAGCCACAGAATTTTTGTCTGTAACCCAAGGCCCCAGGTTCAATCCCTAGCATCTCCATGTAGGAGATCGCAGAGGCGTATCTAGGGAAAATAGCGCCTAGGGCAAGCACTGAAATTGTGCCCCCCGTCCAAACATCTGACACCCATCTTTTAGATAACTTTACCATAATATCAGCTCAAAAATACAAGTCAAGCTTGTTTATCTTTTAATATTTCAAAAACAATTTAGCAGTGGATGTAGCCAGACCAAAAAATGCTGGAAAATGACAAATTTCAGTAGGCTGGGGCTCATGAAATACCCAAATACTATCTTGGGAAACTAAACAGAAGTGCCTGTCTAATTCTCTACTATGCATTGTAGCATCACTATTACACAAGTTTTAAAAATAAATGGAGAATTTGACTTTTCCCAGATACTCTGAAAATAGTTAAAGGATATGCAGAGTAAACTGTGTCACTGCTTGGAATATATTTTAGTATTTCAGAAAGACAGTAAAAATGAGAGAAAGAGAGAATGAAACTCCCAGTGGGTCTTAATCCTAAGGATTTCACACTGATTCAAAGACAAACTCACCATTAATAGCCATATTATTAAGACATCACATTTAACTCACTTATCACAAGAAGCAAAGTAAGAGCAAATGAATACAATCCTAGCTCATAAGCTTCAGCTCAGTATTCACAAGCCCTGATTCTCTGTACTTAGTGCCAATCTGAATATGTGTACAGTGACATATTATATTTTTTAAAAAATTACCTGTTACCCCTTTGGGGGGCTTCCTAAAGGCTGTGGGGGGGGGTCTGCAAAGTCCCCCTCCCCCTGCTGGCCTCTAGGGCCTCGCAGGGACCATTTGAGCATGTGTGGTGACCATTTTTAAAAATATTTGGGTTTTTAAAAAATGGCAGCTGAAAACAAAATGGCCACCATGCATACTCAAATGGCCTCTGAGAGGCCTGGCATGGTCTAGGACCTCAAAGAGGCCATTTGAGCATGCGTGGTAGCCATTTTGTTTTCGGTGGCCATTTTAAAAAAGTTTTTTTAATGGCGCCCCCCCTTCAAGTGGCGCCCGGGGCACGTGCCCTGCCTGCCCTACCCTAGATACACCCCTGCTTGTCAGGAGAGCTGGTCTTTTGGCAGCAAAGTATAAGTTGTCCCCTTTGCTAAGCAGGGTCTGCTCTGGTTTGCATTTGAATGGGAGACTACATATATGCGCACTGTAAGATATTTCCCTTAGGGATGGGGCTGCTCTGGGAAGAGCAACTTCATGCTTGCATGCCAAAGGTTCCAAGCTCCCTCTCTGGCATCTCCATGATAGGGCTGAGAGAGACTCCTCCTCCTCCAGCTACTATTACGGATATTTATATACCGCTTTTCAACACAAGTTCCCAAAGTGGTTTACATAGAGGAATATAAATAAATAAATAAACAAAATGGCTGCTGCCTGCAACCTTGCAGAAGCCACTGCCAGTCTGTGCAGACAATATTGAGCTAGATGGACAATGGTCTGACTCAGTATATGGCAGCTTCCTATGTTCCTATGGCTAGGAAAGACCCCTGACTGGAACCCTGAGGAGCTGCTTTAGGGTGCCCAGAGTGCTGAGCCAGATGGTCTGACTTGATATAAAGCAGCTCCCTATGTTCTTAGGAGTCTGACGACAGCACATGGCCAGTACCTTCCTGTCCATTCTGACTGGCAGCAGTTTTCCAAGGTATCAAGCCAAGACCTTCCCAAGCATTGCTAACCAAGATCATAGGAACATAGGAAGCTGCCATATACTGAGTCAGACCATTGGTCTATCTAGCTCAGTATTGTCTACACAGACTGGCAGCGGCTTCTCCAAGGTTGCAGGCAGGAATCACTCTCAGCCCTATCTTGGAGATGCCAGGGAGGGAACTTGGAACCTAGATGCTCTTCCCAGGGTGGCTCCATCCCCTGAGGGGAATATCTTGCAGTGCTCACACTTCTAGTCTCTCATTCATCTGCAACCAGGGTGGACCCTGCTTAGCTAAGGGGACAAGTCATGCTTGCTACCACAAGACCAGCTCTCCTCACCTTTTAACTACAGATACCAGAAACAGAAACTGCATAGAAAGCATGTGCTTTATCACTAAATCATGGCTCCTTGCTATTCAAGGTAAGCTTTCCTTGTGGATGCCACATACTGCACACTGCTCTTTCTCATGGAGCTGCCAGCTGGACCGTTGTGAAAGGCACAGAAGCAGGATTTGCCAACAAGATAAAAGCATGTTCTATAGTCATGAACCTAAAATTGTAATGCGCAGGGCAGTGAAATATTTAGCAACTTATTTTTGCCAGGGTGTTGCAACACCCCTAAAGGATCTGGGGTTGTTTTTGAACCTCTCAGGTTCCTCGGGGTGCCGGTGGCCTCCATTGCTATTGCTGTTGCAGCTGCTTTCTCCTACCTCGATAGGAGCGATGGAACTAAACCACACACTGCTGCCCGGCACGCGAAAAGCCAGCCAGGAAATGGTGCGTGGAACTGCTCCCTTTCCACACACTGGTGGCACACTGTTTAGCTCCTCTGCTGCCATCCTTGCAGGATCTGCAGAAGAGTGAGGAAAGAGGTGAGGTAGGGAGGTCTGGGGCACCCCCAAAGAACATTGGGGCCCCTGTGCCCCCTGCCGACCCTCGACAAAGCCACTGATGCTTACTATGATTATGTGCCAGGAAGCACGTTCCAAAATGTTTTCTAAAATGGATTCAAATCAAGTTGCCCCCAAAAGGCATGGCAGGGTTAACAACATGGGGTCAATCAGCCACTGTAGCTGGTTGCTACAGTGCAAAAATTCTTTGCCTAGCTGTTAGCAAACCTTTTGTCTTAATGTTTTACAACTGTGTGAGCATTTTTCTCGCTGTACTGTGAAAAGCTTCACCAGTTGATTTCTGCATATCAAGTTGCCGTTTGTTTATTAAACATCGGAAGCAGCTAACAAAGCATCTTTTTAAAAAAATACATAAAACATCAACACAGGTAAAACCAAACGAGGAGCTCTTGGCAGCAAGAAGTCACATAATAGTAAAATCTGATTTTACTAGCTAGAAGCCAGCATTAACAAGTGTGTGTGTGTGTGTGTGTGTGTGTGTGTGTGTGTTTTAATGCCTGTCTGAGTACAGGAAGAGAGGGAGCCAGATGAATCCCCCCAGGGAGTGCATTCCATGATTTTGGTGCCACCATGGAAAAGGCCCTGCCTCCCATACCCGCACGCAGTATCTCTGTGACAGTGAAATATTACATATGGCTGCTGATGCTTGTTTTAGAGCATGGGCAGGTTCATAAGGGAGAAGATGGTTCTTAAGATATCCACTTCCTAGACTGTTAAGGGCTTTCAAGGTCAATGCCAGCACTTTGAATTGAACCTGGAAACAAATCATAGCCAATGGAGTTGGTATAAGATCAGTTATATGCAGAGGCGATCTTTCCCACGGACCCACTTATGAGAAGGGCCGGGCAGCAGGATCTGCATTGCCAATAGTGACAGGGGAGATTCTTCCTCTCTGATGATGATGCATGCTGTTCCTGAGCAGACCGCTCATTCATGAGATTGTAAGGCCATGGGGATACCTCTTCACAATTCATGAGAAGAACCATCTGTGGGGACAGAGGTGTCGAGTTGAATCGCTCATAATGTGCAATGACATCCCTTCTCCCACAGACCGCTCTCTCAGGAGAGTGTTAGGCCATGCAGACGTGCATGGAGGCCAGACGGCAGATACCGCCTAGCCTGGTTGCTCCATACAAGCAAGCCACGGGGACGGGGACCCTGGCATCAGCTCTCCCTGTCTTGGCAACTGCCGCAAAGAAGTTGTCAAAGCATACCCTCTGCCAGCCCATCTGCCCAGTTTAACACGTCCATTTTTGCTTTTGCCCAGAATGGCAACCCCGCTCTCCTGGGGTCGCTGGAAATTGCAGCTTCCCTCTCTCATGATTCCCCACAGCAACAGATCTGCATACAGTGCAATGCTGGTCCAAACCCAGGAAATTTGAATGAGAGTAAAAATCTGTCCCTGATCCAGGTGTTTCCCTAGTCTGCCCACCCCGCTACGCCCAGACACACAGGACATCAAGTCCTCCTTTGGGTGTGTGAAAGGCTTCCTTGGAGTAGGGGGTGTGGCAGTACCAACATTCTATTATTAACCAGAGTGAATGGCGGGGGCCCCTTTTTAAAGTTAGCTCAACTCCTGAACTTGCCGTCCAACAGAAGACCAAAGGTTTTTGAGCCTAAGGTCCTCCCCAATAGAGTGGCCCTCTCATAAGAGTGCTATATCCCTGGCGGCAAGACACCATGGGAGCAGGATGATGTGGCCTCCATGGACTGCTTTGCTGGGGTGAGCCATTGCAAGAGCATCCTTGGTCACAGCAGGCCAGATCCCAGGATCCTTTGCCCTCTCTCAAATACATACCCGCTCCTAGGAAGTCATTGTGTTCCCTTTCCTTTCCTGAGTAACAGGAAAATAGTGTCTTTCGAGTTCTCCCCACCACCACCACCACACACACACAACAGAAATTGAGCTTGTGTGCGACAATTTTGTTTCAGGGTTCTTCTGAGGACTACAGTGCAGTTGCTGTCAGAAGAAGGGTATGCATGGCATGGCATTTAATGAGATTATGAGACCATTCTGAAAAGAATTGAACCATAATGGGACCATCCTGAAAACGCACTATCGTGCTCAGCACACCCCCTGGAAGATGGTGGCCAATGGCTGCTGCCCTTGTGATGTGCTGATGCCTTGCCGACAGTCTGGTGATGGGAGCGCTATGGAGCTTGCTGGGATGTGGCCTCGGCGGACCAGCAAGAGGGAGGGGCTCCCCTGCCCTGAAAACAGAGGTTGCCAGGCTGTGGTTGGAGGAATGTCTGCAATGCAATTCATGGTTTGAGAAATTAACCATGGGTTCCGCAACCTTAGTTTCACATTATGTGTGAATGCAGCCCCTATTTCATTTTTAAAAAATAATTGATTCTGGACAGGGCTTATTGAAAGGCCTTGTGATCTCCTTCCAGTGACTCCCTGAAGGAGTTACTCCTAGATGGAGGACAACAGCAGTCCCTTACATTTAATCACTGCATCGATGAAGGAATGCTGGCAAATGCAGCTTGTCACACAGAGATGATAATTGCACCCTTCTAAATGCCTTGTTCTACACGACTTCAAAAAGGTCAAAGAGTTCTGTTGCCCTTTGAATCGAGACCTAGTCACCCTAAAGGATTATGCTATAAGCGTAACAGGCTAGACAGTATTCCACTGACTACAAAGCCAACGCAACTTACATATCTATGCATTCCATTTGTAAACCAGGTTAGATATCACTTTTAAAAAATGTGTCTGCCTCTCTGGATCAGAATCAGTACACTTATTTGGCAGAAGGCAGCAGTCTCATCACGCATGTGACAGATGTGTGTCCACTGCATGTCTCAGGGTGGACATGTTCAAGGAAGAGCCATAGATTTGCAAATACATCAGAATACATGGTGGACATGTGCTGGGAGGGCTGCACTTGGTCCAGGCCCCGGTGTACATGGAGATGTCATGTTTGCAAATGCACTTACCCCCTTCAAACATTATGGTGTTCACCAAAGGGACACCATAATGCACACACACAGGAAACACCACTGTCACATACAGCATGAAACAGCCCTCAGATGGAGCAGGAATCAATCAATCATGAAGCTCGTTTTGATGGCACTGTAGCTGATTCAGGCCACTCTCCTCTTTCCTATGGACTTTTCCAGTCTTCTTTTCCTAGGATCACAGCTGCCAAATTGATCTACTGCTTCATCAGGCCCCTGCTTTCCTAGACCTCAAGGTTCTTCTGCCTCTCCCTCTCTAACCTATGTCATCACAGCAACTCAGCCAGTGATAGCCAGAGACTTTACAGCCACTACAAAACCCTGTAGAAATCACAATGAAAGTTATTCTGCCTGTGTTTGATCTAAGGTCGTAATAAATTTTGAGCATGATGAATAGAAGTCATTCAGTTATATAAGATTTTAATAGAGGTTCCCCCTTCTCCTTTAAGCATGCCTTTCCTTTCTTTTTCTGACTTGCAACAGTACACTTTAAAAGCAGTCATTAGATTAAAAGCTCTTTGTTTGTTAATGGTTTATCAATGGACATAACAATAATAGTAACTCACAACTGTGCAAATGTTAATTGAACATGTATATGTTTTTCCTGAAGAGATACTACTGAATAAACAGTACATTTAAGGACCAGAAACTCATAAATCCATGGAATGGGAGTATATTGATTATAACAACGTTGTCAGCACTGAAACCTTTCATAGAAACTCTAAGTTTAAATGCCATCTTTTAAAGACATCAATTAATAATGAGCCAATATTGAATAATCATACCAAATTCTTGATCACTGCTTTTCACTCTACAGGCCATAGTAAGTCCACTGTGGAGGAGGGAGCTTTGTTTTGCTTTAAAAAGATGGCTCTGTGAGGTTTGTCATATGTGCTAAAGGTATCTTGCTATCACAGGGGATTGGATTAAATGAACCTGAGATCATCTTCACCTGTGTGGTTTTATAATAATATTTATTGCCTCATGTAATCAGTCTATACCTATAAAGGGGCACATGCCCATATGTAGTAGCTCTGTTAATGTTAGGCAAGCTGCGAACACTTTCAATTCATGCTGCCTTGGTGTGGACTGTTATGTTGATGGATGCTCTTGCCAGTTCACTGGCCTTGCTGCAAACAAAGACATCACAATCACCATTTGTGAAAGTTGTAATGAGCAGTAACACACTGACACCGTGTGGGACTGGGATGGGGGTTCAGAGCCATCTGTGGCCAGCCAACAGCCTTGTCAAGCTTGAAGGCCTGAGAGAGATGGAAAGGCACATCAACAGTGAAGGGAGACAGAGACAGTCTACAAGGAAGTCAGGGACAATGTGATTGCCAAGGAGAGCAGGTGTGTCACACCTCCAAGTTTAAACCACCTAACGAATCGAGATGAATCAGTTTGAGCAGAACTGTGCTACAGTAAGTAAAACTTTATTTCGGTCGTAGACCAGCAATGAACTGTGCTACACTTTTAAGCCTGGTGAGAAGCTGAAAGACCAGAGGGAAAATGAAGTCGGTTATTTTTTTAGAAGGGAGAGGTCTTTAATACCCAGCAACAAGCATTATGATGCTTATTTCAGAGAGACTTAAAAATTGTCCATTCTTTTCTTTTAGACAATCCCAAGACTAGGGGTGTGCAGAACCGATTAGAATCAAAGCCAGTTTGATTCAAACCAACCTGGTTTGACCAGTTTGAGTTTGAACTGGACTGGCCCCCCAAAAGGAAGTGCTGGTCCGAGTTCGAGGTGAAATGGGCCTGGTCTGGATCAAACCGGTTTGGCCTGGTCCAGTCCAGGGGTGTCGCAAGGTTGGAATGGGCACAGGGATGAGATTTTAAAATGGGCCCCTCTCTGCCTTCCTCTCCTTCTCCTGATCCCATGTCTTTGCTGCAGAAGAACATTAAGGGCACATGTAATATAGTATAGCAGATTAACAAAGGGGACTACCGTTCCAAGAACACAGACTTTATTTTAAAGTTCATTTTCAATGGATAGCAGAGCAAGGCCACTGAGGCTTTCCTGAGACATAAAACTCCTTAGATAGTTATCGATAAGCTTCAGTTTTGAGCATGATCTCTCAGAAGATGCCACCGTTACAGGTAGGGTCAGGAAAAGCATATATGCCAGTGGTCCTGAGGATTACAGTCTAATATTTCCAAATAAGCATGCTTTCAACTATGCAGTGTGAACTTATGTATATTTTCTCAGAAATCCTAACAAATTCAGTAAAGTTTGCTTCCAGATAAGTGTGTGGAGAATTCCAGCCTCAGGCAGCAAATCTAACCACATTTAGCTGGAAGTACATTTCACTGAAACCTAAAGGACTTACTTGCAAGGAAAGCCACAATCTTAAGTATATTTACATGGAAGTGAAACACTATTCACACGTGATGTTCAATGCACAAACCTATGCCCTGTCCCAGCATGGTGTAATGGTTAGCATGTTGGACTAGGATTGGAAGAGCCAGGTTCAAACCCCTGATCAGCCCTGAAGTTCACTTGGGCCAGTCACACTTTCTCAGCCTACTCTGCCTCACAGGGTTGATGTGAGGACCAAATGACAGCTGAGAAGAACCACGGATGCTGCCCTGAACTCACTGGAGAGAGGCTAGGATAGAAACGTAATAATTAAATCTCTGTCTATGAAATGATGGAGATAGACGGCAAACTTGCTGCGAAACCCTGCTGGATGGAGATGCATTCTGCAGCTTCACACCACCCAAATTCTTCCCAAACTGCATCAAGACATTTTGTTAGGTGAACAGACGTAGAAGTGATCAATTTCAATTACGTACTTGGGTTGTTGTTGTTGTTCTTTAAATGCTCCTTTCATTTAATAGGCTTATTTGGGCCAGTTGCACTACATCAATAAGAATGCAGACACTGGGGACTTAAGAGGCAGCAGTCCTACCACCACCAAGACACCCTCTAAAAATAGAATGGAAATATTGCTATTTGCTTCCAAAATCCAAACATATACATTTGATTCTTCCAAGGGAGAAAGGGATTGTTTTCTCTGATCCCTTCCCTTGCAGGGTTTTTAAAAAGTGCATTTTATATGCTCAACCTCCGTGTCCATGCCCTCCCTCCCTCCCTCTTCCAAAATTGCAAACAAAGTCCTGTTGCTTCCCTGCTTAAAGAATGCTATTGAGAGTTTAAAAAAGGAAAAGGAAAGAAAAGTGAAGGACGTTCTTGATTGCTTGCATGAAAAAGTTGTTTTCTACTGTAGTGGAAAGCAAAGCAAAATAAAATGAATGAGTTTAAGGAGAGGAAGGTGGGGGGAGAAGGATGGGGCAGCCTCCAAGCAGACGGCAGCACTCTCATGTTTTGTCTGGGTGGAAACTTCTTCAACGGCTGCTGCTTAGGACACAAGCTGCACAAAGGACTGAAAAATCAGGCTTAGTTTTGGCTGCTTCTGCCCCGAGACCTTGGGGAGGAGGGAAGGGCTGACCCCACGCCCACTTAACTCAGTATATATTTATTTTTTTCGTACTAACCCCCACCCCAATTACCTGGCCCACCTACTGCTGGGGAGGTCTGCTCAGTCAGCTCCCGGGAAGGCCACTTGCAGCTAGGAGGCGGAGGGGAGCCTTCTGCTTTTGATGCTGGGATGGGCTGGCTGAGCACATGCAATAGGGAGCCTGTTGATCTGATTTTGAGAAATCTGGGTCCGGGGGCTTCCATTGGTTCAGCCCCCCGCTTTATATGCTTGGGGGGAAGGATCTGAAGAGGTACCGTCATCTGCACTTTGATTCAGGGGCAGAGCCACCATTGGGCGAATGGGTTCAAAGCACACAGGCCTCCGGGCAGCCTCCCGACGCTACTGCTTTGCTTCCCTCCTCCATGAGTCCAAAGCAACTGATCGGCAGGTGGAATCAGATGATTGGCGGGGGCAGAAACAGCACAGCATGCTGCTGAACTCATGGCAGGAGCTAAGCAGGAGAAGAGGCAGGCGACTCATGGGCAAGGGGGCTGGCCTTGGGGGCCCTTGGGGGCCTTCCTGACCCTGTGGGCCCAGGTGCAATTGCCCCCCCCCTTGTCCAATAGATCCCCACGTCCCTGGTTTGATTGGTTTGGGTTGCTTGTAAAGGGGAATCCAGTACGGATTCCTTACCCACAGCAGTGGTTCCTCGGTGGTGGTAGCAGTGGGCTGACATCGTCTCTCCTAGGCCCTGCCAGCACTCCCCCCCATCAGTGCAGGCTGGCTGGGGAGGCCCACACCAGGCCCCAGGCAGCCTGTGTTGATGGGCTGGGGTGCCAGTGGGGCCTAGGGGAGCCGCCACCCACCTGCCACCACTGAGGAGCTGCTACCGTGGGGAAGGTGATCTCCCACTCACCCTCACCTGCCCTTTTCAACTTCCTTTCACTTCCTAGGGATCCCTGATACTTGTAAAGGGGAGTTTTTACCAGATCGCCTTTGCAAGCATCCCGAACCGGGCCAAACCAGGCCAAACCGGGCCAACCCAATTCGAGCGCATGAACCAAACTGTTGGCTGGTTCTAACAAACCAGTTTGCAGACTGGCGGTTTGGTTCAAATTCAGTTCAAATTCGAACTGAACCACCCAGAGTGGTTTCCATGCACACCCCTACCCAAGACTCCCTTCCATGCCATCATTACAGATTACTGCCCTGGTGTTTTTCACCACAGGCACCCAACTTCTTGGGAACTGACAATCATTGTCAATTAAATTGACTTCAGTTCAGCAGGTCCACCATGCGACTGTCAGTTCCCTTAATGATGAGAATGAGAAATCTCGCGTAAATATGTTGCAATTAAGGATGAGCATGGACAACTGATTTGCTTGGGACAAATACTGGACAGGTTCATAGTTTTCCCTATACCTGCATATTTGCATGTGTTTTCATATATTCACTCGCTTTCAGGTTTGGAGTTTGAAAATTTGAAAGACACTAACCCAAATTGGAAAATGGTAGGGCAGGTATTTAAATTAAATGGATCGCACAAATGGTCTCCATTTTCCATCTGTGCTTACCAGAGGCTCAACATAAGGGCTGCAAGACAGCAAGGAGGTGCCTTGGCAGAACCGTAGACATGCAGCAGCCAAGTAAAATCCCCATCAGCAGGAAATTTGGCTCCAGGTCTTTATGCAAGGCTGCCATATGGGGTGTGAATAATTCTGAAGAACAAGGAGGTTTAGAATGCAGCAATAAAGTGGGGGCAAGGAGTGTAGAAAGGAAGGGGTCTCTTTGTATTATTCCCTCATAATGAAGGATTTAAAAATCCCATCTTGCCATCGTTAGTGACAGTGATAGCTGCCATTTCATTTTTCTCCCCAGAAAAGCATGAAAGCACCATGCTGAATGACCATTTTGGTAACAGGCATCCCTTTGTTCTTCTGATGGTTGTGCTGATGTCTTCACCCCATAGTCTTAGAAGCTGCTCGGAGATTAATTTGTAAAGGGAGGTGCTGAAGTGGCCTAAGCTGGAAGTTTCACTCTCCAACCCCAAAGCCAGAAGAAGCCAACATGGGAGCTGGTGAAGCTGGACTAGGGAGGAGGACTTGCCTAGTCTGAGTCTGGCCTCCACCATGATGATTATGGTGATGGTGATGGTGATGATGATTTATTCAATATCTATACCGCCCTTCCAAAAATGGCTCAGGGTGGTTTACACAGAGAAATAACACACAAATAAGATGGCTCCCTGTCCCCAAAGGGCTCACAATCTAAAAAGAAACGCAAGATAGACACCAGCAACAGTCACTGGAGGTAGTGCGCTGGGGGTGGAGAGGGCCAGTGATTGCTAGACAACTTTAGGCAAATGACTCCCCCTCTGCCCTGAAGATAAATGGCCCTTCCCTACTTTCCAGGACCATTGTTAGAACAAGATAATGCTTATGAAGTCCTTTGAATACTGGAAAGTGCTGTGCAGAGAAGCCAAATATTAAATGTAATGGTTCCCGATGGCGATGGTGATGGTGATGGTAATGATGGTGATGATGATGGCGACTGTCACAAGCCCAGGTGCTTTTCCACAGGGGCATCTCCAGTTTCCTCCTTCCTCTGCAGATCTTTGTATTACAAGCCAGCACCCAAGCTGAAAGTGTATAGTGAAGGCAAAAAATGGGGCTGCTGTAGGAGCCCCGACCCCAAAGCTCTAGCATACTTGCAGGTACTTCCAGTGTGGCATTTGGGGTCACTATGCAAGTTTCAGGGGGGGGGTCCTGCACCCCTACCTTTTGTGATGGTGCTCTTTGTTACTATTTTTTTAAAGCCACGAGGGACATAAATTGGCTAGAATGAGAGGGGAGTCAGGGAGTGTGGCTTGCAGATTTTATTAAGTCCCTCCCATATTTCTCCCCATAATTCAGACACAGTTTTGGATCCTATTCCACCAAGCTCCTATAGATGTTTGTAGATTAATCATGGAAGGAGAGCTGGTCCTGTGGCAGCAAGCATGAGTTGCCCCATTTGCTAAGCAGGGTCCACCATGGTTTGCATTTGAATGGGAGGCTACCTGTGAGCACCGTAAAATATCCCCTGTCTGGGATGGGGCTGCTCTGGGAAGAGCACTGGCATGTTTGTATTCATTCATTCATTCATTCATCATATTTTTATACCGCCTGATATGTATATCTCTAGGTGGTGTACAAAATTTAAAATATTTTAAACTCACAAATTAAAATACATGACAATAAAAACAAGAGAATAAAATTATTAAAACAAGTTTTTTAAAAGTATTAAAATTAATTCTAATTAAAAGCCTGAGAGAACAGGGGGGTCTTGAGGTTCTTCCTGAAAACAAACAGAGAAGGAGATGCTCTTATTTCAGCAAGGAGCATATTCCACAGCCCTGGGGCAGCCACAGAAAAAGCCCAGTTCTGGGTTGCCACCAAACGAGCCAGTAGCAACCGTAACCGGACCTCTCCAGAAGATCGTAGCAGGCGGTAGGGATTATGACAAAAGAGGCGCTCTCTCAAATAGCCTGGACCCAAGCCATTAAGGGTTTTATAGGTAATAACCAGCACTTTGTATTTCACCCGGAAACATATTGGCAGCCAGTGCAGTTCTTTTCGAACCAGTGTTATGTTCTATGTTCTATGTTATGTTATGTTTAGAACCGATGTTATGAACCGGTGTTATGTTTAGAACCAGTATTATATTGTATGCTGAAGGTTCCAAGTTCCCTCCCTGGCATCTCCAGCTAGGGCTGAGAGAAACTCCTGCCTGCAATCTTGGAGAAGCTGCTGCCAGTCTGTGCGTAGACAGTACTGATCTAGATGGACCAAAGTCTGACTCAACAGAAAGCAGCTTCCTATGTTCCTATAGCAAGTCAGCATAGCAGGTATTGCCGAAGATGTGCATGGTTTTTAACTGCACGTAACTCAGGCTAATGAAAAATATCCCTATGACTTGCCCCAGCTCTCAAAACAGTTTCTAGGGTTGCACCTGGGTTCTGATTAAACCCCAGATGCAACTGTAGTTATAAGAACAGCCTTGCTGGATCCAATCAGTGGCTCATTTATCCTTCTATCCAGTCTCTGACAGCAGCCTGTATTAGATTTCTTGGCAGAAGCGTACGAGGGTATGGGGTAATAATGCAATTCTCCTGATTCTGAGCAGGCAGCTGAAAGTTTATTATCCTCCCGGGGCTGCAAATGCAACATTTTCAGTGAATTTCTTAGAGATCATCAGATCTTGAACCAGAAAGAAACCTTAACTTTTCAGATTGCACTTGCGGCTGAAATGGTTTGAAATGGTTTGGCAAGTGCTTTGGCCAATCTCTTGTGTGTTATACCCCAGCAGTGTTCCTCAGCTGACTTGACTACTGGATCATCCACATCTCTAATTAAGGAAGATTACTGGGACAAAATCTTACATGTCCTTCAGTGTAGCAGCACTAACCTTTGTGGCACTTTGCAGATATTTTCCAGTTCATGCAGATCTGTTGAGAAGCAATTTCTGGTGAACTAGGGAAAATCCTCCTTTTTGATGTAAGGGATCTGCTCTTTCTCCAAGAATAACTCATATATTAAAATATACTCAGCTTACTAGCAACATCTTCCATTCTCTGAGATAAACAAAACCAGGCACAAGGATTTATTTTGGGAGGATATGTTTTTGATCAGGTGTTTGAGGGTTTTTTAAATTAAAGATTTTATTTATTTAGTTCAGGAAATATAGCTGAGAAAATATTATGAAGGCTTCAAAGCACCCTCTGATCATACAGAGCTTACACCCCTTTCAAAATATTATCCTCTACATGGAAATGTAGCAAACATTTCCTGTATTACAGGCTGCCAAAGTAAATGGATAGAACTCGTTGAGATAGTAAATCACAGTGGCATTTTTATTTGAGTTCTATCATATGGGTATAGTGTAAGGATGGCCAAGCAATTAAAGGGTTGGGTGTTTTGGGGGTGGGTTTTTGTTTTTTTACAAAGTCTGAGTAAATGCCAGGCTTTTAAGTAGTTAATTAACCAGTTAGGTTAGAGTAAGGCCATGTGCAAGCCATTTGCAGTGAACTACTAATAGCAACACACCATGTGGACACCATTACAAATATCCAAAATAAAAGTCTGTAGCACTGTGGAGAAAATTGTCCTGGGTGCGTTGCAGAGGCCAGGCTGCACACAGCTGAGCAGCTCTCATTATGTACCATTATGGGGATAATAGCCCTAACCTACCTTACAGGGTTGGTGTAAGTATTCCTACAATGAATGTAAAGCATTTTGAATACTGAAAGTGATATATAATAGACTGGATCCAATCTGGATCCAATGCAATTGATTGTCGAATCATGAATCCAATAATTGTACTGGCCCAGACTGAATCATCTGATGCATTGTTATTTGGTCAACGCATCATGCCATAATATGATGGGAAATCATCAAAAATATTATTGTAAGTAAGAATTGGATAAAACTTTCAGACAGGGGCATAACAAGGCTGGAGTGGGCCCAGAGACAAAATTTTAAATGGGCCCCTCGCTGATACATACACACACACTTCCCATGTGACTTGCCTCTGGGGGGCCCCTCGAGGCTTGGGGGCCCCCAGGCAGCCTCCCCTTGCTTAATAGTAGTTACGCCCCTGCTTTCAGACATCTCTTAGAGCCCTTCTCTCTTAGATCCCTCTAAGAGTTCTTCTCAGGCTTGGAGGCTGAAGTACTGGGTCAGTTTGAGGTAATGGGAGAAGATGTCCTAAGATGTCTTGAAAAACTAAAAGTTAACCAGCTCTCGGGTTTTGTTTTTACAAGTTCACTTGGCAGGCATCCCTGTTTTCCTTCTAGCCAATGGGGTGGCGGAGGGAGAAAGAGAGAGATTACCAAAGAGCTACATCTGCATTTCAAAGACAGTATCCCACTTATCATGCTAAAGATTTTATGTCACTGCCTCTCCCTATTTGTTCCAGCATTTTCAGAAAAAGTAGCTTAAAACCAGCATTTTAAAAACCTGGAAATAACTTGAGATAAGCTAGGATTTGCAAGACAAAGTCCGACTTGTGTGTGGAGTGGGTCCAAGGATCTTGAAGGGACTTTGGGGTAGGTTTGGCTGGTGTGTGCACACACTCTCTCCTGAAGGAAATTTGGGGTAGAAGCCCCGTCTGTAAAGCTTCCTGCTGCCTTTTTTAGTTATCCTAGACTTGCCAGTTTCCACAACGCTCCCATGACACTTAATGAATGCTCACTTCTAGGTCTTGGGGGGTTCCTCTTTCCTCATTGGTCAGCAAGTCTTGAGCCTCCTGGACATCTTCCCTTCACCCTCTGTTGCTGCTGGGGCCTCTTGCCTGTTCTCTTCTTTGCTCCACTGCATCTTGTGCTTCCAAAACTTCCTTTGCCTTTGAGCGGCAGAAGCATGTGCAGCCGCAGAAGAGAAAGTTCCTTCCATGCGCTGCAGCAGTGAGGTCTGACACACCACCAGCTGGAGTGATCGAGCAAAGGCAGAAGGGAGTCAATTTGGCCTTGTTCTAGGGCTTCCAGGCCTCCTGAGGCTTAGACCCAGAGGGCCAGAGCCTGGGGAGGCAAGATGTGGCACCGGATAGATGAGGGTGTGAGGCCTGATGGGAAATGAGCAGGGCTTGGGTGGAGCAGAGGATGGCACCTGGGCAATCAGCAGAAGGCGCCTCACTGTGTCTGGTGCCTGATGGATATGGGGGACAAATCAAATAGCAAAAGCTCTCACACACCAACCAGAATGAAGCCTGTCCCCTTGTCTCTGGCCCTTTGTCCTGAGATTTGATGCTTTCCTCAACCCCGCCCTCCCCAAGAAGGAGGCTAAATTAAAACCCTGAAACTTCAGCTCTTGTTAGAATTGCAATGGCTGTTGGGTTATTCCTAGCCAGGAAGTAAAGGGTTAAGGTCACCTTTAATTCTTGAAGGGAGGTGGTAGGATTCATATGCTAATGAATTCTCTGTATCCCTGGCAAAGACTTCTTTCTCACCATTCAAACATGTAACCCTGCTAAGTATTTATTTTCAGAAAGGTCTCTTACAGTTGTTGAGACACCTAATGGCGCAGCGGGGAAATGACTTGACTAGCAAGCCAGAGGTTGCCTGTTCGAATCCCTGCTGCTGTGTTTCCCAGACTATTTCCCACACTATGGGAAACACCTATATCGGGCATCAGTGATATAAGAAGATGCTGAAAGGCATCATCTCATACTGCACGGGAGGAGGCAATGGTAAACCCCTCCTGTATTCTACCAAAGACAACCACTGGGCTCTGTGGTTGCCAGGAGTCAACCCCAACTCAATGACACACTTTACCTTTTCAGTGGGTAAGGTTTTTGGTTTCTGCCTTTTCTCTTCTTACACACCGGGAGTGTCCCATAGTGGTCATGCAGCCATGACATGAAATGTTCAGAGCTTGTCTGCACTGCTGCTTTCAAAATCAGTAATGGCTCCCCTTCAAGAGCCTATGGTCATTGGGGAGAGTGTTAAGATCCTCTGATAGAAAGAACGCTAGCCCTCTTCACTAGGTAGGTAGCAAGGTTGACGGTGGCCCTAGGAGAGGCCAGCCACCTGCCTTCGTGACTGCTCCCTTGCCACACCCCCGCACCAGCCATGCCCCTTGCACTGGTATTAGATGCATGCCAACACAGGGGATGTGACCAACACCAGGCGGGGAGACGCACAGCCTGTCGGTCCTTCCCAGCCATCACTGGTGCTTTGTTTGCTGACTGGGTGTTATTTCTGCCCATCGCTGCAAAGGAGAGAAAGAAGGCACCCAGCCAGTGAAGGCAGCGCTTGCTGGCTGGAAGGGACTAACGGGCCACATCAGTCTCTCTGAGCAGTGAGCAGTTCATTTGCCAGATGGAGGCTTCCTTTAGAAAGAACACTCAGCTGGTGAATGAACTGCTCATCACTGGAATTGGGCAAGGGGCCACCAATTGTGTTCCTAGCCAGCGAGCACTTCATTCAGCAGTGGGGGGCAAGAAGGGGGCGAGGGGGCCCCTGGTGGCCCACAAACCCTCAGCACCCTGGGACATTTGTCCCCCTGCCCTTGCCCAATGGTAGCTATGCCCCTTCATCCAATTATAGTCCCCAGGTTTCATTGGGAGGAAGCCATGAACATTGAAATATTTAAAAGAGTAGTGCAGACCTGGGCATAGAAAAGTATCCAACCAATCACTAATACGACTAAATATCAGAATGGGCAATCATCTTAATGAAAACACAGGAAATCTTTTTGATGTAATTAGCCTGGCGAGGTATGCTCAAACATCAGCTTACAAGTCAGGCACGTTCATCCGGAGGTCTCCAGCAATACCTCTGTGCCCAGCTGCTAAACATTTGGCCATCAGAAAGGTGGGGGTGAAGACTAATTTTAGAGCTAAGTGCATATTGTTAGTTGCCTTTGTGATCAATGTTAACTATTGCATCCTACCTCTTTTAAAAGCAGAAACATGCGTAGAGAGGCCATTGGTTCCCAAGGCATGCCATATGTTTACTCTAAAAGAAATGACACAGAGCAGATATTTTTCCACTGGGAAAATGATTCTCTGCAGCTATTTATTCATTCTGCCCCTGCTCCACCTTGGGGGACATGTAGCCATCTGTTTCCTTCTGATTTCTATTATCACTGTGTACTTGAACACCCCCCACTGTGTACTAGTGTGAAGGCCTGCCCCGTGCACAAACTATGGCCCAATTTTGTAGCGAGTTGGAAATGGTTAGCATTGCTAGCTAGGGCTCTAGAGAAGACTAGCTTCAATTACAGGTTCACAACGAACACAAAGAAGTACAAGTTGGTTACGCACTTCTTTTTGTCAACTGTGAACCTGTAATTGAAGCTAGTCTTCTCTAGAGCCCTAGCTAGCACTACAAAATTGGGCCATAGCAAGTTCTATAACTCACTATTACAAGATGAGCTTATGGCCACTAGATGAGACAAATTCATGATCTAGCAATGGCTGTTAGCTGTGATCAAGACATGAAACCTCCATATCTGGGGCGGTATATATACCTCAGAATATCAGCTGCTGGGGGAGAAATGGGACAGCTGTTGTCCTCATGCTGTGCTTGTGTCTTTCTCAAAGGCATCCTGCTGATTATTCATGGAAATAGGATGCTGGACTAGATCAGGGCTGCACAACTTGGGCCCTCCAGCTGTTGTTGGACTGACACTCCCATCATTCCCAACCACAGTGGTCAAGAGTGAGGGATGATGGGAGTTGTAGGCCAACATCTGCAGATAGGGGTGTGCACTGAACCGCCACTGGCAGTTTGGTTCAAATTTGAACCAAACTGCCAGTCTGCAAACCAGCTTGTTAGAACTGGCGGGGCAGTTAGATTTGTGTACATGAATCAGGTCAAACTGGGTCAACCCCGTTCAACCTGGTTCAGGGTGCTCATAAAGCGAAATCCTTACGGGATTCCCCTTTACAAGCACCCAAACCACTTGAACCGGTTCAATCCGACCCGTGCCCAGTCCAGGTTGAGCTCAAACCAGGCTGGTTTGAATTGCACCAGGTTTGATTTGAACTAGTTCTGCACACCCCAATCTGCAGGAGGCAGAAGCTGTACAGCTCTGGACTAGCTGAACAATTGTCTGTAGTAGCAAGACTCTCCTTTGAGCCTTCGCTAGTACATCCCAGAGCGGCTTCATCCCCTGAGGGGAATATCTTGCAGTGCTCACACTTCTAGTCTCCCATCAATATGCAACCAGGGCAGACCCTGCTTAGCTAAGGGGACAAGTCATGCTTGCTACCACAAGACCAGCTCTCCTCTGGTGGTTGCATGAGAGCTGAAGGTGCATATTGGATTGGGATCTTCCAGACTGACTCAGGCAGTCGCGGGAGGGGTGGGGATCAGTTTCTTTAAAAAACAGGAAAGCAGGTCCTTACCTGCTCCTTTGCTGCCCCACTGCTTTTCCAGGTGCGGCGCTCACTGTGCTGGGAGCAACACTGCAGCCACATGTGGCCTTTTGGACAGCGAGCGCAGCACACGGAAAAGTGGGGGGCGCAGTGGAGGAGCAGGTATGGACCTACTTATCTGGGTTTTAAAATAACAAATCTCCTCCCCACTAAACCAGTTTGGATGCGGACGCCCAAGCCGGTTCAGCGTTTCCCTAAGGAGGTGCCGAACCGGTTCAGGCACATTCCTAGTATAGGACAGTATCAGTGATGGTTCTCCTGATGATCAATACCAGGGCTGCACAACTTCAGCCCTTTGGCGGTTGTTGTGCTATAACTCCCATCATCACTTGCCACAGTGGCCAATAATCAGGGATGATGGGAGTAGTAGCCCAGCATCTGCAGCTGAACTTGTGCAGCCCTGATCAGTATGAGAGGTGTGCACAAAACCGGCTGGCCCGGTTCAGTTCAAGTCCGAACCGGACCCGAACAGGACCGGGCCAGTTTGGTTCCCCCCTCCCATCAGAAACACCGCCCCCCCCCGGCTGAGATGTGTGTCATTGTTGTTGTTATTTTATTGCAGCCATAGGCCAAACAGAAGCAAAAGTGACAATAACACAGCCATTCAGAATTACAATAAATAGAGTAAATATAACAATACCTATACAAATAAAACTAAAACTACCATAAAATCAAACCTATAAAAGACCGTGGTGGGATGTCTGTCTCATCGCCCCATAAATAAATTTGGCTACCACTTTGGTGACTTCATCGTTAGTATCAGGTAAACAATAGTTAAGATAAAAGGAATCAGGCCTACCAGGAAATTGCTCTAGTAATGGATGCAGTAATTCACTCCTAGAGTCACGATAGAGGGAGCAATATAGTAGAATGTGAGTGACTGTTTCCAAGCTGCCCTCCCCACATGGACACAACCCTGAAACGGGGTTCTTTAGAGAAAGTCCTTTGAATCAAAGCCGAAGGAAGTACATTCAGCCTAGCCCTAGCAAAGGCTGATCGAAATTTAACAAAGTGAAGAGTGGTTAGATATCTAGCAGCCTGTTTCCCAGCTGGAAGAGAAATGCCAAAGTATAAAGGGGAACAACATCTATTACCAAGGTCAACGAGACGTTGGTACTCAATGTCCTTTAGAAGCTGAATGACAATAGCCTTCGCCTTTGCAAATCCCAAGTCAAAAATGTAAGAGGGAGAAAGCCCTATGCCCAACAATTTATTGGTGACAACAGACAACCATGGGTTAGGGAAGGTATCTCTCCACATATACTGAACATATGAAGGTCCCTGAGGGTCCAAACAGAGTTTAAGCCAGCGTGTCAATGAGGCCTCCCAAGCTAGACAGGAGATCAGATAAGAACCGTTCTCCAAACATAATGCAGCATAAGACACACATTTAGGGACTCTAAATATAGCTCTAAGGAATCTAGACTGGATCGATTCGATATCCAAATGGGCCCCTTGGATCCAGATAACTACTCTGAAGAGCATTTGAGCCACAATCTTGGCTCGGAACACTCGCAAGGCCATAGGTATAAATTGGCCACCTTTCTCATTAAAAAAAGCGCAAAAAGGCATATGGTGTGTTACAGGTCAGGGAAATAACGTGTAGCCGCTGTGATTTCCAGTTCATTTTGGAATGAAAATAAATCCCAAGGTATTTGAACTTGGTGACCTGTTGTATACTGGTTTGGTTAATCTTCCATTTATAAACTTTCCTAGAATTTGAAAATACCAAAATATTTGATTTATCAAAGTTAATGGAAAGTTTGTTTGTATTACAGTACTGGGCAAACGCCTCCAAAAGTCTCATTAAACCAATCCGAGACTGAGATAAAAGTGCCGTGTCATCAGCGTATAGCAATGCCAGGGTGTGTCTGTCCAGGGTCGGACCAAACAGGGAGTGGTTCAGTTCGGCCCCAAACTGTTGAACTGAACCGGTTTGACTTCAAACATATTCGACATCGCACCTGTTTGCACATCCCTAATCAATACAGATCACTCCATATGCCCACAGCAATTTTGTCTAGTTGTCAATGCTTTAAATATCTCTGATGACTGTGAGCTCAATTGCTCTGAAAAGCTAGCCTCTTCCTCCTCTGCCTCTGCTTCTGCCTCTGCTATACACATACGACTGCCCCGCCATTACTGAATCTTTAAGCTGTTTTTTAAGACATTTTCTTCTCTTCCTCTCCTGTGCTGAAGCACACATCTATCCACACTTCTGAAGGAGAAAGACTAATAGTATAGCTATCTTCAGCTTGGCTAACCCCTATCTATTGTATGGGCATGAGTTAGTGTGCTGTTGGCACTGGAACAGGATTTGCAGGAGTGTGAAGCAAAGAAAAAATGCAGTTTGCTTTGGGTTACGTTGTGGCTGATCGTGTGAAAAGGTCTATGCAGTGCAATCCTTTGCATGCTTAATTGGAAGTAAGTGATACTGGGTTTGACTTGGATTATTCCCAGGTAAGGGAATAATCAGCAACCTTAAGAGTGTACCCGGTCCGCAGGTGCAGGAAAGCTACCTCTCTTCCAGCTAAATACTAAATAATATGCAAAATACAGTTACACCATAGCTTTTACAACAGAAAAATCCATGATCTGTTTTTATTGAGAAGGTGATTCATGGCTTCTCAAATATCTTGAGTCTGACTCCTAAAAGAATGGGATCAGAGACCGAAGGAAAAGCAAACAATGGCTACCCTTGGAATGGTACGGCCCTACCCTCCCTTTATTGACAAATCTGTCCAATTCTGTTATGACATTTAATTCACAAAGAACTCTTTTGTGAATATGTTTTGTCTCAAGTGGAGAAACAATAACATGCATGTTTTAATGGGGCTGGGAAGAAGGGAGTTTGGGGTGTATACAGCTATGTTGGCCTTCTAAACCAAGAGGCATCAATTAGTGCAATTCTACCTTCTGTTAAACAAACTAAATATTTTAAATAAAATACAACAGATAAGAGCTATTCACACAATTATCAAAATGAAGGGAGTAGGCATGCAGCCCAGGTTTGCAGGCTCATGAGAATCTACACAAATCCCTCCAACCCAGTTTGCTCAAATGTAGATAGCCCAGATCCTGTACCTTGTTCTTTACTGAGGCTGGATGAAAATATGAGCCATCTTACCTCAATGTGTTGATCATGTGGGTGCACTTGTCATTTCTAGGAGTCCATGGGAACAAGCAGCCATGTTTGTAATAGAGAGCTGTGGCTCCAGGGGCTGCCATTTGTGAATTTGTCACTCTGCACAGTACACTCTATGGTCCTTTGCTAGCAATGCCTTCAGTACGACTGGGCCTGCCTCGAGCCCCTTGGTAGCCAATCAGAGGACAGCTGATGATGCAATGGAGGCTGCTAGTCTCCTGGCAGTGCAAAGCATGATGGGAAGGTTTTGCCAATCTTCAGTGCACCTCCCCCTCTCCACAGTTCCCATTTGCAGCAATGGAGACAGTGGCTGCTGTGATCACCTGAGTGCTGAGTTTGCAGACTCAAACAGAGGGTCTGCTCATCTGTGGGAAATGGGGTAAGAGCTCTTTGCATCCCCCCTCAATCACACACACACACATGCACACACACCCCATGATGTGAAAGGCCCTACTGAGTGACAACCAATTAGAAAGACTACAGAGTGACATGGCTAGGATCAGCAACTAGGGATGGGCCCGGACCGGTCCGGAGGCCATTGAAAAGGCCTCCGGCCAGGTGCGGACCGGTCCGGACCTGGGTGGTTCGGATTGGGGGTGGGGGGTCGCTTTAAGAGCGGCAGGAGGGTTTACTTACCCCTCCCGCCACTTTCCGCTGTAGCGCCGTAATTGTTAGAGTAATTGGGGCGGCAGGATACCTCCCTGCTGCCCCTTCCCCGCTGCTGCTCTGCAAAAACTCCCAGTAATGTTTTGTGTGCACGCACGTCAGTGATGTGAAGCACAAAGCATTACTGGGAGTTTTTGCAGAGCAGCAGCGGGGAAGGGGCGGCAGGGAGGTATCCTGCCGCCCCAATTACTCTAACAATTACGGCGCCACAGCGGAAAGCGGCGGGAGGGGTAAGTAAACCCTCCCACTGCTCTTAAAGCGACCCCCCCACCCCAGTGCCGGACCGCAGTGTGGCGGTTCCGTGCACACCCCTATCAGCAACTAGATATTTAATGGGTTAGGTGGAAACAAGCACACACATCTAGTGGAAGTCTGACCTTCAAACTGAAATCAGAGCCCTGCCCCGGGCAATGCTCTTACACTTTCAAAATTAAGCTCTGCACCAGGGGAAGTGGTACTTTTAGAATTAGCTACATATCTCAGAGGTAACCAAAGTTCTTAAGAGCTGCATCATTTTTACAAGTTATGCTTAAATATAGGCTGGGGATTCTGTTGGTGTACCAACCACCTCACTGCACTTCAGTTTCCCTTACTGAGCTGACTGGGGTGATCTTGGAGGTGGCATTGGGTTCCCCCAGACTTATTGTCTTGGGAGACTTCAATGTCCATGCTGAGGTCCCCCTAGAAGGGGCAGCTCAGGACTTCATGTCCACCATGGAAACCATGGGCCTATCTCAATTCATTATTTCCATCTTATTCATTATTTCTCTGTGTAAACCACCCTGAGCCATTTTTGGTAGGGTGGTATAGAAATCAAACAAATAAATAAAATAATAAATAAATAATAAATAATTGGCCCAACCCACATGGCAGGACATACTTTGGATCTGGTTTTGGCAAACCAGGGAATGAATGATCTGGAGCTGGGGTAGTTTGAGATAACTCCCTTGTCATAGACAGATCATCATCTGGTGAGGTTTAGTTTGACTGCTCTGTCTACCCTCTACAGGGCTGGTGGACCATTTAGGATGGTCTGCCCCTGGAGGCTTGTGGATCTGTTGGTTTCCAGACAGCCCTCAGGGAGTTTCCAGTGTCCAGAGCTGACAACTCTGTTGAGGCCCTGGTAAATCTCTGGAACATGGACATAGCCCAGGCTATTGACACAGTGATTCCTAAACGCCCTCTCTGGCTTGGTGGAGCCCGTTCGGCTCCTTGGTTTTCCTCGGAGCTTAGGACAATGAAACAACTTGGATGACAGCTGGAACAATGCTGGAGGAAGAGTTGTGACAAATGCAACCAAACATGGGCTAGAACCCATTTTTGAGACTACTCTGTGGCAGTGGGGGCGGCAAAGAAATGTTGTTTCTCTGCCTCCATGGTGTCTGCTCAGTGTAGGCCAGCAAAGCTTTCTCGTGTAGCAAAATTATTGCTTCACACACACCCCTGCGTAATGGGGGAGGGACCATCTTCAGCCCGCTGTGACCAGTTTGCATGCAGCTTTGCAGATAAAATCGCTTGCATCCATGCTGATATAGACTCCAGGATTTTGGCAATTCCGGCAGATGTGCCTTGGGTATGATCTGGTCTTATTGTGTTGGATTCCTTTCAGTTGGTGTAGCCTGAGGATGTGGAGAAGATCCTGGGCAGTGTGCAGGCAACATCATGAGCTCTAGACCCTTGCCCTTCATGGCTAATACAATCTGCCAGACAGGGTACAGGCAGGTTGTTGGAGGCTATAATCAATGCTTCATTAAGGGAGGGCAGGATGACATCATGACTTAAGGAGATGATGGTGAGACCATTATTTAAAAAGCCCTCCCTTTAACCCTCTAACCTGAACAGTTACAGACCGGTTTCTAACCTCTCCTTTTTGGGCAAGGTGATCAATCATCCCCATATCCATAATAATTACATGAAACTCCCATGAGTCAGGAGATAATGGGCCATTTGACACCAACTGTTTTTGAGTGCTGGTGATACTTGTACAGGCCTGCAATCTCGATCCAGATGGTCACGAATTCTCACTACCACAACCTCCTACTAAAGAAGATTGTGCCACATAAGAGTTTTAATCATCATGTCTCCCCATAGCCAGGTTTTCTTACTCCTCCAGATCTGTGGCTGTTGTCTTCACCATGACAGCTTTGATTGTGAGGTTGCATTCCTTTCTGTCACTCTAATGGCAGTGTCAGCCTTATGAGCATGATTTAAACAACAACAACAAGAAATATTTATATACCGCTTTTCAACAAAAGTTTCCAAAGCAGTTTTTTACAGAGAAATAATAAATAAATAAGATGGCTCCCTGTCCCCAAAGGGCTCACAATCTAAAAAGGAACATAAGACAGACACCAGCAACAGTCACTGGAGGTACTGTGCTGGGGATGGATAGGGCCAGTTGCTCTCCCCCTGCTAAATAAAGAGAATCACCATGTTAAAAAGGTGCCTCCTTGCCCAGTTAGCAGGGGTTTCGATTTGTACCACCCTAGGACAGAAGTTCACAATTATGTGCCTCTGTGCAGATTCTTTCCTTTCATTCACACTGCTGCAAGGATCACAAATTCAGAAGTGCTCTTCTAATCTATCTGCTGGCACCTTCTGATACTCCAGTGGCTTTGTCCTTACTATTTATAGAGTGGGAAGAACTTGGAGAACCCTGCCAAGCTTGATAAGATTGTTTTTTGCTTGCTTACTTGCTTGCTTTTTAAAACAAATTAGAGCTCCACAGACTTGCAACCCTGCAGAGACCCCCTAATTAAATTTATGTGCTGTTCCTTTAAAGCATACAGCCCCCTCTGCCCAGAGCTACAGCCTTATTTCTGGTTACAGCTCCTTTAACAAATATGCATTCTTACACTGGCAGGAACTCCATGGGTTTTCTGTCTCTTTTAAAATGCTTGTACACTTGAGTTGAGATAAAGCCTGTTCTCACTGTCACAGATTTCTTGGTAGGAGGGGGTTAGCCTGGGAATCTGATCCTCTGGGGCATCAAGAGTCCTCTCGATCCAGAAGCTCTGAACCTGGGTAGCCCAGATCTGCTGCCCAAGTTAAAAGTGAGGTAGGACACACAGAGAACTGTCCTACGTTTTTTGTTTGGTCGTCTGCACCACTGCTGTGTTTCAAAGTACTCCCAGGAGCCAGCAGCCATGTTTACCAAAGAGTGTTATGGCTTGTAGGGCCAGGCAGAGTGGCCTTACAATGCACTGTTTGATGCTGGCGGACACAGATCAGATTTTCTTCCCTCGTGGAGCATGTGGTAGCCCAGTTGTGTGGAGGTTGTGGAGGTAAACTCTACTGGGGGGTTGAGTCACCTGGGAGGCATGGGGTTTGAGCACACCTCCCCTGCAGCCCACCCCCATATGGTCATGAGAATGGGCTCATTGAGAGTCACCCAAGATGAGATGGTGGGAGATGCTCAGGCTTGGACTGGTCCACAGGGTAACAGGGCATATTCCTGGTGCGCCCCAGCCGCACGGCACCCCTGTGCCCCAATTCCCACCCTTAACTACCTATTCTGCTCAAAACTTGGCGCCCTCCCCACATACATTCCTCTGCCCTCTCAGTGCCCCCAGTCCAGCCCTGGAGATGCTCACCCCCACCACAGTTGATATTAGCCCACAGGAGAAACAAATAGGTACCATATGGGCAGAGGCAGCCCTTTCATGAATGTCAGAGGAGCTGAGCCATGAAGAGCAATCACTAAGGGGCACAAGTCCAAGACCAGGACTGGGAGAGCCAAGAATATGCCAGGAGTCAAGCTAGGTGGACAGTCAGAAGCCAGAGGGAGCCAAGAGTCAAGGACAAGTCAGGGCTCAAAGTCAAGTATTTGTCTGGTCAGAGGGTCAAGAGAGAAGCCAGGAGTCAGAGCCACACAAGGGTCAAGCCAGATCAGCAGTGTTCCCTCTAACAGGGATTCTCTGATGTCATTGACTATAACTCCCAGAATCCCCAGCTGCAACGGCTTTTGCTTGGGGATTCTGGGAGTTGTAGTCAACAACATCTGGGAATCCCTCTTAGAGGGAATACTGGTCAAGAGCCAAAGGACTGAACAGGTAAGCAGAAGTCACAAACTGGCCAGAGATCACACCATGGAACTAGGAGAAACCACAAGAAGATGTACACCAGAGCAAGAGGCCTTGATACTGAGGCAAAGCTGCTCTTAAACAGGTAGGGTCAGTACAGGGCCTAGAGGCCTGCTAGGTGCTACAATGCAATGAATCACCCCTGGAGGCAGTATGAAGCAGAATCCTTGCCACAAGGAGTTCTGACAATGAAGCACAGTGATGCAGTTGCCTCGGGCGGCAGATGATTAGGGCACCAGCAGGGTGGTAGGACAGCCCTCACCACTGCCATCAGGGCAGCTCTTTGGGACCATCCTGATCCTTGCAAACTTGGTGTCTCTCCTCACACACCTTGCAAAGCCTGCAAGAAACACATGGAGAGAAGAGGAGGCTGCTGGCAATGGCAACCTCCCCTCCTCCTTGATCTCCATGCATTTCGCAAGCTTGCAAGGGTTGGTTTTGAAAGGGGCTTGGCCCACACCCGCCGTGTGGGACAAGGCAGCATTTGGTACTTGACTTCAGGCACCACATAAACCATACAAATCCTTAGGCCATCCCTGGATTTGTATGGTTCTTATTAAGGTTGGCTCTTTGGATGAAGCTTTCCCCGCAGTCCAAGCACTGGTGTGGTTTCTCCCCAGTGTGGATTCTCTGGTGCCGATTAAGATTTGAATAAAAAGTGGGAGGTTTGAATCTCTTGACTTCCCATCTATTTTGTCCTTGAGGTTCTTTGTAGACTGTACAAGATCACTTCGCATCACTCAGATGTTAGATTGTGAGTTGCTTTGGAGTAGGGCAAGGGACATTGCTAAGTACTTAAAAGATCTGGGGCTCAGACCCTTAAGGCCTCTTCCCCCCCCCCCGATTTTCCTAATTGAACTTTTTCATGCTTTCTATCCAATGCTCCCTTCCAGGATTTGAAGCCATTAATTGCCAGTCTGGTAGATAGTGTATGCTTAGACTTTCAAAAAGCTCTTGACGATGTTCCTCACCTGAATAAACTTAAGCAGTCATGGGATAAGAGGATGGGACAAATTATGGGCTGGAAACTGACTAGGAACTGAGAAATAGAGCTTTGGAACCAATGATCAGTCATCACAATGTGCGGGGTGGGGTGTCCCCCAAATATATCTATTTGGGGCAGGAGCTTTTAAAACTTGTTCTCAAATGATCTGGACCTGCAGTGGAGATCAGAGAGGTGACTACATCTAAGAACGATGTCAAATGCTGATAAAACCCGAATAGACTGCAAAGAGCTCCAGAAGGATGTCTCCAGACTCAGCAACAAAATGGCAAATGCAGTTCAATGTAAAGAATGGTAAAATGTTGCATACCAGGGCAAAACACCCTAGTAGCTACAGATATACACACTTACTGACGGGGTCTGAAGGGCTAAGGACTAACCAGGAAAGAGGTCTTGGGGTCATTGTGGATAGCTCAGTGAAAACGGTGATTCTGTGTGCAAGTGAATTCCATTCTAGGGATGATAAGAGATGGAAAATGAAGCTGCCAGCATTGTAATGCCTTTTTACAAATCTATGCTGCAGTTGCACTTGGAATAACATGTGCCATGCTGGTTTTCCCATCTTAAAAAAGATATTGTAGAGAAAGACAGTGGAAATAATCAGGCAGGAAATAATCACCTTTCCGATGAGAAATGGTGAAAGTGTTTAGGGTTCTTTGGTTTAGAACAAAAGCAACTAAGGAAGGACATGACAGAGGAGGAGCTTACAAGATTGTTGCATAGTGTGGGGAAAGTGCGTGAAAAGAAGGTTTTCTCCCTGTCTCATAATTCTAGAACCAAGGGTCTTCCAATGCAATTGATTGGCACGGGATTCAGGACAGATAGGGGGAAGCAGAAAAATTAATATATGAAATTTGTTTGCCATGGGACATGGTGATGGCTTCAATAAGTGGATTAGACAACATTCACAGAGAATAGCTCTATTGGCAGCTAATAGCCATCATAACTGAACTGAGCCTCCATATTCAGAGGCAGTCAATCTCTGAATACCAATGACTGGTGGGCAAACAGCAGGGGAGTGGCATTGCCTACATACCCTAATTGTGAGTTCTACGGAAGCATCTGGTTGGCCACTCTTGGAAACAACAGGATGCTCAGTTGGGCAGATCTTTGGTCTCCTGCAGCAAGGCTCCTACAAATATCATTCTATATTGCACAATATGCAAAAAGCTATATAGGCTCTATGAGATGAAGCTGAGGTCAGATTAAAAAAAAAAAATTCAAGGAAAGGAAAATGAAGGCAGGTGGAAAAAAACCAAAGAATTTTGATGAGTATTTGAAACAAACACATACAGGGAGCGGAAAGAAGCCACAATCCATGTATAATATTTATCCTGTCTGCCACTCAAATGTGAATATTCATTGGGTTTGACAAGTACTCAAATACCCTTCCTTTGATAATATAATGAATGCACACCTTGCTACATTAATCCTCTTAGTACTTAACCAGAAGTTTTGGACTTTGATGTGTATGCTATCCGTTTCCAATGGCCCTCTGATGTGGTGGCTGAGTATCTAGCTACTGGCAGGGGGTAGGTGGGGGATATTCAAATACTAGGCTAGCATCACAAATTAATTTAAAATGAATTAAACCACTTTTATGAAATGTGTCAGGAATTTAATTTGAATTCAATTTGGAATTCTCTGAAAGTCACCATTTCAAACATCATTTCTAATAGTCATCTAATTTCTAGCACAGCGCCCGCGTGCATGGGAAAAGGGTGACTGCTGAATGCTGGACAGATTGTGTATGTAGTGAACAGCTTATTGGGTGGAGCTAAGTAAGGCTGAGCCCTAAGAATCAGGTGGAGCTCTAAAACCTGTTATCCACACCAGATATCAATACTTCGCCCACGACGGAGCACATGACATGGAACAGGAATGCATGTGTACTGGCATCTCCAACTGAAGAAGGGCAATCTTTCTGTTGTGATGACTAAACCTCTTCCAGGTATCTCTACTCTTAGGCCACACTCAGACATAGCAGGAATTGGCTTAGAATTGCAGTTTGCAATGAAAATTCTAAACTGGCGATCCGGAAACAATCCTCCAATGGGACTCCTTGGGAGACTCCAAAGACAAGTCAGTTTCCCTCCCTCTTTCCGGTCCTCCTGGTTCCGCCCACTTGTATAGTCAGGCTGTCGCCAGGCTGTGGGCATGGCTTCACATCTCCAGGAAATCGCTCACAATTGGCCAGGAGATCGGAGGGGGTGTGATTACTGGCTGTGATTACAGACTTCAAGCAGTGCTCCCCTGGTAGTGCTGCTAGCCCTTTAATTATAAGAACAGCAGAGCCTGGCGTGCCTGTTGGCAGGCAGAGGAAGTAGGAAATATGCCGGAGGGGGCTCTCTTTCGGTCAGGGAACACACCATGGAGTGCTGGGTAAGCCCTAGAGCCTAACTGCTATTGGTGCTGCTCTGAGCTGGCCTCTCACTGGTCGCAGCCACTGCTTAAACTTGTAACTACAGTTATAGCAGTGGATGCATGCAGACAACAAGATGGCCCCTTCTAACAGAGGTTTAGAGTGGTGAAACTGAGGAGTAATCCCAGGTCCAAATTCCAGTTTGGGAAGTAAACTGGACCCTTTGGTTTGGTTGCGAAGCTGCAGTTGGATGCATTCAGACATCGCACGAAACCGGAGTTACAAGTTTGTCAACAACCTGTAACTCCAGTTTCATTCAAAGTCTGAATGCGGCCTTAGAGTACTAAGTGCATATTAGCAAGGGCATAACTATAATAGGGCAAGGGGAGACAGCTGTCTGGGGGCCCACTGCCTTGTGGGGGCCCCCAGAGGCAAGTCACATGACTGACTCCCCCAGCCTCACACCTGCCCGGGCTTCCTTCAGTTGTATTCATCCTCCAAATTTGATGTGAGTGTTAAGACCTTACCATCAAATGACTTGCATCATCCACAAATTGCAAAACCATTTTTTCTTTACTTCATGAACTGAGCTTCAGTAGCGGGGGGGCACATTTTAAAATCTTGTCTCTGGGCCCATTCCAACCTTGCTACGCCCCTGCATATTACATAAATTGAAGCCTCACACCTGCAGTCTGCAGGGTTAAGTAAGTTTATTGTTGTATCCATAGGTCATCACACACATATTCAAGCATAATAAAACAACCTAAAACATAATAGCTGATATATCATGCTTGAAGAAAAGCAGATGACCTAATAAGACAGTGAAAAACATAACTAGCTAAACAACATGGGAAACACCTATATTTGGCAGCAGCGATATAGCAGGGATATAGGAAGATGCTGTGAAAGGCATCATCTCATACTATGTGGGAGATGGCAATGGTAAACCCCTCCTGTATTCTACCAAAGAAAACCACAGGGCTCTGTGGTCACCAGGAGTCAAAATCAACTCGAGGGCACACTTTACCTTTAAACAGCATGCATGAGGATAAAAAGAGATATAATCCTAAATGCCTAACTGTAGTTACAACTCGGATGGGCACAACTCGAATAAGGGAGCTAGTTCTGGAACTACAGCTTAGCCAGATGTGTAGAAGGGCTAGCCGATACAGATCTGTTCCTAGTTTTAAAAGACAATAAAGCAAAAATAGAAACTTGATAACACATCTGCCAGCAAGTAATTAGCACATCCTCAGTCTGCAGGGAGACTGTGCTGATTGCGATCAGTCCTCCAGACAGGCTAGCAGAAACAGTGTGTGGATGACACAGCAAGTGTGTGGCACAACCCAATGACAGCCAAACACTATGCTAAAGAATACTTCTCACACGAGGGGCTGTTTCTGCCATTTTCTATTTGTCCTGTCATTACTGGGGGAAGCTGCAAACACTCTTATTCCACAAAGACATTCTAGAACAAAAAAAATAGTGCAGTTTCTGGCAGCTGATGCTTATCTTAAGGGGCCTTCATGGCATAGGACCTGGGTCCCAGAAAGATAATCTTCTCCAACATGAGTCTGTACACACAGTGAGGTGATTTTTTGAGTCTATGCTCTGAGTGCCCCATGAGACCTGATATTGTTGTGCTGGGTATTTCCCCAACCCTGCTGCACATCAGTGGCTGGCAAAGTATTTAAGATTAGAGCATATTTTATGGTTGACATGCACCCGCACTTTTGCATCTGAAGGCATTTGATAACATGCAATTGCAATTAGTATTGACAGCTGATGAGATGTGAAGGCTGCACATCATTGGTTATTGCTCAGGGGAGGTGGGGAAACTTGTAGCATAATGATTTTAGGCGGAGCTGGAATGTATATTCACAAATATCTGAAATTTGGTAGAGTTCCCAGCTCTACTTTGATTCAGAAATTACAAATTCATGATTTGAATGTGTATCCTGAATATGAAATGCTTACTAGAAAAATGAATATGCATTGCTTAGATATGTTTGTGTCATTTGATTTTTTTTTAATCTGTGGGGGCATATTCAGTTTATATGGAGCAGTGCTGAGTCTCAACACCCCCTTTGTGAATGGATATTGTTCTAAAACACACCTAGCGCTGTTGGGTGGCCAATATTTGATCAAACTGACTTGCAGCTAGTTCTTCTCACCAAGAACCTCCGATAAGCTTCACAAAGTTCCCAGGTGATAGATTGAAAGCCACTGGTCTATCTGTCTGGCAACATTCGATGCTTGGAATTATATTTCATATTAGATTGTATATTATCATTGACATGCAACATTTTTTTAATCTGATAGCATTTGATAGATAACATGCAATGGCAGTCAGTATTTAACAGATGACAGCTGATGGGATGGGATGGGATGTAAAACCTACTTCCTTTACTATATAACTCATCTTGGTTGCCTGGTTGACACACTGGCTCAAGAAACCACATGGTTTATGATATCACCCTCCCCTCAAGTATTGGCTGGAATTGAAAAGTCTGTAGTGGGGAAGTGAATAGGGGAGAAAGGGTGAAAAATAAAACAGGAGATTCAAAGTATTGTGTTTTTCCTTGGAGCTGTATCTTGCGGTCCAAGAGGGAGACTTTGTTTTTGCTTCAAGTTGTACAACTTGGGCTCTTAGGTCACAAAGTCACTGGTTAGTAGGCCTGTGCAAATTTAAATTTAGGATTTTATCTAAAATTACTTTATCCAGAAAAAAACAGATAAAATCCAAATCCAATTTTTTCAAAAAATTGGATTGATAAAGTTGGAATTAATTTCAAAATTTGAACATTAATTTTGGAAATACTTTGGAATTTTTGAATTAGAAAAATGGAATAGGATTTTCCCTGTTTGGGGAAATTGAAAAAAAAATCACTAAAAATCACTAGTTTATCCTAGAGCCTTGAAACCTGCTGGATATGTGGGGAAGGAGGTTGGAGCCCCCTGTAGTGAATTTGAAGATAATTGCTCAACCCCCTGAAATTTGATGAATTTTCAAAACATTTGTTTTAAAATGGCCAATGGTGAAATCTGGCTTATTTTAAACCAGAACTTTACAAAATAAATAAATAAATAAATAAACTTTTCGAACGTTTAATTAGATTTGTATTTTGCATATTCCATTTAAATTCTTATCATGTAGTTTTAATGGTTTTATATTGTTGAGTGTTTTGTAAACGGCCTTGAGATTTTTTTAATGAAAGGCGGTATAGAAATTTCAAAATAAATATATAAATAAAAGCTTCTGTTCTGAAACTGAAGACCCTCCTTGGACAATAATTCCACCAGCATGTAGAGGAATCTGCTCTGTGCCTTAAAGAAAAGGGGTAAAAGCATGACCCTTTTGTCCCCCGCCCCACCCTTTTATATTTCTGAAATGGATGAGCATACCGTTATGAAATCAGGCACACCAAGTCCACATTAGCAGGACTTTTTGTATTTTTTCCAAAGCTACAGGTTAATCCCCTGATTTTTGCTGAATTTTTGAAATTTGTCCTTAAAATTGGCTAAAAATGGTGAAATCTGGACTGTTTCAAGCCAGAACTTTACAAAAATTTCTGAAACTGAAGAAGCTCCTTGGACCATAATACCACCATCATGTGAAGGAATCTCCCTTCATGAAAAGGGGTAACAGCATGCCTCCCCGCTTTAAATGGGGTTAGCGGAGCTCGTGCTCTTCTAACCTTGTTGAGGGGGGCATTTAAGTGGGCTTGCCGTCAGGAGCTGCATAGCTCCCATTGCAGCACATGACCAGCCAAAAGCGGGCTGGGCTCCCTTAGCCCAGTTTTGGCTGGTAGTGAGAATCGCCTCTATGGTTACTCCTCTGATCTGGGGGGGAAATTATTGGGGGGGCACTAAAAATGGGGGGGCGGGACTGGCATGTTTCAACCCAGAATTTTACAAAAAGATCTGGATCTGAAGTCCTCCCTGGGGCCATCATTCCAGACCTATGTGGAGGAACAAGGACATTATTTTTGATTTTATTAGGGGTGTGCACGGACCGTGGTTTGAGGTCTGGTTCGAATTTGGACCATTTTGTGGTCTGGCAAACTGGATTGCTCTGGTTCAGGTGAACCATGAACTGGTCCAGTAGTTTGAGGCGGTGCAGGGGTGGTGGTGGCAAGCAGCACCTCTAAAAGCAAAGATGCAGTGACCGCAGCTCCAGGCAGGTCTTGAGTAGAGCTGGTCTTGTGGTAGCAAACATGACTTGTCCCCTTAGTTAAGCAGGGGCTCCCCTGGTTGCATATGTATGGGAGACTGGAAGTATGAGCACTGTGAGATATTCCCTTTAGGGGATGGAGCCACTCTGGGAAGAGCAGAAGGTTCCATGTTCCCTCCCTGGCTTCTCCAAGAGAGGGCTGAGAGAGATTCCTGCCTGCAACCTTGGCGAAGCCGCTGCCAGTCTGTGAAGACAATACTGAGCTAGATAGACCAATGGTCTGACTCCGTATATGGCAGCTTCCTACATTCCTGCTGGGGCAGTGCTCCTCACAGCAGCCCATGGGCCACAGCGGCACAGCTCTGACCTGGCCGCACCAGGAACAAAGACATTCTTTTGATTTTATTAGGGCTGTGCACAGACTGCGCGGTTCAAGGTCCAGTCCAAAATTGGACTGGTTTGCAGTCTGGCAAACCGCAAACTGGTCCAGCAGTTCGAGGTGTCACCAGGGGTGTATGTGGCAACCTTTCCAAGTAAAGGCTCAGGTCCTCAATGACATGAGCGCCACTCCTGGCAGGTTCCTGCTGCAGTAGGGCTCCCCTCCAGCAACCCTTGCATGGTGGCAGTGCAGCTCACTCACCTGGCCTCCACCGGACAGAGATGCGCCACCTCCGCATGTGGGGTGCTGAGGGGAGCGTTGCAGCTGCAGAAAGCAGCCTGGAGTGGCTGTCATGCTGGTAAAGTCCTGCATCTTTACTTTTAAAGTTTCTGCTCGCTGCCCTCCCCGGCGCCGCCTCGAACCGCTGGACTGGTTTGCGTTTCGGCTGAACCAGACTAAACCGCTTCACCAGACTGTGAACTGGTCCGAATTTGTACAGGACCTCAAACCACTGCCTGTGCGCACTCCTCAATTTTATATTAATTTTTGTCTTCCTCATTGCAGAAGCAGGTTGCAGTCAGTAAAAGTGAAAGCACTTTAAATGTTCCTGTTTTTGTGTTTAGAAAGGATTTCTTGAATCCGATCTGAAATCCAATATCGCCAGAACCCATAGAATCCAAATCCAGTATTGTCAAATTCTGATCAGGTCAAGTCCAAATCCAAATCCAAATTTTCTGAACGCCCATAGGCCTACTGGTTAGTGACCTAAAAGTAGAAGATATGTCACTTCTAGACTACTAGTACTTAAAAGTCAAGAGGTAACTGTAGTGGTTCACAGTACTACACAGTGCGGGAAGGAACTGATTGGATTCTGCATTCATTTGCACTCTGCATAGTGACCACCATACACCTGACAGAAGCCCTATTCAGACATTACATTGTACAAGTGTGTAGATCAGGGGCAGGAGAGGGGGCCCGTGTTTGCCCTTCTTCCTGGTGGCCCCTCGGAGTCAGGGAGATAATGAAGAAAATAGGGAGGGGTGGAACTGGGGCCCCCTTGGGAGCTTGGGGGCCCTTGGGAGCTTGAGCCCCCTCAGGTTATTTATTTAGTTATTTATTTGATTTCTATACCGCCCTTCCAAAATGGCTCAGGGCGGTTTACAGAGAGAAATAATAAATAAATAAGACGGATCCCTTTCCCCAGAGGGCTCACAATATTAAAAAAAACCCATCTGCTCAATTATAGCTACTCCTCTGGTACAGATATCTGAACACTCATACATGTTTTTGTGTGAATGACTGTACCTGCTTTCATTTTTAAAGTGAACTTGGGTACAGATGCCTCAAATGCATGGTCCAGTTAGGAAGTGCACTGCTGTACCTGCATTCAACATAACGTGTAAATAACTGTACCTGTGTACAGATGTGTACTTGTGTGCACTGTACACTCATTGTACAAGTATTCAGTAGAACATGTGAATAAGGGTAAAGTGGGCTCTGGCTCACAAATGCCACAGTAAATTTTTGTTACCCTTTAAGACACCCAAAGACTCTGAGTTGTTTTCACACCAGCCTGCTAAGTGTTTCTAGGACACACAGTGCAATGTTTACATTCTACTGCCTCATGGCCTGTCAAATCCTCGCTCTGACCCCCAGAATTGCTTTCAAAACAGGAGACCAACTTACAAGGTGATTATCACAGAAGGAGATACTGCAGACTCTAGAAACCATGCGGGAAGTGGGGGGTGGGAATCACTGTGCTGTTCGAGTTGAGGCAGAGCAGTTTTCTGTGGTCTTCGCATGGCAATGACGTGTACTTTGCAAATTCTGTTGCTTCAGACAGCTGAGCATTTTGCCTCTCATAATGCAGATTCATAGCCTGGACATTTTTGCACAAGGATGCCAAAGACTTTACAGGAACATTGCCAAAAAGGGGGGGAAAAGGTAACTTGCAGGATTTGGTTCATAGAAAAGACATTTCAATTTATCCAAGGGTAGTATTTGTATCATCTGAAGGTTAACTGCAGCAACGGAGTACTGTCCAGTTTTGGCCCCTGTCCCTTGAACTCTGCTGACTGAAGAGAAAGTCTGCTGACATACTAGTGCTCCATTTCCCAGAAGTCCTCAGCCTCATGTTGCTTTGGTTTACAACAGCATGGTGTAGTGGTTAGAGTGCTGGACTAGGACTGGGGAGACCCGAGTTCAAATCCCCATTCAGCCATGAAACTAGCTGGGTGACTCTGGGCCAGTCACTTCTCTCACTTAGCCTAACCTACTTCACAGGGTTGTTGTGAGGAGAAACTTAAGCATGTAGTACACCACTCTGGGCTCCTTGGAGGAAGAGCGGGATATAAGATGTAAATGTAAATGTAAAAAATCCAGCATGACTCTGCCTTTCAGATCCTATAGAAAACCAACATGGCCTGCTGAGATTCAAAAAATGCTGCATCCCCATCCAGTCTGCTAAAAGCAAATGACAGAAACTCAGATTTAGTGCCTGTGCACAGTTTAATAAGCTGTCTACCTGTTTTCTCTGTCATGGCCATCCAGCTTTTAATTTATATTCTTGGAGCCTATCAAGATAATCCAGATTCCTAATAGGCAGCACACTCTGCATATTAATGCATAATGTTTGGTTTCTGGAAAATACCTTATGTCTGCCTTTGGAAAAGTCCCCCTTTTACAAATATGAATCCCACCACATCCATTCACCTCTAGAGATGAGATTAACTCTTTCCTTTCTGGCTGGAGATAGTCCCACCAGTTTCACAACTTCCAGCATTTATACCATGCATAGCTGCCCCCACTGTAATGGTTGATAAGGTGGTGATGTGTACTCCCTCAAGAAACACACCAAATGGGCTGAAAGCTTGAGGGAAGAATCCTGCCCAGTTGTCCCCCAGGGCTCAGCCAGGGAAGGGGAGAGAATTTCCCAAGGACTTCTTGTAGGTTGCTGGTCACTCCCAGAAAAGCAGCCTGGGGTGGAGAGTGGAGGCATAGTAGGGGTGCCAACATTTCATTGCCAGAATGAGGGGCACAAGTTGGGGGGGCTGGGGGGGCGGCAGGACAGGAGTATGCACTTGTAGTGGTAATCAAGAGCCTGAGTATCAGGCTCTGAAACTCATGGAGTGCTCTGAAATCAAGGAGCCCTGAATATATGTAATTGAATTATATGCTATTGAATAGTGCCAGCATTGTTATTATTTAGAACATATTCAAGTGATACCACTTTTCAACCAAAAATATCTCAAAATAAGAAGCTGCTCACCCTGCCACCAAAAGGAGGGACAAATGCTATCCCTATAGGGACCAACATTTCATCACTGAAATGAGGGACGTCCCGCATAATGAGGGACAGCTGGCAATCCTAAGGCATAGTGAGGGAACACAGGCACATAGGAGCACTGGAAGCTGCTTTTTACTGAATCAGACCACTGGTCCATCTAGATCAGTATTGTCTACACAGACTGGCAACAATCTCTCCAGGGTTGCAGGCAGGAGTCTCTCTCTCTCAGCCCTCTTTGGAGTTGCCAGGGAGGGAACTTGGGAACTTCTGCATGCAAGAATGCAGGTGCTCTTCCCAGAGCGGCTCCATCCTCTAAGAGGAATACTGTATCTTACAGTGCTTATACTAGTCTCCATTCATATACAAACCCGGGCAGATCCTGCTTAGCAAAGGGGACAATTTATGCTTGCTACTACAAGACCAGATCTCCTCCCCAGACCAGCTCTCCTCCCCTGAAGGAAAGCAGGCCCATGGTTGCCTCTGTCCCTGGTGGCCCTGCCAAGCACATGCAGTCTGTGTACCCAGTAACACCCTTTTCACATGACATCATGCACAAGGGGGCATGACCCGAACCCCAGAAGAGCTATGTGAGCCTTCTGGAGCTCATTTCCCAGCTGTGTGCATTTCTGGGTGCACATTTGGTTCGTTTTCGTTTTTTCCCTGGCAGAGAGAACAGACAAAAGGCACACCCAGCAACAAACGCGGTTGGGAAATCCGTACCAGCTGGAGCTCGCAGGGAGGGCCATTCTACTCCTGGTGGGAAACTTTGGAGGGGCAATTGGGGATGCTATAAGGGCACATGCCCCACTCGTCTCCAGAATACCCCTAGCTCCTGCCTGGATTGTCTCCAGTGAGATGAGAGGTGACCTGTTCTTCTTAGTGAGAGCAAGGTGTATGGGGGTTTTACAGACCAGGTTCTGCCGACTGTGGCACTCTGGGAAGTGGGCACCCCAGGTACAATAAAGTACCCCAATAATTTATCATAAGCAAGATCTGCCATTGCATTTCTGCCATTGGAAGACAGAAATGCCCAGGATTGGGCATTTGAAGCCTGTCCCTTCATCTCGTCTTCTTCCTAGCCAAAGAAATATGGTTGCCCTGTTGACAGTCAGTCAGCAGGCCTGGTGATGCTACTTGCAAATGCCTAGCTTGTACATTTTAAAAAAAATCTATGATCTGGGATTTAATCCTGGGCAAGGAGGACCAGGATTGCCTGTGTTGCAGAAATCTAGTGGAAAGAGGATGGAGGTCTGATTCCTGGCCGTTCTCAGTTATGCCCAGCCAGGTTTTCTGTGCAGCAGTAACCTGAGCCCTTTTCAGACATGGCGGGCAGGGAGTATGTGATACTCGTCTACAGAATCCCAGAGCATGCCCAGAAGCCCCATGCCCCAACCTTGCGATCACGGAAATGCCCACCATTACCCTTATAGCATTTGTCTCTTCAGACAAATGGCATAACATTGAAGAGCACAGTTCCTGGCGCATCAGCACCAGGGGTGCAACTTCCAGGAACACTCTGGGACACTGTATATGAGTACAGCATCCTCACCCACCACCCCAGTGTCTGGGCTCTAGATGTGATGTTCAGGGAGGTGGTTTGCCTTCATCTATAGGAATTCAGTCCCCCTTACCAGTTTTCTCTGTTTAGTGGAGTATCCATTTTCAGTGTTAGCACTTAGCAGTGGAATCTTAGGACAAGTTTGGGAATCTGTTGGTCAAGCTCCAACCACTAGCCAAGCCTCCCTGTATGAACAGACCCAAACTGAATCAGAGTAGTGCTGGAGAGTGGAGACCCCTCAGTTTTTGATCTTGGGAGACTTCCACATTCATGTGGAGGCCCCTCAAATAAAAGCAACTCAGGATGACTTGATGGCCACCATGACAATCATGGGACTTTTCCAAGTCATCAAGGTACAAGGTGAGATGTAGCTGAGAATATACTTGATTTGGTTTTCTGATCTGAAGGTGGAAGAAATCACAATTCCTTTGTCATGTATAGATCATTGCCTGCTACATCAGGCTGACAGCAGTGCCTAATCTGAAGGACCGGTTTGGATGGTCCACCCCAATGCCTGCTGGATCCCCACTGGTTTTCAGACAGCTCTAGGGGAATTTCCTGCCAGTGCTCCTGTCAATATCTTTGTCAGTCTCTGGAACACAGAGCTGACTTGGGCAAAATACGATCATTCTTAAATGTCCTCTCCCACCTGGAAGAGCCAGCTGGGCTTCCTGACAATGGATAAATATCTCCAAAAGGAGGGTTGAAGTGGGTGGCAGCATCTGTGACTTACATGCATTCGTTTTCAAAGCAGAGTGAAAATAGCCACAACCTGCCTGTCTAGGCATGTGTAGCCAACAATTTATGTGAATGTTCCTTCCTTCTGATACATCTGTTGTCAGTTTTGCAACTTCATAAAACATGATGAACCAGACTCAGTCTCTGAGAGATGATGAAGTTGCCAGGAGTTTTTAAGCAAATGTATTTATTTATTTTATTTTTTATTTTATTTTTATTTTTGCATTTATATACCGCCTTTCGTTAAAAAGATAACCCCAAGGTGGTTTACAAAAGTTAAAAACATACAATAAAAAGACAATAAAAACATCATGTTAAAAGTATAAAAACATATAAAAACAGGCATAAAAACAATACAACAAATACAACAAATAAAAACACAGAGAAGCCGCAGTAGAAAATGAATCATGTAAAAGCCTGGGTAAAAAGCCAAGTCTTTAAAAGCTTTCTAAAAGCCGTGATGGAGTCCGAGGAACGAATGGCCACTGGGAGAGCATTCCAGAGTCTGGGGGCAACAACAGAGAAGGCCCTGTCCCGAGTGCACAACAGTGGGCCTCCCTCATTGTCGGCACCCGGAGCAGGGCCCCCTCAGATGTCCTTGTCAAGCGGGCAGCAACCCTTGGGAGCAGGCGGTCCCTCAAAAAAATTGTATAACTTCTTGTCTTTCTAGAGGAACTAAAAGGACATTATTTCCCTGAAGTTGGAGTCCAGTCCTATTCATCTTGGAAGTAAGTCCCAGTGTATTGGATGGAGCTTGTTCCCAGGTAGGTGGACATATCAAGTGCAATCCCAATCAACAACCACTTCAATTTCAAAACAGTTGTGAGCATGGAACCCGTAGATGTCTTTGGACTGCAACTCCCATCATCCCCCAAAGCCATTGTGCCTGGGAATCGTGGGAGTTGTAGTCCAACAACAAATGGGGACTCATGGTTGGGAGCCCCTTCCCTAGACCCCAAGCTTTATTTTCAAGAGACCAAAACGCAATCATCTGGTTAGACAGAAGTCGTCAGATTTAATTCAGCTTAACCCCAGTCATTAGCAGTAGAAATGAGTTCAATAGTACTTCCAGACTGATGGGACTGATTTCACTGCTGTGCATTAGGGTGGTGGTGCAAAAAAGTAGTGACTTTTAGGTGGCTGCTACTGAAGCATCCATGGCAATTTGCCTCTTTGTTAAGCAAACCTCCCTCCAGCCCTTTCTTTCCACTTGAGGCTGATGAAACCTAATGGACTCCAAAAGCCCACAGAATGCTGCAGGGCAGAGAGAATAATGACTCCGCCTTATTAAAGTAAAGGTAAAGTTGTGCCATCAAGTCGGTGTCGACTCCTGGTTCCCACAGAGCCCTGTGGGTTGTCTTTGGTAGAATACAGGAGGGGTTTACCATTGCCATCTCTCGCGCAGTATGAGATGATGCCTTTCAGCACCTTCCTATATCGCTGCTGCCTGATGTAGGTGTTTCCCGTAGTCTGAGAAGCATACCAGCGGGGATTTGAACCAGCAACCTCTTGCTCCTTAGGCAAGTTACTTCTCCTCTGTGCCATTAGGTGGCTTTCTTCTGTATTAAGCTCCACAAAATGTGTGTGTGTGTGTTTCGTGGCTTTAAGCATTATTCTGTACTAAGAAGAATGACAACCAAGGGCCAATGGAAAGCATGGTTTCTTATGAATGGTTGTGGGCTCACAATGCATTTCTGAATGGCCGGAGGAATGCATTCAGCCAAGAGGTTGTGAAAACCCGTTAGAATGGACTGTGATCCTGCACAATGTTCAAGCCATATAAGCCTTTCCAAATGACCACAGCAGTTCACAGCAAAATGAACAGAGCAGTGTGCAGGATCACAACAGTCGATAGCTAGACTAAATTACTCACAAGTAGTCATGACTAGCTTATCCCATTAATTTCAGTGGGACTACTCATGAGTAATTTAGACTGGCTGTCAACCATATTTTTCTAATGGGTTGTTATGCCGATTCAAAGGGATAATTCTTACTGATTGTTGCTCGGTATCCCAGCATCTCATTGGGAACATAGGAAGCTGCCCTGCTAACTTGGCAAAGAGGCACCTTTTAACGTGGTGATTCTCTTTATTTAGCAGGGGGAGAGTAACTGGCCCTATCCACCCCCAGTACAGTACCTCCAGTGACTGTTGCTGGTGTCTATCTTATGTTTCTTTTAGATTGTGAGCCCTTTGGGGACAGGGATCCATCTTATTTATTTATTATTTCTCTGTGTAAACCACCCTGAGCCATTTTTGGAAGGGTGGTATAGAAATTGAATTATTATTATTATTATTATTAGTAGTAGTAGTAGTAGTAATAAAGGACTCGATGTCTGGATAAACAAACCAGTCAATAACACCTGTCTGACTGTGTAAATAAATAAATAAATAATAATATAAAACAAACCAGTCAATAACACCTATCTGACTGTGTAAACAAGAAATAATAATATACTGAGTTAGACCACTGGTCTATCTAGCTCAGTATTGTCTTCACAAAATGGCAGGAATTTCTCACAGCCCTATCTTGGAGGAGCCAGGGAGGGAACTTGAAGCCTTCTTGATTGCTCAGTATCCCCACTCATTTTATGTATCAGGTTGCAAACGAACAATTTGTCCATATGCATTTATGTGGCAATTGAGAAGAACAGTACATCTATATTTCGTTATTTGACACATTTCTATCCCACCCTTCCAGCAGAATGTCACTCAAAGTGACTGACAACAACAAATCACAATAATCAAACAAACATAAGAATTTAAAAAAACAAGTAGAAAGCAGTATAAAAATAGGGCGACATTGTTGAAAAGCGGTATCGAAATATTCATAGCAGGAGCAGAAATATTAGCTAAAAACTGGAACTGAATTCTAATTACAACCACGATTTAAACCCAGAGATCAGGATGATACAGGCAGCAGGTTAAAATACTGAAAAGCCTGTTGAAAGAGGAGGGTCTTTAATTTTTAATTTTTAAAAAATATATATATTTTAAAAACTTTTAAAAATACTAAGAGAGTGAACTTCAGGGAGGGCATTCCAAAGCTGAGGGGCCACAACTGAAAAGGTCCTGTCGCTAGTACCCACCAGTTGAATCTGAGTCAGTGGCAGAGCCTGTGACAACTCTCTCAACTGTTTTATGGGGGGTTTTTTTGGTGTCTTTTTTTTTTTTACAAGGCATCATCATTGTCTCAACTCCAACCACCTCATCCATCAGCCTGGGAAAATAATACTGCCCTACCTTGCAAGATTATTGTAAAACTCTGCTCTGAGATACTACAACTAGTACTACAAATATTTATATACCGCTTTTCAACAAAAGTTCCCAAAGCGGTTTACATAGGGGAATTAAAATAAATAAATAAAATGGCTCCCTGTCCCCAAAGGGCTCACAATCTAAACACACGGTAGACATCAGCAACAGCCACTGGAGGAATGCTGTGCTGGGGGTGGATAGGGCCAGTTGCTCTCCCCCTGCTAAATAAAGAGAACCACCACTTTTAAAAGGTGCCTCTTTGCCCAGGTAGCAGGGGATGATGGAATAATGGGCCTATTTGCCACTCTGTAACCATGCTGATTCTGAGGCTGACAGGATAATTAAAAATCTAAAAGCAAGCAAGGTTATATCTTTATGAGGACCAACTAAAACATCTCACTTGAGCTGACCCTAATTTACTTTGGCTTTCCACGCCCTAATGGACCAACACAGCTACCTATGATTTTCAGGCTGATTAAAGTTTATCAGGGAGACTATTAGTCTTCCTTATACCAGAGAGGTCTGAGTTCAAATCCATACTCACCCATAAAGCTCATTGAGTGAACTTGGACGAATGATTCATTTATGGCATTTTTATCCCATCCTTCTTCCAAGTGGTTCAGGGCAGTGTACATGGTTCTCCTCCATTTTACCTTCACAACAACCCTACAGAGTAGCTTTCGTTGAGAGATAGTCACACCATAGTTATTTTCACATTTTCAGCTTGCAAGCCACCTGGGTTTCATATAGGAATGTAGGAAGCTGCCTTCTACCCTTGGTCCATCTAGTGCAGGGGTGCACAAGTCAAATAACCTGGTGGGCCGGAACCAAACATTACTTGGTATGCAGGGGCCAAGATAAATGTTCAGCACATTAATAATTATTAAAAATATTAATGAAAGCAATTATTAGTTACTCATTAAAACACAAATGAAAGCAATTAGTAGTCACCCATTGCATGAGAACATAAGAGGAGGTTCCTGGCAACCTTCCCTCTTTCCTGTCACCCATGCACTTTTAACGCTTGCATTGCAAAGATCAATTTTGAAAGAGGGATGACCCCCACCAAATCCATGGGGCAAGGTGGCATTTTGCACCTCACCTCAGGCACCACAATACTTTGGGCCACCCCTGGGGCCAGCAAAGCAATCCCTGCAGGCCGGATCCAGCCGCCGGGCCTGATGTTGTGCAGGCCTAGGGCAGCGGTTTCTCCGAGATTGCAGGCAGGAATCTCTCTCAGCCCTGTCTTGGAGATGCCAGGGAGGGAACCTGTGGGTACTCTTCCCAGAGCAGCTCCATCGCCTAAGAGGATGCTCACACAAATAGTCTCCCATTCAAATGCAATCAGGACAGACCCTGCTTAGCAAAGGGGACAACTCATGCTAGCTAGAGAGAGATGGTGTCTGAGTAGAGATATGGACTGAGGTCTCCCCAGGAGTAGCTGGAGTGCTGTACCACACCAGTTCATGGTTATGGTCTCTCAGGCTTTCCTGCCTCACAAGCAAAGCCAATGCCAAGGGCTTAAATGCAGTCCATCACTGGGCAGCCGCTAAGAACTCAGGGTCCTCAGAAGAGCCCACAATGACTGATCCCTGAGTCTACTTCTGTGCCCACAGGCTTTGTGTGGTGGCAGCAGGCCTTGCACCCACCCGGGAAGGATGGAGGGTGGTGTGCAGAGGGCCCCCTTGAGCCCACTCTGCCTGAATTGCCGAACAATTGTGAGTTGGTGTGATATGATCATTTGTGTGTTAGATTACTTCTGGGGACCTGTTCAAATCACTTCTCTCTCTCTCTGTACACGTACACCCAATACGACTGACAGAAATACAATGAGAGGAAACTCAATTTTAACCGAATGTTCATCTTACACCTCCATTAGCAAGAGAAAGATGTTTCTGTGAGCACATACAACTCGCAAGGTGGCAGAGAAGAATATAATAACCTGCTTGCAGGGTTGTTGTGAGGATACAGCAGGGAGGGAGAGAGCCTACATCCTGGATGTAGCTCTGAGCTCCATGGCGTAAGGTTGGGTTTAGAATGCAAACAGCAATATCTTAGGCCCCATCTATGGAGTCAAAATCACACGATTCATTAGGGACATCCGTGTGATGTTTTAAAAAAGAAAAATCCGAACAACTGGGAGTGAGCACACTGAAGACACTGGATTTCTTGTGACATGCAGGGGAGTCGGCGGGTTCCTCTGTTGTTTGGGGTGTGACCGGTATTGTTGACATGGCCCAATATTCCTCAGAGCAGCCGGCATAACAAGAGAAGAGATCTCATGCCAGGAAGCCATGCAGCAGAGCCAAACCCCTTCCTCGTGGGGTCTCAATGTTTGGGTGGAGGGGCGGCTTGGCTGGGGTCTGCACCCACCCCGGGGTGGGGGCTCTCTCCTCCTCCTCCTCGACACACCACCAGCCAGGCGCTCTGGAGAGGATCCCTTCGCCTCAGCAGCAGCAGCCTGCAGGAAGAAGCGCTTCCCGGGCGACCCGTCTCTAAGAGCATCTCGGCTTCTAGCCACTGCGAGGCGATCTTTCGCTCTGGCCGGCGGCAGCCCGGATGTAGCTTTTCTAGCGGCGGCGGCGGCGGCGGCAGGAGGAGCTGCCGAGCGGTGCCTACTTGCCTCCCTCTGCCGCTTGTCTGCAAGTGACACACCGCGGCGAGCAGGAACATGGCGCTCGGAGCGATGTAACGGAGGAGGGAGAGGAGGAGATGCAGCCGGAGCTCGCCTGACACCCAGCCGGCGGCCACTAGGTAGGCACGGGCGGGGGGGGTGTGTGTGTGGATGGCCCAGCCGAGCAGCTGCAGGGGGAGAAAGGGCCAGCGGGAGCATCAGGAGCCTCAACCGATGCGCGCAGAGGGTGGCGGCGGGGTGTGTGTGTGTGTGTGTGTGTGAGGTGTCCCCGGTGGTGTCAGTGCCTTTGTCCGGTTTCCAGGGTGACACGCTGGGCTCGGAATGGCCCTGGCCCTTCTTGGCAGCAGCGGGGTCTGTATAGGGCTGCCTGCCCCTGCTGGAGAGCCGAGCCTGCCTGCGAGGCAGACAGCTGTGGGTGGTGGGTGTGGAAGAAGAAGGCGCGCTCGCTCCGGAGTGTGCCATTGCTGCTGCTGCTGCTGCTGCTGCTGCTGCTGGTGGTGGTGCCGACCGTCGCCGCACCCTTCGTCCCTCGCTGCGTTTGGAGCACGGTGTCCGAGCAGCCCACTCCCACGCGCCCCGGGAGCATCTCTGCCTCGTGGGGCGGAGGAGGAGGAGGCGCGCCCATGCCGGCGTCCCTGGGTCTGTGTGCCAGTGTGGACCTCTGCCGAAGAAGAAGGTCCGGACGGGAGATCGGGTCGCCCACTTGCCAACCCGCACGCGGCTGCTTCGGCGGGGAGCATGCCCTGGACCAAGGGGCCCTTCGGGCCGGACTGCCCCAGAGTGTGTGGACATGTGCGCGTTGTGTGATACGTACACACCCACCCACCACCAGTATAAGCCCTGATTAGACATTAGACAAAGGAGGGGAACAGAACTGGAGTGACAGCCGCGAGGAGTCGGGGGGTGATTCTGTGCCCTCCTGGATTAGAGGCAAGCGACAATACAAAGAGCTATGAAAGCTCCGTGGCTGACATCCAGACTAAATGAATAATGGGACAAGTTATGACTAACTTGTCTTATTCACTCCAGTTGGACTCCTTGTGAGTAATTTAGCCCAGCAGTCAGCCACTACCTCAGTGTGCTGTGCAGTAAGCCCTGTGACCTTGTCACTTCAGAGGCAGCAAAAAACAAAAACCAGAACTGAGCAAACCCACACAACCACCTTTCCGAATCTGGTAAAGTCTTTTGATAGCCTACTTCTGACAACTTGCCAATTGCAAGCTACTTATTCTGGTCTCCTATCTCATTTTGGTCCAGTCTTTTGTGGCGATGCAGGGGGCTGACGTCTAAAACAGTTCTTAAAATATCTCCGACTGCTATCCCTATTCTCAAAATAGTCTCAATATTTCAAGCAAAGGGGGGGAAAGGGTTTCGTGTTTATTTTAAAGGGCACAACAGCTAGAAAGAAGAAGATTTCCTATCAAGCACGACAACAATGTCTATGCTAAACTGCTAATGGTCATCCCTTTAAAAAGCAAATAGTTCTAGCCCTTGTTATGGACAGCACTCAATTTTCTGTGGACGTTTGATTTTAAATTAACAGCAGGGCCTGAGCAGAGCTTTTGTAAGTGCATGTCAAAGTAAAGTAAAGGATCAATAAAAACAAACCCTTGGGGCAAGTTGTGTTTAAAATGAAGGAATTAACTTTTCTGTAGGTGACAAATATTGCATAGGAACCCAGACTAAGAATAGCACATTGGGAAAACAGCCATGTAGGCACTAGGCAGGAAATCTTGGAGCCTTGCCAATGAAATCAATAGAAGATAACACCAAGTCTCTTTGATTATGCTGACTTAAAAAAAAATCAAGCTTCCAAGCCACTTCTTTTTGCTATTGTTTTTATGAAAGGCAAAAGTCATATTCCATCATGTTTGTCATTTCCCATCTCTCCATGTAATACTGAAATGCCACTTGATGTGGTGGTTTGGGTTTACAAAGACAAGCTTTTTTAAACAGAAATGTCTAGGTTACTTCTGAATAATTTATCCCCTGTGGAGGGGAAAAACCCCCACAGCTATACTGCAGCTGACCTTGTTGTGGCATTAGGAAAGTATACAAGACATTAGACAGCAACACTGTGGAAGGAATGGCAAAAGGAAGTATTGATGGCAAAGGAATGGCATGATGATCTCTGTAATTATATATATATATGGATGGAATGGAGAGAAGCAGTATTTCTGCAGGAGGTGGAGGGGAGTCTTACCTTTTGAAGTATAGCTAGAAAAAATATCTCTTGGAAATTAGTTGCAACATTTAATGTGTATCGAGGAATGGTGATCCTTTTTTTTAAAGGCATCATTTCCTTATAGAGTTCAGTGATTCAAAGAGCTGTATTCTGAATTTGTCAAGAAATAAGTTAAAAGTTCCTAGTCAGAGTTGTTTAAACTAACTTTGGAGCAATTAACCATTGTTAGAGTGAGTTCCTAGGAATATTATATTGTAATTAGAAGTTCCAGTTTGGGTTAATGTATTAGATCATTCAATTGGGTGTCTTCAGGACAACAGAATTGTTGTTAAGCCTGGAAGTGATCCAGATCAAGTCTCCCTTAAGCCTGCCTAAAGTCTCTGATTTGTCAGTTATGTTATTCTCATATGCCAAAATCTGGAGGCCTGTGGTCTGATTTGACATGTTGCCTAACATGGTAGAGGGCTAATCTGAATTTAAGGCAGAATCCTTTCTCAGAATCCAGTGAGTAACACTGAAAAAAGTCTGCCTAACCAGACCCCCAAATCCGAATTGCCCCTACAGTAAATCAGAGTACATCATTGACATGATTAGTCTTCAGAACAATTCTTCCAGATTGGAATCAGGTTTTTATAAATCTGTGACACCTTTCTGTCCCATACTCTACAATAATTTGACAAAAGATTAGTGCACAGTAAAGATAGTTGTCATTATCATTGAGGGAGAAAGGATGAGCCTGTGCTCAGTGCAACACAGGTCTAATTCTCCCAGAGATGGTCAGCCTGATCTGGACTGGATCACTTCAGACTGAAGGTTGGAGCTGCTGCTACTACTAAGGCGATGGATATTTATATACTGCTTTTCAACAAAGTTCCCAAAGACGTTTACATAGAAACAAACAAACATGCAAGCACAAAAAATGGCTCCCTATCCTCAATCTAAAAACAATCTTTAAAAGAAACATAAGATAGACACCAGCAACAGCCACTGGAGAGATGCTGTGCTGAGGATGGATAGGGCCAGTTGCTCCCCACCTGCAAAATAAAGAAACCACCACTTTAAAAAGGTGCCTCTTTGCTCAGTTAGCAAAGCAAGGGAATGATACAATGCACATGATACAATGCACTTCCATATTTAAACCCCCGCCCCCCACATTTTTAAAAAAAAAAACTTGATGTCGGGAAGAATGGTTTTATACTATCCTTGCCATGCTAGCTTTCCATGTGTGGTGTGTGTGTACTCAAATCATGTCAGTTCCCATCTTCTTTTCAAACTGGTACAGCTTAGATACAAATTTATTACCTCATTGAGAACTAGGTTACAGTCATCCCAGCAGCCAGTGTAGATAGCGGTACCATGTATACAAAAATAATTCTTTAAAGATCTTTGTGGGATTGGGCCAATATTATAATGATGTTAATCTGGGGACTCTTTTTTTCCTGTGCTGTATTCAAAGCATTTCTTGCCATTATATTTTAAAGATCTTCTCAATAACAATACCTATGAGGGCAGGAAAACTAATCCTTTAATCATGAAAGTTGTGATCTACATTGTACAAACTTATACTCAGGTGTGTGTGTGGTTGTACAGTAAAGGTGGGTGAAGGAAGGAGACATTTCTGATCTGCAGGCTGATGCAGTGGCTAGTATAGTTGTTGGAATGTGCACTTTTCTTCCAATCTTTTTTGGACTGCACCCCAGTAACTATGAGTGGGACTTTCCAGCAAACACGGGGCATTCCATGTACATCTGTTCAAAGCTCTCTAAAGGATCTGGACAGGCAGGCTTTGGGTAACCTACACTGTCAGGCTTGACTATCAATGATACAGCACCTCTGTGAACAGTTCTGGGGCCTAGAATTCCTCCTCTTCAAGAAGATGCTTCTCATTCCCAGCGGTACTACTGCCAGCTGGACCTGAGTTTGGACCTGAGCAATTCCTGCTCCTCCCAGAGTTGGTGACTATTGATGGACTATGTAGCATACTTTTACACTGCCAGGAGGCTTTACAGCCTGGGCTTCTACCTCAAATCTCCTTCGGGAGAGAGTGTATGCATTCACACACCAGCCAAACTTACCCCAAAGTCCCATCGAGATCCTTAGAGCCACTCCACACGCAAATCGTGCTTTGTCTTGCGAATTCTAGCTTATCTCATGATATTTCCAGGTTATTAAAATGCTGGTTTGAAGCTACATTTTCTGAAAATGCCAGAACAAATAGGGAGAGGCAGTGACATAGAATCATTAGCATGATAAGAGGGATACTCTCTTTATGCAGATGTAGCTCTATAGTCATCTCTCCCCCCCCCCCCCATTGGCTAGAAGGAAAACACTATGTGAACTAGGGATGGGCCCGGACCGGTCCGGAGGCCATTGAAAAAGCCTCCGGACCGGTCTGGACCTGGGTGGTTCGGTTCGGGGTGGGGGGTAGCTTTAAGAGTGGCGGGAGGATTTACTTACCCCTCTTGCCGCTTTCCCGCTCTGGAGCCGTAATCTTAAGAGTAATTGGGGTGGCAGGATACCTCCCTGCCGCCCCTTCCCCGATGTTGCCGAAAAACCTCCCAGGAGTGCTTTGCACGCGTGCACGTCACAGAGACATCATGCGCGCGCATGATGAACTGATGAACTGGCCCATGGATGAACTGGGTTCAGTCCATTTGAGTTTGGGACCAGACCCCTTGTGTCGGGGCCAGACCAGTCCACAATTGAACCACTCGAACTAGCTTTCTCTGTAGAGCGGTTTGATCACGGAGCAGTTCGGCACACCCCTACTGGGTAGGGCTGCTCATGTGAACAGCCTCTACATTTATAATCATAATCAGTAATAATAATAGTAACAGTAAATGCATATAGAACTGGAGAAGGATACTCCAGTTTTTCTTTTTGGTTCATTTGTTGCTTGCCAGCTACTCTACCACTAATACAGAACAAGGATATCTATTTTTGTTTGTCAAGTGTTGGAGGATATAGAAGGATGCAGTGTACTGAAGGAGTCTGTGGCATGTCCTCCAGAGCTCTCTCTGTTCCTTATCTCCCTGCATCCGACTTGGCTTACTTTCATATGCAGTAGCTCACAGTCAGGTTAACCTTTTGCCCTCAAATGGTTCTTTGCCTCCTGAGTTTTGCTGCTTCGTTCTGCCTTTCCATTTTTCTTTCCCACAATGTGCTTTCAAGTTACTGCTCTTATCTGCTATAGCACAGGCCTCTTCATTGTGAAGAGTGTTTAATGGATGAATACTTAAGCTAGGCTGAAATGTCAGGATGCCAAGAGCTGAGAAAGAATGGTAGTTACCATGAGTCTTTATCAGGTCTGCATAACTTTGGACCCATCAAGCTAAACGTAGCCCAAGACAGAGCCATATATGATGATCCATTGGGGCTCAGTAAACCTCTGTTTTGCTGCCTGCCTGGGTTTACAAAACCAAAGATGTTGCATTGCAGCTGGCAGGCTACTGTATCTGACTGCATTCAGTTTGATGGGTCACAAGTTGCATAGACTCAGCCCTGTCTTCCCAGGAACCTCCTCCCAAGATGACTCTGCTGTGTCACCTCTCTTATTTCCTTTAAAGCCTTTGGCCCGACTCCCTCCTCTCTCTCCTCTGCTGTAGCTAAGACTAAGTATATGTACCTGAACTAAACAGCATCTTCTTCCTTAGTTTAGCCTTGCCTTCCCTCCCCCAGTAAAGTGCTCTGCACATAAATGACGTTCCATAAAGACATACATTGTTGTTATTAGCATAATAATGAGGAGTTTTCTTATAAACAACTTCCACCTCATCATATTGGCTGACAGCCTGGCTTGCGAAACAAGCAAAGTTGTGCCAGTGCCAAAAGATTGCACAGTCGTGCTAAGAAATGCAAAGATTTGTGGAATTGTGCTATGGTGCGCGTGCACAAACGTCCCCTCTCAAACAAAGTTGGCATGCCATAGGTTACACAACTGTTGTGCCAGCACCGGCATGCTTGTGGTAGCCCAACACTAGTCTGGGATGCAAGCACCAGAGAAGTACAAATACGAATACAATGAATATTTATATACCGCTTTTCAACCAAAGTTACCAAAGTGGTTTACATACAGAAATCAATCAATCAATCAATCAATCATTCAATTAAATGGCTCCCTGTCCCCAAAGAGATCGCAGTCTAAAAAAGAAACATAAGAAAAACACCAGCAACAGCCACTGGAGGGATGCTGTGCTGGGGTTGGGTAGGGCCAGTTGCTCTCCCCCTGCTAAATAAAGAGAATCACCACTTTGCTCAGTTAGCAGGGAATAAGTAACTAGCACAACAACTCTGCACTAGCGTGACATCCTCCCACAAGCTCATCATTAGAATGCAAGCAATTATCTTCTTTATATATATATTTCGCTAAGGCATACCCGTGGCTAATCCCATGCGTGGCAGCTCTCACGAGAGTTCGTGAGCAGAAGCGCCTGATTGGGCTGTGGGGATTCCAAATGTAGATTGGGTGGAGGAGCCTGTGAGAGCAGGAGCACCATGGTGATTGGACAGTGGGGATTCCATATGTAGATTGGGAGGAGGAGCTGTTAGTGGGCAGGGTTTGTGAGGGAGGAAAGAGAGGGGTTGTGAGGGAGGAAAGAGGCTGCCACTGTGCGAATTAGATGAGGAAACAAGATGAACAAGACCTGTTAAGTCAGGAAGGAAGGGGGAGGGGAGAGAGAGAAAGAAAGAAAGAGAGGGGAAGAGCGAGTGGAGAAGAGAGAAAGAGAGAAAAAGAAAGGAGATGAAGAGAGAAAGAAGGAAGGGTGAGGGATGGGCCTGGGCCTGTCAGTGGCCTGAGAGGAATGAGCAGCCATGGCAGCGACAGTGAGGAATGGCCCAGTCAGCCCCCGCCGCTGCTCCTACAGGGAGGAGCAAGAGTGGGGTGAGGGTGGAGAGGTCTCTGGGGTTAGGGTGCTGCGGCTTGGCCAATCAGCACTGGCAACACCGCAGCTGCGACCAAGAGGGATGAGGGGGATGGAGCAATGGGATGGAGGGGAAGGAGCAGGAGCACAGCTCAGGTGAGGGTGGAGAGATCTCTGAGGTGAGGGGGCTGAGGTGGTGGGTGAGGGGAGCAATCAACTACTAGTGCGCAGATGCTCTGCACGAGTTAAGCTAGTTATTCTTATTTTGTTAATAAACACCTATAGTCCTTTTAGAGAAGTTGCTATATCATACTCAAAGCACTTCAAATGTATTATCTCACTAGTGCTTATGACATGGCTGCAAGGAGGTCATTCCCATTTTGCCAGTGAGCCCAGGCTGAAGCAAGATTTGAACTAGTGGCCAGAGACCAAGCTAATCCAGCTGCTTTTTTAATGGTTTGGCCACTTTTCCTGGAATATGTTGAGGATCCAATAATAAGGCCTATCCTTGACCCAATAAACATTATTAGATACACATTGAAATGTGTGACCACCTCTACATGGATCTATGACATATCTTCTTTTAAAATCCTTGTTCCAATGTATCCTTGTTGCTCTTTTATATTTAGCAGCTGGGAGCAACTGTCACAACCGCAGCACAATGTTCTTCCAGTGGCTGTTGCTGGTGTCTACCTTGTCTTTATTTTCAGATTCTGAACACTTTGGAGGAATCTTCTAATTATTTTTTTCCCTTTCTTCTATGCAAACTGCTTTGAGAACTTTTTGTTGAAAAGCGGTATTATTATTATTATCATCATCATCATCCTTGTGATTTGATCTTAAGGGAGCTGGGTGTTATTTTGCTTTCTGTTGTTAAGCTGTGCAGTTATTTGGGTTTTTAAAAAAATGATACATTTTCTCCATTGTGATTAAATGCTCACTTGTATGAACCTGCTTTATTTGCTGATGCTCCCCCCCCCCAGTTTATTGTATTATCTTTTCCTGGGTGGGGGGAATTAATAGTTAAAAGAAACTATCTGAACTGGAGATTCTCCAGCTCTCATACTTAGCTACTTTGGTATATTAAAATGCATGTGATTGTTCCAAATGCCATAGCTGAGTGTCATTTCTTTGACATCAGAATCCAAGTGAGAACTGCAACATCCTTTAAGGATGTATAGTTTCATCACTAGAGCACGGCACTTCTTCCTTGTGCAGGTACTGTGTGTGTGTGTGTGTATATATATATATATATATATATATATATATATATATATATATATAGCATCGATGGCACCACTTGCAGTCAATGAAATAATATGAGAGTTGTACACGAAACATACCTCTTGTGAATGTCAGGCTGAAGCAGGAAGTCAGTTTGAAATAACCATTGGTTTTATTTTTTTAAAAATGAAATACTAGTTATAACGTAGACGTATACAGAATTATAGAAGACACAAAGCACTGCTTATAACTTTTCCTCTTACAGTTCACCAAGCAAGATCATATGAGGAAACACAAGCTGCCTTCCGGACGGGGCCCTCTATGGTCATTATTATAGCTTCAAGTTACTCTCAGGTCATAGAAGTAAGGTAGGAAGCATTCTCAGAGCTTTGGTTTCCTTGTTTTCCCAGGCTCAGAATGGTGGGTGCTGTTATCCTGAACAGAATGGAGCACACTCATTCTATATACTGTGCAGCTGCTTTCTTGAAACTTAGGATCCTGCCTCCTACTGGGTCAGACCATTGGTCCATCTTTGTCTACCCCGACTGGCAGAAGCTGTCTGGTGTTTCCAGTGGCGGCTGGTGCAGGCACTGCTGGGGGGGGGTGGCAGGCGGGAGGTACCTTTAAGTAAATTAGTAGGTTCTTACCTCCCCAGCACACCTCCCACACCTTAAAGTTCTCCCCAGCAGCAGCGCACCACCCAACACCTGCTGCGGCGGAGGATCGGCTCCACCACTGGTGGGGGCCATTTGCGTGGCCAGCAAATGGCCTCCACGCATGTGCGGAGGCCAGCTGAGTGACGGAGCCGATCCTCCGCAGCAGTTTGGGAATTAAGCACTTACTGATTTACACTTAAAGGTGCCTCCCGCAGCAGCCGCCACTGGGTGTTTCGGACAGGAGTCTTTGCCAGCCTTCCCCGGAGAAGCCATGGATTGTACCTGGGACCTTCTGCATGCAAAGCAGATGCTGCTCTTCCACTGGGCTATGGCTCCCTCCCCATAGAAATTGCACCCCACCCCTGCTTTCCGTCTGTGTGACAGCCTGAAGTCAGGGTGCATGGCGTTTTCCACGCTGATGAATTCCCCATGTCCCAGCTCACAAGGGCAAGTTTAAAAACAGGCCTTTCACCCAGAAGCTAAAGTACCAGCTCTTATTAGCTCATCTAGTGGAGAAACATGTTTGAGATAAAAACATCCAATGTGCTTGGGGCCCTGGTAGCACAGGGGAGGTGAAAGGGAATGAGCAGTGGAACACTTGCCCATAGCATGCAGCCTGAGATTATTCATCATAAAGCCGCCCCCCATCCCCTAAAAGGAGTGCATGTCCTCTCATTCAGACTGCTGGCTGTCAAGTCAAATCTTCAAAGCTCTGTTGGTGCTGCAAGTCCATTGCAATGAACTGGCCTTGCTCAGGCAAAAAGTCTTTGAAGATTACTATGGTGCAAATGTGCAGTTTGTTCTACACACACACAGATTTCTCTTGTCTGAGGAATGTCATAGGAATATAGGAAGCTGCCATATACCAAGTCAGACCCTTGGTCCATCTAGCTCAGTATTGTCTACACAGACTGGCAGCGGCTTCTCCAAGGTTGCAGGCAGGAATCTCTCTCAGCCCTATCTTGGAGATGCTAGGGAGGGAACTTGGAATCTGATGATCTTCCCAGAGCGGCCCCACCCCCTAAGGGGAATATCTTGCAGTGCTCACATGTAGTCTCCGATTTGAATGCAAACCAGGGTGGATCCTGCTTAGCAAAGGGGACAATTCATGCTTGCTACCGCAAGACCACTTGGTTTGCTATGTCATAGTCACTTCCTGTGTCAACACATAGCAACCATTATGCACCTATAATTCAGGGAGAGATCTACTTTATTTTAAAGCTTCTCTTAAACCAGTGGCTTTTAAAACACATGTGAGGACACACATGCACACACAAAGGAAACAAACATGAAATTTTATTTCAAATGTAAGTCACCCTGTTGGGCCATTAGGGAAATCCAAAATGGTGATACCTTTACTAGAACCAACCAAAAAAGGCAAAGTTATGAGCAACATGTTCTCCAGAATGCTTCATCAGATTGGATGGCTGAGCGATCAATCAATCAATCAATCAATCAGTATTTTGAGAAGAAGCTGAGCATGGTGGTAGCATCCTAAGCTCTGCAGTATAGCAGAGTATTAAGATGGAGTGCAGGAGTTTCAAAGACTTAAGTTGCCTGATGAGACTCCTACAGTGGTAGTTCAAATAATAGGTATGTCAGGGCCTTTTAATGCATTATACAGAGATAAACATGGGTTTGCCACTACTGCACACTCAAATGATTGAGCAGGGCTGTAGCAAAGGTGGAGTGGATCCTGGGACACGGAGGGAAGATGCTGGGCCCCTGCCTACCCGCCTGCTTCTTTAGAGAAGCACAAAAGGGAGGCCAAAGAGCAAGCTGTCACCCAGCTGGTGGGCCCCCCCTCTATAAGGGACCCAGGAACATCCCCCCCCATTCAATTGTAGCTACATCCCTGAGACTGAGCATCAGGTTCCTCAAGACATGCCAAGTGCTACAGGTGCGAGGCAGCTGCCTTCCAGATATGGTCCTTCAGTCATTTGAGAATGATTTAGCATTCACAAGGTACATTTAGCAGGCAGCTCCAGCAGATCTCATTTCCCCGTGTACCCTTATGACACATGTTTGGTACGTCTGCTCTCTACATTTTGAGGTCTACCTTAAATTTTAAACTTGTCCTTGTGAGCTGGGGCATGGGAAATTCAGAGTAGAGAATGTCATGCACCCTGACTTAAGGCTGTCACACAGGCTGGAAGTGTGGGGGCAAATAAAGGAAGGGGATGGGGCTGTAGCTCCATAGAAGAGCAGCATCTGCTTTGCTTTCAGAAGGGCCCAAGTGCAATCCATGGATTCTCCGGGCAGGGCTGGCAAAGACTCCTGTCTGAAAGACCAGAAAGCCTCTGCCAGTCAGGGCAGACAAAGATGGACCAATGGTGAATTTAGAATATGTGAAGTGGTAGATCAGGAAGTGGCGAAATCTGACAGTCGCTCACCTTAAGCGCACAAACAGGCAGATGGTAGTATGTCAACCAACTAGGAGTAGGTTGGTGGTGGAGCCTGGATGGCTTGTCACAAGTGCCCAGTGTTTACCTTGGTTTGTTTGTTTTTAAACTATCTTGCAAGAGTTCAGTGTTTACCCAGAATGTGTTTCCATTTACATACATACCTTTAGTGAGCATTAATAGGGGTGTTGCTCCAAAATGAACCCTGAAAACTCTCTCTCAGAAGACCAAAATAAGATTTCTTTCCGCATCTCAGCTTCCACTTGCTCTTGCTTTGTGGCTTTTGATCATCTGGCACTTGCAACAGAGAAATGTGGCTGCAAGCTTATAGAAAGGTGTAATTTGCCTGGTTAGATAACACTCTGTTTAAGTATCCAGTGCTGCATGTAATAAGGATTTTGCACGCCTGGATGTGCATCTAAATTGGATTCACAAAATGTTTGGGGAAGATATTTTGCACCCACAATTAGACATTAATTTTGCATTTGCCATTCACCCAGAAACATCTCTTTGCTTACTATTTTACATTCCCATTTTTTCCTGCCTCATTTGCTGCATGTAAACAGCAAAGACATCATCTCTCTCTTTTGGTGCATATGTTATATTGTATTCATGGCATGCACATATTTTTATTGAGAAAAAGGTTGCTCCTTGGGCATGCACACTATGTTTAGACTTCCCTATGATCTTGATCTAGGTGCCCTAGAGCGGGGCTGCACAACTTGGGCATGCCTGCAGATGTTGGACTGCAATTCCCATCATCCTCAGCTATTGGCCACCATGGCTTGGGATGATGGGAGTTGCAGTCCAATAACAACTGGAGGGCCTGACATTTTGCAGCTCTGCCCTGGCGCAATTGTTCTGAAGAAGATTGTGCATTGGGCATACCCAGCATTGAACTGAATGAACTGCCATTTGGAACACTTGACGTACTGCATTTATATCATGCCCTTCTTATTTCGTGCTCAGGATGGCACACACAGTTCTTCCTGGCTCCATTTACCCCTCACAGCAACCCCGTGAGGTAGGCTGGGCGGGGAGTTGGTGATTATCCTGAGGTCACCCAGTGAGCTTCATGTCTGAGTAGGGATTTGAACCCAGATCTCCCCAGTCCTAGTCCAGTGCACTAAGCAGTACACTACACTGGCAGTCTTGGCTGGGTTCAAGTTGCCTACTTTGTGTGCATGTGTTTGGGGAGAGACATTAAGGTCATTCTCACAACTGCTGTTGGTGGGACCAGGGAGGGTGGTGGTGGGGAGGAAGGCAGGATCACACCTGCCTTCCTCCCAGGCAAGCACCATTCCTCTTTGGCCACACCACTCACGTGCCCACATGAGCCACCCTTCAGGGAGCAGCGCAGCTATCTGGAAGCCGGGGAAATGAAGCCCGACCTCCAGAAACCCCACAATGCCCTGTGTGAGCAGTGCAGTGCAATGGGGGATTTCCCCACTCTTAGGTGCTCTAGCCACTCAGCTCTATGAACTCTTGGTCTGCAGGCAGCCCGGACATTTATACAACTGGGGGCTGGGGTAGGAGGAGTAGGAAGGTGCACTTGCTGGGGTAGAAGGGTGATCTTACACGCTTCTACTTTAGTATAGGCCGGGGTAAAAAGCCTGGGCTGTCCCGGCGAAGAGTGCCAGGATTGGGACCAGTCCGTGAGCTCCACACAAGCAGCCCTACGTGGGTAGGGCTGTGCAAACCCAGGTAGGGCTGCTGGTATGCATGCCCTCATTGTTTCATTAATCACTCATATTTAGGTATTAATGGTACTTGTATGCAGTAATCATTGTTGCAGTCCGAACTAAGGGCTATTTGTTCTGTGGCTCACTAAGATGGTAAACTTTGTCTGGGCTGAAGCATTCAGACACCAGGTGGCAGATCACATGATTGCATGCTCCTCCATACCAAAACTAAACCGAAAACCTGAACACAGAGAAAAGGGGTATCGGGAAGAAGACTGAGCTACAACCCTTTGGGGGATGGGCAGACGTTTCCAAGTTTGGTCCTGGACCCTGACATCAGCACACAGGAGTGGGAAAGACTTGTGTCTCAAATCCTGGAGAAATACTGCCAGTACTGGGCCAGATGGACCAGCAGTCTGACTCATTATAAGGCAAGTTCCTATGTACCCTTCCCCTGACATGCTAGTTTCCTATGAGGAGGGAATGTTTTTGTATGGAAGCACATCGGAGCCCCTATCTGCACTACAGGCTCACCACCTTTGTGAGAATTAGGCCCAGATTGTACTGACTAGGGAAAGCCGCTAAAAGGCTCATATATAAGAGGAGTAGAGAGGTGGAACAGTTCCTCTGAATAATCTGACTTCCCCTTGAATAATAAAACTGTTTCTGGCACAGCACATCATCTATTTTTGTTCTGAGTGAGAGCTTGACAGCTAAGCAAACTTCAACGTTCTTTAGCTGGCAAATGTCACCAGTTCCTCTCCCTTTTCTTCCCCCTGCCCCGCCACCTCCCCACTCCCACTTGCATAAGATGATCCACTGGTGAATTATTTCCAACTCAGCTTCAACATCTCACTTGCATAGCCATGCAATTAAGAACCCCAGTGGAGGAGCACTTTTTCATTCAGAAGGCATATGTGAGAACTCTCATACAGACTGGGGAGACTTGTATGGTTCTGCTCTCTCAGAGCCTGCTGTCAGCCTGCTGTCAGCAACTTGCAAGAGAAACACTAAAGCAAGGCTGCACACCTTTGGCCTTCCAGCTGATGTTGGACTACAGCTCCCATCATCCCTGACTATGGGGCATTGTGGGTGGGGATGATGGGAGTTGTAGTCCAACAGCAGCTGGAGGGCTGAAAGTATGCATCCCTGCTCTAAAGTGTCTGATGTCTATTCCATTCATGTTTTCCAAACTCTACTGCATGTCCCATGTTTCGCCCCCAAACTAGCATGAATTAGAAGAGTGTGTGAAGGAAGCCCATGCCACTCTGAAAAAAGCTGTGGGGGGGCAGAGTTGAAGAAAGCTGGCAGGGGGGGATACACTCACTGGGTGGCACTGAATGAGTGGGTAATTAAAACAGTTTGGACACCATATTTGGCTGTGCAAAAACATTTGATGGAGGGTGTCGGTGATGAAAAGAGAGGCACAACGGAAAGAGCGAAATACAAAAGACTTGCAGAAAGAATATCCTCTATAGAGTTGTGGGGCACTTGTATCAGGGCTGTGCATGAAGTGTTTCATGCATCCCTGGAGTGGTGGAGAGTGGTAGCTTTAAAAGGAGGCGCACAGGTGCCTACCTGCTCCTCCGCTGTCCCCGCCGCCCCACCGCAATGCTGTCCATTCTCTCTGTGCTAAAAAGCCCTGAGCTTCGCAGCTGCTCCCCTGTTCCCAGCAGCGCATGCACACACTGTTGAGGCGCCAAAACGACTTGGGCACATCCATAACTTGTGTGACAAGTAGCCAAAGCTTTCCCTCGGTCTCCAGCGCCAAGACTTTACTAAACCAGACAGAGGCCCGCAATGTAGTAATCTGACAGACAGAGATTTAAGAAGCACAAAAAGCAAGGCCTGGAATGTATGCTTACCAAATCAGCGGAGCTCTACCAACCCCTCCCCGCCAGCTTGTTGGTGTCCTGCTAACTAAGGGCTGGGTAAACTTGGCTCTCCAGCAGTTGTTGGACTATAACTCTCATCATCGGCGGAGTAGGGCTGGGAGAGGCCTACCATCTCCAGGTAGGGCTGGGAGAGACTCCTGCCTGAAACCTTGGAGAGCTACTGACAGTCAGAGCCAACAATCCTGAGATAGATGGACCAATAGTCTGACTTAGTAGACCAGGGATTCTCAACATTGGGTCCCCAGATGTTATTGGACTTCAAGACCCATAATCCCCAACCAAAGGCCACTGGGACTGGGGATTATGGGAGCTGAAGTCCAATAACATCTGAGATCCCAATGTTGAGAATCCTTGCAGTAGACAGTAGCTTCCTAAAGGATGATGGGAGTTGTAGTTCAACATCTGGAGGGCCAACTTTGCCCAGCCCAGTGCTAGCTGCTAGAAGCTGCTTCATCCAGGAAAAAAAGTGCAACAATATCTTAATAGCTAAATAGGATGGGCCAACACTTTACAATAACTACCCATGCCCCCTGAATCCCACCCCTGGTTTTATAAGTGGAAAATGTAAGAATTGCCTGTTCTTCATTTATAAAATGTATACATTAACGTTTCCTCAGCGAGTAACCACAACCAGTCAATCACCGCGCACCCTAGACTCCATGGAAGGGCATAATTTATTAAATTTGCTGTCACAAGATGGCCCAGGCTTAGATGGCTTTAAAATAGGAATAAATACATTTATGGAAAACAGGTCTATCAGTGATTGCTATATATATGTGGCTATATGCTACATTTAGGTTCTCAGATATGATATTGCCTGTGAATAACCAGTTGCATAAAGGGTAACATTGTGGAAGGGCTGTTGCTTTCAAGCCCTGCTTGTCGGGCTTTTTAGAAACATCTGATTGGCCACTGCTGGAAACAGGACGAGAGACTAGATGGAACTTTGATCAAATTCAGCAGAACTTTTTTCATGCTCTTTAATCAACAGCCACAACTTCCAGGCAGGAATATCCCCTAATCCTGCTCTATTTAGAAACTGACCACTGAGATGACAATACTTATCCTGAACTCGGTTTCAACTGTGCTATTAGCCTGAAGAAGAAGAAGAAAATTCTATTTATACCCAGTAAGACTCTGGGAGGAAGAGTCCTTCTTCAGCTGGCATGCTTTGTTTGTGTCTAAATTATTTACCATTGTCTAGAAAGTAAAAAACAAAACAAAACACCCTTGCTCATGTGGCTGCCTTTTCTCTGTGAATCCTGACGGTGGTAAGAATTGATCCTCGAGGAGAGAAGTGTGTTGTTCTTTTGTAAGCTAACTTGTTTAATAGCTCTTCACAATAACATCATTTTAAAAAGTATACGTTTCAAAGTCAGAGATTCCTGCTGGCAGCGAGCATCAGATTTCTCTCTGGTGGGACCAAGGCTCTTCCGCCCGAGGTGTTGCACTTTGAAAACGTACTTGGAATGGAAACACCTCTATGAGGGTGCTTTTTTTTTTTTGTCTTCCTCTTTGAAAAATATGGAAGAAAATATCTAATTCAAGCATAGCATGTACTTCTCTTAACCTTGCGCACATGTTTACAGAAGGGCCTGCTTTGAGATAAACATATTTCTTTGCAGCAAGGAAAGACACATCTTAAAAACCAAGCCTTCGTGCCCAGATTTGCACATGATGTTTTCCAGATTAGGGACAACTCCTGTGAGTTTTTCTTATGCCTGGATACCAGCATAAACATATTGTGCAGTTGTGTGTCTACAGGACATGCTGCTTGCTTTCCATTAAATCCATGTATTTTGGTGTGGACCCCAGAGGCCTGTAAAAGATTGTTCTGAGAAGAAGGGGGTTGCATGCATGACAAAACGTGTCCAATATATTTGAGCATGCAGCTCTCACTTCAGAGTTATCCTCTCAGCCACCTAAGGGTGAGGATGGGAAGTGGGGATTTGGGACCCTTGCTACCTAACTAAAGCTACAGTTTGTCTATTTACAGTACCCTACCCAATGATGGGTATTGGGCTGATGGCATGGAGAAGATGTTGATGCTACAGTGGAGGTGTCATGTGGTGGTTTCTATGAGAAACAGCTCACCTCATTTCATCTCTTCTCTCCCTCTCCCCTTTCCCATTATGAGTGGCTTATAGCACTTTAGGACATAGTAAATACGTCTGAAGATTGATCTCCTGGGAAGTGTAATGTATACATTAACACTTTACACTGGATTTGACTGCTGCGCAAACTTTCTTTGGAAGAGCCTTTTTAATCTAAACTGTTGAGTTCATTTTGTTTTCACTTCCTCACATCATCCTGAAACTGCGGAGTTCCTAGTAATTCTTTAGCCTATTTCTCAAGGAGGTGGTAAGCCTATATCTGCACTGTATCACTTGGGACTGAAGGTGAAGGCTCAAATGATTTGAATGTTTCTCAGTACAAAAAGATGATCTCCACAGGGAAAACTACATGCCAGAGAAAAGCAGTCTAGCCTAGCTGTGACAAGCGAGTTATCTATTTACAGAGGACCTTTTCTTTAATGGAGGAGATTTTGATCACATGACAACCCCCCACCCCACTCTGCAATCTGAAGTATTATAGTCTAGTTCATTAAGAACTAGACCAAAGTCTAATTTCCTGTCTTAAGATAAGGCTAAATTTGCTGCCAAAATTCAGATCCTACCCTGAGTTTAGGTTGAATACTGCAGGTCTTTCACTTCTGAACCCTAAATAAAAATTTGATTTTGATTTTCTAATTTCAGAAAATTAGAACATTTGTTTTTTTTAAAATACAAATATCTGATGTGCAGGAATAATAAGAATGGTTGTAGTACATACAAAGTCACAGAAATCTCCATTAGAAACTCCCATTAACTCACATGAAGTTGATTCCTATCATGTAGAGCAAGAAGTCCACATAATTCAGTGGAGACAAAATTCAATGACAGTCAATGGGTAGTCACCAAGTTATAAGTCCATATCGACAGTCCATATGAGCCCTCCACATATTGGTATGTGGTTAAGCTGGTGTAGTAACAATTGCAATAACAATCTTGAAGTTTTTGAATGCAGAAAGTAGGTAGGAACTTTAACTGTCTCTCATAAAACTAGAAGTCAGGTTCATCCATTGAAATTGACTGGGAGCATATTCAGATGATCCACAGTGGGAAAAATAAATAAAAACATTTCAGGAGCTCCTTTAAATGTGGCCAACACCTCTCAGGTCAACAACAACAACAACAACAACAACAATTTATACACTGCTTTCCAAAGGTTTCCAAAGCAGTTTAGATAGATAGATAGTTAGATAATAAATAAGGTCCTGCTCACTTATTCCCAGTGGGGTCTTTTGTTCATCCCCAAAGTTGCTAAATCTTACATTCTTGGATAAATTACAAATGATAACCTTAGTGGGGTTATGTCCATCACCATGTGCTTGCACCAGCTGTTATACATGGGAAATACCAACTGGTCTCAGAAAAAACAAATTATTGAGCACAAAAGGAAAACTAGGCATCATATTAGGGCTGCACCACTAATGTAGCACTTCCTGGAATACAAGCCTTCTCCAGAGGAATTTAAGTTTTCTGCTGTGAAAGATGTTAAGCCTCACAGGTTCCATTGGATTCATATGGAAATTATGGCATTCCAAATGTATACCTTGAACATTATTTCTCTCTACAGGTTAAATTTAAAAACCTGAATATGGTCGTGATTCTGGGATTTTCTTTAGAATGTTTTCTTAAATTGCTCCTTTTTGTAGTATTATTGAAATCATTTGGGATTCCTACACTAATTTGAAGATTTATTGGATTAGAGTTTACCTTAGCCTGAAGCTAATGTGGGTGATGATGTTCATCTACAGTTTCTTGCTGTTAGCTGGTTTTCGGGTTCCTTGGTGGAGCTGGGTGTGTTGATGCTCCCAAATGTGTGAAAAGCTTTTCTTCTGCAGGTTTTGTGTCAGTATACCTATATTAAATATATTTTATTGCCCGACCTTGCTGTGCCTCATAAAGTTTAGGTTATTCTTGATTTTGTGCAGATTCGGGAGAATTTTGATGATTCTCCACTGGAAGAGGCACATGGCCTTCCCATTACCTGGCATGCTGGTGCTCTCTGTCACCTAATTGTGTGGAGGGATGGTCCATATGAATCCCCCTGCATGATTAGGCAATGGTGCTCGGAGGGACAGACATGCATGGCCACATTCCTCCCTCATGCATTTGAGGGGCTGGTTGAAAGCATTGTCTGAAAACAGCCTTGGATTTTAACTCATTTGGAAGACTACTCCTTATTTCTGTTCTGGCTCCTTTATAAGAGTTCTTAAAAATAAAATACTATCTTTATTTTTTTTTCTCCCTTTGGATTGTGACTCGGCTTTTATTTTGGCCTTATATTCTTTTGAATCAATTACAAATCTTAGATATTGGCCTGCTGAACAGCTTGTTACTGCAACATGTTTAAGGAACAGCAGTTCCTTTCCCCCCGTGAACTGCTAAAGATGCTCATACTTTTCATACCCATGTGCATAGGATGTTAGCCTAAGCTTTCCATGTACAAGCAGTACTTTAGCTCTAGTTCAAACCAATGGCTACAATCCACTGGCCATTATTTATTTATTTGTTTGTTCGATTTAATTAATTAAACTTGTGCCATCGAGAGGAGAGCTGGTTTTGTGGTAGTAAGCATGACTTGTCCCCTTAACTAAGCAGGGTCCACCCTGGTTGCATATGAATGGGAGACTAGAAGTGTGAGCACTGTAATATATTCCCCTCAGGGGATGGAGCCGCTCTGGGAAAAGCATAAGGTTTCAAGTTCCCTCCCTGGCTTCTCCAAGATAGGGCTGACAGAGATGCCTGCCTGCAACCTTGAAGAAACTGTTGCCAGTTTGTGAAGACAATACTGAACTAGATAGACCAGTGGTCTGACTCAGTATATGGTAGCGTCCTATGTTCCTATGAGTCGGTGTCAACTCCTAGTGACCACAGAGCCATGTGGTTTTCTTTGGTAGAATATAGTAGGGGTTTACCTTTGCCATTTCCCATACAGTAGGGAAGTGCAAATTGATTTAGGTGCATATTTGGTCTAGGAGCGGAGAGCTGGTCTTGTGGTAGCAAGCATGACTTGTCCCCTTAGCTAAGCAGGGTCTGCCCTGGTTGCATATGAATGGGATACTTGATGTGTGAGCACTGCAAGATATTCCCCTCAGGGGATGGAGCCGCTTTGGGAAGAGCATCTAGGCTCCAAGTTCCCTCCCTGGCTTCTCCAAGATAGGGCTGAGAGAGATTCCTGCCTGCAACCTTGGAGAAGCCGCTGCCAGTCTGTGAAGACAATACTGAGCTAGATAGACCAATGGTCTGACTCAGTATATGGCAGTTTCCTATGTTCCTATGTACTTGTTGTGGGCAATTTGTGGACAAAACAAATCACTCTTGTGCTAGCTTGCCAGATTTGGGTACAAAACAAATGCTGACTGTAGAATTCTGTAGATTCAGACCTCCATTTTGTGGCGATCTCTCTTGCTGTCCCCATTTTGTGTTAGGGATTTAAAAAAAATAAAAATAAAAATAAAAATCCCGCCCTCCCAAGTTTCTAATTGGTGACTTACAGTGTGCAATGATTGGCTGGCAATTCCCCTCTAGTTCCAGATTGGCTCATTTCCATTTAAATCTTGTGTTGCCAGGGATGACTGACCCTGCATTGGCTAGGAGAAGGGTCAAAGAAGATACGAGGGTTGAGGGAGTTCAAAGGAGGGATTTTCAAATGTACTTAAGGAGACAGCCAGCCACCATTCTGCCTTTCTGCCTCTTGGGAGAAGGGGTGGGGGGGCAGAGGAGCTTTGCTTTGCCTTGCCTTGCCTTCCTGCTGCTGCCTGGAGTGGATTCTCTGCTTTTTGTTCCTGCTTTACTGATTGAGGAAAAGAGAAGTGAATTTTTTTCCACCCCCTTCTTGCTACTGAGAGAATCACTGCCTGTGCCTGCTGTCTGTATGAATTGATTTTAGTACAAAATGATTTGTACCTAAATCTACCTGTTTCTGGGGATTTGTGGACAAAACAAATCACCTCTGTGCTAGCTGGCCAGATTCAGACCCAAAACAAATCACGGGTGATTCGATTCGGGTACAGATCGAATCAAAAACATTGATTCATGCATATCCATACCGCGCAGTATGAGATGATGCCTTTCAGCATCATCCTATCTCGCTGCTGCCCAATATAGGTGTTTCCCATAGTCTGGGGAACATAGGAAGCTGTCATATACTGAGTCTGACCATTCATCTATCTAGCTCAATATTGTCTTCACAGACTGGCAGGAATCTCTCTCAGCCCTATCTTGGAGAACATAGACTCTTCTCTGAGGAAAGGCCTTCTAGAAAGGCAAGTGATATTACCTCCCAGACGGGAGAACAGACTGTGTTACTGAGCTGAGGTAAGGAACTTCTGGAGCTGGAAAAACAGTTTGGAGACTGACACATCAAGTGTGAGGTGAATGAGGTTTTCCATTTGTGAAGGAAAAAGAATATGGTTACTCTTCATTTAAGGCACTTAGAATTTCTCGGGGGGGGGGACAGTTTAAGATTTAGACAGTTTAAAATAGTTTAGATAGGTATTGAATTCTTTCTCCAATCAGGACTAGTTTTTGTTTTTTTAATAGGAAAAAATAGCCATTTGAATGTTAAAATTCAGGAATTACATAAGTATAAATATTGAGGGGACAGAAATGACAGCTGAGCAGATTTGTACTTGCTTGTCACGATGGCTTTCCTAGCAGTACAGTGTGTATGCTGAAAAGCAGGTTGATGGGAGTCCATGCCAACTAAAGCCAGCTTTGGAAGCACATGTAGTGTGAAGAGGCAAGGAGAGAAGCCAAGTGTAACAGTGGTGAGCATGTTGGCTTCCCTTTCCCCCTAGTTACACGGAGACTAAGGAAACTCAGGCACAGAAGAACGTAGAGGGAGGAAGAGGAGAGGGAAGTGGTCATTGCTTAAGAAGCCTCTCTCCAAACTTTAAAACTCTGTCTGTAAATGCATACCCAGCAATCCCCTCAAATGCCTATAGCCTTGTTTATAAATAAGCAAGCCAACGGACAACTTCCTCCTGCATTCCGTTTTGTCTGCACACAGTTCTAAGGAGTAGGAACGAAGGAGCTTCTGATAATGCTCATTAATGGAGACCCAAGTCAATGCATTCTCAAGATATATAGGCTGCATTCGCACATAATGGGAAACCAGAATTAAAAGGGCCAGAGGTTGCCAAACCTGTACATCTGGATGTGTGCAACTTCAGTCACGTTTGGTAAGTGAACTGAGGTTGTGCTCAGCAAACTCCAATTCGAACCCTCAGCTTGTAGTGAGTTTCGCTGCTCATACCCGAGTTTGAGTTCCACGGCGTTACATGCAAGTGCAGAACTGGAAGCTGCATTTCCTGCATTTGGAGTTGAGGGAGGAAACTGCTCCCTCTCTCCAGCTGTGATTGGCTGTGCCGGGCTTTCCTTCATGCAAGAAGGAAACCCGCACAGCCAGTTCCCCCTCTTCTCCTTAGTCTCCCTGACTGCAGAGAGGCTGCTCTCTGTTTCGTCTGAATGCGGACAAGGCGAGTGGGGTGGGGAGTGGAACCACGGGTTCCACTGGACCCGCAGTTCCGCATTACATACGCATATAGCCATAATGTGGTTCATTCCCTCAGCCCAGGTATTCCAGTGCTCTGTGAACCTTTGCGGGCCTTATCTGTTAATTCAAGAGAGGGGTTTTCTGTTTCTTTCTGTGCATTCTGGATATATTAAAAATAATTAGGACAGCTTATTATAAAGAAAGATACTGTATACAACTACAGGCAAGTCTAATTTAAACCTGTACATTCTTCTTAAATGTCCTTGGCTGTTTCTCTTCCAAATAGTTGTTCATACTGGGCTCTCTTCCCTTACTGTGTTAGCCTTGACATGACAGACAATACCCAAGGAAGAAAATGAGCAGGTGATTAAAACATCTCTGAAAGCCCATAGCTGAGGGCCCATGATAGTTTTCTGGTACCTCCTCCTTTTCCCATGTGACATTGCTGCAGTTTATCCTTCCAATCAATGCTCCTTTCAGATGCAACAGCTGTAGAGGGAGTTCCAAAGCATGGATGTAGGAGATAAGGACCAGGCATCTTGAAATACTTAACTTTTCGTTCACAAGGTAAGTTTGTTTTATCCCTCAGTTTCTGCAAACATCTTGAGAAAAAATTACTGCCGCATAAGGCCAAAATAAGAGAATCACAGCATGCTTGCATCTCATGTCTTTGTCTGCTCCAGTGCTTTTGGAGTTGGCAATTCATGAATGTTGCATGGGCTAGGATTCAGGCTTATTCCCTTCCAGCTGTCAGTTCCCCAGTAGTTGGTAAGCAGTCTTTGCAATGATCATCTTGTCTTACGGAGATAATATTAGAGATAATGGAGATAATATTAATATTTAGAATGTGAGCCCTTTGGGGACAGGGAGCCATCTTATTTGTTATTTCTCTTTGTAAACCGCCCTGAGCCATTTTTGGAAGGGCGGTATAGGAATTGAATTATTATTATTATTTCTTGTTTACACAGTCAGACAGGTGTTATTGACTGGTTTGTTTTATCCAGACATCGAGTCCTTCCCAAGGACCTGGGATGGCTGAATTTTATTGTCAGCAGTTATAGATATCGTCGCAGAATATAGGCTGTTCCCAGTAAAGCTGCTTTTTGTAATTGGCTGATGGTGATTTCTGTGGCCCCTATGGTGTTGAGGCGCTCTTCAAGGTCTTTTGGAACTGCACCCAGGGCGCCAATGACCACTGGGATTATTTTGGTCTTTTTCTGCCACAGCCTTTCAATTTCAATTTGTAGATCTTTGTATATTGTGATTTTTTCTATTTCTTTTTCTTCTATTCTGCTATCCCCTGGTATTGCTATGTCGATTATTTTAACTTCTTCTTCTTCTTCTTCTTCTTCTTCTTCTTGTTTATTATTATTATTATTATTATTATTATTATTATCATTATTATTATTATTATTATTATTCCCACCATGTCCACATTCATCTCCATTTGTTATAGGTGACTCTGAGATGCATCTCCCCCTGCCCATGCATCTGAACCATCAATATCTTAGGAAAAAATATGCATGCATGTGGACGTAATGTGACCCAATTACTGCTGTCCAGTTAATGCTTGAAGTAATAGTCAAAAGCATGCATTTCTGACCTAAAGACAGATTTCCAGAGTGTTCAGAACCTATTTCCTAGGCATTCAGTCTACCTGCTAAATTAAAGTGGAAGATTCAGACTTGGTAAAGTCATTCATCGGCCTAGCATTTATGATAACTGTCCAGATGAAGCTGGGAAGCATAAATGCAAGATAGTAAGAGCTCAGGAAAGCCTGTTAATGAAAAATAGTGATCCTGATTACTGAGGCCATTGAGCTTAAATATCCAGTTTACTGGCACAAAGGCGCCGACCACATTTTATGAATACAGCCATTTGCAGGGCTGGACCTTCAAGATTGGGGCTGCTGAAGCACAGCCTGATGAGAACAAGCAAAGTAGCAAATACAAGTCTATGCAGAATGAGTCTAAGTTGCCATATCATCAGACTAGTGCTGTGAATGCCCCAACTAGGGGTGTGCATGGATCTGGTTTGCCTGGTTCGGTTTAAATCCGAATTGTATTCATACCTACCTGGCCCAGTGCCAGGTCTGTCTGAACTGGGTCCCATTCAGTTTGGCCATTGAACTGGGCCGAACCAGTTCGGAGATATACTTGTAAAGGGGAATCCACTGAGGATTCCCCTTTATAAGTAGCGGGGGCCCTTTGGAAGGTAAGGGGCAGCCAGGCAGAGGTGGCAAAAGATGTAAAGCGCTGCTTACGCTCCCAGCGCACACTCCCTTCTCCTTTTACCAAGCCACCAGCTCGTTAGCAGCTCAGTTCTGGCCTCCACACATGCATGAAGGCCATTTGCGGGGCCACTGCCCCAGTTCGGTCCACAATTGAACCTACAAACCAGGTCTAGTTCGAGGTGAACTGGTTCTGCACAAACTGCTTGTATGCATCCCTAACCCCAATGTGCCTATTGGCAAGTATGTCACAAACACTCTATAAGAATCACGACAGGAAAATGCAGTATTTATTCACAGTGCCTGATATGAACTGATATTTAGAATGGTGGTAATGGCTCATACCCATATTTGTGCGCCATTTGCACTTAAAACATGGAGTCCACAGCTGGAAAGACTGAGCCACACAATCACACCATAGGCTATGCTAAAACTAGGCCATAAGCCCAACGTTTTCTAGGAAAAACTCTAGCACCAGAAATCAGTTGCCTGAAGGGACCAGGTTTTGGCGTCCCATTTGCCACATACTCACCCTTATAGCTAGTATGCTATACTCTCCCTTGCTGGAGGGAAAGGAAGGAAAATAAATGCACCCAGCCAGCAAAAGCTGGGTGGGAATGAGCTCTGGAGGGCTCGTGCAGGCCCTCTGGAGACTGGGCTATGTCCACATGCGCATGATGTCCAGGGGCATATCTATAGGGGGCGGGGGGCACGTGCCCCGGGCGCCACTTGAAGGGGGGGCGCAATTTCTTAAAATAAAATAATTAAAAAAAATGGCCACCAAAAACAAAATGGCCACTGGGCATGCTCAAATGGCCTCTGTGAGGCCCTAGGGCATGCCACGCCTCGCAGAGGCCATTTGAGCATGCACAGTGGCCATTTTGTTTTTGGTGGCCATTTAAAAAAAAAATTCTAAAAAATGACCACCGTACATGCTCAAATGGTGCCTGTGAGGCCCTAGAGGCCAGTGGGAGGAGGGGAAAACTTTGCAGACCCCCCACAGTCTTTAAGATGTCCCCCGAAGGGGCTACAGGTAAATTTTTTTTTTTAAAAAAAATATAATATGTCACTGTACACATATTCATATTGGCACTATGTACAGAGAATAAGGGCTTGTGAATACTGAGCTGAAGTTTATGAGCTAAGATTGTATCCATTTGCTCTTACTTTGCTTCTTGTGATAAGTGAGTTAAATGTGATGTCTTAATAATATGGCTATTAATGGTCAGTTTGTCTTTGAATCAATGTGAAATCCTTAGTATTAAGTGCCACTGGGAGTTTCTTGCTCTTTCTCTCATTTTTACTGTCTTTCTGAAATACTAGAATATATTCCAAGCAGTGACACAGTTTACTCTGCATATCATTTAATTATTTTCAGAGTATCTGGGAAAAGTCAAATTCTCCATTTATTTTTAAAACTTATGTAATCGTGATGCTACAATGCATAGCAGAGAATTAGACAGGCACTTCTTTTAGTTTTTCCAATTACAACTCCGCATAATATTTGGGGATTTCATGAGCCCCAGCATACTGAAATTTGTCGTTTTCCAGCATTTTAACCTGAGCTATCCAAACAAATTAATGATAGCCCTACAATTTGGATAGTTTTAACAAATAAATCTGAAGTGGTAGATAGGAGCTTGACCACATGTATGATATTGGTAATTTTTGTAATTTTTTAAATTTTTAAAATAAAAGTTTTCTGAAACATGTGTGTCAGTCAGATGTATGTTGGGGGGGTACGGCGGGGGGCGCAATTTCAGTGCTTGTCCTGGGCGCCGTTTTCCCTAGTTACGCCACTGATGATGTCACAAGCAAAAGGGGTGTGGCCCAGTGTTCCCTTTAAGGTGTGCGCATGTGTGTGTGCTCACATGTTTTTTGATGTCCATTCAGTTAATTTTAGATCCCGCTCAGGTTTAATCTGGATGCATGTGCACACACACTGCCTTGATACTGCTGCCCAGAACAAAGCTCATTCCGCCCACAGTTGAAAAAAATTAGAGAGAATACTGGTATGGCCTGGTCTCAGTGTTTGCTGGCTGGGTGCATTTATTTTCCTTCCTCTCCCTCCAGCAAGGGAGATAAAGGGAAATAAATGCACACAGCCAGTAAACACTGGCTAGGAACGAACTCTGGAGGCCTTGCACGGCTCTTCTGTGGCTCATGGCCGGGTTCTTTGAACCTATCTGCTCAATGGTGGCTCCACCCCGATTGCAGTGTCCTTACTTAGATAGAACAATATCAACTTACTTTCCCCAAGTAGTTGTTTTGTATACCATCTCAAGAAACATAAAGGTACTGAGAATGAGCTGAACATAAGGAAGCAACATGTTTTTGGATGGCACAATTGCCCAGATGGTCCAGCACTATAAAGAGCATTCATTCACATTAAGCAATCATAGATAAATACAAGAATTGGTGTGCTTGCATATATCATCTTGCTTCGATCCTTGTGATTAATTGGACTAGTGACATCCATAATGGAATGGTTGTGCAGTGTTTTTAGTTTATTTATTTATTTATTTATTTATTTATTTATTTATCATATTTATATACTGCCTGTGTCTCTAGGCAGTGTATGCAATTTAAAACATGACAAACATAAAACAGAGTAAAAGACAATTAAAACAATTTCATAGAATAAAAGGTTGACTTTCTTTTCAGAATATACTGCTTACTGTTCACAAAACTGTACACTGGCATGTCCAGCATTTTACTTGACGTAATTTCTGGTTGCTTCACTTCATATCACTATCATTAAGTTCACTTCATATCATAGATATAAGGTGAAAAGAGAACCCAGAGTGCATTCACATGTATTCATATGTATGGTTGCAGATCTGTTTATCTGTATACTGGTGTGTATGAATATGTGTATACACATACACATAGAGATACATACATTTATACTGTGAAGGATGAAGATCAGTTTTACTCTAAGACTTCTAAGTTTGCCTTGGCTTTAATTTTTAACCAAAATCTTTTGCATTGCATGATGTGTTAATGAAAAAGTATACTTAGAAATTATGCATTCTTACTTCCTGTGAAAACGATGCTTCTCCTTGGATATCCATAAATAAACACTGTGTTATTAAACCATAATTAGACTTCCATTCACTGCAGTCTTCCACTGATATTTACGAGAAGCATTAGAAAGGATTTGGGGGGGACTATATCGTTTAGTCCTTTCTAACCAGCTACTGCTGATTTCTAATTCTTGATCTGATGAACTGAATGAAGAGGTGCCCTCAGTGTCAATGAGACAACCATGAAGACGCTGTAGGAGGGATAGCTTTCTGTCCTATTTTACTCTGTGTAGCTCCTCAGATCTGAAACCCTTGCCGTGGATGTACAGATGATGGATTCTGGCACCTGTCATTTTCATATATCTGCTATCATTCAGGGTTCTCATGAAACTCCATAGTAGCATGTGGGGATACTGAGGGGCCAGCAGTGCTGCTTGTACACAGTAGAAACAACTTCCATTGTCTCTTTAATAATGAGGGTATATGCTCATCATGTATGTGTGGAGATATATTGATGGTGGTGGTGGTGGTGGTGGTGATGGTGGTGTGTGTATGTAAGCACACAGAAAAGCAACTTGCCCTAGTCACAATAGATATATGTGTGTGATGAAATGGATTCTAGTATTCCATGAAAAGCTTATACCACAATAAATCTGTTAGTCTCTAAGATGCCACAAGATATGTGTGTGTGTGTGTGTGTGTTTTGCTGCAGCAAACTAATGTGGCTATTAGGCCTATGCAAACATTCTACTCCAAGTACCTGAAGCCAAATAATCTGCACTGACTGCCCATTGGTACCATGTGGAGGCAACCATTCCCATTGCTCATCCGCACACAGTGATGTGCTTTCCCCAGCATTGGCAGAGCCCCTTAAAGCAAAACGGAGCCCTGCCAAGCCCCCCAAGATGTCTGGGAAGCTGCACAGAGAGTAGGAGTGCAGACAGAGGGAAAGCTTGAGGAGCAACTGCACACTTCAATTTTTCACCGGGAAAGGAAAAACATATTTGGAGAGATATGGGTTATTAGGTTTGGTGGGTGGTGGGTGGGGTAATTCAATAAAATGAGGGAGGGAACTTTCCAAATGCTTAAGGAGGGTGTACTTCCCAGAGAGTGCTGGGAAGTGGCATTCTTTCCAGTGTTTTCCCAGGACTCCACTACCACAAGGGGGTGCTAAAACGGTCACCTCTGTGTGGTGCCAGTGTGAGGCTGTGTGGCTTATTCAACATTGGGTGTTCTAACTGAATATTTAGACAAGCCTAGCCGCTACCCTCACCCCCTGTAATAGATATGTCCATGGTGTTCAAGCTTTAGTCCCCGTCATCAAAATTTAAAAGCCAGCATTCTTTAAAAACAAAACAAAACAGGGGACCATGGGAAAATACAATAATTCTAAGAGAAAAGCTAAGTTATGGTTTCTGTGAGCACTCATCATTTTAGGGCACTCTCAAACAACAGCACAATGACCCAGGCCAAGCTGACACAGCCCATCACCTAAGCCCCTCACTGCTTGGGGAAACATTCATCGAGGGCCCTTCAGTGCATCACTTATTTGTTTCTTGGTCTGAACTTTTTAAACATATTACACTTCAACCTGAAGGTCTATATGTGTGAATGCTCTCCCACAGAAAGCTCCCTCTATGTAGTAAACTGTCACTTGGGGGAGAGGGCTATGCTACAGCTCTCTCCCAATGTACACATTTGCTATACGGATCATTTAAAAAAAAACAACAGCATGGGAAGAGCATTCAGAAATGCAGTCTTCCACTTGTTTTCAAAAGTGTTACACTCCAAAATTCTATAACCTCATTTAATGAAATATGTGAGCTGAATTTAACACTGGGAGGAAAGAATGGTGTTTTTGAATCACTTGCATCTCCTGGGAATAGTTCCACAGCATCCCTGAGTCTGTATTTCACAGTGCTTGTCATTTCTACCTCTTTAGCATGCCAGGGAGACAGAGATGTTCTGCTGAACCCCTTTTGACAGAAAGACAAGGGAAGCTTAGCAATCTGATAGCTAACCAAGTTAGCCACCTAACCAAGTTAGTTAGCTAGGTAGGTATAGGTCATTTTTCCACTTGTAAAAGCCTTCAGGGTGGCTTATACTGTAATTAAAAACACATAGTTGAAGCTCGGGAGTCAAGAGTCAATGTCTCAGGTTTCACTGGTTTATGGCTAGGCTACCCAGTTCCAGTCTACAAGCCATGTGAATGAGTGCAGCTGATTTAATCACTGCATTTATATCCTAACTTTTTTCCAGGTTCCATCATGGAGCTCAAGGCCAGGGCCGGCCCCAGGATTTTTGGTGCCCTAGGTGAAGTGTGACTTTGGCATTCACTCCCCACATTCAGTTAATATTATATTCTGTAATGCACAGAGTATAATTTTGATTGAATGTGGGCAAGGGGGTTCCAAAGTCATACTTGACTGCTGGTGCTGGCTGGGAGGGGGTTGATACAAGATGGAAATTATACATTTTTAAATCCAAAAGACTCCTGTTGCTGCACCCCACCTCTTCCACTCACCTGGCCAATGTGCATGGGGGGGGCAGCCATTTGAGGGATCAGCCTGGTTTGCCACCACCACACATGCACATCAGCTGAGTGAGCAGAGGAGTGGGGGATGCTTGGGGAATGCCCTAGGTGACGACCTAGGTCTGCTGAGTGGATGGGCCAGCCCTGCTCAAGGCAGAGTACTTGGTGACTGATATTTCGATTAAATTACTCGGTATCAATCCTACTGAAATTAAATAGTCATTTAGAGTGACTCCTGAGTAGTACTGTTGAGTAACTTATTCTGGATGTCAGCCAGTGTTTTTTCCAAGTGATCTCCTACCCAGGCATGGACCAGACTTACACCTATGTAGCTTCAGCAAGAGGGCTGCATCATATGCCCTCAGACCATGCCCTGAATCTTAGCATGTGAATGTTTGTGGGATAAAGAGTGCTGCATGGGGGCTCACTAGGGATCTTTTCCCATGTCCAAATTAAGTTTCCATTCCAATTGCTTGTCCTTCCTTCCGAGCCTAGGCATTTGTCAGTGAATAAGCAACGGGAAGTTAACAAGTAATTTGTGTCAACTACTTGATCTTTTCTGGGAAGCAGCAGCAATCATCAACTTCATACATCTTCTCCAGCTCTTTAAAAAGAAAAAAAGGAAGAAGTTGATCTTCTGTGATATGGCATCACTGCTGAAGTTTCATTAAGTCTCCCTAACCTTGCTACAAGCGAAGTGAAGGGGCCATTTATTATTTTAAATCCCTTTCCTTTTCAATTGTCAAGTGAAATTAAGGGAATGTGTGGGGTTTCATTGAGGAAGGGGCAAGAGCAGTAAAAAAACACACACACACACACACACACACACACATATATATATATATATATATATATAAAATCCTCAGGCACAGCAATGTAATATCTGAGCTACCTTAGGCAGCAAGCTTACAAAGCAGTTTCTTCTCACAAAATGTACTTATTTACACAAGCCAAGCTTCACAAGCCAATTGAGTTCAGAGAAGCAAAGTAACATAGTCACAGCAGTGCAGGGATTCAAACCAGGGTTCCCAACTTTAGCTGATAGATCAAAATAATCAGATTGGCCAAGAACTTGATGTATGGCTTGCTCTCTTCCCAGAATGCCACCAACTTCCATATGGAATCAAGAGGGCAAAGGTCACAAAAGCCAGTCAGAGAAGTTCTGGGAAGATGCAGCTTCTTAAACAATGTTGTGTTTGTTATCTTAAGGGGAACAATTTTCATAGCTAACGTCTTCAGCTGGCAGAAGGCTTGTGTATTTGTGGGCCAGAGACAGAGAGAGGGAGAATGCAGCTACAGATGAAATGTAGATTTGCAGGAGAAGTGGATCCACGTAACCTTGCCATGCTGGGGAAGTAAAGCAGCCTGGGCAAGGCAAGGTTGACTAGGCAAATGGTCTGTGGGAAATGCGTCTCCCATGTCACGTCTAGTTTATCCCCTAGTTCCGTGTGCCCGGGGGACTCCGGACTTGCAAGACTTGTGTTTCCCAGACAGCAGACCCTTGTGCCACACATGGCAGGCAAATAACTTTCCAAAGCAGTTTGTGTGGCTTAGGGGCAGCATTGGCTGTTGAAAGGGGGACTGGAGTTAACAGCCAAGTATATCGCAATATGCATGGCATTCTAGGGTGGTTCACACAATGATTAGTAGGGCAGGAGACGCCTCTTACCCTAGTCCGGAAGCCACGCACTCTCCTGATTTCTAATCACCAGTGAGGATTAAACAAGGTAGATGTGGGGATCGTGCTCATGTGCTGAGCCCCAGCTGGGCAGGAAGGGTTTTCCTTGCACGTTGTTCCAAAACTGGGAATGGAATCTGGGTAGGGCAGTGGTGTAGGGAGGGTGTGGGTGGCCCATGCTCTCACGGGCAGCCCTCCTGTGGCAGTGGCAGTAGCACAGGGCTCTCTATCCTGGTGGTGTTGATCCCGGAGGCATGGTGGGGGTGGTCTCCCCACCCACAGTGACAGTGGAGACATGCCTACGCTCCATCCGTCACCAGCCCCTGTATTCCAGCCGGGTCAGCAACTGGGAAGCAGCAGAAACGCTGCTCATTGTGCTGTAGGGGAAGCGAGCAAAGCAGCCTATGGCAGGGTGAGGCAGCTTCTGGAGGCAGGGTGGCACGAGGTGTTCTTTTGATCCATCTGCCTTATTGTAGCTCCATCCCAGGGTAGGGTGTGCTCATCCTACCCAGCTGAAATCAGCAATGCACACAGCTCCCAAACCTGGATAGGACTTGGGTAGGAGTTCGGATTCTTTCATAGATATTGACTGACATGTCCTGCAATGTAATGCAGACAGTGCAGATTTGCCCTCTTTGTTGCAGGATTCTAAATCAATGCAATCTAAACTGGCAATGCTGCTGCCCAAGAGGACAGTACTGGTACTACTGACTCTTGTGCGATTGCATATTGCAGGCTCCTTCCATTATTCCCAATGGAAGAAGCACACAATGTGCTGGTACTGCCCAATGCTGCTATGGATGCTGCCCACATTATTTGATGATGTTGATCCATCAGATTTGTAGTGTTTGGGAACTAGGTCCATTACTGGTACTGTCCAATTTCCCAGAAGTGCCACTGAGTGATTTAGCGTCCCGCAGCAGTGCAGGTGGGTCTACATCGCCCATGTTATGCTGTGGGAGATGTCAGTAGTTAATTTTTTTATTTTTTTTTAAAATCTAGTTAACAGATTATTTTTGTTCCCGGTCTAGCTAAAGTCAGCCATGACTACTTCTCGCTGAAAGCAATGAGACTCAACCTGATTATTATTCATTTGTTCCCTTGGTTTCAGTGGAACATGAGTAACTTGAACCAAATTGGGGCCAAATATAGAATATCAAAACTGTGAATTAGGAAGTATAGGCTAGCAAATGCTGAAAATCAAAATTTAACCATGATCGGTTGTCAAGTAATTGTTCAAAAATTGCCACAAGCACCTGGAGAGGTGGTGCATACATTTCTGGTTTTTTTTAAAAGAAGTACTATCAAACAAAATATTCAGTGCCAAGTATCAAATGCTGTCAAATATCATCTGATGTTAAATAACTGTTGGATATCTAAATGTTGTATCCTATTGAATCATAGAGGATTCTGCAGAAGGTTTAAGGTAGGAAATTTATTTCAGCAGTTTTGGTACTGATTTTAAAGTATAAAATAGTATAGTATAAAATACTTTAAAATGCAGCCACATACATGAATAGACCTTGACTGCTTATTCCCACAATACTTTTTAAATCCTTCTTTACCCACAGCCTAATATTTGGCATATTTTCAATCTGCATCAGAATCATGAAAATATTAAGTGACATTTCAAATAAAACCAGGAGGCCTTTAGTAACTGATAAGCCAGCTGGAGTGTTGAATGTGTCACCACTGAGAAGTGTGTCAATTTGAGTTCGTATTGTTTTTAGGAGAGCTTAAAATGTTGTCTTTTCTAGCAGGCAGGCAGAAGGACCTGCCTACAGGTCCCTTGTTTACCACCCAAGAGCCTTCTGTCATGAAATATCAGCTAGGCATTCTGTGGGTTCGATATTTTCAAATAACCATGATGAATATGAAATCTTAAAAACAAGCCTGTGCATTACAGGTAATTCTTCAGAAGGCTGAGAACCTATATCAAGTTTCGATGATGATGATGATGAAGATGATGATGATGATGACGACACCAATAATAATAAATGACCATTTATTTCTAATTGTGTTTTCTTTTTGCATTTCTATTGTTTTTTAAATGATAAATCCCAATACATTCTGCCATCTTAAATTGCATGGTAGATTGATAATTAAAATTCCAAGTCCCAAATGGTCTTTTAGAGCAGAGCTACTCAGCGGCATTGCATTGTGCACCATGTTGGCCAGTGTGTATAGTATTATACACTCATTGCACTAAGCCTCAAATATTGGAAATGCAGGTATCCCTCACTTCTTTATACTGAAGCACACTCTAAGGCAGGGCTACTTGGCTTTGGTCCTCCTGTAGATGTTGGCCTACAACTCCCATCATCCTTGACTATTAGCCACTGTGGCTGGGGATGCTGGGAGCTGTAGTCCGAAAACAGCTGGAAAGCCAAATTTGAGTAACCATTCCTTAGAGAGTGCACTACTATATGGTATGGAAGTTCCATTGTGTAAATGCACTTGTGTGTTTCAAGTAGCCATGCAATGATGCTCTTGCAAAACACCAACATGACTGACTTTTACGTGTGCAGCAGTGCTGGACAGTCTGTAACACTGATGTTGCACTGCCCATCATGTTGGCCCCTGGAAGGCCTTATTAGGTGTCTAGCCCTTACATGCAAGTATCCCCAATGAAATCAGTGCAACAAATGTATTTGTACTGTCAATATTCAGTTTAAGTGAAGGCTTCAGTGCCTGCCCCAAGAGGACTTGCAATCTAAAAATCAACAAAATATTTGTAGAGTAGAAGTACTGAATTTATTGTATCTCATTTGTTCCAATGGGAAATGGATATCAAAAGAAGACACATTATCTAGAGGACTCTGAGGGCCTCTCAGTCCAAACTAATAGTAAAACATGACTCTTTGCCTTTGTAAAGAATTCTTCTGTAGCTAATATAAACAAGAGGTGCCTTAGACAAAAGTTACATAGTTTTAGAAACCACTGTGTAGCATCCACACCAGTGAGTATGGAATGAAGGGATAACAGAAGCAATTTCCCCCTTCCCACCCTCCTACCTGCAGGGAGAATTTTTTAAGGTTGAGCGACTCTCTGCAATGGTGTGAGATGCTGCACTATGTCTCAGTAGAGTAGGAGAGATTCTTGGGGGAGCCCAAGAAGATCCTGGATACCACTCAGAGACGCCGAAAGCTCTACATCTGGAAGATGTTTTCCCCTCCTGCCACCGGTAGACACCAGTGCAGCATCCCACACCACTGCTAAGAGTCCCTTGAACCTCAAGAACATCTTTTCTACTGGCCCTGCAGGCTGCAGGAAGGACAGTGGGGAGAAGATTGCTTCTGCTATTCCTTCATTCTGCACATGCTGCTATAAATGCTGCTCACTGTCTTTGATGATGATACTGATCCACCAAATTTGTCATATTTAGGAAATAGGTCTAGCAAATGGAGGTGCATGAAACTTGGCGGATTTTGTGGGATATCTCCTCCAAAGCACTGGAGGGGTACACCAGGGAGAGGCCTCTAGAGTGATGTGCTCTTGGCCACCTCTCACTGGTTGTCCTTTTGACCATCAGGGAAGTAATGATTTATACAAATAAAGAAAAGTACTTTCCTCAATCCATTTTAAAATAAGAAAGCTTTTTTCAGTGGATCTGATTAATGCCGGTTTTACATAAACACAAAAATTGGTTCCCCTCCCCTGGAGTTATGAATATAAGGAGAATGCAGCTGGATGAGACCAAAGGCCCCTCTAGTCCAGCATCCTATTTCCAATAGTGGCCAATAAGATGCTTTGGAGAAGCCAAGAAGTGAGACGTGTAGGTAAAGAGCCCCGTCCCATTGTGGCTTCCCAGTTCTTCCTTCCAAAGTTTCAGCAATCTGAGTAGCTAGAATTCCAGTGCCCTACACTAATCTTGACAGACTGACTGATTCTTTAGTTTGCTCAGATGCATGGGAATAACTTAGCTGTGAGCTTTTCTTGTGTTGGCAGAGGGGATGCTAATTACCCCCAGACACACACACACCCCAATGAATGCAGGACACATGCGTATGGGATAAATAGGGCCACACTTTATTAACTACATATAAAGGATATGCAGCAAGCTTAGCAACAATTAACTAGAGTGCAGGCTGCTCCAACCCCTCTCAGGGGCATTCAACCTCCTAGCAAGAACTGTCTGCCCCATCACTGTTGGGAGAATCAACCGGGCCTGAAAGATGCCAGCAGTGACCGCTGCTGAGCTTCTTCCATCCACACAGGTTACTATGCCGTGGAGGCAACCGCCCAGATCATGCTCCCCTTGAGCCCCACAGCTCTGAGTGGGTGATCCAAGCAGCCACCTAAAAATGGTCCATTCCCAGCCTGCCTGGGCCCCAAAACTCCGAGGGGTTGTTCCATGGTGCTATTTTCACCTAACAAAGGTGCCTCTGGTTGAACACTGATGAATACCCTACCTTACTTTGCCTACATTCACCCGCTGGTGTGACAAACTCCTTACCAAATGATGCCCACCCCTAACTTCCCTAAAAGAAGCCTCAGTGAGGAGTAGGCGAAAAGTTCCACACCCCAAGAATGGGTGAAGTTCCACACCCCATTTGGGTGAAGACAAAAATTCCTACTCAGCCCAGCAGTGACTAGCTATTCTCTCGCTGAGTAATTGGGAAGGGGACCTGGCAGCCTGATTAAAAGTGAGGGGGGAAGGGAGCATGTGCTGCATATATGAATGCAGCTCTCACTCCTCCAATGGGCCAACACAACCACATGGCCTCACCACCCCCCACAAGAGGAAGGTGGATGCACACGTGCATCCTGCTCTCTGCAGGCTCGTGGACAAACCTTGCCTTTCCCAACAGCTGTGTTAGGCACCAGGCAGAATGGCATTCTGTGGGGAAGACCAACAAAATCAGCTCCCACTCATGGTTGAGTCTTTTAACCACACAGGAGCAACTCACAGATAAGCAATTCCCATGTGACCAAAGATAGTCTAAAGGGCACTTGAATTAAAAGCAATGACCAGAACCATAACTTCCATGGGAAATTATCTCCTATGGAGTTAAACAGAGTGTACTAATGAAAAACGCACATGCAGATAGCTGAGGAAGGCTTTTAAGAGAAGTGGTGGGATCCCTGTACCATTAAGTGTCAAGATTTTCAAGACTGGAATTTCCTAAATATGTCCTGGGAAAAGGCACTGTCTGTGCCAACTTGTAACAGCTTTATAAAAACCTCGCTATGGGCTGGTATGGATGATCCATTTCCTGGCCACTTTATTAGAAAGGGGATGTGCCCTGAGTGCGTCTGTTAAGATGTCTTTTGAGGGTTTCCTGATACCTTGTTTAAACAAGTATTGGAATTGTGTGTAGAAACACCATTCAGATGAACAGCATCCCCCCACCCCACCGCCACAATAAAAGGATGTGCCAGGAGAACATTGCATTATCTGACTTCTCAACAGGCAAACTCTGGGACACATCCCCTTTCTAATCATTTCTAATCATGTAGGCAGGGACTGCATTGTCCATATGAGCCCTTTGTCTCTGTTGTATAATACCGCTTTCCGCTTGTCTCTGTCTTCAGTGGGTGCTGACCTGTAATACAGTCTTCTGTTTTGTTCCTGAAGGAAGTAGTTGCAGCTGTAGCTACGCTGCACTGCCGTAATGAGTCTCTCTCTGCGAGAAGAGATGAAAGGGGGGGAAAGATAATCAGGCTTCAAATCTCCCACTGTGCATCTGTCAATCAGTGTCAAAAGGCAGCAAATGGAGAGATGACTCTTGGCTATGCCTTAATCATCCTGATCAGAGGGAGACAGTGCTTGATTAAATTTGCCAGAAGCTGTTCTCTCTCTAGTCCTTTTATTGCTGCAGGTACATTTACAGGTGTGCCAAGAAAAATGGCTCTTGAATTACTATAGCCCTATTCGCACATTCTATTTAATGCACATATGATTTGTGCACAGTACATGCATGTACAGATCAATACACATGTACTGTTATTCATACATTATGCCCCTGCTGACTGGGCAAAGGACACCTTTCAAGTGGTGACTCTCTTATATTTCGTAAAGGAAGAGCAATTGTCTTATCCAGTCCCAGCACAGCATCCCTCCCATGGCTGTTGCTGGTGTCTACCTTACGTTTCCTTTTAGACTGGGAGCCCTTTGGGGACAGGGAACCATCTTATTCCCTTTTCTATGTAAACTGCTCTGGGAAGTTGTTTTAAAATGGCACATAAATATTGATGATGATTATGATGATGATGATGTTCAATGCATGACATAGTATATTTTCTATCTCCACGCTGTATTTGATGTTTGCTGTATCCAGGTCCACTATTAAAATGAATGCATGTACAGTCATTCACACAAAAATGTGTACACACTTCTGTGCACATATATGTTGTAATGTCTGAATAGAGCTGGGTGAACACTAAGAAACACATTGGGGAAGGTGAGCTGAAGTGAGGGGCAATTTTGCAGAAAGCATAATAAAAATGGAAAGAGCCACCCTCCCTTTTGATTATTTTGGGGGGATTATTGGACAGCACTGAGACATTTTTTTTCCTTTGAGTAATCCCTGATAGACCAGAGTCAGCCATTTGACATTACACAGGAAGCATTAAACATTTTTTTTAATGTTTAAATGATTTTAATTGTAAATCGCCAGACACACAAGTTTTGGGTGGTATAGAGATATGTTAAATAAAATAAAAATAAAAATAAATAAATAAATACTCTCATTCTAATGGGCTTTGTTTGCCTTTAGTGACATCAGCACAAAACTAAATCTGTTTGTCTGTATAGAGTTGTGGCCTTCAGATGTAATGCTGAACTGTGGGTCCAATGGACACACGGTTCCAACACCCCCCACCCCCACCGCTCTCCCATCTGCATCCATACGTTCAGGAGAGCTTCCTCTCTGTAGTCAAAGAGGCTGCAGAGAGGTGGAAGTACTGGCTTGACAGTACAGCCCGCACAGTCAGTCAGGCCACAGTGAGGGAGGAGCTCCCTCCCTCAACTCTGGTTCTATGGGTCAAAAACTGTGGTGCCAGCATTTGGATAAAATGCTGGTGCTGCAGAAATGGAGTTTCCAGTGGCAAAACCCCACTCTGACTGAAGGTTCAGAGTGGAGTTTGGGGAGGGAAACTGTGAGTCCCTTTCTGCCACAAACCCATTTCCCTGAATTCAGATGTGCGGATGAGGAAACTGGAGGTGAAGGGACCTCTGGTTTCCTGTTACATCTGAATCCAGCCATTATGTCAAGTACACGAACCCTGAATGGCTGGAATTACTCAAGAAGAAATGAGAGAGAGAGAGAGAGAGAGAGAGAGAGAGAGAGAGAGAGAGAGAGAGAGAGAGAGATGACGGCCAAAGCAACAGTCAAGGGGGAACACAATGGGGGGAATCAATGGCTAAAAAGAGTTGCAAACAGCCACCAAAAAAAGTAGAATTAAGGAGCTTTTCAGGATGTTATCCCTGCCCCTGAAATCACTACTTTTGAGGCAACAATGAAACTGGCGGATGAATCCATACTCTATGTGAATAACAGAGTTCACATAAGACCTTATTAGTCCAGTAAAAATTATGGATGCACACAATTAATGATAATGATCAGGGAGAGAAGCTAAATACATTGCCCTTAGGGAGGCTGGCTTGAAATATGGTTGGGACAAACAGAATCATAGAACTTGAAGAATCAGAGGACTATCTAGCAGTTGAAGCACTTGTCGTAAGGCAGCTCCCTCAGCTACTCCACATCAGAACCATACATTCATGATCACCTTATAACCAACATTATCGAAGCTGCTTTTGCAATAAACACAGAATAAGGATGAGTTCTAGCATGGCTGTTCTACTCGTGATGGCTGCAACACCAAGTGATGTCCCACATGTTTGAAATGACCATTGTGACACAGAGACACAGCTTTCCTATCACTTGAAATCACCTCTGACACCGCACCTTCATAGGAAGATAGGAAGCTGCCATATACTGAGTCAGACCATTGGTCCATCTAGCTCAGTAGTGTCTACACAGACTGCCTCCAAGATGGCAGGCAGGAATCTCTCTCAGCCCTATCTTGGAGAAGCCAGAGAGGGAAATTGAAACCTAGATACTCTTCCCAGAGCAACTCTACCCCTTCAAGGGAATATCTTACAGTGTTCACACATGTAGTCTCCCATTCATATGCTACTAGGACAGACCCTGCTTAGCTAAGGGGACATGTCATGCCTGCTACCACAACACCAGCTCTCCTCCCATGGAGGCAGTTCACACAATGAGATCTGAGCTATTGAATGATTAGTTATTAAGTGATGTACATCTGTATGTGAAACAATTCAAAATGTGGACATTGCACATTATGTTCCAATGCAAAATGCAAATTGATACCAGAGTTATATATAAACAAATTTATAGCTGAGAGTCCAAGAAACCCAAGGTAGACAAACAACAATTAAGTTTTTTTGTTGTTGAGAAGGGTGGGGAGGTATACAGGCTTCTTACTATGGTGGTGACACGTTGTCTGCATTCACATGTAACATGAAACTGGAGGTGGCCAAACCCGCGGTTAATTTTTCTAACCGTGAATTGCATCACAGACATTTGTCCAATCATGGACCAACAACCTCCATTTTCAGGGCAGGGAAGCCCCTCCCTCTCCCTGGTCTGCTGAGTCTGCATTCAAGCGAGCTCCATAGCACTCATATTGTCAGACTGTGGGCAAGGCATCAGAATGTCTGCAGGGCAGCAGCCATTGGCCATGAGCTTCAAGGGAGCATGCTGAGCGCAATCATGCCTTTTTGGAATTGACTGCCTGCCCTTGGCAGGGAAAGGGCATGTCAATCCCTTTAAATGCTATGCAAGCCCTTTTTCTGACAGTGATTGCACTGCCACCTTCGTAAGAGCCCCACAACAAAACAGGCTCGTATAAGCTGGTAGCAGGGGGATGCTATGGGGCACTATTTTTCTGTTACTCAGGAAAGGGAAGGGAAAATTAGACTTCCTAGGAGGGGAGATATATATCTACATATATTTTGCCTATATATATATATATATATATATATATATATATATATATATATATATATATATATATGGGCAAAGGATTCTGGGGTCTGGCCCACTGTGAACAAGGACGCTTTTGTGATGGCTCACCCCAGCAAAGCAGTCCATGGAGACCAAACCATACTCCTGCCCCCATGTCAACTTGTCGCCTGGAGATTAGCCCTTTCATGAGAGGGCCAGTTTACTGGGGAGGACCTTAGGCTTGCCAAACGTTGGTCTTCCGTTGGACTGCAGCTTATTAGTTGAGCCATCCAAAAAGGGGCTCCTGTGTGTGGGATCTCTGTTCTCTCTGGTTAATGGTAGAACTTTTGCAAAGTGGCCCCCTACTTTCCAGGTAAGCCTTTGACACTCCATGTGTCCAGGCATTGCTGGGTGGGCAGAATGGGGAAACACCGGGACTGGGGACAGATATTTATTCTCTTTCAAATTTCTGGGTTCAGACTGTTGTGGCATATGCAGATATGCCGCCACGGGGAATCGTGGCGGGAGACAGGAGCCCCAGTTGTCTGCAACCCCAGGAGAGTAGGCCACTGTTCCAGGCAAAAATAGAGATGGATATGTTCAAATGGGTGGACGGGCTGGCAGAGGGCCTGCTGTGACTTCTTTGTGGCAGTCCCCAAGACAGGGTATCCCCAAGACAGAGGTTGCCTGAATTTCCACCCTCACGGCTTGCTTGTGTGGAGCAACCAGGCTGGGCAGCATCTTCCGATAGACATGCATGCATGTCTCCCTGACCTCTCATGAGAGAGCAGTCTGTGGGAGAAGGGCTGTTGTCACACATTATTAGTGATTGTGCCCAGTCCCCCTGTCCCCCCGGATGGATCTTCTCATGAATTGTGAAGGGGTATCCCCCATGTCCTTCCACTTTCATGAGAGAGCAGTCCACTCAGTAGCAGCATCCATCCTCATAAAAAATGAGGAATATCTCGTTTAACTAGAGGCAATGCTGATCCTGCTGCCCGGTTCTTCTCATGAGTAAGCCTAAGGGCTGCACTCATAAACCCAAGGGGAAGGGGCTTGTTCCCCACTTCCCCAACATCACTGTACAAAAAAATAGACCTGAGCCATTCAAGAAATCCTGGGTGGAGCTGTCTTTTAAACCCAACCCTGGATATCACCTCTCTGCCATATGTCCAGCGATCTAACGGGGTTGCCTGTTTATGTTGCCACCATGACTGCATGTGGTTGTGAACATACATCTTGATTGCTTCATTTTCAGAGAGCAAAGCACATAGTGCCCATCTTGTCATCCTGTACCCTTTCTCTCCTGATTGCCGGCAGCAGGGGTGGGGGGGATGGGGACAAGGGACAGAGTGGGAAGATGGCATGCCCTCATCTGACAAGTGTAGGATGGGGCATGGCAGTATCCCTGTCGCTGGGCAACTGCTTTATTAGATCAGAGACAGGGGGTGGGGCAAGTGCTCAGAGAGGTAGCTAGCAAGAAGCACCGCAGGCGTGGAGTAGGGATGTGCACGGAGCCTGCACCTGCTGGTTCGAAGTTGGGGGGGGTGATATCTTTAAGAACAGGGGAGGGAGCTTTTACCCCTTCTGCCATGTTTCCCCCACCAGAGCTGCGCACACAACATGCACACACACACACACACACTGGGCACTTCTGGCCATTTCCAGTCCGAGGAGGCACCAGGGTGGCAAGGAGGTATGCTGCCATCCCACCGGACTGTTTTAAAAGATGGCGCCAGTGGGGGAATATGGTGGGAGTGGTAACAGCATCCTCCCCCATCCTTAAAGATACCCACACACACACCTTCAAATTGGCTGAACCGCCAGACATTCGAACCAGGCATTCGAGCCAGACATTCAACATTCATGCACATCCCTAGCATGGAGCGGGCAATCCTGGTCTGAGCCACCCTCTCTTTGATTACATTTCCAGAAACATCACAAAACTGTGATTATGGTGTATTCCATGTTCGGACATAACGCTGCCATTGTCAGACCTCAGGCTGGGATGGAGAAACTCACTACAAACCAAATTGTTCAAATTGGAGTTTGGAGAGGGAAACAACTGGTCACTTTTGCCACAAAACCATGGTTTCACGCATTTGGACATACACAAATTCCAACTTCTTCCCCCTTTAGCTGTGGTTTCACGCTATGTGCAAATGCAGCAATTGTGTGAGGAAATCCACTCTGCACTTAATAGGCACAGTCCTAGCAATTTGTCCTTGTGGCAGTATATGTCACAGAAGTGGTCCACCAAGTGTATGTGCATTCTGCACATTCAACTAACTATTGTGCAGACTGAAAAAGGACCCATTAAAGCCCTATCCAGGTGTTGTGTTGGACCTGCATTGAGATGTCTGTACTAAAGTACAAGCTTGTGTGTGAATGATTGTATTTGCATTCATTTTAAAAGTGAATCTGGGTACAAGCCCCTTGAAATGCAGAATACAGATAGAAAGTGTACTACTGCATTAACATGTGAATTGCCATATCTGTGTACACAGTAAACAGATCTTATGCGTAAATAAGGCTCACAGGTCATGTGAATTGGTTCTTTTTTATGCTAATCTGCAGTGGACAGTACAGCACATGAAAATGCCAATACCCCAAATTGCATTACATGACCATTTGACTGACATTCAGATCCCTAACTGCAGCCATCACCTTTTCGACATGAATTCCTGTCTTCATTTAATTCTGTGAACCTGATGTAAAGTAGCAGCTAGGTGCCTGAACAGGATGTTTCTAGTTTGAATCTCCCTTCTGTCATGAAGACAATAGATAGCCTTAGGCAGGTTAATAATACTGACCCACCTTACAAGGCCATTGTAAGGATTGCAGAACTAGAAAGTTTTTGAAGCACTTTGAACATTCTTTTTATTATTATTAATTTATTTAATAAGACAATACATAAACATGAATAGTAAAACTGATACATAATGACATTCATTAACCATCCTTCCAAATATGTAAATGATTAGATGGAGGAGAATGACTAAAATTATCTTGATTTGTGAACAGAATAAAATCTGACCATATCATGAAAAAATCATTAGAATCAGCTTGATCCGCTCAAAGATGAATAATATGGGTCAATTTTTCAGATATGGCAATATGCTACATAGACTGATACCAAGATGTCAGAGACATGGTTTGAACATTCTGATCGGACAACGGAAAGGACAACTACTACTGATAATAAGGATTGCAAAAATGAGCTATGCATTAGGATCTGCATGCATATACCCACAAAGTAGAATAATTTGTTTAGAAGAGAAGGGAGATCTGCGCTCAGTTCCCAGTGCCCAGGCAGGTGTTCAGCACTGTCAAAGCTGGTCCTCGTGATGACCATCTGCATGGAATGAATACATGGAGCTGTCCCAACATGGATTACTGTATGCAGAGACACACAGGGAAGGGTGCTGCATGGGGTAAAACAAAAGGATCGTTATCCAGCATCCATGAGGGGCTTTTTGTTTTATCCCACGCAGTACCTTATGCACTCATGGGACATGATCCAGCAAGCAGATCCATACACAGATTGCCTTTGCTACATCAGGATGTTACAGCATTGTTTAGTTCAGGTTTTTATAATTTCCAAGTTTAGCAAAACCCAAGGTTTAAATTTATTATCATTATACTGCTAACTGCTAACTTGGCAAAGAGGCACCTTTTCACATGGTGATTCTCTTTATTTAGCAGGGGGAGAGTAACTGACCCTATCCACCCCCCAGCACAGTACCTCCAGTGAATGTTGCTGGTGTCTGTCTTATGTTTCTTTTGAGTTTGTGAGCCCTTTGGGGAAAGGGATCCATCCATCTTATTTATTTGTTATTTCTCTGTGTAAACCACCCTGAGCCATTTTTGGAAGGGCGGTATAGAAACCATATTAATAATAATAATAATAATAATAATAATAATAATAATAATACTCTGTAAAGCAATATGTCTTCATTCATGTGGAAGTGCTGAACTACAACAACTACATTACAGGACAGCTGAACGGTGGCCACACACTTGGCAGCTTTACAAATAGTCTAGTATACCAGCAACCACAACGTAAAGTCACTAACTGAAAGAAGCAATATGGAAAGCTCTCTCCTGATCTTATGGACTTTTCTCAAGTAAAACATGTTCTATTGGCAGACTTTACAAGTGCAGTGGCTGCTGAAAACACTTACTTTGAGAGGTGGGACACAATGCTGAATGCGGAAGAGCACTTGGACTTTGCTGCGTGAGTGGTGGTGGCCGGTAAGCAACACAAAATGAAACTCAAGAATATTCCACCCATACTGGAGCAGCTGAGAAGCTACAGACACAGAGGAGAACATTTCATTTTGCCTTTCCTCTCAGCCTTGTGTGACGTATCACTCATTGGTCAAGCTGTATTTCTCAGTCAAAAGAACAAGAAACTGCTTTTCCTTTCAGACTCCTCCCTTTGCAGTTTGGCACCTCCAGTTTACTGTGGGTAGAAAATGAAGCCCCCCCCCCACTTTCTGTTCGTTAGCAGAAGCTTAAGTGAAAATTTTTCCAATTTAGAAAATAGGAAGTGAAAATAGACACCTGGGAAATAAAATCTATCTCCTTTTCAAAACAAGCCCCCTAACATTTTGTTTTAATCTTCCTTTCAGAACGTCTCTATTTTGTGTGGGCATATCAAAGTTATTTCTGTGTTTGAAGCCTCGGGAAGTGGCTTTTCAGGAAATTAAACTTGTGTTCCACTGCAAGAGTGGCTCAGCACAGGCATGTTTCATAATTGTCCCTCCAAATGCCCTGTCTATCTGGAGAGCAAACTCTGACTCAATTGGAACGCTGCTGGAGCAGGGCTTTTATGATCAGAGATTGTCAAATACGCACCATTATATAATATAGTTTATGATTCAAGGACTCCAAATATATTTCGACTCAGAAAACAGATTAGATCTTAGCCAAGATGGCCAGAAATGAAAATGGGAAATTTTATCTTTCTAATCTCAGAATTACATTTTCCCCCTACATTTAATCTTCCTGTTAGCTAAGGTGTATCTCGGGGCACATGAGACAGCCCCATACATTGTATTTACAGAAAGCTAATGCTTTGAATATCACTGTTTAGGGTGATAAGAATGTTGGCAGAGCTGACAGAATTCTTGAGAAAGGTGGCAACATGACATCCTATGTATTTGTGGTTAGGAGAGGAATGCAGGGAGTGAGACTGATAATGCACTTCTTTCTACAGCAGAGGTAGGCAAACCTGGCCCTCCAACTGTTGTTGAACCACAGCTCCCATGATTCCCAGCCACTTGTGACTGGGGATGATGGGATTTGTGGTTCAACAACAGTTGGAGGGCCAGGTTTGCTCACCCCTGTTCTACACAGTACTCACTGCATCGATTCATTTTGCTCACTATCTTAAAAAAGTGTAGTGTGAACTGAGGTTAAGCCAAAACTACTTACCATCTTTTAGGGATGTATTCTCTACAGTGTCAAAAACCACCTACCATTTTGGATGACTTTTCAGCACTGCTTCTGAAAATGTTCCCTTGTTCATTTATGCTGTCCTTGCTTTCTCTCAGTTGGTTTCATTCGCCCTATGTGATCACACAGCTCAATCTGATTGGATACATCATGTAGTGTTGTTATCCCATCTCCTGTGCGATTGACTGGGATCACCCTTGTGATCATTCCAAGGAGGAGTGGTCACTGAGTGGGTGGGGAATAGCACTGAAGCAGCAGCCATTCGCAGAAACAATTGAACCAAGAGGAATTTTCAGAAAGTGAATATTTGAAGAAAATAGGATTTGGGGGATATATTTCTATACCCTATACATTGCATTTTTGGCCCCAAACTGGAGAATATTTGGCATATCCTAATATAAACCCAGTTTCCGCAACCTGAGCTTCAGCTAATCCTAGGGCTGGCTTTTGAAGGCACTCAGGAGCTACCAATACACGTTCTCCTTTTCATCTATATTTCAGTGCAACTTGACAAGGTTACCAGTCAACGGACTTCATTTATTTATTCCTTTTCAACATTTGTATTTCACTCTTCAGGACCAAGTCTTCCCAAGATGAACAAAACGAACTAAGACCATTAAGTCCTTAAGAACTAAGAAGTGAACTCTAACACACCCCTCCCCTACTCCTCTATAGGCTGTTGTCCAGTAAACCCTGCCCCTCACTCTGGATTGGGCCACAGGGATTGGATTCTGCCGGGCTTGTTTCTTCCTTATTTGGAGAAACCCACTCTCCAAGCAATTACTCTAATTAAGGCCTAGTCCCCCCTCAAGCCCATCATGACACCGCTAAACCTGGATTGTAAGCTAGAAAGAGGCTTGATAATACTTGTGATTTTATTGATCTCCCAATTTGTGTTGCTAATCCAAAGCAGCAGGGTTTGTAAAAATCATGCCTCCTTGTCAATAATTCTTCAGCTGTTTGAAAGAGAAATGGTTTAAAATTTGATGCCAGTAAAAAAAGCCCCCAGGAACTGAAAGATTGTTAGAGACCCCTGAAATGAGAATGTCTCAGATAATTGTAGGAGGGGCATCCCTCTCATGGTTTGGGGGACTCACAGAATTTTTGAATATCTCTAGTTGACAGCTTGATAGTTGTCTGCTAGAAAACTGCCACAGATAGTGAGAGATTTGAGTGGGTAGTTCAGTGTCCCTAATACCATCCTTGACCAAAAGATTCAACTAAGCTGATAATGGGTTTTGTTGACTAAAAGCCTTGTAAACTGGTTCAAAAATGGCAAAGTGTGTGAAAGTATTCATGCACATATTTACTAGATTCCAGGTTCTTCTTCCCGCTACATCCGAGCAACAAACCTTTATACGCTATATGCTGTTTCTTGCGGTCTGTCCATGTTGAGAGCTATGTGAATATTTGACTAGGAGGGAGTGTAATTCTTCTTTCCAGACCATGTTTGTGTGTGGATCTAATCTCACCAGGAGATGCTGACTTTTCCTCACCCAGCCAACATAATGCAAATGCAAATATTCCCTCCCTGACGTGTAGACTTCAAAATACACCAGGCAACTACTGATTAGCCCCACTAATGGGGCAGAGAAGCACCTTTCAAAGTGGCAATTCTCCTATATTTAGCAGGGGGAGCAACCAGTGGTGTAGGAAGCTGCCTGCAATGGGGGTGCACCCCACTGGTGGTGGCCCCTATTGGTGGAGAAGGATGTGCACTAGAGCTTGTGTGCCCTGACTACGCCCTCTGCGTCAGCTGCAGGAGGTGTGGTCAGATGTGGGAATGGGGCCGTTCAGCCCTGTTCGCAAGCTGCTTTGGCCAATGCTGGGGTCCCAATCTGGCTGGGAGTGCCCATGTCTGCCTGGAAAGGCAGAGAGATAAGCTCCCAGGCTGAAGTGTCTTGCAAATGGGGCCAAGAGGCCCTGTTTCTGCGCCTGCACATGCCTCCTGTGCCTGATGTCAGATGCAGGGGGTGTGGTTTTGACTTTGGGGAAGGTTCCATGGGAAAGGTGGCCCAGGTTCTTTGTACCCTGGATGTGCAATGTTGGCTCCAACCCTGGGAGCAACTGTCCCAGCACAGCACATCTCTGGTGGTTCTTGATGGTGTATTTCTCTTTTAGACTGTGAGCCCTTTCGGGGCAGAGCTTCTTCTTGCTGTTGGTCCTTGGTGTAAACCACTTTGAGAATGTTTCTTGGAAAGCATAGTAGTAGTAGTAGTAGTAGTAGTAGTAATGATACAGAAAAGCAACAAGAACTAAAGCAAACAATAACTGAGTACATGAACCAAACAACCATCAGGGTTCACCTTCCAGCTCTAAAAACAGTTGCCAAAAAAACAACTTGCTCAGGCATTAAAAGATGTCAATGCTGCACTTGCAGAAATAACAACCAATAATTTGCAAGAAACAAACCAACTAATGTACAGTGCAACAACAATAACAACACAAGAGCTCGGATATAAGATCAGTGGACCTGTAAAAAGAGAAAGTAGTACATCACCTAAATGGAAGATTAGATTAGAAAATAAAATCGCCAGGCTTAGATCAGATGCTACTAAACTGAAAGATATGAAAGACAAGAAGCTGACGAATGAAAACACCAAACAGTATCTGATCCAAAAAACCCCATCTAGATTCAAGGAAAATTAGAGAAGTCCTGGAAATAATAAAGCAGTAAATAACAGCAGTGTCAAAGAAGATTAGCAGATACAAAGCCAGAATTACACAACACAAGCAGAATCTCCAATTCCAGTCGAATCAGCAACGTTTCTACCAAAGCATAGAAGGAGAATTTGCAAGAAACGTAGAAACACCAAATAAAGAAGAAAGAGTGCAATTCTGGGGGAAATAATGGGACAATCCAATAGATTATAATAAAAAAGCAGGCTGGGTAAGATACAGATACGGTGCAGGAACAATAGACTGGACCCAGGCAGAGCTAGAGATGCTAGATTGTAAGACCAGGAAAATAATGACCATAAATCATGCTCTGCACCCCCGCAGTGATGTCGATAGGCTCTACCTCCCTCGCAGCTCAGGTGGAAGAGGAATGCTGCAAGTCCATCAAACAGTAGAGGAGGAGAAAAGAGGCCTTGAAGACTATATAAAGGACAGTGAAGAAGATGCTCTTAAAATGGTCAATAACGAGGAACTATTCAACACCAATGAAAGAAAGCAGGCCTACAAGAAAGAACAAGTCAAGAACTGAGCAGAAAAATGGAAAAATAAGCCACTGCATGGTCAATTTTGCACTATATAAGTGGAAAATCAAACATCACCAAGACCTGGCAATGGCTTAAGAATGGCAACTTGAAAAAAGAAACAGAGGGTTTAATACTGGCTGCACAAGAACAGGCACTAAGAACAAATGCAATAAGAGCAAAAGTCGAGAAATCCACAACAAACAGCAAGTGCTTCTTTCTTTGTAAAGAAGCAGATGAAACAGTGGAGGGTAACAATCATATTGTTTCACTTGACTCACAAGTGAGTCAACAAAATGAATACTACAGGCAGCAAAAATGTGCAGTATTTTCTGAAATAGCAAGGTTGTTCACATGACTCAAATCCCTGGTGGCTAGGAAGGGCTGGGGAGAAGGCAGGAGTATATCTACCTTCTCCCACACAATCTTCTTGATCCTGTTGCCACACCTCTCTGCCGCACACACAGTCGCCACTGTGGTGAGTGGTGCAGCGTTCTGCAAACCCTGGAAATGCAGCCCAGCCTCCAGAAATTCCACAGCGCACCACACAGGGAGGATTGGGGGATCTCCTCGTGAGCCAGGTGCACTAGGCATACAGTTCTATGTCTGATCGGGCTGCCTGAAGCCTGAGCAGACACATGACCGGGGACTGCAGTAAAAGCCTGAGGGGAGGACCCCAGGCTAGCTGGCAGGGCAGCGCCTGGATCAACTCGATCCCGGCGCTTCACACAAGCAACCTTACCCAGGTAGGGTAGGGTTGTGCAAGCCCGATAGGGCTGCTCATGCGAACAGCCTTCATATCTAGATCTGGCAATCTGAAGGATCTGAGGTACAAAAGGAAAATGCCTTAATCAGTTCTTCATGGGGCCACAATGCAGCTGTATAACCCAAACCAGTGGTAGCCCGTGAACGCACCACTGGGGGGCGGGGCGACGGGAGGCACCTTTAAGAGTCAATGAATTCGGTGCTTACCTCCGCTCCCACCGCACCTGAACACTGCTCGGCAAAGCAGCGTGTGCAGAGGCGTAACTAGGGAAAACGGCGCCCGGGGCAAGCACTGAAATGGCGCCCCCCCACCGCCCCCCCAACATACTACATTATACTTAGGATTTCCTCACAAGCGCCCGCCACCGCCACCGCCAAGCCAGGCCACTGACTGGCCGCCAGGCGCCAGCAAAGCAATGGGGGGGCACAGGCGGCGCGGAAGGGACCGCTCGTGGGGAAGGGGGCACCGACGCGCTCCCTTGACTGCTGCAGCGCTGCTGCACTGAGCAGGAAACTTTTGTATTAACAAAAAATTCTAAAAAATTTTTTAGAAATTTGGTCATGGCGGCGCCCCCCCCCCACGTGACCATAAAAGATGGCACCCGGGGCACGTGCCCCCCCTGCCCCCCTATAGTTACGCCTCTGAGCGTGTGGCCCAGCAGCCCCTGCAGTGGGGAATCGCCTCCGCCACTCACCTGGCTTCCACAGAGCTGAATCCCCTGCCAGTGGCCAGGTGAGTGGCAGAGGCGATTCCCCGCCGCAGGGGCTGCTGGGTGGCATGCTGCTTCACTGGACAGCATTCAGGTGCAGCGGGAGCGGAGGTAAGCACCGAATTCTAATACTCTTAAAGGTGCCTCCCGCCACCACCCCCAGCAGTGCGTTCATGGGCCACCACTGACCCAAACGTCTAATATGTGGATACGACTACTACGAATAATTATATACTGCTTTGCCTCAAAAGTGCTCAAAGAGGGCTTGCAATCTAAAAGGAAACATAAAGTAGACAGCAGCAGCAGTCACTGAGGGATGCTTAGCTGGGATTGGATAGGGACAGCTGCTCTCCCCCTGCTAAATATAAAAGGATCACCACTTTTAAAGGAGCCTCTTTGCTCAGCAGGGATATGGCCTAATATTCTAGCAGTTTACTTAACTGGTGCCACCACCCTTTAAACATAAAAGGGGGAACAGATTAAAGGATTAATAATATTCTAGAATTTATTTATTTATTTATTTATTTATTTAACGTATTTCTATACCGCCCAAAACTTAGCATGCAGCCCTATACATTATAGGCTCTTATCAAGGAACTAGATTAAAAAATTGTTGTTCTTCATATTTCAGGGCTCACTCTTAAGTATTTATCATAAGAACCTTTTTTTGCAGTATCTGAAAGGGGAATAGCTACATGATCTCACAAGCTTTTAATAGTAACATCCTTCAGCATAGCACTGCATTAAAAGCTAAAGAGCAAGTTGTCTGAGAAATGGTGGGAAGAATGAATACTTAATGCCCCATTAAAATGGGAGGGGTGGGAAGAGAAAAACTTGTGAAATGTCACTTGGGAACCGATAGAGCAAACATTTGCAATATAGGCATCCAACTAACAGATTTAGATTAAAAATGATGACACATTGGATGGATTCTGTCATATTCAATATTCAAAACCATTGTCAGCCAACTTGGAGCTGTTTATGTCAAGAACATTTTTGCAAACACACGACGTATGTCACATGGAACAAATAAGAGCTGGTCTGCTGGACGGATCCATCGCTCAGTGGTAGAGCAATCTCTGGCATCTCCAGGTAGGTCAGGGAAGTGTGTGTCTGCAGGACTTTTTCCAGTGAGGGGGAGGAAAAGCTGGCAATCCAATACCCCACCCTCCCTGGGAGTATGGCCCATTCAATTCAAAGGGAACTGGCTCAATCCAAGGAGTACAACTACCCCCTCTTGCCCGCTCCTACTCTGGATGCCCATGCTGGGAAAGACTTCTGCATGAAAACTTTGGAGAGCCTCTGCCAGTCACTGTTGACAGTCCTGAGCTAGATGGCCCAGTGGCCTGACTTCGTATAAGGCACCTTTCTATGTGCTCAAATATCAGAAAAAGGCAATAAAGCCTTCTCTTAACTAGGACTAAAGGGAATGTTCTCCATTCTGGGATCAAACGCAGTGCATTTGGGGAAGATCAATTATTTCATGAAAAAATCCCTAAATTAAGAACATTTAACACACACACACACCCATCACTTTGTAGCCACTGTTCTCCAGTCTACTGTTTTTGTTGTTGTTGTTGTTGTTGTTTAATCACCATGCTCCCACTTCTAATTACTGTGCCATTTTCTCCTTGGTCAGTCACATAGGAGATTCCAGCCAATTGGGGATCACATAATGAAGAAGGTAAGGGTGTGCACAAACTGAGGTTAGAGCATTGGCTCGGTGCTGAACTGGTCTGGTGCCTTAGGGAGGGGAGTGGGAACTTTAAGAAAGAGGAGAGCAGCTGCCTCAAACAGCTTCCTGCTGGGGCAGCGCTCGTCCCAATTAACCGTGTGCGGCGCCAGCATGCACACGGCATCCGCACATGTGTGGGCAACTTGTGCATGGACAGCATGGTGTTGCTGTCCACACAAATGGTGTCTGTGCATGTGTGGATGCCATGTGCGTGCTGGCACCACACACAGGTACTTGGGACAAGTGTCGCCCCAGCAGAAAGCTGCATGGTCCTTTTTCTTAAAGCTCCTGCTCCCCGCTCCTTTCCCCATAGTGCTGAGCCAGTGCTCGAACCTCGGTTTGTGCACAACCTTTGAAGAAGGTGACATCAAGTAGCCAATCAAATTTGGCTATGTGAGAGCTGCACTGAGGGCAAATAAAACGGATCCAGGAAGCCTTGCATTAATACTTTTGCTCTCTTTCAATGCAGTCACCCCAAAATCTCAGTAGGGTGTGTGTGTGTGTGTATTTGTGTCACCTTTTGAGGCATTGGCAAAATACATATTTTTTGCCTCAGTCCTATGCTTAACAATTGATGGATTAATCCATACATAACCATGCACAGGCCATGATTTTTCATGTGTAAGTTGCCCCTTACACCCATAGTAGTGAATGAGCAATGTGGTCATTTGAGGTCTTTCAATGGCATGGTATCTCTAGGACTGTTGCCAGTGGGGTCACATACACCACAAACATGGTGACTGTGTGTGTGTGTGTGTTGTGCTTGCACCATGTTCAGCAATATTAAACAAACAAGAGTCCTATTCAGACATTAAGTTGTATGCGCACATAGAGGTTCGTACGCATGTTCATGTTTTTGTGAATGATCATGCATGCAACTGTAGCAATGAATCGAGCATTCTTTTGGAGAAAGTTGTGGAGTGGTGATGTTCCTCCTGCATAGCCATCCCTTCTAAAGAAGATGATCCATTGTGTGAGGATTAACTATTGCAAAATTAACCTAGAATCAGACTAGTGCTGGCTTGTTTAGTTTTCTTTGTTGTCATCTGGAACCAGCCACAGTGCACAGTGTTTGTTTTGTACACCACATGCTGTTATCAGCATGAGTAGACACCGTGTGCATTATAAATAGTTTCTGGTAGCAGCTGCTAGATGGTGGTGCCTCTCTCTCATCTTGGGTTGCATTGTCCTGTTTCTGTGGGGAGTCTCCTCCTTATAATCAAGGGGATGATGTAAGAGGAAGTAGGGAGTATTTGTCTGAAAGTGAAAAATGGTGGTGCAGAAAAGCATTTTCTGTTTTCTTCCATTATAACTCTTGTTTTTCATTGACCCTTTCAGGGGGAAGTGGGAGTCTTTGGAACAGAATTAAGACAAAAGTGTGCTTACTGTTGATGCTACTGAAACAGTCTTCTCAAGCAGGTGTAGAACTGAGTAGCTCAGTATAAAGTATTTGTATCATATGTGTGGAAAAATTCAGCACATGGGTTTGATATATTTCTTGAGTTCCTTTCCAGGACTATCATTTTTAGCGAGCATTGACCCTCCTATGTTTCCACCTGATGTCCCCTGTGGTAGAAGATGACTGATGCAGGGAAAACCCCAATAATATCAGATTCTGCTTACTTTAGGAAAAGATGGTGGAACATCTTCCCCACTACCTGCTGGACTGTTACATAAATGAGGATATTAGAGAGCTAAACAATGGGATCATTTACTTCTCAGTCATTGGTTCACCCGGCAAAAAACTGAATTGTTGTAAGCAAGTAAAAACAGTAACGTAGTAAAAAGCGTGGAAGCTGATACTTTTGGTGGCTGCAAGTGAGTGCCAACAATTTTGAGCAGGACTGGTTGTTATGATGAATGATCTTTTAAAATATATGGCATACATATGCTGTATATTTTTGAATCTTTTTGTTAAGACGTATGGGGTCTGAACAAATAAAAACGTTACATCGTATTTTCAAAATACCCTTCAGTATCACCACTTCCACGGTGGATAACAAATCATGTAAAATAGACAATAAACAATAACATCACATATCATTAATAACAACAGCCAGTTAAAGCACAAAATCTAGGGAAGTGCAACCCCCAGGTCAGAATCACCTTAGATAGAACCCAGAAATTAACTGAGTTGTTTCCCCCTCAAATTGGAAACAACTGTTCTCCATCTGAACCAATCCAAGACTCAAAAAAAGCAGCCTCCTTGAAAAGCAAGGGAGAAACATCCCTCTTGCTGAGCTAAGAGACTTGAATATCCCCTGTGTTATGGGGGCGTTTTTGCTCTCCCTCCCTCTGATTTCCAGGGTGCAACCCTTCAAAACTAGCCTCAGAGCAAAAGCAGTGGAGGTTTTCTCAGGAGTATTTTATCAGCATTCCTAAAAATAAAACCAATTCAACCAGAGTTTTCAAAGACTTGGGGGGAAAGAAAAGGGTTTGCTTGCCAAGGCAGAAAGTAGGCATTGAAAGAGCCTCCTGCCAAGAAGATTCCAGGAACAGAGCACCACAACTGAAAAGGTCCTCTTCCCGAAAGTTCCCTGCCTGACATCAGAGGGCAGGAGCATCTGGAGAAGGGCCTTTGAGGATGATCTCAGTGTGCAGACAGTTCACACGAGGAGAGGTGATCCTTCAGGTCCCAAAATTATGTAGGGCTTTGAAGGTAAGTACCATCCATTTGAATTGTGCTTGGAAACAGACTGGCAGCCAGTGAACCTGTTTAAAACCCAGTGAAATGCACTCCCAACATTTGGCCCTATTCAGTAACATGATAGCTGTAGTATTCAACTAACTACAATCCAAGCAGGGAAGCAACTTGCCTAGGGAACAAGAGGCTGTTAGTTCGAATCCCTGCTGGTATGTTTCCCAGACTATTGGAAACACTGACATTGAGCAGCACTGATATAGGAAGACGCTGAAAGGCATCATCTCATACTGCACGGGAGGAGGCAATGGTAAACCCCTCCTGTATTCTACCAAGCAAACCACATGGCTCTGTGGTCACCAGGAGGTTTTTCACACACGGCTCTATGCCTCAGAGTATCTGAAGATCAAATCTGCTTCGCAGCAGATTCGAGGCATTTTAATTTGAGTGATTAGATGGACCATTCGCATAGCCATCCGCACCTTCGGAGAAAGCAGAAGCCCTGGAGTTGTTTTCAAAAGCTGCTGGAAACAGAGGATTTTTTTTACCCCGAGCTAAGCCAGAATTCACAGCCTCCTTGGGGAAAAAACAAAGCCCTTTCTAGCCTGGTCCCTGATAGCTTGCAGGGAGGTCAGTTTAAATCCATTAAATATGTGGACTGGCATACTCCAATCAGGAGTGGATTTGGGAGGAAAGCCCTGTCTGTAAAACCTCCAGGAGTTGACACCAACCCGACAGCACAATATTTCCTTTACAGTCCCAGAACATTGCAGTAGTCGAATCTGGAGGCTCAGGCTACTAGAGCACAGCAAACTGTGGACAGGCTCCCTCTCTCCAGGAGGGGCCATGGCTAGCATCCCCACAACAGCTGCTGGAAGTTTCTCCATACCACAGCTGCCTCTTGGACTTCCAGTGACAGAACTGGTTCTGTTAAGATACCTGCACTGAAGATCTTCAGAACATGCTGAAACCACCTGTTTCAAACACCTTTATGATAGCTTATCATATCTGGTAGGGGATAATTGGGTTTAGGTCAGGACCCTTCAGTTGCTGCATAACTGTGGGAAATAGTTGTTATAATGCAGTTCACTAACTTCCCTGGCTGACATCCAGATTAAGGCAGTGCTGGCATTGGAGGGAGGGATAATTTCCATCAACTTTCCTTTCCCTTGTGCAACTATCAGGGTTTTCGTGGAGCACAGGGAAGGGGAGAGTGAATAAAATCACCCCTCCCTTGTCACGTCCGCAGTGAGTTAGTCTGGATGTCAGCCACTATAGTCCAGTTCTGGATTACTGGTAGATGTCAGTTAGCTATGTTATTCTTCTGTAATAAGGTGCAAGTGAAGAAAATGTAGGATGTATTTCTGGTTTCATAGTGAAGAAGTTGAAAAATATTCTATGCAATAAATGTAGAGAGATTTTGTCAAGACTGTTTTCAGAAAAAAGACATTCTACTGAGCAGAATTCAGACCTTTGTGGGTTGTTCTAGTTCATCTATATAGACAATTGTATTAAAACAAAAAAGGGCCTTTTATAACCTTCAGCAAATGTATAATTATGCAAGCTGGTTTTCTTGAATCTAAATTTAATTTTTCAGTAATTTATAATACGGATGCAGTAACTGATATATTGGTGGTTCGGTAATGCTGCCTCTGTAATGGGAGCCTTCAAGGAGGATTGCCTTGTAAAGATGGTTGCTCACTCCTTGTGGAAACTCTTTGTGATGGGACCATGGCTGATGTAGCATAATTTTTGCAACCCTCTTCCCAGATGTAGATCTTGGGGACATGTCTTTACCAAAAAAGCATAGGAATAGAGTGTTAAGTGGTCCATACTGCTGGGGCTCTTTCATTGGTTATAGCCCCTGCTGGTATGTTTCCCAGACTATGAGAAACACCTGTATCGGGAAGCAGTGATATAGGAAGATGCTGAAAGGCATCGTCTCATACTGCACAGGAGATGGCAATGGTAAACCCTTCCTGTATTCTACCAAAGACAACCACAGGGCTCTGTGGTCACCAGGAGTCGACATAGACTCGATGGCACACTTTACCTTTATTTCATTGGCTACAGAGACATAAGCAAATGCTGAATATAGAACTGAGGTTGGGTAGGCAAAGTCTGGCCCTCGATTTCTTGCAGAACTTTGAGGCCATCTAAATTCTCATAGGCTACCTCTGAATTAATAACTACAGTCACCTGAGAACATATAATAAGCAGCCTGCTGAATCAGTCCAGTGCTCCACCTAGTGCAGCCCAGTGGCTGTTCACCGTTTTGGAACAATAATTGTGTCTGAATTGATACAATAATTGTGTCTATTTGATTCGATGGCTCCCTACCAGCAGCCATTTTCATTGTATTGTTTTATCCTTGTTTGTTTGTTTTATGTACCCCCTGACTCCAAAGGCTTTAGGCAGTTCACACAAAGTGCTAACAAAGTGTTTTCAGTTCTGCAATTGGCACCATTTGATAAGATGTTTCCCACAATCATATCAGACTGTATCAAACTGCATCAGATGCTCAAATGAACATAAGAATAGCCCTGCTGGATCAGGCCCAAGCCCTATCTAGACTAGCACCCTGTTTAACACAATGGCCCACCAGGTGCCTTTGAGAAGCCTACAGGCAAAAGGTGAGGACATGCCATCTCTCCTGCTGTTGCACCCCTGCAACTGGTATTGAGAGGCATCTTGCCTCTGAGGCTGGAGGTGGCCTATAGCCACCAGACTAGTAGCCATTGATAGACCTGTCCTCCGTGAATTTGTTTAAGCCCCTTTTAAAGCCAGCTAATGGCTATCACCACATCCCATGACAGAGAATTCTATAGATTATGTACCATGTGAAAAAGTACTTCCTTTTGCTGGTCTTAAATTTCCTGGCCTTTAGTTTCATGGCATGACCCCTGGTTCTAGTGTTGTGAGAAAGAGAGAAAAATTTCTCTCTGTCAATTTTCTCGACTCCATGCATAATTTTATACACTTCTGTTATGTCTCCTCGTAGTTGCCTCTTTTCCAAAAGAAAAAGCCCCAGATGGTGTAGCCTTGCCTCATAAGGAAGGTGCTCCAGGCCCCTGATCATCTTGGTTGCCCTCTTCTGCACCATTTCTGGTTCTACAATGTCCTTCTTAAGATACGGTGACCGGAATCACACTCAGTAGTCCAAATGTGGCTACACCATAGATTTGTATAAGAGCATTATAATATTAGCATGTTTATTTTCAACCCCCTTCTTAATGATCCCTAGCATGGAATTTGCCATTCTCACAGCTGTCATATATGAGTTGATGCTTTCAATGAGCTGTCAACCATTTCCCCAAAATCTCTCTCCTGGTCAGTCACTGACAACTGAGACCCCATCAGTGTATATGTGAAGTTGGGTTTTTTTTGGTCCCGATATTAATTAATTAATCAGTCAATCAATTAATTAATTAATATACTGCCCCTTCCAAAGACTTTGGGCAGTGCACAGCAAGTAAAACAATAACAAAAACAAACCCTGTTTAAAACAAATGGCTTAAAACAATATAAAAATAATTTTAAAACTGTTCTGAACCATTTAAAACCAATTAAAATATTTAAGAATAGCTTAAAAACCTTGGAAGTGGTCTTAAGAAGTGGTCTAACCATCGCCTCCTTCAAACAAGGAGGCTCTCAGCGATGAGTTAATGATATTAACTCAGCCACCTCAAACAATATCCCTTCTGGATTGAAGCAGCCAAGTTGGGCAAGGATCCAGAGAACCAGTGGTAGGCTGCACTGCCCCAAGTAGCTTGTCCACATCCTCAGGCATCACAGATTGAAACTGATCCAATCTAATACTGCAAGAGGGATTGCTGGACAACTGCTTAATAGACTGCAGAAATAGTGGAGTCCACGTCGGCCTGAATACAAGAGATTTTTGTCTGCAAAGAACCCAATTAAAAGCATTGCAGCAGAACATAGTCTCCAGGGACTGGTTCAAAACAGATGGAGCTTGAATCAAACTCCTCATGACCCAGTACAACTCTGCTGAACATGAACCTGCAGAAGCAATACACACAGACCAGAACTGGGTTTTTTGCTGCATGAACTGCCTCTGCATAAAGCTTCAAATGGGCTCCATGTTGTGTCCTGCCAAATTTAAGCCGAGTTCTCCTCCACTTGTGTTTCAGTTGCCTATCTTGCTGCATCAGTCCCCATTACTCCTCTGTATACCAAGGGACCACTTTTAAAGCAGGTCAGAAGGGACGCTCAGGAGCGATCGTTTCTACTGCTCTGGTGAGTTCTCTATTCCAGGCTCCCACCAGGGCATTGACAGAATCACTGGCAGCAGCAAGATTAAAACCCTCCAAGGCTTTTTGGAACCCTACTGGATCCAGCAGCCTTTTGGGGCGGACCATCCTAATAGGTCCACCAACCCTGCAGGGCTGAATTGTGGCTGTGAAACCAACCTTAACCACATAGTGGTCCGTCCATGACAACGGGGAGACCACAGGATCCTCCACCCATGGAACACCCCCCTGATCCAAACAAAAGACCAAATCAATCATGTGGCTGGCAACATAAGTTGTCAGGGGAGTAACAGCAGGAGAGAGGGCATGCCCTCAACTCCTGCCTGTGGCTTCCAGCGGCATCTGGTGGGCCACTGTGCGAAATAGGATGCTGGACTAGATGGGCCTTGAGCCTGATCCAGCAGGGCTGTTCTTATGTTCTTATGTTTGAGTTGGTCCTGAAACAAACTGGGATAGGCCCATAGTTGTCATGGATGCTATGAACTCCTGAGCCGCACCAGACAAGTTAGCTTCAAAGTGTATATGGGAATCCTCCAGCATTAAAAGTCTGGGAGATTCCAACTCCAAGACCAGCTCAGTTAGGCTGGGGGGTGGACAGTACACCAACAGAATCCCTAATCTATCCCTAGTACCCAGCCTCAAAAATATACACTCAATATAAGTCAACTGTCTCACAGGGATCCTAAGAAGGGAGATGTTATTCATCACACACACACACAGCCACTCCACACACACACACACACACACACACACACACACACACACACACACTACTTCCCCTAACCTGCTCCACAACAGAGTAGACTGGAAGGAGAAGCTGGGCCCAAACTGGGTCATTTGCCTCCCTCATCAGGGTCTGATATACATGCCAGGTCAGCTCCCTCGTCCGAGTCATGGATGATTTTGGTCTTATTCAGAACCGACATGGCATTTAAAGGAGCATGGCTAGGCTCTGTGGGAAGTTGCAACTGCTCCCAATGACCAGAGGGCTGACAAGGCAGCCAGAAGTGAAAACTAAGTTACTAGTTTCCATTCCCCTGGAACAGCCAACTGCTCTGCCAGTGCCAATTCTTCTATTCCACACCTCTACAGTAATAGCTGTCCCAGAGCTGACTGGTCATTGACTGTAATAAATTATTACTTACTTGCTGCCCCAGGGCTGCCAGACACACCCCCAGCATCACCCATCCCAAGAGAGCCCAAACACATGTCAGCAAATGACCTGGCACAACCCAATAAAAGGAAGACTAACAAACTTTAACCTAGTCCTCCAGCCCCATCCTAATACAAGCTACCCCGCCAGACTTCAGTCCCACACTGAAAGCCCAACGTCAAGGGCTGGCCCCCTTTGGCGGCCACCTACAGGCAGTCCACCAGCTTCACCATCGACTGCACTTCCGGCATTCCTTTCTCTTTTTATGCCTCCAAGAGCTCCAGAAATTTTCCCTCTCATGAGAGATTCCTGGGCCCAAGGGACAGGTGGAGTGAGTCTGGCAACCAGGGAGAATGCACAGGTGAGAAAGGGCCTGCTGGCATCAAGCAAAAACAAGCTGCAAGCAGGCTACTCTTCAGCAGGTTCAGGGCTGCAGAAAGTCTCCCTCATCCGAGGCAGGAATATACAGGCAGAGGAGAGACAGCTGGTATCTGTCAGGCAAGGTCAGGAAAACCAGCAGAGTCCACCTTCCTTACCTCACCCCCTCCATCCTCCTGAATCCCTCTGAATCTTAATATGCATCAGTTTACACTTGCTTACATTGAACCACATTTGCTATTTTGTTGTTCACTCGCCCAGTATGGAGAGATCCTTTTGGAGCTCCTCACAGTCTGTTTTGAATTTCACTACCCTCAATAGTTTAGTGTCATCTGCAAATTTGTCCACTTCACTGCTTACCCCCAACTTTTCGATCATTTATGAACAAGTTAAAGAGCACTGATCCCAGTACAGATCCCTGGGGGACTCCACTTCTTACTTCTATCCACTGTGAAAACTGCCCATTTATTCCCACCCTCTGTTTCCTGTCCTTCAACCAGTTACCAATCCACACATGGATCTGTCCCATAACTGCTAAGTTTACTCAAAAGCCTTTGAGGGAGAACTTTGTCAAAAGATTTTTGGAAGTCCAGCTATACTATATAAACTGGATCACCTTTATCAACATGCCTGTTGACACTCTCAAAAAATCCCAAACATTTATTGAGGCAAGACTTGCCATTTCTGGTTCTCCTTCAGAAGCCATGCTCATTCTCCTTCAGCAAGAGAGAAGCCATGCTGGTTCTCCTTCGGCCTTTTCTTCTATATGTTCAACTATTTTGCTCTTAAATATACTTTACGTCAGTCTAGCCAGCACAGAAGTTAAGGTAATAGGCCTGTAATTTTCCCAGATCCCAGTTCTTCAGCCTCCAAGCCTGAGAAGCTCAGTTCTGGAGTGGGCATACAGTCAGTATCCTCCGCCATGAAGACAGATGCAAAGAACTCATTCAGCTTCTCTGCAATGTCCTTATCCTCCTTAAACATCCATCCTAGGATTTTTAAAATCTTAGGATTTTACCCAACAAACAAGCCTGCTGGGTAATTGCACTTCAAAAGTATCAAGAGAGCTATTTATTATATGTGCACCACAGTAGCACGCCTGGGAATAAATGAGCAGGCCCGTCTTCTAGATCCATTACAACAGAATAATATGAAGGGAAAACATTAAGATAAAATGAATAATAAGTCTGGTAAGTAATAATTTGAAGGAACTATAAAGGCTATGTACAGTCGCTTATCAGCAGTAAGATACCCTTCCCAAACTAATGATTCTAAAGACTGGTTCACCCTTCATTTATGTGGTTGTCTTCAACTGTTTTCTTACACTAATTGTGCATGTAGGCTATTTGAGTTAATTGTGGGACCAAAAGCAGCACGCACACACCAATTAGTTCAATCATACAAATGTTCAGAGATTAAACTCATCTGCCATAAACTCATTGGCGGACATTCATACTCGCACTGTGCTAGTGCAGCAGCACCGAATTGTGCCCTAATGCTGCACCATCATGCAAGTGGGGAAGGGGTGATTTTTAATTATTTCCCCTTCCCTCTGAAGCCCACTGTGCCTCTGAAAAGTATGTCCCTGAGGGCAGTGTGACCCTTGTCTGAAACTTTGGAGAGCTGCTACCAGTCAGTGTAGATGGACCTGAGCTAGATCTGAACTAGATGGACCAATGACCTGACTCAGTATATCAGCTTTGTATGTTGGCTTTGGTGGAGGGCAGTATTTTCAGCAGGTAGGAATTGTGCAAATTAGTATCATTGCTCAGTGCTTATCTCATCCTGAAGAGCAAGTAACCACAGTTGTATATGAAGGAAATGGGAAAGAGTCTGTAGTGTTCATTCTGCATATAGCCACTGTTGCAGTTGAGGCCTCTCTCCGCTGGTGTTTTGGAAGGGAATACAGTACTCTGAATCACTATGTAGCTGTCGTCTGGATGTTCAAAATGGTTGCCACCTAGAGTGCTCTGAGCCTAGGACCTGTAGCTGTTGAGAAGGTAAGTGGAATAGCAATCCTATTAGCTACCCCAAGGAAGCAGTTCTCACTCATCCTGTCAGATCATAGAAATCTGTATTGGTCTGTATGTGATGTCTTGCCCAGAGGCTAAACTATTTATCTGCTCCAGCAGAATTCAAGTGTCTGGCGCTTCATGTTAAGGCAAGAAAGATTTATTCTTCATAGTCTTTAGCTTAAATGTATTACACCAGGCTTCCCTCTTTCGAAACAGACAAGGCTTCTGGTATTTTTCAGTGAAGATTTTGTCTGCTTTGCATGACCACTTTTAGGATGGGGAGAGCTTTTAGGAGAGGAGAGCTGGTCTTGTGGTAGCAAGCATTGTCCCCATAGCTAAGCAGGGTCTGCCCTGGTTGTGTATGAATGGGAGACTTGATGTGTGAGAACTGCAAGATATTCCCCTCAGGGGATGGAGCCACTGTGGGAAGAACAGAAGGTTTCAAGATCCCTCCCTGGCTTCTCCAAGATAGGGCTGAGAGAGATTCCTGCCTGCAACCTTGGAGAAGCCGCTGCCAGTCTGTAAAGACAATACTGAGCTAGATAGACCAATGGTCTGACTCAGTATATATACATAGCTTCCTATGTTCCTATGATGTTTGTACCCAAAGTTAATTCTCAAAGGCCTGCAGGTATTGCTCACCATTCTCCCCCCAATCCCTGCATCAGAGTATCTTTTGAGCAAACATTATTGGCATGAACTAAGAAAATCTGGTGAAGATAATACTGCTAGGCCATTCAGCCATGAAAATGTTTACACACGCGCACGCGCGCGCGCACACACACCATGAAAAGCTGCAACTTTTAATTTTGTAAAATATAGTATGGCACACACAAAAGTAAGTCTAGAAAAAAATAAAAATTATGTTTGGCTAAACAAGCAGCTTTAGAAGGTATCATGTAAGCAGTGAAATGGCCAAATTTTCAGATGACACTAAACTATTTAGGGTAGTGAAATCCAAAACAGATTGTGAGGTGCTCCAAAAGGATTTCTCCAAACTGGGTGAGTGGGCAACAAAATGGCAAATGTGGTTTAATGTAAGCAAGTGTAAAGTGATGCATATTGGGGCACAAAAACCCAACTTCACATATACACTGATGTGGTCTGAGCTGTCAGTGACTGACCAGGAGAGAGATCTTGGCATCATGGTGGGCAGCTTGTTGAAAGTGTCAACTCAGTGCACAGCAGCTGTGAAAAATCCCATGCTAGGGATCATTAAGAAGGGGGTTGAAAATAAAAATGCTAATATTATAAGCCCTTTATGCAAATCTATGGTGTGGCCACATTTGGAATACTGCATACAGTTTGGTGGCTATAGGCCACTTCCAGCCTCAGAAAGGCAAGATGTCTCTCAATGCCAGCTGCAGGGCAGCAACAGCAGGAAAGAGGGCATGCCCACACCTGTTGCCTGGGGGCTTCTGAGAGGCATCTGGTGGGCCACTGTGGGAAACAGGATGCTGGACTAGATAGGCCTTGAGCCTGATCCAACAGGGCTGTTCTTATGTTCGCAGAGAAGCCAAGGTGGCATTTTGCTACTTTTGACATTTTTGTTCCCTACTCTGTATATGTGCCTGCCTGTCTGTCTGTTGGTGGGGAGAGGAGAGGAACTGGTACAAATAATAGATCCATGCCATTCCAGGGGTCAAGCTGTGCCTTGTGGAAGACATAATGCCACCCTCCAGCCATTTGTTCCAGCTGAAGAGCCCCGCCCCTCCAACTGCCACCACAGAGCAGCCAGGGACCATCTTGCTCTAAGGGGAGGAGAGAGGAAGTGAGACTAAGGCCCATGTAAAAATGTAAATCTGTGGCTGGATGTATTGTCTTTTTAAAAAGTTTTTTGTAAACCTCTTTGGAAGGTTCACCTGAGAAGCGGAATATAAATGCGAAAATGAATGGATAGATAAATTAAATAAAATTAATAAATAATGTTTCATTAGTGGTGCCATTATGTGATTGGAGGGACAGTGAAAGGATAGAAAGAGATCACATCTAATCTCTCTGTGGTTGCTTAGAAACTAATCACAAGGTGGGCTGTAAGCACACAGAGAAGCAACCTTCTGTAGGATCTGGCCAGTGGAAAGTCCTGCTGACCCTCCACAAAAATGAGGGCTATGTGTGGTAATGCTGGGCTATGTTTCTGAGATAAAATATTACCTTTTTTCCCACTGATCTCGACTTTTAAATTTTACCTTTCCTGTAGTGTGTGACAGGCCTAGAATCTTTGAATTTTGCAGGCAAGACTTGTGCTGTTTTCTTGCAATACTCTACAACAACAACACAGACAGTTGCAGGCAAGACTTGTGCTGTTTTCTTGCAATACTCTACAACAACAACACAGACAGTTGTGGGTTGTGCCTAAACCAAAGGATTGTCTGCCCCATGGCCCACAAGCAACGTTGCAAAATTGCATCATTTGGTTTCATTATAGACTGCATTTACTTCTTTCATATTAAGAAATGGTGTTTAATTGCAATTGGTACTCTCAAAGAGAGGCAGCTGAGCATGGCAGACATTTTGTGAGTGGAACATCTTGTCTTGGTACATGGCCCTGAAGTGCTGTGATCCATTCAGTCTCACTGTTCTCTGGTTCAGTGAAAGATGGAAGGCTGTAATTTTGGAAATTATCCTCAGGACAGAGTATCAGGATCCTCGGCAGATACAAAACCAGCCATTTTAGTGGAGCTGTGTCAATTTTCATCAGCTGCTCATCATGAATGTAGAAGGTGCAGTCTGAGTGAATTTTCAAGACCATTTTACAGCTTGAGTGCAGGATAAATTGATTTCACACTTCTGCAGCAACTCTATTGGAATCATTTCAATTACAGAAAGGCTCAATTAATGCTAATACATTTCATTAATGCAGAAATAAATTTCAGACTTCTGGTTTGGATTTTTCCCTTAGGCAACTGCAAACATGTATTCATTATGCCCTTCCTCCCCTCCTTGTTTTCTCCTTTGATAAATCACCATTTCTGCCCTTGACACTTCTGTAACTTTAATGACATTTTCTCTTCTAATGCAAACCAGGCGGGGTGGGGGTGGGGTGGAACAGCAACAGCTTCTAGCTCCTATAGCTGTATTTTGTTATGCCTGGCATAGTACACTGGAAATTAATCTAGGAGTAGCATGTTCAAAGAGGTATTTATTGTTTCGTGTTGGATTAGAAACACAATCACATTAAAAGCATCTCAACTCTGCCTGTCCCTTTCACCCCCTTTAGGATAGTTTAAAGAGGTATACCAATAATGTGTGTGGTCATTAGACAGCTATATCCTGTTAAAGAATTTACCTTGTTGAGAATATTTGAAAAGTCACTCCATAGATATCTTGGTCAGGTTATTAGCTCTAGCTTTCAATGAGGTGATAAGCCTGTGTCAGGGCTGTATTCACGTCAGAATGCAGGTGGGAAAGCACAAGTTTGAATGACTCTCCATGGAAAAATCCTCCCACATTGAGAACTGGGGCTCTCTCTAGCATAGAGAAAGATTCTAGTCTAGCATTTTCCCCAATCTGCTAGATTCCTGTGGGCAGGGGACTCTTCTGTATGGAGGAGGAGGATTCCGTTCTGCAAATTCCTACCACCAGTCTGCAGCCCAGACCCAGAGTGACTGCTGCCTTAGTGAAAGCTCCCATGTGGATGGTGGTGTGTGCTTTATTTCTAAGCTGGATGTAGGAGTAGCATGTGGGGGTTGCCAACCCTCCAGGACTGGTTTGGAGTCTCCAGGAATCGGCATCACTCTCCAGGTGACTATTGAAAGCCATCCAGGAGATTTTAATGACTTGACACTGAGGGGGGGGGGATTGTCTATGTGGTGATGGGCGGCCGGGGGGGGTGGATCTCCAGGAATAGCTTCTTCAGTTAGAGTTGGCAACCCTAGTTGTATGTCCACTTGGTAAGATTATCAGGCTCCGGCCCTTTTCTTGGTCACCCATGTAGGCCAAAATCAGTTGCATGGGGTTGTATAGTGGAGTCACTGCTGGGAGAGTCAACAAAGAAAAGAGCTGCCCCCCTCTCCCTGCCACCCAGACAATCTGTGGGGAACCACCCAGAGCACCCCCAGGACCGAGAGACCCTGACATGGAGCTCAGCCTTGCTTGTTTTCAGGAAGGCTTATTTACTAATGTCAGCTGATGTATCAAAATAGGAAACCTCATACAAAAGTGGCATTCAGGGAGGAGGAGGAGGAGGAGCATTGTTCCCAAATGACCACATTGTTTCTTTGGTAATTCTGTGCCAGCTTATACTATTGCTGTACAAGCCCACATTGTCTGATTTTTATTTAGTTGTGTTTATTTCATTGTGCATCTCTATTAGATGTTTCTCATGGGCCAGCCATCCCGAGACACCCTGCTGTGTTGTGGTGTGACCAGTGAAGGCATTTTCAACAATAAACAAGGTATTGTGTGCTTTGGAAGAAGCATTGGCAATGGCAAGGCTCAGATGGCTTGGAATTGCTTCAATGTTTTCTTCTTATCGGATTGTGTAGAGTTGCAGTAACTTCAAAGGAAGAGACCAACTTAGTTTTTTTGTAAAAGATAAAGTGATGAAACAGGGCCATACTTCATGCTGTGTTTAATGTGAGAGCCAGTCTGCTGTGTCTGGACCCCTGAATAAGAGGTGAGACAGCATCAGAAGGATTTAAACTCGGGTCACAACTATATTGATCAAACTTTATGCTGGTGTAATGGTTAGAGTAGCCCCCTAATGGCACAGCGAGAAATGACTTGACTAGCAAGTCAGAGGTTGATGGTTCGAATCCCTGCTGGCATGTTTCCCAGACTATGGGAAACACCTATATCGGGCAGCAGCGATATAGGAAGATGCTGAAAGGCATCATCGTGTACTGTGCAGGAGATGGCAATGGTAAACCCCTCCTGTATTCTACCAAAGACAACCACAGGGCACTGTGGTCGCCAGGAGTCAACACCGACTCAATGGCACACTTTACCTTCTGATGGTTAGAGTGTCGGATTAGGGCTGGGGAGATCAAAGTTCAAATCCCCATTCAGACATGAAGCTCATTGGATAACTTTGGACCAGTCATTTATCTTAGTCTGAACTACCTCATAGTGTCGTCGTGTGGATACAAATAACCATGTACTTCCCTGAGCCCCTTGGAGAAAGAATGGAGATATAGCCAAGCATGAGGAGAGGAAGGGGGGAGAAAATGACATAGCACCAGCAAATTAGAACTAAAAGTGTGGGGGGGTGGGGGGAAGGACCCAGAGAGGCAAGTAAGCAGAAGATACTTTGATTAATGTTATTTACTTAAGTTGCCTCTGAAGAAGAGGATCTCATGCTTGAAACGTGCCAGGCAATATTCAATCAACTAATTTATGAAAACTCTTCAGCACCTTTGGGAATTTCCCACCCTGCTTTCTTCAGATATAAACATTAGCCCTGGTCAGTTTAGTTTTCTTTCTACTAGGGAGATCATCCATATGTGGGGGGTGCATTCCTTCTGGGGAAACAGCAGCAATGTGGGGCACTTGGGACTGGGACCGGGACCCTGGTGGGGGCAAAGGGTCACAGCCTCCAGCGTCCTGAACCCAATACAGATCCACCCTCCCAATACCTACTATTGACTAAAGAAAAACTAAGCCCATTGGGGCTCATGCTACATTAATTAACAGCAACATAGTCCAACACTCCAACATTAAATGTCATGTGTAAATTGGACTTTTAATTAGTAGTTCCTGAAAGAGGGTCTGCTGTGGTCATGTGTGTACAAATGAACATGGGGAGGGGCGATGAGGCCTGGGATTGTGCCTACTTCCACAACTACTCAACATTCAAATCCCATTTGCACACCTGAATGTGTACAATTCTGCTGCTCTGTGCACATTATTATTATTTATTAAAAATATTTATACCCCGCCCCTCCAGCTCAATACTGCTTGGGATGGCTTACAACAATAAGATAGACACAGATACAAGTAATAATTTTTTAAAGTCAGATTAAAAACAATTATTAGGTTCAAATTAAAACCAAAAATTATAAAAAGCTAAAGAAGCTGAAGAACCTACCAGATAAAACAAAATAATAATGATATTAAAAAGCCTCTTTTAAAAGGTGTGTTTTAAGATGTCCACTGAGGGAGGAAGCATGGTGAAGTTCTTCAGGGAGGGCGTTCCAAAGATGAGGGGCCACAACCGAAAAGGCCCTGTCTCTAGTCCCCGCCAACCGGATCTCTGTTAGTGGCGGGGTCATGAGCAGGCCCTGAAATGATGATTGGAGGGCCCTGGCAGATTCATATGGGTGAATGCAGTCCGACAGGTACCCCGGCCCCAAGCCGTGTAGGGCTTTAAAGGTCAATACCAGCACCTTGAATCTAGCCTGGAAGCGGACCGGTAGCCAATGAAGCTGACGCAGGATGGGTGTAATACTCATGAAGTGAGTATTAGCTGTATCTCCCATTTTTGCAGGGCATGGACCACATATAGCAAGCCAGTGCATACAACAGAGCTGTCCAATTGTGGCCCTCCAACTGTGTTTGGCCTACAACTCCCATCCTCCCAGGCTCCTGGGAGTTGTAGACTAAAAACAGCTGGAGGAGCATATTTGGCCACGTGTAGAGGTTGGCAGCAGGGCCAACAAACACAATCCCAAAGCTCTCCGTCATGCTTTCATTCATACTTCCTTGGGGTTTGGCATTCTGCGACGTCTCCTCCCCCTCCCTTCCAGAAGCTTGGCCCGTTCATATCATAGGCTCAGGGCTGGCCTTCAGGTGAGCTGGGTGGTTGCCCTGGGCATCTCCCTGAAGATGCTGAGCTAGGTAGCTCACTGTTTGTTGAGTGGACTATAGTAACCTCAGGATGGGGGACAGGTGCCAAAGGCATTCCTTGCCCAGGGTGCTCTTCCTTTTAGAGCCAGCCCTGCATAGGCTCATAGAAGAATAGAGTTGAAAGGTCTTCTTGTCCAACCCCCTTCTCTAAGCAGAAAACTGCTACAGCATCCTCGACAGTGGGCTGTCCAGTCTCTGTCTGAAAACCTCTAGAATGAAAGAGGACAGCGATACATGTTAACAGCATATCCATTAGCCCAATGAGAGAAATAGCAGTGCTTTAGCAGAATACTTGTTGCAGACCCACCCCTGCTATCTTCTGACAAGAAGAGTGGAGGCCGAAGAGCAAACTCCCCTAAAAGAATTCTGGGGAAGTGCCATGGAAGCCTAACTCAGCCAGGGAAGTGAGAGATGGGGATGAGATGCATCTGGGGATAAAATTTCAGGAGAAGCACAGTTTGAGTATATGGCTCCAATGGAGCTCTCAGAGAAGATGTAGAGTTAACACTAGGCCCATTCTCGCGTTATATTCAACAGTCGTATGACAACTGTACAGTGTACACAGGTACAGATATATACACAGGTACAGTCATTCACAATGTGAATGACAGTGGCGGTCAGTCAGAAAGGGCAAGGGGGGCTGTGCCCACCACCACCAATAAAAGGACAGAAAAGAAACAGAAAACACTCTGTGGGTAGTTTAAAAAACAACAACTTAGTGTCCAACCAGCCAAGGAGAAAAGAGGCAGAATATTTGCTTGTTCTAATTGGATGGCTTAAAAAACAGTTGGGCCAGAGAAACTGGAGTTTCTCCATTGGGAAATTCAGAGTGTTTGGAGAGGGAGACGAGTGAAGTCAACACAACAGATTCCTGAGAGATAGCCCTGAGAGACAGAGGCCTGGCCTAGAAGGAGAAGTCAAGAGAGTTGGCTGGAAAGAGTCTTGGAAGCCAGAGAAGCAAGTCTGCTGGAGAGAATCAGAGCTGAAGGTTGAAGAAGACAGAGTCCTAGAAGTCAGTCTGCTGGAGGGGGAAATTCAGCTGAAATCACTAAGAAGAAAAAGAAGAGCCAGGCTGGATTGAGCCCCAGATACTATGCTGTAATCAGAACCACCCAGCAAGCCAGAAGCTGACAAGGAATCACAGAGGACTCTGTCTCTGAGTAGGGACCAGCATAGAGTCAGGCAGTAGATGTGTTTTTTCCAGTTTTTATTTTTACTGACCTTCTCTGTTTATAACTGTTTTGAATTTCTTGTGGGGGGGGGGGTTTGCTGCAAAAGTAATGTTTTAATTGAACCAATTTTTCTAAAAGTAAGTTTTCTTGTGATTTTTTTTTAAACAGAGGCTTGTTGATTGTCTCCACCCCACGCTTATAAGCCTTTCCACACTACTGAACTTTTGGGGGGGGCGTTTGAGGGGCTGTTGTAGTGGACCCAGCCACTCCAAAAGTCCACTTGGTGGCAGCACTAAAAAGGAGGAATAGAGGGCTGTTCCTCCACAGTGGTGGCAGAGGTGGAATCTGTCGCCTGTGGTAGTGTGGTGGGATAGTTGTTCCTCCACACAAGCCAAGAAGCCAGGAGATTGCAAGCCAATCAGAAGCCAGTGCCAGAAAGCCAATCAGCAAGGGAAAAACGGGCTCCAAAATGGTGCTAGAAATGTCAAAATGTTTTGATCGAGACAGGGATCTTTTGTTCTGAGCTCAAAACGAGCCCTTTATTTAAAGGGTGTTCTGTTTTAAGCTTGAAACATGGCCTATTTCAAGTTGAAATGTTTTGACGTAGAAACATTGTACACAACCCTACTATTTCCCCCACCTGGAGGCTTTACAGACAGGGTTTCTACCCTGAATCTCCCTCAGAAGAGAGTGTGTGCATTCATATACCAGTCAAACTTACCCCGAAGTCCCTTTGAGATCCTTGGACCCACTCCACACACAAATCGGGCTTTGTCTTGTGAATTCTAGCTTATCTCGAGGTATTTCTGGGTTTTTAAAATGCTGGTTTTAAGCTACTTTTTCTGAAAATGCCAGAGCAAATAGAGAGAGGCACTGATGTAGAATCATTAGCATGATAAGAGGGGTACTCTCTTTAGAAATGCAGATGTAGCCATGTGAATTTTCGAAAACAAAAGCCAAGAGCAGAGGGGCTGCTTCCCTCAGTGCCATGAGTGTGATTCGAAGTGGCTTCACTCAGCATTTATCCCACAGCATGAAGCCATGTGTGAATAACTCCCAGGTGGAAAGAGATTTGTTTTATTGCTTGCTAAGATTCCACCCTGGATTGGATTCGTATCATGGAGGGAAAGAGTCGGGCAAGTTGTCACCAAGCCACCACTGTCAAGCAGTGTGGGGAATGACAAGATAAATAGTATTATTTGGCACTGGATGACCAAAGCCCCATTAACAGAATAATCGTAGAACTGGAACAGTTGCAGTTCCTGGGAAAGGATAAAAATAACAGCTGGGCTTATTTTGGTTCCTCTAGCATTATGTGCTCTCTTTATCCACCTCTGATTCTACTTGGGTCTGTGTTATGTCTTTTTTTGTGAACTGCCTTGAATGTAGGAGAAGTGGCATACAGATGTTTCAAATGATAAATGCAGCTGTAACTGTCAATCTGCCATCAAGGCTCTACACACAATCCGTCTGTAGAGCCAAAATGAGGTCTGCAAGGAGAGCAGTTTTGACCCGTTCTCCCCGCAGACCATCAGGCAGTACTCTTTGGCTGGCCAGATTTGCCACCCAGACGATTACCGGCTCCGTCACGCAGCCGGTTGAGGTGGTGGGGATTGGAGGCCTCCCGGCTCCCGGAAGTCCCATAAGGCACCACGCGAGTGCATGGTGCCTTGTGGGGAACCCCCGATGCTGGGAGGCTTGTTGGAGCCCTCCCTACAACAAGCCTCCCAGCATTGGGGGCTACTTATGAATCACTGCAGCACGGAGCTGCACGCTGCGGCGACACACAATCTTTTAACCCAGTTTTCGGGCACTCTTGCACCTGAAACCTGGGTTAAGCGGTGGGCTTCATAAGCAGGCGTGCTGCCGAGCCACCACCAGGAGCTGCATGGCTCCGGTTGCTGCACATGAGCAGCAGGAACCGGGCTGGGCTCCCTTAACCCAGTTCCTGCTGCTCGTGAGAATCGCCTCATCACGTTATAGAGATGGTGGGTCTACAGCAGGGGCAGGTGTTAGGTAGTTGGGGAGCTCCTGGGCTTATTAGGTAGCTACTGGGAGCTCCCAGACTTATCTGAAGTAGTTCTCCAGGTGTTTAGGCTTTCTTCTTCCTTCCTTTCCTTCCAGCCAATACTGAAAATCGGATTGGCTGGCTAAGAGGGGGCATGGCCATTTTTCACTCTCTCTCTTCAAGTGATCAAGATTGCTTTAACTTTCTCTCCCATTAACCTCTCTCCAATTCTCCTTCTAACCTTACACACACACACACACACATGGCCTCCCTTGCTCGCCTCCTATCCTGCAGCAAAATTCTCCTGTAATTCAGGCATTTTTATTTTAAAATCCTTTATCCTGTTGGCACACATTTTTGTACAAGCTTCCATTTTGTGACTGTCTCTACCTCTCCAAGCTGCTGTTTTGTGCAGGTAGTTCCCAAGGCTCTGGCAAAAAAAAAAATAGTTAACAGAAGCTTTATGTCTGCCTACCCATGGTGTACAGAAAACCATTTTCTGCATACTATTGATGTGCAGAGTCCATATAATTTCAAAATCTGAAAAGAGGTGACTGTGTTCACATAAGGTGCTTGAGGCTGTTGCGGTTGTTTTATTCGAGCAAAATCACTTTCCCAAAAGCAAGAAGCTGTGGCTGAAGCTGATAACATTTGCAATATAATGGACATAGTGTGACCGTATGGCAACTTGGAGGTTGCATAGCTTTTAAAGTGATGTTGCAAAGTTGCCTTGATCTAATCATCACTGCCGTTTTGTCTGTGTTTTACAGTTGTATAACTACTATGTAAGTAGTGCTCATTTCTCTCTAGGAGAGGATTGCTGGTCTTGTGGTAGCAAGCATGACTTGTCCCCTTAGCTAAGCAGGGTCTGCCTTGGTTGCACATGAATGGGAGACTAGAAGTGTGAGCTCTGTAAGATATTCCCCTCAGGGGATAGAGTAGGGATGTGCATCCCTCCGAACCTGTCTGGATGGGCACGGGGGGGGGTTGTAGCTTTAAGGGCGGGGGGTAGTACTTAACCCCCCCCCCCGCCGCTCTTCCCCCTCCGGCGCTGTAGTTTTAGTAAATGTTTCTGGGGCGGCAGTGTTCCCTCTGCCGCCCCTGGCCCCGTCGTTAGCCCTGCAGAGCTCCAGTAGCCTATACGCATGCGTTCGTTGTGGCACGCATGCGCACTTGCCGCCGCCTGGGTGTGCTGGGTGTGTGCCTCTCAAAAGAAAAGATGAAACAGTATTGCTCATGGTAGCTCATAAGTTCAGCTCTTGTGCTACGGTACCATGGTTCTCCAAAAAGTCAGATTTTTCTGTGTTAACAAATGTGATTATGTAAGCGTGTGCGGTGCGGGGAAAATGCACCGATGGATGAAGAAGATGTGTGCGTCCCCTGTAAAGAGTGAGTGGGCCAAATGTGGCAATCCCAGATTAAACACTCCATCTGGAAGTGCTATAGCATTTCCATATGGCCACCTCTATGACTCTATGAGCCCAAGAGCAATCAACAACACAAATACTTGTGTGCTGTGCCAAAGCTTGGCAGAGCTTAACTTTCAGTGCCCAAGTAGCCATTTTGGAAGGGATTTCTTCTGAGTCCCTCCTGAAAGGCGAGCCACCCCTCATAAGAAGTTGCTTTTCATGCTGACAAAAGTACCATGCAACCTTCCCCCCTCTTTTGACAAGCACTTGGCCAAGGGAAGGGGGAGATTGCCTGGCGCCCCAGACTGCAGGTTGCCTCCTATATAGGGATGTGTGGAAACGGTCTGGCGGTCCACAGTCTGACGGTTCGGTCTGGGGGTTTGCGGGTTCGTGATCAAACTGACCCCCCCCCCCAGGTTCCATCCGGACAGGAACCGAACTGCCGGTCCGGCAGGTCCATGAACTTTTTTTTAAAAATTAAAATTAAAAGTAACTACCTGTAGCCCCTTCGGGGGGCTTGCTGTGGCCGTGGAGGGGGGGTCCGCGAGGGTTCCCTCTCCCCCCACTGACCTCCCTCATTACCACTGCGGCTGGGTAAAGGTAGTCCTTTTTGCCCTTTTGGGCCTCTGTAAAGCAAGCAGCGCCATTTCAGCTGCCGTGCATGCACAAATGCCGCCGCCGCTCGCTTCATGAAGGCCCTAAAGGGCCAAAAAGGCTACCTTTATCCGGCCGTGGCAGTGATGAGGGAGGCTGGGTGAGGGTTCGATGGGGGCTGGACCAAACTGGCCTGGTTCCGTTCGAGATGACCTCGAACCGAACTGGGCCAGACGGTTCTGTGCACACCCCTATTTCACAAGTATCACAGAGGAGTGCCTTGGCCATCATGTCTTACTATTATGCCAAGGGAGGGCGATATGTCCCAGTGGCTTTGAAACTATTTGAGGCAAAAGTAGTGGCACAGCTGCTATACGGTGCTCAATTGGGCCTTTACTCCAACCTTAGCTGGATAAAGACAATACAATCTAAGTTTCTAAGATCAATTATGCAAGCCCCAAAATGCATCTCCAGTACAGCATTAAGACTGGAATTGGGAGTCATGCAAGCGGAAACCTGAGTGTGGATTACTACCCTTAACTACTGGTTGAAGGTGGTATTCTCACCAATGGGCCTGGCCCCACTGATGCTTGAAGACAGTTTTCAGACGCAGTGGAAGTCAGCTGTTAAAGAAAAGCTCGTCGCTTGTGGCTTTCCACCTGAAGTGCTGTAATCCATGGGCCATGAGCAAGCAAAAAAGGCTGTTAAACAAAGAATGTTGGACATGGAATGGTGACAGGAGTTAAGCAAGGCCCCCAAATGACTAAAATTATGGAGACATGCCTTGAGCACCAAGCCAGCTGATTACTGTCAAGCCCTAATAGTTCTCAAATATCTCAGAGCATTTGCGTTGGCCCGCTTTGATGTGCTGCCCTCAGCAGTGCTATATGGTAGATATGGTGGGACTTCCTACTCTGAACACTACTGCCCTTGTAGTACGCAGGCCATAGAAGATGTGGGTCATGTTTTATTATATTGCAACTTTTACAGGGATTCGCACGAATCACTAATTTTACCCTTGATTAAGGATCTACCAGGCAGAGATGAAGCACACGTTTTATTTCTTTTATCAGATCATCAAGCCCACCTTACCCATAACGTGGCTAAATTTGGTTTACTAGCAATGAATATACCACAACAACTAATGACCACTGTAGTGGAATAATTTATCCTTCCACTGTCGTAAAGCTATGCTGTTGTTATACTGTATGTGTATGACATTGTGTTTTTTTCTTCATACTTCTTTATTGGTCGAAGACTGCAATAAAGTTTATCTATCTATCTTGCCCTTCATTCCTTAAACCCTGGCACTCTCCTGGTTCCTGGCCTGAAGACTCACTGGCTGACATCCAGACTAGCATGGTGCTCATGCAGTGAGATAAGCTGCACTCTTTTAAGTAGTTTGCAGAGCTGCACAAACTTGCACATTGCTCCACAAGGTTGCATAGTCACTAGTGCAACCACTAGTGCACTAGACTAGGACTAGGGAGACCCGAGTTCAAATCCCCATTCAGCTATGATACTTGCTGGGTGACTCTGGGCCAGTCACTTCTCTCTCAGCCTAACCTACTTCACAGGGTTGTTGTGAGGAGAAACTTAAGTATGTAGTACACCTCTCTGGGCTCCTTGGAGGAAGAGCGGGATATAAAATGTAATAAATAAATAAATAATGTAGGACCTTCTCTGGGAGATCTGAAGTTGCGCAATACATTGTGCAACATGCTGTGCAATGCACTGGAGTGAAATGCTGCAACGTCTTCTGCTAGACGTTCCTCTCTACACAGCATCTCTGTATTATATCCTTAAACTAGTGCAAAAACATCTCACTAGCACAACACTACTGTCAGTGTAGGCCACTGGACCTACTTTGGGAGGAAATGCTCTTTTATCAGTTGATCAGGGAAGACAACTGGTACATTGGGGAAATGCTGCATAACTAGGAACATAGGAAACTGCCATATACTGAGTCAGACCATTGGTCCATCTAGCTCAGTATTGTCTTCACAGACTGGCAGCGGCTTCTCCAAGGTTGCAGGCAGGAATCTCTCTCAGCCCTATCTTGGAGAAGCCAGGGAGGGAACTTGAAACCTTCTGCTCTTCCCAGAGCGGGAATTTCTTGTTTCTTATTATCATTTCTTATCTCTTTATCATTTCTTATCTCTTTATTATCATTTCTTGTTTATTATGTTGCTGCTATTTTCTGTTAGCCGTTTTTGGGTTCTCTACTACATAGTTTATGCCTTGGTACAGAATTACATGTACCCTAGAAATTGTCCTGGATATCCATTTGATGGATTAAGTAACAACATGGGGTTTTATGCAAAAGTTTGTAAAATGCTTAAGTTGGGCAGCTCCTATCAGCCTGTATAATATGATATTTCTTTAACCTACGTTCTGTATTGCTATGAATTATAGGATAGTAACATCTATGATTTTCTTGGAAACAAAAATTTGTTTCGATTATGTTTTTGCCCAAATAAGTGTTTACAAAGATGTTATATTCTATCCAGTAATATTTTAAGCTTTGTCTTTTAGAAGTTTGTGCTACGGGGATCCTGTAGAGACAATGTGGTGGGTGGAGTCAGAAAGAAAAAGGAGGGAAAGGAGAAAGAGTAGAGATGTGCATTAATGGGATTTTGCTATTTGATTTGAGCTTGAATCTAATTGCAGAAACCTTGAATTAATTCATCGAAACAGCAGCCATTGCCAGCTGTTTCAACAAATCAATTCAAGTGATTTGGGTATAGGGAACAATGGGGAACTCAAAACACCCCATGGTTCCCCATGGATAGGTCCTAGGGACACCAAAGTGGGTTGGGTGGTAGGGCATGATGGGTGTTACCTACCACCCAAATCACAAACAAAATGGGCAAGCAAATTATTTTTTAAAAATTTTTTACCTCCCCCCCACAAAAAGAACCCCAATAGGATCCTAAGGGGTTTTGAGGGAAAGGTTTTTGTGGGTTTTTTTAAAAAGAAAACCACCTGCCTGCCCATCTCTTTTGTGGATTGGGAGATAGGTAGCACCCATCACGCCGTACCACCCAACCCACTTTGGTGTCCCTAAGACCTAGCCATGGAGAACAATGGAGTGTTCCGAGTTTCCCCATTGTTACCTATAGCTAAATAAACTGCATTCACAGAGTACACATGGCAAGTTTTGCATTTCAATTTGCAATTTTGCATCCCTGCCTTGCAAATCATTCAGATTAGAAGCACACAGTTAAAGGAATCTGTCCCTCCCATCAAAGAACACACGTTTTTTCAATGGCCAAAAAGATCACTTTCAATGTGGCTAGGATTTGCTATATTGTTTGTATTATATGCTATAGTCTTATGTAATGTTTTTTGTTGTACAGTCTGATCTATGATCGTAATAAAGTTTATCTATCTATCTCAATGACCAAAAAAGAACCACTGACCCAGAATCTCCTGCCAGTCACAGCGCCTGCACTTCAGTCACATCATTGGCACAGGTTGCTCTCTCACACACAATTATGACTCCAGCATTGCAACAGCTGCCACAGCAGCACCCTTAGCAGCAAGCATAGCCTTAAGCTCAACTAGAACAACATCTTCAGCCACATTTTGACTGAATATACCTTGCAATGCAGATTGTAGAGCAGTCAAGAGCAGTGAGTGAAGCACAAGTTAGTTTCAAGGCCAGACCTGTAGCTCATCTCACAGTAATCACCAAGAAAATATTACACACACATACACAGTGTGGCTGAGCTGCCACGCCATCCATTTCTCTCCAGAACACCATCTCACAAACAGACCAAACCACAACTCAAGGAAGGAAGGAAGGCACCCAAGTTCTGCCTTTGTCAATCTGAGATCTAGAAAAAACAGATAATCAATAATACAGTAGTAGTAGCACAGCATATTGTACTCAGTGCTGAGAAAAGAAAACCACAAAAATTAAACCTTCCTTAATTCCTTCCTTCCTCTTCTCCTGATGTATCATCTTCAAGGGCACACAAAGGTCTCTCTCTGCCTCCCCTCCCCAGGCCCTTTGAATTTTTTTTGAAATTCATTCCTTTTTGTTCCCGTTCCTTCCCTTCCCGCTCCCAGCCACACAGGGTGCACAGCTGCTCATGACAATACTAGATTTGTATGATAGTATGTCAGTCAAGAAGCAAGGAGATCTTGAGCCAATCGAAAGCCAGTGCCAGAAAACCAATCAGCAAGTGGGGGAAGCACACCAGAATGGCATTCAAATCTGTCGAATCTATCCAAGCTTGAATTGGGGTCATTTGATTCGAACTCAAATCAGGCCCTTTATTTTAAGGGTGTTTCGAGTTTGAATCACTCGAAACGGCCTGATTCAGGCTTGAACAGATTCAATCTCAAATCTGTTTGCACATCTCTAAGAAAGAGGTAAGGGAGTTGTTTCTGAATAAAGTCTTACTTAAACCTACATAAGATTTCTTTGTGTTCATGAAGGAAGCAGATATAAAACATAAGACATTTGAATGGCATGCTAAACTTTCAATGTTTTACCATGCAACCAAACAAGATAAGGAAAAGAAAATTCTTTTAGCTTCATGCAACAAGTCACAGTTTACAGACAGAAGTCAACACAGAGGAGCCTCCTAACATAAAAATGAAATCCATACTATGGAGAATGCCTACTGTTATGGGAAAATACATTTCTTTATATCTATATCTATGTTGAAAAGTGAACAAAATGCTTTTAAGATGATACTGGTTTTTTAAAAATGGGAGACTTAAGAATTAAATGTGTCGGATTTTCTGTTGCTCAACTGTCTGTCCTATCTTAACTGTTTGTTGGTATACACATATACATGGTCCTGCAATTATGCAGTCTCACTTTTTAAAGTTTTCTCTTCGCTGTTATGTCAACATGCAGACTTTATCCTCATTGGGATGGGAAATGTATTTAATCTGCCAAGTAAATCCGTTTGTCTCAGATGTAAGAGTACTAAATGTGTGCTATATTACTATAGCAAAATACATTTCAATTTACAGCACAGTATGAAGAAAATGTCATTTATTTTGCTAATTAACCACTGAATATATGTGACAGGTTTATAAAGTGTTGGAAAGAGCAATTTAATTTAATTGCCGTGCCCCGCCTCCCTGCATTTCTAGTATGAGCCAAATGCATACTCACAGAATATATGAAATTAGTACAGTTTGTTTCTGCCTGTTACTCACTTTACATCTTGGAACAATTGCAGTGCATTACTTGAGGCACTTCCACATACACTTGAGTAAGTTTCAGTCAAGCTGGCCACAGAGCACATCAGCATCTGAATGACAGAGAATAGATTCTGTTGTGTAGAACACCATACCAATGCCAAACAACTCTCCAAACTTTGGTGCTCTAGGGTGGCTCTAGCATTGGTTCTGTCATTGGTATATGTTATCTTTTAACGAGCAGAAAATAATCCCTAAGGCTTTGTGGATGCCTAAATTCAGGTCATGCATTTTCAAGGTGGGAGAGGGGTGGTGGTCACCTCTTAACTACATTAATACATAAAGCCAGTTAAGATTGCATTATTCATTTTCTATATTCCACTGAAACCTCATCAAGAAAGTACACTTATAAGGGATGTGACTGAAAACTGGCAAAGGGTAATCACACATTACCCCACTGGATTTAATGCTGTGTCTAAGACAGGTATTTTGCAGAAACTCATCCTTAATTAAATGACTTATTAAAAATGGAACATGTAAGGCTTATCATACCTATTTTCATATTGTGTGTCTCAAGGCCTGTGCATTTTCCACAGCTTTTGCTTAAAACCCTGTGGGCCTTTGCCCAAAACCCTGTCAAAAAACAACTAAATGATTCTTTTTTTAATAAAGTCCTTGACAGTCATTGCTAATTTCCCACTCTCCTGTGTTTAATGCAAAGTAATTGGCAATGGGCAGGCAAGAAGATCCTAGATTTAATGAAATGCTTACGTTCTAATGTAAAGACAGGCTAAATTCGGGTAGATTGGATTTGCATAGCATATGACTCCTGTCAAAGTGGTCTGCTTCAACACAAACTCATCTCACCATTCTACCCACAATTAATTCAGTATACATTTCCACTTTGGCCATCAGAGGCTGATCAGCAATCTAGATGCACAATGAAGCATAACATTTGCCAACACAAATCTGCTAGAGTCCCTAGTTCAGTTTCTCAGGCCCACTACTCACAGGCCTGCCATAGATTGAGGTTGGATCAGTGGGAGCTAGAGACAGGGCCTTTTCAGTTGTGGCCACTCAGCTTCAGAATGCTCTCCCAGAAGAGCTTTGCCATGCTCCCTCTTTCAAGATCTTCCCCAAAAAACCAAACCCTCGGACCCATATTTTTAGAGAGACTTTTTAGTGGTTGTTTCCTGCAGTCTGTGTCTGGTGGATTTTAAGATTTTTAAAGTTTAACATTTTAAACATGTAGATTTGGTCTTAATTAGGCCTTGTTTTTGTTTTGTTTTTTAAAAAAGATTAATTTTTTAAATGTGGTTTTGTCTTATGGTTTTGCTGTTCTTGTAAGCCGCTCTGAGCAGCATTGTACTGGAGGAGCAGGATATAAATATTTTAAATAAATAAGAGAGATAACTATTTGATCACACACCAGATTTACTCAAACCACATCCATGTCATATGAATAAGCCCTTAAAGTACTGAAGAATCATTGCCCCAACCCAGAAGGAGCTGAGACTGCTTTTTCATCCTTCCCCCCACCCTTTCCTGTTAAGTTCTGTTGTCAACATTTAGAATACTCTCCTTGGTTTCCCCTGTCCAGGTTCTAAATTAGCTCTCCACATACTTCTGCCAGTCTGCCTAAGTAATGGCCAAAGCTTCTAGTATCTGGCACTGCATGTTTATTCTTTGAACTACAGAGCTCTGTATTGGATTTGCGTCTTGCTGGTTTACAGCCTAGCCATGGAACTGAGAACAGCAAGCAAAATGATTACCATACAGTTCATTCAAGGCCACAGTCAGGTAGGGAAGCAAGTAGTTTGTCAGTGTGAGAAGGAAGACTCTCATTTCTCCCGTAATCATAAAGAACCAGAGCTTGTCAGTGGTTTCCTTCATTGTTATATCTTTTGATATAATTGATATAAAATTGTATGTAGTGATTACGGTCTCCATTTTACAAGGGTTAGGGGTCAGGGAGAGTTGCCTCCACGGAGGCAGTCAGTGTGAATATGGATTCCTGCCTTTCCCCCGCATGGGGGCTCATAGAGGTTTCAGGAGAAGATTTCAGTTGGGGGGATGATACTGGGGGGAGGGCAGGGTCAGCCATTGTAATATACTATCCGTGAATCAGTTCTGTTCTTTAGACTTTTGCCCTAGTGGGGATCCTGTAGAGCAGGGCAGCTCAACTTCGGCCCTCCTGAAGATGTTGGCCTGCAATTCCCATAATCTCTGGCTACTGACTATTGTGGCTAGGGATTATGGGAGTTTTAGTCCACAAACAGCTGAGAGGCCAAAGTTGAGCAGGCCTGCTGTAGAGAGTGAGGAGTGGAGTCAGAAGGGGGGAGGGATAGAGGAGAAAGGAGAAGAGTAAAATGGAGTTGTTTCTCAATAAAGTTTTGGATTAAACCAATGCCAAGTGTCATGTATTTAAAAGGGAAACAGACACAAAACCCTGCTCTCCCAGGGATGCGCCCCTAAGCCAGTTTGGCCTCCCTGTATGACAGTCCACATTTTCAGGGGGGCTAATGTTGTGCAGTCCTGTTCTACAAGCCAAACTTGACCTCTACCACTGATCTGTGCTTCTTTTCCTTTCAGCTAAGTTCTAGAGACAGCATTGAACTAGATGGAAACATTCGTCGTAGTTGCTCATGTAGTGTCAAAATGACAGTTTTAGTTGCATGCTACTATTTTAACCTTTGTACGCAATGTTCTAGAGGGATCCATAACCAGTTTCTCAGTCATCCAGCATTTCAAATCTTGTGTTGTATTGTAACAAAATCTTGTCATGCAGATGTGATTTTCTTTTTCCTCCCCAGGTTTCCCCACCATGTTTGGGAAGAAAAAGAAAAAGCTTGAAATTTCTGGTCCCTCAAATTTTGAACACAGAGTGCACACTGGATTTGATCACAGAGAACAGAAATTCACAGGACTACCTCAACAGTGGCAGAGTTTACTAGCGGACACAGCAAACCGGCCGAAGCCTATGGTGGACCCTTCATGCATCACACCCATCCAACTTGCTCCTATGAAGGTATTGCTCAAACCTTTTAACTCCATCTGATCTTAACAGTTCCTCTTTTCCTACAGTGCTAACATTTTACTTAGTCTACAGATGTTCCTCATCTCCAATGCAAATCAATTTGACTCTAAGAGAAACAGACTGTCACCATGAGGTAGCAACTTCTTACAGGAGTGGAAGCTCCAGGGCAACAACAACAACAACAAAATTTATATACCGCTTTTCAACAAAAGTTTCCAAAGCAGTTTTTACAGAGAAAGAAAAAATAAATAAGTAAGTAAGTAAGTAAGTAAGATGGCTCCCTGTCCCCAAAGGGCTCACAATCTAAAAAGGAACATAAGACAGACACCAGCAACAGACACTGGAGGGATGCTGTGCTGGGGATGGATAGGGCCAGTTGCTCTCCCCCTGCTAAATAAAGAGAATCTCCACATTAAAAAGGTGCCTCTTTGCCCAGTTAGCAGGGCACACACAGAATGCCACCAAGGAGTGCTATTACCACATGCCCATTCTCTTTTGCTCATGAATCTTTGATCGGGATGTGCACTCCCTTGCGGGGCAGGGAGGGGTACCTTTAAAATGCAGGTAAGGATCTCCTTACCTGTTCACCCCGCCCCGCCACTTCCTCCGCCTGCTTCTCCCCCTCTGGCACTCATTTTTAAAACAGCCATGCGGGGCTGCAGCGTGCTTCCTGCAGCCCCGCGCAGAGTCAGCATGCACATGGCTGGGGTGCATGTGTGCCAGCCATTTGCACAGTCAGCAACACAATGGGTGCATATGCACCCTGGCCATGTGCCTACCTCACTACGTAGGGCGGCAGGAAGCATCGCTGTAGCCCTGTGCTGCTGTTTCTAAAATGAGTGCCAGCAGGGGGAAAGAGGTGGGGTGGGGGCGAGCACGTAAGGAGCTGCTTACCTGAATCTTAAAGGTACCCCTCCTTGCCTGTCGAGCTGGCTCAAATGCCAGCATTCGAACTTATTTGGCACTTGAAAAAGGAAGCGCTGAAGAGGCTCATGCTCATCCCTAATCATTGAGGGAGCCTGTGTATGCAAGAGCTCCAGAGACCACTGAAAGTGCACACAGGACTCCGAATCAGGACACAGTAACCATCCCAAGCACAGCCGCTTGACATCGTACTACTAAGCAATGTTCAATTACAATCAATGTGATTTACGAAGTCTGGCAGATTTGATTTCCAGTACAGCGATTGCAGTTCCAGTGGTGCAAACGATTGTCCCAAACCAGTTATCTCGAATCAGCAGTTTCTCCAGACTTTCTATCAAGTTTACTTTATGTCAGAGAGAAAACAAACAAGCAGCAGCTGGACATGCAAATTCTTGTGCAGGCTAATCAGGGATTAAGAACAGGGATGTGCATCAGACAACACATCCCACTGAAAAGCAACGAACAGCATCTGCATTTGGTAGGGCATCCAGTTGCATAGATGTATGGACAGCATCTATATTTGGATGTGCATTCTAGTGCACATCTGATTTACACCTGCAGCTCCTAAAAGAAAGCATATCCAGAACACTCTGTGCGTTTCCCTGATATTTGATACCTTGAGAGCAGAAAAGCCAAGAACTCTAGGGAAATGAAGGGATGGGTTTCACACATCCCTGCTTCCATGTAAAAATGACTGGATCATGTGGCCTTGCCTGTATGAAAATTCACATCACACCCTGGTCATCCACACGAAAACCAGAATGTAGAAAGCATATTGCACCAGGACACACACACACACCCATGTGGTAAACACGGATTTAAATAACCCAGCAGTGGGGAAGTTTGGGGCGAAATGTTATTTTTCTCCTAGAGAAACAAAATGATAATTTTAAAGCTCCAGTTTAAAAAAAGAAGCCTAAAATAGATGTGTGTGTGTGTGTGTGTGTGTGTGTGTGTGTGTGTGTGTGTATGCAGGAAACTGTCAGCGCTACAGAGGAAGATTTTGGCACTTGTCAAAACTATGCACAAACACTGTGGCATTTTCTTGTGTGCATCTGAGTTTATTTTTTCTGCCGTCCTAAAATGTCTGTTTCTACTCTTCCCATGCTTTATATGGGTAATAAAACTTGTTTTCCCAGCAGAAATTAACATTATCCTGAATCCTGAATACTGAGACAGGCTTATTTTCATGGTGTAAACAGTAGCAATAGTAACAATTCACTAGCATGCTGTGAGTATATTACACCAGCACTGACAACACTTGAGATTGGCTTTAAATACTGGCCCATCCCCTACATCAGAACTCCACAACTTCAGACTTCAGCTTTTATTGGTCTACAGTTCCCATCATCATTGACTATTGGGCACTGTGGCTGAAGATTATGAAAGTTGTAATCCAATAACAGCCGGAGGGCTGAAGTTGTGCAGCCCTGCCCTATGTGCATCAAAAGCCACTATAAACACTTCGGATTTACAACATTTCAAAATGCTGAATATTATAGTGCCATATTAATAGGTAGATATTGCTCTGATTTCAGAGTATGGAAGCAGACAACCAGAAACCGTTTAGTAGCCAGTTAACTACGGATGTGCACAAAACACATTTTGTCTTTCGCTTCGAGCTCGAAATGATACACCAAACATCCAAAACATTTCATCAAAACAGCGGCCCAACCTTTTTTGATGGAACAACTCAAACTGTTTCAAGTGTTCCGGACATAGAGAACAATGGGGAAACTTGAAACACCCCATTGTTCCCCAATCGGTGGCTCCTAAGGACACCAAAGTGGGTAATGTGTTAGGGCAAGATGAGTGCTACCTACCACTGTACCCACAAAAGAAATGGGCAATTGGGAGATTTTTAACAAATTTTAACTTGACCCTAAAACCCCAGTGGGGGATTTGGGGACAGGTTAAATATTTGTTTAAGATTGCCTACTTGCCCATTTCTTTTGTGGGTTGAGAGGTAGGTAGCACACATCATGCCCTGAAACATAACCCACTTTGGAGTCCCTAGGAGCTACCCATGGGGAACAAGGGAGTGTTTCAAGTTTCCATATTGTTCCCTATGGTGGGAACAAGCTGCTCTAACAGAGTGCACATGGCAAGTCTTGCATTGCAATTTGCACGCACAGCTGCCATTGCCCATTTCCTGCCACAACATTATCTCACAAACAAAACAAACCACAACCCAAGTTCTGCCTTGGTCAGTCTGAGATCCAGCAAAACCAGATAGTTATAGCAGCAGCAGCACAGCATATTGTACTCTAATTATACTGATGATCTGTGCTGTTCCATGCAGCTCGAATCAGTGGAGGCCAGGACTCATTCTCCCAGCCTCCATGTATCCCACAATGCACTGCGTGATGAGCACATTACATTGGGGGATACCCCCATGTGATGGGCATGCTGCACACCTGTCTCTGTGTCCACTCAGGCTGCAAGCAGGCCAACCATACACAAGTCCCCAGCACCAGGGTTAAGGCCTGCACTCACACCCTTAACCTCAGCTAAAGGTCAGAGTAAAAATCTGGGACAGATGGGCGGGCAGTGCCAGGATCCACACAGATCCTGGAACTTCACATATGCAGCTTAGCCCAGGCTGGATTGCCCTAGCCTATGTTAGGCTGCGCATGTGCATACCCTTAGTCCCTAATTAATCAAATTCTGCTTCCCCCCAGTGAGACAAAGAATACAAGAATTCCTTTGGCATGCTGCCTCAGCACTAATAGTACTGATTCACTTCTTGGAATATAAGTGATGGTTTGGTTGATGTTCTCAGAGGCTAGTATATTTTTGCTTGCTTAGGCTGAAGTCTGTAGACAACCGGAGACCCCATATCTCCCCAACGCTCTTAGGCATTCAAGATGGCAACCTTCACACAAAAATTCAAAGGGGAAATGGATTTTGAGGAAGCAGGCTATGTCTGAGGAAAATCAGATATGACAGCAACCTGCAACCACAAGTGCAGTAATGGCCAATTCGAGCGAGAATGAATATTCCCAGTACACTCTGAATTTCCACTATTTGCTGTATTCGGTCTCTTTAAAAGACTTTAGGGTTATTTTCCGTTTTGCAATTATGCAGTGCCGCATTGGTTTGCTGTCCTTTGTAGAAAGGGTTCTGAAATGCAAGCTCACATTTTAAGCCATTGGTTTTACAGCTATGATCTCTTGAAGTGAAATTGGTATTCTTGCAAAATCAGTGTATGCTTCCAGATAGAAGCCACTTCATTCACCAAATGGGACAGATTTGGAACTTAGCAAATACTTGGTTCCTCTAGAGCTAACACACTCTCACCTTTGATTTGCAGATTCCTCTAACTTATTACCTTGAGTGTATGCTTCAAGAAAGCGGAGACTTATTAGAATTACATTAGCATCTGCTGAATCTACAAGAACAAAGTGCTGTGTCTGTCTTAGCTTTTCCCAAAGCTCATTGGCAAGCAAACCAGATTCATTTTTTTTCCAAAAGACATTATAAATGTGTTTATTTTGGGTTAATTAGAATAGCAAATGTAAATGAAATAGCATAGGATGTCACTATATCTGTTGGAGAAGAGGCAGAAAAATACGAGTGCTCTTCAGATAGTTGAAGAGCACTCTCTGTCTCTTCTGTTCAATTGGAAGAGAGCTCCATTAATTTCAATGCAGCTTACTTTCAAGGTAATGTATTTTAAGATCTCTGTGTTAGGGAACTAACCCTTTCAGTTAGAAAATCCTATAGGAAGCATAAACTGATATACGACTTTTGTATTCTGTCAATCAGTTCACGCTTAGCTTCTAACAGGCTTATATTCCTGGAGGTTTCATAACATCTCATAAGATACCAGCACTTTGATTCCATGGAACACCACAGATCAACTGGATCTGCACACTTCTCCATTTTAGTAGTCAAAATATCACCGATCTGCTGTTGGAGGGGAGGGGACCAGAAGGAGGGAATCCAACTCCTCTCCCTCTCCTGAACAGCCAACTGTTGTGATTCTAGCTTTTAAAAAATGGTTCTGGGTGTACAAGCTTCCAGCTGCTAGATAAGGAAGAGAGGAACAGTGTGTCAGCAGGATCGGGGAATGGGAAAGGTTGTGACCCATAATGGAATGAACAGTGATCAAATTCTTTCCTGAGAAAATATCCGAATTGCCCTGAACTTCTGCAGAATGTACTCTTTCTGCTTATAATTAAGATTGCAGCCTGAAATGAATCTTGCTTTGCAATACACAGAATGGGGTTTGCTGTTGCACCTTTTATGATTAGAAAGAATTTCTCACTTTTCCTTCTAGTCACTAAGGGATTAAAAGGTGTGAAGTCCCTTTAATCCCCTTTAAAAGGTCTGCCTGTTACTGAAATGGGGAAGAAAAAAATGAATATAAAATCAAAGGAATGTTTTTTTTTCTCTCCACATGAGGGTGGAATAATAGTCCAAGGAAGGGCTTCAGTTCCAGAACATGTTGTAAAGTTCTGGCTTGAAACAAGCCAGATTTCACAATTTTTCACCTTAAAAAAAAAAAATTGTAACAAAGTTCTCAAAAAATCAGAGTGACTCAAAGCTTGGTTGGGGGGGGGGGGGCACAGAGTCCTGCAGAGTAGACTTCATGTATGCCATGAAGTCTACCACAGAGTAGACTTCATGTATGCCAGATCTCATAATTGTATTCTCATCTATTCCAGAAATATATTGAGGGGAGGGAAGGGGCATGATGTTACCCCTTTTCATGAAGGCAGATGGCAGGTTCCTCCACATGCTGGTGGGATTAAGGTCCAAGGATGGTCCAGTTTCAGGTGTGTTTGTAAAGACCTGGCCTGTTTCAGGTGTTTTTGTAAAGTTATGGCCTGAAACAAACCATATTTTACCATTTTAAGCCATTTTTACAAAAAGGAATTATTTTAAAAATTCATCAAAAATCATTGAATTGACCAATTCTCTTCAAATTCACTACAGTGGGCCCTAATCTCCATCCTCACATGTGTGGTATGTTTCAATGTTCTAGGACCAACTGGTGTTTTTTAAGTGAATGTCTTTTGATTTCCCCATTCCCCTCTATGGGGAAAATCCTATTTTTAAAGGTTTTTTAAATGATGCCATTTTGCAAATTCAAAAATTCCAATGTATTTTTGACATTAATTTTGACATATTAGAATTAATTCCTACTTTACCAATCCCATTTGAGGGTGGATCAGATTCAGATTTTATCTATTTTTACTAATTATTCACAATTTTGGATAAAATCAATATTCCTAATGGTTATTTTAACAAAACATCTCTGAACACAAAGGTCTTTCTTGAATAACATGGACTTACAGCAGAAATCAATTTTGTACTATTTTCCAGTCCCAAACTATTTGTAAATCAGTAAATTGTGGGGTTTAAAAATAATGCTTTTAAAATGTATGATTTGCCTTGGAGTTCAGACTCAGTTCCTTTAGATCCTCCAACATTTCACTAATGAAAATGGGGACATGCCTGTGGATATGTAGGGGATGTAGCAAGGCAACCTGGGAGGTATGTACAATGTGTAGGGGTGTGGCCAAGCAACCTCAAAGGTGTGGCATACAGTTCTGACTCCAAGCATGACACAAATGGAAAGCCGATCATATAAGTGCATGCAGACCACATTATTTCAGGTTGCCAGCACACAGTAGCGTAGCCAGTGGGGCAGGCCCCTGTGTTCATTCCCCTCTCCAGCAGCCCTGCGGGGGTCTATTTGTTCTCTCCCTTGAGTTAGGTAAAGGAAAAAATAGGCAATGAAGCGCCAGCTGGGAATGAGCTCTGGAGATCTCACACAGGCCCTCCGAGTTCTGGACATACTCTCCAGAGCTCATTTCCCAGCCGTGCTCATTGTTGGGTGTGTGTTTTGGTCATTCTCTCCCTCACTACAAGCAAGGGGGCCATCAGCAGGGAGTTGTTTGCACGTGGCTTCATGCTTCGGGGTAAATGTTGAACGAAGCCACTTCGAAGTACACTTGTGGCGTTGAGGGAAGCAGCCCCTCCCCTCTGCTCTTGGGTTCACATGTTTTCCTTCTGACCAATGGTGGCGAGGGAAGAGGGAGAGAGTATTGAAGGGCTACATTTGCATTTGTAAAGAGAGTATCCTTCTTATCATGCTAATGATTCTACATCAGTGCATCTCCCTATTTGCTCCAGCGTTTTTCAGAAGAAGTATCTTAAAACCAGCATTTTAAAACCCCAGAAATACCTCGAGATAAGCTAGAATTCACAAGACAAAGCCCAACTTGTGTGTGGAGTGGGTCCAAGGATCTCAAAGAGACTTCGGGGTAAGCTTGGCTGGTGTGTGAATGCACACACTCTCCTCTGAAATAGATTTGAGGTGGAAGCCCTGTGTGTAAAGCCTCCAGGAAGGACATGGGCTGCCCTTCCACTGGTTACACCGGTGGTGCAATTGCAATTGTGTGACACTGTGTCCATGGTTTCCAGTGAAAGTAGCATCACACAATTGCCATTGTGTAATTTTAAGTATTAATACAGGTGTGCTCTTGTGCAGCACCATGGGCATCATCCACATTAGCCTCCACTGAGTTTCAGCTGCTGTCCAAAATAACGGCTAAACATCACCAAACCATTCCAGCTCTTGTATTCTACCAAAGACAACCACAGGGCTCTGTGGTCACCAGGAGTCGGCACCGACTTGATGGCACACTTTACTTTGGTTAGGAAGAATTGAGAGGCCATGGTGGATCAAAATTCTGACTTATGTGAACTTTTTGTGGTCTATTAGACCATGGTCTATTAGAATTTGGTCTATTAGAATTTCTGACTGAAGCAACTATTCTTGCAAAAGATACAAGATATCAGACCAGTAAAGTTTACCAGTATTCTAGAATCTTGAAGTTTTGCTGTCATCTAGTGGTCATGTTCTTTATTGTTTGAAATATACCATGGTATAGATTATTGTTATCCAGTTATAGTGTGTTGGTGAGAGGGGGAATATGTGTTTGTGAGAGACGGAAAAATCTAGGTGCATGTAATAAAATGTACACTGATGTATTGTTTGTATTCATAGTATGTCATCCAAATCAATATATAATAGGCAAATTGTCCAAGCAAGCAGACTGCACAAATACAACAGGAAAGACCCACAATTATTATTTTTGCCCTGCTCCACTCAGTATCACAATGCATCATAGTAGTGGTAATGGAAGTCTTAAATTTGCACAGCCTGGCTACAGAGCCATTCTTGTGCATGTATATTTGTTTGATGTTAGACTTCACCAGCAGATTTTTAGTCAAGCCGTTTCATTTTCCACATCTCTGCATATTGCTGGCAGTGAGAGAATGAAAAAGGAGTGTATTGGGATGTCAGTATTCAAAAATTTAAATGGGCCAGATGTGGAAAAAATATCATGGAATTAGATGAAATTTCAGGAGGTGGGTCAGTGCTAAAAAAAACAACAACCCACTAGAATGTCTTAGCACGGAAAATACAAGAGCACTTACATGAATAGGCTATGGGGTCTACATAAGATATGTGGGTTTTAGTAAGGCAGCTTGCAATTGTTCAGAACCCAAATTCCACTGTTGATGACAAGCAACTCTAGCAGAAACTTTCCCCCACCCAAGTCCAGGGGTCTGCAGCCTAGTCTTCCAGAACTGCCTGTGGCTCTTTGTTAATATGACTCATAGTCTGCCTTCAGACATAGCATGAAACTGCGGGTTCAACGGACCCGCAGTTTGCATCCAGTGCCCCCGGCACACTCCCAGACAATCACCAACTGCAGTCTTGGAGACTGCTAAGGGGAAAGAACTGTCTGTGCAGGCTTCCTCAGAGGTAGGAAGGACAGCTGCGGCAGCCAATTGTGTTGGAGAGAGGGAGGAGCTTCTTCCCCTTAACTCTGGCTTGTGCAACTTGCACAAACTGGACATCACATTGGAGCCTACAGACCCCCGTTTTGGTAAGTATACCTTACTTCCAACCAACGGTTCATTCCAAGGTTTGGGGATGGAATCAACACCACAGTTTGGTCTGGGAACCATGGTTTCAATAATTTGGATGTCACGGGTGTGTGTGTGTGTGTGTGTGTGTATGCAAATCTGAGGTGAGTTTGCCACAGGTTTCCCATGACATCCGAAGGTGGCCTCCAAGAATCAAAAGTCGTATTGACTTGTCCATAGTAAGGTCAAGCGTTCCTATTTTATTTAATTATTTATGCTTTTAAACACACTACACTATATGTACAATGTGACAGAGTCAGATCTCTGTATAGCCAAAAGTAAGCCAGAGATGCAGAAGGTGCTATAAAGGATACAGCAGAGGAGAAAAGGGAAGAGAGGAGAAGTTATGCTGTTTTAAGAGAGAGGCAGCTGGGAAGGTTGCTGCTAGGCAAGGCCTAAACCTGGCTTGAGTAGCTTGGCAGTGAAGCCCTGGACCTGGTACTGTTCAATCAGATGTTTGCAAAATAATATAAAGGAACATTCAATCATGGAGATGGCAAAAGAGAAAAATAGAAGATGAGCATTGAACATTTCAACATGGGTGGACTGAACACTATGATCTTCTAAGTTTAGCTTGGACTCCCACTTTGCCTCTTCTGCAGTGAGAAGTGTTCAGACAATAAGAAATCAAACCTAGAAAGATATTTTTAAAATGCATCCACATGGCATGTTGTTTGCTGAAACTCATCCAGCTGTGATGCCAAAACCAAAAGAGGCAGTAAAGTGGAAAAGCAGAGGAAAACAAAGTGTCCATTTGTTTAATGGGTCAGATCCCCAAGTACTACCATGACTGCTAGTTTTCTAGCCGCTCCAGAGATTGCTAAGCAAGGAGAGCCATTCACAGATGGAGAATATGTGAAAGAGGGTTCCATAAAAACATGGTGGCACCTTTTCAGTGGTTTTAAAAGCAAAAACGAAATAGTAAAGCAAATTAGAGGTATGCTGTTTACAAAGACTGTAAGAGACAGAAATGAAAGAAGTGCAAGAGTGGAAGTCACATCAAAAAGCATTGGAACACAAAGATAACATGTACGTAGATATTCAACTGTGTTGATAGAGTAAAAAAATGGAAGAGAAAGGGCTTGTTCTGAGCTGCATTTCATTCCCATGTATTTTTTCTCTTTCTCTTTCATCAATCACAATTAATAGTGATTAGTATGTTTGAGTGGGTGATGTACATTATATGCCCACATGCATGTGATGTGGCTCTCAGAATATTTGGTAGAAGACAAAAACAAAACAAAAATGGTTCTTTGAAAGGCTGCAGATCTCTGGGCCATGTGCTATCTATAGGGAAGTTTGCTCAGGCAGAGCTATAGAAGAACAGTGTTAGTGCACCATCTAGTGCCCATGGATAATGCTGCTGATGCATTTAGGTGAGTAAAAACAACAAAGCATGTTGTAGTGTTTTAAAGGCAAAGATGTATTATGGCATATGCTTTTGTAGACTAGGATTCACTTCATCTGATGCATGAGAAGTGGTCCTTTCCATTGGCAGATTACACCCACATGCCCACCCCAGTATTTCATGGCCTTTTGACCCCACTAAAATAACTAGATCATAAAAGCCAATGACACTATAAATAGGGGTGTGTGCATGAACCAGCTGGGGTGGTTTGGACCACATTTGAACTGAATTCAGACCAAACCTCAGGTATGTGAGATGGTGCAGTCAGCCCGATTGGTTGGCTTGGTCAGTTCAACAAACCAGCTTGAGCCGGTTCGAAGCCGTTCACAATCAAACTGCTTAAACCAGCCCAGTTTGCGGGGGTCCGGTTTGAATACCTTTGTCTTGGAGGTGCCATAATAAGACTCTTCTTTATTCTTGCTGCCACAGACTGAACGGGCTACCCCTCTGGGATTTTTCATTAAGCTGAAAAAGGATTTCACTAGCGTTTAGCGTATGAATGCCAAGCTGCAGTGGCATATCCTCCCTGATATGATAAACGCCAAGTCTGAATGGAAAGAGCACTTTTCTATAAAAGTAGCTATAAAATATCTTGTTAATTTTAAACATGAAACACTTATATTGTTTATGCTTTAAAAACACCTGAATACTGAAGGAAGCATCACAGAGAAAATGTTTTCCCCACTCCAAAGATAGCAATTAGACCTTAAGTGGTGGGGTGTGGGGGTGTGCCCCAAGTTCACTCCCTGATAACTCCAGGTAGGACTGGGAAAGATCACTGACTGAAACCCTGGAGAGCCACTCAGGGCTGTCCTTAGAGAACCCTGGCCGGGTACAGAGCCTGGGGCAAATCAGCCAGTGCAAGGCCCCCTTCCAGTTAATTCTAATGGGGGTTAAAAGAGCAGGGCCTGGGGTGGTCGCCCTGCTTGCCATGCCCAGCCCTGGAGCCACTGCCAGCTAGTATAGACAACATTGACCATGATGGATCAATAGTTGGCCATGATGGACCAATGCAGGAGGCAGTTTCATTCTTTTGTACAAAGAAGCTACAACCCAAACAGCAAGGGAAGTGCCACCAAAGCAAGCTGTTCTCTATATGGTGGGTGTCATAGTGAATGCATTGTATTGTTTGTTTGTTTGTTTGTTTGTTTGTTTGTTTGTTTAGCATGTTTGTGCACTGCCCCAAACTTACGTCTCTGGGTGGTTTACAACAAAAAATAACAGAAAAGTTAAAACATTAGTGAAAACAAATAATGACAACAGAGAAATTAAAGCTTTGGTTAGAATAAATGATAGCAAAAAATTAAAACATACATTACCACAATTTAAAACCTTAAAACAATATTAAAACTATTAAAATGGTATTTAATTAAAAACCTGGGTGAACAGATGTTTCTTTAAAGGTTTTTTAAAAATTGTCAGAGATGGGGAGGCTCTTATTTCATCAGGGAGCACGTTCCAAAGCTTTGGGGCAGCAGCAGAGAAGGCCTGTGCCCAAGTAGCCACCAGACGAGCTGTTGGCAACTGCAGACGGACCTCTCCTGATTAGAGCATGCAATTCTAAACAAGCCCACACAGTCAACTTCTGGCTTTTATAATCTCACAGGCACACACACACACACACACACACACACAGCTATTTAACACTTACCACTAAACTTTTCTTTTGTGCCAAATGCACTTGGCACTGTATACAACTTAGTAGCAATACCATCTTGGACCATGGCTGGGATGCAGAGAGCTACTTTAGGTCTATCTAAAGCAGGCATCCCCAAACTGTGGCCCTCCAGATGTTGCTGAACGACAACTTCCAGCATACCCAGCCACAAAAAAATGTTGTCTAGGGATGCTGGGAGTTGTAGTTCAGCAACATCTGGAGGGCCGCAGTTTGGGGATGCCTGATCTAAAGATTGGAACATACGTATTAAGAAGCTGCCTTATACCAAGTCAGGCCAGTTATACCAGGTCCATCTAGTTCAGTATTGTCTACACTCTCCAAGGTTTCAGCCAGGAGTCTTTCCCAGCCCTACCTGGAGATGCCAGGGACTGAACCTGGGACCTTCTGCATGCTAAGCAGCTGCTCTACCACTGAGCTATTGGCCCCATTCTCTAGGATTTGGGCATGTGTGCTTGGATTTATGGAGGAGGTGGGGCTGTTGCTTGAGAGAAAAATAAGACCCAACCCCGCCTTCCTCATGATCCATGCAGAACATGTTGTGCTCTGGGTCCCACCCAATATTATTCAGTCAGGAATCACTGGAGCTATTCACACGACTGTTCGGGAGAGCGAGAGGGCACATGGTTGCGAGGAGGCTGCAAAAAACAGGGGGCACCCCAGACAATCCTTTAAACATTCCTGGGAGTGTGGATCATGCTCCCTAATGAGCAACACCGCACCAGGCAGTGCAGAGCTCTGGAGGCCTGGATGGCGCGTCCCACTTCCAGATATCCCACAATGCACTGCATGCCAAGGGGATTACCCCATCAGACGGATTAGAGGGTTACCCCATCAGCTGGATGCTCTAGGTGCCTGTCTCTGTGTTGTAGCCTGAGGAGACACACAACCCCAGCAGCCAGGTTAAGGGCCTCGGTTAAGAGCCAGACTTAAAAGTAAGGTTTGGCTGGGCAGGAGCACCAGAATCCACATGGCTGGGTTGCTTGTGTGAACAGCTTTATTCCCTTTAACAGGTCACAGGATCCATCCAAGAAGTCCAAGGCTGCAATCCAGGGCATACTTAGACAGTATTAAACACTGTTGAGTATAGTGGAACTTACTTCTGAGTAAACATGCATAGGATTGGGATATAAGGCATTCAGAGCCCTTTTTCCTGTTTAATGTTAATTAGTTAGCCATTCATGTAACTCCTTGTTCCTGTTAGGGAAGGCTGTTATTTATTATTTTATGGCTTATTGTGAACTATCAGTATCGAACAGAAGGTGGCAGCAGAAAATATTTAAACATTCATTCATATGACTTCATGCCTTAGAACCAAAATGTGGAGAGGAGGGACCGGCTTAAAGGAGTTTAGTGTTATGGAGTTGCCATTTTCATATGATCAGGGGGACTGCTTCCTCACCCAGGGGTGTAACTATAATAGGGCAAGGGGAGACAGTTGTCTGGGGGCCCACTGCCTTGGGGGGGGGGCAGAGGCAAGTCACAAGACTGACTCCCCCAGCCGCGCACCTGCCCGGGCTTCCTTCAGTTGTATTCATCCTCCGAAATTGCTGTGAGTGTTAAGACCTGGAGCTACCAGAACAGCATGTCTTTCTCTAGTACCATTAAATGACTTGCATCGTCCACAATTTACAAAACCTTAAAAAAATAATTTAGGATGATGTTCTGTTGTGGCACATAGGGTGTGTGTGTGTGTGTGTGTGTGTGTGTGTGTGTGTGTGTGTGTGTGTGTGTATTATTTTTACTCTGCTTTTTGTTACCACTATTCAGCCTCATTTAAGATTTCTTTACTGCATGAGCTGAGCTTCAGTGAGGGGGGCCCCCATTTTAAAATCTTGTCTCTGGGCCCACTCCAACCTTGCTACGCCCCTGTCCTCACCTGTAATCTGGGAGTGCCTCCTAGCATGTAGCTTCCAAGATGTGAAGAACAGACTGAATGTTTGTACGAGCTGGCTTAGTCCTTCAGGATAATTCTTCTGGGTCTCCTGCAATGTGCTTGCATGAGAAGTGAGGAAAAGAAGTATATCCAGCTCCTCTGGTCATGCTTTGCTGTCCCAAGTGATTTGAGCAGCAGGGGGTGGGGGAGTTTCCTAGAGCCTGGCATTCACTGGAGCAGGAGTTCTCAAACTTGGGTCCCCAGATGTTGTTTGATTACAGCTCCCATCATCTGCAGCCACAATGGCCCAAGCCTGGTAGCATGCCATCTGCTAAAACACAAGGATCTAATGGGAGAATAACTTCTCTGAAAAGCAACGGGCATGGTGGTATATGCTATGCAACAGCATAGCAACAGAATGGAATGTCTTCCTTGAAGATGGTTTAATACAGGATGCTGTAGGGCAGATCAGAACTACTGAGCATGTTCTCCTCTACTGCTCGTTCTATAGAGACATTTGCACCTCCCTCATCCTTCCATTGCTAAACAAGTATCCGGGCCAATTTCTACAGCTCCTTGCTACTCTCTGACTCTAAGCCTGCCATCACATATAGTGTCGCCAGGTACTGTGCGGCTGTGATCAACATTCATCGGCAGATGATAGGCAGAGTCCTATCAGTCTAAATCTGACTCTCAGTGACTCTAGGCAGGCCCTGCTGTTGCTCACGCTCCTCCCCTTTTATGGTTCCTCATAACCTCTGTCTGGCTGCTTTCCAGTTTTATTACTCAGGATTTTAGATATTTCTGTCTTCTCAAGTATTTTAACTTTTTTACATCCATTTTTATGCCCCCCCCCACTTTTTATGCCTGTCATGCATTTTTATGACTTTTACCATTTCTCAGGCATTTAGGCCCTCATGCCCTTGGTATATTGGCTACTATTTTTAGTATTTTTAGTCCTTCTAGTATTAATATGTACCATTTTAATATATACCATTTTATATGTAATCACTTTTTATCTACTCCCACTTTTAACATGTGATCACCCTGGTCTGTGACCGTAACAAAGATTGATTGATTGAAACAGGATGATAAGAAAAAGTTCACTTTGGAACAGGAACATTTGTTAAAGTATTATTTGGTCAGAAAACATCATAACTTCGATGAAAAATAGAGTCATTTGTTGGGGAAACCTCCACCAGCTATCCTAATAGGATTTGTATATCCACATAATCAAGATGAATTATTATTTTGAAAATAGTTTTTTCATCTTTTAGAGTTATACATTCTTTTTGTTCTTTAAGCTCCACAGGAGAGGTCCTCCTAAGGGAGAACCTGGAGGAAGTATGAGTGGAATCCAGCCCAGGAGCCTTCTCCATAATCGTACACAACACTTTGTTGAGACAAACTTGGCTTGCCTTTAGGACAGGGGTTTTCAACAACATTGAGTCCTCAGATGTTCTTGGACTACAGTTCCCATCATCTCCAGCCACAATGGTCTTTGGTCCTTGTGGCTGGGGTGATGGGGGTTGTAGTCCAATAACATTTGGGGACCCAAGGTTGAGAACCCCTGATTTAGGTGGTGAATTCAGACCTTTCCTTTGAAGAAGGCTTTTCTGATTGCTTTCATTGGTGCTGGTTTTTTATTTTATTGGTTCTTGATTTTCTTATTCCATTTTATGAAAGTGAATGTATTTTATTCTATTTGATTTTAAGTGCTTCAGGGGTTTTTCTTGGTTGGGAAGCAGATTTTAATACACAACTAATGAAATAATGCATTCTGACCCAGGTCTAGTACTGTAATTTGTTGTTTGGGGGGCAGGGTGTTGATAAAGATGCACATTCAGATGTGTATTCAGACTTGCACCCAGTTAAAAGTAATAAAGTGTGGGAAGATAGCATCTGCATTTGGATGTGCACCAGTTTGTATTCATGTTTCTCGATCCAGCAAGTGATAGATATGTGGAAGCCTGATTCTCCATTTGGATCCCCTTATGCAAAGTAGGGTAATTATTTGTTCTTGTTTCATGATCTAATGTCACCAGAGTGAAGCTCAGACTCTCTTTAAAATAGCGATTTATTGTAATTTACATTCTCCCAAGAATACAATTTCCATAATTAATAACTGAATTGGGTATATTATAATTGTGAACAGCCACTAGGGCCTATTCAATCATATTCTTTATGGCCAAAGCTTTTTCAGTTGCATCTTTGATCTTGAGCTAAAATGAGAATTATTAAGTGGCAGAAGAGGATTAAATGGCAATCATCAGATCCAGCAGTCCTTCATTTCCTAATAGGACAATGAAACAATTATCAAGCCATTATGAGTTTCACAGAAATAAACTGAGTTTGTAGCGAGCACAAAACAAGTGTAACTATTTGTGTGCTAATTTTACTCTAATCATAATCCCCTAGTGTGTAACATAAATAAATTGGGCCTGTAAATATGGGCAACATGCTCATGAACAAACTAAAGATACATTGAGTTAAAGAGTGAAAGTTTTGATTATTTCATGGAAGAAAAAAACGTCATGGGTGAAGGGAAAGAACTGGCCTAAGAAGAAGCATGATCTCAAAAGCCAGTTCCCCCATCCAAGCACGGTTATTTCCATTGTGAGGGGGGCATGTTTCCTTGCATTTTAAAGGACCCAATGTCAGGGTGCAGAGAATTGGCCTGAAGAAATTACTTCAACCTCAGGCAACATCTAGGACTTAGATGCCAAGGGGGAAGAGACAGGCAATCAGCACTAACACTAGCTGCTGAGGCCTCAGTGATGAGAAATGAACCAGATAATGAAAAGCCTCAGGAATCCAAACCTGGATCCCTACAGATGATTCCCCTTGAACCAGGGTTACTCAAAGAGTCAGACTGAGATGCATCAGGAACTTCTGGCCCCTCCGTGTGTGCTCACTGATGTAGGGAATGCTCAGGTGAGAAACGGTGGAATATTTGGCTTCAGGCCTAGAGGCTGCTGCCCCTTTAAGGATCCACACTCAGCAGCAGATGGGTGGAGTCTGACAGAGGTAGTCACAGGGCCAATCCTAAAAGGGCTAAGTTGGGTCTCCCCCTCCCCTCCCCTCCCCCTCCTTCCTTCCCCCAGTGAAAAGTTGGAGAGTATGAAATATAGGGAGCAGCCTTCTACTGAGGAGACCAGTCTAACTGGGGAAAAAATACTTTTCTTTTGTTGTGGTGACTGAAGCCCCCTTATGTGAAGATTTTTAAAGTGGTTGCCAGTCTGTACTCCTACTATGTATAAGTTAAAATACTAGCAATTATTGTATCCCTTCTTATAGCTGTTGGTCTTCCTGTCAGCCCAGGCTTAGGATTTAGGACTGTTAGTTTGGAATATTATCTGAGTGCCACAGTATATTCTTGTGATCTCTCTCTCTCTCTCTCTCTCTCACACACACACACACACACACACACACACACACACACACACCTGCAAATGGACATGTCTGTTAAATAAATTGATTTAATGTTAAATTCTGGTTATGCTGTATTGATGCTGGTCTATAAGTGTAATAAATTTGTTGAGTTGTACCTCATGTTAGTCCTGTTTACGGTAGATTAGAGATGTGCAAACCAGCTTGACGTCAATCCAGTTCAATGTCACGCCAGTTCGGTTCGATAGTCCAGGGTCGAACCAAACCACCCCCTGTTTGCTCCCCTTGATCCCAGACCGAACACCACCCAACTGTTCAGGGGGTTCGTGAGTTGGGTGTTGTTTTTTAAAATTACCTTTACTCCCTTTGGGGGAGTTCCCTGAGGAGGCAGGGAGGTCTGCAGAGGTCCCCCCTCCCCCCACTGGGTCCCTCATTGCTGCCAGCAGCCCGTTCAGCTGGTTCTTCAGCCCGTTCGGGCCTTCAAACTTCGGCGCAGCGGCCATTTTGGATGCCCGGCTGAACAGACCACTGACGGCAATAAGGGAGGCCAGTGGGGCCTCCATAGACCACACACCCCTGTGCGGCCTCAAGGAACTCCCCCAAAGGGAGTAAAGGTTAAAAAAAAATTTTAAAGCTCACGACCCACCCATCCCCCTGGATCGAACCAAACCAGAGGGGTTTGAGGGGGTGCCGGACCAAACTGGCCCAGTCAGGTTCAAGTCCGGTCCAAACCCGAACCAAACCAGGCCAGCCGGTTCCGTGCACATCCCTATGGTAGGGATGTGTTCCTACCATGGTAGTTCAATTGGCACATCCCCATTGAACTAATAGTACTTAGAGTACAATACTATGCATGTTCACTGAGAAGTAAGTCACACTGAATTCAATGGGGCTTACTCCCAAGACATTAGTAGAGGGCTGCATATAGGATTGCAGCCTTCATCATGACTAGCATTCAGTTATTTCGATGGGTCTACTCTAAACAGGATTAGCATTGGATACATCCTGCTGTGTTTCGATTTCTTTTGATACTTTGCGTATATTTTGCCGCAATCCCCCAGAAAAAGGCCTGTGGATGCCCATGGGCAGGCTGCTTACTTACCTTTAGCCTAATTCTCATTTCAGGCAGGATAGTGATGTGTGAGCCTCTTTCTGCTTGCCTCTCAATCCATTTGGGTTTGGGGTATATTTCTGTCAAATAATAGAAGAATATTGGGGAGGGTGGGGGGTTTTAAGGGTTTGAAGCCACCTAATGCCGCAGCAGGAAATGACTTGCCTAGCAAGCATGAGGTTGCTGGTTCGAATCCCCACTGGCATGTTTCCCAGACTATGGGAAACACCTATATCAGGCAGTAGCGATATAGGAAGATGTGGGAAGACATCATCTCACACTGCATGGGAGGAGGCAATGGTAACCCCCTCCTGTATTCTACCAAAGAAAAACCACATGGCTCTCTGGTTGCCAGGAGTCGACACTGACTCGACAGCACACTTTACCTTTTAGTTTAAGGACGCTTTATTTGTTTATTTATTTATTTCACACACTTCTATACTGACCAAAACTCACATCTCTGGGCAGTTTACAACAAGCAAACAAACAAAAAGTTAAAACATTAGTTAAGATAAATGACAACAAAAAACTTAAAACAGTAGTTAAAACAAAATAAATGACATAGTAAAAGTTAAAACATTACATCAGTTTAAATTTTAAAACATTTTAAAACGATGTTAAAACTGTTAAAACAATATTTAATTAAAAGCCTGGGTGAATAGGTGCATCTTTAAAGACTTTCTAAAAGTTTTCAGTGATGGTGAGGCTCTTATTTCAGCAGGGAGTGTGTTCCAAAGATCTGGGGCAGCAGAGAAGGCCCGTCCCCGAGTAGCCACCAAACAAGCCAGTGGCAACTGCAGATGGACTTCTCCTGATGCTCTCAATGGGTGGTGGGGTTCATAATGAAGAAGCCGTTTTCTTAAATACCCAGGGCCCAAGCCATTTAGGGCTTTATAGGTTATAACCAGCACCTTGTATATTGCCAGGAAACTTACTGGCAGCCTGTATAGATCTTCAAAATGGGAGTAATATGGTCTCTCCGAGATGACCCAGAGACCAACCTGGCTGCCACATTCGGAACCAGCTGTAGTTTCTGGACTACACACAAGGACAGCCCCACATAGAGGACATTGCAGTAATCCAGACTAGAGGTTACCAGCAGTAATCCAGACTAGAGGTTACCTCACTCTTCTGAGGTTATCTCAAGAAACGGATGCAGGTGGCGTATCAGCCAAAGCTGTTAGAAGGCACTTCTGGCCACTGCCTCAACCTGGGAGACCAGGGAGAGGTTCAGATCCAGAAGCACCCCCAGACTGCAAACCTGTTCCTTCCGGGGAAGTATGACCCCATCCAGAACAGGCAGATCAAAATAGTCGACCCCACAAAATGGGTACCTCCGTCTTATCTGGATTCAGTCTCAGTTTGTTATCCCTCATCCAGCCCATTACTGCCTCCGGGCAGGCATTTAGGGAGGTTATGCCCCCTTCCAATGATGTTGACATGAAGAACTAGATTTGGGTGTCATCAGCATACTGATAGCACCCTGCACCAAATCTCCTGATGATCTCTCCTAAAGGTTTCATATAGATGTTAAACAACATTGGAGACAATACAGAGCCCTGAGGGACACCATACAAAAGTTCAGATTTTGAAGAACAACAGTCTCCAAAGGACACCATCTGGAACCTGCCCGAGAGGAAGGAGCAGAACCACTGCAAAGCAGTGCCTCCCACTCCCAACCTCCTCAGATGTTCCAGAAGGATACTATGGTCGATAGTACTGAAAGCCGCTGAGAGGTCCAAAAGGACCAACAGAGTCATACTTCCTCCATCAATTCCCAATTGGAGATCATCCATCAAGCCGACCAAGGCAGTCTCTACCCCATAGCTCATATGATATCCAGTTTGAAATGGGTCAAGATAATTAGTTTCCTCCAAGACTGTCTGGAGCTGGGAGGCCACCACCCTCTCAATTACCTTGCCCAGCCACGGAAGGTTGGAAACAGGCCTGTAGTTGCTCAAGTGAGGGATCCAAGGTAGGCTTCTTCAGAAGTGGTCTAATAATTGCCTCCTTAGGACAAAGAGGCATCCTGCCTTCCCTCAGAGATGCATTTATAATCTCTACTAGGCCTTCTACAACAACCCCCTTGCTAGATAGTATAAGCCATGTTGGGCAAGAGTCAAGAGAACAGGTGGTAGGTCGCACCGTTAACATTCAGCTTGTCCACATCTTTATGAGCCACAAACTGGAACAGATCCAACTTAACCACACAAGAGTAGTCACTGGACACCTCCACATCAGACACTGAAGTAATTGTAGAAACTGAATCTAAGAAACCCCGAATATGAGATATTTTTTCCACAAAGAATTCATTAAACATGTCGCAGCGGGTAATCGATGGATCCAAACTCTGATTCAAGGGAGGAGGGGCACATACTAGTCCTCTCACAACCCTAAACAGCTCTGCCAGACATGAACTTGTGGATGCAATTCAGGCAGAAAAGAATCGCTGCTTTGCCTCATGTATCGCCTGAGCATAGATCTTCAAATATACTCTATGTTGTAATCTGTCAGATTCTAGTCGAGTCTTTCTCCACTTGTGCTCCAGTCATCTACCTTGCCACTTCAGCCCCCGTAGTTCTTCTGTATATCAAGGGGCCAATTTTGAAGCGGGTCTGAGAGAACGCTTAGGAGCTATCATATCTATTGCCTTGGTGAGTTTGCTGTTGCAGTTTTCCACCAGAGCATCAAAAGGATCGCCGGCAAAGCCAACACGAAATCCCTTCAAGGCTTCTTGAATTTCTATTGGATCCAATAACCTTCTTGGGCGGATCATCCTAATAGGTTCCTCACCCCTGCGAAGGTGAGAAGTGACTATGAGTCCAACCTTAACCAGATGGTGGTCTGTCCATGACAATGGGGAAATCACAGGAGTCCCCACCCATGGAACACCACCCTGATCAGAGTGAAAGACCGAATCAAGTGTGTGACTTGCAATTTGCGTCGGTCCCGAGACCACTTGGGATAGGCTCATAGTCGTCATGGCAGCTATGAACTCCTGAGCCGTCCCAGACAAATTGATCCCAAAATGAACATTGAAGTCCCCAGCACCTCAAGCCTGGGAGGACTCCAACACCAAGCCCGAGACCAAGTCCGTCAGCTCAGTTAGGGACTCTGTTGAGCAGCGGAGCGATCAGTACATCAACAGAAATCCCAGTCTATCCCTGGTCCCCAAACTTAAGTACACACATTCGATATGGTCCAACACCTCAACAGGGATCCTGGTAAGGGAGATATTGTTTTTATAGACCACAGCCATTCCACCCCCCCGCCCACGGCCCCTCACCCACTCCTCAACAGAGTACCTTGAAGGGAGAAGCTGGGACCAAACCAGGCCACCAGCCTCCCCCAACCAGGTCTCTGTAATACATACTAGGTCAGCACCTTCATTCAGAATCAAATCATGGATGGTTTCTGATTTGTTCTAGACCAGCCTGGCATTACAGAGGAGCAAGGTGAGGTTCCAAGGGTGGTTGGCACTGCTCCCCTAGGTCAAAGAGCTTGCAGGACAGCCAGAAGGAGAAACAGCTATTAGATGTCCATGTCCCCTTCCCCCGTAATGGCCCACTGAAGTGCCAACGTTATTTCTTTTGTTTTCCATCACCACCGGAATTGCTACCCCACAGTCAGTGGACACGCCCCCTGTCTCCCCATCTCCAGGTAAGCCCAGACACATTCTAAGACTATCTCACCCAGAACTCATTAAAACAGAAGCCCCATTATTAAATGCACCCCAAATACAAATACCTGGCCCTCTCGCTCGCTGTCCCCTGAAGTGGCTCCCCCAAAGGGGCAACTCCCTTTGGTGTCGCCCTTTTGGTGGTGACCCCACCAGTGGCAGGCCTGCTGCCACTGGTAGCACCCTAAATTGCCCTGAGCAGCAAGCTCTGGCAGATGGAAACCAGGAAACTGCCAAGTCACCCCTGAGCCCCAGTCCTGCAAAGCCTCACTTCAACACAGTAGCCAGTTTTCAGCACAGCAGCCAATTTGGGGTGGGGGGCAGATAGCAAATGGGGGGGAGGAGGAGAAGCAAACAGGCAGGCACTTGAAAGACCCACTTAGTAAAAGGCAGCAGAAAGAGCTCAGTTCCACACAGGAGAAGCTCCACAAGGCCTCTCCATGGCTGGAAATGATATGAAGAGCATCATTTCATGCCAAGGATCATTGGGCTTGTAGTTGGATAACTGTGATCTCTGGCAGGAACCAAGATTCTGTGTGACATTTCTAACTAAGGAGATATCTTGTGGGGCTTCTCCTTTGTGGGACTGAGCCCTCTTTCACCCTTCTCCAAGGCAAGCTTCTCTTTGCTTTGTTTGGGGAAGGTGGGGAGCTAATAGGCTGGGCTGGGTAGCAAGAGGGGCAAGGTGTGACCTCATTTTTGGTCAGGCTCAGCTCAGAGGGATCTGGAATGGCACCAGACTTTTCAAGTGAAGGGCATTTAAACTGCAAGCTATTGTTCTTGCTGTTCTCTGAAGCCAGCCACCCAGGTCAGCATCTCAATATTGCACTGGCACATGTACTGTATATCCCATGGCCCTTCTGGAGAGAGCCATTGCTCTTTCCCCCAGGCCAGTCTTTTCCTGTATACCCTGGAGTCCACTCTCACCTGTAGGGATGCACCCCTGGCCTGCCCATCCCTTCCCACCCCATTTGGGTATCCAGTGTATTCAAACAGAGTACACCTAGTTTGAAAATATAAGGAGCTATTTGACTGAATAGAGGAAGGGTACATCTTTGAATCTTTGGTTTCTTATGTCTAGCAACAAAACTGTGAAAAAACACACATGACAGAATGACAAAAAATTATATACCGCTTTTCAACCAAAGTTTCCAAAGTGGTTTATACTACGTGTGTGTGTGTGTGTGTGTGTGTGTGTGTGTGTGTGTGTGTGTGTGTAGGCACACATGATGGTATGTAGCAAGTCACCCTCTACCTCAGCATGAGAAAGTATGCTTCAGCAATACCGTGAGTTCGGTTCTGTGCAAATGAGATAGAATAATCATTCAGTGGCTCCACTACTGCATGCTAGCCTAGACGAAAAAGGCAGCCGACGTGTCTGACAAATACATAAACCTTCAATGCAGATTTGTAATGTACTATTTATACAATGTACAAATAGTTATAACTTTGCCTTGACAGTGCATTAAAAGCACCATGTTCGAAAATGACCCATGCAAGTTTGAAAGTAGCAGGGGGCGGGGTGGGGTGGAGAGAAGAAGGAAGATTGCCAGGAGCTTCCCCTGCTCTCGGCGTGCTCCTTCCAAACCTTGCAAGGGTCAGATTGGTCCCGAAGAGGACTGATGATTTCATTTATCTCTGCTGATGTAACTTTGGGAGAAGTTAAAAATAAACTGGGATAGAACCTAGCTCCATTCAACAGATGTGAATGGGCCAGTTGCTCTACCTCAGCACCAGTTAGCCTTAGTGTCTCTATACTGTAAAAACAATTATATATAGAAGTCACATACATAGCAGTTTGTTTGAGAAGTACTTTTCTTATATTTGGCTCCTTCCAGCAAGAGTTGTTGCTTGGGTTTTCTATAACAAGCAGTATAGTCGGTGATCCAGAGAGGAGGGTGGTCCTGATTGTTGCTAAGTTTGTTAAAATCAGAGGTGCACCTAGGTAATTTTGGAGCCCGGACCTAAAGGCCTTTGGAGGGCCCCCTCCCCTGCACGTTAAGCATTAACATGCTCCACTGGGTGACCACACTACCCGTGACAGTCTAAAGAGGATGGGGGGGGCAGGGGCTATAGAGGCCCTGGACTTTGGCCCTGGACTTCATCATGGAAGTCCAGGGGTAAGAGCGCCTCTGGTTGAAATGACCAGGTCTTTGGAACAGGATTCATTTTTCCTGTTTAAATTCATATCATGTGTGGACTGTCTTGAAGGGTCTACAGAAGCTGCTCAGACATGAAGATCTATATATAATGCACTGTTCATAGCAATGTATGTGGGTGCACAGTACAGTTAAAAGCTCCATTCTTTTAATCCCCCCCGTCTCTGTCTCTATTCTGTGCAATCCTATCCCTTGTAGCAAGGAAAAGGAGGAGTAGCTAGTAGTGATGCCACTGAAATTCAGAATGGGGGACTTGTATTCCTTCTCCAAACCCATTATGAGCCAAGCTCACACAGTCACCAGAGATCAAGCCCAGTTCATAATGGACTTGCTGCCCATCAGCCCTTCTCACAGTTCCTCCCTAACCCAAACAGCCTTGCTCTTGTGGGAAGGGGAAATTGGTCTCTGCCATCACCAGCCATGGCAGAGACTGGCAGGAAGCTGTCCCAGGTATTGCACAGACATCCCAAGTTTTCTCAGATAAGTTGCCATTTTTAAATAAAAGTTGCATTTTCCCCAAAGTTCTTCAGGACAGTTTGGAAAAACTGGGCCAGCTACAAAGTACATTGTGTAGAACTCACTCATTAGCAGCTAGGCAGCTTAATTTAGGCTGGTCCAGTCTACCATTTATAATGGAATGTTGGTGAAAGTAGTCTATTCCTTAGCAAATCAAATGAGATCCAAGTTGTGTGTGTGCAAAGAGTTTCAACCATTTCATTTATATTAAATTAGATTCTCTCATTGTCCCATGTAGCAACTCTTTTCACAGATTCCATGGACAAAATCTCCAGGTCCTCATTTTTTATTTTTTATTTGGGGGGACGACCAAAGTCAGAATATGGACCCTCAGCATGCACACAATTGTATATGTTTTATCTATATGTGACACCTTTTCTCCTTCAACTCAAAGATTAGGACCATGTTTGCATGTCAATGTATGCAAATGGCATGTATTTCTTTACAAAGACAGCAAATTATCTGTGCATGCTCATGGACATCCTGCCTGTTATCCTAAAGCCTAGTATTAGAATAGCAAATACGTGTGTGTGTGTGTGTGTGTGTGTGTGTGTGTGTGTGTGTGTGTGTGATTGAAAAAGTGCCGTCAAGTTGGTGTTGACTCTTAGTGACCATATATATATTGTCACTTAAAATGTTTTATATTATACAGAAAGTTATTATCTTTTAAGTATCTGACTTAAAGTTTTAAAGCCAAACATTTTGTTTCCTGGTACTATATTTAAGGAAGTCAAAAGAACCTGCTTGACAGTGATTATAATGAACTGTTGCTCCTGTTGTTATGGCAACTGACTTTAGAAACTGCTGTGAAGGTTGACAGATAATACAGTACTTATCATCTTATAAACTCCCATGTTTTATCTTTTGGATACTTATTAAGCACCTGGAGCAAAACAAAACAAAATCTAGGTCATTTATATGTTGTCTCAAATGTGCATATGTATATTTAATGGCCTACATTCTCTGCAGCATTATGAAGGCAGAGCAAAAGCCCCACCCTTGCATGGAGCCACAAGATTAGCTGTGCTAAAGGCTTGTTTTGTGCCCAAGTGCACACAGGGAGGGTCACAGGGAAGAGGAAGTGATTTTTGCTTGTAGAAATATGTTCCTCAGGGTCATACAGCCTTCAGGGATATATTTCAACAAGTGAACAGAGCTTCTTCAGGGAGGGGAGAGAAGCAAAAATTGCCCTCCCATATTGGATTGCAAGACAACCCTGCAGCCAAGCTAGTGGCCTGAATCCATGTGAGGGGGCGAAGCTCTTGCTCCACCCTCGTAAAGCTGCGGAGAATGTGCACCCATATTTCTTTATAAAAAACTGTTTCCATGCACGTAACTTTTGCCATTTGAATTTGAAATCTCACTATTTTATGGCTATTTAACATGAACAAGGTCAAACCATCAGGGGCGTAGCAAGGTTGCAGTGGGCCCAGAGACAAGATTTTAAATGAGGCTGAATAGTGGTAACAAAACGCAGAGGTTTTCTCATATATATATATATATATATATATATATATATATATATATACATACACACACACACACACATATATACATATACACATATACATACACACACATACATATGCATATATGTATGTATGTGGATGGATAGATAGATAGATAGATAGATAGATAGATAGATAGATAGATAGATAGACAGATAGATATAACCTATGTGCCACAATAGAACATCATCCTAAATTATTTTTTAAAGGTTTTGTAAATTGTGGACGATGCAATTCATGTAATGGGACTAGAGAAAGACATGCTGTTCTGGTAGCTCCGGGTCTTAACACTCACATCGATTTCGGAGGATGAATACAACTGAAGGAAGCCCAGGCAGGTGTGCGGCTGGGGGAGTCAGTCATGTGACTTGCCTCTGGGGGGGCCCAAGGCAGTGGGCCCCCAGACAACTGTCTCCCCTGGCCCTATTATGGTTACGCCCCTGCAATCCACTAATGAGGCATGATGGTGATGTGGCTGCCTCCTGCGGCAGAATGACAGAGGCAGTGGAGAACTCTCTGTGCCCACTGGCTCCACTGGCTGCTTAACTACACCTCTTCCCTTACTTGGCAGTAAGTTACAGCCATGTTGCTGCTCTTATACCTCTTCTTCCCACTCCCTGGCTTTTGAAAAGGCAAAGGGCATGCAGCAGAGAGTGGAAGGAAATGTGGAGGAGTACCCTTCCACTCTATTCCTTCACACTTCTTTCTGCTCCCTGTTCCATGCCCACTGCCTTTTAAAAAGGCAGGGAGAGGGAACATGGTGGTGGCGGTGGCGGTGGTGGTGGCAGCAGCAACAAGTCAAGTAAAAAGAGGACATGGAGGAGGACAAAGCTCCCCCTCCATTGGCAGCAGGAACAAAGAACTCTGCTGGTAGGCGAAAGAGTGATGTGTGTGGTGTTCTTGATGTGCTGGTAGGATTTGCAGGGGCAGATTAAGCTTTTTGCCACCCATAGGCAAAAAGGCTTTTGCCACCATTTAACATTAAACAAAAAAGGTTTGCCTTTTAAAAAATAAGGTAAGGGGGGGGACTTTCTCCTCACCCACTCCACCATTGCTACAGCAGCTGCTGCCCACAGAGAAGGGTGGCAAAATTTGAGGAGCAGCAAAATTTGCTGCTCCTCAAATTTTGCCACCGTAGGCAAATGCCTACTCTGCCTCTCCGTTAATCCACCACTGGATGTGGAGGGGAAAGCACGGCATGATCCATGCATCATTAGGGGCAAGTGGGGTAGCAGGTATGCTGCTTGAAATACTCTAAGCTGACTATCTGGGGATGAATGTGAGCCCCTGATAATGCAGGATGAGTCTGCCATTTTTTTTTCAAATATGCAGGATAATTGCCCACACCTGTAGAACTGCACTACAAACATACAAAATCAAATATGCCAGGTTACTGTGACTTCCCTTGTGGATACACATTGGATACTAATGTGGCGTGGGGATTTTTTTTCAATTATTGTTTGTGAAGATGAACAGACAGGAATGATTGTTTATATTTAATTTATCTTTAATGATACAAGTGCCCCTTTCTGTCTTTGGAATATCCCCCCTCCCAGATAAACACTAATTAAGATGAGGTAACTATTTAGTTTGATTCACAGTGTATGTCTAGCTGTTTAAAGAAATCTGTTTTACAAATATATATTTGTGTATTTGCTTTACAAACATATATAATTTAATAAATAGTAGGGCTATTCACATAATTATCAAAATGAAGGTTGGAGGTATGCAGCCCAGATTTGGAGGCATGTGACAATCCACAAAAATCCGTCCAATTTAGCTAATTCAAATGTGGGTAGCCAAGCTTCTCTACCTTTTTTTTTTTAAATTGAGGTAGTACATAGGAAGGAAAGAGAGCTCCCCTACCTCAGTGTTTTTGATTTGTTTTGGTCCATTTCCCTTTTGTAGCAGTTCCTGGCAGCAAGTCGCCATCTTTGTAATAAAGCACTTACTGGGATTCACATTTGTGTTTGTGCCGCTCTGCAAAGCACGCTTTATGGCTCTTTGTTTCCAAGGCCTTCAGTAGGACCAGCCCTACCTCCTGCCCCTTCATGGTGCAGAGTTTACAGAGCCAGGTGGAGGTTCTGTTCATCTGTGGGAAACAAGGGAGGAGAGTCTCCCCACACACACCACAGTTCACTCACAGATGCTCATGTGAAAGGGCTCTTTCTATATTGGCTGACAACCAGACTAACCCTGTGCTGACACACCAATGTTTTCCATCAAGCAATGGAAGAAAGAAGATTTTGGATGATCTTCCCTTCCCACTGCAGTCACCTGAAAGTTTAACTGAAAGAAAAGGAAAGGTTGTCAAAAATTTCTCCCCCACTATGCGACAGAAAATGCTGGCGCATCAGCACAGATTTAGTCTGGATGTCAGCCATTGTTTTCATGGTTTTATAAAGCATTTAAATAAATAAATAAAAATAATGGATCTGAGAAAATATCGAATTTGGGGGGGGAAATAAAAGGAATGCATTCTTAACAAGTATATGCAATTATTGGTTAAGGCAAGGTTTTTCTGGGTCAAAGCAGTTAATTACCTACTTCATTATAGTCAACATTAATACAGTGGTTTTGGAACAGGAGCTGTTTTTCATCTCCTCTTTGTAACACAGTGAGACAGCTGTTCTTACAGACAGATCCATTATAGCTTATCACAAGAGGACAGACCACTAACATAACACCATGAAATATGGCTATTGTCATTGGTAGCCAGAACAAATGCTGGCACTCTTCAGAAAGCAATGGAAAGCGGAGGATATCTGCTCTTGGGAAGAAGTGGACTTTAACTCAAAGAGATTGGCTTTCATTGATTTTAATGTACGGCAGTTGCTATGACACAAAAGCCCAGCCGTAACTCCCCATTGTAATATTGATTTCTCCCAAGCTGCACTCTGTTCTGCAGTAATATATGCAATTTAACTCTCATCAATTGTAGGCATCTGATAACAAATAGCAATGGAAATTGTTTGATACTCTTTTGTATCATTTCCACTATGCAGAGGGGTGACATGTGGAGTTGGAGGCGGGTTTGTCATCCTCCCTCCACACCAAGTTTCACAGTGATTATTCCACAGGGGCACTGGAATATCCGACCAACTCACTGGTTCTGTATGCTGAATGACTATTGTTAGAAACAATTAAATGGGGCAACAGCCCTATGCAGTAGGCACTGGCAGACATGCCAAAGGCACAACCCTCTTTTGCTTGAGAGAGAAAAGGACTATAGCCTGGGATCTGGGTTGAAAACACCACAATAGTTATTGAGGTATTAAAAGAAAACTGATCACCAGGGATGCTTTTGTAATGCACTGCAGCTGGCAATTTAAGTTTGAATATTTCAAGAAGTTGGCTTTGGACCTTACAGAATCTCCCCCCTCACTAAAATATTTCCTCTCCATACCAGAAACTTGAAATGGTGCCCTTGACTATCCACAATTTGTCCAGCTTTAAAAATATTTTAAATCCTCCAAGTTAATTAGCTGAACCAAGATTGGATTCCTTTATCTACCCTTTCTTAGTATAAACTCTTTTTTAGTAAACAGAACCAACCTGTGGTGTTCTTACATTAGACTGCACCTGTATCAGCTAGGAAGAACAAGATCTTATTTTCTTCTGAAAGCTGTTTCTCTTCTAAAGTAGTCTTTACTTTAGTGCTTTGTAAAACCATATAATGTGTGTGTTGTATAACGTGTGTGTAGCTGCTTGGGCCTCACTGACTGACATGAAACTCCCAGAGCAAACCACAAAAGATAGAACCATTCTGTTTCCACAGGTAGATTCCAGACCTTGCCCAGACTATGACAAATAAATAAATAAATAAATAAATATCCAAAACGTCAGAAAAAAATAATCCCATTGGAAAGCACAGGGAATGATACCTCATAGAGATAGCAAAAGACTAGAAAGACTAGAGCTTGCAAACTAAAGCCCTCACTGACTCACTCATTGACTGACTGCCATGGAACTCCCAGACCACAAAAGAAAAACATGCCATTTTCACAGCCAGCTTCCAGACTTTAGGCACATTACCACATGAATCCAAAACCCCAGAAAAATTCATGAATGTCCCAGAAAATGCCAGAAAACTCTCCCATTGGAAAACATGGGGGGAAATGTCTAGAGTCACAGAGAGATAAAATATCCATATGCTTTCAAAGTAACTACAAGCCAATTATGTGTGTATACAGACACACATTATAAACACACTCACACACACTAGTAAAACAGCTTACTGTTTGCAAGCACATTAACGTCTTATGTCAATGTGACTAGTCTTTTTCTAATTCTATGAGGTTTCATACCCCATGATGCCCAATGAGAGCTCGTGTCCTGTGAATAGGTTTATTGTTTCTGTTGAATGAAATAATGGGAACAATTCTTCACATATCTCAGCAGTAGCTTGCTTTAACTAAGTCTGATTTGGCGGCTTGAGGGAGTTCAGCAAAAGTTTTTCATGGATGAGTTTTGAAGACTCCATCCCATGTCACAGCTTCTCATTACACATCACAGAAGTTGGTATTCCATGAGCCTTCATTGGAAGGAAGTATCAGTGGGTATTACCAAGTGACTTGGATATGATGGCCAAGCTGCTTTCAAACCCAATGACAAAGCCCAATGGCATTTCTGCCTGTAACTCTAGAGAGTGGTGTTCTTGTAGAGAGAAAGTTCTTACCAGTGGATTTAGGGCAACTCTTTCTCTTTCTTATAAAATGATATGCTTTTAAATTTCCTAACTATTATGATTGTGACTGCTCTTATTTACTGACAATGTGTGGCAATATCTTGCGACTGTATCCTGTGTGAATCTTTTTCGTGACATTAAGCATCTTTAAAAAACAGACTGTGGCCTGAAATGTCTAGAGAGAGCTGCCAAACGTAATGGAATCTGAGCATTTCTAGTAAATATTAGCACTGTCAAAGAGAAGGCCACACCCTGTTCACACCAGCACAAAGATGTCTACTTGTCGGCACAGACCAATGTTGTTATCAGCTCACACCAGCTACTACAGGCCTTCGTACATCTGGTACATCCTCTGTGCAAATCATGGCCCGCTCCTCTTTTCTGACTTCAAGCAGCAAATATTACATGAAGAAATTGATTCTTTGCAGAAATCTGCTCTTTAGGTTGTGAATATGCCTGCAGAATTCTTCTGCAGGGGGTGAGAGAGAGAGTGCGGTTTGAACATCCCTAGGTAAGGCACAAAATAAAAAACAGCAGTACCGCTACTGCTCCTATTACTATTACTACGAATATTGATATACCGCTCTTCAACCAAAGAAGTTTTGCAAGAAGTTTACATACAAAAATAAATAATACACAAATAAGATGGTCCCCTGTCCCCAAAGGGCTCACAGTCTAAAAAGAAACATAAGGCAGATACCAGCAACAGCCATTGGAGGGATGCTGTGCTGGGGATGGATAGGGCCAGTTGCTCTCTCCCTGCTGAATATAATAGAATCACCAGTTTAAAAGACATCTCTTTGAAAAATATGATTTCCTATGAAGAGCAGCCTCCTGCGTACAAAGGGTCCCCTTTGCTTTCACAAGCAGAGGGAATTCACAGACACAGGCAAAATAAGTGAGGACATGTAGTAGTAGAGGAAGGAGGGATGGAGCGGAATTTCATCTGTTTTGAAGCATAATTTCAGAGAGAATATGAAATCAGTGCTTGTATCTCTGCCATAGATTTACACAGGGGAAATTACTGTCTCTTGGGTACTTCCATCTTACATTAAATTATAAAGGATTGCATTGTCAAATGTGCTGTTTTATGATGTGATAATTAAATATGAATGACATAAAATCTTCCTGTCAAAGGAAGACAAGTACATAATGAAACACATTTGTGTCACTGAACAGCTCCAGAGTCGAATGGAAGCCATCTGCAGACTCCTGTGTGACCTATTGTTTCAGTATCATCAGCTTCAGAATTAGGGATATGCAAACTGGCTTGAGTCAGAGCCGGTCTGGGCCAGGTTCAAAGCCCCTACTGTGCGCTACATTTATTCAAAAATTAGTATTCGCAGCGGCTGTTGGGGGGGGGCAGTGGCTCCCCTGACCTCAACCCAGGTCACACAAATGGCCTGTCCCCAGACCTCCAGACCCGGGTCACGCAAATGACCCATGAGCATGTGTGGAGCTAAAACAAATGGCCTCCATGCACACAAAGGAGCCTGAAATGGGCTGAAACTGTCAGAAGAAGGCCTGGACTGGCCCCGGTCCAGCCCTCAGGACCCATGGAGAAGCCATCAGGGGTTGGGGAAGTTGCCACACACACACCAGCTGCTGTGTGAGTACTAATTTTTGAACAAATTTAGCACACAGTAGGGACTTCAAGCCGGGCCTGAATTGGTTCTAATTTGAACCAAGCCAGGGTTCAAATTAAAATAAACTCGTAACCAGTTATTAACCAGTTGGGGCCAGGGGGCAGCACCGAACCGGTCCAGTTCTAATCCAGTTTGGATTTGAACTAAACTGGGAAAACTGGTTTTGTGCACATCCCTATTCAGAATAGCAACATGAGCTCATAAGTGCCAGGACAAGAATCAATGAGAGGTCAAAGCAGATTGACCAATGTCAAACAGCCTGGAAGCCAATTTCTAGGTGTGGCATGACACATCAGCAAAAAAAAGCGGGGGAAGGGCAAGGAACGTAGGGAAATGGTGATATACGTACACACAACTGGAACATACATTTTAAGCTCTGTGTGATCTCTCTCTATTGCTTTTGTTTGTTGAGAAGCATGTAAGTTCTGAAGCCACTCCTCAGATACATTGACATCCTGGACTTTGGCTTGGATGCCTGACACATCTGAAGCCCTCTTTAAGGTCTAGCAGAAGGTTTCTGACTAATTTTAATAGATTTTGGCATGGGTAATAACATCTTCTCAGCCATCCAGGGGCATTCTAGTAAGAATAAATAAGGTCATGGCTTGCAAAATCTTTCTCATCAATTATTTTGTTTCACTACCAGAAAGGAATGAATGTATGACACCTGTTTTGAAACATCTGCATTGGTTACCAGTTTATTTAGGGAACAGTGATAGTATACAAATATATGGTATGATCTGAAGAATGGAGAGTTGTGTTTTATAAATGTGTTAATATCTGTGTAAAATACTGTTACCATTTTATTGCATAACTGCACTCACAATGTCATTGTAACTCAATATAGATAAAAGCCATGTAGCCAAACAGCAACAGGCATATCCAGAAACATATCTTGCATCATGTTGCTTAACAACAAAAAGAAAATGTGCGATGGTACTTAGATATCACAAAATCAACCCTATCACAAAATCATAATGGCATAAAGCAGAAATTAGGAATAGTTTCAAAACAGTTGTATAACAACTGTTCTATTATACATACCCTCTTAAAGTGGCCAGATGATATTCAGATGCAGTTGCAGATACTGGGAGGATCTCAGATGACTGCCAAGAGGTTAACAGTGTCCACAGGCGAGGTCCTCAGCTTTAGAATAACTTATGGTAAGTTTCACTGTCCAATAGCACAAGGTCAAATTAGTCAGCAGCACCACATAATGCTAGTTATGGCTGAGCATAAGACCTACTGAAGCCATGGGATAACTGTGTCTGTGCACCAATCTCACAGCCTTAAAATGAAAAGTGTTCCAACCAAATTGTTAACCCAAATAGCCCACTTCTATATACGGAAGTAATTATCACACAAATGCATGGGACAGAGGATCACTGAAAGATTGTTCCGCTGGTGCTTATTTTAAAATCTATGTCTTAAGGTTCATGAATAGGCTAGACCTGTGTCAGTTCCTATCAGTTTCATTCCACGACAAGAGCTGCATGGACTAGCTTTTCTTAGGATTGAAACATCTAAATGACATTGGCACCTCTCAAGATCAATGACCATAAAAAGAATGCTCTGCAGTGGCATCTTCTTCAGCATGGTGGACACCATCCAGCCAAAGTTAAGCATGTTTAAGTCAGAATGTATTGTGACCAAAGGATCTCTTCCTTTGGCAGGAGGAGCTTCCTCCGGATAAAGAGTGCTTCCACTGGAAGAAGGTTCTTTCTGGTGGGAAAACGTTTCAGATCCATTGATTTCAATGGAAGAGTTAAGAATATGCCTATATCTCTCCCACTGAAACCAATGGGTTGCATCCAAAGGTTTAACCTTTGGATGCAACCCATTGATTTCAATTGGAGAGAGATAGGTACATTCTCAACTCTTCCATTGAAATCAATGGATCCGAAAAGTGCTGACTCATGCCCAATGATTTTAGGGCTGAGCTATAACTTAGTTGTGCTGTGTAGCTCAAAACTAAATTCAATTTACTCTGTTAATAATCTCTGTGTCTGAATAACAAATGGTCTGGCTGACCCAGCCTCTAAATATAGGCTGCATTCACATGTAACCACTCTCCATCCCCACTCTCCTGTCTAAATTTGGACATCACAAAGAGAATTCTCTCTGCAATCAGCAAGACTGCAGAGAGGAGGGGGAGCTGGCTGTGAGGAGTTCATTCTGGTATGAGGGATAGCCCGCAAGCCAATCATGGCCAGAGTCGAGGGAGGAGCTTCCTCCTTCAACTCCTGTTGAAGGGGACACAGCCAGCGGTTCCAAACTTGGACGCAACGTAGGCTGCATCTAACCCCGGTTGCAGCAATGAAACTTACTACAATCCAAGAGTTCAAATTGGAGTAAAAAAAAACAGTACCTAGGGTTGGTCGCTGCATGGAACCAGAGTTGCATGCATTTGTATGTAACCGTAAGAAAACCTCTGCCTCTGAATGTAGCCATAGTTTCTCCAAAGTGAATACCACATTATTTATTTATTTATTTTTATTTTATGTTTACATGTATATCCCGCTCTTCCTCCAAGGAGCTCAGAGTGGTGTACTACATACTTGAGTTTCTCCTCACAACGACCCTGTGAAGTAGGTTAGGCTGAGAGAGAAGTGACTGGCCCAGAGTCACTCAGCTAGTATCATGGCTGAATGGGGATTTGAACTCGGGTCTCCCTGGTCCTAGTCCAGCACTCTAACCACTACACCACGCGTTATATCAGAACATCAACCAATAACAGTTCTTTAACAGTTCGTTATATCAGAACATCAACCAATAACAGTTCTCTGATATAACAGTTCGTTATATCAGAACATCAACCAATAACAGTTCTTTTCCAATAACAGTTCATCAACCAATAACAGTTCTTTCAATAACAATTCACTGCTTCTGAATGCTGTTCCTCTGTTTTGTTTTGTTTTTAATTTGAGACACTATTCAAGTCATTGTCTTGTAGATTATCTAGGGCAATACTTTTAAGGTTATCAAAGACATTTAGGGGCTAGAGAAGATATCTAAAAATGCTGCATTCCAAGAGGGCCCATTGGAAACTATCCCTATATCTCTACTTTAATGTTTGCCAGTCCAGGAAAGAAAACCCCCCTACTATTTCACATTCTCCATCTATGCAGTTGGACTCACATTGTCAACATAACTGAGTAACAAACACTGCTAAATACTTAAGGCTAAGATACAGAATTCCTATTGATTTTGTAAGAATTCTATGCTCTTGATACTCTTTAAACTAACTTATAGCCTAAACAGAAGAAGATTGAAAACTAGAAATTTGATGAGTTTATTATACTTTCTTGGAATGCATGACACTAATTCCATTTTTCAAATGTTATTTGAAATATATGCGTCCATCCTCCTTTTTTATCTAGTAACTAGTATTTTTAAGCCCGTTATGATAACGGGCGCTAGCTTTCTCTCCCGCCTTTAAGTGTGTTTTTTTTTCTTTTTCTTCCACCTTTCTGCTTGTCTCTCTCTCTCTCGGTTGTTTTTTTTTTTTTTTCCATTTTCCCCTCCTCCCTCTGTACTCCTGCTGCCCGCTCACCCGCCCTCCCAGCTTTCCAAAATCCCCTTCCCCGCTCCTCCCCCCAATTGATTACGAGCCAAAAGGGCCCATGAGAAGGCCGTCGCCCCCGCCTATCGCCCACCCAGCTGCCCGAGCCCACCTTACCCGCTCCAGCCCGCGATAGTCGGGCGAAGAAAAAAAAATTATTTGCACAGTGGAAGTGAGGAGCTCAGAAACAGAGCTCCTCTCTGTGCTATGCTGCTGCCCAAACTGCCGCTATGGACGCAAAGGACGTTGCGTCCTTTCGTCCATAGCGGCAGTTTGGGCAGCAGCATAGCACAGAGAGGAGCTCTGTTTCTGAGCTCCTCACTTCCACTGTGCAAATAATTTTTTTTTTCTTCGCCCGACTATCGCGGGCTGGAGCGGGTAAGGTGGGCTCGGGCAGTTGGGTGGGCGATAGGCGGGGGCGACGGCCTTCTCATGGGCCCTTTTGGCCCGTAATCAATTGGGGGGAGGAGCGGGGAAGGGGATTTTGGAAAGCTGGGAGGGCGGGTGAGCGGGTGGCGGGAGGACAGGCTTCCCCTGCCGCCTCTTCCCCCCTCAATCACCGGCCGGGCGGTCTCTGGAGGCGCCGCTGCCATCCTCCGCGGCCGGCCCGGGCCCTTCACGGTCGGCTCTGTCCCGCCGGCCTCCGTTGGCCTCCATTCTGTCCCCCGTCTCCCCAGCTTGGTTGCTGTCTCTTCTGGGCGAGGCGGCGGCTCTGCCGCCGCCTCGGCCAGTTTCCCCCGCTGGCGCTTCTCCGGCTTCTTCAGGGCGGCCGCTTGTGGCCATCCAAGATGTCCGCCGGGTGCTGGCGGTCGTGTCTCCCTTGCCCTGTTCTGGGCCTGCGCTTCGCGCAGGCGCAGAACAGGGCAGGGAGGCACGAACACACGCTTGGTGGCCGTCCACGGACGGACACCAAGCGTTTTATTAGAGAGGATATCCACTTGGTCATGCTAGTCACTAGTGAAAACAAGGACCCTATTGTATTGCTTTCCTTCTGGGCATTTCACTCACCTAGATTTATTCCTTGAACCTCCATTTATACCTTGGAACTCCATTTGTGAAGTGGTTGAACCACTAAATTATTGCTTTGGCCACAAAGTTTATAATGACTGGTAGGTTAATCTCTACCTAGCCCTATTGGTATCACTGGGACTAGTCAAGTTGCAAATGTGAACATAATGTGCTGTTTATACTGGTATTCTTTGAGTGTTTTATCCAAGTCCTGTTGACCAAAGAACAAATGGCTAAGTTGAACCTCCTAAACCAAGTTAACTTCTCATATGAATCTGCCTGAGTCAGAATATCGGTTGATCTAGTCCAGTAATGTCTACTCTGAGTAGCAGCATTTCTCTAGAGCCTTAGGCAGAGGCCTTCTCAGCTCTGACACATGAAATTTCTTTTCAAACTGGAAATGCCAACAATTACACCTGGGATTTTGTACATGTAAAGCATGTGCTCTACCAATGAGTGATCTCCAAGATAATGACCAAGGAGAAAAATCTGGCCTTTTAAGAAAGTAGCAAGTTGTTATAGCTCAGTTTGAAATACTAAGGCAACTGTGTAGAACAGAAAAGAAAACAATTTAGGGTAGGTGTTTTTTTTTAAAAAAGCCTCTCAGTGCATTGATAGTGTTACCTGAAGAGATCTTTTTATGGAAGATTGAAGTGCCCAGTAATCAGCATGGCATTTTCCATTCCACTACTTCTCCTGTAATAACTTGGATAAAATAATCCAAACTGAGGAATGATGCTTTTTTCATCCAGTTGTATACTACCAAACTAGTTGTTAGCTTTGCCTGGCAGTGGGACTGACTAGCATTAAATGGCAATTTATTATAATAGTCCATAGTTGTGTATAGTTTGCAAGAGAATGCAATAAGGGGAAATGACATTTTTGTCCTAAAATGTTACATTTGATAGAAGGATGTGGCAGATTTTCGTCATGTTCCTTGCTGTATCATTGAAATTGCTCTGTTCAGTCGTGTGTGTTTTTATCAGTATGACATTACATCTAAGGCAGTCTTTAATCAAAAGCTATCTTCTGTTCCCAGACCATCGTTAGAGGAAATAAACCTTGCAAGGATACTTCAATCAATGGCTTGCTGGAAGAATTTGACAATATCTCAGTGACACGTTCCAACTCGCTCCGGAAGGAGAGTCCTCCCACCCCTCACTTGGGACACTCGAACCACGTAGAAAGCCACCGGCAAGAAAATGGCTACATTACATATTCTCAGTATTCCAGTGAGTCGGAGACTGCTGCAGACTTCATGGGTGAGAAATACAGAGACAATACAAGTGTTCACGGGGAAGAATTGGACAGATACTCCAAAGGCAGCTGCGCTGCAAAACAGAACGGACATGTCATGAAAATGAAACCCAGCGAAATGTATTTCTCAGAAGCTAAGCCCCTGAAGTCTGAGATCGCTAGGTTCTTGCCAGATTATCATGCTCACATGGAAACAAAAAGCAAACTGAATGAGTATGGTGGTCTGAAGCTGGAGTATCAGAGGGCTCCTAGTGGCTCTTCTCTGGATTACAAAGAACCTTTCCATTACACCCCTTCTCGAACTTCCATTCACAGTCAATGCTCAAGAGAGAGACTAGAATACAGTGACAGCGACTGGGGCAAGGATGATTATGACAAAAGGCCCAAGTCATCCTATGTCAACCAGACGAGCCCTCAACCCGCCATGAGACAGAGGTCCAGGTCAGGCTCTGGTCTCCAAGAGCCAATCATGCCCTATGGAGCGAGTGCTTTTAAGTCCAGTCAGCAAGGCCACTCGTATAGTTCATATACCTACCCTCGCTTATCAGAAACAGCAACAGGCATCCCAAAGGTAAACGTTTACAGGTCAACCTTTTCAACGTTGTGGTCACTTCAGTATCTAGAATTAAACACCTATTTTGTACTCTGAGGTATAGTCCCAGTATGTCAGTACTAAAGACAGCCTTATTTCCATCCTTTGTTATCACAGAGGAATGAAAGGTGAACTAGAGGGCTGCTTACCTACAGGCATGTGAAGGTGAATAAAAGTCTCTCACTTTAGACTCACGTTTTTCTACTCGGAGGCATGGTCTTGATTGCAGCTCTGTCCCCTAATGGTCAAAGTACTTCAAAACGGGCCATTCTTGGTTAGAACTGAAACAATATACAGTGACCACATTTGCATGTAACATGGAACTGCTCCCCCCTGCATTCCTGTCCGAATTCGGATGTCATGGAGAACACTCTCTCTACATTCATCAAGAGTGAAGAGAGGAGGGGCAACTGGCTGTGTGGGCTTCCTTCTGGCACGAACAATAGCCTGCTCAGCCAATCATGGCCAGAGGGAGGGAGGAACTTCCTCCCTCAACTCTCGTCACAGTTAACGCAGCCTGCAGTTCTGAATCTGGACAGCACAGAGTCTGTGTGGAACTCAGGTTGGGGCCATGAAACCCACTGCAACCTGAGGGTTTAGATTGCAGTTTCAAAATCCAAACTTTGGGTGGATCACCTCGCAAAACCGGAGTTGCATGCATTCGGATGTCATGGTGATATAACCTCTGCTCCCCTAAACTCCGGTTCTGCATTATGTGTGAATGCGGCCATAATGTACATAGCTGAGTGATAGTTTTATGGCCAGACTACATGGGGTATAAATCCCTCCCTAAGTGTTTGAAAGGTCCCCCCCCCCTTGTACTAAACCTCCCCTGCTAAACCTAACAAGCTATATCTTCAATCTCCCAAAACGTATTTTCTCCCCACTAAAACTTCCCTCCCCTTCCAGATTTAAGTGAGGAGTTGTTCCTCAAGCTGTCTGCATCCTTGAAACCTGACATAACCATTGGTGTGTACAGCCCATTCCTTTATATCTATGGAGTTTTCTACTTTTCAGCTCCATGTTCTTGGATATCTGCAGAGTGCTTCCGATGTCTTTGCTTTAAGTGGCATCCAAATATGCAGTAGCATTCAAATGTGCAAGTATGCACACCTGAATAGCATCCAAATGTGGATGCCTTCAAGCTACTCCATTGTGATCAATGGGATGTGCATCCTAAAGGAGGTGCAATCTTCTTTGCTTCCAATGGGATGCACATCCTAATGCACATTCCGTAGTTATTCTTAAGCCATAATTTGAGCAATGTTTTCTGCATCCCACCACTGTTCTTTTCCCTTCATTCACACATGAAGCTGCCAAGAATTTGTTTTCACAATGCAAAGTAAATCAGATCAAATTGTAAGGAAGATGGGCTCACAAGAGTCATCCAAACCAGGGAAACCACAATATCCAGATCAAACATTAAACCTGTCTCATTTCTCACAGATAGATAGATAGATAGATAGATAGATAGATAGATTAGATTTGTTAGCTGTCCCATAACAAATTGTCCTCTGTTTTATAGCTGCTTCCCTCACAGACACAAAGTAATCTTATACAGATTTAACAAAGAGTTTATTCAGAAACAATTCCATTTTCTCCTTCTCCTTTCCTTCCATTTTTATTTCATTTCCTTCCATTTTCATTCCACACACCCCCTCTTGACATTCTCTACAGCAGGCTTCCCCAATCTGTGGCCCTCCAGATGTTGCCAAACTACAATTCCCATCACCCCCAGCTACAACTTATTGTGGTTGGGATGACGGGAATTGTAGTTCAGCAACATCTGGAGGACCGCTGGTTGAGGAAGCCTGCTCTACAGGATCCCCACTGGGACAAACTTCTAAACAACAAAACACAACAGATAACTAGATAGAATACAACAAGCAGCTCGCAATACATTGTCCTGACTGTCCTAATGCACAGCTGTCACCTGAAAGGGAATCTGACTGCTTAGTTCCTCCCCTTCCGCCCTGCCATGACTAGTAGAATATCCTTTTGTCCTCATGCAACAGCCAGTGATGTGAATCAAGTGCAGGGAAATGCAAAACACCACAATGCAAAGGACATAGGTAAGTGCTCCAAAACAGGATGGAAGGGAGAGGGGGGCTAAATGTCGGCCTGCTGGTTTTGGCAGCAGCCCCACATCTAATGTAACAATGATCCATCTAGTTTAGCCTGTAGATTCTAAAAGGCCTTATTTTTCAAGAAACCACGACACTTACAAGATCAAACCATCTTCCATGAGGAGGATTTGAGTGCATATAGTGACATATGACATATTTCCAAAACCATCTCTCATATTCCTCGAGTAGGTTCTGAGGGGATGTGATGCAGCTACTACCTACTATAGCTAAGCAGGCTGGGGTCTGGTCAGTGCCTGAATGGGTGTCTGTCTTCCTGGCAGCCCCACATTAAACCTCCATTTGTTGAATGATGGCTTATAAAAGTAACATAAAATAATTATTTGGAAGTCATATTTTAAAATAATGTTATGTTTTGATTTCATCTGCCTTCTGCAGCCAATCCTTAGGGGACTTCCATAAAAACAGTGCTTTGCTTAGGAAACGCGGAAGTCTTTCTTGATAAAAATGCTGATGTTTTTAGTGCTATTCAGAAAATAGGCACATATTATGGAGCTTTTGCTTGGTGGTTTGGAGTTCATCTAAAAAAAAAAAAAAGTTGCATGGGGATCAAAATCCCTTATCCATAAAGCTTGTTCTCCATTTTTCAGTAGCATCAGTCAAACCAAAATGTTAATAGTTTCATAGTCTTAGGCTGCAATCCTGTGCACACTTTCCTGGTGTGTAAGCCCCATTGCACACAGTGGGATTTCCTTCTGAGCCAGCTCTGATAGTGTTGTGCTGGGTCCTCATAATTACTAAGGGCCTGAACATGGGGCAGAGAATATTGCATCCTAAATGTGCAAGCATGCACATCATAAACATATGTATTAGCTTACCCAAAGCAGGCTGCCACTTCTGCATGTAATCATATGATTCATAAGATCTCTATAATCACATAGTTGAGCCTTTAGCCGTGCAGCAGAAGCCTTTCACATACGTTGGTTTGTAAGCTAAAGTAATCAAGTGGTTGCTTCCAAAACTGTTACATTAAACTTGATGGATGATTCCAGAGTAAGGGACAAGTCAGATGCCCCAAATATAATATAATATAATATAATATAATATAATATAATATAATATAATATAATATAATATAATATAATATAATATAATAACAGTCCTGCTGGATCAGGCCCAAGGCCCTTCTAGTCCAACATATTGTTTCCCACAGTGGCCCGCCAGATGCCTCTGAGAAGCCCACAGGCAAGAGGTGAGGGCACACCCTCTCTCCTGCTGCTGCTCCCCTGAAACTGGTATGTAGAGACATCTTGCCTCCGAGGCTGGCCTGTAGCCACCAGACTAGTAGCCATTGATAGACCTATCCTCCATGAATTTGTCTAAACCTCTTTTAAAGCCATCCAAGCTAGTGGCCATCACCACATTTGGTGGCAGAGCATTCCATAGATTAATTATACACTGTGTGAAAAAGTACTTCCTTTTGTTGGGCCTAAATTTCCTGGCCTTCAGTTTCATGGGATGACACCTGGTTCTAGTGTTGTGAGGGAGGGAGAAAAAACTCTCTCTGTCCATCTCTACTCCACACATAATGTATAATGTGAGTGACACCCTGTTGAATCAACCTAAAGGTCCATCTCGTTCAGCATCCATTCCTATTTCCAAACGTGGTCAACAAGATGACTCCAAGAAGGCAACAGCCCTCTTTTGCTGTGGCCTCCCTGTCCCCCCCACCCCACCCCAGCAATTAGAGATATACTTCCTCTGAATCTGGAGGCTCCACACAACCATCATGATCACTAGCCAGTGCTAGACCTCTCCTCCACCATGAATTTGTCTATCCCTTTTTAAGTCTTCTAAGTCTGTCCCGTTTTAAACCCTCTAAGTCATTAGCCATCACTACATCTTGTAGTAGTGAGTTCCATTGGTCAGTGATGCTTTGTGTGAAAAGCATCCGTGCGTCCATCCTGAATCTATTTCGTATTTCACTCCAGCCCGTGATGAGGCACAGAGGCGCAGGAATGCTTTTCCTCAAAGGCTGAAACACCAACTGAGTAATTTTTTATTTCGACATACAGAAAAAAGCCATGTGAATCAGCTATGGACAAGTCAAACTGCACTTTAGTTCATTAAACTGAATGTGTCAGCCCTAGGAGGGAGTGGGATGTCCATTATCTGTTTTTCAGTGCAATTCCACAGGGATGGGAGTATCCGCCTACCCATACAGTCTTAATTTCTGGATCAGTGCCTTCATTTGCATCCGAAGCAGTGATGCTTCACTCCTCCCTGCAGCAATCTTTCTAGCTCTTCTAAAGTCTATCAAATGGCTGGTTTTTGTTTTTGCATTCCTACCTACCCTTTTAACCCCCAAAGGGAAATGAGTTTTTTAAAGCAATGGTGGGGGGGAGCCATTTCTGAGCAACTAGGAAGTCTTTTGTGCTGAAGGGAGACGGTTTGCCTTTGAGTTGCATTAAGACTAGTCAGTACAGCTGCCTTTTCAACAGCATGCTCCGTTTCACTGCTGTGCTTTTGATGGATTTCTTGTCAGAACTTAATCTGCTCTGTTGACCTGGACTTGAGAATCTGAATTCCACCCCCCACCCCCAGTCTTTAGTCTTCTTCAGTCTTTAAAATGATTTCCTCTGAGAGCTTAATTGAAACATACATGTAAAATAATAATAAGGATGATGATAACTATACTTAGTGCATGCCTATCTGCCTTTGCAATGCTATGAATATCTCTGTTCCCGTCTTATTAGGAATTAAGGTGTGTCAAGTTGACTTGATGTCATTTTGTTAAGACTCTCACAGCAAATAGAAATGGATTGTCTTCAGACATATGTATGCACACAATATATGCATGAGTATGTTTTACAAAACTTTATTTTGCTTCTTTTTCTCTTAAACCTGTCTCTTGTAGTCTGTCATGCAAAAAGAAACAAAACAAAACAAAAACACCAACCCTGTGATATTCATTAAAGTAAATTTCAGATCACTCACAGTTGAAAGGTAATTAACCTGTATCTAAGATCTGAGCTAACCACATAACTATCAAAGCAGCAAGGCTTTTAAAAGGGGGGGGGGTTACAATTCAACTTCTGCCCCATACTTTGGTGGATAGTTGCCAAGAGCTTTCTTTTGTGGAGAAGTTATGAACACTAACGTAAAAGACGGCTTACTGGAGGGAGGCAGCAAAGATGTGTACTATCAAAATGCCAACAGTTTGGAAAAGAGAGCAAGCGATAGTGTCACTTTTCTCTATAACTGGGTTTCTTAACCTTGGGCCCCCAGATGTTGTTGGACTACAACTCCCAGAATCCCTAGCCACAAAGGCCATGTCTAGGGATTCTGGGAGTTGTAGTCCAACAACATCTGGGGCCCAAGGTTAAGAAACCCTGCTCTATAATTTAAAAAACCGTTGCAAACACAAAGAGGGCGCTTGTGTCATTAATAGTTCCAGGTTTAGTCTGAAGTAATGCTTAGTCCTCTTTTAAGGTTGATGTGCTGGGACTTGGTGGAGGGGGGCAGTCTTGAATCCTTTAATGGGAGGGCTCGCAAAACTATGAGAAATGTCTGGGGTGGGGATAGAGGAGCAGCTTCCTGGTGATGATTTGGTGACAGTTCTCCCTTTTTGCACTGCTGGTTTTTTGCACTGGCTGCCACTCACCTTTTCCATTCCTGGCATGCCCAGGGACTTGCAGTGTGCTCCAGGAAAGAAAATGGTGGGTGGCAGCCATCATGATGAATGCTTAATGCGCAACTCCAGCTGCTGTCTGCAAAGATAGTATTGATATTCTGCAGGAGAAAGAGAGAAAACATATGTCCCGTAAGTCTCCGCACTGAACTGTTCCATATATACTACCTTGAATTACATCATGGAAGACAGGTGGAAATATAGAGGCAATGCATAAATCATAGTTGTGCAGAAAAGAAGAAATTGTGCAGAAAAGGAGAATTTTGTGCAGAAAAGAGAATTTCAGCTGGAGCAACTTTTTCTGCTGGTAAACTGCCCTGCCAAAATCCTGGTTTCCTCAGAATTATTAAGGGTACAAGAAGTTGTACCCTCTCTTAGGTCTGGTCAGCTTGCACCAGAGACATGCATATTCAGTGCACCCGTCATACTATTGCAGTGCAGAATTTGGCTTCCTTCATTTCTAGCTTTCAGGTAGTTACAGGGAGAAATCTGAAAATGTACAGGCATGATTTGCCGGAGGGGCAATGCTCTTTTTGCTAAATAGCCAAATAGCGAGCCCTCTAGCAGAATGAATGGTGTATTGCATTGTGATTCTGCAGTACTCTCTCTCTCTATAAATATATATTTGATTGATAAGATACTGATCAGTGTCCGCAACAGGATATGAGGTCAAATGGATGAAATCCAAAACATGGACCAAATGGACTAATGATCAGAACCCTAATCGACTCTTCTCATGTACTCAGGACCGTCATTCTACTGGTACAATTACAACTTGCACTAGAGAAAGTGCCTGAGAATCTACATACGCTGTGCACCCATTTTTCACAAACAGTGAGCCTTCTGTGTTAATTCCAGTGGCTGATAGATTGTGCAACACAATGCACATGGTGGCACATAACATCTGTGCATTGGCACAAGTCTCTGCTAACCACTACTGCGCATCATGTTGGCCACTGTCTTTTAATGGATCTGGCCTTTTTTCTTTGGCAAGATAGAGTGAGCTCTGCCTCTGGATTAATTCACTGCCATAATTATATATGTCTTGTTTGTATCAGACTCAGTTATAGTTTGGGAGTCTGGAGCTCTGAGATACAGTTGGCAGTACAGTTGCTTGATAGCCGGCATTTTAGGAGCCTTTAGAAATGCAAGGGGCGGGGTGGGGGACCAGTTCTCTGCTTCAGAAGGGCCTTCTGAGAGTAAATGGAACCTTCTTTCCGTCCAAGCTTCCTAAGAGATGAAAAGACGAGCAAGTGCACCAGACACAGGAGGCTGCCAAGCACTGATCTATTCTGCTCTTTGAATCTGTCTTCCTCCACTGAGTAGACCTCAGTCACTCCCTCGCTGTGCAGCAGGCTACAGTGACAAATTGCTGCTGCGGCAGGCTCTTTCTTCCCCCCTCTGCAGTCTTAGCATAAAATGGTCAAATGATGTTCCACTGCAGAATTCAATTTCACAGTTCAGTTGGGTCCTTGATTACACTGCCAAATTCAGATTAATGTGCATTTAACGAACATGGATCAGGGAACTTCTGGCTGACAGCCAGCAGTAATACTAGCAACGGAGAGCTGTGTAGAGCTTTGTGCTCTGTCCACCCCTGTACTCCACCACTGAAATTGATTGATTAAATAAATTCACTACTATAATTATTTGTAATTGTGCTACATCATGAGCCTGTGTCTAAGCCCCCACCCACCTTGGAGATGTTACACACTGTTATCCCAAGCTCTCTGGCTTTGTTCAAAGCTGAGAATTATTCCTTTTCAGAAATGGCTCACTTTTTTCTTTCTTTCTCCAATCCTGCACCCCTGTAGTAGTTGCATTTTGTTCTTAAAGACCCAGAAGGAACATTTGGGAGTGTCAAGAATGAGTGGATAAAAAACTATGCAAAATACTGTTTTTTAAAAAGAACAGAAAATCAAATAGATATGAAGAGTGCAATCGTCTGAATTCTAAATGCTTGCAAATGAATCTGATTTACAGTGTGTGTTAAACGCCGTTGTTAAAGTGGTCTTAAGATTGCCACCAATATCATTTCTTCTGACTGATCTGATTTTTGATTAAAACAATCCATTTTGTGACACTACACTTAATTAGCTTGTCACTTCAGACAATAATTCCAGAAATGCCAAGCTCCTGTTTTGTATTTTTCTAAAATAAAGCCCCTTCTAAAATCTCAGAGACTGAGTTCTGATTTTATATGCTATAAATTTTCTCAAGGATGAAATTTCTGTGTGATATATTTATGCTTTCCTGCTATGGCAGTACTCAGTATTGCTCCATTCAAGTTGCATGTGTGTTATTGATGAGAATAGCAAGACACACACACACACACTCCAGTGGTCTGACTCAATGTAAAACAGCTTCATGTGTTTAGTGAAGTCTCTTTTTTAAACTGGCTGTAAATGTTTTAATCTTTTATTGGCTGTTTTTATTGTGTTGTAAACCGCCCAGAGAACTTGGGTTTGGGGCGGTATAGAAATGTAATCAATCAATCAATCAAATAACATAACATAACAGAATGAAAATGCCTTCCGAGAATAAGGAGGGTCAAGGTACACAAGCATGAATTGTCCCCTTTGCTAAGCAGGGTATGTCCTGGTTTGTATTTGAATGGGAGAATACATGTGAGCACTGTAAGACACTCCCCTTAGGGGATGGGGCCGCTCTGGCAAGAGCATATGCAGGTTTGTATGCAGAAGGCTCCAAATTCCCTCCCTGGCATCTCCAAGACAGGGCTGAGAGAGATTCCTGCCTGCAACCTTGGAGAAGCCACTGCCAGTCTGGATAGACAATAGTGAGCAAGATGGACCAAGGGTCTGACTTGGTATAAGGCAGCTTCCTAGGTTCCACCAGTAGTTTCAGGTTAAAAGAGCATATTGCAAGGATGGCCAGCCTGAGCCGTTGTTGAACTACATGCCATCATCCCCAGCCACAGTGTTTAACAGCCAAGGATTATGGGAGATGTAGTATAACAGCAGCTGGAAGATCTCAGGTTGACCAGCCCTGTATGTTGTATAACTGTAGCTGGAGGGTCATATTCAATGGACCACTGACATCTTCAGTCACCTATATGCATTGTACTGGAAATAACATAAAAACAGCCCTACTGGATCAGACCAACAGCCCATCTAGTCCCACATCATTTCCCCATAGTGGTCAGATGCCTCTGGGAAGCCCACAAGAAGGGCATAAAGGCAATCACTTTCTTTCCTTGTTGTTCCCCAGTAGCTGGTATTCAACAGCATACTTTCTGAGCCAGGATGTTACATTAAGCCAGCATGGGTAACAGAATGAATAGCCATTGCTGGAGCTCTCCTCCCCCATGAATTTAGCCAATCCCTTTTTAAAGCCATCGGCTGTCACCATGTGGCAGCCACACCAGCTATCAACTATTCATGGTGTGAAGACACTCTGCCTCTTCTCAGTCTTAAACCTCATGCCAATCATTGGATGGTGCCATGTTCCCATGGGGAAGAGAGTTGAAGATAACTCTCTCTCTCCATTTTCTCCACAGATAATTTTCAAAAATACCGTGTGGTGTTCTCCCCTTTTCTCAAAAACGAACAACAAAACTAACATTTCCTCACAGGGAAGGAGCTCCAAGGCCTTGGTAATTTTGCTTTCTCCCTACTTTACATCTTTCTGAGCTCTACAAAATCCTTTTCGAGAACAAAATGAAAATAAAATGTTAAGAGGTGTCAGGGCCCCTAAGTCAGGCCAAAGGAAGTCTTGAATCCAAGATGTGATGCTCAGAACGCCTCCAAGCCCAAGCAGAGCCACAGGCATAGAGTGGTTTCACCTGTAATCATGAAAAATCTGCCAGCTTAATCTTGAAGGAAAAGTCATTTGGGTCGGGAGGCTAAAACCGTATAAACACTTAGCTAGAAGCAAGTTCCATTGAACTCAGTCGGACTTACTTCTGAGCAGATATACATGGCTTGCTCTTTTTTTCAGCAAAGGAGAAAGAAGTGCAGCATCAGGCCCGTCAATGATTTTTTTTAAAAAAATATTTGATCTGGTTTGCTTGTTGTCAGTCCCAGAGATTTATCAGAGGACAAACTCTATGTCTGCAATTTTTAGTCGATTGGTCAAATAGATGTGGGTATGTGATCAAGAGATATTACCAAAGACTGACTGACATGAGGAAAATTACTCAAAGCAGTCCCATTGAAATTGAAAATACAAGTTAGGCAAAACCTAATTTGTCCTTTTTTTTTAACTCAATGGGACTACTTCAGTATTTTTTTCCATCATGTTAGCCAGTCTTCTTAAGGAGGTCTACAAAAATAACTCATGACAATTTCCCCTTAGTCTTTTCTGAGCTTTGTGTGGGGGCACTGATACCGTAAGTTGTTATACTTTGGCATATTAAAATGCCAATTACTGGCAATGCTAGCCAATCAAGTTTTGATCAGGAAAAGATACTACTAGGTTACAGGCCCTCATAACCCAAACCACAATGGTGATGACTCTCCAATCACTCAGACTGAGGAAATCCAAGGGGGAGGTTCCTCTCTCTCTCTCGCTCTCTCTCCTACTTACCAGACTGAATTGTAAATGAAGCCATTTTTGGAAATAATATGAAATGTCTCCTGTCTAGCCTAGAAAAGCAAGCAGGCAGGCAATCTGATCACGTGCTGTGCAACAGCTGTTGTTGTATCAATCTGTCACGAAGACGGACTTTCATCTGTTGGGAAACTGCATCGCTTCACAGACCCCAGCATATTATCCAGCATAATACAACAGTCCCTTCCCCCTATCAAGAAATCATCATCCGCACTCAGATCAGGTCACATGGAAAAATACATATAGACCAGAGAGAGAGGGAGAGACTGTGCACCCGCTTTGCCTGGTCTCTTGTTCCAGTATGTCCTCATCCTGACTAGACAGCAGCTATGTTCTGCTCAAAGGATAGCCTCCGATGAGAACAGCCATGTTGGATCAGACAAAATAACCCAATCCAGCATCCTAGTTCTCAAAAGCAGCTAGCCAGATACCTCTGGGCACACACACACACACACACACACACACACACACACACGCGCCAAGCAGAGGGTTGGCAGTGGACTTCTGCCTACTGCACTTATGAAGGATTTAATGTCTATTTATTTGCATTTCTATCCTGCCCTTCCTCCAAGGAGCTTGTGATGGCATACATGAGATACCCCCTCTTTCATCCTCATGACAACCATGTGAGGTAGAGTAGATGGAGGGTGATTGGCCCAAAGTGAGCTTTGTGTCTGAATGGGGATTTGATCTTTACAGTTCTACAGAGACCATAAATTACAGCTTTATACCAGCTGTCTGTAGGGATGCATTGTCCTGGCATAAGACAGACCGAAAACATGCAAGGGAAAGCCAGGCTGCTTTAGACAGGAAAACCAGAGCTGTCACTTTGGAAAGTGATCTGATCATCATATCACATCCAGCAGACAGTGTTGCAGAGTAGTTACTTATCCTCTATACGTAACTGAACAAGAAGCCAACTTTAACTGAGAAACAAGAGTTTGATATGTATTACTAACTAAACATGGGCTAAGAAAGCAACAAACAAACAAACAAACAAACAGTTTCTTATGCACAGAGAGTGAGAACCTCTCAGTTTGAATTCAAGGCAACAAGTAAGGAGTAGACAAATAAACAAACTGTGACTCCACCCCCCAAGCCAGTAGATAGACACATTCAAACATAGACAAGCCGAAGCTCTCCTGCTCCAGGCCCACTGACAATAAACCAAGAAATGCCCTGCGTATGAAGCTGCCTTATACTGAGTCAGATCATTGGTTCATCGAACCCAGCGCCGTCTACTCTGACTGGCAGTGGCTCTCCAAGCTCTCAGGCAAGGGTCTTCCCCAGCCCTGCTACATGAAATCCCTTACCCAGAAGTGTCAGGGCTTGAACCTGAGACTTCCTGCGCACAGAGCATGTCTGCTACCACTGATCCATGGCCTCTCCCTAAAAGAATGGTTGCTTGAAGGCTGCTGGCATTTATAATGGCAGGGGATTTGAACCCCTGTCCAGGGGGGCCCTGCTCAGTGGTTGCAGTGGCTGAGCCTATGGCAATTGCCCTGCCTGAGACAGAAGGTAAGAAGGCAATTCTATGAATGGTATTATTATGTACCAACTCAGACAAGTGATATGTGGGGACCAACTAGGCTTGTCAACTCCCCCCCCCCCCATGTTTGGCCTAACGTCTTTGGAAACTAGCCTCGGTCTCCAGGTGAATATAGAAAGGAATCCTGGTGATGCTAATGGCTTGAGATTGTGAAAAATATTGGAAAGAAATATCAGCAGTGGGGGTGGGGGGGGGATCTCCGGAAATTTCTTCAGTCAGAGTTGGCAGCCCTGAAGCCAGCATGAGGCGCTTGAGAGATCTATCTGGCAGGAAATTTGCCATGGTATGGTGAGGTGGTCCAACTTGAGAGGTCCAGAAGAGTGACAGTATGCATCCTGTCATTGTTTGGGACAGTTATGTGTTAACCTAAACTTACTTGTCTACTTGCCTCTTTTCACAGCTGGATTATGATCGAGCCCAGATGGTAGTAAGCCCTCCCCTATCTGGATCAGACACTTACCCCAGAGGCCCAACAAAGCTACCTCAAAATCAGAGCAAAGTCAGCTATTCAGGCAGTGGCTACCAGTACCCAGCACTCTACCACAAATTCTCTCACTATCACCACCAGCCTTCTCTGCAACCCAGCTCCCGTTACGTCTCCACCGCTTCTTATCCCAGCTCCCCGAGCGCCACTTCAAGCACCTATCCCCCGCCCAGCTGGGGCTCATCTTCAGATCAACAGCCCTCCAGGGTGTCGCACGAGCAGTTCCGAGCAGCCTTACAGCTGGTCGTGAGCCCCGGAGACCCTCGGGAGTACTTGGACAACTTCATCAAGATAGGGGAAGGCTCCACGGGCATCGTCTGCATTGCCACGGAGAAGCACACAGGGAAGCAAGTTGCTGTGAAGAAAATGGATCTCAGGAAACAGCAGAGGAGGGAGCTGCTCTTCAATGAGGTTAGTCACCAGGTTGCAGCAGGGAGCTTCTAGGAGCTTTCTCTGGTTATGTACAGCAACCCAAATGATTAATTAAGGCAGGATTTTTGTCAGTAGAGTCGACATCGATTTTGGACAGGAATTCCATCCGTAACTCTTAAACACATTTGCCGCATGCAATGCTTACAAAAACCCTATTCACCCACTATGTTCAAGATTCCTTGAATCTGTGTGCAGCGTGAACACATGCAGTTATTCACACATCATGATCAATGCCCTGTAGTACACTGGAGCCTTATTCAGACATTATGTTCAGCCCGCATACAATGGGCCCTGTCAGACGCAACGCAGAGTCATGCAAGCCCCTAATCAAGCTTCTGAAAACAAAAGGAGAATTTCCTCCCCAGACGACAGACAGCAGCGCAGTTGGTTTTGCTGCTGGGTGGTTTATTCCCCCCACACACACTCTGCATATCACCCAATCCTCAGCTGTTTCTCAGCTGCTCTGTGCCCACCCCTGTGTACGAATGCTCTGATTCATAGAGTATGCTCTAATTCAGCCGAGCTTCTGCATTGTGTCTGAACTGGACCAATGTGTATACACATCTGTTCACATGCATAGTTATTCACACATTATGTTCAGCGCACAAACAGCAGTATAGTTCCTATCTGTACCCTGAATTTGAGGTAGTTTGTAGCCAGTTTCCCATTGAAAATGAATGCATGTACAGTTATTCATGCAAAAACATGTGCATGCATTCAGACACCCATGCACACGTACAAAGTAATGGTTGGATAAGACTTTCCTATCTGTATCATTTGAGGAGGCCTGTTCCCAGGTTTTCACTTTTGAAATGAATGAATATATATATATATATATATATATATATATATATATATATATATATATATCTTAAAGGTACAGGAGGCCTGTCCTCTTTTCCATAGGCAGCCCTTTCAATGGAGCAACTTGTGGTGGGGCAGAGCAGCAAGCTTTTTCTTTAAACTATTTTTAAAGTGTAAAAGGAGCATCAAACCATCTCCCTACAGCTGCTGTATTTTACATTATTTCACTTTTTAATGTTGCTTTTATTATTCTTGCAAAGTTGTAAGCTGCCTTAAATACTGTATATTTATATTGAAGGGCAAAACACAATCTTTTAAAAAAAGAGGAGATAGTAGTTGGTAGAAGAGCAGCTGATATCCTCCTCCATGGCAAAATTGCACCTGCTAAAAATCCCACTTCTACGCAACACTTACAAGCATAGGAACATCACCCTAGCTTCCTTATATTGCATGGCAAGTCATGATTTAAATGCATTGGCAGAGCTGCAGGGATTCCAGAGGAGCTTCTGGTGAGAGGCAAGGGCCTGCTGTAACCAGCAGATACTTGAGTAGCACAGAAGTCTCTAACGTGTGCCTGCTTCTAGCTCAAGGTAATGGTGTTGATTATTCACAGTTGATGGACTCTTGACCATGAAGTTCATAAGTGGTCTTTGTTCTTCTCCTAGGTTGTAATAATGAGAGACTACCATCATGAAAATGTGGTTGACATGTACAACAGTTATCTGGTGGGAGATGAACTGTGGGTTGTTATGGAGTTTCTGGAAGGCGGTGCTCTCACAGACATTGTGACTCATACAAGGTAAGCATGGCTGGCATGTAATGGGGACGCTGGTTTAGACAGGCAGCCTGTTCCAGCACTCTGATCATTCACACAGAGTTCCTGCGGCCTGCAACAGCTTGCCAGCTCACTATGAGGGAGAGAGCTGATCCAGGCTTGATTTTTCTACTGCAGGGGTCCCCAATCTGTGGTACTCCAGATGTTGCAGAACTACAACTCCCATAATCCCCAGACATAAGTTGTAGCTGAGGATGATGGGGATTGTACTTCATCAACATCTGGAGTATCACAGGTTGGGAACCCCTGCTCTACTGAAATGAGTAGTGATGCAAATTGGTTTTGTGACCAATGAAGAATTGACCCAAACTCAGTCTGTTCAGTACAATTTTCATTTGTACACAAAGTGAGTGTCTGAGGGGCCAGAATGAGTGGAATAGTGCATGGGCCATTTGGTCTGTTCAAGCCCAAGTCTTTTGGGGGGGCTTAGTAACTCGTGGTGGGCCAGAGCAGCAAGCTTTTTCTTTAAACTGTTTTTAAAGGAGCATCAAACCGTCTCCCTACAGCTGCTGTATTTTTTTCTTCTAGAATAGCCTCCATGTTGTAGCTGCCATGCTTTTTGCTCAGAGACCAGTTACAGGTGCAGGGCATTGTGGGAAAAGACATGGCAGCCTCTAGAAAGCAGCCACTCGAAGGAACTCCGACAGACTTTATACAATTGAAAAACAGTTTAAACTTAAAGGGTGGGGGAAAGTATCTATTCTGCCTTGCTATAAGGTAAAACCTTCCCCATTTCATCACAAAAACAAATGGGGAAATGACAACAGGGGAACTGGTGACCCCAAAACCATAAATTTAATAAATGAATGACAAAATGAATAGGGCTTAAATGTATGGTGTACAAATCACACACCCCTAGAAATGAATAGGAACCCTTGTAAATTTTTAAAAAATGACAATTCTCAGTGTTACATAGGAACATAGGAAGCTGCCATATACTGAGTCAGACCATAGGTCTATCTAGCTCAGTATTGTCTACACAGACTGGCAGCGGCTTCTCCAAGATTGCAGGCAGTAGTCTCTCTCAGTGGCCCAGGGGCATAGATAGGCGAGAGGGGGCCTGTGTTCATCCCTCTATCTGGTGCCCCCCACCAAAGTGAGGGAGATAATGAAGAAAATAGGGAGGGAGGGACCTGGAGGGCCCTCAGGAGCTGGGGGGGCCATGTTCTTTGAACCCTTTTGCTCAATTATAGCTATGCCCTATCTTGAAGATGCCAGGGAGGGAACTGTAGTTTAGGCTCACTGTCGGCCTTTAAGAGAGCCCTAAAAACTGTTTTGTTTGGCCTGGCCTTCCAAGGCTTGTAAAGCGTTATATGTGGGTTTTTTTTAAAGTATTTTAATTGGTTTTAAATGTTTTAATTGTTTTTGAATTGTTTTTATATTGGTTTTAGCACTGTGTTTTGAATTGGGTGTTTTTATGTCTTTTAAAAGTTGTTGTACACTGCCCAGAGCCTCTGGATGGGGCGGTTTATAAATGTTGTTGTTGTTGTTGTTGTTAATAATAATAACAACAACAACAACAACAACAACAACAACAACCTAGATGTTCTTCCCAGAGCGGCTCCATCCCCTGAGGGGAATATCTTGCAGTGCTCCCACATCAAGTCTCCCATGCATATGTGACCAGGGCAGGCCCTGCTTAGCTAAGGGGACAAGTCATGCTTGCCACCACAAGATCAGCTCTCCTCTCCTTAGTAATATTCACATTACAAGGGGCCCAGGGGCCCTTAGCTTTTGTAATCCCTCCCTTTACTACTTTTTTAGAAGGCTGTTGGAGGCCATTGTTTGGCTAAAATTGGGGAAATCAGGCCTCCATAATTCAAATGTTGACAATGCCTTCATCCAAGAGCACATTGAACTCTGGGCTGAGATAAATACTCAGCAATGCACTGTAGGAAGTTATCATTATGCTGTTCTGTCATTATCAGCAACAGAAGAAGAATAGGTGGAGGAGGGAGTGCTAATTTGGTACATCCCCCACTGGTAATTTTGGTTAATTCCCTCAACTGTTTCTATGGCAACCTATGAATTTACTAGACCTAGTTTGCAAGGTTCAGTTTCTAGCAAGACTATGTTGTTCAGCTGATATGGACGGTTATCCTAAATCTTGCTTGTTGTGCAGTTCTGTCCAATTTACATGCCATGGGGATAAAAAAATAATCTGTAGGTGGATGCACAAACTCTTCTACAAGCAAGGCAGAGAGGGGGACTGAAGAAGCTGAATGTGCATCCGTACGTGATGTATGCCAGCACCACTATATTCTTCTCAAGGGGATGTGCATTCCTATTCACAACTATAACAACTACCAGTGGTAAACACACATGCACACTACTCTCATGTGAATCAGTTCATGCTATTGCTTTTTCAGGGGACAACACAAAACTCTATCTGCACAGGAGTTGTTTGGAACAGCAGAGAAAGTAACAGGCAATTAGGGAAAACGTAGGATATTAATATTGCCTGTTGGCATCAGACCTTCAATAGTCCATAGCAGCATCCTTTAGTTGACTTGCATTTGATCTTTCTTTCTTTCTTTCTTTCTTTCTTTCTTTCTTTCTTTCTTTCTTTCTTTCTTTCTTTCTTTCTTTCTTTCTTACATTTCTATACCACCCCATCCAAGAGCTCTGGGCAGTGCACAAGTTAAAAAAATAAACAAACACCATTTAAAACAAGACCCGGTTGGGGGCGGTGAGTGGGGAGGGAGCCCTAGGCAGCCGGATTGGCTGCCCACATGATTGCCGGCTCCGTGACGGAGCCAGCGGGGACTGGGGGGAGCGGGGGTCAATTGGCCCCCACAAGCTCCAGCATGCCCTACGTGAGCGCGCAGGGCATGCTGGTGAGACCCCCAGAGCCAGGAGGTGGCTTTTCGCCTCCCCTCTGGGGGTCTCTTCGTGAGTTGTGCCATGGCTACTCACGATCCAATAGCCCAGGGTTTGCAGAGCACTCGCTCCGCAAACCCAGGCTAAGGGGCGGGCTACTTGAGCGGGTTAGCTGCTCAAGAACCACTGGGCTCGCAGCCAAGCCTGGTGGTTCTTACGATCAGCAAAAATCGGGCTAGGCTCTCCTAGCCCAATTTTTGCTAATTGTGAGAATAGCCCCATTAAATAATTCAAAGCCATTTAAAACCAATTTAAAATACTTAAGAACAATGTAAAAACCTTGGAAGGCCAGGCCAATCAAGTAAGTCTTCAGGGTAAGTCAGTCAGTCTCCATCTCAGATGGAGTCACACCTCTACTACAGCTGAGCTTTTAGATGAAAGTATTCTAACTGCTGAAATTCTGCAGAGTTAAACCTCAATGTTAGCAAGTCCCCATGTCTGCTGCACATGTAAAAGTCAGTCCTAGGGCTGAATACTTTATTATGGTCCATGCCCAGGACGGGGTGGGAATCAACATATCCCTCTATTATATCCAGCTAGTATTTTTTTTTTTAAAGTATATCAATCACAAGAACCACAATTAACAAATCTTACAAGCAGCCTCACAGAATTTAGCCACTTCAACCTTAGTCTCCGGGTTCACTCTAGATAGTAAAAAGGTGGCATAAAATAACTCTGAATGCCCAGGGAAAGACAGTAAAAGTGGAGTTTTAAAAGAATTTCTTACTGATGATAAAATATACAATTAAGAAGGACATGTTCAGTTGACTCAACGGCACCAGAATTACAGGGACAAACTCTTGCATCATGTGGAATATTCCAAAACTTCCCAGACACCACCGCAGAAGACAGAGCATTCCTACAAGCTAAGGAAACAGCCCTGTGATCGCTGGGGACTCATAGAGATAATTTGCTGGTTTAAGTTGACTATTAATTCCAACCAGGATAAGGGACGCACTTAGCCATGGACCATGGCGATGTGGTCCGTGGCCTCCTGTCTTTGGGGGGGCCTCCAAATGTTCTGGGGAGCCTTCCCAGAGCCCCACTTCTGCCCCACGCCCACTGGGCAAGTCAAATCTTTTTTTGAAAAAACTTTTTTTTAAAGCACCGCTGTGCGGTGGGGACAGGGGCTGCCGGTGGGTGTGCGGGCACTCAGGGGAGGGAGGGAGGCAGCAGCAAGAGCCTGCTGGCCTCCCAAATGACAGATGGGGCCGTTTCTGGCCCATTTCAGGCCTCTGCACATGAAATTGCAAAGGCATGTGGGCTGCATGACCAGAAGTTTCATTCTGGGGGGAACATAGAAGTTCAATTTAGTTGAAAACCAAGATGTTTTTAAATTGCTATAGCAGCCAATTATAGTGCACCCTTGTACAGAAAACATATGGCCTCCAGTTGTTGGGACCTAGCAATGACATCACAGAATCAAAATACCTCTGTAGAGGCTTAGCAAGGCCTCCCGAAGTGTTGTGACCCACTGAAACCAGGGAGAACCTATAAGAGATTCTAATAAGCTCCCCTGAATTTGGCAGTGGGAATTCTATACTTGAGCAACTCTTCTTTCCTGAATCCTGAACACCCTGCCTGAGGAATTGTTCTGTGCGACTTGGAAGCTTGTAGATGGAATGTGTGGATTACTGTAGTTGAGTCTGAAAGAGGGCATTGTTCGTTTATTAATTCTTATCCTGGACAGGCTCCCGAAGTGACTTAGAATTGAAATTAAAAGATACACAAACTAGATGGAGGTGTTTATCAGCTCGGGTGCTGGCTGATATTAAACACGGCAGACCCCAGACCTTTTGATTGATCTGCAAAGTGTTCTGGTCCCTGATGTTTGCTAATGTCATCCAGAGTTCCAGACTTATCTCATTTTTTCTGTGAGTTTTTCTTCTGTGGAACTTATTTAAAGATCTGCTTCAACCCACATGCTAAACATTCCACAGATTTCATTAAGAGCTATTTTCTGAAATGTTAGTCACCATGCCAAATATTTTGACAGGACTTTAATTGCAAACAGATGATTCCAGAAAACCCTTTCTTACATGCTGTCATTAGGGTTGGATTAATTAGAATCCCTCCTTAATCTTCCTTTCGAACATTTTGTGACCTTCTCTCCAAGTCTCTGCTGACATCTTTGCAACATTTCCATGCATTGTATAAGGTGGGGCCGGCAGAATGTCAACACAGCTGATGGGCTGACCATGGGCTGGGTTTCAGGAGACCCCTGATTGTCCCTGGCCTAGGAGACATGGGGAGTCCTCATCTGCACACATCCTCTGACTTCCCATTACCATTGATGCCAGGCCTTAGTCTCTTCTTTCCATCCCCGTCCTGCAGGAGTGCCTGCCCTCACAAAGTTTGCCAGCCTCATGCCACAGCAGAGCTACCAGGCCAGGTTTCTCTCCTTGACACACCACAGCCCCTCATCTCTATAGCCTGATTCAGACATTATGCTATAGGAGTGTACAGATGTCTGTACACCGTAGGGATTTGCAAAAGGTTTTGACACCAAAACTTTTCATCTTGAAATGGGCTGTTACAAGCATCTCAAGCTTGAAACAAAACACCCTTTCAATAAAGGGCCTCTTTTGAGCTCAGAATAAAACAACCCCGTTTCGAGTCGAAACATAGTGATGTTTCGAGCACCATTTTGGAGGCCTGTTTTCCCCTTGCTGATTGGTTTTCTGGCGCTGGCCTCTGATTGGCTTGTGATCTCCTTGCTTCTTGGCCAGCTTGTTATCATACAAATCAATTGTTGTCATGGGGCAACTGTGCCCTTGGCTGGGGGAGGAAGGGGGGAGCCCAATGGATGAAGTTGCTGTAGTTGAACTTATGGCTATGCTTGCCGCTAAGGAAGGGTGCTGCTGTGGCAGCTGTTGCAATGTTAGGAATGTAAGGAGTCATAATTCTGTGTGAGAGAGCAACTTGTGCCAGTGATGTTACTGCCTCACAGGCATTGCGGCTGGCTGGCAGTAGATTCTGAGTCAGTGATTCTTTTGGGGCCATTTTTGGGCTGTTTTTGAAATGTGTGTTCTGTGTTGCGGGGGACAGATTCCCTTTTACTGTGTGCTTCTGCAGTGTTATTCAAGGCAGGGTTGCAAACTACATTGCAAATTCCAATGCAAAACTTAAGCACATAAGAACAGCCCTGCTGGATCAGGCCCAAAGCCCATCTAGTCCAGCATCCTGTTTCGCACAGTGGCCCACCAGATGCCACTGGGAAGCCCACAAGCAGGAGCTGAGGACGTGCCCTCTCTCCTGCTGTTACTCCCTTGCAACTGGTACTCAGAGGCATCCTGCCTTTGAGGCTAGAGGTGGCCTATAGCCCTCCAACTAGTAGCCGTAGCTAGACCTCACTTGCCATGTGCTCTCTGTGAGTGCAGCTTGTTCTGGCCATAGGGAGCAATGGGGAAACTGGACACACCCCATTGTTTACCATGGGTCGCTCCTAGGAACACCAAAGTGGATAATGTGGTAGGGCATTATAGATGCTACCCACTACCCAATCCACAAAAGAAATAGGCAAGTGGGTGATTTTAAACAAATGCTTGTTTTCCCCCAAACCCCACAAGTTTCCCATTGTTCTCTATAGCTGAAACACGAAAAATTCATTCATTCATTCAAAGTTTATTACAGTCTATGACCAGCACAACAAGGGGGGGAAACAATACAATTAAAATATAAATAATTTTAAACAAAAAACAAGTCAACATTTTGAAGATTGTTCCATTGAAAACCCGTTCGACCTCTATTTCAACAAAATGTTTCAGCCATCGTTATTTTGTTTTGAGCTCTAAATAAAATACAAAATCTATTTCGTGCACATCTCTAGTGGGCTATCTCAGCCCAGCTCCGGGATGTAGCTACAATTGAACAGAGGGGACAAATGTCCCCAGGCCCTTGAGGGAGGAGGCACCAGCTAGGTGACAGCTTGCTCTTTGTTCTCCCTCTTGTGTCTCTCTGACGAAGCTGGGGGCCTGCATGGGCCCATCTTCACTTTTTGTCCCAGGGCGCACTCCAACCTTACTACACCCCTGGCCAGGCTGGTCAGCTTTTGGCAGCACTGATGTGTCAAGTTTGCTACAGCCTTGTATCTCCAACCCCAGCAGCCATCAGATCAGGGTGGTGAAGCAAGCAGGGCACTCCCAGACTGTGATAAGGCAGCAATCTTCAGTGTAAATCACAGAGCAGCCAGGCTCTATGGTTCTTCCACTCATTTATTTTAGGAACTGTGCTTCCTATCCAGGCATGGTGAACAGCATGGTGGTTGAGCAGCCTACTGGGGGCAAAGGATACTATAAACAAGAAGAAGGTGCTGTGTGCATACACCTTTGCTGCAGGTATACGTGAACATGGGAAGATAGGAACATAGGAAGCTGCCATATACCGAGTCAGACCATTGGTCTATATAGCTCAGTATTGTCTTCACAGACTGGCGGCGGCTTCTCCAAGGTTGCAGGCAGGCATCTCTCTCAGCCCTATCTTGGAGAAGCCAGGGAGGGACCTTAGAACCTTCTGCTCTTCCCAGAGCGACTTCATCCCCTGAGGGGAATATCTTGCAGTGCTCACACATCAAGTCTCTGATTCCGATGCAACCAGGGCAGATCATGCTTAGCTAAGGGGACAAGTCATGCTTGCTACCACAAGACCAGCTCTTCTCCTTAACTTGCCTTCTACCAAGTCAGATTTAGGGCAGGACTGTCTACACCCGGGCTAGGCAATCAAAGTGCAAGCTACTGAAGAGGTAATAGTGGGATAGATGAGTAACAGTTTGGAAATGGTAATATTCTCCAAATTCTCCAGAATAATTGAATGAGTGAATAGTACCAGCTCCAGGAAAATGACAAATGTGTAAGCAACCAAAGTTAATAATTCCAGGCTCTCCAGCTGTTATTGACCTACAACTTTCATCATTCCCAGCCACAAGAAATGGTGTAGTTCAAAAACAGTGGGAGAGTCAAGGTTGCCTAGCCCTGGTCTACACTGACTGGCAATGACTCTGCAGAGTTTCAGTCATACCTGGAGATGCCAGGTGCTCAGCCAATGAGCTACGGCCCCTCCCCTGAAAGTGCCCCCCCAGACAGGTGCAAATTGAATTCGGAAACAGGCTGTCTTCCGCCATCTTTGTGACTCACTGAAAATGATAACTGTTGAGGGGGTGCTCAGTGATGGGAGATGTGCAAATAACAATTTAAAGGAAACAAAAAGCTATTACTTTAAATACAGTGACCAAGATGAGAGACATTCTGGGTGCACACATATGTTAACTAGCCCAGCTGTCTCTCAGATGACACAAAACATGACAATCCACAGCAGAGAGCAGAGGCCTGCTTTGCATCTCTTACTGAATAAGTCATACAAGACATGCAGAACATGAATGCTACTGTAACACAGTAAGAGAAGAGCACACTAATTTCATTCTATTTAAACTATAACCACAATGGAACGATCTTGCAGGAATCTCCCCCAACCCCTTCATTCTGGTCGTTAACTAGGCAGCTTTGCTTTTTTATGAACTTCATGCACTACATCATGAATTTTCTTTTCTAAAGATACCTTTTTATAATGTTTTGAATGCTAAAATGGTAAATGGGGGTGGGGGGTGGAGACTGCACCAAGACTTGAAGTTCTCTGAAATCCTGGCCACATTTTCTGCCTTTGTTCTCTCTCTTTTTCTTCCTCTGAAAACCTCAGTCTATAAGGAAGGAAGAAAAAAACTCCATTGTCATAAACAGAGAAAGCTAACTCACTGCATAGCAGAATATATTATTCAACAACATGGAGCATATTCCAACCTTGCTTTTAACAACATTTCTTCTACATTTTATTTGTGAGGGGAAGTCAGGACTATTCCATAGTTTATGCAGCAAACCAGTACAGATGTCAGTGGTCAGTTTGGCTGGGCACTTCCCAAAGGCCCTGATCCAGCAGGCAGCCCATTGTTGAAAGCCCCTGGGCCTCTGTGGCCCCTAGAACATAGAAAGTTGCCCTGTACTGAGTCAGACCATTGGTCCATCTAGCTCAGTATTGTCTACACCTGGAGCTAGGGATTGTGCGAATTGTGGCTAGGGATTATGGGAGTTGTAGTTCAACAACAGCTGGAGAGCCAAGGTTGCCTACCCCCTTGCCTACACTGACCTACAATGGCTCTCCAAGGTTTTAGTCAGGAGTAGCTTCCAGCCCTACCTGGAAATGCCAAGCATTGAACCTAGGGCCTTCTGCAAGCAAAGCAGATGCTCCACCACTGAGCTACAGAGCAAGCCCTATTTCCTTCTTTGCCTTTTCTTTTTGACTTAGAGGAGGTAAAAGAAGAAGCAGGCACTACCTCCTGTCACTCACCTGCCCTCTCTTGCTGGACCGAGTCGGGGCTCAAATCCCAGCTGCCCCCACTTGGAGAGATATGGAGAGGCAAGCAAGTTTGGCTGTAGCTTCTTCTCCTTAAACTTGTGTGCCACTTCTCCTTACCACTGTGCTGCTCACTCACATTCCAGACTCTCCCCAAGACACACCAGTGAGTGAAGCAAGTGATGAAGCAGCAAGAAAGGGGCAGGTGAACAGCAGCCAATAGTGGTACAGAGAAATGGGGTCCACTGAGGAGGGCTGCTAATTGTTGGAATGCTTCTTGCCCAAGGGCACCCACAACTTGGAACTAGCCCTGCAGCAATCATTGCTTGCTGTGCCTACTTTAGCATTTCCTGCCTGTATAAAATAAATAAGCAGTTTGAAACTTGGTCCTTTAAGAGCATGATCCTAGGTCATCTCTCTGCAATATGAGCCTAAATAAAGACTTATGAAAAAGTGACCTTTTTTCCCTTCTGATTTCTTCCTTGACTTCCTCTATGGTTTGCTGAATTTTCAAGCAAATATGCATTTGAATACAATCATCTATAGATAAATATTGTTGCTATTTTGTATAATGTCCCTGAGGGGAGTTGGGTGGATGGCTTATCTGGGTTATTGCTTGATATGATTAACGTCCATGCACTTAGCGTAACACTCTGAAACAAGCCTTTTAATTTGAATACAAGTCATACATCTTTTGAGCTCATCATGTTTTGGAAAATGTCTCAGTAATCAGTAAAAATACTGCCAAAGGCTTTTTTTCATATGTTGCCTTCTTAATTCCAGAATGAATGAAGAACAGATTGCTACTGTGTGTTTGTCTGTATTACGAGCGCTGTCCTATCTGCACAATCAAGGCGTTATTCATCGGGATATAAAGAGTGATTCTATACTTCTCACAAGTGATGGGAGAGTAAGTATCTGACATATTTCCTGGCATTGATTACTTCTCTCATGATAAGGGATTGTGCTCCATGGAGCTTAGTTAACACAAATGTAAGGTGTGCTATGGAAACTGATTCTCAAAAACATCCACACAGTCTCAATGCATGAGCAGAAAGATTGATTTCTGACTTCCTTGCCTTGTCATTAGGCCATATTCAGTTTAGACCAGTGGAGATCAGGGGCAGGTTTGAAAAAGCAGGCCGGAAAGAACCACTTCAACCTAGTTCCTTGACTGCTCAGTAAGTTTGGAAGTCCCAGGTTACAAAGGAGCAGGAACCCATTCCATAGCTTCTTCCCATGCCGGAGTTGTGGCAGTACCTCCGAGAAATGGCACTGGTTGTGGGAAGAAGGCATGCCATAGACTTTTCTCAAGTGACTTTGGACTTCCAACAGCAGCAAGTAGCTTCAAGCTCCCATACCAATAAAGGGAAAATTAAAAGAAATTATGAAAGCCTACTATATCAGCCATACTGAATTTACCTAGTAATGCTCCCACGTGGCTGTGGCTTTATGTTGGAGAGAAGGGTTTAAAGTAGAGAGACCCTTTCACATGGGACCTCTATGCTGTCCTTCTGCACAGCTGTGAGCATATGTACATTTTTTGTGTGTAAATGATTGTACATGTGCTCACTTTAAAAGTGAATCTCAGTACATCGGTGTCTGAATAAAATTAGTTTTGCATTTAAAAAAAAACACATTTCAGAATGATGCCTGTGTATGTTACAGTATGCATAATTTCAGAACAGACATTCCTTCCTGTGTAAGAGAAGAGGGGAATGCCTCTTTTAAACTAGTGATGGCCATCTGCAGTTTTTTTTAAAAAAATTCTTACATAAAAATGAATAAACATTTTTAAACATTCTGATTAATCTGAAGCACCTTTATGGGTGTGAAAGGGATTATTAAGGAGGATAAGGAGATTACAGAGAAGCTGAATGAGTTCTTTGCATCTGTCTTCACAGCAGAGGATACTGGCCATATCCCTGCTCTGGAACTGAGCTTCTCAGGCTTGGAGGCTGAAGAACTGGGCCCATTTCCAAACGCATTTAGTGAACATATGCAGTGTTTAGTCCCACAAAATCTAAAGGCAGTCCTAAATATACATATATGTGAGCATTTTACTATCTGTGACCTTTATATTCTGCCCTTCCTCCAAGGAGCTCAAGGCTTCCTGTGTTCTCCCATCCCCATCCCAGTATCTGGCCTAAGGTTACCCAATGAGCTTCATGACTGAGCAGGGAGTGACCTGGACCCAGGAATTCCCAATCCTAACCCAACACTCTACCCACTACAGCACACTGGCTCTCAAGTGTTGGTTAATGTACCTTGGAGTAAGTCCCATTGAGTACATTGTGGTTTACTTCAGCTCATGATCCTATGGGAAAGGAAAAACCTGCAGTATCAAAGCTGAGCTGCTTACCTATTTTTCTTTCCTTAAATAGATTTCAGCTTCTCCCCCACAAAAAATAAACACCTTCCAAAGTGTAACTAATTAAACCCTCATAGATCCTTCCTCAATGGGTGTCTCTTCCTTCACTGTAGTGCACTCGAAGCAGAAGCAACTTGGTTTGCTCTCTCCCTTGTCCAACCCCCACCCGCTCCAATAACCTTCATTCCAAGCAGAGGCTGTCCACAATGGGCTTTTTCTCCTCCTTGTTCACTCTATCCCCCATAATAGCACCTTCGTACCCATTGGGGCCAGCCAGCCATGGTCAATCAGCAAGGGGAAGCAAAGGAAAATTTAAAAAATCATTAAACAACCTATGGAGGAGCGACGGATTGACTTTGAGGGAGAGGATGGAAGGAAAGAACAGGAAGGATAGAGCATTGCACATTGTCGGAGGAAGGCTGGAAGCAACGCTGGTGGCAGCACTCAGCCTCCAGTTTGTGCAGGGACTAGGGACCAAGGGCGGTGGTTGTGTGCAGGCACATGATGCAGCAACCCTTTCCTCCCCAGCAGACCCTCCCAGCACTGGCCTACTCCACACTGGAGGAGGACTGGCACATTCCCTGTCCTCTGGTGCTGGGAGTGGGACTCCCCATGCCATGCATGCACTCTCCTCCACTCCTTTCCCAGCCAGACCTCCACTCCATCACTTTCCCACCAAAAACCAGAGCAAAAGATCCATCTCCCTGATTGGCTGCTGAGCCAACCAACTGAGAAGTGAGGCAGATTTCTCACCCTGGTTTTTCTTACTGGGGGAGGAGGTAGAGATGTAAGGCAGGCTGCTGCTGCTGCTCCTTCCGACACCCGCCTGCCACCTCAGCAAAGTGCCCTGCTGCTGTCCTTTTCCCGGGGCCTGCGATCTGTCTCCTTCATTGCCCCTGGCCCCACTCCGATCTCAGCCTCCGCGCAGCAAGAGAATGGCACCCATAAACCTTCTGCGCCAGTGGCTGGTGACATTTTGGCTAATGGCTAAAGCCAGCCCTGCATGCAGTAATGCAGTAAGCCAATCTTTACGATTAGGGTATTAAACAAGGGAAGCAACAGCACAAATGAACTCATGCTGATCATCATCACATTGGTCCAGTATCATGTTTGACTCAGATAGTTCAGGTCTGCCCTCTTGTTTCATCCACAAAAATCTGTGGAAGGACAAATAACTAAGTGTCATTGAAGGTCTGCTGGGGGTCTATGGAGTACTGGTCAGTTTCCTCTGTCATCAGCTGAGGAAGACCAGGCTGGACAATTGTTGTCAAACATATGTAAGTGCCACTATCAGTGAACAGTGATGTTTCATCACTGGACTTAGGCTACAGTCCTGTATACAGAGACTTTCCAAAATCTGATTAAATTTGATAGGCAGCATCCGGAGTAGCCTTCTGCTCTCAAGAGTACATTCAGCTCATGCAAGGAGAGAAAGGTGATTTTTGCTTCTTCCCCTTCCCTCTGCTGCCCTTGATGCTTCCCAAATACATCCCCGAGGGCTGGTGAACCCTCAGGGACATATTTTATGAGGTATCAGGGCAGCAGAGGGAGGGAATTGGCAATTTTCACGAATCCCCCTTCTCTTTGCACAAGAAGAATGTGCTTCTGTGAGCAAGAGCCTAGTCTGGATGCTGCCCAAAGAGAGTGAAAAGCAGCCTGAACATGTACTTTATTAAGATTGCAGGATCAATTATCTACAAACTCTCCACATCCCAAGGGGTATAGCTTACCTTCTGTAAACACATGAAACTCAGAAATTATCCAAGGAAATAATAGACTTACATTAAAACACAAAAAAAGAAGATTCCATCATTAAGAACATTCTTTTATCTCTTTTTTAAACAGTAGTGCTTCTAAAAAGCCATCTGATCTCTGCTGCGCAGATATATCCACAATGCCTCATTATGCTGCTGTGCTTATGCAGGAGGAGGCAATGGTAAACCCCTCCTGTATTTTACCAAAGAAAACCACAGGGTTCTGTGGGTGCCAGGAGTCAAAATCGACTTGACGGCACACTTTATCTACAGTTTGCAATGGAGACAAACTCTTATTTGTCCTTATAAGAATAAGTATCTCCTATATACACTCAGATGAGCAATCTATATGCAGCAGCCTCTTAGACTCCTATAAATGGGGAAATAGGATCTGGCATCCAAACTATGCACTGCTTCATCTATTCTTTGCAGTGTAAAAATAAGCTTTTGCTATGGTTGGCTTTGTTTTATAAATAGCAACAATTATTTCTTTTTCTTTCTTCCTGAGCTTCAGTTGAGGGGTGAGAGAAGCGGGTGAGAAGCCCTTGATTCACAGTAACGCCTGCTGTGATGCCAAAACAGGACAGACAATGCTGATAACCAAAAAAATAAAAAATGCTGCTCTCTACAATATAGGCATTTACGAAGCATTCTTCTGAATGCTTCCTACAGCTCCCCATTCTAGATCCCAAACTGCCATCTGACATGACAAATGAGCCAGTAGGGTGCATTCTCCATTTCTGGCACACAAACCCAGGACTCTACTGCTAGTCTATGATTATTCTGCACAAGGCAAAGCAATAAGTGTTATCTTGATGTACAAGAGCCTTGCAAAATTGGGTTTGCTGTGAATTGATCAAGAATGCTTCCTTATTTCCAAGTACGTAGTGGTTCTCATAGGAGAAAAGAGAGAGTCACCCTACATGAATAACATCCATTGTGATAAGAGCAACTGAAAGATAACAATGAAAAACACCAGACATAACCCAAAGTTCTTCTGCACATTTTTACATGCACCTCATTGACTAAAATTGTGTGTCCTGTGTAATCTATAAATGGCTTAAGCTACCTACTGTAGAACACGGTTCTCACTTCCTCACTCCATTTCTACTCCATCTCCTTACAAATGCATAGAATTGTTTGTTACAGTTAAGTAGTAGTAATAGTAGTAGTAATGGTTACATTGCTAAACCTTGCTCTCAAGGTCTGCTACTTGCAGACTGTGTTAGATAGGGCGCCTGTATTAACAGTTGTGCTCTAAAGATACTGAAGCCTTCTTCAAGAAGGTTAATAAAATCCAACATGAATATCGCTCATGAATTCCACCTGATTGATTGATTGATTACATTTTTATACTATCCTATCCAAAGGCTCTGGGTGGTGCCTTTGGATGGGACTACACTTGTCCTGTAGTCATCTCCCCCTCCTCCTCCATCCTAGACTTCCACATTCTTCTTCTTTCTCCCTGTGTCTCTTCTCTCTACATTCAAATACACCTGGTTCTCTTATCATCATTTTTTAGCTTTTTATGTCCATCTCCCATTCCTTCCACCTCTGTGATGTTTAATTTCTTATATTTTTTCAAAGAATGCATAAGCCTGCACCATTATAAGCATTCTTCTTCAAAATTTCATGACCTTCCAGATACCATCCCATCTCCCTCTTTTTTAATGCATCCAGACTCCTTGAAGTCTGTAGCTCTTGATGATTTCCATGATAATTTCCAGCTGTTCTTCTCTCCTCAAGTTTTTTATCTTTCTTCTGATGAGATCAAAAGGTCTCTTCTCAGACTACATTCTCAATGACATACCTCCCAGAATTATCTGACTACTTCTTCTTCTTCTTCTTCTTCTTATTATTATTATTATTATTATTAATAATTCAATTTCTATACCGCCCTTCCAAAAATGGCTCAGGGCGGTTTACACAGACAAATAACAAACAAATACGATGAAACCCTGTCCCCAAAGGGCTCACATTCTAAAAAGAAACATAAGATAGACACCAGCAACAGTCACTGGAAGTACTGTGCTGGGGGTGGATAGGGCCAGTTACTCTCCATCTGCTAAATAAAGAGAATCACCATGGTAAAAGGTGCCTCTTTGCCCAGTTAGCAGGGGTTATAGGAATCCATAGATTCTCATTCTTCTATTATCATTGTGCTAAAGGCTTCCAAATCTAGTTTTTTCATCCTGAGCTCTCACCTTCTGTCAATCCCTTCTCTCCTTCTTAGGGACATTCTCCTCCTGGAGGCCCCTCTGAAGCTGAATATGGTGAAGACAGACATTACATTGCACATGCATATAGGTCTATGTGCAAATCCACATGTTTATGTGTGAATGACTGTACATATATTTATTTTTAAAGTGATCCTATGTGCAGGTACTATGTGCATTGAACATAAAACGTGAACTGGCGTACAAATCTATACATGTGTACACTGTTCACTGTACACAGATTTTGTATGTGTTGAATATTATTTGGAGAACATAGAACATAGCCATATACGGAGTCGGTCCATAGGTCCATCTAGCTCAGGATTGTCTACACAGACTGGCAGTGGCTTCTTCAAGGTTGCAGGCAGGAATCTCGCTCAGCACTATCTTGGAGATGCCAGGGAGGGAACTTGGAACCTTCTGCTCTTCCCAGAGCGGTCTCATCCCCTAAGGGGAATATCTTACAGTGCTCACACATCAAGTCTTCCATTCATATGCAACCAGGATGGAGGGACAAGTCATGCTTGCTACCACAAGATCAGCTCTCCTCTCCAAAGAGGGCTGGAGCACCTGAATCTGTCAGTCAAATTATCTTCCTTCTCACACTTCTGATTGTGCCCTGTGTCTTGAACAACCTCCCCTTCTGTTCCTCAAGCGTGGTCCCTCACCTCTTCCTTTTACAGCCCCTCCTTCCAAACCAGCTCTTTCATAAAATAATTTTTTCCTGATGATTTATTTTCCAGATAAAATTATCAGATTTTGGATTTTGTGCTCAAGTATCAAAAGATGTTCCAAAAAGAAAGTCACTCGTCGGAACCCCCTACTGGATGGCCCCTGAAGTGATTTCTAGACTGCCTTATGGAACCGAGGTAAGCAAAACTGATGCTTTGCTCCATCCAGAGTCTCCAGGCCACTCCTGAAGTGACCCTGCTTCCACATTCTTCTCTCTAAACAAAGGGATTTTGAGTACAGCCTTCCTAGAAGAAGCTTTTACTATCGGATGAGGGTTCCTACAGGGAGAGACACTCTGCTGAAACAGGTCTATCAAACCCTCTGTGTGCATTCATTGTAAAACAGCTGGTGATTGTAGTAGAACTGGCCTGTCTTCATGTCCCTCAGGGTTTTGTGACTAATGGGCAGCCCATTGACACTGAAGCCAAATGGTCTCACTCTTCAGAGCGACACGACATGAACACTAAAAAAAACATCTTGGGGGTGGCATGTGCTAAAGTAAATGCTTGTTCACTCACTGGCATAACATACCACCAAATTCCCAGACCGTTAAGAGTATGCTATTGCCCATTCTTGTGTGTTCAATTCTTTGTTCAAGAACGAGGACGCCTTCTTAAAGAACACCTTCCTCTGTATGATCCCTGCTGCATATTGAAGTCATCTGGAGAGGTCCGTCTCCAGCTGCCACAGGCATGTCTGGTGGAGACTCTGTAGCTGCTCCTGGGGGGTGGAATGCACTCCCTGCAGAAATCGGGGGGTTTGAAACATTCCTGGCCTTTGACAGAGCCTTTAAAACTTGGGGGAGTTTTGCCCATCCACGGTTTTTAAACTGTTTTAATTTGTTCTAACTGTTTTAAACTGGGTTTGAATTATTTAGATTTTATATGTTTTTAAGTTTGATTTTTAAGTGATTATATTTGATTTTTGGTTTTGTAAACCATGCAAAGCTGTCAGGTAGGGTGGAGCAGAAATGTGCAGAATTAATTAATTGCAGAATTAATTAATTAATTAATAAGCAAGCTTTGCATTTGAAAAGAATGAAGGGAAATGTATGTGTTCCCAAAGGCAATGGAGATAAATACCCTTCATTCCTGCAAACGACTATGTTCCAATCCAACAGAACATAAAACAATCCCAACATTGACCCCCCTTTTTAAATGATGCCAATCAGCTGTTTGAAGGGAAGGGGACCATCCTGGCTGCTGGAAGAGAGAGGAGAACTATATAAAGAGAGAGGAGAACTATAGAGAGGAGAAAAATATAAACAAACAATGTCTAGTTGCCTATGCAGATCCCCATCCAGCTAAAGGTGTACAAACAGAAACCTGGATCAGAATCCAAGTGTCTGAACATAATGGTGTAGTGATTAGAGTGTTGGACTAGCACTGGAGAGACCCGAGTTCAAATCCCCATTCAGCCATGAAACTCACTGGATAACTCTGGGCCAGACATTTATCTCTCAGCCCAACCTACCTTACAGGGCTGTTGTGAGGATAGACATAACTATGTAGACCTCTCTGAGCTCTGTGGAGGAAGAGTGGGATATAAATGTGAATGAATAAACAAATAAGTAAATAAGTGAAGGCATCATGTTCACATGCACAGTTATGAACATTAGTTCCATGCAAAATTGTATCTCAAGGTGTAATGTTTTCTTGGAATACAAAACGCACGTACACACCCTTCTTTGGTGTATACTTGTGTATATATATCAAACACTCAGCATCCCACCTAGCCTTAATGCTTTTTTTGTTTAATTTATTGAAAATTAAAACTATGCTAAGAGCTGATCCACAGTCATTTTTCACAGCTGAAGTTTCTCCATGCAGTTGTCTTTGAGCATGGATCTGCCCCTACTCACATAGTCAAAGGTTCCATGTGAACTGGTGATTCTTTGCAGCAGTTTTAATATTCACAGCACCTGTCATGATCAAAGACATCACTGCAAATGAATTCAGGGACCACCAGTTGGCATGCCTGTTGCTGTATGCAATGGTGTCCCTTGGGATGGTGCATGTGGAGAAATCGAAAAGCCCAGGGACTGCAAGAACTGGCCCCAAACGAGAAAGCAAGAAGTCTGTGAATATGTCAACTATCTACATCCATGGCTTGCCATGAAAAAAACAATGGAATCCTTTTAAAAAAAAAATTACATTGTAGTATAGAGGCAAAAAAAGCCAACTGAGATTTATAGGTAAGAGGTAACAGGATCTGAAAGTACAAACATGCAGACTCCATAGGAAACTTGTTTTCCTATTTTTTGCCAGATACGAAGCTTTGAAATTTTGAGATGACCCTAAATGCATCCGAATAGGCATCTTCTATCATGGGAATGATTTGCATGGTTTCTACTCTCCCCCTTCTCCCACATTATGCATTTGCATTTGCCCTTTATTAATGAAAAATACAAATTCAATCAATCCAAATGCTATAACTCCATACCCTGTGAAATATGAATAATGCAAGACAACAGGTGCATACTGCACACAAATTGTACAAGTATTCAGTATAACTTGTGAATAGGGTTTTGACTGATTGATTGATTAAGTGCCGTCAAGTCAGTGTCGACTCTTAGAGACCACATAGATAGATTCTCTCCAGGATGATCTGTCTTCAACTTGCCCTTTAAGGTCTCTCAGTGGTGCATTCATAGCTATTGGAATCGAGTCCATCCACCTTGCTGCTGCTAAAATAGGGTTTTAAGGTAAAGGTAAAGTGTGCTGTCAAGTTGATTTTGACTCCTGGTGCCCACAGAGCCCTGTGGTTTTCCTTGGTAGAATACAGGAGGGGTTTGCGTTTGCCTCCTCCCGCACAGTATGAGATGATGCCTTTCAGCATCTTCCTATATCGCTGCTGCCCGATATAGTACCAGCAGGGATTCAAACCAGCAACCTTCTGTGCCACTTAAGGTGGGCTTAAAATAGGGTTTTTTATTCACCACTAAAACTGAATGTGAGAGCTCTCCCTGTTTCACTGACTCCAAAGGGGTGATCCCCACTCAACCAGCAACAAATAAGGTGGTTCTCACGACCAGCTCTACCCAGGGTAGAGCAGCCCTACCTGAACAGAGCTGGCCATGAGAAGTACCAGGATCAGTCCTGACCCCTGTGGTCCACAACGGGCTAGCCCATGTCTTTTACCTGGGCTAATAGTGGGGTAGAAGGGTGCGAGTGTGCCCTTCTACCCCTCTCCCCTGTGATGTTAATTCTTGGGCTACTTGCAGCCCAAGCATTCACAAAGCTGGGCAGCAAGAGCACCAAGCAGTGGGGAAATTCCCCAATGCACTGCAAGCAACTTTGATTGTGTGCAGGGATGCAAGTAAAGAGTCTGCCTCCCTGCCAGCCCTCCCCACCCCCAACGTTTTTGGTCAGAAAGTGAACAACCTTAATGTGTCCCTTTTTTTCAAAAGTCAGTGGGACAATGCCTCTTTGAGGATTCAACACCTGTAAAAAGCTAACTGCATGCAGCCTCTTTCAACTCATTGATGTTTCTTGCAGGTGGATATCTGGTCCCTTGGTATCATGGTCATAGAAATGATAGATGGAGAGCCACCTTATTTCAATGAGCCGCCACTCCAGGCAATGCGCAGAATCCGAGACAATTTACCCCCACGAGTGAAGGATCTGCATAAGGTGAGGATGCTTGTATGGTGAGGTCATTGATAGGCATCTTCATCTTCCAGCACAACCCTGAGCAAATAGGTGCTATGCCTGGTGTCTTTTAAAGTCGCAGTCTATCACAGGGGTCTGCTTAGATAATTTCCGTCCTCAGTTGTGCTGCTAACCATCCATGAGTGTCAATTAACCTGCCTGTAATAGAAATCCATTTGGCAGGCACTAGAGACAGAGGCTGACATGACGGGCAGCAATCCGCTGATGCTGTCAGAGCTGACTCAAGGTAGAGAGCTTTCAGCTTAGTTGTCCTGATGAGCATGACAGCACATGGGGAGAGAGATCAGGAAGCCATTGTTGCTTCTCTCCCCTCTCCAGGAGATTGCTGTTCACTGCCAAAAACATGATTCTCAGCAGTGGCGCACCGAGGCAAACTGGGCACCCGGACCACCCCGCCACAAGCCCCCCTGCCCCCCGCCATGAGCCCTCCTCCCCTCCGCCACCACAAGTCCTCCTCCCCACCATGAGCCCTCCTTCCTGATATTCCAGCCCCCCATGTGCACGGCTGGGGGTGGGGGATATGGTGAGCAGGCCTCCTCCCCACCTGTGGTGGCAGTGGGTGGACCAGGAAGGGCCACTGAGCCTGACTTTCCAGCTCAGCAGCCTCTGAGAACTGTAACAGATGATATAAGGGTACCATGCATAGCATGTAGATGTTGCCTTGCTTCACAGTGCTGTTTTGGCTTTCACAGGTTTCCTCAGTGCTCCGTGGCTTTTTAGACTTGATGTTGGTGAGGGAACCTTCCCAGAGAGGAACAGCACAAGAACTGTTGAGACATCCTTTTCTGAAACTGGCTGGGCCTCCTTCTTGCATAGTGCCTCTCATGAGGCAGTACAGGCACCGCTGAATTCAGCTACAGGGTTCCCCCCTCCCCTGGGGAAGGCTGCTCAGAAACTGGATGAAAACTCTAAGGCAAGCAGAAAGCAGTAGGGAGCACCACCACGGAGAAAAGTACTACCGTTGACGCAGCTCAGCATACAATGAAGCAGAATTTCTCCCAGTTCATGATGTGTTGACAGCTAATAGTCCTACATGGGATGCATCTTCCACAGTCAGTTGGTGTTTTATCCTGTCGAGTATCAAAGCAAGGAGGACATGACTTCAAACCCCACTTGGAAGGAGGAAAAAGACAAGCTTGTAGCACAATTCGGATGGAAGACCAGAATTTTATGTAAAATCTAAGTGAAACGGCACTTCTACTTCAGAAGAACACTTTTTCTGACAAAAAAGAAGCACTTTTTATCTCAGTTGTAGCAGTGTGACGTATTTTGAAATGAATTTGTAATTTTCTGTACATTGCTTTTGATAAATTATGGTACTTTGATGTCATAGCGATAGTGCTAGTTGAGGTCATAGGTGTAACTTAGCAAGCGTTTGAGCCAGATCTTTCCTACTTTTTTATCCCTTTTGAAGAGAGAGGATCACACATACACACACACACACACACAAACACACTCACACACCACACACACACTTAGCAGCTCAGAATGTTGACAAGAACTTTCTATCCAGCCAAACATATGTCTTCATTTTTCAAATGTTTCAATTGCTGAGCGATACTATATCACTTTTTTCCTTAAAAGAATGTTTCAAGATTTCAGTATTCTCCTGAAGAAACAGGTACTTTGCAAAATGCACAGGTACCTATGCTAAGGGCTGGTTCATATCACAATGTGTATCATGTGCTATCTGCCGCTTATTGGGTGGTTGCTAGTTTGTGTGAAATCACAGCCCCACTACCACAGTAAGAGCACAAACTGAAGCTTCATTGCCAAAAAGAAAGCTGTGCCATTTGATAATTACCACCACTTCTCATTGTGTAAGTGGGTTCTGAATGTTATAAGCAGTGGCTGCGATTGAATGACACCTTACTGTGCATGCAGGCACCTGGGTGGTCTTGCTTACGCCTCTGTCATTATCCTGTGTTTTGAACACAGCCCTGCAAATATCATGGTCCTCAAAGCAAACTACAGGCCACCAATCAAGGCCTGCCTGGGGCTGCTCAAACCTTTTGGTTTTACCTGCATGACTGTACCACAATATGCATCCAGTGAGCTGTGTTCCATTTGTTGGGTCATACACAAGTTGTGCAGGCCTGTTTTGCAGCAGGGGTGCTTGACTTCCACCAGGGATGAAGACAGAGGGGAAGCTTGAGGAGCAACTCCTCACTTAAATGTTGTTTGGGGTAGAGGAAAGAAACTTTACAGGTGGTGAAAAACTGAAGCTATGGGTTATTAGGTTTGACGGGGAGGAAATCAGTATAATGAGGAGGATTTTCAAATGCTTAGCAAGAGATCTGCACTCTTGTTGATGACAAAGTCATCCAAAACACCCAATTGTGTGCACAGAAATCTGAATCTTGGCTCCAGAGTTGCAGTTTCACGACATAATTGTTTCTAAATCTCTCACACACATGCTACTTATATATAATATAATGTGTGCATATCCAACTCACCTACCGGAGAGAAGGGTTAATGATTTGCCTCATCTAGCAATATGGACATTTCTTCTTCATTTTAGCCTGTGTCCACTCCAGGGTTGCAATATTAGTCTTTGTTATTTATATTCATGTGTTGGGAGTCTATGATTCAAAGTCAAACACTGACTCAAGAAGTCCAGCCAGCGAGTGGGCATTTTCCAAGCCGAAATCCAAGTGTTGTTAGAATATATTGATGTGTTTGCCATACTGGGGGACGGGGAGGGAAATGCTGTCAAAACCCTTTTGGAATGTTAATTCAGCAGTGACTACTACAACAGACTTTGTGTTGCTTGTTGAATAGATGTGCATGTCAACCATAGGCCTATAGAGATTTGACTTTAAAAGTGCTTCATAATCATTTCCACAATGGAGGAATTTATTTATTCATATTTTGTTTAAAATGATGCATCAGATGAAAGCCATGTATTTTCCAACTTTTTTGTTTGTTTCTTATTACTGACTTTACTGGAAAATTATACCTGATCCTGAATCTAACATATCTGGTTAGATCATTTTTGCATTATGTGGGGGACATTGTTTTGGGGTTTCCAGGTGTGTGATTGGTTTTGTTTTGTTGTTTTTGTTTTTTGGGTTTTTTTTTTTTTTTGCATAAATAAGTTGGTCATTGCTTACAATAAAAAAGAAACAAAAGAAGATATCAGAATGCTGCTGATTCTAGAGAGATTGGCCAATGGTGATGAAGATCCTTGGTTCCATTACAAATATAATGGGATGTTGAAATTTCATAGTTAAAAATTAAATCAGAATAACAGACATTATGCAATGCTGATTCAATTTGAATATCATACCCTGTTAGTGTTTTAAATTATTATCTGCACTGGCAGAGCTTACTTGATGTTTCAAAATAGTTTGCCACGGAAGCCCATTTTGATCTTCCATCTTGCACCTCAGTTGTAAATGCATCTTCTGTGGGATAAATGGCTCAATCCTATGAAGCCCTGAAACAGGGAGTGAGATTTTTGACCCTGCTTCAGACCAGAGCGCTTTCCAGATTACACATGACAACAGTGTCACTACATGTCCGTTAAGTGTGCTTCCATACTGCCTGTGTTTTGACATCACAGTCCCAGCACTGTCAGCAAGGTGCCGTTCACATTCCCAATGCCACCTTTCAGATTTTATCCTTGTGTTTTAGTCCTACAATGTTGCATGTGCGTCACAAAAAAGTAGCTGTATTTTCTGGTTGTAGGAGGGTTGCACAAGCCATTTATGCTTTCAAAACAATCCTGCCAAGCCAAAGCATTTTACTGCTGAACAGCGTGTAAAGCGCCCAGCAGGGACATAGGTACATGAAGTGAAGATGGTCCCTGCCCTCCTGCCTTCTTCTTCAAAGATGTGAGTGTGGGAGAGCAAGGAGCCAGGGATATTTGTCTCATCTTGTTGTGGTGTAGCTTTGTCCCTGACAGAACATCATCGAGTAGATATGTGATGCCACAGCTTTCCTCTCACCTTGTACAGCTGAGTTCTCATCAGAGCAACCCAGGACCCCCTGCATTTTACCCTTTTAGTAGTAAACAGAACATAAATGGATCAACAGATCCTTTCCAGCACTCCTCTAGCCTCATCTTACCCACTCCATCATACTTTCCCCATTTCTAACTTGTCCATTTAGTGTTGATTGCTAAGTTCTTGGGGTGGCAACGTGGCCAACTTCTCCCAGCGGATGAGGTGGTGAGCCAAGGTCTGAACAATGCCATCACCAGTAGAGACTCACAAGACAGAATTCTCTCCCCCATCCCCCATGGGGTGGAGGGATTGGGAGTCTAAGAGAGCTACCCTTCTTTTTGATATGCTAGTTATATATGTTTTTTTCAAGCACATAAGCGCTCCCCTGCAGTCTGATAGGGGTACAGCCCAGACACAGGTTGACCACGTCATTTGTGAAAACCAAGCCTGTCTTGCTGCTATGTGTCCTGTGATTTGAATTCTATGCCATTGGCATAAAGCAGCATGAAGTGACAAGGGACTGAGTGCTTCTGATCCAGAAGCCAAAGGCAGCGAGGCTTCTTTAGCTAAAGCAAATCAGCTCTCTGTAATCCTATCTTTAAAAAATAGCATGATTGCCATTTGTAGGATCAGAATTCAATTATTTACATGGAATTTTACTACCAAAGCAAATATATACAGTATCAAAGCACACTATTCTCTCACATGTCAAAATAAGTGATTCCACACACACACACCATGTGATATATAATTGGGGTGGCCAACCTGAGCTGTGGATGATAGGTGTTGTAGTTCAACAGCAGCTGGAGAGCCTCAAGTTGACCACCCGTGCTGTAAAGCACTTGGATCTTCTATGATCGCCCCCCCCCCAATGAAGGAATTAGGAAATTTTGTATGCAGCTCCCTGAAAACTTGGACTTGGGCCAATTAGTCCTGTCTCGGCTGAACTCGGCCCTTGAAGTTACCCCCACCTTAAGATGCAAAGAAGTCAGAGCACTGCTCAGCTTTCCATCAGTAAAAACTTGCTGCTAGTAAAAACAAAAAACAAAAGAAAAAACCAATTATTATTCTTTACTAGCAGCGAGTGATTTAATTAACACCCATCAGAAAACTTTGTCACCAGCCACAAGTTGATGTTCTTTATTTCAGCATTAACATTATTTTCTTTGAAGTGTGTATTTTGCAATATGTGAATTGCCACACAAGCATGTTTTCTGCAAATGTCAGCCAATACATGCAAAAGTTCCTCATCCATGTCTCCATAATGAACAAGTTGTTCTAGTAAGAACTAATCTGCCTACTTTCCTTTCACTATCTCTACAGCTAGACTAAATTTGATTCAAATTGAGGACCACAAGTTAGATCTCTTGCTCCTCAAATGTTCACGCATCCGCCGTCTTGGATTGGGGAAGATGACATCATTACCAATGACACAATTGAGGTGTCCCTGTGTGTCACTCACTACAACTGTACCAAATTTGGTCCAAATAGGTTAGACAGTCCTCATGTTAGTACACTTGTGTCACAAAAGTTCACACATCTGCCATCTTGGATGGGGTGGATGACATCATCACAATCGTCACCATTGAGGTGTCCCTATGTGTCCCTACAGTTGTAGCAAATTTGGTTCAAATTGGTTAGGCGGTTAGGGTTCAAAGTTAACCCATTTGCACCTCAAAAGTTTATGTGTCTGACCTCTTGGATCAGGGTGGATGACATCATCACAAACTATGGCACTGAGGTGTCCCTATGTGTCCTTACAACTGTACCTGATTTGGTTCATATTGGTCCAGGCATTGCGGAGTTGATGGGGGAGACACACACACACACACACACACACACACACACACACGGACATACGGAATGCCAAATGATCTCATAAGCCTACTGGAAAATAGGCTAAAAACATTAACTATATCACTTTTTATACATTTACTACTTCTAAAGAAGATTAAGCTTCCTGATATCTTCCAATTATTGGAAAACATAATGTATTAAGTAGTCTTGACATAAGCAGAGGAGTACGCTTTGAATTATTCTTCCATGGGCAGATCAGCTTCCTCAGTTTGAAACTCATGGGGAAACTATTCCAAGTATGGGAGCTCTTCATGCATCAGAACTTGTGTGCCCAGAAATGATCACAGAGTGAAAATCTACAACATACATTTTAATAACAACAAACAACAACAACAACAATAATGTGGCCGTCATTAATAAAAATGACCTTGCTAAAAACATTGCAAAAGAAAACTTCTATGATCTTCAAATACAATAACTGTCAGAAAATATACACATTTACCACCTTAAGTGCGAAAAGATTCTGTAATTTTCCTATCAATAGGAGTTCCTCCCGCCCCAGCAATATTCATTGCATTTGTTAGAAGTAATTGTCATCTTTAAAGACTTTTGTGAACACTGAACAACTCAGTGGAGAAAATACTCACACAAATAAAAATAAATAAAAAATACAAGTTTGCCATTCTGCTGTGTGAATGTCTTTAACTTGCATATTTCATGCAACAATATTCTATTTCTGCTTGTATCCTATAGTGTAGCAAAAGCTTAGCGCAGATGAGACCATTATTTATAAACCAGCAGCTAAATTCTGCTGTCATGGTCCTTTCTCGCAGATTTGTACTTTCTTGTAGTAGTAGTAGTAGTAATTAATAAATAAACTTTATTTGTTACCCACCCCATAACAAATTGCTCTCTGGGCGGTTCTTTCCCTCTTGTTGGGGTAGTAAGGCTGGCCCGTGCTCAGGTGTGAGAGCTTGATTCAGTATCGGAACTTCAAGAACATTATCACTGATACAACTGCTTTCCTGCTGATGACCTGGCGGAGCAGTGGCATAGCAAACTGACCTGTGACATTGGCCAAGTGACAGGTAAGAATCCTGTTTCACCATCACAACTGCACATGTCTCCCTAGCTAGCTTATGGGGGATCAGAGACTGCTAAAATGGAAGTGGGGCAGGAATGAGTAGGGCAAAAATGGCACTCAGAACATTCCCCTGTTGGGGACACCCTGACCCCAACATTAAACCCAGAGTTACCAACCCAGAATTATATGGAATCCAGGCTGGTGTCTGACTCCATTTTGTTAAGGAATCAATTAATGCCTGAATTCAGATGAACTGACCAGGGCATGACAACCAGGTCTCATGACTGCCTCTGGTAAATGATTTGTGAAGGCAGGGGTAATCTAGCATTGTTTATCAGTGTTTGTGAAACTCACGAGAGACACAATGGGTCAGACTTGATTACCCGTCTCACATGCATCCAAATGCTAAAATCACTGCCACTCCTTTTCCTAAGCGCTCCCTTTCCTGCTTCTCTCTCTGTTTCTCTCTAAAAGCTTTATTAGGATTTATTAGACAGCTGTAGTTATTGAATGCACCCACATATGATAGCTAGGCACATCCCACTACACCTTGAATCAGAAACATGTTTGGTTTGGATGAAATGTTTGAATTTTATCCTGATGAACAACTTTCTATAATAAAGCCCATTGAATTGTTTGAGAGTATTTTGGACCTTCTTTCTACCTTCATGCCTAGACTATACATGGTCACCATATAAAGAACTGGTTACTTTGTGAAACTGGGGAAACCAGCCTAATTTCATATGCTAGCTCCGGAGCATATCTAGTATACAAATCAGACTTGGTTCACAACATCCCAAACAACATGGGCAGTTTTTATTTTATTTTGAGAGCCATAAAATAACCCTTAATAGATGGGGCTCCACATATCTAGAGACCTCTTCCTCTGACAAAAAAGGGGGGGGGGTGTTATCAAACCAAGATGTATAAGTACCTTCAGATGAGGCTGACTCTTGGGCCCTAGGATTAAGTCAGCGGAGGGCAGGGGAATGAATGGAGCAAGCATCTGCAATCATTTTTCGCTGTTTCCACAGAAGGGTAACTGAATTTGAATGGCAAATTAATTTTTAAAAGTATTAATTTATCAAATGCACATGCACATGCACTCAGTACTTCTGGGCAAAGAGGGGGCGGGGCGGCAGGGAAGTATGCTGCCGCTCCAAAAGAGCCTTGAGAAATGGAGCGGCGGCAGGGCAGCAGTGTAGGGAGGGGTAAGTGCACTCTTCCCCACCCTTAAAGTGCAACACCACCGCCGCCGCCTTTGAACCACCCCTGCCCAGTACCTTGTACATCTCTATTTGGGATGCAACAAGTGATTCATTCAGGGAACACCCCCCCCCAAAAAAAAGTCCATTGTGCTGATGTTTAGCCATGGAGGTCTGTGAATTGCCATCAGCTTGCCCAGCTACAAGCATTGTGGTACTTGAGATACCAGGGCATTAGCACAATGGGAAAACCCAGCAAGCTAATCATGAGATATCTATAGAGGGAATATGCCTGTGCCCAACCCCATTCTGGGAGCAGGAATGATCTTGATTTGACAGGTATCCATAAAAGACTCCAGCACAACTCTCATTCTACAAAACTCAATTCAGCTCATTCACCATGGGGGCCCACCAGCATCTCAACAAGCCTCTTGTTCATGTTTCCTTCTTTTTCTTGGGGGCATCATACATATAAGAAAACCACCGCCGTTGGCCTGAAGTTGGTGCTGTAAAATGGCTAAGAGATGAAGAGGTCATTCACACCATTGAAAACTGTGTTCTACCTGGGTTTGGGATCTGTGTGTGCTCCCAATTTTCAGTTGTGTGGAAACTAGATAGGATGGAAACCTGGGTAGAAGTGACTGTGAGGAAGCAAGGTAGGAGGAAAACCTGGGTAGCTTTTCCTCCTACTTTGTTTCCACACTATCACTTCTACCCAGGTTTTCCTCTTACCTTGCTTCCACACAACCAAAAATCGGGAGCACACACAGCTCCCAAACCCAGGTAGATAGGGATGTGTGAGCTGGACATTAGCCCAGTTTGGCTCAAATACAGACCAGGGTGGAAGCAGCTCCTGCCACCGCCGTTCCCCCACCAGCAGCTTGTTTTTCAAGGTAAAAAAGACTACCCTTTTTTTCTTGTGCCTCCCCCCACCCCCCTTTACTTGTAAAGGGGAATCCTTCTCAGATTCCCCTTTACAAGTATACGCATCGAACCCTTGAGCCAGCTCGTGAGGCAGGGTTTCAAGCCAGGCTTGACTTGGCTCAACCTTGGACCAGCTCCCCTCTGGTTCAGTTCGAAGGTGAGCCAGTTCAGTTTCCGAGCCAGCTCACACACCTCTACAGGTAGAACAATGCTGTGAACTCGCTAGGTGGCCTTAGGCAAGGCACTCTATTAGCTTCCCCTCTGCAAAATGGGAATACAACTGACCTGCCTTACATGGTATTGCAAGGATAACAATATATGCAAAAGCACTTTGAAGACAGAAGTACAGTGCAAATGTCAAATAGTAGGACTGTGAATGTACATCTGCTTCAATCCATGTCTCACCCTTATAAATCACTGCTAAAGGCATGCCTTACTCTGATCCACTATTTACCAATCTAGATGGATTCGGATAATCGAGACAAAAACAGCTACCCTGGGTCTTTCCCCCCGGACCTTGTTTAGTATGGGTTATGACCAGGTGAAAGCCACCATCAAGCAAGGCATTATAGACATTGAGTGCCAAACCGATCTTGGCAGGGCTCTGAACTTTCATATCTGTGATGGACTGAGATATTCTGCCTCTCTAGCAGCACATTTCAGTCAATTGGAGGTTCCAAAGCACAGGAGGGTGTTCACTCTGGCTTGCTGTCATGCCCTCCCTTCAGCAGTGCTTGAAGGTCTATAGAAGGACTCAATTTGCAGAGCGACTATGCCCATTGCTCAGGGCAGATCAAAACTACCAAGCGTGTCCTCCTCCACTGTTTGTACTATAGAGATATCCATGCCTCCCTCATCCTTCCATTGCTATGCAAGTATCGGGAACATTTGAGCCAGTTCTACAGCTCCTTGCTGCTTTCTGACTTTAAGCCTGCCATCACATATAGCATTGCCAAGTTCTGTGTGGCGGCGAACAGCATTCGTCATCAAATGGTAGGCAGTGAGTCTTATCAGCCTTAATCTGACCCTTGGTGACTCTACACTTGCTCACTCAATACTGACTCCATAGAAAGACTTACACTCCTCCCTTTTAAAAAAACACAAAAAAAACTACTCCTTATAGCCTTATAGTCTGGCTGTTTTCCAGTTTTATTTAGGCTTTTATGTATTTCTGTCTCATGTCTTTTAATTTTTTTACATCCATTTTTATGCCCACCCCCCTCCGGTTTATGCCCTTTAATGACCTTTATTACTTTTCAAGCTATTATGTCCTCATGCTTCTGGTGTACCTTCTACTATTTTTAGTATTTTTAGTATTATTATGCACCTTAAGTAATGTTCATATGTAATCACTTTTTATCTGCTCCACTTTTAACTAGGGGTGTGCACGGAGCCGCCAACTGCGGTCCGGCACTGGGGAGGGTTTACTTACCCCTCCCGCCGCTTTCCCGCTTGGCGCCATAATCCTCAGAGCAATTGGGGCGGCAGGACACCTCCCTGCCGCCCCTTCCCCGACGTTGCTTCAAAAAACTCCCAGCAGTCCTTTGTGTGCACGCGCAAAGGACTGCTGGGAGTTTTTTGAAGCAACATTGGGGAAGGGGCGGCAGGGAGGTGTCCTGCCGCCCCAATTGCTCTGTGGATTATGGCGCCAAGCGGGAAAGCGGCGGGAGGGGTAAGTAAACCCTCCTGCCGCTCTTAAAGGTACCCCCCCACCCGAACCGGACCGCCCAGGTCCAGACCGGTCCGGAGGCTTTTTAAATGGCCTCCGGACCGGTCCGGGCCCATCCCTACTTTTAACATGTAATAACCCTTATACTGTATGTATAAGGGTTATACATAACATACATACATACATACATACATACATACTATAGCGGTAATAAAGACTGATTGATTGATCCAGCATGGGGCACCTGCAAGCACATTATATGCCCACCTGGGCCCCACTGAACTTGATGGATGTGACAGACACAGATCAGGCTGCGTATCCCCATCTGCAGCTACTGTCCACATGCAACCAGCTGAGTTGCGTCCTGGATTGAGGCTCTCACACACTCTCTCCTGCCTGAGGCATCATTAAGGAAAACACACATCTTTGCCCCTGCGGCAAGGTGCCAAATGCTGCCTCCATTTCCTTCTTTCAAGTGGTGGGAGGAGGCACGTGAGGTGGTGAGAGAGGGCATCTTGAAACCCTGCTGGTGCTTCAATAAACTGCTGCTTGAGGTGGTTGATTCATGGAAGGGCTGCCCACCTTCTGTAGGACCCTTTAAAACATGTTGAGGCAGGTCTCACAAGCAGAGACCTGCCTCCATAGGGTTTGTGGGGAGAGCGGGCTAAGCCCACTCTCCCCACAGACGAGCAGGGCGGCAACCCTGGGCTGCCAGATCGGCCGCCCACACAACTGCCGGCTCTGTGATGGAGCTGGAGGAGGCTGGGAAGATCGGGGACCGCGCAGCCCCTGGAAGCTCCAGTATGCCCTGCGCAAGTGAGCAGGGCATACTGGAGGGACCCCCCAAGCCGGGAGGCTGCTTTTAAGCCGCCCGGTTGGGGGTCTCCTTGTGAGTAGCCGCACCACAGAGCCGCGCCACGGCTACTCATGATCCAAAAAATCGGGTTTGCGGAGCGCTCGCTCTGCAAACCCAGTTTAAGGGATGGGTTACTTGAGTGGGTTACCCGCTCAGGAACCATTGGGCTTGCAGCCAAGCCCGGTGGTTCTCACAGACTGCAAAAATCGGGCTAGGCTCCCTTAGCCCGATTTTTGCAGACCGTGTGAATAGCCCCGTTGTGTTTGCTTCCTATTATTTGTACAGAACCTGAGGTCACTTCCCAATGAATAAGCATGCTAATAAATTGCTTGACATATATGTATATTTCTATACATTTAAAAAAATACTCGGCATTAATCAATATAATTTAGGATTTATTTGGGTTGTGCATACATATATTTACACATATATATTTATAACACCTGAAGATATCTGCATAGTAAGATGAACATCTTGTTGCTGTAGTTGTTTGTTGTCTTATGACTTCATCATGTAGCAGTAGGCATTTTTCAATCACATTACATGCAAGGTGCCCAGCCCAGAAGCATTTCTCAATTGGCTTACAACAGCATGACACTTCTATGGTTTGTGCGGCAACAACCATAAAGTTGTTCTGGTGCTAATACATTCCCAATAAGCAAAAACAAATTTTCCTCAAGCTAAAATCCATAGCATCTTATTTTTCATGTGATCGAAACAGGTTTAAACTGAGATGAGCTGAAGGGTGGGTCTGTGATGGACAGGCCTGCTCAACTTCGTCCCTTCTGAAGATGTTGGCCGACATCTCCCATAATCCCTGGCTGTTGGCCACTGGGGCTGGGGATGATGGGAGTTGTAGTCCAAAAGCAGCTGGGGGGGCGGGGCTAAGTTGAGCAGGTCTGGCATAACATCAGGGCCTGACTGAGACTCCTCAAAATGGCATTATTCCTAGGGGAATGTTGGATTCCTAGATTCCTGGCACCGACCATTCCTTTGTTCCTGTAAGAATTCTCCGTGCTTTATAAACACAAGAGTAGGGCTGCAATCCTATTCACTCCTACCAGGAAGCAAACCCCACTGAACACCATGGGATGTACTTCAGAATAAACCTGCATAGGATTGCATTGTAGGAACTTCATGTATAATCATCATCATCATCATCATCATCATCATCATCATCCCTGGGAAGGACTCGATGTCTGGATAAAACAAACCAGTCAATAACACCTGCCTGACTGTGTAAACAAGAAATAATAATAATTAATATCAGTCCTCAGGGCAAAAAACCTATCTTCATCCCAACCATCTGCCTCAACACATGAATGGGAAGGGAGTAGGGGAAAGTGCTGATGGCTCTCCGGTGGAGAAAACGCTACCCTCTGCTCTAAGCGTTGATTTTTGTGGAATGGCTGTTCCCCCCGCCCTCCCCATTCTCTCTTCATTTGGTCATTATTCAATAGACAGTTTCAGAGTGTGTGGGCTCCTGATCTCTAGAAAAAAGTGCTTTTGCTTCACCACCCGAGCGGTACTTTGCCCGCTATCCCATATGTTTATATTCAGATCTGTCACGTGGAATTTGGACTTGATTAGCGGTCATTTTGAGATGGATGTGGTAAACGCCAAGGGTTATCACAATCACCAGTCCCAAGATCAAGCCCAGAACAAGAGGGAGAGTTTCTTCTAGTTGTTCCCTTTGGTCCACAGGACATTTATGTTCTGCAATACATAAGGGAGAGAGAAATATGATTAGCATAAGCCTCTTGGTTGAAACCAAGATGGCGAACTCCAACATGGTATGGAAAAACTCATTTCCAGGCTTCTTTCTTTCTTTCTTTCTTTCTTTCTTTTTCTTATATTTTTATTCCACCTTTCATCCAAGTAGCAGAAGGAAGTGTATTTGTTCCCCCTCCCCGCCTGCCTTATCACAACAATCCTGTGAGGTAGGTTAGACTGAGAGCGAGAGTGGTCCGAGTTCACTCAGGGAGCTTCATAGTTCACTGATAATTTGAACCTGGTCTCCCCAGGACAAACGCAACACTTGTTCCATCATACCCAATGGGAACTGTGACAATCTGGGGTGAAGGGAGACTTTAATGGAGGGTAGAATCTGTGTATACTAGAAAGTTGTTCTCTCGACCATTCCGGGTAGGGCTAGGGTGAGCGGGGTGTGGGGGAGGCAGGATTTGGTACTCTGTGATCGTTTGTGATGCGCACCCACACAACCAGGGTGCAAACAATCAACAGGTGGCAAGGGTGCAGGGGGAAGCAGGCTGCAGCCACCTGCATCCCACAATGCACTAGGTGAGGAGCACAATGCATTGGGGGATCACCCCCCCCGCTGGGTACTCCTGCCGCCGGGCACTCCTGCCACCCGGCTCTATGAACACTCAGTCTGCAGGCAGCTTGAACATTCATACGGCCGGGTGAGATAGAACAGCGCCCATGCCCTTCTGCCTCACTTTTAGCCCAAGTAAAAAACCCGGGCTACCCCGTTGCAGAGTGCCAGGATCAGGACCAATCCTGGGTAGTGCTGCTCATGTGAACCACCACCTTTAGGAAGCTGTGCAAAGCAGATACAGAGGCTGGAGGTCACAAACAGGCAGCCTGCACCAGTGTTAAATAAGTGAGTCATTCCAAGTCCTGCCCCTATCATTTGCTCACTTTTCTCCCACATGATATGATTGCTTATTACTTTATGCAACATCTGGCAATGGTGGTAGTTGCCAGCACAGCTATATCCATCAATGCTGCTATTCTGGTATAACATTACAAACCAGCTTTGGAAAGGCAATCAGGTGCCTTTGGAAAGGTGGGGGAATAAATGGGAATAGGAAGGAAGCAAGAATAAAGGTTACTGGCTATGACCATGGTTCAAACCGCCCCCCCCCCAACCATCATTTTTATTTTGCCTGCTGAAAACAAAAAGAGCATGAACACAGCAAAGCACTTGGCCATTGTAATTAACAGGACTCAGCCAAAATCAAGTCACTCTTTAGGTCAGTGGGCTTTGAAAAATCAGGGTTTTGCTGCTGGAGAAACAAGGTTAAGAACAGGTTAACCAAATTAAGGACTGGGTCTCACGATCAGTGAGACCCGATTTTTACTGGTGAGTGGGAAGAGCGGGCTAAGACTGCTCTCCCCGCTCACGAGCGGGCAGGGAGCCCTGGGCGGCCAGATTGGCCGCCCACACGATGGCCGGGGGGTGGGGGGCCGCGCGGCCCCCGCAAGCCCCAGTATGCCCTGCGCGAGGGCACAGGGCATACTGAGGAGACCCGCAGAGCTGGTAGGCGGCTTTTCACCTCCCGGTCGGGGGTCTACCCATGAGTAGGCGCAGTGCGAAGCTGCACTGCGGCTACTCATGAGCCTAAAAAGCAGGTTTGCTGGAGCGCTCACTCTGCCAACCTGCTTTTTAGCAGGGGTTCTTGAGCAGGTTACCCGCTCAAGAACCACCGGGCTCGGCTGCGAGCCCGGTGGTTCTTACAACCAACAAAAATCGGGCTAGGCTCTCCTAGCCCGATTTTTGTTGGTTGTGAGTATCGCCCCAAAGTCAATCGCATCACTCATCTAGTTGCCCAAAAGTAAGGAAATTGTCGCACTTTGAGGTGAAAGCCAATGAGGTGAAGGGTTAGAGGGGAAAGCCAATGACGTGAATGTCTTTGGCTTTCTGGTTAAACTTGCTTGTCAAAAAAGTGTATGACTTCACCTTTGTGGCTGACTTTATGTCCCACTAACTAGAAGTCTTGGAAATAGGGAAAAAACTGGGTATTTAGAGGGTCAAAAGGAATATTTTGATTTTTCCAGCCAGAGTACCAAGGCAGCCTTACCATCCCACAAAGCCTTTCAGGGCTCTCTGTTTTCTAGTCCAGGAACACCTTAAGTGGCACAGCAGGGAAATGCTTGACTAACAAGCAGAAGGTTGCTGGTTTGAATCCCCGCTGGTATGTTTCCCAGACTATGGGAAACGCCTCTATTGGGCAGCAGTGATATAGGAAGATGCTGAAAGGCATCATCTCATATTGCGCGGGAGATGGCAATGGGCAATGGTAAACTTCTCCTACCAAAGAAATCCGCAGGGCTCTGTGGGTGCCAGGAGTCAAAATTGACTTGACGGCACACTTTACAACTTCTGGGAGGGCTTGTCTTGCACAGCATTTGTCTGTCTTTGAATATTAGCTGGGATCATGAAATGGATAAAGCCTCTGCAAAGTCTCATGCTGCCATAGCACACAAGTCAAGCAGAAATAGAATTGTCATTCCAAAACTGTGTTTAGAGATTTGTTGTTAAAGGAGGCTAAGAAACTAGACTGCCTAAGCAGTAAAGACGATGCCAAGTTGAGCCTGTGAACTAACTCAGAAGGCAATTAAACTAAATTAAATCCCTGCTAACTGAGCAAAGAGGCACCTTTTACCATGGTGATTCTCTTTATTTAGCAGATGGAGAGTAACTGGCCCTATCCACCCCCAGCACAGTACCTCCAGTGACTGTTGCTGGTGTCTATCTGATGTTTCTTTTTAGAATATGAGCCCTTTGGGGACAGGGTTCCATCTTATTTGTTTGTTATTTGTCTATGTAAACTGCCCTGAGCCATTTCTGGAAAGGCGGTATAGAAATCGAATTATTATTATTATTATTATTATTAACAACAACAACAACAACAACAACAGACAAACATCTGCCACACAATACACCAGATATAACTGTAGTCGAGAAGAAAGAAAAACAAGTCAAAATAATTGACATAGCAATACCAGGGGATAGCAGAATAGAAGAAAAAGAAATAGAAAAAATCACCAAATACAAAGATCTACAAATTGAAATTGAAAGGCTGTGGCAGAAAAAGAGCAAAATAATCCCAGTGGTCATTGGCGCCCTGGGTGCAGTTCCAAAAGACCTTGAAGAGCACCTCAACACCATAGGGGCCACAGAAATCACCATCAGCCAGTTACAAAAAGCAGCTTTACTGGGAACAGCCTATATTCTGCGACGATATCTATAACAACTGACAATAAAATTCAGCCATCCCAGGTCCTTGGGAAGGACTCGATGTCTGGATAAAACAAACCAGTCAATAACACCTGTCTGACTGTGTAAACAAGAAATAATAATTGGATAAAACAAACCAGTCAATAACACCTGTCTGACTGTGTAAACAAGAAATAATAATAATAAAGCCTTCTGTTCTGGGCTAGCATGAACAGTAATTGAAATGTAATGCAGTTTGTTGGAAGCTTTGTTTGTACTGAATGCCAATCTATGACTGTCCATTTAAGAGACAAACTAAGTGGAACCCCAGGGAAGGGGCAGGAAACAAACAGAGAGCAACAGGGCTGTTGAGATGTCTGCTGAGCTGAAGTGATTTTCAGCAATAAAGCCTTGATTTTTTTCTTAATCTCCCTCAACTGGGGTGTAACATTAGTACCACAAATCCATCTATTGTGAATTTAATATTGGCCTGCTTTACCAACTGCAAAGCCACAAAAGCACAAATTCCCAGTTCCAGAGAGTTGTAAATGGTGGAATTACAGTTCACTAGATGGAAACAGTAGCTAAGTGAATAAAATGGAAGGCAGCAGTTACCATCATGACAGTGTTCAGGACTTCTTCTTTTTTTTAAGGGATTCACATAAATTCAGCATAAATCAGTGTAGCCACGGCTCTGGGAACAGGCACCATTACCTTGTGGTGACATCATTTAAAAGGGAAGCAGCAATGACAGGTGATGGGCTGCAGTGGGGCTGGAAGGGAGACAACCCCCCATGGCTCAAGTTGCTTCAACCATCACAGAACCAGCTATTTATTTAAAACATTTATACCCCACCCCTCCAGTACATTACTGCTCGGGGTGGCTCACAACATTTATAAAACAGTTACAGTATAAAATCAGACTAATAAAATTAACCAAATTAACCAAGTTAAAAATCCAAGCTACAACCACAATCAAAATTAGCTTTTAAAATTCTAAATTAAAACCTTAAAGCTAAAAATTAAGAATTATAAAAACCAAAAACTAAAGATCTATGTACAACACATCCAACTTGAGAGGCCTTGAATCAAACCTTATTACAAATAAATCTTCCATGAACTTCAGCCACCCTCACGTTTCTTGGTTCCATTTCTCTTCTCTAACCATTTGGTCCCCGAGTTGTCCATTTTCCCTAACACACTCTGCCCTCCATCCACCAGCCTTCATTCTTTGTGTCTATTCCCATTCTTTTATTCCTTTTGCTGTAGCTTTCTCCTTTTTTGCTTTGATTAGCTTTAGTCGTTTTAAAGTTTTGTTCTTTATTCTTTTATAAACACAGATAGGAATGCTGCAAACAAAACAAATCCCTAGACCCTGTCTCCTCAAGCCCCAGCCTTTTTGTATAGACCCACCACATCCTCAGGCTGGCCCGTTTTCTTTCCTAGGCCCACTGCATCCTCAGGCCCCAGTTCTCTGCCTAGGCCCACCTTCTCTCTAATGCTAATGCTCTTTGCCCGTTGCCTCCTCAAACCCTAGCCTTCTTTCCTAGGCCCACTGCCTCAAGTCTCCGCCTTCTTTCCTAGCATCCTCAGGCCCCATTTCCTTTCTAAGCCCACGATATCTGCAAGCCTCGGTCTTCTCTCTTAGTCCACTGCCTCCTCAAGCTGCAGCCGAAACCCTTTGCTTTCCCTTTCTAGGCCTCTCTGTCTATCCAGCCCTTTTTCGATATAAACAGTTCAGCCAGCCATTGCCAAATGATTGCACTTCTGCACTTATGATACAGATGTTCCCTACTTTTTAAATCAAGTAGTGCTTTGCATAGAAAATTATATGGCACACCCATACTGGGGAAAGTACATCAATAGTTGGCTCATAGCATAGTGAAATATAGTGCAGGATACCCTGTTAGCTCCCAACAGGAAAGGGTTTTTTTTTTCTTTTTTTTTTACAAGCTTCCACTCCTAAAGCAGTGCCACAAGTAGCTGATTCATTTCAGGAGTGTTTTCAACACCAACAATGTAAATCCTTTAGCCAATTACTGGGTGTCATGGGTTAAAGGTGTTGTAGTGTGACTCAGTGGCGCACCTAGCTCAAAGTGGTGCCCAGACCTCCCCGCCTTGAAACACCCCCCCCATGAGCCCCCCCCCACGAGGGCCTCCTGTGGGATGGGGAGAGGCCTGCTTGGCTTACCCCCCACCCCTCCGCCCCCTGGCCACACTAAAGAAAGGTAACTTTTCACCGGGCAGCAGTGGGGTGGGCATGTGGGGTGGTGGCAGGAGCCCTCCCCCCAGATCTTAGAGGCCCCCTCAGACCTTGGAGGTCATGGGCTGGGTCCCTAAGGTCCGGGGGTTAGAGTGTGACTGCAACTGACACACAGCACAATGCACCTCCCACAGAATGCTAATCTAGTTACAAAGCCTGTGTATGTTCAGAAAATACAGATTCTATGGGCTCTAGCTATGTCAGATCAGACTCAGAATCCTAATCCTAATCCAGAGTTAAATTTGAGTTCCTCTCCATAGCGGTCAATGGGGGAAATGAAAAATAAAATCACCAAAAATCACTGGTTGGTCCCAGAGCCTTGAAACTAGACATACATGTGGGGATGGAGGTCAGGGGCCCCTTCAGAGCATTTGAAGAGAATTGGTCAATCCCCTGATTTCTTGTGATTTTTTTTTAATTTGGTAAAAAAATAAATGGTGAAATCTGGCTTAATTCAAGCTAGAATTTTACAAAACACTTTTGATCTGAAGCCCCTCCTTGGACCATAATACCACCCCCATGTGGAGGGAAGAGGACATTCCTTTGATTTCATATTAATGTTGGTCTTCTCCTATGCAGGATCAGGCAGACTTTTTAATTGGGATTAAACGGACTTTACACCTTTTAATCCCTTAATAGCTAGAAGGGAAAGTGATAAAAATTGGATCAGTAAAGTTGGAATTACATCTGAAATATCATTATGGAAATACTTCAGAATTTTGGAATTAGCAAAATTGAATAGGCCCTTTCCCCATGGAGGTGGAATGGAGAAATATTTAAACATTTACTAAAAATTACTGGTTGGTTCTACAGCCTTGAAACTTTCCACACACATGGGGAAGGAGATTGAAGCCCACTTTAGTGAATTTGAAGAGAATTCGTCAACCCTATGATTTTTGGAGAATTTTTGAAATGTTTGTAAAAATGGCTAAAAATGGTGAACTCTAGCTTGTTTCAAGCCAGAACTTTACAAACATTTCTGAAACTGAAGATACTCCTTGGACCATCATTCCACCAGCATGTGGAGGGATCTGCCCTTTGCCTTCATGCCAGAATGCTCCTTTTGCCATGCCTCCCCCTTTATAGTTCCAGAATGGATGGAGCATACAGTTATGAAATCTGGCATACATGAAGTCCACACTGACAGGATTCTGTGTTATGTTTTTCAAAGCTATGGGTTACTCCTCTGATTTTTTTTTGGTGAATTCTTAAAGAATTTTTAAAAATGACTAAATGTGAAATCTGGCTTGTTTCTATCCAGAATTTTACAAAAATATTTGGAACTGAAGCCTCCCACCCCACCATGGACTATCATTCCATCCCTGTGTGGAGAGAAAAGGGCATTCCTTTGATTTTATATCCCCACCACCACCACCTTCCCCATTGCAGGTATAGGCAGACCTATTAAAAGGGATTTAATGGACTTCACACCTTTTAATCCTTTAATAGCTAGAAGGGAAAGTGAGAAATTCTTTCTAAACACAAAAACAGAAAATTTCAAAGTACTTTTACTGACTGCGTGCAATGGGGAAGACAAAAATTAATATAAAATCAAAGGAATGTCCTTTTCCCACCACATGGGGGTGGAATGAAGTTCCTAGGAAGGGCTTCAGATCCAGAGCTTTTTGTAACATTCTGGCTTGAAACAAGCCAGATTTCACCATTTTCAGCCATTTTTGCTAACATTTCAAAAATTCACAAAAAGTCCTGGGATTGACCTGTTCTCTTCAAGTCCACTACAGGGGCCTCTAACTCTCTTCCTCACAAGTGTGGTAAGTGTCAAGGCTCTAGGACCAACCAATGGTTTTTATTGATTTATTTTTTTTATTCCCCATTCACCTCTATGGGGGAAAATCCTATTTCATTTTTCTAATTCGAAAATTCTGAAGTATTTCCTAAATTAATTTTGATATTTTGGAATTAATTCCAACTTTACTGATCCAGTTTTGTTTTGTTTTTAAAGTCAGATTTGGATTTTAGCTATTTTCACCAATTTTGGATAAAATCTGAATGTTTGAATCCAAATTTTCACAGGCCTAATAGCTACTTTGGTACATTCACATTGTTCTAAAGTAGGTGAATGAGCAACAAGAGATGCTATACCTCTGGGCAAAGAAGCACCCTTTAAAGTGATAGCTTTTTGTATGGAGTTGTGGGGGGAAGCAACCATCCCTTTTCAGTTGAGCACTGTATCTCTCCAGTGGCTGTTGCTGATGTCTTCCTTGTGTTTCATTTTTAAATTGTGAACCCCTTTGGAACAGGTTGGCATTTTCTCATTCCTTCTGCTATGTAAACTACTTTGTAATTTATTTATTTTTGCTGAAAAGTGGACTACTACTATTGCTGCTGCTAATAAGAATAATACACTTAAAAGGAAATTCAGATCACAGAGTGACAAGAAAGAAATTGTATGTAGCCAGGACATGAAACCACCCCAAAAGCAGTCAATCAGCAATCTGATTATAAAATAGATGAAACAAGGGTCTCCTCCTCCTCCAACAATGAATATGTACACAGTATGCCACTTTTCAACACTGTACTCAGAGCGGTTTGAAGATGCTTCCCTGTGTCAAAAGGGCTCACAATCTAGATTGAAACATACCAGCAACAACCACTGGAGGGATGCTGTGCTGTGGTTGGATAGGGACAGTTGCTCTCCCCCTGATAAAGATGGTCCTAATATGGTCCCCATACATTGTCATCTGTGCCTGAGCCCCTGGTGGCGCAGTGGTAAAACTGAGCCCCTGGTGGCGCAGTGGTAAAACTGCCACCCTGTAACCAGAAGGTTACAAGTTCGATCCTGACCAGGGGCTCAAGGTTGACTCAGCCTTCCATCCTTCCGAGGTCGGTAAAATGAGTACCCAGAATGTTGGGGGCAATATGCTAAATCATTGTAAACCGCTTAGAGAGCTTCCAGCTATAGAGCGGTATATAAATGTAAGTGCTATTGCTATTGCTATTGCTATCTGGCCCAAGTGAAGTCTTGTCTCCCATTCCTACTTTGCCCTTCCTGCTTGCTTTAGCCTCTGTAGAAAACACAGTGATAGGGGAGGGGACTGGCCTGACCTATGCAAATTAAGGGTATTTCCTGAAGGAGGATTTACATCATTGTCAGGCAAGCTGGCTCAACTCACTGATCACTGATGCCGCTTCCAGCGGTATCTGGTGGGCCACTGTGCGAAACAGGATGCTGGACTAGATGGGCCTTGGGCCTGGTCCAGCAGGGCTGTTCTTATGTTCTTATCACCTCTACAAGCCTTATGTGGATTGAGGATAGTCCAAAAATTCTTAGCAAAGCTAGCATATGTGGCACAGTCCACAGCAGTAATAGATGTGCCAGCAGTCCACCACTTCCATTCTGTTACTTAAGCTCCACTTTACTGCCTGTAGGTAGAGCTGACTACAAAATCCTCCCCATCCAAATTTCTCGCCAGATTGGGGAGTTCTCCGTTACCTGGTCTTGTTTCTAGAGAAGCACCAGCACATTTGCAATCTGTCATTATTCTCTCTTTCTGCCCCCAGCCTTGTTTAACCCACTTTGCTTATAGTTTGCCAGAGGTTTCAGCTCATTCCTGTTTCTCCTTACAGAGAAATTATAGCAGGTTCCATTCTGCACTGAGGTCTAATCAATAGCTGACATACTGTGCAACATTATGTGTGCACTGCAACATAACATTCGCTTGGTTGCACAAGATTACGCATGCACTAGTGCAAAAACTGTGCAAAGTTTTGTTGCACAAGCGTACAGTCATTACTTCTGTGGCCATACCATTATACAACTCCATTTGTCCAATTATTGATCATGCATAAGCGCACTCTTGTGCAACTGCATGAACATTACAGTGTAATATACATGTAAAACTGCGAGGTATGTCAGCCAGTATACCTGTGATCGTGCCATATTTTAATAATCTGAAAAGCAGGGGGAGACATGAATGGAAAACTGGGAAACTCTGCATACACCAGTTCTAAAATTCTCCAAATTAAACTGGAAGACAGGTGGAGTGGAACATAGGGCTGAATGAATCCCCACAACAATCACATAATGGAATTGGTGAAATCCACTTATGCATGGTCTCAATGTCATTTTAGTCTGCAGGTGTGGACAGGACACACGATCAGTACTCTCTTTTTTAAAAAAGAAGAAGCTAGCTTCTGTTCCTTGTCCATTCCAACTTTCAACTGGAATAGCTTCAAGAGCTGCTGCCTTAGCTTTCCAGATCGTACCCAAATATTTGCCACTGGCCATAAGACCCTTACCTTCACTGAAGACAAAATCAGAGCTGATGTCAAAAGGCTGAAGGCGGACCTCAGACAGCAAGAGAACGACATATTTTTGATGATCAGTGGTGATCAGGCTGATTGTCTGTTGAGCTTGGCATTCATAGGACTTCCCAGCTGGGGTGACTAAGGCTGAAAGATGACGTGTGGTGGATGTGTGCTTCCCAGCTGCCAAGAGGACAGAAATATCAATGGTTGTGTACTAGTCCTATTGCTTGGGATCTACCCCAATCTTAAGGCAATAACTGTGTAGCAACCAACATTATTGCACTGAGAATTCACAGAAGGTTTTATGTGAACATTAGAGATGAGAGTGATCCAAATCACTGTACCAACCCTGATGCTGCTACTGCAGTCAGGAGAGAAGGGGAGGGGAGACAGCAACCAGACTCTCTCTTCCACCAGATCTCTGACACCATTCTACATGCTTCCTTTGCAGCAAGAAAACAATGATGCAGGATGCTCAAAAGCTTACACCTGGAGATATCTTGCAAAAGCCACTATTAAAGGATAAAAAGGACCAGCACATAGTTCATGTAGAGCACCTCTGAGGAAGCGATAGAACACAAAGGGCTTGATCCAGTGCTTTCATGGGCACTGTGCACACATGAGGAGAGATCCCATAGGGCATAATAATGAGTCCACCCTGAGTTAACATTCTTTGACCAGACAGAAGGGAAAGGGTTGAATGGGGATATGGGACTTGTGTCCAGGCCTCCTGTTCCCCATAATGGCATGGCAAGGTGACTGTGCATGTCAGAAGGAGAGAAGGGGAAATAGGACTCTTTTTTGCCTGGTAGGAGTCTTCTGCTCGTGGATACTGTGATCATGGTAGGACTGGCTAAATCCCATAGAATTTGGAATGACCCTTCTATGCTTCTGTTGGAGAGACAGATAGACCAAAAGAAGTTCAGTTCAGTTGTTGAATAACTTCTGGTTTTGTGATCTTGTGTTATTCTTGTATTCATCATTAGGGTTCCACATGATGTGGAAACAATTTCTCAAGGCGGTCCACAGAATGGGTATGTCCATATTAAATCCTCGAGTATGCATTGCTTATATATATGAAGCAATGCATACTTGGGGATTTAATATCTCATTCACAGTTCAAGGACTTATGCATGATTGTTATGGATTCAAAATGGTTATCATGACCAGAAATGCCAGCTAGAAAACTAAAATGTGGCGGCATATCTTGTGCCGACACATTGGCAGTGACTTTCAACCACTAGGTTCATCTAAGCTGACTTTTTTTTAACAACGATTGCTGACTGTTTCCCACAGAACCATGCAAACTGTTGTTGCTTTCTCTGGGCTGCCTGAAGATTATTGTGTATCCTATTTGGGGCTTTTTTGCCCTGCAAGGTAGACACCCCTAGGCTGAAAGAGATTGTGACTTGACTAAGACCACTCAGTAAGCATCAGAGTGGAGGCAGGAGTCAAGCCTGTGAATTCCCAGACACGGACCCTACACTCAAGCCACTATCACTGCCTTGGCTCTCATCTCAAAACCGTCACAGCAAATCATAACAAAAATGTTATGGGTAAATTAATCATGAGGAATGACAAAGATACAAAAAAAATTCTCAGAAGCATATAAAGATTCACACATGCATAATTCTGAGCCAGAACAACAATACCACCTGCATGACTACTCATTAGATTAAAGTATACACATAACCTGCAATCCAGAAAAGGAAATGTAAAAGAGCGCTGAAATCAATGGCAGCCAAATGCTTAACTCTGCTTCCATGTCCCATGGAAGGACTCGCTCTAGATTGAACCCAAAGTCTTTAATTATCATAACCAACATATATTTGAACACACTCTCCATGGATATGAGGACTGTCTTCCGTGGAGGCCTTCAGGAGAGCCTTAAAGATCCATCTTTTTAGCCTGGCTTTTAATTATATATAGTTTGAATGTCACCTAGTTTTAATTGTAATTTTAATCTGCTTTTAATTGGTTTTTTATTTTAATTGTTATGTATTATTGATTTTAGTGTAAACTGCCCTGAGCCACTTTAGGAAGGGAAGTATATAAATCAAATAAATAATAAATATTTTGTAAAGGTGTGCCATGCACAGCTAAGCTATGGTCACATATGACAACCAATCTTGTTGAACTATATCGCAAAGAGGAGTTGTGCAGGTCAAACATTAATCAATATTTCCATACTGCACATTTATTTTCATATGAATATGACTTCTTCCATAATCCATATGTAGAATGTAAATAACTAAAAGACGAGCATACAGTATCCAGATTTTAGGAGAAAATCTTTATCCCAAAATAAATCAGGAAGGAGTGCCATTTATAAACACAGAATGTGACTTCTGCATGCTTCAATGCGACAAAAAGAAAAAGAAAGAAAAAACCCACCCACACACACACAACGCTGACAGACTCTGTCTGACCACACTGCAGATACACACAGTAGCAAATACAGGCATCAGGAAAATGTCTATTTTTTAAAAAATGGAGAGGAGCATGAAAGGAATGAAACAAAATAATATCCACTGTGTTTTTAAGAATGGGAATTGCACACACACCCCAAAATTTAGTTTCAAAGCTTCAGTAAGCAAATAATATATTCACCATTTTAAAGCACTTAAATGCAGCCTTGTCATCATTGCCATTTTGGTGAAGATTAAATGGAGGTTCCTAGACTGCTTCATTATTATCTTTCAAAGGCATCAAAGTATCAGCTCCAAAGTCTGAGAAAAGGGAAATGGAGCTAGTCTAGTTTTACAGTCCTGTGCAACTTATTTTGAAGTCCTCCTATGTTTAAGTGAGGGGCTTATTCTCAAGTAGGGAGTAGCGTAGAACTGCAGCCTTACAGCCTAACCCTATGCAGGTTTACTTGGAAGAAAGCTCCACTGAGCTCAATGTAGCTTACTTCCAAGAAAGCAGCATGGATCATAAGACAGCAGCTTCAGTCACATTTCAGTGGGTAATATTGTACTACGAATCTGATATCTGCATCCAAAAGTGCCTGTAATGAAGTATTACGTGCATGAATCAGGTGCAACCTGATTCTACCAAAAACAAAAAACAAAACACCCCAAAACAAGTGTTTTTACACTCCAGACACTGAAGAGGACTACAAGGTTTAATCTACATTTCGGCAGTAGCTTAATTAACTAAAGCTTTTGTTGGATTTTAATTTGTGGCAAGGTCTGAGAGTTAAAAGCACATATTTAATCCATTATGCTATTTTAGTTCTGATGTGCAGCTGTAACAGCAAATGAAAAAAGAACCTATTAATAGTGGCCTTTCTTTCCTTCTGACAATTAGTGGTAGCCTTTGGTTATAAATTTACGATTTTGGCCATTTTCTCTTTACTATCTCCAGAAGGTATTAATTCTTTAATACCTCCAAGAGGCCTCTTCTAAGGTTCTGTTATTATACAAAGCTAATATATGAAAGTGTCAGTCCGTCTCTTAAGATGATAGTGGATTTTAATCGGCAGAGAGCCCCGACATAAATATATGGGACTTGCAGCCCAGTCCTGACCATGGTTCTTTAGAAATAGGTCGTAGAAAGCAGAGTCCTGCGAGGCTTCCTCCTTCCTAAATTCAGCCGCCGCCTTCCTTTGCGGGCACGTGTGTGTCGGGGACGAGAAAGAATGCGCGCCCTTCGTTTCCGTCGGCTCACAAGAGACCGACGTGAAAGAGGACTTACGCCAGGCTTGTGACTCGCACCCTTCTAGTGCCCCCCGCCCCTTTATGTCCTTTTTTAATTATTATTTTTAAGGTTGATCAGCCCTATTGGCCATTTGGAGGAGATCCAAGGGCAGCACCAAAATTAAAGTCTCCGCTTCGGGACGCAGCGAGGAAAAGGCCGCCCGCCACGGAGAGGCCTCGCTCTAGGCTCCCTCCAGGAGGAAACCTTGAAGCAAGAAACGAATCCACGTGAAGAACCGCAGAGGGAGGCGCGGGGGGGGGGGGCTGCGGGTGCTGCGGGAGAGGCCGTCGGGGAAAGGCGGCCATATGCTCCTTGATCCGCCGCCGCAGTGCGGGCTTGGGGGCTGAGGAGGAGATCTGCTGCAAGGAGGCGGCGAACTGGACAAATCCGAAGAAGAGGCGGTAAACCACAGGCGAGAGTGGGGCTCGGACAAGGAGCCACAGGCCTTGGTTGGAATCCGGATTCTCTCGCGCCCTACCCCACCCCACCGAAGCGCCAAAGTGTACTTGATTCGGCACGACCAAGTCGCGCCGGAGTTTTGTTGTGTCCCTGCCTGGAGCCCCCCGCCCGCCTCAGCCTCTCGATTTTCCTTCCCGGGTAGAGATCAAGACTCCAACATCGCTAGCTTTTTAACCACCCAGCGCAAGCAGATGCCTCGCTTCCCCCCGCCCCCCTGATCCCCACAGCTGGCTTTCCAGGCCTCTGTGCAGCGAAGCACTTACGGTTGACGGCATCTTTGAAGTAGGTGCGCTCCGAGCTATCGTACACGAACTGGATTTTGTTCATCTTCCACCAAGCCTCTGGCCCCTGACTGGTGTTGCGGCCCTCCTGCCAATGCGGGGGGTGGGGGGGGGGACATGGTGGAAGACGGGAAAGGCAAGGCAAGTGATGGGTCAAGAGTACAACGAAGCCTCTCTTTCTCCTTGGAACACACACTCCGGTTTGGGCCAGGCCAGAACTTTACCTAGGCCCTTGGCTAACCTGGCCCCTCTCTGTGCGTTTCGTGGGGTGGGGGTTGGTTAAAGCTAAATGGTTTCTCTGGCCTGAAACTAAAATGGATCAAATGAAACTGAAGGGGTTGGGAGGACGTCGCTCTGTGCGCCTTTATTCACAGAAAGCCAAGGCATACATTTGAACAATAGTTCAATAAAATTGTATTCTGGCTGCTCAGGATCGCGTTGTGCCTCTCTCTTACCTTGTTTTCTTGCACTCCCCCTCCCCTCTTCCTTCCTTCCTTCCTTCCTTGAGTTTTCCATCCCTTTTCTTTTTTCCCCTTCCACCTCTTATGCCCTGAGCAGTGAGCCAGCGATCAACATTTACCTTGACGAAGTAAAGTCGGAGGGTGTAAGCTTTGTCCATCCACGAAATGTGGAGCTCAGATTCGTTGCTGCCGCATTTCCCTTGTTCTTCTGCTCCCCGAGAAAGCGGGATATAGGCTTGTTCCGTGATCAGCTAGAAGGCACAAGACCGCCATAGTCTCAATCAGCGCTGGAGACCCGACCCTAGACAAGCCCTTTTGGGTTTTGAAAGACACCAATTTATTTTTTTTTAAAGTATTTTAAAGGAGATTTGAAACGCCGTCACAGAGACCGTCAGGGAAAATGTGGTGGAGTCCCCCAGCCACCTCATCCATCTCCTTTTCTCAGCAAAGAGAAAAGTAACCCACAACAAATAAAAGTGAATATTGATATGTGTGGGATCGCAGCTCTTCAGCACATTGTGCTGGAAAGAAATGACAGAATTTTCTAGTGCCGCCCAAGCGACAACAATTACCCATAATAGACTCCCCGCCCCACCGCAGCCCCAGGGAATCGAGATGAGTAATTATATATTGTCGTCGAGTCTCTTTTTCACTCCCATAAAGGGAGGCAGCAAACTTTATGCACTTACATAAGGATCAAAATCGAAGAACACTTATTCGCAGCAATACATTTCTTTTGGGGAAAACAACTGCGGAAAAAAGAGGAGGCGTATATGCGCTGCCTTCTTACTCCAGCCTTGTTTAACTGTTTGTAAAAGAGTTGTGGGTTTTTCTTTCCATTCTGTGTGGGGGGTGGGTGGGTTACATAGTATTGCTAACCTGCGGCAACTAAGGAGGGCCATGGTTGGCATTGTAATATTCTAGATGATTCCCCACTTCTCCCACTTCTCCCTCCCTCGTCTTCCTGTCTCTTGCAAATTACGCCAATAAAAATTCTGATCTAAATACTAGGGATGTGAAAGTTGGACCTTTCCACGAACCACAAAATATGCCCAGTTGCTGTGGGGGAGAGAAAGGGGTTCTTCTTACATCCACATAATTGCTGGCCCACACATCATAAGGGACGATGAATTTAGCAGCAAATTCTGCCATGAGACAGGTGGTTCCATTTTCACGAACTACAAAAATGGCTTTTTCGGGGTTAGGAGATAGACCTGAGAGGTTTTCCGCTTCTTGTTCGGCCACGCTGCCGGCTAGTGCATCTGTTGGGGTGGGGGGATGCAGAGAGAGAGAGAGAGAGAGAGAGAGAGAGAGAGAGAGAGAGAGAGAGAGAGATCTTCTGTTTCAGTCGCATGGCTTGTGAGTTATTCTGAAAAGCAGAACTCCATGGGGCAGATCTTGCTGGCTGGTCTTGCCAAAAATTTGCCCTTCTAACCTACATAGACCTGTCCAACTCAACCCAACCGATATAGCCTTCCCAGCAAAATCAAAGGAATGCATTTTATTCACCCTCCTGCAAAACACATAGGGTATCATTTGCGTCTCTCCCCCTCCCATTTCTCGCTCGGCGGTCCGCAAAACTGAGCAAACGCTTAACCGATAGTAGTGCATATACACCATAAGAAAGACTAGGGTATGGCTTGTTAGGGGAAAGTGATCCTGGACATTTTCAGGGAAATCTGCCGTGGCTGGTAAGGATACTCACAGAAAAAGAGCAGCAGCAGCCGGAGTCCCAGACTGGGTGAAAAGATCTCGCTCCTTCTCAGATCCATGCCTCCTAAAGTAAGCCCTCGAGTAAGAAGCCAGAAACGGGAATATTCCTTGGGGCTTCGCTTCCCAGCTTCCACTCTTGTAGTGCTGCTGCGCGGCTGTGAATGCACTCAGATCAGATCCTTTTCCTAAACTCGAGCGATACAGTGGCAAGGAGGCGGGGTGTATCTGGAAGGCCGGCGGGAGCTGTCCAAGGTAACCTAGTGCTGAACTGCCGCCGTGGTACTTAGCGCGCTCCAGCTACCAAGTGGCGGAGAGCGGAGGGAGCTGTCCAGCATATTTGCGCTATGGCCAGTAGCTTGTTGCAACGCGAAGTTGAATGCGCAAAGAGACTACTCCGGAGATTCTTCACAAGGCATCCTCTTAGGACTGAAATCTCTGCCAAATAGATCCTTTCCCGCCCTCAACTGCTCCCTTCCATAGGCAGCTCAGCTTGCTTCGCCAAGTTCCTGCAGCGCTTCCTTCTCCCCGGCATCTTTCCTCCAGAAAAGACTTCTTTATTTATGTAACACACCGGTGGGCGAAGTTGTAAAGTATTTTTCCCTTCCAAGAGCCTCTTTAGCGGTGACTCTTTCCACACTTAAAATACTGCTTCTCATTTGATAGGAATGGATATCGCCAGCTGACATCAGGAAATTCAAATTACTCCTCTTAAAAAGGGTTGGGGCATCAATGAAGCATATTTATTATAGCCAAAATGGGTAACTGTTGCAGCTCTGGGGATGGCGGGATTCTTGGTTCAATAGCCTAGGAGTTGCCCGCATGTCATCCTGTTGCCAAATGTTTTAGGCTAGTGGACTTGAAGGCTAGCTTGTTATATCATCTAGAAAGGCAGAGGATGAATATTTGTGTAACAGCAAAAGGCTTAAAGGTTAGAGGAGCAAGGGCTTCCGGGGAAGAACCTATGCTGAGAAAATAAAATCCTCACACAACTGAAACCAAGGAGAGTCAGGTGCTCCCCCCTCCCAGCAGACCACACACACACTCACACTCACAGAGGCGCGCACACACACACAGAGTTCAGTGAGGAAAATCATACATTCTTATACTCAGCTTCTCAAAGCAATTAGATTGGTATTTCAATTAATGGGACAAAAGCTTTAACTTTTATCAACAGAGTTTATAAAGTTAACTAGAGACTGCAGTCCTCAAACCACACTCCACTATCACAGTAGAAAGTAGAAACACGTTTTAAATGTATTATGATCCAGTCTAATTAATGGGGTTTTTCTGTTCATAGATTGAAATGCCAGTGATGCAATGTGCATATTAACACTTCCGTTCTCTATTGAATTTTTCTATTCATTTAAATCAGAGATGGATTGCATTATAATAGTCACCAAGCAGACAACTTCAGTGTATATAAACTCGCTACACAAACTGGCCACCCACCTTGTGGTTTGTGCCACCACCAAACATTTTTGTTGATGGCTTGCAGAAATATGGAGATAAACCCATAGTCTGATCTACCTTTGAAGCCTCAGATGGCTGTTCTGGCCAATTATTTTTAAAACAGTTTCAAAATTCTATAATCATGTGCAAGACGGAGTCGGCAGGTCCATTCTTTCTTAAACTGTGTTGCTTTCCCATATAGTAATAAAAATGGACATCGCATGAGGATCTGAGTTGATAAAAGAAAAGGCTAGCCCTGTAAAGCAGCTGCCACACCATCAGCTTCAGTCAATCATCAAATGGTGGCCACATCATGAAACATGTCCAGAAGGCCACCTTTCTCACTTACAAGGGTTGTAAAACAGCAGCAGGCACTGGGAGATTCAAAGATATAAAGTCAGGGGCATAACTACCATTAGGCAAGGGGAGGCGGCTGCCTGGGGCCCCCCACACCTCGAGGGGACCCCCAGAGGCAAGTCACATGTGAAGTGAGTGCGTGTGTATCAGCGAGGGGCCCATTTTAAAATTTTGTCTCTGGGCCCACTCCAGCCTCATTACTCCCCTGTATAAAGTGTAGGGGCATCCGTGGAATATAGTTAGTGTAGTTATAATGAGCAATTGCTACCACTCTGAGAATCAACTTCGTTAAGTTTAACTTTGGCTCATCATTTTATAAGCCGGTTCTCTCAAAACATGGGAAGCAAGAGGTGTTTGAGTGCATGGGACATACTTTTTTGAACCATATGTAGGATGAGTGTGTTATTTGAATTCTCATATTGTCCCCACAATAAATCTTACAGTGTTTTAGATACAGTGTTTTGGAACCACATAACAATGCAACACAAGTCAACTAAATTCACTCAGGCAATGCATTTCAGTCCAATTGGATACTTGAGTTTGGTCCTGTCACAAAATCATTGACTGGCATAAGAAAAATTACTCAAAGTAGTCCCATTAACTAATTTGTCCTTTCATTTCAGTGGGACAACTGTGAATAATTTTCCTCATCATCTCAGCCAGTAAATGGAACATGAAGTACACGTCACGTACATGCAAACTCCATAAACCTAGTTCTCTAAAATCTCAGCGAATACATGAAAATTCATGAGCAGAGTAGGAGAGTCCATTAATGCCTGTCATTAAATCAGAAACAAAGAAGTTATCACAGAAGAAGAAATATGGCTCTAGCACTTCAAATATACTGCAGACTATTTTTTTTTAATTTTAAAAAACTTTAATAATTTCAATGTAGCTAAAAGTCCACAATTGACATGGAGAGTTATGAAATTAAAATAATTGCTTTTTATAAGCAAAACACCCCAATTTGTGTCTATCTCAGACACTGATTGTTCACTGTTCCTGCTCCAGTCACTAACTTGAAGCTGCAGTCTGTTGCTGCAGTCTCCAGCTGCAGAAGAGCAGACCATTCAAGCTGCATGAATTTTCAAGCTCATTGATCTCTTCCCCTAAAAGTATATTGGATTAGACTTTGTTACCACAGTAACAAAGGAGGGAAATTAACCACTAATTAATTATTCTGCAGCATATAATCAACTCAGATCCGCATGTGATGTCCATTTTTATTACTATATGGAAAACCAACACAGCTTAAGAAAGAACGGTCCTGTTGACTCCATCTTCCCCCTGCTGACTTGGCAAAGAGGCACCTTTTAACATGATGATTCTCGTTATTGAGCAGGGGGAGAGTAACTGGCCCTATCCAAACCCCAGCACAGTACCTCCAGTGACTGTTGCTGGTGTCTTTCTTATGTTTCTTTTTAGATTATGAGCCCTTTGGGGACAGGGATCCATCTTATTTATTTATTATTTCTCTGTGTAAACCACCCTGAGCCATTTTTGGAAATTCCATTTTATTTGGAATAATAAATAATAAATAAATAATAATTATGGCATTTTGAAACTGTTTAAAAATGACTAGCAAAAACAGCCATCTGATATGATCCATGTGCATAAAATGAGTCTGATTATGTTTGCTTTCCCATGCAATGTGCATATCTAGTATTTTAGACACTTGATCTGAATTTAGTTTATACCCAAAGACTGAAGTTGCAAAGTTTGTTTGTTTATTGTTAAATTTATACCCCACCTTTCATTAAGAAAATCCCAAGGCGGCTCACAATAAAATTTAAAAACAAGAGTATAAAAAAGACACATTAAAACATTGAGCTAAAAAATATAAAAACAAATCTGATTTTAAAAAATAAAAAATAAAAACTCAAGCATAAAAACAGTACAAAATACAAGAACCAGCAGCATAGACAATCATATAAAAACCTGGGTAAAAAGCCATGATTTGACATGCTTTCTAAAAACTGTAATGGAGACTGAGGAGTGGATACCCACCGGGAGAGCATTCCAGAGTCTGGGGGCAGCAACAGAGAAGGCCCTGTCCTGAGTACACGACAACCTAGCATCCCTTATTGTCGGCATCCAGAGCAGAGTCCCCTCAGATGACCTCGTCAAGCGGGCAGCAACCTTTGGGAGCAGGCAGTCCCTCGGGTATCCTGGGCCCAAACCGTTAAGGGCTTTAAAGGTCAAAACCAGCACCTTGAATTGGACCCGGAAATGAACTGGCAGCCAGTGCAGCTCTTTCAGAATGGGTGTGATGTGCTCCCACCGGGCAGCTCCAGATAAAACCCTAGCTGCCGCATTTTGCACTAGCTGCAGTTTCCGTATATTCTTCAAGGGCAGCCCCACGTAGAGCATGTTACAGTAATCCAGCCATGATGTGACTAAGGCATGGGTAACCATGGCCAGATCTGCCTTCTCGAGAAAGGGACGCAGCTGGTGCACTAGCCGTAGTTGTGCAAAGGCACCCCTGGCCACCGCCTCCACCTGAGCTTCCAAAAGCAGAGCCGGGTCCAGCAGTACCCCCAAGCTGCATACTTGCTCTTTCAAGGGGAGTGCAACCCCATCCAGAACCGGTAAAATCTCTAATCATTTTCCAGTCATTTTGCATGAAGGCTGACCCTCAATGGAAAGTAACTTAACAGAATTGTATCAAATGCATACTTGAAGATGTGGACTGCAGTCTTCTACCCTCTAACTCAGGAATAAGCTCCACTGAACATAGTGGGGTTTACTTCTGAGTGAACATGCATACAGGGCTGGTTCCCGGTGAGCAGGAGTTCTCAGGCATGTGAATGCTGGAAGCCCCTGCAAGGGTAGTTTGCCTTGTCAGGCATGGGGCGAATCAGTGACACTAGCATATTCTCCCCTGCAGGCAGCTGTGCTCCTCTTTCCTCCAGAGCTGGGCAAGCTCATCCTCCATGCTGCTGCCACAACTGCATCCTCCCATTTACAGAGGCGGAGAAACTGTTGCCACCTAGGGACTCAGCAGCAGTGGCTCTGCCTTCCCTTCCCTCTATCAGCCAATCGGCTTCTTCCCAGAGTCTCCTGCATTACTGTAAGGATGGACCAAGAAGACCTGCAATCAAATCTCTGCTCGGCCATGAAATTCACTGGGTGACTTTGACAAGCCACTTACCTCTCAGCCTAACCTACCTCAAAGGGTTGTTGTGAAGATAAACATAATCATGTACCCCACTCTGGGTTCCTAAGAGGAAGCGCAGGATATCATTGCTATGTATGTGTGTGTGTGTGTGTGTGTGTGTGTGTGTGTGTGTGTGTATGTATGTATGTATGTATAAATAAATAAATAAATAAATAAATAAATAAATAAATTTTACCTGGCATCCCTCCATCCACAAATGGAAACATTCCCATTTGCACATGGTGAGAGTGTGAGCAGAAGGGCTGGTTCTTCTTATGACAGCCTCCATAAGAACCTTATAGGTTGGCCGTGTGCTCCAAAAGTATCTCTCCAAACTGGGTGAGTGGGTGACAAAATGGTAAATGCGATTCAATGTTAGCAAGTATAAAGTGAGGCATATTGGGGCAAACAAAACCCAAATTCACATATACACTGATGGGGTCTGAGCTGTCAGTGACTGACCAGGAGAGGGATCTTGGGGCCATGGTGGACAGCTTGTTGAAAGTGTTGACTCAGTATGTGACAGCTGTGAGAAAGGCAAATTCCATGCTAGGGATCTTTAGGAAGGGGGTTGAAAATTAAAATGCTAGTATTATAATGCCTTTATACAAATCTATAGTGTGGTCACATCTGGAGTACTGAGTGTGGTTCTGGTCACCATATCTTAAGAAGGACATTGTAGAACTGGAAAAGGTGCAGAAAGGGGTAACCAAGATGATCAGGGGCTTGGAACACCTTTATGAGTCAAGGCCACAGCCTATAGGGCTTTTTAGAGTGGGAAAGAGGCAACTACAGGGAGACATGATAGAAGTGTATAAAATTATGCATGGAGCAGAGAGAGTGGACAGAGATAATTTTTTCTCCCTCTCTCACAACACTAGAACCAGGGGTCATCCCATGAAACTGAAGGCCAGGAAATTTAGGACTGACAAAATGAAGGACTTTTTCACACCATGCGTAATTAATCTATGGTATTCTCTGCCATGGGATGATGGCCACTAGCTTGGATGACTTTAAAAGGGGCTTAGACAAATTCATGGAGAACAGGTCTATCAATGGCCACTAGTCTGGGGGCTATAGGTCACCTCCAGAGGCAAGATGCCTCTAAATACCAGTTTCAGGGGAGCAACAGCAGGAGAGATGGTGTGCCCTCACCTCTTGCCTGTGGGCTTTTCAGAGGCATCTGGTGGGCCACTGTGGGAAACAGGATGCTGGACTAGATAGGCCTTTGGCTTGATCTAGCAGGAATGTTCTTACGTTCTTATGCATATTTCAACAACAGAGCATTTAATTAGTGTTGGAGTGATGGTGGTCAGAGTGCTACATACATATAGTCTGATTTCTGCTCATAGTCACAAATGAGAAAACCTGTGCAAGTGCTGCTTGCATTACCGCCAGTTCTTAACCAGGGCTGCCCTTAGAGAGTTCTGGCAGGGCACAGTGCTTGGGGCAAATCAGCCAGTGCGGGGCCCCTTCCAGTTAATTTTAATGGGGGTTTAAGGAGCGGGGCTGGGGAGGTCACCCTTCTTGCTCTGCCCTAGGGACAGCTCTGGCTCTTTCCAATGTTGGGTCTACTTTAGCAGCCCACAGCAGCCCCAGGGCACAGCATTATGGCTCCATGCACATCAGGTGGGCTACTGGTTGGTTTCCAGACTAAGTTACTCAATAGTACTGCTCAGGAGTTACTCTAAAGGACTACTTCAATAGTCAAGAAATTAAGTCAGGATGTCAGCCAGTCCTTTCTTGACTCTCTCTTCCTGCTGAAATTAACATGCTTAGAGAATGTACACAAATGAGAACGGCTTTGGTTTTTAAGACCTGCATCTTAGAGTTGTGAAGAGCATCAGAGTCCTAGATAGGTGTGGCTTCCTTGCCGAAGTCACTGCAAGAGAGGATTAAACCAAGGGTTACATAACACTTTAGGACTACCTCTGGACCAGTTCTCCTGAAGCCAAATAGCCTAGGATGGAGGATTCAGTCTTCATATGAAGAGTCCAAACTGAGATTTATATACACCAAAGATGTCAAATCTGCATCACTGATTGGGAAAAAGATCATGATGATTTAATTGCAACTGGTCAAAGTAAAAACAAAACAAAACACCTACCCTCCTCAAATTCACTGGTATTCTTGAAATCAAGCATAGTTCCAATATCAAAGCTGGAATAATTTTTTTTAAAAATAGAAGTAGCCAAAAGCTAAGGTAATGAGCAGAATCACAGTCATCATCCACATTCAAATCAATGATTACATTATATATTATTTGTATAGTATCATCTATATGGATGGCACTTTGCAAAGGATTAGAACACAGGTCCCTGTTCCAAGAGGCTCACAATCCAAAACTGTGAGGGCAGGGAAGGGCAGGGAAGCGGAGGCAGGGATAAAACAGGGAAGAGCATGTGATTATTTCATTTATACATGTTTAGGATTAGTTTCAATAGAGTATTGGACTAAAGGCTTCATGGGGAAAGTGAGGCTTTAGGAGGGACTTTAAAGGAAGTAAGCAAGGTCAGCTTGCAGGGATGTTCAGGGACATGGTTCCAGGAATAAGGGGCAGCAAGGGAGAAAAACTGGAATTGTCTTGTGGTATTATGACTGAACGGGGAGAAGGAGACCAGAAAGAAAATAAATGTATGAAAGTGAAGCAAACTAAACATGCTCTTTTAGTTCACAGTACTATGATAATTTAAAAAGCTAGCTGTGTGTCCTTGGTGTTGCTGCAGTGCACACAACTTTCTTTCCCCATTATCATGCAGAGCAGCTGCTTTAGTACAGGTACGACCATTCTCAGAGTGAATCTAATTCCATCAAGGAAGAATCAGACCAATAAAACAAGGTATTTTATGGTTGCGCTAGGTTCAGGGAATCAGGGATCTGATGTCAGCTGTCCACGGATCAGTAGACATTTTGCTTAAGACAAGCAGCTGTTTAATGTATCAATTTAGAAGCAAGCTCACAAATGTGTGGAGCAAGGAAGCCAGGAGCCCTGTTCTATTCCGGTGCAGAAGACCATGAGCTGATTGCCGAAACGCAAGAACAAACCTTGTGTAAACAACCACCTCTATGTCCAAATCACTTCACAAAAGCTATGATACACACAGCATACAACTATTAATATTAAAACTATGCATGACATACATTGGAATGAGATCAAATGGGTATAAATGTGTGTGCACAAAGAACTATGGAAGATAGATGTATGAGAAAAAGGGTGAGGATGTAGAAAATGTGCTTTTAAAAGAATTAAAAGCAAAGCCACAGCTATCTTTAGTTGCGACCAGTTTCTTTTCCTTTAACTCTGCATTGCATGCAGAGTGACTCATTCCAATGCAAACAATGGACCATTCTGATGCTAACAACAACAACAAACAACAACAACAACAACAAAGCCCTCCTGTCAATTGGCTCATGCATTCTTACAAGGCTGCAAATTCCCCCCTTGGGCTTAAGAAATGGATGCCCACACATGTGTGTCTGTGGTACTGTGGCTTATCTCTGCTTCTCAAATCAAACATTATAGAATATTTTTCATTCCAATCCATTTTATTATAGGCTCAGATGAAAGTGACACAGTAATAAGTGTTAACGAAAGTGACACATTAATGAGTGTTTTACAGCACATATGATCAGGACATCACTCTTGAAAAGATGTCTGTCTGGATTTCACAGGATATATGTGAAGATGCCTCTAATTCTTCCCAGGCAAGATGCCTCTAAATACCATTGCAGAAGAGCAACAGCAAGAGAGAAGGCATTAGAGATGTGCAAAATGCTTTGAAACCAAATGAACTTGAACCGGTTTGGTTTGAAGGCTTGGGTTCGAGCCAAACAACTCCCGGCCAGGCTCAGCCCCAGACCAACCCCTCCCTCCAACCTGTTTGGGTGGTTTGTGAACATTTTCTTAAATTACTCCCTTGGGGGGGGGTGTTTCTCTGAGGCAGCGGGGGGTGGGGTCCATGGAGGTTCCCCCTCCCTCCACCAGCCTTCCCACCTTCAAAAACAGCCACCACGACTGCGCAATGAGCCTCTGTAAGTTCTAAAAAAATTTTTTTCTTTTGCGAACCCCACCCCCCCTGGACTGGACTGAACTGAAGAGGGGTTTGAGGGGGTGCTGAACTGGCTTGGTCTGTTTCAGGTCTGGTTCAGACTCGAACTGAACCAGACCAGCCAGTTCCATACATACCCCTATAGGGCATGCCCTCAACTCTTGCCTGTGGGTTTCCCAGCAGCCCCTGATGGGCACTGTGTGAAACAGGATTCTGGACTGGATGGACCTTGGGCCTGATCCAGCAGGGCTGTTCTTATGTTATCTTGGAATGGGGTCCGCCAATGGTCAGGAACATAAATTTGTTTTTCTTCACCTGAAGCAGAGTTCCTGTCCCCCTATTCTTAATTGCCCTCTAACTTCACCCCCCAATTGCCATAATTCTCTGGCTCATGTTAAAATATTCCATGGACAACCCATATGTTGCAGCAAAAATTACACAGATCACAATGATGCAAGTCAGGACAGTTATTCTCCATGTTGGAGCTGAGATTCCTTGGCACATAGACTTAAAAAAAAAATTAAAATGGTGTAAATTGTGAACTAACTTGGGTAGCTTTGCAAACCAGTTTTGGAGTAGGGATGAGCCCGGACCAGTCCGGAGGCCATTCTGAAGGCCTCCAAACCGGTCCGGACATGAGGGCGGTCCGGCATTCCGGCAGTGGTGTGAGGGGCTCTTTAAGGGTGGGGGAGGGTGCACTTACCCCCCCGCCGCATTTTCCCCGCCTGCGCGTTCATTTTGTAAAGCTTTTGGGGCAGCAGGATACCTCCCTGCCGCCCCTTCCGCCAGTCATCAGCCGACAACTGGAGGAAGGGGTGGCAGGGAGGTATCCTGCTGCCCCAAAAGCTTTACAAAATGAACGCACCGGCGGGGGAAATGCGGCAGGGGGGTAGGTACACCCTCCCCTGCCCTTAAAGAGCCCACACACACCAGTGCTGGACCGCAGCTCCGTGGTTCTGTGCACATCCCTATTTTGGAGAATTGGATTGTACAGGGCGAGCTGACAGGGGCTCCATTTTAGGAGGGCAATGGGGAAGTATTCCTTCCTCTATCACAGACCAGCTGTGATCATTATTAAAGGGCACCTATATCTCTAACTCAGTCTTCTGCACAGTATTGTTTTAAATAATTAAAATGGTTGGCCTAAGGAACAAATCCTTTAAAAAAAATAATCAAAAAGTAAAGTGTGTGTGTGTTTGTGTGTGTGAACAATGTTGATATTACTACAGTGAAGTATAGGTATTTTTAGAAAGGAAAATAGTAGTAAGAACAAACGTTCTTAAAATATGGCTTTGGGATTTGAGTGAAAATAATCTTGAATGCACCACTGAGAGACCTTAAAGGCCAAGTTGAAGACAGGTCATGCTGGAGAGAATCTATCTATGTGGTATGACTTGACGGCACTTAATCAATCAATCAAATCTTGAACAGAGCTAAGTGCAAAGCATTAAACTGTACTGTGAATCTAATCCTTCCCTCAAATTTTATTTCTTTGCCCCACTGGTACGAAAATCTGAAATGACACCGAGGGAGCAGATATAGTTAGAAATGCTATACCTTCTCCTCCAGCACAGGGCCAGTACACATGAATGAGCAGAGGTGGTGTGGAGTTGCTTGCAATGGCAGCTGTCTCCACATGGCAAACCATTCATCTAAAGAGATTTGCCATGTGGGGAACTCCCCTGGCTCATGCCACTCCTTAGCTGCCAAAATGAGGCTATTCTACACAAGGATGAAGCCAAAGGAATAACTGGCCAAACCTCGCAATATGTAATTGACCACAGTTTGATGTTCATTACTTTCCTCGTGATAGGAATGAGGATCAATGATGTTAGACTTCACACAGCTTGCCCGGCAAGGGACCATCTCATCAAGCCAAGGTGACATCACACAAAGGTGCCTGTTTCTTTTTGCTCCGTTAAGCTAAGCTAAATAACACCATATTTTTAGCAGGCGAAAATGCTAAATTTTTACTGATGCTAAAATGTAACATGCAATAAATATCGCACACGGAATGCAGAGCTTCCCATCTGCATGGGAATGGCTGAGACAAGATGTTGCCTACAATGGAAGCCTTTCAAGACACAGCATTTACGTATTCTTCCTCCTTTAGTTCCAGCCAATTTCCAGAATAGGTTTTGGGTCCGTGGAGGGAACAAACAGAAGCTCTAACTCCTCTCTGTTAATAGCTGCTGAATGCAGCAGTGGAAACAAAGGTTATTGGTTTCTATTGACTGGAAGGTGGCTGTGATTTACAGTTTAATTTCCAAACTTGATGGGGTGGAACTGAAGTCTCCAGGTATCATGAGACTGGGCAGATGGGGAAAAGGATGGACTTCAGCACTACTAGCACTGGTAGTACAGGGCAAATCAGTTTTAACAATTACTAGTAGGCAATTTCCTAGAAGTGATTTCCACAAGCAGATTTTAATACTTAAGAAGAGTGCTGCTGTATTTATAGTATTAGAAAATATAACTGGGTAAACATTGTCAATGGGAATCATAATATCTAGCATGCAAAGGAAAAAAAGGCAGTATCATCAAGCAAGTCTGACAGCAAGGAAGGGACAACTATCTGGGTGAAAAATAGCTGTGATATAATAAATAGGGTTAAAGAATGATGATATGAAACATAGGTTTCCTCTACTAGGAAGAGGCTTACTCTGGATTTTTGGAATATATCCTTACATATGTCAGTGAAAGAGATGCAGCTCTCTGTGTTCATGATTGTTTTTTGTTAGATCAATCAACAAAGCCTACCCAAAAATCACACTTCTCTAACAGTCATACTATTCAGTAAAATACTTAGCTGACATGGATGCTTATAATGCAACAAGGGATCACCATCAGGTAGCCTGATCTTATGCATGTTTTACTCAGAAGTAAGTTCCCCAGCATTCAGTAGGGTTTGCTCCCAGGTAAGTATACACAGGATTGCCATTGGAAAAGCAAAAGGTTGGTGATATTACACAAATAGGGCGGTTGCAATGGTAAGCAAAAATCAGAACTTGGCACATATTAGTTTCCTTGTATTTTAAAATGAAAAGGACCAATAGGAATGGCACCACACCCATGCTAGCAATAGGTACAAGGAATGATATTGCAATTTATTTCTGAAAAAGGTCCCAACACATTTCAAGGTGAAAACTTGTTCTATATACACAAGTAAAAATGAAATCTTCTCTTCAGCAGATAACAGGCAAGAACCTGCTGGAGAAAAGCTTTCATATTTATTTGTGCATATTTCCCCCTGAAAAAGTAGACTAGTCCTATGCTCCAGACTTAGGACGTCAACCCGTCTCAGAGGGCTGTTTGACTCCAAGGCAGGCAGATACGCCAAGTCTGGAGCAGAGGGCTAGTCTACCTACTGACCCCAATTGGTAGACCAGCTCTTCCTGGAAAAATGGTACATTTTGAGGCCCATTTTTCTATCTCCCCAGAAAAACGGGCCTAAAGATGGTGCTCAAATCACTCAAAATGATTTGAATGATTAGAGGGTGATTTGTTGCGACAGCCGGCCAAGCTGGCTGTTTTTGACAAATCAATTAGATGATTCTGCAATTCAATTAAAGCTAAAATCAAATTGCAGGATCTGATTTGTGCTTACCTGCAGTATAGAATTTCCACTTAGGTTTAATAATTATGAAAATTCATACAAGGTATTCACATAAAAACATGCTGCAGAGGTTTCTACACTATACTTAAATATCTTAATTTTAATATATGGGTATGAGAGGGTTGGAATTTCCAGTCTGGATATTTTCCAGCATCTTCTTTTCTTGGCTCAATTGATCAGTGCAATTGAGAATAATTGGAAGAAAATGTTTTCGCTCTTCTTCAGATTCTATGCATTCCTCCGAATCTTTTTAAATGTTTAGATACTGCCTTAAAATAGTCACCAGTCTTTGCTAATAATTATACTTGAATAGATGCTGTTCTGAATACAAAGATATTGCATTGAGGTCTCTGCCAATTTCAGCCTATTTTCCCCAATATCCCATTTGTATGAAATATAATGGGCTATATTTTTATCCTGCCTTTTCTCCAAGGAGCTCAGGGTGGCATTCATGGCTCTTCCTCACCCACCATATCCTTTGAACAATCCTGTGAGGTAGGTTAGGCTGAGAAATTGTGACTGACCCAAGGTCACCCACTGAGCTTCACAGATGAGTAGAAATTTGAATTCAGGTCTCCTCTGTCTTGCTCCAATATTCTATCCACTGCAATATACTGATTTCTTAAGTTCTGCCTAATTTGTAGTGTAGTTTCTCATTTAGGTTTCTTTTCCAGTCTCTGTATTTCCATGAATGTTTCATACAACAAAACTATTCTATATACAATATGAAGTGACAAAGCTATGACCAACCTGACTGACTAGACAAAAACAGAACAAAAAGCAACCCTGTCTGATATCAAATAAATAGAGGAGACAAAAAACATTTTCTTTAGCATATCTGCTGAGACAGAAACCATGTTCCATTCCATTTTATTTATTTATTATTTCTCTGTGTAAACCGCCATGAGCCATTTTTGGAAGGGTGGTATAGAAATCATCATCATCATCATCATCATCATCATCATCATCATCAACCATCTGTTGTACATGGATGATCTGAAGCTGTAGGGAAAGTCCCAGTCAGAAATTGAATCACTGCTAAACACTGTCTGTATATTCAGTAGCGATATAGCAATGGAGTTTGGACTAGACAAGTGTGCTGCATTAATAATGAACAGAGGGAAAATAAGAAAAACAGAAGGAACAGAATTGCCCAATGGAAGCAAGATCAAGAACCTGGAAGAGAAAGGACATTACAAATACTTGGGCATTCTCCAGGCTGATAACATCGCACACACTGAAGTTAAAAGAAAAATTGGAAGTGAATACATCAGGAGAGTTAGAAAAATCCTCAAGTCCAAACTCAATGGCGGGAACACCATACAAGCCATAAACACCTGGGCTATACCTGTTATCAGATACAGTGCAGGAATAATAGACTGGACCCAGGCAGAACTAGAGATGCTGGATCGTAAGACCAGGAAAATCATGACTATCAATAATGCTCTGCACCCCCGCAGTGATGTCGATAGGCTATACCTCCCTAGCACCTCAGGTGGAAGAGGAATGCTGCAAGTCCATCAAACAGCAGAGGAGGAGAAAAGAGGCCTTGAAGAATATATCAAGGACAGTGAAGAAGATGCACTTCAAATGGTCAATAACAAGAAACTATTCAACACCAATGAAAGAAAGCAGGCCTACAAGAAAGAACAAGTCAAGAACTGAGCAGAAAAATGGAAAAATAAGCCACAGCATGGTCAACATTTGCACAATATAAGTGGAAAATCAGACATCACCAAGACCTGGCAATGGCTTAAGAATGGCAACTTGAAGAAAGAAACAGAGGGTTTAATACTGGCTGCACAAGAACAGGCACTAAGAACAAATGCAATAAGAGCAAAAGTCGAAAAATCCACCACAAACAGCAAGTGCCGCCTTTGTAAAGAAGCAGATGAAACAGCGGTCCACCTATTCAGCTGTTGTAAAAAGATCGCACAGACTGACTACAAACAAAGGCATGACAAGGTAGCAGGGATGATACACTGGAACATCTGCAAAAAATACAAGCTAGCTGTAGCCAAAAATTGGTGGGACCATAAAATTGAAAAAGTTGAAGAAAATGAAGATGTAAAAATATTATGGGACTTCCGACTACAAACAGACAAACATCTGCCACACAATACACCAGATATAACTGTAGTCGAGAAGAAAGAAAAACAAGTCAAAATAATCGACATAGCAATACCAGGGGATAGCAGAATAGAAGAAAAAGAAATAGAAAAAATCACCAAATACAAAGATCTACAAATTGAAATTGAAAGGCTGTGGCAGAAAAAGAGCAAAATAATCCCGGTGGTAACTGGCGCCCTGGGTGCAGTTCCAAAAGACCTTGAAGAGCACCTCAACACCATAGGGGCCACAGAAATCACCATCAGCCAATTACAAAAAGCAACTTTACTGGGAGCAGCCTATATTCTGCGACGATATCTATAACAACAGCAACAACATTGACAATAAAATTCAGCCATCCCAGGTCCTTGGGAAGGACTCAATGTCTGGATAAAACAAACCAGTCCATAACACCTGTCTGACTGTGTAAACAAGAAATAATAATAATGTTCTGTATCCTTCAATACTGAACGATTTCCTATATACCTCTGGTATACACTTTAAAATGTATGGAGAGCAGCATGATGAGAGCTCATGAAGGGCCATATCTCAATAAAGTGTGCCATCGAGTCGGTGTTGTCTCCTGGTGACCACAGAGCCCTGTGGTTTTCTTTGGTAGAATACAGGAGGGGTTTACCATTGCCATCTCCCGTGCAGTATGAGATGATGCCTATTAGCATCTTCCTATATCACTCCTGCCCGATATAGGTGTTTCCCATAGTCTGGGAAACATACTAGTGGGGATTCAAACCAGCAACCTCTGGCTTGCTAGTCAAGTTAAATATCAGAGTGCATAATCCCACATGCAATCCCTGGCATCTCACATTGAAATTATCACAGTTAGTAGGGCTGGGAAAGACCTCCCTCTTGAAAGAGTTGCTGCTCGCATTCAGAGTAGACAGTTCTGGGTAGATGGATTGCAGGTTCTACGTAGTAGAAGGGAGCTATGTAAATTTAACATTTAAAAAAATAACCTGTATTATCACCATCACAGACAGACATGATTTCAAGCAAAGTTGACCTCAGTCATCTTGGTTTTAACTATGAGGCCCAAATCACTTCAGCCCAACAACTTTGGAGAAAGCTTCATTCCATGTGAATGCTCAACCTTGGCCCTTCTGCAGAGGTTAGCCTACCATAATCCCTAGCTATTGGCCACTGTGGCTGGGGATTATGGGAACTGTAGTCCAAAAACAACTGGGGGGCCTAAGTTGAGTAGGCCTGCTTTAGAGTCTGCTTCATTCCATGAGCTCCACTATGATCTTGGATCCACTGAAAGTGCTCTCTTAATATTATCAGGCAAGGAAGGGAGTAAAGAAAGGTTATTACCTATGCCTGCCCCCAGTTATGGAATGCCCCAGTGGAATGCCCACTGCAGACTTCTCAGTTTCAGCCTGAACACTTCTCAAATGTATTGCAAGACTTACCTTTGGGCTCACGGTGAAGTAGAGATGTGAAGGCCTTGAAAAAAATGAGGCGGGAGGGGAGACTGTTTTTGACCCTGGTTTTCACCCCAGGCCTTCTGACTTCATTCTATGGTGACGTCAGAATAAGGTGAGGACATTTTAGTAATATGTTCTAAAACACTGAAACAGAAGCCATTCTGTTTGGCTTCTTTTGTTATTTGTCCCAAGCTTTTAAACTCGAGTAGGTTAAAAATCTAAATACATTTACCTTTACTTTGAAAATTTTGCATTCCAGGATCGGAATATATATAATCAGTTGTACCCTATAGTTTCTTTCCTCCAGAGGAAGTAGTCCCACCTCTGGAGGAAGATCTTAGGAAACAACCCAATACTCTTAAATAAAAATTGCCTGCCTTAAGCCTCCATATAAAACCAACACAATGAACAACATTATACAAGTTCACAGTGGAGTTTGCCAATTTGTCACAACTTCTGTGGATTATTTATGAGCTGCAAGTTCAAACGAGAAAAAGAACGTCTGCCTAGTTAACTGCTGAGCTCTGATAAGATACTAAAGAGGGTCTTTTAAATATTTCAGCAGAAAAAGCTTGTTAATGGCAAAATAAAGTATTGCATTCATTACAGAGCGATAAGTAATAGTAGATATAATTAATAGGTAGACAAGATGACATCAGAAGTTGGTATTTATATGACATACTAATACCTGGAAAGGGAGAAAATGGTCAAACTTTATTCGGAACATCTTTCCTATTATTATGTGAAGGTGAACGTAGTCTTAACTGTAAGCAGGAAAGTGGAAAAAGGAGATCCTGAAGTATATAGTGAATCTATGTATGCATGAAAATACTTTAAAATATTTCAGCGTAAAAGGTCTCCATATATTAATGCTGACCACATCAGCTTCTGAAGACACAATCTGAGAAAGCCAAAACCAAAGGAAGGAAGGAAGGATTCAGTCTTGTGCACTTTGTAAGTGTATATATATCACATTTAGATCAATGGGAACTAAGCTGGAATATTGAGCCAAAGGACTATCTCTAGTCATTAATACTGGCAGGAATGATCACAGGTCTCTAAACAGATGTCAATTGGAACAGCACTTGCAAGGAAAGAAAAAAAGGCTATGGACACCCATTCTTCCATAGCAGAAGTAGCAGCAGCAGTGTGAGAAAACTCCTGGTATTTGTTGGCCATACCAATATTGTTGTGACAGTTGAGGGTGTAAAACTTTCAGTCCTTTAACCTGAAATATTTTGTTGCAACATGTGATTAGACAATAGCCCCCCCCCAATAAATAATTGCAGTGACCTCACTGCATATTAGGATGCACCCAATAGTAGGATGGGCTTCAATTGCTTGGGGATCCCTGCAAGCTAAGCTTGATGAGGACAATGTCAACCTCAGAGGCAAGATGCCTCTAAATACCAGTTGCAGGAGAGTAACAATAGGAGAGAGGGCATGCCCTCACCTCTTGTCTGTGGGCTTCTCAGAGGCATCTGGTGGGCCACTGTGTGAAACAGGATGCTGGACTAGATGGGCCTTTGGTCTGATCCAGCAGGGCTGTTTTTATGTCCTGGAAATGCTGTGCAAGGCAGCAGAAAGGATAGCAAATGGCAGTTGAATCCAAAAATAAGTTAAAAGAGAGAGAGGAGGAACAAGATACAAATCTGCCATCTAGTAAATACTTGCTGATTTAAAGAGAAAACATGCTATTGGTGAATTTCAATGCAGCCTTGCTTTCTACTACATTTTAAAAGGCCACATGAGCAGATTCTGTGACTTTTCCACTAAAAGTGAACAGGGTCATGGCCAGCTTATTCTCTTTGGGGAGGGGTCACATCCATAACATAGCACCAAACTATGCTTAAAGCCGTACCCACAGAGGGAATAACATAGCAGACAAATCTGACAATGAAAGCAAGAGAATGTTCTATTGGGAATTTTGCTGCTGGTAGTTTGTGCTTATAAAATCAGAATAACTTGATCCATGTCATTTGGTACTTCATTTGCATTTTTTATTAGATAACTTGAAAGTTAGGTCTTGGGATTGTTACATAATTATATATTCATGTCATTTATAGGAATATGTAGAATCAGTTTGTACAAGCATATACAACAACATGATTGGTACTGAGTGTTATTGAAATCAGTCATCTGATTTGTTCTAAACTACCAGTTTTTCCTTTATGTTGGTAGCATGGGCGATGCCAAGCAGAAGGCTGACATGCATTGTTCTGCATTTTCACTACAGCAGGCGTTAAGGACATGCACATTAATACTGTAGCAAATTTTTTGATATCTAATAGACATAAAAAGGGTTATTCCTGATATGAAAGTCTGAAAATCTGCATAAATATATTGTGTAAAATTAAATTAACATACTTTCCTTTTCAACTAGTATTAAGAATGCCCACATAATTCATATACACACATATATATATACTTATGCTTTGTTAATTAATCAAATATTCTGTATCATACATTGACTCTGTATTTACCAGTTAGAGAATGACTGTGAGGTCATACAATATTCACTGAAGTCAAAATTGGTGTTTGTACCACATGCAAATAGAATTTGGTTTACTACTGTTATCAATGTAGCCACAGGTATGTGATCTTCTACAATATTGTGATTGCATGTGTATAAATACTTTACATTTTCACAGTTACAAACTTTTTCTCCCCCAACAGCTATTTAACAAATTTAAGATACGATGAGCTGCGGTATTTGGGACTGGTAACAAGTAGATCAAAATGCCATTACTGAATAGGATGTAAACGTTTGTTAAAGTGCCTGCAATAAAGTTCTTTACTTTTTAATCAAACTGAGGAAATTTGGCACACGGACAGCCATTTGCCACCCTGGCAACCCTTTTCAGCAGCATCTTCCACACCATCAGCTTCATCCAGACAAGACCAACCCAATATGACACTTGCTATGTCTGAATACAGACATCACCTGCAAAGTTTCCATACTGCATGTTTATCTACTCTGTTGGTTTTATTGATGGTGGTTTCCCAATAGGTCAATTGAATTTTCAACACCTTTGCTACAGTTCCAGGTTGCCTTTGCGACAAAACAGATTAAGATTACTTCCTCCTAGATAGATGTTTATGGTGTCAAATTCATTACAAACTACATTTAAAAAATAGTGTCCCTCATAAAAACACGTTGCTACAGGGTGCTGAGTGGTTGGGGGAAGTTACAGGACGCCTGGCTGGCTCTCAAAAGCCCAGGAGGCCCAGGCAATGTATCATATAAAATACCAGTACAAGTTAACAACAGACAAGTGCAAATTCTCTGAGAGCAAGAAAGAGCGTGTTGCTAGATTAGACTGCTCTGATCCTGTATTCACAACACAGTCAGACATCTCATTGAAAGGGCAGCATTTTTCTGAACTAGACAGGATTTTAAAATCATCTTCCTTTTTTGAGAAGCATGATCTACTGTGGCAAAAATAAAATGAAAGACAGTACTCCAGATGTTACAAATAACTCCAAGCTCTTAGTCAGTGATCTGCAGCTACACTTGACACTAAGCTGAAGAGACACCGCCTCCTAATCCTCAGTGAGTCAGCTTTGGAAATACAAAAATACTGGACTTTGTGACTTCAGTTTGCATGTTGGAGCTTTACACCACTGTGGCTGGCCTGCGGTCCATCTCTGCTTCTAGCTTCACCATCTGCTGCATCTCCTTCGCCTGCAAACCAGGACAATTGTGCTGTTAACAAGACTGAACATGGGGAGAGAGAGAGATTCTAAGTCAGAGACTACCACTTTGAGGCTGTGCTATAGTTTGTTCCCTGGCTGAAATAGATGTTGTTGGAATGAAATATACAAAGCTGTTCCCACACCTGGAGTGAACAGGGAAGCGTTTCCTCATGTAGTACCTCCGAGGGTGTATGTACACATCAGAGCTGCTGTGAATGCAAGGAGCTACTAAATAAATCAGGGTTACATTATCTAGTTGCATACATATCAGATAACGATCTGATACAACACTTAAGAAGCATAATTCTCCGCTATGCAAATATAAAGGTTTGGTGTAGGTGCTATTTGCATGTTTCTCTCTAGAAACGAGAGAGAAAGTCTAGGGACTTTTCATCCCTTTTTCATCCTGGATGACACTTTCCCCTCCCATTTCAAATACCTCAGCCCAGAAATTAATGACAAAATAATAAATGGAAATATGGAAACATAATGGATGGATTAGCAAGCACAATCTTGTTCAAAATGTGAATACTGGTCCAGTTCAGATGTAATGTGAAGCCAAGATAAAATCCCAGCTCTTTTGTGAGAGGAGAGCTGGTCTTATGGTAGCTAGCACGACTTGTCCCCTTAGCTAAGCAGGGCCCACCCTGGTTGCATATGAACGAGAGACCACATGTGTGAGCACTGGAAGATATGCCCCTCAGGGGATGGAGCCGCTCTGGGAAGAGCAGAAGGTTCCAAGTTCCCTCCCTGGCATCTCCAAGATAGGGCTGAGAGAGATTCCTGCCTGCAACCTTGGAGAAGCCGCTGCCGGTCTGTGAAGACAATACTGAGCTAGATAGACCAATGGTCTGACTCAGTATATGGCAGCTTCCTATGTTCCTATGATGACCCTTAGCCTCAGGAATGTGTGCTCTCCACTTCCCTCTATGGTTAAGAGGAGGAAATGTTCTACTTTTGATTCAGAGTCGGGATTACGAATTAATTGTGATTGCTCAACTGAGTGATCCTGGCTTATTCTAGCCAGCGTCTCAAAATAAACTAGGATCTGAAGCTGGGAGTGTTAGATCCTGGTTTATTTTGAGACACTGGCTAGAATAAGCCAGGATCACTCTGTTCAGATGTAACTAACAATTCTGGTTGCTCTAAGTCAGAATCTCATGCTAAGGACAGGGAGGTGAATGCATTCCAGAAGCTGGCAACAGTGCACAGAGCCTGGCTCCCCATAATGTTGGAAGCAGCCCAATGACTTGTATGCATGGTTCTACTAGAATGTCCCACATAATATCCAGGTATTTATCACTCCCCTCCACTTGATTTCAAATGACTAAAGCCTGGTCTTAAAAAGTGTGTGAAGACAAACTTCACCAGATTATATTTCAGAGATCACGTGTGTGCACCATCAATGCACACGTGCTAACATTAAGAGCCAAGAGGGACCTCTTGGAAAAACAAATGGGCTTTACATTTGCCAAGGAAGCTTGTAAACAATGAGCCAGTTCTGAATTGAACTTAGGAGAGCTCATTCATCACTAGGGGTACCTACAAAATGTGCCTTAGTGATGAGGATTTATTTTAGAAGGAACATAGTAGCTTGGTCATTATAGATCAATCCTACCTTGAGTTTGTGAGACGGCATGACAAGATTTCAAAAGCTGTTTGTACAAAAATAATAATGTCAAAATTGAGCAATACAACAAGAAGACAAATAAAATGAATAAAAACTCAGATGAGATGGAGAAACAAAGGCAAGATAAATAAAAGCTATACATTAAGTAAACAATATTTTATGACTAGTTACATACCTACCTAACTCTCCCCCCTCCCACTTGATAAAATAATAGAGGATGCAATATTTTCAGAGGTTTGCCAAAAAATGAAAAAAGAAAGAAAAAAGAATAGAACCAAAATGTAATGGCAGCACATACGGCCAAGAGAAAGCTTTCTACTAGACTCAAAGGTTATTTTCGGCCAGATAGGTGAATTTTAACCTTTTTGTATCTGTGAATAATGAGGCCAGGTGCACATGGCCCAATCGGGGATATGTAAAACTGTGGGTGCGGAGACCACGGATAACGAGGTCCACTTGCAGTTTTTTATGCCAAATATTCCTCAGCATTTTAAACATGTTTCTCTGATATTAGCTTACATTAGAAATACAGCAGCTGCTAAGCTGTACTAGATATTTTTGGATAACAGTATTGCAGGTTTTTTATAGAGACAGCTGTTTATGTGGGTTGCTCTATTTAGTACAGAGGTTGCTATAAGCTATGGCAATGAAGGGTCTTATACATGGCAGGAGCAAAGGAAAAAGAGCAGGACAACACAGGTTATATTCCCTGGACACAATTTGGAGAGCTGCTTTACACGAATAGAGAGGCTTGGAATTTGCAACAGGGCATTTCAATGGTGTTTTCCAACCAAGGTTCCTGGGGATGCACTGAGAGCTACTTTGGGGGTGGAGGTGGGGCAGCTGGCAGGGCTGGTGTCAGGGGTTGGCATCATTGGGCAGTTGCCATGGGCTCCCTGTCAATCTCTAAGGCCACCTCTGCATCTAAAGTTCTCATGCAGTGGTGAGAGTGTGACTCTCTCAGTTAAGTGATTTGCCTCCTCAGTCTCATCCCGTGTGCAGATGGGAGGATCCCCACAGAAGCCCTTTTGATGATACACGGGCTTTAAGGAAGCGAAATTCTCATTTGTGGGGGGGGGGGCACTTGGAGGAAGAAGCAACAGAACGACTCTCTTAGCCAAGACCATTCCATTGTTTTTGACTCCTCTCTCCTATTCAAGTAACCAAGAAAAGACTCCCCAGGAAACTTGCCGGGGGGGTGTACTACCCCAATTCAAGAGGCCCCATGAGAGGTAGTTTGCTGAATACTCTTCCAAACCTGGAGTCAGTCAGATGGGTCTGTGAAGAACTAACTGGTTAAGAATTGTTTGTTTGTTTATATGTTGCTTGGTCTGGGGGGGTTAGTGAGTTAAGGAATGGCAACTGTTGCCAGGTACTTGGGTTGACAGGAGAATTTCTACAGGTGTGTGTTGTAGAGTCAGCTGGAAGTTAACTGCCAAGGAAGAGGCTGGCAGAAAGGGACTTAGACTGAAGGATAGAAAACTGTAACTGGTTGTGCTTTGAACTGTGTATTTCATGGAAAGGACCCTTTTTGTTTTGTTGTTTTTTGTTTCTCTGTGTGCATCAATACATCGTCTTAATTTTGAAAATATTTGTACTTTCCCTATTGGAGTAATACCCCATGCCTAAAGCACTCCCCTGCTATCAAGGGCAACAGACATTATAAGAGAGGACTATTGAAGATAAAGAGTGGCAGCAGATCCAGGAACCATCACCGGGTCTTTAAGGTACCTTGTAACATGTCACTAGGAGCGGGAGCGAGTTACTGTTCAGAAAGTCTCTTGGATATGGGTGGGGCACTAGGCTTATCTAGTGTGCAGACAAAACTGAAAACCACACGGCTGGAACTTTGATGACCATACAGCACCCTAGTTGTACATTTTACACATGATATTCATGCAACTCTCCTTCAAAAAGTGTATATATCCTTCCTATGTGAGCAGTTCACCCCTCTGTTTGTAGCATATGCATAGTTTAGGTGGGACAAACGTAAGTAGTGGTATAGCTGATCAATCATATAACTTATCCTTTGTGAAGGAGGCACACTTTGGTTACAACTTGCACATTCCACATGCTACACTAGTGTGGGAAACTGCTCTTTATACACATCATGGGTGTCCATTCTTAGGAAATTCTATAAATTTAGGTGCATGCCAGTTTCCAGGTAATTACTTTTAACATTAGGCCTGTGCAACAATACGGCTTTGAAGTATCAAAGCTAAATAATTTGCACCTCGCCCCTAGAGGAGGTGCTGCTCTGCATGGACCTAGGGAGGGTCCTTAAAGGGAAGGGAAGTCACTTGCCCCAGTGACAGAAGGCAAGTGAGGAATGCTAGGAAATATCCTTTCCAGGGCTTTCCCTATAGAGCTCTATGGGGGAAGCGCTGGGAAGGACTACATTTCCCAGTGCTCCTTGCACACCTACCAAAATGTCACCTTCAGCAGCTTGTATCCCTTCCACAGCACTCCCCATTGCTTTCACAGGACCGTTTTATGTGGAGTTGTGCTGAAAGCAAGTACCTCCCTGGGGGCCAGGGATGATATCCAGATTATCTGGCTCTTGATGCTTATGTTCAGACCTATTGAACAGAATACAAATTCCAGATTGCCTGTCTATCTATACATGTGGACACAAGGGTGAAAACCTAGACGTGGAGGAATGCAGGATAGTGACCGTTTGATCCTAAAACTGCTGTGCCAGTATTGAACCCGTTGAAATTAATATGACTTGCATTAACAGCAGAGATTACAGACATACACTAGGGATGTCACTCAACTAAAAAACTCTTAGTCAATTGACTGTGTGCATTTCAATCTCTTAATGGTACAGATCTGCATTTATGCAAAAAATGGTATAAGGACAGAAGAGACTATAGCCCCTTTCAGATGATATAAAAAGGAGGCCATACTCTGGTACAGCCTCTGAAAGCTTCCTGGAAGGCCTAAAGAGATGAATGCTGTAAGTATGATGGTGGACACTTCCGTGATCGTGGCCGGAGCCTCCCAATCATGGAAACGCCCACCATCACCATTCACCTCTTCAGACAAATCTTCAGCATTCACCTCTTCAGACAAATGCTGCAAGCATGAGGGATGCATTGGGAGAGTGGAATGAGGGAAGCACCTGGCGGCACTTCTGGTAAGCTTTCGAAGGCTGTACCCGAGTACAGCCTCCTTTTTGTAACATCTGAAAGGGGCTCATATCTTTTTGCCTCTAGATGATAAACTCGTGTGCTGCTGTAGGAACTCCCTGCTGTGGGACAGAGAAGGAGGGAATGTGTCTTCTAAGACACCTCTCTCTCTCTCTCTCACACACACACACTACACTTTTGTAGTCTGTTAACACAATTACCTGTTCATTCTGCTTCTCCAGGATTTCTAGATGCTCAAGTTGAACCTTTTTCAGCTGATCCATTTCCTTTGATTGCTTCATTGCCAGCTATTAGGAAAACCAGACAAATGCAGGTCAAATGCAACATAGAATTCTCTCTTTGGCTGGATGGGTTTTAAAAAGGCCAACAGAGGGACATAGCATGCTACCATCTACTAAGTCAGACCATTGGCTCAGTATTGTCCACAATGACTGGCAGCAGCTCTCCAAGGTTTCAGGAAGGAGTCTTTCCCAGTCCTATCTGGAGATGCCAGGGATTGAATCTGGAAACTTCTGCATACATTGATGGTTATCGGCTCTTAGTACATAAGTGAGTTTTTGACAAAAGTGAGGTTGCCTTTTTAAAAAAGGGACTCTTGAGAAGGAAGGTTGCCGAAGAGACAACACACAGGGATTTGAGATTTCTGAATCAACTAACTACTCACCCGTTTTCTCTCTTCCAGAAATTTTTTTGTGTTGCTGCTGTTCAGTTCCCTGACACGCCTATAAAATATATGTTGACACTGTCATATCTGATTATTTTAAAAATAAGATACTAGTACTGTAAGAGAAAGGTATTTTTGAGACTGATGATGCCTTTGATCTTATGCTAAGTTTTTCAATGATTGTCATTGCTACAAGCGAGGGCAACTCTGTTTCAGTTTTGTGATCACTTAATTTTGGTTTTCAGTAGTTGATTCCATATTCTAACACAGAAGGTCTAACTGGTATCTCCTAGAGTGGATATAGCCTTCCAAGCAATTTTATCTGGCCCTAGAGGAACCACCAAATTTGAAACAAAGTGTGGAAAAACATTTTTTTCATCATTTCACTTATTGGATTTGATCCTAAGTGCTGAGTAAGGAAGAAAGTCCCCACCCCTCCTCTCCACAGCAAGCCCCTGGATTGGGGGCCCTCAGTAATGGGGCACAGTAGGAGTGGGTGCTGCAGAGGGAAGGGGAGATGGCCCCTAACTGGTCTATATATTGTTTCACTTTATTGTATGCTGGTCATAAACTGTAACAAAGAATCCGATCTGATCAGATAATTCTTCGTAAGAAAAGCAGTACTGATTAAGGGACCAAACTGCAGCTGAACCAATATGCCTAGCATTGTCATAAGGTGAACCTAAGCTGTTAGTTGGAGACGTCATCTTGACAAGAATTAAAGATTTGATCATTCACATTTCTAAATCCACACGCACAAAATTAATTTCGAAGTGTTTGTAACTCAGCCACAGTCAGAGGGTTGTGTTTGAATGTGTCAAACCAAGATCAAGTCTTTAGTCAGTGCTGAAATTCACTGGAAAGCCTTGAGCAACTCACTGCTTCTCAGCTTGATATCTAATAGCATGTTCATGAGGCAAAACAGCACTCTAAACTTCTTGGAGAAAGGGTGGGAATATAAATGCAATAAAAATAAAGTCAGCTTGATACACAGCAACAGGCAAGAAAGCATCGCTCAGTCTCAGTAAGTACTCTGCAAAATGGGAACAGTGGTGACCCATTTCACAGGGCAAAAATACAAAAAACCTCAAGAACGGGTAAGGCACTTTGCCACTCACATATGACCATATACACAGATCAAAAGTGATAGTGGTGGCAGCCAATCATAAGGGGAAAAACCAAAGTATGTTTCTCTCAATGTGGAAAACCTAAACAAAACTTCTGATGTCCCCAAAGCACAGCCCATCTTCTTTCAATTGCAACACCTTTCCGTCATCTGTATCAGGCCTCTTACATCAGCCAAGTTATTCCTTTCAGTTCTCAATAATGGCCACATACATAACTGCTGTCGTTCTGACAACACTGATATCTGTTCTCAACTTCATATATGAGTGCTTTAACTTGTCATGCATTTATTTATCATAATCATCATCAACAACAACATTTATATCAGGCCTTTCTTCCATAATGGAACACAATGTGACTTACATGGGTTCACCCATCCAGGCACTGACCAGACCTAGACCTGCTTAGTTTCAATAATGTGGCTATATCACATGCCCTCAAGACACTGAAATTCTATCTGCTTATGTTCATACAGTTCAGCATTGAAGCCAATATTTTTATAACAAGGATCCAAAAAGCTAAGTCTAACAATGGCCAACAACTCCATTGCTCAGAGACAACTTTGGTAAAATAAAGACTGAAATGAAGTTGAAATTTTAAGATTTTCCACACAAATTGACTTTTTAGTGACTGGCTCAGGAGTGTTTATCCCACTCCAGCTTGGCTTCTATTATTGGGTGAAGTGATGGAATTCAACACTTACCTCTCTCTCTCAGCTTTATTTTTGATAGATTTATCTTGGCTTATGGCTTTACTGTTTTCCATAGAAATTTTTGCTTGGTTGGCACGCATTTCTTTACTTTCTCTAAAGAAAGGATAAACCGGATTGAAATTATGAAAAATAAACACTTAAGATCAGCCTACTGGTAAGTTTTTGTACTTGCTAATGTAGTCAATATGGAAAAAACCCAGATTGTCATGCTCTGTTTCTGCAGCAGAATCTCACTCTAGCTAAATTTACTGTGCTTCTCTCCATGAAATGCTATATAAAAGCAATTGTGTATGAGAAACATTACTGCTTGCCTGAATTATTGGGTTGCTTCCCAGATAGAAAAGTCTTTATCATCTCTCACACACTCAGGCAGATGTATGTACAGATACAGTCACATTAAAAAAAAATCACGGTATAAAGATTCAGACACAAATCTACTCCTCCACACAGTGATAATCTCATCACAAGAAATTGCTCTTCCCATTGATAGCTACTGCCTTCATCATGTGATGAACGTGCCAATGCATGATAAAGTTTTCAAATGATGATACAGTCATCTCAAAAAAAAAAAAAAAAGTTCGTTGAAGCTACCTTTAGCTTCAGATAGCTGCAGATAAATGAATATCAAAGACTGCCATTTAGAATTTTACCACTTTGAATAACAAAGACTACATAAAACCATAATCTCACCATGTATCTAATATTTAAGAAAAGAATAGCTGGTTACCAGCAATTTAAATGATGGAGCTCCTTTCAAAATGGCAGTTATTTTACAGAAATTTGAATGTACACTATTTAAGGACATTTGAAAGACATTAAAATGAAACATTCAAGTACAGCAGATTACTTGCTGCTTCTTATGGCACGTTACACTTATTGTAAGCCAATTAGACAAATCAGATATTTAGATAAAGAACTAATCATAATGATAATCATATTTTTAAAGGCTGTTCTCATGAGCACCCTAACCCAGGCTGGGTTAAGCTGCGCTTGAGAACTGCTGGGATCAGGCAAGATCCCAGTGGGGCAGCGCCACCTAGCCCGGCTTTTTAACCCGGCTTTTAGCTGGGGTTAAAGGCTTGAGCAAGCCCTTAACCTGGACTCTATGATCGTGTGATCGATGGGGCTGCGTTCAGCGGACAGAGATGGGCACTCCTGGAGGAATCCCCCAATGCAATGCACATGCCACGCAGTGCGTTGTGGGATATATGGAGGCTGGGACACGCCACCCTGGCCTCTGGAGCTCCTGCTGCTCCATGCAGCGTGGATTGTCTGGGAACATGGTCCACACTCCCAGCAACATTTCAGCGATCATCTGAGGGGCAGGTGAGTTGGATAAGTCTCCCACCCCCCACCCCCCACTTGTGTGAATGTCCCTGTATATTTTTGAGCAGGGTCCTGTCATGTCTGTACAGCATTTTTAGGCCCTTAATAAATACGGACATTATCAGCATCATTTACTGTAAAAAGCTTATTATAAGTTTGGAAATAACTTCTCTCAAAACAGTACTAAAAACCAAACATAAAAGTTCTAAATTGTCTGAAATTACTTTAAAAAGGCCATGCAATGGCATCCCCTGAAGAGACAACTCCAGAAAATTTAGTTTTGGGGGAGCAAACAGGTGGCAAAGACCATTATTAGGGGAACAGTGCTATATAAGATCTTAATATATTGTGACTGAAGTTGGAAGAGCACCCACTATCCCTTAGAGTCAAGAAGGGGAATCATGCTGTCAGAGCAACAAATGATTCTGCTGGTAGCCTGCTGGATAGAAGTGAGGGGGCTGAGGTGCAACAATGGAAGAGCAGAGCGGAAAAGGTTTCACTAGTGAAGGTGAAAGATGACCATAACTTAAACCGGAGTTTTTGCTAAGATGGCAGAGAGAAAGGGCTGTATTTTTTCACTTTTATGAAAAGGAAAGTAATCTGGCTTGGCAATAGACTGAACATGGGGAGCAAAGGAGAGAGAAAGGAGTATTGGCCCTTTCACCATGAAGGCTTCTTCTTGCTACTGGTGTTGAGGACATCTCACATGGTTATACATCCCCACATGCTCCAGAGGGCAGGACATATTTAAATTAGTCAAAGCCTTTAAGAGGCCTGGGAGGATAGCCCCTCCTAGTTTAATTAGTTAAGTCAAGCTTCTAGAAAGGAAGGAAAAAATCCATAAGAGATAACAGTGAATATTGAAAAAAATAGGTTAACATGGTACAGACCAGTACCCGCAGACTCCCCGGGTGGGTCGAGATGTCCTCAACACCAGCAGCAAGAAGAAGCCTTCATGGTGAGTGACCAATGCTCCATTCTCAGCTGCTGGGTGAGGACATCTCACATGGGACATGTCACAGCTAACAAGACCCTGGAAGGGAGGGTGACCCTGGCTACTGGGGAGGAAGGACGTGTTGAAGCACAAGCCTGCCAAAGGCAGCCTGAGAGGAGTGCTGTAGGTCTAGCTTGTAATGTCTTGTAAACGTGGATGGAGAGAACCATGTTGCCGCTCTGCAGATGTCTTCTAGTGGAGCATTTGTGGAGAAGGCTGCCGAAGTGGCTGCTGAGTGGGTGGAATCAGCTGTGAGCTTCAATGGATTAGGAAGGAGTTGGACTTATGCCAAGGAAACACTTGTTTCCTTGAAAGACTTGTTGTCCCATCATGGATGATGGGAAGGACACGAACAACGCTTCCGTGGAATGGAATGAAGAGGCCTGAGACAGGTAAGCCTTTAGATGATGGACATTGATCTTGTGCCAGTCTTTTTCTTTTGGATGAGAGGGGTTAGGACAAAAGGAAGGTAGAACTAGGTTCTGAGATCCGTGGAATACTGAAGCCACCTTTGGTAGTACTTGAGGGGTCTGGTATCAGAGTAACCAAATCTGAGGAGAAAATGCAGAATCTGGGATTGACGGATAGGGACCTGAGTCGGAAACTCGCCTGGCTGTTGTAATAGCTACCAGGAAGGCTAGCTTCATAGACAGAATGCAGAGGTAGTGGTTCAAATGGAGGCACATGTAGTACCCTGAGGACCTTGTGGATGTCCTAAGAAGGGAACCTGTGAACTACTGGCGGGGATGACAAGGTGGCCCCTCTCAGGAAGCATTTCAAGTGTGGGTATGAGGTCAGTCCTTTCCCCTTGAAAGGAGAGAGAAGTGATCCCAGGGCTGCTGCATGCCATTTGATGGTGTTGGCACATAGTCCTTTGTCTAGGCCGTCTTGGAGGAACAGTAAGAGTTCCGGAAGTTCGCATGCTATTGCTGAAAGTCTGAGTCGTCTGCACCACCGAAGAAGGGCAGCAAAGCCAGTATGTAGCCACTAGAATCACTTGTGCTTTCATCAACCGAATGTGGCGGAGTAGTCTGCTGAAGAGTGGAACCGGTGGGAATGCGTACAATAGTTCCCGGGGCCATGGAGCTGACATGGCATCCACTCCTTCTGCCTGTTGGCATGGAAAGCAGGAGAAGAATCAAGGTAGTTGGGTGTTGAGGTGAGACATGAAAAGGTCCACCGACGGATTACCCAGATCTCTTGAGGACATGGAAGATCTGAGGGATGAGTTTCCATTCTGCTGGGTGCAACTCTTGGTGACTCAGCCAGTCTGCTTGTGTGCTGAAGGAACTGCTGACATGATGTACTATGATGGAGGATTCCACCCAATGCATTAGGAGGATCGATTCCCGGTGGAGGGACTGGGATTGGGTCCCTCCCTGGCGATTTACATGGGCTTTGGCTGTCATGTTGTCCATGCGTATCAGGACGTCCTTGAAGTGGACCTGTTTCTTGAACGCCATGGGTGCTAAAAATATGGCTCTCAGTTCTATCCAGTTCATGCTGTGGCGCTGAGTCCAGGTGCCTTGGGCTGAGTGTGATAGGCAATGTACTCCCCAGCTGTAGAGGCTGGCATCTGCCATGACAATTATCCTGGGAGGGTCTAGAAAGTGTCTGCCCTGACTCAGGCAGGAAGGCTTTATCCACCAATGTAGAGATTCCTTGATTGAAGAAGATAGAATGACCCTTGTGTGATGTTTCTGTGCGATCTCCAATTGGTGTGGTAGAAGAAACCATTGTAGAGGGGGAGGTGGAAGTGTGTCTAGGGGAGTGATTCCAAGGTGGATACCATGAAACCCAGTAGTTGGGCTAGAGTCATGAATGACACCCTCTTGAGAGACAATACGGATCGGGTTAAGAGTAGTATCTTGTCTTTTCGCTCCTCTGGGAGGAAGAGCCTATCTCGCATTGTGTCTATGACCACCCCCAGGTGTTGGAGTTGCGTGGAGGGAGTTAGGTGGCTCTTGGCGGCATTGACTAGAAACTCATGAGAAGATAATGCAGCGAGGGTGGTGTTTACGTCTTGTGTTGTGGATTCTCTGGATTGTATAAGGGGATTGTCTAGATAAGCAAAGAGTCTGACCTTTTGGAGTCTGAGGTGAGCCACTATGGGGGCCATCACCTTTGTAAAGATTCTTGAGGCCAACGAGAAGCTGAATGGCAGCGCTGTGTACTGATAATGGCATCCCTGGTAGGAGAAATGGAGGAGGTGGCAGGAGTGTGGGTGGATTGGTACATGAAGATATGCCTCTGTGAGATCGATTTATGCCAGAAGGTCTCCATGATGTAGCGTTTCCACTATGGAGCAGAGCGTTTCCATTTGGAATTTCCTGCAGCTGATCCACTTGTTGAGGTATTTGAGATCCAATACTGCTCTGAAGGAGCTGTCTTTTGGGGCCATGGTAAACAAGATAGAGTAAATGCCTCATTGGAGTTGGTATGGAGGATCTGGTTCTATTGCCGAAATGGTAAGAAGGTGATTGATCGCGTTGTAGAGCCACGTGTTTCAGGTGGGATTGGGAGTGGGGTGTGGGTAGGAATCTGTCCCTGAGACGGGCTTTCAACTCTATTTTGCAACCATGGAGGATTGTGTCTAGGACCCATTTGTCAGAAATGGAAGCCTCCTAGGAGGGGAAGAAGCGAAATAGGCGGCCTCCCATGCCTGGCAGGTCAGGAGGATTGTTGAGGTTTGGATTGTTGTCCAAAGTGTTGTTTCATAGCATTAGCTTTGAGGTTGAAGCGAGGCCTGTTCCAGTTAGTCCGCTGTGGTCTTGTGTCTCTGTCTCTGGGACGGAAAGTGGGCCGAAAGGGCCGAAAAGGTTGGTTGAATCTTCTAATAGGTCGCTTGTCATCTTTGTGGGTGGATGAAGGGAGCACCTTCTTCTTATCCTTTGTCCCCACTAAGACATCCTGTAAGGCCTCGTCCCCAAAAGGTTTAGTAGCTGTAAAGGTGACTGAGGACAGGTTAGAGCGAGAAGCTGTGTTGACTTGCCAGTTTTAGGTTAGAGCGAGAAGCTGTGTTGACTTAGGTTAGAGCGAGAAGCTGTGTTGACTTGCCAGACATAAGGTGTGTCTGGCCACCACATTGTTCGCCGTGGCGCGTGCCCCGAAACACACCGAATCAAGTGCTGCGTCTGCTATAAAAGCTTGAGCCTTTTGAATTTTTAAGAGAATCTGTCTCTGGGTAGATCAGGCAGCGGTGATTGAAGGTGTTTGTCCGTCCAGAGTAGTGATGCCCTAGAAATAATAATAATAATAATAATAATAATAATAATAATAATAATAATAATAATAATAATTCGATTTCTATACTGCCCTTCCAAAACTGGCTCAGGGCGGTTTACATGGAGAAATAACAAACAAATAAGATGGCTCCCTGTCCCCAAAGGGCTCACATTCTAAAAAGAAACGTAAGATAGACACCAGCAACAGTCACTGGAAGTACTGTGCTGGGGGTGGATAGGACCAGTTACCCTCCCCCTGCTAAATAAAGAGAATCACCATGGTAAAAGGTGCCTCTTTTCCCCCCAGTTAGCAGGGGCATATAAAATGATAGAAGCTGCTATGGATGCCTGTATGGATAATGAAATGCATTCGTTGTTTTTCTTGAGTTGGAATTCAAGCTTCTTTTCAGTGGGGTCTTTGAGCACAGACTCTCCATCTCGGGGCAGTATGACACCAGATGTGAGAGTGGCCATGTGAACGTCGACAGGAGGTGTCTGAAATAAGGCTGCTGCTGTAGGGACAAAGCCATAGTGTTTGTTAGCCAGTGTAGCAGTCTTCTTCTGTACAGAAGGAGCCTGCCATTCCTGTCTTACTACTTCTGCAAAAGTGTCCGCTAGTGGAAACAACAGGTCTGGTGAAGAGGTGGTGGGAAGGACTGATGACTCTCTGGAACGAGCAGTAGTTCCCTATAAGCCCTCAATTTTCAGGCCCAGAGTCTGTAAGACCTTTACAAACAGGTTAGAAAAATCTTCAGATGGAAAGAGCCTGCGTGAATGGGAAGAGGGCTCCACCTGTTGGCCATCCAACCATTCTCCTTCTTCCTTGGACTCAAGCTCTGGGTCTAGTTCCGTAGAGGTCTGCCCTGACCCTGTCAGGCCTTCTTGGGGAGTCAAGGGCCCATGTGGGGGCAGGGGGTCCATGGGTTTGCCTCGGTGAGGGTCAGGAGAGTTATAGTCAGAGATCAGGGATGAATGCTCAGCGGACAACTACTTAAGCTTTTGGGTTTTTGTATTTTTTTCCTTTGGTCTAACGGGAATGCTTGTGCTTATGACCTCTTTTTTTCTTTTTAGGAGAGGGTTCTGAAGACACAGAAGAGGAGTCCGAGTCCTGTGAGGAGAAGGTGGATTGTTCCCTGCACTTGCTGTGCTTTTTATGTGGACGTTTTGGCTGGTGGTTTTCAAGCATCTGGTTTAGTAGAGACGAAAACCAGAGACATCAGGGCTCAGGTACTTCTCTAGTGGGGAGTGGGGCTGGGAGTGAGGTTGCGGACGCACTGGTCCACTAGGGGCTACTGGCCCAAAGGGTCCTGGACTCACCAGAGCAGGCTGTACTGGGCTGGCTGGCATTGTTGGGGCTTCTATCAGCTTGCTCTCTGGCTGAATAGGTGGTAGTTGGAGCGGCGTCACATTTGGAGCTCCTCCACCCCCACCCTTCTCAATGGGTTGAGGGGAAAGCAGTTCTCCCTGTGGTGGAGAGTCCGGGAACCCAGCAGGGTTCTCTAGCAAGGACGAGCCCATGGAAACGTTGTCTTTCCCTTCTCTGGGTATTGGTTTCTTTTTCTTCGGGATGGGCACATCGGCGTCTGTTCCAAGGAGCATGGGTGGCTTGGTGGGAAGCGGCACAGAGCATGAGATATCCAGAGCGCTGAGGAAGGCCTCCTCTAGGACAATGGTTGGGGCTTTCGGACCTGTTGAGGGGGGAGGTCGAATGGTCACGCTTCCAAGCGTGTTGGATTGCTGTAAGCTGGCCACGATGGTGCCCCGAAAGTGGGTTGTGGCCTTTACGCCCTCCCGTTGCACCGACGGAGACAAAGTGGTCCATGGTGGGGCGTTTTGTGTGGCGTGCACCATCACACAGTGGTGATGGGGCTTATCAGGCTGGAAGGGGTCCGCTGATTTCTTCCTCTTCGGCATCAGTACATGAAGGATGCTGGATCTGAGGCTCTATTGGCAGGAGAAGAGAGGAGAGTGGAGAAGAGAATGGAACTGGTAGAGAAGTTTTTGGTTTTTTAAAGGTATAAAAGTGAAGAGGAACAGAAGGGTGAGAGGAGGCGAAGAAATGAGGAGGAAAGGCAGAGTGGCAATAGAAGCAAGGCAGTGTCGTCCGCTCTGGAGGACAAACTGGGAGGGGCTATCGTCCCGCGCCTCTTAAAGGCTTTGACTAATTTAAATATGTCCTGCGCTCTGGGGCATGCTGGGGAGGATAACCTACGTGAGATGTCCTCACCCAGCAACTGAGAAGATAAAGGCTTTGTGCCTATTCAGCAGGGTGGTGACATCATCAATGGATATGGAGAGTAGGGACATGCTCACCTATCATGAGAAAGCTTTAGTTGCTGGGTCTGCTGTTCATGAGCATTAATTAGGAGCTTCTTCAGTAACTCGCATTGCTGGCTCAGGTGCAAGTCACGCATTTCTTGCTCTTCGGCACTATGTGTATTAATCATTTCAGACCACTCTTTTGTGTGCTGTGCTACCATTTCTTTTACCTGGTAGAAATGAAGATGATATCAGTTCTTGCCATACTTACTTTGTCAAGATGATTTTGTAGGCAGTCTTTTAAAGAGTTACAGAAACTTTGCATTTAGAAGGGAACGTTACCACAAAAATCAAACCACCATATAGCCATGGAAACCTCAGCATATTATTGAGATGAGAAGCAAAAGGCACAATGAATCCTTCCCATTTAGGTCTATTTTTCTTTATGAACTATTTGAGATTGCTAATATAAATTCTTAGAGCTTTATCGTGCACCTGTTATTTACATGTCCTAGAAGCATGTAACCACAGATCATAGATAGGGGATGTGTAGCAACACAAATAGGGCACAAACCCTGCTGAAAATCATCCTTTCCTCCTTGCATGGATGGAAGAATTTCCTAGGATACACTACTTTGTAATGCTTACTTCCACTGTTAGTTTACAATAATAATAACTTTTAAAAATCCCCGCATTTAGTACTATGTAACAATTTTAAGATGGGCTACACTTTACCCCTCAAGTGTAGCGGGAAACAGGGAGTCAAACCATTAAAATTTTGGGTTCAGTTCTGATTCACATTCATCACTATTTTTAAACTCCTTGGTTCAGACAGTAACTCAAAAAACGATTCAGAGAAATATATGTTGCTTCTTTTTGAATTTTTCCTGAAATTTTTTACATACATTCAACAGGAAAATTAAAACATTAATCATACAATTGCAAACTGAATACTTGAGTATTAAGCCATTTATTTTGAACCAGTTAACACTTCTTGAGTATATGCACATTTTAGGCTTGGGTTTAATTCAATATGAATGAGTTTTGGGTTTAGGTTCAAGTTTAGTTCAGTTCCCTGCAGAGAAAGTAAGCGGGATTCCAGCTTGCTTTTAGCTCCTATATTCATAGAAATAAGAAGCCTTGTGTGTTTGGGGCCCCACCTGTACAACAACTCGCATGGCTTAAGGGCAGCAGGGATTAGAGAGTATCACTTGTTGCCTTGCACTATCCTTCGTCCTATGTTTACTCAGGAAACAGACTTGGGGGGCAGTATAACTCCGGGCAGCGGGCTGGCAGGCAGTTACAACACTCGGGTCCCTTTCAGTCCTGTTCAACAGGTGGCTTTTTTCAGCCATCTCTGAACATTTTTAATAGGGAAAGGTGTGCTATAGAGAAATAAAATAATAACAACAGTAAAATATCTACAGTCTTGCTCTCTGCCGTGAATGCAAAAGTTGTTTGCTGCTTATAAAAACATCTACTCACAGATGACCCTCAAGTGATGGAATGTGTTGTTAAAACAGCTAGTTCTCTTACCTTAGATTTGTGATCTGATGTTAGTATCTGGATTTTATTTTCAATTTCTTTTTTCATTTCAAGGCAATTATTTCCTCTAAAAAGGGGAAATTCCAAACACCACACATTAGAACTTCCCAATAATGTTCATCAAAGATCAAATACCAAGACACAGTTGAATAAATTTATTCCATTTCACACACAAACCCAAACTTTCCACATACTGTTATCTTAGCAATGTCTAAAAACTGGATAGTTATTTTAATAGTAGGACAACAGCTATGCAACTGCACAGAGAATGTATGAGCAGATCCTTTAATTAAACTTAGATACTTAAGAGAAATTTTCAAGGGTAAAAATAAAATTCATGTCTGCTTTGGAACATGAATGATAAAGATATGAGATAAAGACAGGAAATGACTATTCTTGTTCCTGTCTTTAAATACCTGTTCGGTCATCATCAGATTGCGAAAGTCCAGAAAATCTATAGTTTTGATTTTCCATAAAAGGAGAAGTTAATCAAGCTAGAATAAATTGCTGGTTCTTTCCTTTTGCCTCTTCTTATCAGTAAAGGGTGCAGGACCTTTGCCAGCCTGCATATAAATGCACACTTCCTGTGTAGTTCTGAGGAGCTGGGCTGCTCAGCAAATGTTTTTCCAGGGCTAGTGGCAACATGCACATAGCGTGCCCCTGCCAACCTGATTCAATGAGGCAGCCCAGTTCTGGAGATTAAAGATGGTTAGGAACATAGGAAACTGCCATATACTGAGTCAGACTATTGGTCTATCTAGCTCAGTACTGTCTTCACATAGACAAGATTTAAGTTGCTAAAAGAACTGAGTGGGGGGGGGGGGGAAGTGCCAAAGTGCTTATCGAATAATTGCTAGTAAGCTATAATTTTTATTTATTTATTTTGTTTATATATTCAATTTCTATACTGCCTTTCCAAAAATGGCTCAGGGCGGTTTACACAGAGAAATAATAAATAAATAAATAAATAAGATGGATCCCTGTCCCCAAAGGGCTCACAATCTAAAAAGAAACATAAGACAGACACCAGCAACAGTCACTGGAGGTCCTGTGCTGGGGGTGGATAGGGCCAGTTACTCTCCCCCTGCTAAATCAAGACAATCACCAAGTTAAAAGGTGCCTCTTTGCCAAGCTAGCAGGGGTAACTTAGCATATTGCTTTTTGCTAAGCTTTTAACTAAGCTTAACTTTTTAAGCTTTAACTTTTTAAACTAAGCTTTTTGCTTAGCATATTTTTAGTGGAATATTTTAAAGCATATGTGTAATCCTTAATAACAAAAATCAATCAGCTTGTCCTCCTGTGGTTCACCCTGCCATTAAGCCCCACATTTCCATGTTCTTAAGGTGGTATTAAGAACTACACCAAAAATGGCAGCCCTATTACGTTTTCTCTTTCCTCCTCATTAATACATAGTGAAACATAACAGGTCTCATGTACACTTCTCTGTTTTGCCACCAGCAGCCAATGATGCAGGCCAAGGAAACACACCATGTTTGGCACCAGGACATAGGGGCAATTTTACTAGATGTTGCTGTGAGGGAGGGGGAGAACATCACCTCCCTAAAGTCTAATTTCAGCCTGAGTAAATTTTCAGAAGGCAACACAAAAACAGTCTACCTCCCCAAAGTAAGACAAAGACAAAGTAAAAACATATCAAATGGAAAGGTGTTTAACCTAGGGATCTCGTTCTTAGGAGTCCAACACATATCGTAACTGGGGAAAGTCAAGGAGAAGCCTGGGCTGCCTCTGTAAAACATGTGTAAGTTTTTCAGGAAGTCGATTTCATGTGGAGTTGGTGGTTTAAAGCGATAGGTAGCATGTGAGATGCTCATTACTTTCCAGCTATATCTGGAAACATCCTCAGCATTTTGTTACAGGTGAGAAATGCTGCCCAAAGAGACAGTTCTCATCAGAACTGAAGTCTATCTATTTACTCTTCTTCAGCTTCACTGGTTTATCATTTTCTGGGCCTATACGAAGTGCTGGTGCTGGTGATGATCTTCAAAGCCCTAAACAATCTGGGGCCTGTATACTTTCATTAGTACCTTTGTGCATACGTACCTCCACACTCCCTCAGATCTATGAGGAAGGCCCATCCTTTAGGGATGTGATAGCTGCTTGAGGTAGCGAATATGGTGATGCCTTCGCTGAATGACAAACACAATGTGGAACACTTGCTAATGGAGGTGTGTCTGGCTCTCATTTCTCCTGGATTTCCTTCTCAAGGTGAAAATGTAACCTTGATGTAAAGCTTGACCTGTGCAGGCTATTTTTGTTTTCATCTCTACAGAATTTGACCTGATTGTAGTTACTGTTAGCCTTGGCTGCATCTACTTTTAAAATGTATATATATACACATATATTTATTATTATACTGCAGTTATATACTGCTTTGGGTGCAAATTCTTTAAAGGCAGAGAATGTGATAAATACATTCAAATGTACTGCATATTAAAAGCAGTTTTAGCATGAATATTCACAGAAAGCTTGATCCGCTAACATGCCTTCTTTGAAGGACCATACTGAAAAATGAATAAAAGCTGGTGTACTCCGTGTTCCCTCTGGACCACTGGGAGGATTAATCACTGATTTTGTATTCACAGGGTAGATAGCTTTGCAGTGACATGTGTCATGGGTTTGACATTTTGGAAGGTTCAACCTCTGGAGGCAGGATCAGTCCGATTAGTCCAGTATTTATGATCCTGGCACATAATACAAATCTTCTAACAGGATATTTTTAAATTTCCATTTTACTTTTTATCTAATAAGAACTTTAGACCAATACGAAATGTCCTTTAAAAAACCCTTATTGATTTTAAAAAAATAAACTGCAAATGTTGGGTTTTTCAAAGAGGTAAAATTCAGGCTTCCCAGCCAGCTTACCCTAAATTAAGCATACACACTGCAGCACTGATAAGTGCTCTTGCATGTGAAATAAATTTCCTAAGATTCCTTCTCTTATGTTATGACACTCATACAAAGCAACAATACTTAGTATTTATATAGTGCTTAAAGATTCAGAGTGCTCCACAAACATTCCTAGTAAGCCTCACAATTTTATAAAGGAAGGTTAGTTTACAGGTGGCCCTCATTATTTGTGGGGTTCTGTTCTCACCTATAGGTGCAAATAGGGAAACTGCAGACAATAAAACCTTGGGTCAATAGCCCCCCCCCCCCCCCCCCGCAAAACCGCAAAAGGCCAAAAAAGCAAGGGGGGACGAAATAAGAGAAGAAAGGACAGTACTTTATTCTCCAGGTCTCCAGCAATGCCCCCCCCAAACCCCAAAAATGGTTGAATAGACACTAAATTTGTGTGTGTGTGTGTGTGTGTGTGTGTGTGTGTGTGAGAGAGAGAGAGAGAGAGAGAGAGAGAGAGAGAGAGAGAGAGAGAGAGAGAGAGAGAGCGCGCACCACAAACCTGCTTCTTTGCTGGAAAATGGCGGTTGGAAATGACATTGGAAGTCATTTCTGGTCATTTATGGCCACTCACAATGTCGCCCAATTTTCTAATGAAACGGTGTCTCTAAGACCCAATCGCAGATATGCGAAACTGCAGATACTGAGTGCATGGACAACAAGGGCCACCTGTATATCGATGTTTCCGAGCCAAAAGAGATGTGGCAGGGACAGCCAGCCTTGTAGTTCACGCATCTAGTGTGTTTAATGTTTACACCAAAAGATCTGTGTGGATGAGGGAGCTGAACCCTTCTTGCCTCCACATGCTTCTTTACTTCAGGTTCTTTTCTCCCAGCATGACTTCAATATCGGAAGTGAGCCAGTGTGAAGCTCTGCCTGAATTAACATATTTCGCTTGGTGAGGGTTCAGATCCCCCCACCCACAAATGCCTTCTGATGTTAAAAAGCAAGCCTCCACCCCTGCTTTAAATGTGAACAAGGCAGAAAAGTGAGCAAATGAGTGCCCCCATCACATCTAGATTGGGCCTCATATGACCAGATCTAGAAAACCCACAGAAGCCAGCATAGGTATTTCCCATCCCCCACCCCCCGCAGAATAAATATACTGCTCATTCATCTGTGAATCTGAACACATGGGCATCTGTGAATGCACACATGAATGCACCAATTCCTTTGAGACTCTGAGACATGTAATAGCACTTGTAATGTACAGCTGAAGTCACTGCTCTAGTGCACTAGGTGCTTAGCCCATCTGTCAATAGAGAAATGTATAATTATATTCTCCTCCCTGAAAATTATGCAGCTTATTGTCACAAAAGAAAGTACTTCTTCATATAATGCATAATTCTCTTGTGGAATTTACTGCCAAAAGATGCAGTGAATTTTGCTGCCTTAGATGACTTTAGGAGAAGATTAGACAAATAAATAATGGATCCATTGATGGCTATTAGCTACAACTGATAAATGGGGCCCAGTTTGTGAACTTCCCAAAATCAGCTGTTTGGCCACTTGTTGAAAACGGGATGTTGGACTAGGTGGAACTTTGGTTTGATCTCACATAATTCTTATGACATCTATATGCATGGGGAAGTCCGACTTAGAAATATGACACAATTAAAACGCACATAAAAAGCAATAGCATTAACCATTTGCAGATGTTCAAATGTGGTAGAAATGAACACATGGGGATGGGGAGAGAACAGAATTGCACATCCCAGTCCTGCCCCTGGTCTCCATGCATACATCCTAATATATGGTGGCACTGAAGGTATTATCTGGACTCTGCAAATATAGAAAGTCAAAATTGCTCGTTCTAAGCCTATATGCATTGGAGGGCACACATGCAGGCTGCTGTGAACAACTTTGAATCCATAATGGAAATCTGGGGAGGGGCTAGCAGATGCAATCTCATTCTCCCCATTCTTGCACTCATTTCTACCTTGTCTGAACATCTACACAGGACTAATGGCCTTTGGGCATCCAACAGTCCACAAAAACAGTTTTCCCTTTTGGAAGAAGCACAGTTGGTCAATGTTTTTTACAACCCATGTCCTACAGCATGAACTGTAAAAAGTATCAAACTGACAGCATCTGTAACTGACAGGTGGTAAGTCTGTGTCCAAGCTGAACTGCTTCAGATTGTAGACAGGGGCTCATTTAACTATTTAAAAAAAAATATCTCCACACAGAAGAAGCTATCATGTCAGAGAGAAGGGTTCTAGCTTAGCATTTTAGACAAAAGGCTGGTTTCCTATGGAGAGGAATTTTTTAATGACAGAGCACAGATTTCTGTAAGCCACCATCAACATTCTGAAGAGAACAGAAAAAGGTTGACCACCTCAGTGAGAACAAGGCATAAGAAATGGAAGTTGAGGGCAGGAAAATGGCAGCATCTCTGAAATCTTGTGCTGAAAGCCATTGCTTCACTTTGCTTTATGCTAAGGGCAGCACAGCCACATGACTGTGTTGTATTCTATCCAGTATCTTTTAAGAGCTCTGTGCTCTCTTGCTAACTATCTTTAGAAATAAATTATAACAAAACTAAGATCTTGGTGTTTGCAAAGAGACCTAATATTCAGAACTGGTCACTAAATGGGCATAGGTTAGAACAAGTTAAGTATTTCAAACACCTTGGTGTAATCTTCCAGGCTTCAGGAAGAATGGGTGCACACAGAGAACACATAAGGCAGAATGCACACAAGAGTGCACAAGCAATTCAATCCTTCCACCGTTCTAGGGGCACCCAATTTATCCCCTCCACGATAAAACTTTTTTCGGCTAAAGTACGAGCACAGCTCCTTTATGGAACCCAACTTGGTATGTACTCTAACTTCTTTGAGGTGAAATCCGTGCAATCTAAATTCCTGAGGAACATTTTTCAAGTACCCCGGTGTGTGCCTAGTGCTGTCCTTCCTCTGGAAGCAGGGCTGCTTAAAGTAGAGGCCAAAGCATGGATTAATATCTTTGAATGCTGACTAAAGATGGTTTTCCACCCCGTAGGTTTAGCTCCATTTGTGCTAATGGACACCTACCACTCCAGGTGGAAAAGAGAGTTGGAGGAAAGGCTGCATCATTACGGTTTCTCCCCTTCTGCACTGATAACTATGGGGTATGAAAATGCTAAGGCCAACCTCAGGCAAAGGATATATGATATGGAGCGTCAAATTGACCAGGGCTCTATTCCTGTTCATGTCAATTTGGGCCACCAAGCTCTGAGCTTTAACCCTGCTAGATATCTAAATTTGATAACTGTACCAAAATATCACAGAGCTTTGACACAGGCACTTTGCAATGCCTTGCAAACAGCAGTCTTGGAAGGGAGATACAAGAAAATCCCCTACAAAGAATGTACTTGTCCCACAACTTGGGAGAGATTGAAGCAATGGCACATGTGCTCTTTTATTGTCAATTTTACCGAGATACATGGCATAAATATATATAACTCCTTTTATTAGCTTTCATTGAGGTTGTACAAAATCTTTTTATCTCAATTAACTTTTAACTGACCGGAATGATTCAAGCTCTTATAATGTGGCTAAATTCTGTTTAGTAGCCAGTAAAATTCACCAGGAGCTCATTAAGAATCATTTCTAGCTGATCTATCATTGGGAAAGCCACTTTATCATAACCTTGTCAGTTTATTTTGCTGGGCTTCTGTTTGTAAACTGTTCTGGTCTGTGACTGCAATAAAGGATTGATTGATTGATCCTAACATTAGAAACTACTTCAAATTTTGTCATTTTAAAATACTTTACCCTTTTTTCTTGATTGCCTTTTCAAGGATTTTCTCATAAGCCAGCTTCTCTTTGTCATATTGTGCTACTAATTTGTCAACTTGTGTGCAGTGCAGCTTTTGCATAACACTATATTCCTGAAAAACAAAAGTCGTTTATCAGGTTGCAGTTTGGCAAGGAGACATTTAAACGTATGTAACAGCATATAAAAATGAAGGTCAGAAAAAGCAATTCTGGGTTTAGACGTTATGAATTCTAACTCTTCAGCAGTAAATAACCATAGGAACTTTCCCCATGTGTGAGTGAAGCACCATACATAGAGACTGAGACACCAGCCAAGACAGCAAAATCAACTATCAGCTTTCTGTTGTCATTTTCAATTCCTGTTCATTGGTCTCTGGGATATTATTATTATACTTAGTAAGAAATTCCACTTAGGGCATCTTTTCTATATAACTGTATCAACACCCAGCTCAGAGACAGTATTCACAGTATTCCAAAGAGAATACTGATTCTTTAAATACACATTTCAGAGAGATGGGTGGCACCTTTTTTCAAAACTAAGTGTTTTATAACTACACTATAAATTTTTCAACTTAAAATTTGTACCATGTATTTGGATAACTAGGAGGAGGAGAGCGGGTCTTTTGGTGTGTAATTGTGCCGTTGAGTTGATGTCGACTCTTGGCAACCACAGAACCGTGTGGTTGCCTTTGGCAGAATACAGGAGGGGTTTACCATTGTCATCTCTCGCATCAGCATTGCCATATTCCCATCATCTTATCCCAGAATGAGATGATGCCTTTCAGCATCTTCCTATATTGCTGCTGCCCGATATAGGTGTTTCGCATAGTCTGGGAAACATACCAGTGGGGATTCAAACCAGCAACCTTTTGCTCCCTAGGCAAGTTACTTCCCTGCTGTGCCATTAGGTGGCTTTGGTAGCAAACATGAATTGTCCCCTTTGCTAAGCAAGGTCCACCCTGGTTGTATCTGAATGGGAGACTACATGCATGAACACTGTAAGATATTCCCCTTGGGGGGTCCGGCTGCTCTGGGTAGAGCAGAAGGTTCCAAGTTCCCTCCCTGGCATCTCCAAGATAGGGCTGAGAGAGATTCCTGCCTGCAACCTTGGAGAAGCTGCTACCAGTCTGTGTATACAATACTGAGCTAGATGGACCAATGGTCTGACTCAATATAAGGCAGTTTCCTGTGTTATTGAGAACATATTTTTTTAAAATGACATTCAGTTTTCTGTTCTATATCAATCTCTTAATTTAGGCAGGAGATTGGTTCAAACAGAAGAACACAATATTTTCAGAATTCAAGGCACACTTTCTCACTTTACATATTTCGTGGCCCTGACACCCCTTTCTTTCCAAAGAAGAAGGAATAATATTCCAAGATCTAAAATTTATCTTCAGTTTGGTACAGTCATGCCACTGGTATTCGTTTTAGCTTTGTACAAACACAAAGGATTGAGTTCTGGTTTGTATTATATTCACTCAGTTCAAATGATTTCAGGAATACAAAAACGGATAGTAGTATAACTGATTATACACTACTCTAATGCAGATCTGTAAAGGGGAGAGTGCCACTTATGAAGGTACCTATTATATACCATTTCCATATATTAACATTTAATAATGGAAACAAATAGGGGAGCATCATTTCATTTCATGCTTGCTTGTAGCCTTCCAGAATAATCTAGCTGTTTATTGTCTGAAACAGAACAATGGCTACATGGAACTTTGCTGAGTCTAACAAGCCAGTTCTTACATTCTTTTTCCTAGGATTTTTGTGCTTTGGAACTCAACCAGCTTGAAATCTGTCACTTATATTCACCTCATTTTAACTGAACATGATTGTGGTGACTACTCTCCTATTATCTGGCAGTCAAAGCTGTAGTATTAAACTACTGACCATTAGGGATAAAATGTGGAATAAGCAGTTCTTTTATTAACTGACAAGTTATGGTTATTGGGTCACATTAATTACAATATGCATCACCTGACACACCAGTATATAAACCTAAAGAATATATTTTAATTTTTTAAAGAATAATAAATTTCACTGCAGATCTCCTTGCATATGACAGCCCTGAATGCTATTATAGGAGTTGTTACTTAATCTGTGCAGGCTCTCTTACAAAGTCTACTAGGAGAATTTCACATTCACCTTAATACTGTGTAAACTGAACTGAGGCCAACACACTGAAGTTCTAGCATTAAAAAAGAAAACTGAATTCCACAGATGTTGACTACACCTTTGGGAAAACTAGTCATGTGTAGCGTCTATGAGTCATATGAAGAAACTCAGACATTCCTGTTCCAGAGAGATTTCAAGCAAATCTGATCATCAGCAAGCTGTGAGCTTCACTGGGGGATATACATGATGATTAGGCACATTACAGCAACTACTAAGGAAAAGAAGACTGATGTAGTTCTGACAAGGTTAGACATCCCCAGATAATCCTGCCTACTTCTCTTATGCATGTAGTAAGAACAGAGAAATCCCTGAGGTGGAAAAGACTAAGGGCAGGTCTGAACGTTACCTAGATGAAATGCTGTGCTTCCTGCATTTGTACAGATGCTGAAAAGTTAAAAAAGGAGTTTGATGGGTGGGGTAGGGAGGTGAGCATGTTTCACACCTGTAAACTCCTTCCTGCTTCTCTCCATACCTCCCAGTTCTTTTTTGAACGTTACAGCATCCACACTCATGCTTCTGTCCTTCTATTTCATCTGAATAATATATAGATATTTGCAGACATTTTTTCATGGCGTATAGCCCTCACGCTAGGCACCATATCACCACAGTTTTATGTGGGAGGTGTTTGACTGAAACAGCAAGCATGTATGTTAAAAAAATAAAGAACTCCCACAAACACACACCTTACCAAAAATGCTGTAAAAACAACTCTCTTTTGCTTGAGGTACTTTCACTTCCACACCCTCACCCCTGGCAGTCAGTGGTTTCTTATAAATGGCTCTATGGACACTTCCTGAATTCCCTTCTTGCCATCATATTTACTTCCTAGAGTTTTCCTGTAAAGTTGATTATCACGTTTGCCTCTTAAAAGGTGTTTAAAATAAAATGCAACTACCACCACCACCATCTGGATTTCAAAGAGAGGAATAGATAGGAGTGAAGACAAGGAGCAGACATATGGTATTTGTATTCTGCCCTTCCTTCATAGAACGTAGGGTGCTGTGCATAGGTTTTCCACATGCACAGAAGTTTAGGTGTGAGATGATTGGCCCTTATTTATGGTGCAGCTTATTGAGCTTATTTAAGCTAAGAGAGTTGGGGCTGAGAGGTCACAGCCTTGGACTGGAGGGTCCTACTTGGAGGGTCAGGTCCAGAAGGTGTTATTGGGTGACTTTTGCTTGGCCCCACAATGCTGTTTTTATACAGACATTTGGCCAATGAGAGGGTCCCAGCTATCTTTTTAATGTAGCTATGTTTTTGTTTTCTTTTATCAGTATGCTTTTATTGAAGTTTTATTGCTGTTTTTATCTTGTTGGTAACCACCTTTGGGTCTTTGGACAAAGGGCAGTATGTATGCATGTATAAAATAAATAAATAAAAGTGTTCCATATCGTCAATGGTAAATGTAACAGTCATACTTAATACAGAGTGGTAGTGCCTAATTGTTTGGATCTATAAATTTGCCATTGAATATAATAATAAATTCCTCCAGCTCTGGTATCCCATCTTCCAAAACAGAAATTTGGTGCTCACTATTTGAAATTCATGAAGAAGTACCATACCTTTGCATGCCTCTTCTTTAAAGCGCTCAGCTCTTTTTGCTGTTTTTTCAAATGCTTGACGTATGCCTGCTCCCCCCACAAAAAACAAACTTAGATTAATTTCTCTTCAAAACACCTGAAATCATAAGAATCCTGCGAATGAAATCAGTGCACATTGAGCCCTTTCTCACGATCCGTGAGAAGGGCTTGAAGAGGCAAGGGAAGGAAGGCTCAAAAAGCTTACTTCCCCCTCAGACAATCTTTTCCGTGTTGCTGGGCAGGCGGATCATCTGTCCAGACGATTGCTGGCTCCCGCTGGCAGCAGGGAGGTTTGGGGGCTGGAAGGCCCCTGGAACTCCCATAATGCACTGCATGAGTGTGTGGTGCATTATGGTGAGTGTGTTGACGCCGGCCGGGAGGCTGCTGGTGTGTGGGTATTGCACGGAACTGCGCAGCACTGACACACGACCAGTTAGCCCAGGCTAACAGCCAGGGCTCCCTTGCGGGTTTGCCACTGTGCTGCCACTGGGAGCCATGTAGCTCCTGGCAGTTCTCACATGCAGGTAAAACCGGGCTGGGCTTCCCTAACCAGGCTTTGCCTGCATGTGAGAACAATCTCATTGTCTTTAAGATATATTATGCTTTTGATTACAACATTTAAAACGCAAGAAAGTTATATATCTAATCAGGTATTGGTATATAACCAACTAATTCATGCAGGAATTTGATGTGGAATCCTGGGGGACTTGGCTGCTGGCTTTCCTCAATCCGTCTACTTCATGTGGATTATGAGAAGAAATGCTTTGCACTTGTTCAGCAGTTCTTGTTCATTTTGCTATCTTCCAATTTATATACCACAGCAGAAACCAAGTAGAAGAGTAGAAGGAGAAAGAGTAGGAGAAAAGAAACACGCAGGTTTCCTATATCCAGTGTCTTTTCGGACCAACCTCCACCATTTTAAAAAGTCCCCCCAAAGATCTAGGTGTGATAATCCCCCTGTCCCAAAATGTGGCCATAATGCCAGCTATTTGGAATTCTGAAGCAAATAAAGGGTGGCCAAGAAAATCCTTTTCGCCTGCCTAATGAGCACCCAGTATGATTTAGAGCCAAACCAACTCAACAATGCAGGCTGATGGGCTTTTCATAACATTTTGATTTCAGTTTTATTTTTATACCCAACAAACAATTGAGAGCTTCCTGTTCTCATTATTTAGAAAGTTATTGCTAACTTACCTTCATTTGCTTTAAGTCCTCTATCTTCACTTGAGGAATGAGGTCTATACCTAAAAAAGAGAACAGTATACTATCTAGTAGCTATTTGTATTTTAATGGCATTTTATAGCAAGTCATCCAAATTTGTCACAAAGGGGTGCTGATTAGACTAAAAGAAGGCAAAATATATTTCACACTGATGCTTTATATAAGCCAGGCCTGCACAACGTACGGCCCATGGGCACGTTTTTGCTGGCCCGCCATGGAGCCAGCCAGCCCTGATGAGCAAGTGGGTGATGGGGCGGCAGGAGCAGTGGCGAGGCTGTAGAACTGAGTGCACGGGCACGGCTGCCACAGGCCACCTTCACATTGCTGCTCACCATTGCTCCTGAGCCCCTCTTCTGTTGTTGGGATCCGGGAGCTGGCCCTGGCAAGCGGGCGGGGGAAAGGGCAGCAGGAGAAATGGCAAGGGGCTGTGGGACCTGGGGCAGGGGTAGGCACTGTCACCTCATGCTACCCACCACCACTCTCCCTGACTCCCAAGCCCCTCTGCTACAGTCGGTGACAGGAGCTTCCAGGGAATGAGGGCGTGCATGTACCCTGATGGAGACACAAGGTGCACGCTCACCCTCATTCCTAGAAGGCTCCCGGCCCCGATGGCAGCAGAGGGGGTTAGAAGCCAGGGAGAGTGGCAGTGGCCGCTCTCGCCTGGCCCTTGCCACTGCCCCACTTTCCCCCACCCACTTGCCAGGGCCAGCTCCCAGCCCCAACAGTGGCAGAGGGCCTTGGGAACAAGGGTAAGCGGTGGCGGAGAGGGTGAGCAGCACTGGCACCCATACCCCCAGCTCCATGCTGCCTAACCACCACTCCTGCTGCCCTTTCCCCTATCCAGCTCACCAAGGCCGGCTTGCAGCCTTGCTGGGAGAGCCCTACAAAGGGTTGCGGGGGGTGGGGGGGTGAAACACAGGTCCACCCTCCCCTAGCTATTAAAAAGTCAAAAAATGACTAATAAAAAATAAAATCAAAATTATTAACTATTTTAAATTATAAAATTATTTAAATATTGTTTGATTATTTAAATATAATTTTATGTTTTAAAATTGAGCTCTGCCCCCACATGGCAAGTCATGGTTGGTTTCAGCTGACCGCAGCATTTGAGTTGTGCACCTGATATAAACTATAACCATCAATTACTATAAAGGGTGAAAGGGATACTACACGAAGCCTTTGAGCAACTCCAGATGCACTTTTACCTTTCTTAGCTTCCATTCCAGGTCCCACACCAGAAGTGGTATTTGGTCTAAGTTCAGCACTAGTCTGAGGAGTAACATTTGCTTTGGGATTGTTTGCTTTGCCTTTTTTTTCATTCTTTGAAGTGTCATTTGGAACATCAGCAATATCACTCTGCAAGAAACAAGGCCTGTTAACACCACTGAGAAACCTGGAACTGGGGGTAACAGATTCTGAGTAGTCAGAGAAAATCATGTTCAGAATAACTGCACAGAGCAAAGCTCAGGGGCCTCAGCATCATAGCACAGGCATACCTGGAAGCTATTGCCAGACCCATAACACATTTCCAGCCAACCAATCAACATGACTGATATAGTGCCATCAGCTTTGCACTGAGTGCCACACAAAAGTAGTCACACAACGGTGACAGGAGTAACGTACAAAGTAAGAGCCAGATACATTGTAAAATGTGCATCTGATTTTTATTTTTTATTTTTGCAAGCAAGTACTGGCTAAATTATGATTGCTAGCGGTTACTACTTATTTATTGTGTTATTTATTTATTTTTATTTTTTTAATTTGGCCGATGACTGTAATAAAGATTCCATTCCATTCCAAGCATCTGATTTTGGATAATAAGGGCACGATTTTGTATCACATGGCAAAATTCAAATGCCATTTAAGCTACAGTAGCACAAACCACTGTTTGTGCCTATGCACTAAAGTAAGACCCATCAGATCTTATTGCCCCTAGACAAATTGTGTGGAAAAAACAAGCTAATCACAAAATCTTACAGCAAGAGTGTGTGTGTGTGTGTGTGTGTGTGTGTGTGTGTATGGCACTGAAACCACCACTGGACATTTTCATATAATATATTTAAGCTTACTGGAACAACTATAAAGTCTTCATTTACAATGACAAACTTAAATTCTTGGGATTCTTAGTACCTAGGAATCTGCAGATGACCCACAAGTTGCCTAGGCCTTAGTTTGGTTTCATGGCTAGTCTGCTACAAATATTTTCAACTACTTATCACTTGCCTCCCCTTCTATAACACAAATATATAGTAAGAGTGTATATACTAAGTATACTAAGAGTATGCAGGACATGATGTTTTAGTTTGGGTTTGGTTTTGAATTTTATTTTACTTTTTCCTAATTTAGTTTTCATTTTCAATTGATCTTTAGCTTTCTTCCTCTTTCTATGCGGAGGTGAGCGGGGTGGCAACCCTGCGGTCCTTCTCAAACTGGCTCTCTGATGCCTTCTCATCCTCAAGTATAAACCTGTTCATATGTATTTATGCTCCATCTTTCAGGACCAAGTTCTCCCAAAGCGGTCTGCAATACTAAATCTTCAGTGTCTCTTGTTCATAAGTAAAATGAATGGCAGACAGCAGGCAAATGCAGCAAAGGGAAACACGATCACTGGCAGCCAGAGGTAAGAGGGCATCTTGTGTCCCAGAGAGCCCTGGTAGACAGTGGGGCCAGCCTGCTCGCCTGTGGAGAGGTGAAACTTGCATTTGAGACGAAAGAAAATTGTCTGGTCTGGGGTGCAAAGGGCAGCTTAATGTGTAGGCACAGAGGTCAGTCTCTCTCTCTCTCTCCCTCCCTCCTCCCCTCAGGTGGACAGCACCAGCATGAGATCACAATGACCATTCTCTCTCCACAACCCCTTTCAAGGAGGCAGCAGCTGTAGCAGTATGTGAGCACAATGTCTTTCTCACACACATCCTCACTGCAGTAGGCAGAAGCAGGAACATATGGGAGTCTCTTTCTCATTGAGATGAGCATATGCAGGAGTCTGTGGGCACAAGATCCCAACAGACTGCCAGGGTCTGGGATCAACACTCCCAGAACCCTCCATAGGAAATTAGTGGTATTGCTTCTGAGGGCCCTTTAACTAAAGAAAATGATGCAAATACCGTAAGTTTTCTGCCAGGAATTCTGGGAGTGGGAGTCTCAATCCCCAATGGGAAAAGATGCTCCACTGGGGTCCTGGAAGAGCACTGCCACTTTTTCCTTCCCCAAAAGCATGTACTTGGCTTTCGGGGCAAGGGATGGCACAGGTGGCAGCAGCAAGTGGTTTGTGAGTATGTTCAAGCTGTTTGTGAGCGGTCAAACTGGCCTCCTGCAAAAGGCTTGAGCTTTTATGGGTGCTCATTTGAAATGTGTGCAAAAACTCAGCTCCTGTTGGGCTGAACATTGGGATGTTCATACATCCCTAAGAGACAGAGCATCTCTTGTGTGAACAAGAGTAGAAATGTTTCCCCAGGACTTGGCAGTGTGCCACTTATTCCAAGCCCGGGGGCTGCTTGGGGTTAACTTGAGGTTAACTTTCAGGAAGAGCAGCTGCTAGGAAAAGGAAAGGAATAGAAAGAACAGGGGATAGAGGAAAATAAACAGACAGACTAGGACAGAGTGGAGATCAATTTAAAAAAATTGCAATCAAAGCAGAACACCATCTTGGTAAATCTAAGCAGGAATGAATGAAACACACACAGAGACAAAATGTAAAAATGATTGAGCTTGGAGTGATCTGAGAAGCAAATGCTGGATGGAAAAACCTTCTAGGCATTCTGCATACAGAATTAGTAGTAGAGCAGAGCTCAAGCCAACAGTTCCTTGTGGTGATAGCTTTCACTGTGCCCTCCCCACAAGTTGTGGTACAATCAAAGGTCTACACCAGAGTTTCTGTGTGTGTCACAATGCTACCTGATGCATTTGCAATGTCAGCAGGGATGCCAATAATGATTCTTGCTCTCTCCTCCCTCTCAGCTTAAATTGCTACATACAAATGCACCCCAGTCCCACAACAGACCATTGATTGCATGGCAATAAAAGCTAAAGGTTTTTTGTTTGCTTTTAATTTAAATTTTAGTTAATATAATAACTAAAACTAAATGGGCAAATTGCATTTTGGTTATTGTATTAACTAAAATGAAATGCATATCCTTAATATACACCTCTAGCCAAAAAGTAGTAATGATGGAATCTACCTAAAGCTAACAAAAGGAAAGCTAGCCCATTTATTACTTGTCAGCTGCTTTCATAGTTTAAATCTTACATTAAGAGAGACTTTAAGTACAAATGCAAATACTTTTCATACCCAGAGTTAATTACTACTTACCGTTTCAATTCCCATAGCTCTCATCTGGTCTGCTCTTTTCTCCATGACAGATAAAAATTTCTTTGGATCTGACAAGGCATCCACAATGTCTAAAAGAAAATTAAAATAGTATTTGAGCTATTTTACACTTTAGATCCCATCCCTTCAAAAGTGTCATTTAACTTCAACAAAAACTCCATGCTTAACTCTGTCAGATATTGCCGATGTAATCTTAGACCAATGATGTGAAAAGCTACAGTATATTTAGAAAAGGTGCTGCAATGTACAGCCAATTCTCCCCAAACAGGAAAGATTACTCTGCATGGCCATGGTCCAAAGAAGCTGTGTGTGTGCACTGGGGAGCATGATATGCAGCCTTGAAGTTTTCTTTGAAGTTTCCACTGCTTTGCAAATGGAAAACTATATTACTTCTTCAACAACTGAAGTTGCTGCTGTTAGACTTGAATGAAAGCTCTGGCTGCATATGCTTTCCCTGAACTGCAGCACAAATATAAGAACCTAAGAACAGCCCTGCTGGATCAGGCCCAAGGTCCATCTAGTCTAGCATTAGAGATGTGTACAAGCCTAGGTTTGTGCAGCAGTTCAAATACTAATCGATTTGTGGTTTTGCAAACTGGTTGGTGCCAGTTTGGCCCAACCACAAACCGGTTCGATGGTGGCACGTGGGGTGGCAGCAAGAGGAACCTTTAAAAGTGAGTAGAACAGGACCATACCTATGTGCCCGCTATTCCATGCAGCTTCCTGCTGCTGTAGTGCTCCCTAAGCCCGAGCCCCGGAGCTGCCAGGCATGCCAGACAAGCCACCGCTTGTCTGGGCAGGCAATCTGTGATGGGTGAGTTATCGTTTGCGGGGAGAGTGGGTCGAACCCGCTCTCCCTGCAAACCTCCTCTTGGCACTTCACACTAGGGGTGTGCAATTCAGATTTTCGGTGATTCGGTTCGGGACCCAAACCGAATCACCCGTGTTCTGTTTTGTGCCCGAATATGGGCCACCCGAATCACCCTTGATTCGGTTCAGATTCGGATTTAATCCAAATCGATTCGGGGGAAAAAAAGGGGCCCAGGGGCAAAATATTGGGGTGGGGTGGTAGTGCCCAATCGGTGGAAGCTACCACCCCAATTTCAGGGGGATTGGGCAAAGGGCTGATTTTTGGGGAATTTTTGAAGTTTTAGTGACTTTGGGGCAGTTCGGGGGCATAGCATGGGATCTGGGCAAAAAGACTAGGGTGGGGTGGTAGTGCCTAATGGGTGAAGGCTAACACCCTCATTTCAGGGGGATCGGGCAAAGGGCTGATTTTGGGGGAATTTCTGAAGTTTTTGTGTCTTTGGGGCAGATTGGGGCAGAAAGTGGGGCCTGGGGCAGAATAGTGGGGTGGGGTGGTAGTGCCTATTGGGTGCAGGCTACCACCCCAATTTCAGGGGGATTGGGCAGAGGGCTGATTTTTGGGAATTTTTGAAGTTTTGGTGTCTTTGGGGCAGATTGGGGGCAGAAAGTGGATCTGCCCCAAAAGAGTGGGGTGGGCTGGTAGATAGTGCCTAATGGGTGGAGGCTACCACCCATCCCCAATTTCACCCGTCCCCTCAGAAGTTTTTTCTGAAGGGATGTTATTCCCTTATTTTCTGAGGTGTGAATTCTCATTCTATGATAGCAAATGAGATTTTTTTCAATTAAACAACTCTCATGACCCCACTTTCACTTTTTCACACTCTCATTTACTAAGAATATGATGAATGGATCAATCTAGCACACTGCACCTTATGAAGAAAAACCTCAGAAATTCACCAAAATTCAGCCCTCTGCCCAATCACTCTGAAATTGGGGATGGGTGGTAGCCTCCACCCATTAGGCACTATCTACCACCCCATCCCACTCTTTGGGGGCAGATACACTTTCTGCCCCCAAACTGCCCCAAAGTCACTAAAACTTCAAAAAGTCCCCCAAAATCAGCCCTTTGTCCAATCCCCCTGAAATTGGGGTGGTAGCCTCCACCCATTGGGCACTACCACCCTACCCCACTCTTCTGCCCCGGGCCCCACTTTCTGCCCCAATCTGCCCCAAAGACACAAAAACTTCAGAAATTCCGCAAAAATCAGCCCTTTGCCCAATCCCCCTGAAATTGGGGTGGTAGCCTGCACCCATTAGGCACTACCACCCCACCCCACTATTTTTGCCCAGATCCCATGCTATGCCCCCGAACTGCCCCAAAGTCACTAAAACTTCAAAAATTCCCCAAAAATTGGTCATGAGCCAAATCACCCAAATTTTTCGGCCCCGAAATTCGGGTGATTTGGCTTGGCCCCGAAAAATATCGGGGGGCATCGGGGGTGATTCGGTTCGGCCTCGAATCACCCAAAATTGCTCGTTTCGGGCACAGATCTATCCGTGCCCAAAATTTTTTGCACATCCCTACTTCACACTGCTTGTGTGAAGGGCCTCTGAGTCTGTTAATCTGCTGATCATTATTGCTGATCAACCTCAGCCAATATGGATGAAAACATTAAACTGTTGCTTCACCACCCATTAACTCTTCAAACCTTAGGGCTGAATGAAAAGGAACAGAAACTGAATGCCAGTGTCCAGCACCCAAAAACCTAGAAATCAGAAAAAATAAAATGTGCCTCTGAATCAAGACACAAATTAGAATAAAGATTCTTATCTTTGTGGTCTTTGTGTTACGACTGACTTTAAAAAAACAACAACCAAGTAACACATGCACACCAGCAATATATTGTGACTTTTGTTGCAGGTCCATACTTGTAATATACTGGTTTTCAACAGAAAGCTCACAAAGTGGTTTACAAAGCAAATGCAATGAAACAATAGACTGGTCCAGATGTCACACAGAACCTCGATTAGTGTCAGGCTCTGTGCAACATCCCTGAGCATCATAAATATGTACTCTGCTGCTCCCATCCCCAGGCATCTACTTTCTAGGTAGATTAAAATAAGCCAAGATTGGTCTTTTTTATTTTTGTTTTGCAACTGCCATTATTTTATGAAGATCTAAAAGACGTTTAGAAGTCCTTCATCCTCAGGAGTATAGAATGTATTGGAAAATGAAAAATGTATTCTTGCTTAATAAAATCCACAAAAGCTATCAAGGCACTAGTTCAAATTTTTACCTCCAAAGCCATCAGGCACATATGTTTTGAGTACAATGTTGCAGAAGACTGTTGGCAGAGATAATGGTTTGTTGCCTTCATTTCGAAGAGAAATGTGTCTGTAACCTGCTTGAAGGCCATCTAGAGGCAGTATCCTTTGGCCAATGAGTTTGTTGTTGTCATCATAAACCGCTATCCTCAAGACTGCAAGGTCTGGAAGAATGACCTAAGAAACCCAAGAACAAAGAAGACTATTGATAATTTCAACATAAGACATTCTATAACTGTGATTTTTGAAGGAATCCAGAAGTTCATGGCCAGTTTCTCATACTGTCATGACAGAACAGAGTACTGCCTGGTTGTGTCTCTACAGTCATATTAGTCTACATTCTGGAAACACATTATGAAGCACTGTAGCACCGTGTACCTAATTTTATGTACAATGCTTACAGATACAGTGTAGTGAAAGATCGGTATTAAAATACTCCACTGAAGAAGTCTAGGTTTCTGTTATTTTGATTTTAAAAAATGTAAATTATGGAAATTTCTGGGGCAAGACATTAAGCAGAGAGTGACATGAATAAATGAAATTGGTTTTTGGCTGGGACAGTGAATTCTAGAGAGGTGGGGAATTGATCTGGCTACTCAACACTGAAATTTAAATAATAATGTCCAATTTTTTAGCAGCTACATTCTCTGAAATTGTTCCCATGCTATACCAACTAATGTACACTTCTTAAGGGGGTGGTTGTTAGAGACCACTGTTGAAGACGTTCTCCCTCAATTCATCTGTTTTATGCAGTTATAAGTCAGTGTCTAATATCCCCTTCCTGGCCAAGGTAATACAGTAGGTGGTGGCAGCTCAACTTCAGAGAGTCTTGAAAGAGACATGATCCGGTCCAGCCTGGCTACCATCCTGAGTTTGGGACTAAACCTGCCTCAGTTACTTTGATGGATGATCTAAGATGGGAATTAGACAGGGAGAATGCATTCCTGTTGATTCTGCTCAACTTCTTTCAGTGGCTTTCAATACCACTGATAATGATATCCCTTTTGGTCGCCTGGAGGAGCTGTTGCTGGAAGGTTCAGATCCGATCCCATCTCAAAGGGAGGGTCCAGAGCACATCACTGGGGGACTACTGCTTGGTCTCATGGCTATTGCCTTTAGAGTCCTGCAGGGGTCAGTCTTGCTGCCCCACCATCAGTACTATTCCTCTTAGGAATGTGGAGAAATCACCCCTTTTCCATATATGCCTCAACCACGTAACCATTCAGCCACTTTGCTAAGGTGGACTTGGATACCTTTTTCCGTGTGGAGGACTCTTTAATTGAAACAAAAAGGGTTCCTCTCTTCCAAGACAGTGGCGACCGGTGAGGGTGGAATTGGGGGGTGGGGAGAGGTACCTTTAGAAAGTGATTACCTACAGTACAGTTGGCACCTGCAAGCCACCATGAGCCTCCTATGAGATGGCTGTCGCAGCTCCAGCATTCATCTGGCCTCCACACATATGCAGAGGCCAGGTGAGTGCTGGAGCCTAGGAAGCCGCTACGTGGAATGCCAGGCAGGGTGCCGCTGTACGCAGCTTGCAGGTACCAGCAGTACCATCAGATATTACTTTTAAAAGGTACCTCTTGCTGCCGCCCCAGCGTCGCCCTCACTGGCTGTCACTGCTTCCAGATACGGACCATGCAAACAATGTAAAACTATAAAGCCTATAATCATAGAGTCTCTGCTATTCTTTTCCTCATGGTGTACAGCTTCAGGACACAAAGACACAAATGTCTTGATAGTTATGAACAGTAAAGCTAATCTTAGGATACATGTGGAGGTCTAGAATGATGTAATTTTAGAGTCTGAAGGGACCTTGGTGGTCTTCTAGCCCAGCCTTCTGTTCAGTGCAATAATCTTCTACAACATTCCTGACAGAGGACTCTTCAGCCTCTGTTTGAAAACCTCTAGTGGAGAGTCCACTACTATGTGAGGAAGACTGTTCCACTGCCAAACAGCTTGCACAGTTAGGGCATTCATCCTGATGTCTACCCTGAATCTGCTTCCTTGTACTTTCAATCCATTGGTTCTAGTCTTGCTCTCAGGAGCAATAGAGAACAAGTCAATTCCTTCTTCTATGTGATGGCCCTTCGGATAGTGAAGATTGCTATTATTTCTCCCCTTACTAATCTTCTCATCTCCAAGACAAATATATCCAGCTCCTTTAACCATTCCTCATAGGACTTGATTTTTCAGACTCCTCACTATCTCTGATGTCCTTCTCTGAACTAAATTCCAAGTTATCAATTTCCTTCTTAAAATGCAGTGCCCAGAACTGGACACAATACTCCAAGTGAGGTCTGATCAGTGCAGAATAAAGTAGAACTCTTTCTTCCCATGTTCTGGATGCTATGCCTTTGTTAATACAGTCCAATATTGCATTTACTCTCACCCACCCACCCCAATCAGCTGCATCCTGTAACTTGTGGCTTACTAAGACACCCAGACCCTTTTCACATGTACTTCTGTCAAGTCAGGTCTCCAGAATCCAGTATTTGCACATTTAATTTTTCTTACTTGAATGCAGAAGTTTACATTTGTTTCTGTTTAATTTCATCCTTTTGATTTGGACAACAGGAGTGTTTGAATCTGTCAACATTGTTTTGAATCCTAATTCTGTGTTCTAAGGTGTTGACTTCTAAGGTGTCACTTTGTCTTGATGAAAGATGCAGATATTTTTGATAACTGATGCTATTTTCTGAAACTGAGGACATTGTCCCTAAGAACACTATTTTAAGGGAACGTTCATTTAACAGAACTTTGCTTGAATGGAAGTCCTGTATGTTCAGAGGTTTATATGTTCAGTTTACACATTGGAAATCAGTGAATTCTGGGAAGTTTGGTCTGTTTCATTTTTATATATGAGCCCCTGGTGGTGCAGTGGTAAAACTGCCGCCCTGTAACCAGAAGGTTACAAGTTCGATCCTGACCAGGGGCTCAAGGTTGACTCAGCCTTCCATCTTTCCAAGGTCGGTAAAATGAGTACCCAGAATGTTGGGGGCAATATGCTAAATCATTGTAAACCACTTAGAGAGCTCCGGCTATAAAGCGGTATATAAAATGTAAGTGCTATTGCTATATACCTTTTAATGTAAGAATGGGAAGTTAAAGGCTTTGTACAAACACTATCAAGTAGGACAAATATTTGAATTATACTAGCACAATTACTAACTCTCTAAACTGGACTCCAGGAATTCCAGAACACCTGAGACTCCAGCCCTTATACATGAGATATAGCGAGCAGAACACCAGGAAGAAAAAGATTTCCATGTATTACCATACATTCTCTGAAAAGATTGCTAGTGAGATAAGAAGTGGGTAAAAGGAATCTCAGTAAAATAGCCAAGTAGGACTAGAGTCTTAGGAATGTGCATGGAACAGGATTTGCATTCCCTTCTGAGCTTGGAACAGAATGCAAATCCCTAGAATGTTCCGTGAGAACCGGTTGTTCTGATGGAATGAGCTCAGAATGTTCAGTGTTCCAAGTGCCATTTTGGTGGGCTGTTTCCCCCTTGCTTCCTGTTTTTGGCTCTGGATTCTGATTGGCTTGCGATCTCCTTGCTTCTTGGTTGGTTTGTTATCATACATATCAACATGATTTGTATGATAACAAGCCAACCAAGAAGCAAGAAGATCGCAAGCCAATTGGAAGCCTGTGCCAAAAACAGGAAGCAAGGAAAAAACAGCCCGCCATGATGGCGCTCAGAATGTTCCAACTCGGAAAGGGGTTGTTCCATTCCGAGCTCGAAACGGGCCCTTCATTTGAAGGGTGTTCTGTTTCAAGCTCGGAACACTCGAAATAGATCATTTTGAGTTGGGATGTTCTGCACATCCCTATAGAGTCTCATTCAACTAATATGCTCTGAAAATTGTGCCATACTGGTCTGTGGTGAAATGTTGAGCCCTGAGACAGAAGATATTAAATTGGCAGAAGATGCCATGGTTCCCCAGTTGACAGCTTTATCCAGAGAAATGTATGTGCTACGGCTGGTATTATGCTCTGAAAGTAGTTCTGTCCCCTCACCTTTCTGACTATATAGAAAAGAAGAGGAATGATGGGAAACAAGTATAACAGCTCCCTTGGCCATCTTGCTGGGTAAAGGTTGGGGTCATTTGGCACTGTGCGAGGAAACCTGGCGAAGAACCTCCTCATTTTGTGGTTTAGCTGAGATGCTAAAAGGACCAGAACTGATTGACCCATCCTGTCCACAATCAGTCAGAAAGATTTCTTGTCCAAAGACCCTCCCTGTTTGTTTGATTGACCTGTTGTTGACTGTCAGTACAGTCTGTTGTAATGTCTTGAGGAAATTCTAGTTTCAGGAAGAAAAGATGAAACGCCTCACACCACGGAGTAGCCCCGTTGGCCCTTTGTGGAGAATATGAGTTCTGGTTCTGCCTTCATATTTTATGTATGGCTTCATTGTTGCCTGATCTTACTATTATATGATGCATACTTTTGGAAGAAATTTCTGGAGTACAAGATGGATGGCTTTAAGTTCCCACAAGCTTATGTTCTGCTGAGACTCCCCTGTACTGCTGAGTCTCTCCTGAGACTCCCAGAGTTCTTACACTGTAGCGGGTTCACTAATCTATGAGGCTGATGTCTGTTGTTACAGTGATCCTCTCAGTTCCCAGTACTGGTTGATAGGAAGGCAGATTGGAGAGAAGAGACCCCGCTGACTGAGCAGGGACAATAGCTTTGGTGGCTTGCTTGGCTATGAGGTTCTGGAAATCCAGCAGCAACCACTATGGGATTCTTGCATGTTTCCTGGCTTATTGAGCCAAATTCATGCAGGGTACTAGGAAGCCCAAAAGATATGAAGTTGGTGTTCTGATGTGTCTGGATCAATATTACTTTTCCTTTTCCTTTTTGGAAGGTGGAAAAACATGTTCAGTTTGACTCTTAGATGGGATAGGAACTAGGAGGAATTCAGAAAGCTCTTTTTAAAAGTTCACAAAGAATCTTGGGATTTTAGCAAGATTTTGGATATCCTAGAAGGCTCTGCCCTAGGAGGGAGAGATTGTCTCAGTAGGGTTGGACATTGGTGCCTCATTTGCCATAGAAGAGTCACTAGGGCTACTAGGCCCTTGGAGAAGATGTTGGGTGCTAAATACAGGTCAAATGGATGAGTTGTGCATTGGTAATGCTGGGCAATGTATGCAAATTGCAGAAATGTGTGGTGGCATGGTTGGATCAGCCATGCTTGTTGAACAATTGTAGTCTCCCTATACATCAGACTGAGAGTGTGTAAGTGAAATGTGTGCTGACTAGACTCCAAGGAAAAGCTGGAGCCCTACAAAAGCACTACTAGGCAGGACCTATTATGCAAAGGAGGGTGATTGATCATCCACTTCCTGTTCCTGGTTGATAAAAAATCCCAGCCCTACCTGTAGCAGTCAATGGAGCGCCATCCTAAAATAAACTCATCTCAAATAGTGAGAAGCAGTTCTCCCACCAACTGAGAATGTGAATTCATCCACACCTGCAGCCAGATGTGCTTGTCAGTTGACTTTTAACTTTCTCTTTCTCTCCAATTGGTTCAATTGGAGAATCAATTCACTTTCTTTTCTATTGGACCAGTGACTTGCATGCAGGTCCAGTTACGAAGAATAAAAAAACATTATTGCTCCAGATCCTGTAAAATGGCATTCCATCAATGGAATACCAAGGATTAGGCCACAGGGTTTCCCTGCCAGTGCAATACAATGACAGCTGGTGCTGCATCATAAGCTGGGCCAAATATGTGGTACCACTGCACCAGCAAGAATGCCCTGACTCAAGATATACATTTCTTTAGCAACGGCAGGTTAAAAAAAAGGCTGCGGGAGGTAGGAACCTGGCAACAGCTTCAGCTGACAGTAATGCAATGGAGTTGTACTTGTCTGGTAAGATGGAGGTAAATGGTCTTTCCTCCCCACCATCCACTATGGAGAATATGTTATGGTAGCTATGGCAGACAAGTTATTCCTTGGAACCACTGTGGTCACCACTGGTTCTTAGGGAGCAGGCTACTAGTTGGTCCTGGCTTACTCCACCTTCATTTTAATTCTTTTTTAAAGCTATAAAATTAATTATTTTTCAGAAATAGCCAAATTAGCATGCATAGTTAAGCATAGCAAGACTAACCCAATGTGAGCAGTAAAAATACCATATCACCAATATCTCACGGTGGAATGACAACACAAAATATGTATTACAACAGCTGTAGCTTTATTATTATTATTTTTTTAAAGAAAACAAGAAGACAATAAAACACAATTCACACATTACCTGCTAAGAGTTTGCATGAGGTTTGTGCTACAGTGGGAGGCATCATAAACCCTAAACCTGCTGCCTCACAGTGTTATTAAGGACAGTTTTCTGATATAGGGCTTTGCTGCTGTGCTTATTTATTTGCTTTTCAAACTGCATCCAAAAAAAAAAGGTTATTAGACTAAATATCAGCTACGTAATACCTACGCTGAACTACTAGGAAAATTTATAGTTGGCGTTATCTAACGTGTGTGTGTGTGTGTGTGTGTGTGTGTGTGTGAGATCATCAGACAAAAAGTTGAATCAATAAAAAGTGGGGGGGAGCAGGTAATTGTTCTCCATTTTGGACAACAGAACAAGTGAAAGGATAAGAGACATTGTCAAAGACAGCACCATTAACGGACATACTTTGAATGAAACTCTGGTTGACAAAAATTAAAATAGAATGGGGTATCAAAATTAGACACTACTGATTACAACTCGGTGTGAGTTTACATGTGCAGTTTTGACCATTTTCTTCTGCAGCATCTTAACTGTTCACACATATGCCCACCATTGTGAGCCTTAAGTCAGCACCTGTGTTTCCACCATATGGGGGGCCTGCTCTATACATGCAGCAGAATGAGGTGGCAGAGTCCTGAGGAAGTAGAATGGAATGGATATCACTTAGACTGTGGGGGAATGATATCCTTTGAAGGCTCCCTATGTGGAAAACATTCTGTGAATAGAAAACTACCCTACTGGTGAGAGGTCTGGCCTAGAACCTTTGTCTGTGCTGTGCTAGGTTTTTTTGTTTGTTTTACTTGCATGTAGGAAGTCTTTTAGGTGGAGAATCTTTAAAGACTGACTACCACATTCTACTGGATGTTTAAATCAGGCCAGACACATGCGTATCAAATGATTAGCCACAAAAGCATTGCAGATTTTTCTACCACCATTAGGAGAATGTTCTGCAAAATGGCAAATGTAAACTCACCCCTGAAAAGCAATCTTTTTGAATATGTTAGCAAAACAGTGTCTTGAACATCTTGGGTGGAAGATAGAAAAAATGCACATGACGCACACAGGACGAGGAAGCTAGCCTCAGATATGGGGGCAGCACCCTCCTGACTGAATCCATGTAATGACATTGACCTTAGCTTTGGATGCAGCATCTCACCTGCCCTCTTGGCTGAAGGAACAGTGCAAGATGGCAGCCACTGCCAGGGCAGGGAAGAAGTTGTAATCTCCAAGGAATGTAGATGTTCACCAGCTGGGGCTCATTCTGAGCAGACCTGGAACACAGGCATAGCCACGAACGAAGTGGGTTCCTCCAAGAGGGAGGAGGAGAAGGAGGAGGAAGCAAGAAGAGGGAAAAGCCAAACAGAAAAATAAAAATCATGTGATAGCTACAAGAGATTCACGCTCTCTCTCTTTTTTTAAACCTAAGATTAAATCAGCCTGAACCCTGCCAAAAAGTGTAAGGTGCAGCTTTGTCCTACAAATGAAGGGAACACACTAGCAAGATCATATTCTTCTCAATGCTCTTTGTTCAGGTCAGTGGTCATACTGCAGCAAAGCATTACTCATGTTAAGGCTACAAAGCATATGCATTTTTTAGAACGCCCGTATCATACCTTTCGGAACACAAATGACTCTTCATTGTAAACAGGATTCAGGCCATTGTTCATCACCATCCGTGTTCGGAATTCTTTGCGTATCGTGTCAGTAGGCAGGCCATACATATCCACTTCTACGTATGTACCAATTTTTTTGTCTGATAAAAACTGACCGGATATTACCTTCAAATGAAAGTGTTAAAACAAAATTATAGTACTTGGGTTAGAAGAAAAGCACACCATATCCAACATGGACAGTCAGTGTTTAGTTTCAGTCAGATATACCTACAGTCTATAACTAGAAATACACACATTATCCAACAGTGATATCAATTCTATTAATATATGTATGTATGAAAAGAGATTAGCAGCAAGCAATTCTGTGTGATTAAGAGTGGGCTGGCAATACAGGACAAATATTCACAGTGGCTGATGAGATGCACAGCCCTCCATCGCTTGACCCTCAGGATGTCGCTTGACCCTTAGGATCATGTATTTATACCGATACAGTATAAGGGGCTTTTGGAGGGAAGGGAGATGCACAAAAATCACCCCCCCCCTCCTTCTATACCCACTCAGCTGCACAAAGAAGCCTTCAGTGCAGGCATGCTGAAGGCTTCTTGTGGATCTGCAACCCTGCTTACAGAGAAGGAGGGCTGCACATCATGTTGGTCAGTCTGTTTATAATTTTATGCACTACTAAATTTATACATTGGGCCACTTCAAGTGTAACAAGAAATTAGGGTCTCCCATTTCATTAGAAGCCGCCCATTATGTACAAAGCCATCATTTGGGCATGCAGTTTGGGGATTCTCTCTTATCTACTCTTGTATGAATGCATTCACATGTATATTTAACTGGTTATTGGGCTAAGAATGTGTTTACTTTGGAGGCTACTCAGAGGTTTGACAAATTTTAACACAGCCAAGAAGAGGCAAACTGGATGATAAGGGCAGGATATTAGGATAAGGGCAGAGACGTAAGTTTTGGGTGGTATAAAAATATGTTAGTTAGTTAGTTAGTTAGTTAATATTGTACTCAAATATTGTATTATATTCAGATATAATACAGGGGCAAACTGTTTGGGCTAATGGTGACCTGAATAGTTATTCACATTCACCAATTACAATCATTTCTGGATTGCCAAAATGAGTTATTCACAACTACCACTTACAATCCTTTTGGAGTAATCACAAATCACACTTGGAAACCATGAGACTCAGTTACTGTCATGGGCTCCTTGTTTCAGGTGCTCACAGTGACGCTGTTTTATTCCGAGACAGAAAATTTGACCATCTAGTCCAGGAATGTCTGCATTGGCTGGCAGTGGCACTCCAAGCAGTTAGGCAGAAGTCTTTCACAACCTTGTTCCCTGAAATCCTTTTAAACTAGTGATACCAAGATTGAAATTGGGGCCTTCTGCTGTGAAGTTTGTGCTTTAGCACTGCATTCTGGTCTTTCCCTGTCAGGCTAAGATATCTTCATACATGTGCTGTCAAGGAGTACATTTCAGTTCCAACCAAGGTAGTCTGCTCTAGCCTGGGATTTTGCAGTCATATAGATCTCTCACCTGTACTGAACACGTTGCTGCAATAACACCATCTACAGGAGTTTCAGAGAAAGGATCAAATGTTCGATCAGGTCGCCTCATAAAATCTGGTTTAAGAAGAAACCTTTTAAAAAAGAAAAATGCATGTTCTTATGAGGTTAAACCTCATATGGAAAGTGTATTGCAATAGCAGACCATTTGTTTTGAAAGGATGTATTTCATGATAGACTGAATTATTTCCATAATTTCACTGAAATTTGAATCCATTGAGCCATGGGGGGTGGGTGAAACCCTGGTAATGAATAAAAGTTGCATATATTATCTGCTAATCATTTCAGACATTTATCCCTGCACAGAGTTTTTGGCCATTACTCAGAGGCATCCATGCCATCTGTGTGCCTTGGTCAAATTCTCTTTATCATGGCAACCTCCAAGTTATTTTTAAAATTGAGCCAATTCTGATGACCTGCTTTCCATCTGGCAGAATTTTCTGTCACATGGTTGCATGTATTACTACAGACATGGTATACGTTTTCCCTGCTATATATTCTTATATATTGTAAAAGCTGGGGTCTTTACCAAGTTGCCATCTGTATTTTTCCAAGTTACACAGTTTCATGGCTTGTTTTTTGGGTTTTTTTAAAAGTAATAACTTATCTGTTCTTTTCTCCTTGGATTTCAGATTTCACAAAAGGGTTCTTGCCTGGGCATTTTTCACACAGGGGTTTTAGCTTGCATCTCCTCCAGAAAGGAAGATATATATATCAGCCAGATTTACCCCAAAGTTCCTGCAAGCTTTGGGAACACATGTTTCAGGTTTTTCATTGCACATTAGAATGTAGCCTGATTTATATCCAGGGTACCCCCCACATCTTGCATTGTGTTTTGGGAGGCAACTTTGAACTCGCAGTAAGCCTCACAGTAAACTCGTGGTAAAGCCTGCTGTGTGAAAAAGTCCTATGTCAAAATGCCTTCAGAGTAGATGCCAGGCAAGCCTCCTTGGGGATTCCACAAACAGGGCAGCACCACTGAGAAGTCCTTGCTCCCTGTCTCCACCCATTTCACCTTATTTGGAAGTGCACCAAGCAGGTCTCCCAAATACAATCTCATAACATGGGCATGATAACATATGACATGAAAATGGACATAATAACATAAAATAAGATCACCAAGATAAATGTGCCCAAATGCTTTTACATTTCTTCATCTGACAGGTCAGACTTTACTCCAAGTTGCTCAAAATGATGCATTCAGCTCAATTTTTTGTCCTTTAAACAGTATTTACTCGAATCATAAGTACATAAGAACAGCCCTGCTGGATCAGACCCAAGGCCCATCTAGTCCACCATCCTATTTCACACAGTGGCCCATCAGATGTCTCCGAGAAGCCCACAGGGTGGGGTGAGGGCTTGCCCATTCTCCTGCCATTGTTCCCCTGCAACTGGTATTCAGAGGCATCCTACCTCTGAGGCTGGAAGTGGCCTATAACCACCAGACTAGTAGCCAGTGACAGACCTGTCCCCCATGAATTTGTCTAGGCTCTTTTTAAAGCCATTCAAACTAGTGGCCATCACCACATCTCGTGGCAGAAGATTCCATAAATTAATTATGTGATGTGTGGAAAAAGTACTCCCTTTTGTCAGTCCTAAATTTCCTGACCTTCAGTTTCATGGGATGACCACTGGTTCTAGTGTAGTGAGAGAGGGAGAAGAATTTTTCTCTGTCCACTCTCTCTACTCCAAACATAATTTTATTTACCTCTATCATGTCTCTCCATAGTCACGTCTTTTCCAAACTAAAGATCCCCAGATGAGCCTTGCCTCATAAGGAAGTTGCTCCAGTTCCCTGATCACTTGCTCTTGTTGCCATCTTCTGCATATTTTTCAGTTCTACAATGTCCTTCCTAAGATATGGTGACCAGAACCCCCCTTTGTGTTTCCCCCACCGACCTTTGGTTATCTAGAAGTCCATCAGGGTGGCAGTGTACCTCCCTGCCGCCCCATTTGCTATGTTGTCCGGATGTACCCGGAAGCAGCACCCCCCCATCGAACCAGTGGAAAAACCCACCGTTCGAAGCAGTTTAGAGGCCCATAAAGTTTTAGGGTACCTCCCTGCAGCCCCGTTTACTCCGTTGTACGTACTCAATGTGCACGCACGCAGGCATGTCCTCTACTTCTGGGTACATCCGGACAATGTAGCAAACGGGGCAGCAGGGAGGTACGCTCCTGCCCCGATGGACTCTTAGGTAACCGAGTGCTGGCGGAGGTTCTGTGCACATCTGGTTCCGTGCTCATCCCTAATGGAAACTGTGAATATCGGGTAATTGATCTTATGGGATCATGGGGGTTAGGTTCCCAGTCAGCTGAAAATCAGTCAGTGTCACTTCTTTCGAAAGGTTTTACATTATCCTACCCTGCAGAACTTTTAATAAATCTGTGAGCCAGAGATAGTTCCTGACAAATTTCCAGCAAATTTCAATTGATCTGGTAGAGAACTCAAAATTGAACTGATAGAGGACTCAAAATAGGATCTGGGAAGTCTCTGCTTGTAAGGGAGAATCCCAAAGGATTTTTACTATCATCCATGAGCACATAGCATATCTACTGTATAGAAAACAGATGTATTTTAATCACATATCGATCCCAAAGTCACATGCCAATGAGAATTGATTTTAGTTGCAAATATTTTCAATTAGTAAAACAGTTATGTGCAAAAATGGCATCTATCCAGCACCAAACAGTCCATTGTGATGCAGTTTACCTGAGGAATGATACTGGTTTTAAAACAAACAGTGATGCAATTTTGTAGCATAGAGCAGCATGCAGAATATAATGTAAATATTATATAAACTACTGAATTAACTACTGGACATAAATTCTGCTATTAATAAAACTGATTTTTTTCCAAATGAAAAAATGAATTTTAATGGAAGAGACCAGTACCTAGTCTTTGTGTATTTTACTGTCTTATGAGGGATGTCATTCTTTCTCTCTCCACAATGAAAAGTGATTTCAAATAATTCTAAAGGCAACATAAATTAGAAAAACAGGTTGCTCACCTGTAACTATTGATCTGGCAGAGATAAGTCGATATCCATAATAATGGGTAATGCACTTGCACAGGACCTTTGTGGTAGCATGCTGCAACTCGTTGAGGAGACCAAGCTCCAACCCTACGCCTACAGTGTGCTATTTAAAGGCAGGCCAGGCGCCATGTTCTTCAGTTCTTGGATGATCATCATGGAGGATGATCATCAAAAATCAGGTGAGTTCATCATCAAAGGAGAATAGCATGCACACTCAATATGCACATAGCGTAGCACTACTGCAGAGGGGTGGTCGGGAGGGTCTTATGGATATCAACGGATCTCTACCAGATCAATGGTTACAGGTGAACAACCTGTTTATCTGGATCAAAATCCATCAAGATCCATAAGAATGGGTGTTTTGCTAGCTCCCAATAGAGGAGGGTGCAGTAGTAGCTATTGTAATACCTGCTTCAAAACGCTTCTCCCGAAGCTCGCCTCAGCAGCAGAGCGCACATCTATGGCATAATGCTTGATGAAAGGTAACTCTGTGGACCAAGTTGTTGCTTTACAGATGTCCATGAAGGTTACCCCTGATAGGTATACAGCTGAAGAAGCATAGGCGGGGGCAGAGTGGGCCTTGATTGCTTCAGTTCATTGAACATTCTGTGTCTTGTAGGTTAGCAGGATAAGCTCAACTAGCCATTCTTTGTCTGGAAACGCAGGAGCCTCTCACAGCGCCACTGTATGCTACAAACAGATGCTTGGTGGATCTGAAGTCCTTGGTGCGATCCAGGTAATATAAAAGTGCCCTCCACATATCCAAGGAGTGCACTGCAAGTTCTAAAGGGGTAGATGGATCCCTGAAGAACGTAGAGAGAACAATGTCCTGGTTGACATGGAAGTCGGACACCACCTTGTGTAGAAAGTCCATGTCCATACACATTAGCACTTTATCTGGATAGACTCTGGTGTATTGCGAATCTATCTGCAAAGCTGTCAATTCACTTTCATGTTTAGTCATAGTTATGGCCAGTAAGAAGGCAGTTTTCAAAGTTACTAGTTTGATGGGGGCAGAACCCACTGGTTCAAATGGATCCTCTGTCAAAGTTGAAAGGACCAAGGATATGCTTCATGGTTCGAAGTAGCAGTGTGCACGGTTTTGGTCTGGCCTCATTGGCCAGACCGCCGGACCGGTCTGGAGGTTCGGAGTCCCCCCCGGTCCGGAGGGGGGGGGACTGTGACTTTAAGCGGGGGGGTGGTAGTACTTACCCACCCCCGCCGCGCTTCCCCCTCCGGCGCTGTTCCTTGTTAAAATCTTCTTGGGGCGACAGAGCTCCGCTCTGCCGCCCCTGCCCCCGTCGTCGCTTGCAAGGCTGTTAGAAAGACGAGCGCGCGCGCTGCGCCACTAGCGCTCGTCTTTCTAACAGCCTTGCAAGTGACGACGGGGGCAGGGGCGGCAGAGCGGAGCTCTGTCGCCCCAAGAAGATTTTAACAAGGAACAGCGCCGGAGGGGGAAGCGCGGCGGGGGTGGGTAAGTACTACCACCCCCCCGCTTAAAGTCACAGTCCCCCCCCTCCGGACCGGGGGGGACTCCAAACCTTGCACACCCCTAGTTCGAAGGGTGTTTGAACAGGAGGATACAAATTCATAAGGCCTTTCAGGAAAGCTTTACTGTCTGGGTGTGAAAAGAGAGCCTTTCCATCATAGCCCAGATGCTTTGAAGATGGCACTGCTAGATGCACCTTTAGAGACATATTGGCCAACCCTTGCAATTTTAGATCAGTTAGGTAGAGGAGCACATCCCTGATTGTGGCCTGGTCAGGTTGAAAACCATGCCTCCTTGTGTAGAATTTGAAGTGGAGCCACAATGCCCTCGATGTTGACTGTCTCGGTGTCAAAGGTTGGTCGACATCAAGCGGATTTTCTAACGCTGGTGATGTCTCCTTCATTGATGTCGAGGTTCTCGATGTTGATCTGTGATGATTGATCTCGACAGTTGTTGCCAAGAATTTTGGTGGCAAGCTTTGTAGACTTGACGGGGATGGCGTTCTTTCTTTCATCAAGTTCACAGTCTTTGGCTTTTTAGGATGTGGAGAAGGTGAACAAGTATCTGACTTCGAATGCTTTTCCTTCGACTTAAAATGCTTCGATGTTGATATTGGGGTCGACTTCAACAGAGCCTTTGGGCTTCTAACAGCGGTCAATGTTGATGTTCATGTTGATTTCGAGGAAGATGGCTTAGGAGTCAACGCCAGGTCCTTAGAAGCTGATGTCCAAGTTGCAGGGCGGGGTTCTCCTGGTGTTGACGGGCTTAACACCTTATAATAAATGGTGGCATAAAGTCGCAAAGCCTCATTTTTTTCACATTTGCTTTGAAAACGACAAGCATATCTTGCACGACAAGACATTGTGCTCCTCTCCTAAGCAGATCAGGCATTAATCATGGAGGTCTTTTGAAGGGAGCTTGGCATTACAGCCAGTACATCTTTTGAAAGTCTGTTTCTCCTCAGCCATGTTGGGATATCCAATTTGTATCTAAGTCCATTCCAAAGAATTTGTATTAATGCCGACGAAGTCCGGAAGCTGTTCCAAGTCAAATACCGAATTTAATAGTTCGTTTTTGTTTTGTTTAACTAGATGAACTCACATGAAGGAGCGACAAGGAGCGACAGCCCAAGGACTGAATGAAACGGCAGTTGGAAAAGAACTGAAAAACATGGTGCCTGGTCCAACATTAAATAGCATGCTGTAGGCATGGGGGCTGTGCTCGGTTGCCTTGATGAGCTGCAGCATGCTACCGAGAGGGTCCTGCACAGGTGCATTACCCATTCTTATGGATCTTGATCCAGATCCAGTTATTCACATATATATGGGGACAAGGCACACTGATAACTAAGTAAAGGAGGATGTGCACAAATCTTTGAGCAAGGGAGGTAAACTATTTGTGAGGCAATTCTCATGTGCAGCCTAGCCCGGGCTAAGCTGCTCGTGTGGAGCATTAGGACGCAGATCCCAGCGCTCCGGCCCAGCCTAACCCCACCCCTACACCTGGCTCTTAGCCGAGGTTAAGGGAGCAAGCACTCCCTTAACTGGGTTCGTATGTCTCCTCGGACTCCATGGAAATACAGGGACAAGTGCCTAGAGTGCTTGTCTGATGGGGGAATCCCCCACAGCTCCACACACAACAATATGTGGAGACCAGGAAAACAAGTCCCAGCTTCTGTTGATTCAGCTGCTCCTGGCAGCGTGGGTCATGTTGCACTATGCGCCGAAGGGATCAAGACAATAGTCCAGAGGAAGGTAGATTGGACCCTGCCTCCCCACCCCACCCCCCACACGTGTGGTTGTGTGAACAGCCCCAGTATCTTGTCCACAATCTATTCTTTTATGACAGATTAGTGGTTTAGGCTTATTCATATGTGTACAATTTACACTTGGTAGAGACTAAAAGGGTAAGATATATTTGTTATAGACATATTTGTAATTGACACTGGCACATCCTCACCATGACATACAGTGGGTGAGATCTACAATGGATGCATCATTCAACAAAAGGCCAAGCCATTATGTTCAAGGCACATATACGGGAGTACACTTTCTATCTGCACCTTGCATTTGAGGAGGCTTGTACCCAGGGTCACTTTTTAAAATGATCACATACACTGGATCCCTTTTTAAAAACTGGTGTTATATCAGCTATTTCTCAGTCCTCTGGTACAGAGATTAATTCCAGAGACAAGTCACATACTTTTGTTAGGAGATCCACAATGTCGGATTTGAGTTTTTAAAGAATTCTTGGGGAGATGCCATCTAGCCCCAGCGATTTGTACATTTTAAATTAACCTATAGGCCCTGAAACATCGTCTTGTCACTTCTGTTTGAGTCGGTTCTTCAGACTCTCTGAAAACATCCATTCAGAAACAAATGCAAAAAAATTGTTCTGGTTTTTTGTAATGTCCCTATCCTTCTTCAGCATTTGCTTCCCACCCCACCCCACCCCCGACTTGTTGCCTAGCAGTCCAACACATCCTTAGCTGATTTTCTTCCGCTTCTATTATATTTTTAAAAATGGTTTGTTGTTAGTCTTCATGTTTATAGTAATATGCTCCTCAAATTCCTGTTTTGCTTGCCTTATTATTGACTTACATTTGTTTTGCCAGAGTTTGTGCTCTTCTTGTTCTCCTCCTTTGGGCAGGACTTCCTCCCCTCCCCACTTGCATTTTATAGATTCCTCAACTCTGCTCATTAATTATATTTGCATCTTCTTGGAAACAATTTAAAACTTTTGAGTACAAGTCTCTCTCAAATCAAAATATTGCATCTGGACTGAAAATATGCCGGGTGGGAGACACAAAAATGTTCCTGAGCCCAGAATGGAACTACTGAGAGCCAACTAAGACATGATGACAACAGTCACATGTCTATCCTGCTCATCTCTAAAGCCAGGAGTGGGAAGTCTGTTTTAACATCAAAAAGGGGTGTGCAGTGAGTGGGGTGAACCCTTCCCTGCGATGAACTGCCTGGACTCCCCCGCCTGCCCCCCCGCCCCACTCCAATCTGGCTCCAGTACTGGAAATGAACAGGCTGGGAGAAAAGTGATTGGGGCAATAGGCCATGAGTAAGTAAGGAGGGAAAAGGTTCACCCACCCAGTTCACTGATATGTCCCTTTTGGTGTTAAAATCAGACTTCTACCACCTATTTTAAATATGAATGGGGCAGATACATGAACAAACTAACATGTCTGCTGCCACTGTCTGATTTGTTCTGCCACTCTGGATAGCCTTTAATCTGATTAGATCTCTACTTTGTTACCACCCCTCTTTCAATACAGATCCTACTCCTCCTTAGCCTCTTTTCCCCAAGTCTAAATAAGCCCAGTTCTTCCAAGCTTCCTTTCATAAACAGAAGAAAAAATCTAATCGCTACATCCTGATTGCAGCACATAATTAAAAGTGACATAGTTCTACAGAATGAGAACAGTTTAGATCATTACTCACCCGCATGATCCATTATATTCAAATTTTCCCTGATTCAATTGCATTGCTAGATCTGTTAAGAGACAAAAATAGTTTAATACTTTATTCCTGAACAACACTGAGCTTGAACAGGCGTTTTAATCTAGGGAAATGAGAGGATCAATTTATCTAGGACAGCCAAATTAATGAAAAATTAAGTCTTTACCTGCTTAGTGCAAATACTTATTCTGAAAGCTAAGGACTTTTCATGTCACTGACAGAAAAAACTGCATTTTAAATGGAAAAGATACTCATGCTATAGAATTCCAACTTCTACAATACCATAAAACTGACAAGAGGATAAGGCATTGACCAGCTTCTCTCTTAGGACTCTTCTCTGTTAAATCAAGGCTTGATTTAACTCTAATCAGGGTCAAACATTCTAATATGTTGAAAAGTCATGAAGTGAATATACACAGTGAAATATGATGGCCACACTGCTACACACATTGTAGTTTCAGGATGAATAAATAATTACAGTTAAAAAAATACTAGTTGCAAAGTTAGCCCATGTGCTTATAGTATTTTTTTAGAAGCCGTCAAGATTTAAGCAAAAAGGAGAGGGGCTTAAAATCTCAACACACAATATTTTCTAATTAGATTTTCTCTTCACTCAACACAACTCAGTTAAATGAACAGGTAATTCACCAAACTGATGTGTGCAGAGTTTAGCATAAATACATTAGCTCTAGGAGAGTACTTGGAAGTTATGATTAGGCAGTAAAATTTCTTAGCAGCTATCATATTTGCAAATATATGCCTTTCAAATTTTCAGTTCTTTCTTCTCCTTATTTTAAGCAAATGTTGTGGTATCACTTTTGGACTGTAGACACAAGGAATCCTGCTGAGCACTGTCATTACCACTCACTCTCCTGTTATAGGAGGTGGGTCGGAAGCCCTTAGCAGGGGCCACTGTATGGCAGTGGATGAAGCCAAAGGGCTTTTAGCTCAGTGCCATGCAAATGTGCAGCTATGGAGTGGAAAGCAGCACCCACCATGGGCCACAGTATAAATGGCTTGCTATCAGGGCCCAGCCAGAACCAAACCCTGGAAAGAGGAGTTGACCTCTGCACTGGCTTCTGGCACTTATCATGAGCCAGCACTAACGACTGTCCTTAAAAGAAAAGCCAGAAAGAAATAGAAGAGGAAGCCCTGCAGAAGGAGCCTGAGATCGTATGGGATCAGATGTCCCGTTATCTAAACGCCAGGCCACACTTTAGACCGTCCCTAATTGCCTCCGGGCCCCCAAGAGCAAACACAGCACTGAATCGGGGCGGACATTCAGAACCTGGCTGCCCAAAGCCTCTCTTCTGATGGATCTACCTGGGAGGAGAAAGAGGAGGTGGTGGCAGCAAGTCAGAAGACAGGCCTAAGATCAGAGCCAAGCTAGTTCCAGGAAGGGGAGGAGCTTCCTGGTTCTATATCAACTCTTCAGCTGCAACTATAACTCTGCTGGCACAACAACTCAACCAGGGAAGCTCCTGGGAGTGTGTCTGCTCCTCCAGCTTACCTTCTGTTCCTGACTCCAACTTGCTTCACTTCCAGTCTTACTCTACAGCAACTCTGTTCAGTGCCTTGCTCTGCCTATCCTGCTCCTGCTATAGATTCAACAACTGGTCGTGGACCCAGCACCTCCACTTTTGCCCTTCTTGCAAAGACTATGGACACTGACAGACAGACTGGGCACTGCCAGTCTCTCAGGGGCAGTATGCCTTCATAGTTCTGAGCTAGCAGCTCCCCCACTCCCCCCTCACAACACCCACTAGGAAGACCCCTCCCCCCAATAGTGATTGAAGTGACTGAAGCAGCTCATGAGTTGCTGCTAGGTTGCATGGCAACTCTCTACACTGGGCCAGTCAGATGGTAAATATGGTGTGCTTGTGTGTGTGTGTGTGCGCACACACACCTACCTGGGTCAAACACAGCCATGTGTAGCCTGTATATTAAAGGAGCATAAAATTGTACATATTGGCACCATTTAAGGCATAAAGGACCCCTTCAGGCAAACACCCATTTGCTAGTGTGAATTATCCTGCTTTATAGAAAACCATTTGACCTCCATATCTACTTGTCTGTCACTACCATTATGGATTATTAGCTATTAGATATCATAGGCAAAACCTCCTCTTTTTGTAAATGTTCCCTGGGCTCTAAATCAACAAAGCATAAATGAAGAGCAGTGTGTTTTTCAGCTTTGCTTCCAAGCATTGTACTCCCTTCTAGCGTTTCCACTTAGGAATGATGCATATTGGTTGCTCCAGAGAAGTGGCTTAAGATGTGTATCATACACCCTCTGTGTATGTATCATAAAGGCTATAACTGGCTAATATATTATATGGCTATAATTATGAGCCTTTACCACAGTGCTAATGAAATGTAAATAGTTGTGCAGGAATTTCTCTGTGTGCTGTTTTATTGCTCTTGATCTTATTGTATGCCTGTTTCAACCCACATTCTCGTATTTATCCATGTGACTGAATCCTCCAATAATGCCAGGAGCAAAAGCTATGGCATCTGCTAGAGAGCTATAGCCCAAGCTGCCTTTTCATGAAATTTAGATTCACTGGACATATCAGCCTACCTGGGGTCTGATAGTTGAGTGAGACCATCTGGCATCCAGCGTTCCAGAAAATTTGAGGCATGTAATTGCTGGAATCCACTCTGCCTCCCTTTGGGTATATCCGACTCATTTGCCGTTTATTATAGCTGTGTTATTTGTTAAGGGAAATGGAATAACCAAGCAACATATAGGCTTAATGATCATTTGCTCACATCTCTCTCTTTATGTTTTCTCTCATGATGCATTTGTCACAGACAATGATTGTGCTGTATTTTATAAAAGGACTATGTATTGTTTAACCACACAGATGCCTCCTCAGTCATAAAAAGACAAAAACACGCCCAACATGCCTCTCCCACTCAAAGGATACTTGACAAACTCAATTGCATGTGTTTTCAAATAACCAAGCCCAACAGACTCATTAAAAGAGGACATATTGTAGTGAATATTGCGTTCTAGAAAGAAAATAGTAAAATCCCTTTGTAAAAATCTGGTTAGTAGTACATCAAATACTACAATGAGTGAAGTTAACTATCTGAACTTTCTTAATATAGGAATATAAATATAATCATTCAGATCTTGGTTAACTTTTCATTTTCTTACCAAGACTTTTTTCTCCCCTAAGCAACTGGAACTCGGATTCATATTGTGTGAAACAATGAATGTCAGGTTATAAACTGGTTTGAAATCTGCAATATTAGTTTTACAGAAATGAATATGTATTATTTCAAACAAAATGTAGTTATTTAGTGCAATCACATTTCATGGAAGAAGGAAAATCAGGCTGATTAAGAGCATCAGTACTACATAAGAATTCTTCTTGATAGGGCTGCGTAGATTAACACACTCCTCGTAATTTGGTGCCTCCATGTGGATAAAGAATGAAATGATATGTCAGGATAAACATGACACAGCCATAAAAGGGGCTTTCTGCTAAGGAACTATAGATGCACAGTTAAGTAGAAATAAAAATGGTTTTTACATTAGTTAAACAAATGTTTACATTACCTTCCGCTACATGGAAACCTTGAAACTTAACAGGCTGAGCATAGTTGATCAATGTTGATAAGTATGGGTGTATATTAGTCGTGGCACCTACATATTTGTAAGAAGCCATCCACGCTTGCTCATCTTCTGCAGTTATTACACCCTGAAAACATATTTAGACAAATATATGCATCAATGGCAGCATTCCCTTTTTTGTCCAAATGGCAATGATTTCAAACAGGATTTGACCAGAATTTCTAGAAGCAAGCACAAATGGGAGATGACACGGCTCACTCTATTATTGATGCATACACATTATGCTTATGTATATTGGTGAAAGTCATTCATGAGTTTGGGTATCAGGACAGATCTATAGTTCCAGAGCATTTTACCATCATAAAGATGGTAAAGCATATTACCATCATAAATTTCTTATTGTATCGCACCTTCAGTGCACATGGTGCTTTAAAGAGTAACATAAGCAAAGCAAGGAAGAGGTCCCTGTCGAGAGCAGCTTGCTATCTAAATTTCTATAGCGTTCAGAGGGAAGAGAGAGGTTAACAAAGAAGGCTAAGGGGACAGGCAAGGGTAAGAAGGGATGAATGTGAGAAATGGAGATAAATATTTTAAAATCTTATGTGCACATGAATAAAAAGACCTTAAGCCAGGGAAGGAGAGCTGGTCTCGTGGTAGCAAGCATGAATTATCCCCTTTGCTAAGCAGGGTCTGCCCTGGTTTGCATCTGAATGGGAGGCTACATGTGAGCACTATAAGATGTTCCCCTTAGGGGATGGGCCCGCTCTGGGTAGAGCATCTGCATGTTTGCATGCAGAAGGTTTCAAGTTTCCTCCCTGGCATCTCCAATATAGGGCTGAAAGAGATTCTTGCCTCAACCGTAGAGAAGCTGCTGCCAGTCTGTGTAGACAATACTGAGCTGGATAGACCAGTGGTCTGACTCGATATATGACAACTTCCTATGTTCCAGGGGTTTTAAATAAATAAATAAATAAATAAATAAATAAATAAATATAACAATAGCCCCTAATAATACATCCCCTAATAATACATTTAATATAATAATAGCCCATTACATTTGCTTCTCTTTCCTAATATAATAGCATAATTTTGCTTTTGAATATCTTGACACTAGATGGACAGCAAAAGGGCATAAGAGGAGTTTGGATCCTATGTAAGAAAAGATCTAACAAGTGCATGATGCTGTTTCTCCAAGGATGACAGATATGGTCCATAAAACAGACTAAAGTTGGTTTAGAAGTCCACATTCTTCTGAGTAAACAAAATATAGAAAGAAAGAACACGCTTTCAAACTTATTATGATTTCCCTTGACATTTCAAGGGAAATAATAAAATATTTGCATTCCTTTTGAAATAACATCAGTGGAGCACAGACATAAAAGTCAAGATCAGCTTTTATTAAGTTGATGTTTGTGGCATAGTGACGATACCAGACCATTTTAGGGCATCATAGATATAAAATCAGAACCCCAGGCTCATTTACACATATAGTTAAAAAAACAGCAGGAAGTCCATGAATAGGCCTGAGAGTATGAAGAGTACTAATGAAAGGGAAAGCATGGAGAGTATGAAAGGGGAAAAGAGGTTCAAGTGAAGCATTTTCAGAAGGAAGCTCAACATGCAAATCTTTCCCCCGCTAAAAGAATAAAAGGAAAGGGCAAAGTAGAAAGAGGATATGAAGAGCTGAGGAGGAAGTCACGAGTGCTTTGTATCACTCTCCAATCAACTGACTATGTAAGCATAGTCATTAGGCTAAGACAAAAGTCATCATGGATGTCTACCTGGCATCCAGCCATTCAGTGCAGTGGGGGAGGGAGTTGGATTTGCTACCCACTACAAAGTCAAGGCCATCATGACAATCGGAAATAAATCCTGAGAAATAGCCAAATAAAGAGAAGGGTTAAATGATGCAAGGTGTTAAGGATGCAGTCTACGAAGCAGCTTTGTTAGATACAGAGAAACAAATCTGAAAACTATAACATATCCCATGGATCACCTTTTTATTGTTTTCTTGTTCAGAATCGTCCACAGCCTAAGAGAAAAAAAATACAGATATTATCACACACTCATAAGGGATGATGAGGGAACATAATGAAGAGAAAACATGGGGCATGTATATTAAATATATCTTTTGTTCTCCTGAACATGTGTGTGTGCATGCACATGAGTTACAGAGGTTATTTAACTAAATTACAGATGCTGTTTAACTTTCAAACCTTCGCAGAACATATGATGGAAAAACACACAGTGATTTACAGTAGGTTGGAAAGGAATGACCATCTGTTCAGAAGAGAATGGGGGAAAGAAGAAAGAAATCAGGACTAACAACACATCTGGGGGTGCAGAATATTGATACTTCGGAATGAAAAACAAGTGGACTGAAGTTGGTTCAACAGCTGCAATTGAGAAAAATATATATATTTTTGTCTGATCAAAAAGGAGTCTGTGCTTGAAATACAGTTCTACATACTAGTCAAGTATATAGGACAGCTACCTGCAATACACCTGACACTAAACTAATAGCAAAATTTAAGGCCTGAAGACATGACCATGGTTAATCAATTGCATAACTGGTCAACAGGGGAGTTGTGTATGATTTGGTTCATTAATGTTTTAAAAGAAAAATCCTAATCTCAATTAGCTGGAACTTGAAGTTCCAGAGGAAGAGAACAGGATCTTATAATTTCTGTAATTAGAAATTCCATTCCAGAGATTTAAAAAACCCTTTAAAGGCATAGTAAGGAAAGCTTATAACTAGTATAGCTACCTGGATCACGATCAGAAAATAGTAAGAAGCAAGGATCTAGAACATCTACAGAAGCAAGCAAAATTAAAAGAAACATTGAATATGAATGTTTCCCTGGGACAAGTAGGATTTGATGTGTTTGCCACCCTATTACATTCTAATGTGTTATAAGAATCATTATTTGGGATGGAAGAGCTCTAGCTATACTGGTCAAGAACAACTGTAGTAACATCTCCTCTTACTGTCCATTTTCAAGATCTCCAAGTGACATCTCAAATTTTCCCTTTCAGATTTTTACCCTCATTTCTTTACAGATATTCATTATGCATGCCGTAAATGGAAGAATTCAGTGTGCACCAAACAAGCAAAACAAGAGAACAGCAGCATTCCAGTCCACCAACAGCAAGCGGCAAAGCTCTCTCTCTGTGACTTTGACCAGATCCACCCCTAGGGGCAGCACATGTGAACAGGAAGTGAGATGTAGCCTACGAAGATATAGTTTTAAAAGATCTGAAACTGATGTGGCTGCAGTCTCTTTCCAGGTATAGCTTCTAATATATCAGGGGGTACTGTCTCTGAATAAACATAATACACTTTCCCTAAAATGTTTGACACTGTCATACATTTAAAATATCAGCAAATCCTCACAGAGGTTCTTAAATGCCTTATACATTTTCTACCTACTATCAGTATGTACTGTGATCTCATTCTCTGGGTAGCGGCTGGTGAGGGTGTCGAGAGGTACCTTTAAGCATCACTCAGAAGGCGCTTACCTCCGCTCCGGCCGCACCTCCGAGCTGCAGCATACCGCCCAGCACTCCCTGCAGCAGGGGATAGGCTCCGCCACTCACCTGGCTTCTGCAGAGCTGATTGCCTGCCGGCGGCCAGGTGAGTGACGGAGCTGATCCCCCACTGCTGGGCAGCGCGCTCATGCTTGAAGCAGCTTGTAGGTGCGCCCAGAGTGGAGGTAAGCACCTTCTAATCTATGCTTAAAGGTACCTCTTGCTGCCTCCCCCAGCAGCACCCTACATGTGCTAATTAAAATGCACGTGACGAGGAAAACCTATCCTACCTTTTTCACATTGTTGGCTACAGATTCTTTTTGGCTCAAGTCATCTGCAGAAAGCTCACTTCCAAATTTGTACTCTGGATGGGCTTCTTCTTCTTGGTCAGCTACACAATGAAGCAAGCCAAAAAGAAATAAGACATTGAGAGACACAACTTGAAAGGGAGGGAGCCAAAGGTTCTGAAAAGGCAATGGGAAAATTTCTCAGCAGTTTACTAGCTTTTAATCAGAAGTCACCTTTCAGAAAGCATAATTTAAAAAGCATGGATTAGTGAAGGGTAGCTATCAAGGCAGTTCAAAAATAGGATCTATGTCTGGCAACTCCTCTTACCTGGACTTATCATAGCCTCTCAGGTGGCAATCGCCCACTAAACTCTCTGCGCATCTAACTGTTAGATGAGAAAGATCCACATGATATCCCACTAGAGGCCATTCAGTTCACTCTCTGTCCTTGCATGCTGCTTGTATCATTGGCAAGGAGCAAATGCTAATGTAGCATCCCCAATAACTGCTCTGTTGGCATTGGAGGTTGGGTCAAGTCTTTAAAGCCTTATCCTATGTGTTTGAGCAGTGGTGTCTCAAAAGACCATGCACAAATCAATTTTTCCTAAACTTCTTCCACATATTCTTGGTATCTGGAGCCCAAACATAAAGATAAAAGCATTTATGCTGGAAGTGGATGATCACCTAAGGATGCTCACATTACTGAACATATATATATCCAGTTAACTATCTCATGCTATGGCTACTACACAAATGAGCATCATGTTCAACTCAGTCATTATAACTGTCAACAGGAAGGAGGGAAAGGGGAAAAATTTAATAACTATCTTACCACTTTCTATCTCTTCTTCAGTATCATCTTCCAAGATGCTAACAGGAGCAGCAGTTTCACCAGCTTCCATCATACTTTTCAAGGTTTCAAGCTGTTCTATTTAAAAGGAACATGCATATACACACACACACACAGAAATATATTTTATACACCAAGATACATTGCAAAGTCATTGAGTTATCATGGCCAGGTGTTCTGGGATGGGTATCATTAAATGTATCTTGTTGCTAAGTAGCAGCAACTGTTGGGACAAGCATCTCCAATTTTGTGTTTCTCTAAGCATCTGCATGCCATACTGTCCTCCCACATAGCAAATGCCTGGAGTAAATCAAAGTAAAACTAAACATTATGGGCATCCAAGTAGTATAACACCTTAGGCTGGATCAAAGGTGCCCTTCAATGTGCAGACAGCATCTTCCACTATGAATATTTATATACCACTCTTCAATCAAAGTTCTCAAAGCGGTTTACATAGAAAAATAAATAAGAATTCTACTCATGACAGGGCTATTTGCAAGAAAAGTGGATCAAAATATTTTTTCTGTTTGCAAAAAAGCTCTTGCAAGTGCTTGAACAAGTATGAGAACTAGCGATTGTTACTGAAATATGGATGTACCCATGAACCTTTCAGTTTTACTGCAACAGCATGGGTCTTCTATGCTATTGCTGGTACCTTGGACTTCAAATAAGGCCCTTTTCAGGTCCTGTTCCCTCTGAATTCTTAACTGGAAGCAGCGGAAACAAGATTTTGGGCCTCAGATATTCAAACTACATGCACTACCACTAGAGTATGGTCTCAGTGTAAAGGCGGAAATGCACAAGAATTGTCAATAATCTGATTAGGCTTTCAGAAAAATGTAACTAAAAATATTCTCCACTCAGTCACTGCAGTTGTAATAGCTGTTTATCTCATGATTGCTTTCCTGATTGGAAAGCTGATAGATTCGAGCCTATTTCTACTTGATGACCAAAAGATAAAAAGATTGTCTCCATGGCCTTTTACATGGGTGGTGGGGAAGCAGGCTCTTACCTGCCTCCTTGCAAACTAACATCAGAAAATTAGATCTTTGTTGTTCATGCACCCAAATGCTAGCCGGGGCGGCAATCGGCAGAGTGCTGGTGCGAGGGGGAAAGCTCACACTTGATCCTTCATGGACTGAGAATGCAATGTGCAAGCAGTGGAAACGCTGCTGTTAGTATTGCAGCCACTCCACGCTGCTGCTTCACCCCATGGTTCGCTGCCGGAAATGGTGGTGGGCCAGTAGGGAGGAGCAAATTTCAATGATTTGTTCTGGCCACAAAATATGTTCCAGTGGGGAACCTCTCCACAGAGTGGATGCATCTTCCTGGCACACCTGTGCTCAATTGCTCTGGATGTCAGCTAATGTCCTTAAATAGCACTTTACTTACTTTTTTCCACTTCTGGTTTCAACCTTTTGTTTTTAATAAGGATCTTTCTTTTAAGGTCATTTGGGGAAGGCAAGGGTCTTCCTGGCTCGAGCTGCAACCATATAAAGAGGCATAATTAGAAACAGTTTAGGCATACATATATTTAGGATTGATATTATTGTCTTGTGCTGCTCACTTCCAGCACTCTTCACTCACCATGGTTATATATGGCAGTTATGCCAAACAGAATGGCAAATCTGATTAGTATCAGAAGAATGCAAGACTCTAGAAGGAGCATTTCATGCAGATAAATTAAAGAAGAAAGATGAGCAGAAGCACTGGAGTTCAAGGCCAGTACATAAGGACTTCACAATGTGTACTCTTCAAAGATCCATGTCTAAGAATGCACATATCTCTTGACACCAAATCTATTAAATTTTTAATCTAAAAAAAATATTGTTTAGAATATTTTGGTAGTGGCCCGGTTTGGACGCAGCTTCTCCCAACAGATTACTCTGTTGTGGAGCAGGTTAGGGGAAGTGGACAGTGGGGTGGAGTGGCTGTGGTCCACAGGAATACCATCTGCCTTTACCAGGGCCCCTGTGTGACAGCTGACCTATATTGAGTGTGTATTTCTGAGGCTGGGAATTAGGGATAGATTAGGGATTCAGTTGGTGTACCGTCCACCCTGCTGCCCAACTGACTCAACTGAGCTGGTCTCATAGTTGGTGTTTAAGTCTCCCAGGCTTCTAGTGTTGGGGGACTTCAATATCCACTTTGGGGCTGGCTTGTCTGGTCAGCTCAGGAGTTCAAACTATAAAACCATGAAAGCCATGGAAACAATTAAAGCAATGAAAACTATGGACCTATTCCATTAGTTTCAGGACCAACTCACGTTGCCATCCAGACATTCAATTTGGTATTTTGTTCAGATGGGGGGGGGTGTTCCATGGGTGGTAGATCCTGTGGTATCCCCTTTGTCATGGATGGACCACTACTTGGTTAAGGCTGGTTTCAAAATCACAACCCACCCCTGCAAGGGTGGTGGACCTATTAGGATGGTCCATCCAAAAAGGCTGCTGGATCCAGTAGGATTCCAAAAAGTCTTGGAGAGTTTTAGTGTTGGTGCTGCCAGTGATTCTGTTGATGCCCTGTTGGGAACTTGGAATAGGGAACTCACCATGGCAGTAGACATGATCACACCTAAGCATTCATTTCAACCCTTTCAAAGTGGTCCCTTGCGATACACAGAGGAGTTATGGGGGCTGAAGCACCAAGGTAGGCGACTGGGATGCAACTGGAGGAGAACTCAGCTCAAATTTGACAGGACACACCATAGAGCCCATTTGAAGGTTTATTAGGCAGAGGTGAACGAGGCAATGGTTAAGCTTCTTCTTAAGAATCTTTCCCTGGATTCCTCAGCAATGGATAGTTACAGACTAGTCTCTGATCTGTAGGAGGTTGGAATCTGAGGGATGAGTTAGATCTTCCTGTGCTGGATTGGGTTACACTCGCCCAGAAGGAACAGGTATGCAGTTTGTGAATGCTCTAGGATACAGGCCTCACCCTGGTCTCTCAGGTGGAGGCTATGGCCAGGAGCACCTTCCATCAGCTTTGGCTGATTCGACAGCTGCATCCATTCTTTGAAGAGAATGAACTCAAAACAGAGGTGTATCAGCTGGTAACTTCCAGGCTTGACTCTTGTTATGTGCTCTACATGGAGCTGCCTTTGAATGTAGTTTGGATACTTCAGTTAGTTCAGAATGCGGCAGCCAGATTGGTCTCTGGGGTAACTTGGAGAGACTATATTATGCTTGTACTTAAACAGTTGCATTGGCTGCCGATACATTTCTGGGCAAAATACAAAAAGCTAGTTATTACCTTTAAAGCCTGAATGGCTTAGGTCCGGGTTATCTTAGAGAGTGCCTCCTTCTGCACGATCCCCACTGCACGTTAAGATCAGCTGGGGAGGTCTGCCTCCAGTTGCCACTGGTATGTCTGGTGGCAACTTTGAACCAGGCCTTCACTGTAGCTGCTCCAGGGCTGGGTGTGGACAAAACCGGCTTGCCTGGTACGGATTTGTCCCCTCAAACAGACACATACCCCCGGCTCAGGTTTGGGGGTTCTAAAGTAGGGGATATATATATATATATATATATATATATATATATATATATATATATATATATTCACTGCCTCTGGTGGGTGGGGTGGGGTGCTGCCAAGGCTGCTGGGGAGGTGTGTGTCCTCTGGCAGTCTGGCAGTTCCCACTCCCCCACCGGCCTCTCCCCAGTCTCAAATGATCCAGTTCGGGCCATTTTCAGCCTGTTCCAGGCCTCTCTACATTGGCGGGAGCCATTTTGGAGGCCACTGTGCATACTCACTGGCCGTATGCATGACCGAGTTGACCAAAATGGCTGCCGCCAGCACAGAAAGCTTGGAATGGGCTAAAAACAACCCAAACCAGGCCATTTGAGACCACGGGGGAGGCAGGCAGGGGGAGGGGGAACCACTGAAGACTCCCTCCCCTCCATGGCAGCACTCCCAGGAAGCACTGAGTGTTAAACTATTATTTCTACTTTAGAACCCCTGAACTGGCCCTGAGCCAGCAGAGCGGGTTTGGCTTGACCTTGAGCTGGACCAGTTCAATGGCGAACTGGCTCAACGTCAGCCGGTTCACATATTCCCAACTCCCATCAGAAATTCATGGTTTCAGATTGTTGTTGGCCTTCAAGAGGAACCAAAAAAGTATTTGTTTGGTCTCGCCTTCCAGGGATTTAAAATTGCTTTTAAATGTTTCTGTTTTAAATGGTTTTTGTTTCTGTTTCTAAACTGTTTCTAAGTTTTATTCTTATAAATGGATTGCTTTAAATGATTTTGTGTTAGTTTTTGTTCTGTTGTGCACCGCCCACAGCCTTTGGATGGGTAACTATAAAAATGTAAATAAATAAATAAATAGAAGGATTGTTTGGAAGATACCTACTGGATATGTTTCTAGGGGTTGCTTTAATAGAAGATCTCCAAAAATATCTTCACAGTATTTTGACATTTTATATTGTTGATATTTGCTGGAAAACAATATATTAAACAGGCATTGTTATGAATCAAAACATAGTAGAGTATGGAATCTATTATATCTACTATACTGTGTGCTTATTATGTAACTGGCAGCTGTATCAAAATAGCTTAACTGTGTACATAAACCTAAACACTACCCTAAAAACTAAAGGTACAGGGGAAATGATTTAAAACAATTTATGAGAAAGTGACTTTCAAGTGTATTAGTGTACTAACCCTAACCGTGTTTAAATTCCAATATGCTATAGCAACCTAAATCTGACCTTTACAAATGAAAGCAAATACTCACAGTAACCTCAAATTTAATTTAGCCCAATGACCTTGGAATACTATTATCAACAACAGTTGCCCTACTTAGGATTTGCCACAGAGAGGATTTCTCTTTCATCTTACCACTGAAATATGCAAGAGGAATGATCCTTCATAAAGTACCTGCAGTGATTTTCAAATGACAGGATGACAGGATACTCAGATGTTACAAATGCAGTTTCCCTAATGGCTTGAATCACATCCTTTAAAAGAGCAGAGAAAAGGTTATATATGAAAACCAATTCAAGACTATATTAAACAATATGATAGATGTCAAATTAAAAAAGAAAAACATGCTGAAAGAGAAGCATATTCATCTTTTCAATTTCATACCCCATCACTAAACTAGAATATTGCCCAAAGTTCTCCTTGGAGACAAAGGGTATTACTGTTGTGGACAGCCAGAATGAACACCACTAGTGCTTTGATCCCTATTGGTCAACCAGTTGATTACAAAAACACTGCTAATGGCAGGATTTGTACAAAGTAAATCCCATACTTTTTCTTAATAAGCAAAAAGGACCTCCAACCTAACAGAACTAAGAACTAATAATAAATGATAAGCCAAAAGGACCTCCAACCTAACAGAACGAATAACTAATAACATAACTTAATTTGCATTGCTTCCCCATAACAACTGTTAGGAACATAGGAAGCTGCCATATACTGAGTCAGACGATTGGTCTAACTAGCTCAATGTTGTCTTCACAGACTGGTAGCAGCTTCTCCAAGGTTTCAGGCAGGAATCTCTCTCAGCCCTTATCTTGGAGATGTCAGGGAGCGAACTTGAAACCTTCTGCTCTTCCCAGAGCAGCTCCATCCCCTGAGGGGAATATCTTCCAGTGCTCACACTTCTAGTCTCCCATTCATATGCAATCAGGGCAGACCCTGCTTAGCTAAGGGGACAAGTCATGCTTGATACCACAAGAGCAGCACTGGGCAGCTCAGAGTAAAACAATAGCACAGTTCTAGAACTAAAATTATTCTGTATTCTGCAGATCTGAAAAGGACCCAAATATATGCTGCCACACAATTACAGGCCATGGGTAGATTTGATTTAAACTTGAATCTGATCAGATTTGATTTGAGTTTGGCACTGTCCAATGACAGTCAAAATGAACAGAAGAAATGAAGACGTATAATGAATCCTCATAGGGATTCATTGAGGAAAAGTTATTATACACCAAAGAATCAAAACACTTGAAAAATAGTGACTACACAGTTTGCCCCATAACTCCACTTCTACAAGGGCTAGATCTTAGCTTTTCTAAAAAAAGAAAGCTGGGAATCTGGGGGAATTAATAGGAGGAACCCAAATCTCGTATTTATTCGAATCAAATCTGGCGTGATTTGATTCGAGCTCGAATTTGGCCAGGAGTGTTTGGGCAGATTCATTGTGAGCTCGAATCACCCGAATCTACCAGATTTGCGTCAAATCTATTTGAATCCGAATTGATTCACACATCCCTACTCAATTTGTAGCAAACCAGAAAGAGGACTGGTACTAGTATATCTATGGTTCAGCCTTTTACCTTGAAAAGAATGTCTGTACACATTGCCTTTCCATGTGTAATTATTGGTTCTTGGTCTTCACCTTTTCCATCCCAGCAATCAAGTTCGACACACCTAGGAGTCAAAGTGAAGAATTACAGAATATCATTTTGGTTGCTAAAGTAATTCTGCATAAAGGTTCAAAACCAATAGAACACCTTTCATGTGATGTGGCTTACAATAGTTACACTGAAATGCATTCTGTGTGCATACATCATTTGAATTTCCTACTATGCCTTCTCTACAAGCATATGAATATAAATTATACCCAGATGAATTCAGATTATCTTAGATATAGTTACACAAATGCCTCTGAAATGCACATTGTTCCAGTATAATTTACATTTCCCTTTGATCTTTGTGTGTGGTTAAAAGCAACAGCAATAATTATTAACCCCTCCCACAGATTTCCATGCCTTGCAATTTCTTTGAAGGAACTATTGCAAATTTCCCCAACAATTCTTTTGATTCGTTCAATATTTTGCCAAGTGTTTGTCATGTGTCTCTATATAATTGCATGTAGAATGCACTGGATACATTTAAATTGTCTTACAGTGTAGGCTTTCTCTAAAATATTCACTTAAACCACCATCTTGCATGCCTAACCTGCATCCAGCTAAGAGGACTTGTCTATACATCTCCACCGATGACTTTCCACCAAACTGTCTTCCTGTGAGATATGTATTGTGGGAGGAGCTAATGAAGTAGTGAGCCAAAGGATGCTCCATTTCTTGGTATAATTCTAAACGGTCTAAAAATACGGGTGCATTCTCATCTGACATCAAGTACCGACAAAATCCATCACTTGACATGAGACCTGAAAGAACGAAAATGTAGAATTATGGCTTTATGTATTTCTGCAGGGGGGGGGGCACTCTCTGCAGCTAAAAACCATGCGGCATCCCAAAGGGATGAATTTGAAAAGCAGATTATTCTTTCTGCGGGTATATGAAGTGTGCTTCCATCTATCTATAGTGTTAATGGTACTGAAGCCAGGTGGTTAAAATGAACTGGGGCATCTCCAGTGGGACTATCACAGCCACACCAGTTTGATGACTCAGTGCAGGCCCAGGAAGTACGAGTTTCTAAGACTTTCCCTCAAGAATGGGAGATTAGCTTGATCACTGGAATATCTCAAAGATGCTGGACTTCTTGGGACAGTCGACAGTGCTTTTGTGTCTGTAGGAAACCAGGAATGGAAGAAATTATTCCTTCTAAATCTGGGAGAACTCCACCATACATCAACACCCTTAAGTGCTCTTTCTCCAGACCCTGACCAAGATTTGCTGTCTCTCCCCGCTTACCCCACAAGATTCATGCTGGATGCCTCTATTTGGGGACCTGGGCTTCTGATCTCAAGAACTAGGTGATGCACAGATAGGTCAAAAAGGACTGAAGGACTCCCTCCACCAACCCACTCATACTTCTTGTTTGGGTGGAAATGAAAGTGCCTTATATTTACATCCACTGAGTTTCCAGTAGGTTGCCAAAACACTTTAGCCTGTCCCCATAAGGGGCATATTGTAAAGCCCTTTTGATCTAGAATTCACCCTCATTGCACCCTCATCCACTGTGCCTTGCCAGCACAATGGTATCTAGCATTCAGACATCCATCTACATGGCACCAAAAGAGGTTCCTGACCAGAAGACAACAAAGATCTGTATGTCTTCAGATCTTTGCAATCGTTAGGAAGATCTACAAGTTGGATGCCAGTTCTGCTCTGTAGTGATTCTGGAGTACATTCTGTCAGTCAGAGAAGCCCTCTGGAGGACAGCAACATGTGTTTTCCTTGGGGATTCAAAAGTCTTCCAGAATCCACTAAAGTACGTTTATATCCAGTAAGAAAATAAGTATTGCATATACTTCTATCCCTTCCTTCCATTATTTCAAACATTTTTTTACATCTGTGTTCACAGCATCTGCTTACCTTTGTTTTTTAAATCATCATCTGGCTCATATGTCTCAATTATCTGCATTGCTCTTTTAGGATCATAGAATGGAAATAAGATCTCGTTCAACCGAGGATCTCGTTGATGCTAAGGTTAGAGAAAAACTGCATTTAGAGAGAAAACTACTATATATCTTTGTTTCTAAAATGGTTTTATCAGTGCTGACAGACAGGAATGGAGTGCGGGGACTGATTTTGAAACTGCAACTATATTTTATATGGAAACTCATCTACTTCTTTCATTTTTAATAAACAACATTCTGTAGGTAAACACTCATCAAAACATCCAGTATGAATACATGTGTCCTATTATTGTTCATACACAGAAAACTAATGCATTCAGTGTATAACAACACACATCACTTTTGTCACAATTCAAAACTGATATCTAGTTGAGATTAGATTATCTCTGAATGTTCCATATATTATCTTTCAAACATACTACAATTTAAATCTAAAATGGAAACATATAAGGAAATAATTTTGGGGAAAGTGATCATGTGATGGGCTGTTATATCTGTGGGAAAGATACAAAAAAGACCTGATACCTATAGCTTCACAGACTCTCTCAGTAATTGTTATAAAAGCTTCTCAGTAGTGATAATGGTGAGCAATTTTACCACTTGGGAAAATACCAACTTAACTAGGCTGTGTGATTTGTTGAAGTGAAAACTGGTTTGTTTCACATAATGAAGTGTGAGGTAGTTAATCTCTTTTGGGTTATCGGTGTCAAAATGCAAAGATAACATGATATAGAAGAGAATTAACCAAGTCTGAAAGTTTAAGTTTAACCCACATAAATGACTTTATAGATTTGTTACATTCTGCTGAAGTCATCTAATGAAATGATAATAATAAGGAACAAAATGGGATAGCAACTTGCAAATTAATATTCTAGAGGATGATCAGAATTGTATAAATAAAACTAGCCATTCTGAAATCCTAAATGTGAATTTGACAGAGAATTTCTAACAAAATTTCTACTAGTTTGTACAGTGTATCACACAACAGTGAGATTTTTTTAAAATGTAGAGAACTATTAACAGTAAGAAGAGCAAGACACTGTGGGTACAATTCTGGCTATGCAGTAAAACCTTCCCACAGTAGCCTTTCAAGCCTTGCATCCCTAAAAAGTCACACCAAGGACCGCCCCCCCATGGAATGGCATCTGAAGTGGTGTGGTTCCCACTCTTGCATGAGTGGAAATGCTTCCCAATCTTGGAAGGGACTCCTTCAATCCAAGCTTAAGTATTGGTGAGATGAAACTGTGAAACCAACTTCATATATGTATATGGTGAAAGCTATAAAGAAATATTCATTAGCTATCACCAGAATTATATAAGAATTAAGAATGATTAATTAGCTGGAGCACCACTTGTGGTTTTACTACATATTAGAAATTGTGTAAAAGGTATGTAAAAAGTATGGATGCTTTGTGGATAATACATAAAAGTACCGTATATGCTAAAATGGTACTATGTGTATGTATTTTGTGCTCTAAATAATAAAATGAATAAATCTGCACTCCAAAATCCTCTGTACAACCTGACCCTATGCATGTTTACTCAGAAGTCAGTTCCACCGAGTTCAACAGGGCTTTCTTCCATGAATGTGTGCATAGCATTCCAGCCTTATTTTCATTCTAGTGAGCAACATGTAAAGTGCATGATGATATCTGGCATAAAACAGTGTTGTGATCTCAGGAAATCAGATACTACTTCAAGTTCCTACAGTTGGAGGGCTGGAAGTGATTTTGAAGTCACATAGTGCAAGATGGCAAAATATTGTACAGTATAACCAAATATCCCTATAAGATTAGCTCACAGTCACACCAACAATTTATGAAGGACTTCAAATTAATGCTAATAGATTTCACAAAATGTAAGATTTTTTACTTTGTCATGTTGGATTAGAGCTGCACATTGTCTGCCTGATTCTCCATTTAAAAAAAGAGAACGGAACATGTTTCCATTGTATAAATGACATGTAAGCAGATGCAAGCAAAATAAATCTATGATGATGGTAAAAATCTTTCTACCTAGTAAGTGCCCAGTTCTGAACTTTAGAGTTTCATAAAGGGAATGCAGACTGCCACATGTTGCAGAGGAACAATTTTGGAGCGGTCAGTCTTTTCAAAGGCACCAAGGAAAATTTGTTATAACACTTAAATATTTTGGCATTCTATTCATGTTAAGCAATATACCACGAAAAAGCAAAGAAATTGGCTGTCCTATTTTAGTCAAAACATTTGTTCTGCAAAAATTAGTAATCAAAACAATGACAACCAACGCCAAATCAAAACATGCAACCAAGAAAGCATCATCTCTTAATCAAGGCTACATTAGACATATAGTTTAGTTCACTATATATTGCCTTCCTGGACAGCTAAGTTAAAGCTGATGAAAGATGAAGGCAGCTGGATGCAGGCTGCCACTTAATAAGTAGTATCATTTAAAAACAGAATATTAGCATGCAGGTGCACAGCCCAGTGACAAATGTACACTTCGTATGAGCAGTGGAAAGCGTTGCACAATCAGTTCCAATATATTGTTTCAAACAACTGAGGAACAAAGAGGGGCAGTTCCAGGACAGAACAATGCCCCCTGCTCCACTGCACTACACACCCCTGCATATAACTAGGAATAGGAAAGAAGTGATGCAGGGAAACAGAAGCAGGATGGCAAGAAAGAAAACGTCAGTACTTGCAGACAAGTGTAGTTCTTGAGGAGTATGGTGATCTTTTTGTTCTCATTATCATTCATCTCAAGCTTTTAGTCTCCTACACTATTCATTCGAAAATTGATTTCATTACAGCAGCCCTGTTGGATCAAAGGTTCATCTAATCTAACATCCTGTTTTCAACAGGAGTCAGCCAGATCCTTCCAGAACAAGCTCTTTTGTCCCCGACTATCTACTTCTCCTTGGATGTTGTCCTTCATAATGATCAACCAGTCTCCAATTCTGCATTACTGAGCATGGTGCTCAAGAGAATGGTGGTGACCCAACTCCAATCTTTCCTGTATGAATGAAATCAATCACCTTGATCCATTTCAATCTAAATTCCAATCTGGATGAGACTAAGACTGCCTTGGTCTGCCTGGTGGATGATCTACATTAGGAATTGGAAGGGAATGCATTCTGGTTGGTTCTGCCAAACATTTGAGCAGCTTTTAATACCATTGACTACAGCATCATTCTCGACTACCTAACTAGGATGGGGTTGGGACACACTGAGTTAAGGTGACACAGGTTCTTCTCTGGATGCTAGGTTCCTGAAGGTGGAATCTGGAGAACTATTGTTCAACCTCTTGGCCTCTGATGCCTCACAGCATTGTCTCTCATCTCTGATGCTGTTCAACGTCTGCATGAAATTGCTGAGGAAAGTTGTCAAGGGATTTGGACAAATTTTGCATGGCAAAAACATCCAGTTGCACGCAAATGAGACCCAACTCCACCTCTCATTTCCATCTGATTCCATGGAAATAGTAAACCTGATGTGGACCAATAAGCTGTGACTTAATCTAGACAAGTTAGAGGTGTTGTTGGTGAGTAGTAAAGGAGCTCTGGGACAGAGCATGCTGGATGGAACTGCACTTCCCTTGAAAGACCAGATAAACAATTCTGATGTGCTCCTGAACTCTGCCTTGCTCCTGGATCATCAGATGGTAGCTGTGAGAAGCACATTTGCACAGCTTCAGCCAACTGCATCCCTTTCTGGAGAATGCAGATTTATCCAGTGTTACAACACTTTAGTCACATCTAGACTGGACTACCGAAATGTGAGCTTTAAAATTGTCCAGAAACATCAATTATTACACAAAGTGGCTGCAAGGGTCCTGGAGGGGGGTTGATCTCAGGAGTACCTCTCTTTTATTCTGTTCCATCAGCCTGGCTTGCCAGTTTGTTTCCAGGCACAATTCCAGGGGATGATTGTTACTTTTAAAGCCCTAGATGGCTTGAGACTAGTCTAATGGACCTCCCCACCACTGCCCACCCACTGCAACCACCGTCTGAAGCCCTGTTCTAAGTTCCCTTGTTCCGAAGTTCACTTGCTGGTGATGTGTGACAGGGCCTTCTCTACTGTGGGACTCTATATTTGGAATCTTCTTTCCAGGAGTCTCATCCAGATCCCTCACTGCAGGTGGTGGTTGGTGAAAACATTTTTGTTTCACCAAGCATTGAATGGTAAGTGATCGTTGTCTCTCCCTGCTGATGGAGCTTGTCTTGTGGTTGCAAGCATGAATTGTCCCCTTTGTTAAGCAGGGTCTGCCTTGGTTTGCACTTGAATGGGAGACTACATGTGAACACTGTAAAATATTCCCCTTAGGGGATTAGGCCACTCTGGGAAGAGCATCATCTGCTTGCTTGCATGCAGGTTCCAAGTATCCTCCCTGGCATCTACAAGATAGGGCTGAGATTCCTGTCTGTAACCCTGGAGAAGCCACTGAGTTAGATGGACCAGTGGTCTGACTCAGTATATGGCAGCTTCCTATGTTCCTATGATTCACTGTTTGCTGTTCTGATTAACCGTGGTTGATTTGGTTTTAGCTTGTTGTTTTACTATGATTTTGTACTTAAATGCCTTTAATTACTTGTTAGCCATGGGCCTCTTGAGAGTTAAAAGGAGGAGTACAAAACCATTAAAATAAAATTAACCATCATAAACCAGCCTTCAGAAATGCATTGCCTCTGAAAATGGAGGTTCCATTTAGCTATCATGGCTTAGTCATTGGTAGATCTACCCTCCTCTATTTGAATCCTCTAATTGTCTTTTGAAACCACATTAGCCAATGCCCATTATGATGCAATCATCTTGTGGTAGCAAATTCCATGCATTAATTATGAATTGTGGGATGAAGTATTTTCTTTTCTCTGTCCTGAATCTAACTGCCAGTCAATTTAATTGGGTGTTATAAAGTCCATTTCCTGCTGAGCAACTCTTCATGAACAGCCATGAGATGTGAGCAGGATATTCACTACTTTCTTTTAATACAACTACTTGGCTGACCCAGAGTTCTCATGTCATGGGAGAGGGAGAGAGAAAAATCTATTAATTACACAGCTGTGTAAAACTAACTGCAATTCGCAGCGGCGGGGGGGGGGACACAACAAAATACAATGTATCAGTCTTTTTCTGTGCATAAAATGTATTGTTTCTAGGGATGTGCAAAAAATTTCGGGTACAGAACGATCTGTGCCCGAAATGAGCAATTTCGGGTGATTTGGGGCCGAACCGAATCACCCCCGATGTCCCCCGATATTTTTCGGGCCTGAGCCGAATCACCCAAATTTCGGGGCCGAAAAATTCGGGTGATTCGGTTCATGGTTGATTTTGGGGGATTTTTTGAAGTTTTAGTGACTTTGGGGCAGTTCGGGGGCATAGCATGGGATCTGGGCAAAAAGAGTGGGGTGGGGTGGTAGTGCCTAATGGGTGCAGGCTACCAACCCAATTTCAGGGGGATTGGGCAACGGGCTGATTTTTGGGAAATTTCTGGAGTTTTCATGTCTTTGGGGCAGATTGGGGCAGAAAGTGGGGACTGGGGCAGAATAGTGGGGTGGGGTGGTAGTGCCTAATGGGTGGAGGCTACCACCCCAATTTCAGGGGGATTGGACAAAGGGCTGATTTTTTGAGAATTTTTGAAGTTTTGGTGTCTTGGGGCAGATTGGGGGCAGAAAGTGGATCTGCCCCCAAGGAGTGGGGTGGGCTGGTAGTGCCTAATGGGTGGAGGCTACCACCCCAATTTCAGGGGGATTGGGCAGAGGGCTGATTTTTTGGGAATATTTGAAGTTTTGGTGTCTTGGGGCAGATTGGGGGCAGAAAGTGGATCTGCCCCCAAGGAGTGGGGTGGGCTGGTAGATAGTGCCTAATGGGTGGAGGCTACCACCCGTCCCCAATTTCAGAGTGATTGGGCAGAGGGATGAATTTTTGTGAATTTCTGAGGTTTGTCTTCATAAGGTGAAGTGTGCTAAATTGATTACTTCCTCATATTCATAGTAACTGAGAGTGTGAAAAAGTGAAAGTGGGGTCATGAGAGTTGTTTAATTGAAAAAAATCTCATTTGCTATGATATTTTCAGAAAACCCATCTCTCTGTCCCCAACCATACCCTATTTAGCGTTTAGCAGCATTTCTGAAGAAACCAATCTCCCCAGGACCATAACAAGGTTGGAGTGGGCCCAGAGACAAAATTTTAAAATGGCCCCCCCCGTCACTGCCTTCCCCTAAAAATCTTTAAAAATATATTCAAGGAAGCTCGAGTGGGCTTTGGGTGAGGAAGGCATGTCTCGGGGGGGGCCTTGAGGCAGGGGGCCCCGAGCCAACGGTCTCCCCTTGCCCTATTATAGTTATGCCCCTGAGCCTCACTTTCTGAGAGCCAAACTAGTTAGATGGCAGTGGCAGGAACTTGTATTTGATCATATTTCATTGTCTACCTCCTTTAAACTATAAACTGGGGGTTGCAGAGCTGATTTTAGAATCAAAAGGGGCATATGGGTGAGGTGAGCTGAATCCTCTGCCTCCTTCTCTCACACAGTCCACAGTTCAATTTCACCAGTCCAGCTCTGATGCCTCAAGTGAGTCAGGCTGGGAGAAAAGTGCCTGCATCAAAGAACCAATGGGAGCTATGACTGGAGAAGATTCTACACTTCACATAAAGTGTGCTGTCAAGTCGATTTTGACTCCTGGTGCCCACAGATCCCCATGGTTTTCTTTTGGTAGAATACAGGAGGGGTTTACCATTGCCTCCTCCTGTGCAGTATGAGATGATGCCTTGCAGCATCTTCCTATATTGCTGCTGCCTAATATAGTAACAGTGGGGATTCAAAGCGGCAACCTTCTGCTTGTTAGTCAAGCATTTCCCCACTGCACCATTAGGTGGCTACATTTCACATAAACACATTTTAAAGTTAAAATTAGATATACCCAGTTTATGAACAGACAAGATTGATAAGTGTAAAAACAAAAGTACACTTTGCTCTTTTTTCTATCTGAACTACTTTGAGAACTTTTTGGGGGCGCTGAAAAGTGGATATAAATATTTTCAATAATAAAATGTGGCTAGTTCTACATTTGAAAATCACTCTGTTGACTGAAAGCAAAAACTCCAAAACAGAGAAACCATTCCCCTTCTGTACAAATCAGCGGGAAGCCCATATGGAGAGAGGTTAAAAAAGGTTTGATCAATATTCATCACTTTGGGTCCTCTAATCATGGCAGAAATGATACTGTGTGACAAAAATAGGAAACTAGCTATTAGAAACAACTAGCTATTAGAAATAGAATCTTATTCTTGATTAATAAGTATTGATGCTATGCTTTGAATCATACACATTGTGTGCGCTCACCTTAACACCATCTAGGAATAAAAGAACCTTCCATGAAGAACTATTCATCAAGCTATTAATTCAGAAAACACTACATGGTAATCAGTTTACCTGGTACACTAAAAAGCATTTTGGAACATGTTGCCTATGACATATCAGACAGCATTTTGAAAAACTTCATTGTATGTACATTTGTTGAAATACTAACTGGAAACTAAAGTTTCTGCACATAGAAACCTCATTCTCAATCTTCCCTCGACTATCCCTCAAAATTTAGAAGGACCAATCCATAAACATTTGATGCCTAAAAATAAAAGGATTTCAAATTACTTAAGTTACAATTACATTAAACATGAACACAAATACAGTCAAATAACACATACAACAGCTACACACTACAGCAAGTAATCAACACAAGCCATTTGCAAAGCCAACATGAAGAAAGCCAGAGAGTGCAGCACGTTGGAGCTGATTTTTGCACCTGGATGTAGCCAAAATGGAAAGATCAGCTGATCAGAAGCACAGCAAATGATGGCATGGAGCATGCAATGAGAAGTCTGGAAGAAGCAAGCCACTGCAGACAGACTTGTATGGTAGTTAATGTATGAAAAAGCTTACTTCATTTAGAAAGCTCACTAATTGGTCTACCGTTAAATAATCAGTTTTGTCTCCATTGCTGAAAAGAAATTTATTAGAAAAAGTAAGTTTTTACGTAAGATGCTACAGTAGGTATGATTTACATGTTGACATTTTTGATTTACATGTTGACATCAACAGCCACCTAATAGTCTAACATTTATCTAAGCTGGGCATTTCTAAAATGGGCACTATTGCAATAGATAATACTAACTATGCTTGCTACAAAGAGCAGTTTTTCTCCATGTCATTATTTAACAATTAAAGCAATTAACAAACCAACATGTAAGTCTTCCACTTCAAAATTTTAGTGTATGAAATTTCAGTCAGTAAGACTTTCTTAACCTAGTTAGTTCACACATTTTGTTAATACTGTAGGTTAGTAAAGCCAACACAAAAACAGTTGCAGGTGCTTCTCTTAACGCAGAAGTTCCTGAAAAACACAGAGTCAGTTCAGATGACACACAGAACCATGGTTAAATCTTGGTTCTACAAGACGCCTCTGAGCCTTGGGAGCACATGCCCCCTTCCCTCCCTGCACACTGGTCAGAAGAATTGTACTTCCTATTCAAAAAAACAACTAAGAGCAGTTATGAAATGCTGATAAATCTTTTGATTCTAATCAACTTGCTTGAAAGAAACCGAGATCTCAGCCGAAGGTTTCAAGTGGGTTTCAGGTCTCATTTTATTTCAAGCACTTTGGTTAGATAAAATCAAGATTTATTGGTTTGGAAGTCATGAACCATCTTGGTTTGTTTCTAACCACAGTCAGAAGTAAAACTTGTGCATGGGCACAGGGGACAGTGAAACATGTGCTTCCAAAGCTCAGAGATGTTGCACGGAATCAAGATTTAACAGGGGTTCTGCCTGATATCTGAATAGGCCACTATATGAACTTTTATGCAAGTTGAACATTTGAAGAACAATACTCTGACTGTTACTATTAATATGGCATAAAATCATGATACAGTAATATTTTTTCATACTTGAATATGGTAACATTAAAATTAGAACAAAATTAGTTTTACAATGTAATCAACTTACATCTTCCTAAAAAGATCCTCTATATCAGTACGAGGACAAATCTTCTGTGTCAGTTCATAAAATTTTTCATAAGTAAAAGCTGAAGGTTCTATTTCATCATTCTGAAAAGGAAAGGAAAGCTTGACTCTGCATGTCCTAAATGCTTTTTTAATGTTTTGACTGAACAAACACAAAATTGCTGGTAGGAATAAGATACAGAGCCAAATCAATGCTCCATCTAATATACTGAAGATCCAAATATTGCTTAAGACAAAAACAGCACAGAATACAAACAGATTATTTTATGTTCAGTGCCCAGTTTCATCAGTGGTGACTGGAAACTGGCAAATGCCTATTTCCTCAGTCATAGCCCATGAGCTAGTCTAACTTCTAATCACATTTTACAGACAATGCTCATTAGAGATAGAAGCATTAAGCATTTTATTAAGTATTGTTCGACAGAAAAACAAGAGAAATGATAAGTGTTTCTCTACATTCACAATGGCATGTAGAATTTTTGATGTGTATTTATAGCCTATGCTCTAAAACAAATGTCCTAATTAGTAATACAACCTAATACTTATTTAATAACTAATTAATATGGTTGAAAGTGGTAGTGAATAATCTTCTACCAACACTGCTATGTTTGACTCATGACACAGATCTAAAATGTATTAAGCTTACATTCTTGAAAGTTAAATTTAAATACCTTTCCACTGGGAAGACCCAATTCTTTAAGTGCCTGAAAGATCACCTTTTCAGTTTTACCTGATGCAAAAGTTCTTGTTATGCTAGAGAAAAGACAAAGAACAGTTATTTGCTTTAGCATTATATAATCCATCAACATAGCTCTTCCAGATATTCTTCAAAGACTTTGTTTTGTGCTGTTAATGGTTTCAACTGTTAACACAATTTTGAAATAATACTTTAGCAGAAGCCTCCTAAGGACATAATGCCACCTAATCGCTGTATGCATGAACAGTGTTTAAAAAACAATCCCTACATTCTTAAATTATCAGAAATATTTTCAGCATTGTACATACAAATTGCCATTTTGAATAAATGGGAGCATATGCAAACAAGATGGCCACATATCTGCTCATTATTTTATCATTTTACGTAATCGATGAGCTTGTCTAACCAAGCTCAGGGAAGCTCCCCAACCATTATGAGATAAAGCTCAGGCAGAATCCCTTTATATGTGCTCTGTAAGCCCTCTTCCTGGCCCATGTGGCTGATAACAGCCCCAACATAGCGTTGCCTATACAGGAGAACCTCACTATCTGTGGATTCATCATCTGCACATCCGCATATCCGTGGCTGGGCAATAGACACCCAACCATGGGATACATGGGGGAGAAAACATGGGGAAAGAGGGATAAACTCACATATCCGTGGGTAGGGGGTGGCTGGAAATGACCTTGGAAGTCATTTCTGGTCACCATTTTGCAGAAAAGTGCCATTTTGTGACTCTGTGTTTTTGTTTTTACAAAAAAACTTGTTTTTTGGTGGAATTTCGGCGAATTCAAGGCTTGTATAGGGCATCACTGGAATGCAGAAGGCCCACAGAGCATGGTAAGGCACTTTATTTGGCCTGTTTCCACAGCTTTTTGACCTTTTAAAGTGATATTTTTAGAGTCTGGTAACCCAACCCCTGTGATCCCATTGACAGTAATGATACATCTGTGGTTTAATTATCCTTAGTAATCTGTGGGAATGGAAACCCCCCACCCTACAGATAATGAGGTCCACCTGTAGTTAAGCAAACAGGTTCTGTGTTGCTCAGAAAAGCTGAAACTGTATTTTATTTTTAAGTCATTACATAAATGACCTGATGCCTAAATTAAAGCCTGAAATTTTGTTTGGCTAAGTACACTGCTTGACATTCAGTACCAATGGCTTCATTTTTATCTCTTACAAAAGGCTGCATTATGTGTTCCATCATCAATAAGAGTTTTTGACAACAGCATGTTGAAAGCAGGAAGTTGTTTGTACTGAACTATTCACTCTTAACTTCCTTCTATATCTTCTCACCACCTGTACTTTGTAGAAATGCCCAACAAACCAGCTTTGTTACAAGGTGGATGAAGCACCAATAGTAAAGGAGAAACCATCCTTGCTTCTGCATGAAAGACAACGCTCAACTTCACAGTTTTGTCGAAGACACACATTTTGAAGTTCTGACAGATCCATTTATTACTTTCCAATATGCCTAGCCCATGAAATCTGCAGAAGAAATTCTCCTCCCAGGGATCATTTTGGAAGGGAAAAGAGGGCTCAATTCAGCCTGTCTGTACCCAATTTTTCATCTCCCCTCTAACTTTCTGCAGTCACTCTGGAGGGGAAGGAGAGCTCAGCCTCCCTTTGCCCCAAAGCAAACACTGTGGCAAGAGGCTTGAGCTCCAAAATAAAAGGGAACCAAGTGGAAAGGGAGCGAGCTGCCTTGGAGCTCATTCCCTTTCTGCTCCTGCAGTTGCTTTAGAGGAAGAATCAGCCGCCCTGAATCACTGAAACAATTTGTGGGAGAAGGATCTGGGCCCTGAGATGGAGGTGATTTTTATCCTACCCCTACAATCATTTTGGAAATGGGTTGGGGTCAGCCTCCCACCACCTCTGAAGCAACTGTTGCTGGAAGACTGAGACACACCTCAAAGTCCAATACAGGACTAGCACACATGTACCAAATCTTGCAAGAGCTGGCTCTTCTCAAATGTTTTGATGTATATTTCAAATATCCTTTGGCCTGTAGAGACTCACTCGGGGCGGGCCATCTCCTTTCTGCTGTCTAGGTGCCCAGCACATCCACACACTGGGAACCCATGCACTAATTAATTGTATAGCCCTGTCAATGCTTGTTTATACAGCTCAGTCTGAAGAGCTCTGCCTGGTTCCTCTTGGAGTCTTCAAACTGAAGAGTGGGTTATTGCAGTGTCATTCATGAATAAAATAAAATAAAAATAAATAAATAAAAATTACTCTTTAGGATGAAGGCTCCAAGAGCTGAGCAGAGCTCTTCAGAGAGTGTTATAAATAAAAAAGACAAATGTCTGCCCCACAGGGCTCACATTCTAAATGTTGACAGTGAGGAAGGCAACAAAGAAAGGGAAAAGGAGACAACAAAAGTTGGTTACGGCTTGTCAGACACTGCAACACTGTCCAAAGGCCAGTGTTCTCTCCCTCAATCAACTGCAGAAGACAATGGTATCCACCACTGGGGCTGACACCCTGGGTGCAGTTTCACTCCTGCCCTTTTCAGTGGGCTTTGCTTCCCTGGCAGGACCAAACAGCCCAGAGATCCTGCCTCAACCTGGTTCTGAGCAGGGAGGTGGTTTCGTCCCTATCCTGGTGGGTGTCACCAGCCATCCTCAGGGGAGTGCATTTTCTCCCAGTAACCCGGGTTCAAGTTACAACAGATGCCAGCCTAATGGGGTGGGGGGCCACTGCCATCTCTCTTGGGTGCGGGGATCCTGGTCGGGGGAGGAAAATGCTCACAGCATAAATTGGCTGGATCTCAGAGCGATTCGTCTGGCCCTCTTAGAGTTCCTTCCTCTGATTAGGCGTGGTCATGTCCTGCTCAGGACGGACAACACGACAGCAAAAGCCCATGTCGACCGCCAGGGGGGCATGAGGTCGTGTTTCCTGATGCAGGAGGCGAATCTATTACTCATCTGGGCAGAGGAGAATTTGCTGTCCTTGGCAGCAGAACATCTAAAAGGGGAGCTAAAATCAGTGGCTGATAGGCTAAGTAGGGCACAGGTGGACCAAGCAGAGTGGTTTCTGAACTCTCAGACCTTCGACCGCATTGTGGAGAGGTTTGGAATGCCAGTCATTGATCTGTTTGCCTCTCCAATAAACATGAAACGTCCATGTTTCATGTCCCGTTTTTGATCACAGGGTGAGGAGGACTTAGACACCCTCACGGTGGTTTGGCCGAGGGGACTAGTTTATGACTTTCCCCCAACAGCAGTCATTCCACAAACTGTCCGCTGGGCTCGTGCACTACATGCGAACATAATTCTGATAGCTCCCTACTGGCCTCACTGCCCTTGGTTTTCTGATCTGCTGGAGATGTCAGTGGAACCTCCCATGAGCTTGGGGGCAGACCCTCGTCTCCTCAGTCAGGGCCCAATCTTTCACCCGGACTCAGGGTGGATGAATCTGTGTGCCTGGAGGTTGAGTGGGGATCTTTGATTCAGGATGGGTATCCTCAGGGAGTGTTGGATACTATGTTGGCCTCTCGCAGGCCTTCTACCAAGAGTATTTGTCAGGCCACCTGGAGGGTTTTCACCTGGAGGGTTTTTGTTCAGTGGTGTAAGTCTCAGGCTCTTCTCCCCTTGAAAGCCTCTGTGGCTGATGTGTTGGCCTTCCTTCAGTCTGGTCTCGAGAGGGGGCTACTCCCCAATACTTTGACATGTCAGGTTGCTGCTATAGCTTCAGTCCTGCACACAGGGGGGCGGGATCCATAGTCTTGCCTCTCATCCCCATGTTAAAGGTTTTCTGAAGGGTGCCATTAATATCTGTCCTCCTATAGTCCACCACTTCCCTACATGGGACCACAATGTGGTGCTCATGGCATTGACAAAGGATCCCTTTGAACCACTCAGATCTGTTTCCTTGAGGTTTTTATTTTACAAAGCGGTGTTCTTAGTTGCTGTAACCTCAGCGTGTAGGGTGTCCAAATTGGGAGCCCTTTCTGTGTGTAAGGAGCTCTATTTAGTTTTCCCAGATTATGTGATGATGACCGATCCCACCTTTGTTCCAGAGGTGAACTCCCTTTTTCATAGAGCCCAGGAACTTATGTTGCCTTCATTTTGCCCTCATTCTGCATCTTCGAAGGAGAGGACATGGCATTCCTTGGACAATTAGAATTTATTTGAAATGTACCAAGCCCTTCTGCTGTTTTGAGTCATTTTTTGTTTTATTTCGTGACTGTACCCTGGCACAGAAGCTGTCAAATTCCACCTTGTCTAGGTGGATTTGCCAGTGTATTAATTTGGCCTATACATTTCAAGGTCAGGTTCCTCCTGTAGGGGTCCTGGCCCATTCTACCAGGAGCGCGGCAATCTCAGCTGCCTTTTCCACCCTAGCGCCCTTGGCTGACATCTGCAGGGCGGTGACCTGGTCATCCATATCTACCTTCATTAAGCACTACAAGATCCAAACCTTGGCATCTGCTGATGCTTTGTTTGGGCATAGAGTGCTGCAGCAGGTAATGCCTTCTTAGGACCTGCCTCCTCTCCCACCCGGGAGGTTTCAGGGGCTCTGGTAGGTCCCATCCTTGGATACACTCCTCCGAACTAAGGGAGAATGAGAAGTTGGCACTTACCTGAAAGGTCATTCGCCTCAGGAGGATGGAGTGTATCCACCCCGACTGCGTTCGTCTGGTCATTTATTTCTGTTATTCTGTTCTGTTGGCCAGTTTCCTTTCAGGGTGGTCTGTCTCCCTGGGGTCTCTGTGCTAGTGATAAGGCATATTCCTAGGGGTCTTTCCTTCCCTTCGGTCTGCTATTGGCAGTTTGTTGGTTCTGGTGGTTTTTCGACCTTGTTTTCTATGTTGAGATTAGATCTGTTTGCATCTCAGCATTCTTATTTTCAGGGCTTTGAATCCTGGAGTCTGAAGGGGTGATTCCTCTCCCTAGGCTCAATGTGTCTTTTTCTGATTTGCACTGTCTCTGAGCAGTGGGAGAGCATAACCCATCCTTGGATACACTCCATCCTCCTGAGGAGAATGACCTTTCAGGTAAGTGCCAACGTATCAATCTAAAAGAGGAGAGAGGGCAACATACTGTACACACTTTCAGGGATGGAGTTCCTGTTTTGTTACTTTCAGACTGACTGTAGCTTCTTCACATTCTGCAGATCTTCACATTGCATAAACGAAAAGTGGAAAGCAAAATCCGCATGGTCCTACTTACAAAGGTTTCCTCAGAGGGCTGGATTATACATTCAATCCATTTTGATTCTGAGGCCAAACACAGAGCTTGGATTTGTGTGCAAACCATTTCTCTTAATCACCTGTTTGAGTTGTTAGCTGACATCGTTTTCCATCTGCTGCTGAACTATCATTTCCCCCCACCTCACATGTAGTAATACATACCACCTCTGTAGTCGAAACAGGCGTAGAGAGTAATAAATCATATCTGATATTTGCAATGTTGAAATTAACATTATTGAGCATTACTACTACTACTATAAATAGTAGTAGTAATAATAATAATAATAATAATAAATAATAATTATTATTTCTATACGCGCACATATACAACATTTGAAATGGTTCTTTTCTCACGACCTTGTTACCAATGTAGTTTGGTTGGGTTTGTAGCAAAGGAAACACATCAGATAAAAGAAGTCTAAGATCATTGAATGGTATGGTAGGCCAAAAATCCCATGTATATCCTGCCCACAGAAATCTATATGCCTGAACTCTCAAAGTCCACTCAACTGTATTGCACAGGGTGGACTCTTACTCTCTTAAATTGCACCATAATACAACTACTGCTAGGCACCATCACTATACAGTCCGTATTATACTTACCTCCTGACTGGAATCTTGCCATTGGTGTTAGTCAGAAACGCCAGTTTCATCCAGCTAAAAGTTAAGAAGACATATATTTCACAGAAGGGACAGAGTTAGAGCTCCAATTCATACATTAAAAAAGAAAAGCAGAAAAGTGACTGGTGCTTTTTTCTGTTTCTACTATAATTTTTAAATGGGACGCTTGGACTTTTCTCAGAGTGGGATTTGAAAAATGCTCTTTGAAACCTATGGGCAAAAATTACTGATTCTACTAAGAACTGAGCTGAATTTTCACAAGTATCTATTTTCCTATGTTTGATGACGGAGAGCCCGGATCAGGAGAGTGACCCAGCAACTCCTGGTCTTTGGTAAACCATCTCATTCTTTGTCATGCAGTGTGCTCCACTTATAGACAGGCTTGAAACAACAGAATTCACAACTAAGGTTGCAATTCTATGTACACTTACACAGAAACTCTATTGAACATAGCGGGACCTACTTCTAAGTATACATGCATAAGATTGCACTGTTAATGTTTAATTCAACCATGTTCAGCAATAACACCAACATCAAAGTATGTTGGTGCAGCCAGAAAAAGGAAAATACAGTATTGCAGAATATAACAAACCTATATAGCCTGGAGTTCTTTTTAGGCTCGAGGCCTCCTATGTTCATGAATGAACTAGGGCAATATCAGTTATTATGCTGTGAGTACCAAAACAACAAGCAGGGATGTAAGAGTCCCCATACGAAGATAATGAAGACAAAAGCCACACATGATGTGCTAACAATTGAGGTCAATGTCATTGGATTAATATTATAAGAATTGTGTAAGACTGCAGCATTTGCTCTCTAGAAGGAAGTTTTCCAGAAGGGGTAGTGCTGATTGTCGGCATTGAATCGAACCACCAAGGTAATGGAGAAGGAATTATGGCATAAAATGAGCATATGCTTGGGCAACCAATACCAAGTGCAGTGACTAAAAACGTGAGCTATGAACTTGACAAGTCCCCAGTTCAAATCTCACTCCAGCCATTATCACTTAGGTAAGCCACTCTCTCTCAGCCTCAGAAAGTGGGCCTGTGCACACTTGAAAAAGTCAGATCTGACCCAAATCTGACTTGATCAGATTCTGAAAATATTGAAATTCATTCTTTGCCCCCTGGGCATGTTGGATATCAGGTCGGAGTCTTAAATCTGATTTAAAATCAGACTTAAAAATCAGAAATCCAACTTAAAATTAGATCCCTCCCCCCACCAATAGAGGACAATGGGGAAATCGCGGGGCAGGGGTATCATGAAAAATCACCAGTTTAATTTAAATTAATATAATATAAGTCACTGTACACATATTTAGTTTGGCACGATGTACAGAGAATCAGGGTTTGTGAATACTGAGCTGAAGCGCATGAGCTAGGATTGTATTCATTTGCTCTACTTTGCTTCTTGTGATAAGTGAGTTAAATATGATGTCTTAATAGTATGACTATTAATGAGCCCCTGGTGGCACAGTGGTAAAAACTGCTGCCCTGTAACCAGAAGGTTACAAGTTTGATCCTGACCAGGGGCTCAAGGTTGACTCAGCCTTCCATCCTTCCGAGGTCAGTAAAATGAGTACCCAGAATGTTGGGGGCAATATGCTAAATCATTGTAAACCACTTAGAGAGCTCCGGCTATAGAGTGGTATATAAATGTAAGTGTAAGTGCTAATGGTGAGTTTGTCTTTGAATCAGTGTGAAATCCTTAGTATTAAGACCCACTGGGAGTTTCTTGCTCTCTTTCTCTAATTTTAACTGTCTTTCTGAAATACTAGAATATATTCCAAGCAGTGACACAGTTTACTCTGCATATCCTTTAATTATTTTCAGACAATCTGGGAAAAGTCAAATTCTCCATTTATTTTTAAAATGTATGTAATAGTGATGCTACAATGCATAGTAGAGAATTAGGCAGGAACTTCTGTTTAGTTTTCCAAGTACACCTCCACATAGTATTTGGGTATTTCATGATCCCCAGCATACTGAAATTTGTAGTTTTCAAGCATTTTTTGTCTGGCTACGTCCACTGCTAAATAGTTTTTGAAATATTAAAAGATTAAGGAGCTTGACTTGTATTTTTGAGCTGATATTATGGTAAAGTTATCTGAAAGATGGGTGTCAGATGTTTGGATAGGGGGCGCCATTTCAGTGCTTGCCCTAGGCGCTATTTTCCCTAGATACGCCTCTGCATGAAGTCCACATTGGCAGGATCCTATGTCAATTTTTTCCAAAGCTATGGGTCATTCCCGATATTTGTACCAGATTTTATAACTGTATGCCCATCCATTCCAGAAATATAAAGCCACCCGCCTAAGGGCACGCTGTTATCCCTTCTCATGAAGGCAAAGGGCAGATTACTCCACATGCTGGTGAAATGATGATACATGGAATGTCTTCAGTTTCAGAAGCTTTTATAAAGTTTGTTTAGTCATATATATTTTTTTCATAAATTCACCAAAAATCATGGGATTGACCAGTCCTCTTCAAATTCACTACAAGGAGGCCTTTCCTCCATCCCCATATGTGTGGCACGTTTCAAGGTTCTAGGCCCAACCAGCAGTTTTTAGTGGATTTTTTTCAATTTCCCCATTGACCTCTAAGGGCAAAGTCTAGGTTTTTTTAAGGTTTTAAAACACCATTTTGCATCTCCGATATCCAGACACGTATTTCAATGCGAATTCCAACTCTCCAGCATCATATCGGATATTTCCCACCTGATATCAGAAAGACAGTGTTGGATTGGAAATATCAGGGTGGGTTTTTTTAACCCATTTGGCCAATTGCAGATTATTTCTGACATTTCTGATCTGACTTAGCACATGATCCGACTTTCAAGCTATCAGAAAGTACCGTATAGGGATGATGGTGGCAGAACAAGTTATGGATTGTTCCCAGGGAGCCTTCTTTTTTCAAGTGAAGTAGCTAGGGGAGGCAGCAGACTGAGTGGAAGGCTGGCGGGGAGTGGGGAAAGAAGGGGTGCTTTCCTTTCCAGACATTTATCCTCTCAAAATGTCTCCCCAGCAGCTTTTCTCTCAGAGATAAAACACACAGGAACTTTTCTCTTCTGTCTCTCCAGTGAAGGGAGGGGAGCACATGATTTTGAGGAGCCAAACGGTTGGAAAGCTCAGGGCCCTTAGTAAAGGATTAGGAACCCTGGCAAATGACAATTTCCTGTGATCTTTGTGCTGGAACTTCCTGATTGTAAAGCTTTTCAGGGCCTACTGAAGGCCCAATGAGAAGTCCTCCTTTTCATCTCCCTCTAATTGCTGCTGCTGGAAGATATGTTTTAGGAAAACAGAATGGAGTTTGCAGGCTCACAATGGAGAAAGAGGGAAACGGGTTGCAGGAAAGGCTGGGGGGCAGTGGAGGGCTGGCAGGGAATCATTTTGAAGAACTCTCAGATCTTTTTCCAAGAATGCGCTGAAAAGCTCAGAAGGAATGAGCCAACTCCAGACTGAGATGGAGGAAGTTTGCCCATCTCTGAGAAGAATATTTGTACATAACTGAGCCTCCTGAACCACAGAAAGTTCAGACAAGGCCAAAAGCTATAACTGCATCTCTCAACAGATTACATGTCCACCATGAACTTACTTACCCCTGAGAGTCTATTTGACTTTGGGAACATTTTTATTTGTGCCAAAAAAATATGAAGAATAAATTAACACCACATTTATCATGGATGTTTGAATTTGTAGGGAATGTCTTCTGCAGACTGCCCAGATATTACTTCTTGATAGACCAAGTAAGGAAAGGAAATGTTTTTTAAAGCACGTGTAGGAAATATGCAGCCAGAAACAAAACAAGAATTGAAGAGGTGAGGGAAGAAAGGACTTACTGTTTCTTGAGGCATGTCATGGGACAGACATTATTAGCTCTAAAGTTACGTATAATTGATCTGAGTCCATCAACCCATTGCTGAAAGACAAGAATATATATATACACATTCAGCTGCAGGAAATACCAAGAAGACTTTGCTTGGTTATGATTCAATCATGTTTATGTTAATCATTACATGGGAAACTCAGACAAAAAGTCTACTGACAAAAAAAGCAAAGAAAGCAAGCTGACAACAGGTAAGGCCACTCTTCAGAGCTTTGTCTCTACCATGCAACTATAACAATTTGTATAATGCTTCTGAGTGCCCAAAGCCCTTCATGTACATTATTTTGTTACAGTGCTTACAATGACCTTGTAAAGTAGGTCAGAATTATCATACTGATATTGCAGAAGTGGATCTCAGTGTGTAGTGGTTAGAGTGCTGGACTAGGACCCGGGAGACCCGAGTTCAAATCCCCATTCAGCCATGAAAACTAGCTGGTTGACCCTGGGCCAGTCACTTCTCTCAGCCTAACCTACCTCACAGGGTTGTTGTGAAAGAGAAACTCAAGTATGTAGTACACCGCTCTGGGCTCTTTGGAGGACGAGCGGAATATTAATGTAAATAATAATAATAATAATAATAATAATAATAAATCCACCTAGTGAGTTAATAACAAAGGCTATTTATTTATTTACTGTTGAATTTATATACTGCCTTTGATTAAAAACAACCTCAAGGCGGTTTACAAAAGTTTAAAAACATACAGTAAAATGACAATAAAAATATTAAGCTAAAAATATAAAAAACAAACCAAATTAAAAACCTATAAAATACAAGTATAAAAAACTGTATACAGGTAAAAACACATAGAAGCAGCAATAAAAACAATCATGTAAAAGCTTGGATAAAAAGCCAAGATTTAGCAAGCTTTCTAAAAACTGTGATGGAGTCTGAGGAGCTATGCTATTGGTATAAGATTATTATTATTTATATTTATTAGCAGCCAGTTCATTGCTCTACCTCAGAGGCACGCTGGGCATGTTTACTTCAGAGGTACACAGAAGCAAGCAGGAGGGGGACTCTCCCCCGCCCCAAATTAATCCTACCCACTCTCAACCAGAGGCACAAATTATGGCCATGACTGGCTCTCCCTGACTCCAGCCTCAACCCCAAAGCAGGCACTGTCAATTCAGCTGGCTGGCTTTGAGTGAAAGGGCTCCATCCATCTGGTGGAGAAAATGGCAGCCTGCCAGTGCCTTGCACACACCAAGCAACTCGACTTAAGAAGCCTGCACTTTTGCTACAAATACAGCCCGCCACCACATCACATGGTCTAGTTGGGCCTCTGAGGAGCTATGACAACACTGTGGGGAGGAGCCAGTTGCATTTGGGCCCTGAGTGGAGGGAGAGTACTTAAGTTGCACATGTAGCACAGTCTGAAGTGCAGCTCTTGGGTGGGAGGGGGGCCGGTTGGATGGGCGAGCAGCAAGAGAGCTGCCCACAATGTTGTGAATGCTGCTGGCTGGGGGTGGGCGAGCTTCAGTTGCCCTATGGAGGCGAGGGCCAGGAAGTGCTGGGAATTAGCTGGCAGCCATCAAGGACAATCTGACTGTTGCTGTGCTGTTGCCCCCCACTAATAGCTGTTGTGGGGGGCTGCCTGGGGGCCAGGATCCAGAAAAGTGCTGTCAGCAATCTGCCTCAGCCTGGCCCCACTAAATCCATTTACAAAATTAACACATTTGTGTTAATGTTAGTCTGGCATCTCCCAAAACATACAGATTTCATGCAACATGTTAATCACGGATTAAACTGGGTTTGTAAAGATCAAAATTTCATTATCTACAGAGAGTACAGTATTGTAATGGGCTTTATAACAAGCTTTTAAATGTCTTTCCATCCCTCTGCCTCACTGCAAATTTTTTATGGGGGTGGAAAGGGATGGACTGTATGTGTGTTGTGCTAAAAACAACAACAACAAACAAGCAAGCCCAGCCATGTTCCCTGTATATGTAGATCTCAGACACATCTTTTGTCATTATCTTTACCAAAAACTCTTAAAATATCAAAATGGTAATGAACAAAGGTACAAATAAATGTCTAATTCCTGTATTAGTAGAATGAGTCTCCAGATCCTAAAAAAGAATGCAAAATTACTATTTCCCCAACTGTTCTTGGATATTCTGTACAAGAATGAAAGGAAGGAAGGAAGGAAGGAAGGTTAGGCTAGGCAAGGAACTCCAACTAGAATCTGGACACAAATTCACATATTTAAAGGTCTAATCCTTCAATAACAAATGACCACAATTCGTTAAGATAATAAAGTTATCAACTTAGCCAACAGACACTGCTGGGTGGGGTGTGGGGTGGAGACATACTTCCAAAAATACATGGCTAGGCTTATCAAGTCTCTCTTTCTGTTATGCTGTTAGTAAAACTAAAAAGCAATACTGTTTGATTTATACAATCATACCTCGCCAATCGCAGTTTTCCCAATTGCGGTTTTGAGTATCCACAATTGGGAAATTGTGGACAGTCTTGCCTAACGCGACCTGAGTGTCTGCGATTTCTCCTAGGATTTGGCGTGTGTGTGTGTGTGTATGTGTGTGTGTGTGTGTGTGTGTGTGTGTGTGTGTGTGTGAGAGAGAGAGAGAGAGAGAGAGAGAGAGAGAGAGAGAGAGAGAGAGAATGAGAGAGAGAGTGAGAGAGACTTCTGTGTCAACATGCTTCCTTCTCATACTTCCGTTTCCTTGCAAAGTGCAAACAGTCCAGCAGTAGCAACTGCAATCGCTGTGAGAACTACTCCTGCTCATGATACCCCCTCCCTTTCAGCCTCCAGTCTCCCCATTGGCATAGCAAAGAAGCTGACTGAGAGAATGACACAAAAAAATGAGCCAGCGCCAGAGGTGCACCTAGGTAATTTTGGAGCCTGGACCTATAGGCCTTTGTAGCAACCCCCCGACCCGGCAAATTAAGCCTCATCATGCTCGGTTGTGCAACCACACCACCTAAGACAGACTAAAGAGGATTTTGGCCCCCCCAGGGGCTGTGGAGGCCCTGGACTTCAACCCGGAACTCCAGGGGTAAGAGTGCCTCTGGCCAGCACCAAAAAGTAGATCTGCTTCTGCTCCCCTCCCCGTGTGTGTGTGTGTGTGTGTGTGTGTGTTTCGGCATGGAAACCTCCAGTCAAGTGTGCCACTGGGCTGTGGGAAGGAGGGGAGGTGGCGGGGATTACCAGAGTGACGGGGAGCTTGCTTCTTTCTGCTCAGCATGCTGCTTTTCCCCTCAGCATGCTGCTGCCGCCTTCCTCCTCCCTCTGCTGCCACTGGAAAGTTTCTGCACAGGACTCTTTTCTATGCAGAAACACACACACACGAGGAGGCAGAAACGGATCCACCTCTTGGTGCTGGAGTCCTGTGCAGACTCTACAGAGGCAGCAGGAAGAGGAAGAGGTCGAGGAGGAGGAGGAGGAGGAGGAGGAGGAGAGTAGCTTTTCCTACCTTGCTTCTACCCAGGTTTTACTCTTACCCTGCTTCCATACAAATGAAAAGTGGGAACATACACAGCTTCCAAACCCAGGTAAAACACAGTTTTTGATTTTGTGAATGGTCTCAGTGACCTTCATTTAGATTTAAGTAACCTCACTACGTTTTCTTATTTTGGCTTTAATTCTACCTGAAAAAGAACATGGTAAGATTTGGTAGCCAAAACCAAAACTTCATATTGGTAACAGAAGGTGGTTTCCTAGTAAGGAGTAGTTTGCTTTAAAAACAAACAGTTTCTGCTCTTTGCACTATATTTTTTCTGCAAAAAGTGTGAAAGGCCAATGTACTCGCTCATTGGTTGGCTATTATAAACAAGGTTTTGCCACCACATACATGCTTGAGCCATGGCGACCAGTCATGACCCGCAGCTCCTAATTTATTTATTGAACTCTTAATAGCCTATACAAAAATGAACCTATGTTGTTTACTGTTGGCAATTTTAGCCTAACGGAAGTAGCATATTATCTATGCTGAATATTTAAGAGTATCAATTTTAGAATTAAAGTGCACAGTCTACAAGGGAAGCAGACAAAGTATTTGGGAGCTCTTGAGCCTAGAACTCTTACCCTCCTAATTTTTGTTCTCTTGCTTTCTATTTTTCCTCTCCAGGAAGTAATTAAGATGTCTTTTCTGGTGACACAACAGCATCAATGAGACAAGTCTGTTGATTGTACAGTAGTTCCCATTTGTATTACTTCTACAGCAGGGGCACACAACTCAAATGCCCCAGTGGGCCAGAACCAACGACGACTTGGCTTGCAGGGGCCGAGGTCAATTTTCAGTGCATAATGACCTTAAAATTATTAAAAACATTAATGGAAACAACTATTAGTTACTTATGGATCTTCCCCCTTGTCAAAGGACCCACACGTTTAACCAAGGAGAGTGCCCATAAAAAAGGCCCTATCCCTGCTCAGTCAGTGGGGCACCTGGAGTGAATCCCAGCCCCAAATAAATATCAAGTCATCTCCTCCTCTTCCTCAATCACAGTTGATTTAAAGCTTCAATTCTAGGCATGCAGTCCTTGAGCTCTCATGGATCCTGCTGTTAATGGTTCCTACTGCAGGATACTCCTACCTTGGGGCCAGCAAAAACGTTCCTGCGGGCCAGATCTGGCCCCTGGGCCTTATGTTGTGCAGGCCTGTTCTACAGGTTGAGTATCCCTAATCCGGACATCCGAAATCCAGAATGTTCCAAAATCCAGAAACCACCACGGCTTTTTTTAGTAAGTACAAAACATTATTTTCACATGAAATCTGAATTTCATCTCCACCTAAAATGCCATGTTTGAGTCTAACATGACCAGCAACATTATTGCGTTGAAAATTTTCTCGCAATTAGTTTTAATTACATTTACAGCTACCTGTAGTTATTGTAAATTCAATGCTTATTTGTTTTTATACTTTAAATAAAACCTAAAAAAATATATAGTGTACAGTAACCTTTCATGTTTAGACTTGGATCCCATGCCCAAGATATCTCATTACAGTATGCAAATATTCCAAAATCTGGAAAAGTCCGAAATCCGGAACACTTCTGGTCCCAAGCAGTTTGGATAAGGGATACTCAACCTGTATAAACAGAATTTCCAAATTTGTAGAGCATGAATTTGAGGATTCTATGAAATAAAATTTACATTCAGTAGCAATCTTGGCAGCCTAATGGTAAGTTGCCAGAACAGCATGAAAACAGAGCCTTTCTGACCAATATCCATCTTAGATATAATGGTGTGAACTGCAGGGCCATTTATATAAATTAAAGGATCATTAACATTACTACAGTAATTGCAGGACAGTAACGTGCAACCAGCTTATCTATATCAAGCTTTCCACCTGCATTGCAGTCCTAAATATACTTGCTAGAAAGTGTGCCTAGAAATAGGTGAGTTTCACTCTCCTTCAATCCCAGCTCGCCACATAATTAGCTCTATTTCCCCTGAGTTATCTGGGGGGGGGGGGAGGAATCAGAATATTGCTACACCCAAAGGAGATCCCTTCCAGCTTTTTCTTCTCCACAGGCTTTCCAATGTATTGAACTAAGGGGCATTAGAGCCTATAGTTCTAATGTACCCAGCTTACAATGGTCGTGTCCACGTTTACTTGCTTTGCAAAACAGAGAGGAGCTATAGTTAGTGCACATGTGCAAACCAGTGTTCTCTCCAAGGCATGCACATGTGCGTGCGCTCTCATGTTTTTTAACATTTGCTCAGTTAATTTTATATCCCGCTCAGGTTGAATCAGGAGGGTCTCACTCTAAATGCATGTGCACACACACTGCCTTGATACTGCCACCAAGAGCAAAACTCATTCCACACACAGATGAAAAAAAATTAGAGAGAACACTGACCAGACCTTAAGGTCCAGAACACTGGTCCAGGCCTCTAACACTGCTAGTCAGGGGCAAATAGAGCTGGATGGAAACATGCCTATTGTGTAAGCCTGGTCCAAAGTTCAGTGGAGTTATGGGCTCAGTTCATAATGGGCTTGGGAGGAGCAAACTATTGCATTTATGAAACCTCTGAAACTTCACTAGTTGAAATCATTTATTTGCCAGCAGACATCTTTATGATGAGAGTGTTTGAAGCAAATTATAGATTAACTCTGCAACTCAAAAACAAGTTGTCAGATCTGTCAATAGGCCTTTGCCAGGACCCCCACTGCCAGTTAGCTGAGAGTTTCTCTCCATTCTAATAAGGTTGTACAAATGGCCCCAAGAGTTACTTGCCTTGGAGGCCATAATAATTCTTTATTTTCCATTTACCCAAAGCAAGCTAAAACAGCCAACCCCTTCTTGTTTCTAGTGGAAACAACCTTGTTGTGTTTTAGTTGCTGCTGGTCTTCATACCAGTTCAGTGTATTTAAATAGCACTTTAAAATGTGGGATCACATTGCATAAGCCTGTTTTTCTGTTATTGTCTATTCCACGTTTATTAGGAGAGTTTTTCCTGGAAACCATACACGTATCAGGCACTAAAACACTTTCAGAGACATGCACAGAAAATGTTATCTTTTGTTTAACAAAAACAAAATGAGATGACCTGACGAACTAGCTCAGCACAGTATTACGCTGTGTCTCGATTTATCTACAAAACAGAGTTCTTACAAAACAGCCTTGAACTCTGAAGGAAGAGAGCTGGGCTTGGGGTAGCAAGCATGGTCCTGGTTTGCATTTGAATGGGGACTACAGGTGTGAGCACTGTAAGTTATTCCCCTTAGGAGGTGGAGCTGCTCTGGGAAGAGCATCTGCAGGCTTGCATGCAGAAGATTCCAAGTTCCCTCCCTGGCATCGCTAAGAGAGGGCTGAGAGAGACTCCTGCCTTGGAGAAGCTGCTGCCAGTCTATGTAGACAACACTGAGCTAGATGGACCAATGGTAGTAGAAGGCAGCTTCCTATGAAAGTGCCACATTTTATTGTTTCGTCTAAGAGAGAAAAACTGTACAAAGCACCCAAGGAGACCCCCTTGATTGAAAAACTTAAGATTTGTTTTATAGGAAAGCCACCAGGTGTCAGCAGAAGTACAGCATACCACACTGCTAAGGAGATATAAGCAGAAATTTGAAAAAGATATAAGCAGAGCACAAATAAGCTCTGTTTTGAAACCGTTTTATAACCCTATTGATTCAGAGAACAATGAAATGGGGGGAAATGGGGCACAATCCTGTGTAAAAGGATTATTTGGGAAGTAAGAGGCTGGCCACTTCATGTCTACTGCCATGCTTCTTTTCTAAATGAACAGAGAATTATATCTAAATGGTTGGCTTATATAAACAAGTGTGTGTGTGTGTGTGTGTGTGTGTGTGTGTGTGTGTGCGCGCGCGCGCGCATGTGTAAAAAGGTCCAAGGAAGCTACCTTAGGCAGCTATAAGGTGTCATGTTGTAATTAGGTCTTTCACCTGTAATTAGGTCCGTAATTAGGTCTGTTGGCAGCTTGTAGCAAGAACTACCACCCACCCCCACCATCAGTAATCTGGCTTTAAACAGACACTGAAGCCCTTCTCACAATCAAATGAGAAGGGCTACTCTCTTTTGCGGGGAGGAAGCCCGAAAGCACTTGTGTCCCCACAGATGATCACACTTGGGGCTCTGGGTGGGTGGATCAGCGGCACAGGTGAGTGAGGGCTCTCTAGCCATCCGCCCGCGCCTCGCCCAGCAGCTCCAGGGGTCAGGTGAAGGGAAGCGCTGCCATGCAGCACCATGCCCCCTGGAGCCCCAATAATGCTCCACGTGAGTGCATTATTGGAATGCATTATCACTGAGAGCCCCCTCCCTGAGTATGTTTGTCATGGCTGCAAGCAGCCACGGCAGACACCCAGCCTGTTAATCCGTTGTTTGGGCACACTCGGACCCAAAAGCTGGGTTAAGCACTAGGCTACCTAAGAGGGCTAGCTGCCACGCCACCCACCAGGAGCTGCGCGGCTCCCAGAGGTTCTCACGAGCTGCAGAAACTGGGCTGGGCTCCCATAACCCAGTTTCTGCTGATCGTGAGAATAGCTTCTCTGTCTTTTCTTTTTGAATTTTCATTTTGTTCATGTTGCTTTTCCTCTAGCCTAACCTTGGAATAAAACCAACGCAAAAAGATTGAGTGCTTTCAGCCAATTATTTAGTACAATATCTGCAGGAAACATATGCAGACCCAGATGAACTCGTTTTTGGAGCAATGCATGCCAGTATTGCTTGTATTCCTCCTAATACGCAATGTAATTTCAGGGTCACAAAAGTAGAATGTGGCGTTGCCAACAAACAGGATCAGCTGTCTCTTAACACTTCGACCCATGCTTCCTGTTCCCTCCAAAACCCCAGTACAATGCATCATCTCAAGATCAGACTATTAATATACCGTGATTGTCTTCATACAATATGAGGAAAACCTCATTATTTCTGCCTCTCCCCTCTAGAAAAGCTGGAAAATAAGAACAACCTGAAAAGAGATTACCACTGAAAGCTAGCTTTCATCCACAGCAGCATCCCACCAATGCTTTGGTCACAAGGAATACGTAAGAGGGGTTAAGTTGCCACACAATTATCTACCCAAGATGAATACAGCTTTATTAGTGTTGAAACAGTGAACTGCACAGAATACAGAGTCAGTTCACAAAATCATTTGTAACTGAAATGTTTTCCACTCTCCATGGCTACACAATTATGTGGGGAACATAGAGTGGATAGCATTCAAGGTAAATAAAAAATGTTTTTATATATAAAGATTCATTTAGTGTTTTGCTAAAAAAACTGATTTAAACTTTTTGATTTTAAAAATGTAAACAACATACTAACCATCTCATTTTTAAAAGGTAAAATGGCTAAAATTAATGGTGCAGCCACTCCTCCCCACCCCGCCTCACTGCCGGAAAATGGTGGTGGGCTGCGGGGAAGCCGTTTAACCCAGTGGTGCTTGCCCAGATGACTGCCGGCCGAGGTTTGCTTAACCTCAGCTAAACACCGGGTTAAAACCCGGGCATGGTGCAGTGCCAGGATTGGGCGCAATCCCAGCGCTTCACACACTCAGCCTAGCCCAGTCTGCATTGCTCTAGCTTGGGCTAGGCTGTGCGTGTGAACAGCCTCCTAGTCTACGTGACACTGCTCAGTAACTACCAGCCCTGTTCCTTATGTTCTGGCTTCTGTAAATTTAACAGACTAAAGTCACATGTGGAAGGACAGGTTCTTTGTGGTGGGGCTGGGCCAAGGCAGAGGAGTTAGTTAAGACAGAGAGACAACACAGAAAAGGAGACTGAGTAGAAAGAAACAGTGGAAAGCAAGACAGTGCACTGCTTCCTATACACTTCCACACTTTGAGGCTCTTCACACGATTAGTGTGAAGAGCCTCTAGGGGATATGTGGGGAGAGCGGGCTTAGCCCACAGATGCGCTCTGGGTGGCCACAATGGCCGCCCACATGACTGCTGGCTCTGTCACAGAGCCGGCCGGGGAGTTCGGGGGTGTGCAGGGCATGCTGGAGAGACCTGCTTTTGAGCCTCCTGGTCGGGGGTCTACTCATAAGTAGCCACATCACGGAGCAGTGATCTTAAAAACCGGGTTTAAGGGGAGGGTTAACTGCCTGGAGGCTACCGGGCTCACCTGCAAGCCAGGTAGTTCTCACAGTCAGGAGAACCAATTTCTCCCCTAGCCCGATTTCTCCTGATCATGGGAATAGCCTCTTTGCCCTCAAAAAAACCTGCCATGGATCCTGAGCATCAGCAAGATCCTACCTGGAAACAGTATGAAGAAATTCCTTTCCTCTGTAGAAAAAGGAAATGTGTCAAGTGTAAGCAGTGCAACAAGGAGATGCTGGGCAGCCTGACACAGGTAAAGGTATCTATTACATAACAAAAGCCAGGTAATAAGGTCATCCACACAACCAAAACCCCTGGTGGCTAGTGAGGGCTGGGGGAAAGGCAGGATTATACCTATCTTCCCCCATGTGACCATGGCAATCCTCTTGCTGCGCTGCTCAGCTGCGAACACGGTCGCCGCTGCAAAGAGAAGCGTGGCGTTCTGGAGGCCAGGGAAATGCAGACCAGCCTCCAGAAACCCCACAATGCCCCGTGCGAGGAGCGCAGTGCATTGGGGGATTTTCCCTCAGCTGGGCACTCTAGCCGCTCGGCCCCGTGTCAGCTCGGACTGCAGGCAACCTTAGCAGACATACAGCCAGGGTGGAAGAGCACGCTCGCACCCTTCTACCTTGGTAATAGCCTGGGGGGGAAACTCAGGCTATCTGGTGGGGCAGCTCTGGGGTCAGGCGCAATCCCAGGGCTCCACACAAGCAGCCATACCCGTGTAGGGCTATGCAAGCCTGGGTAGGACCGCTCGTGTGAACAGCTTCATTATCTACTATGTTCCAAATTAGCAAAAGTAAAGTTATCTACAAAATTCCAGAAAGCATAGGCTCCTAGATGCTGTAAATGTTCTGCTGGGTGCAAATTCACATGTTTTAGTGATCAGATTTACACTGTTGTTTAAGAAATATCACTGGGAAACTTGATTTCAGTCAGGTTTTTCTCTTGGTGGTTTAAATATATCCACCCTGTTGGCATCATACAACTATCATTTCTACCAGAGCTACAGTAGTAATATCTGCTTTCAGAGCAACATCACCAGTACTCCCACCCCTGGCTTCTTCCTCGCTCCCCCTCCCTCTATCGTGTACTCCCACACTTCAATCTAAATTACACTGTGAACACCTTAAGGCATGTTAACTTTGTAAAATGCTATGAATGTTGATGCCATATTAAATAGCAACTACTGTTGCTGCTGCTGCAATCACTCAAACTGACACACCAAGGCACTGATGTACTTTAGCTGTACACTGTACTTTCTCTACACCCTTAGACAACCAAGGGTGTAGAACAGTTTTACAATTACATGTATGGGATGTCCATTGCCTTCCTCATTAATTTTTAAAGACTGACACTGCATGTATGGTATCTTGGCCCACAAAAGAAGATATGTGATTTTTAAAATTGATATGATTTTTATAATTGCCAAATCATTAGGCAGCAGGAGACCACTGTGAGCCACAGACATGGAGAGAGGAAAGCAAGTAAAGACAGAGCTAGTTTGCCCAGGTGTAAAAATCGGTGGTTCAAATGAGGACCCATTCTGTCTAATATGACAAGTCTCAGGGCTAGGTAGGGGGAAAAGGTAGGTTGTAGAGAGCAGATTAGCAATTCTAGGGGGCAGTCTGGAAAAAGGCAGTGAAATGTTGTTTTCATTCTTTGCCTTCATTGCTAGCTTGATAACAGTTTGTCCTGCACAGTGCTAAACAGTGTGGGTATCTGAGCCCTTAACTTCACCTTTCACATCAATATGGAAGATAAGTAAGGCTTCAAGATGCATTAACTCAGTACCTTACACACCTGCTTTAAATGAATGTCACAAAAGTTTGCTACGTGCTCAATATAATAAACCCAGACGAAAATCTTCTGTGACCTTGCCCTCATTTGTGTTCTCCATTTGAGTTTAACTACTGGAGCAGCGTTAAGGAACTGCCTTGACTTGTTTTCAAGTCAAGGTTATTATTAAACCTTAATCCCTGTATTATGCAATCCCTTGATTTCAAGCCTTTCTGCCTCAATATATTATATAGTGTTCCTTAAATGGTCAGGTCTAACTATTCTTTTAGTTAGAATAGTTTAGTTAGAAGAATTTAATTAAGAGATTATGAGGTCGTTTACATGACTGGGTGGGTGGGGCAATGGGCGGGGGGGGGAGAGAAGGCTGATTGTACTCAATTTCCCCCCAGACAAGCGCTAGACTCCTGCTTTGAGCGCAGACCATGCTCCCGGATGATCTGTGCTGCATCCTGCAGCGTGGAGCTCAAGAGGTTGGGACAATGCATCCCGGCCTCCGGATATCCCACAATGCACTGCACAACATGTGTAATGCATTGGGGGATTCCCCCAGGAGACGGTTGCTCTAGGCACCTGTCTCTGTGTCCACTGGGGCTGAGCATGAGACCACAGATAATAAAGCAATAGTCAGCTGGACTATTATGATAACAATTTTAATAGGTTTTGTCTAAACATGGACATCCATCTAGAACAGAGACTACCGGAACAAGGCAACAAAAAAGGAAAGTGCAACTAATGCCTAAATCCCTTATGCCTAAATCCCTAAATGCCTGCAGCTAGTGACCCCTAAAATAAAAATCCTCCGACATCCAATGAGAATAATTTAAAAGACTAATGTTGTTTGCAATGAAAAAGTATTCCTTACTATATAGCAATCTTTTTAAAAGAGCAGAAATGCAGAAGCATTCTACTTCACAACTTCAAGCACATCTGCGGCATAAAGTATATTAAGCAAACCGCAGTAATAGTACATTAATATCAGTGGCTTGGAGGAATGCCTATTAAAAGTTAATGGTTGTTTTGCAAATAAGTCAAACTCAGCTCAGAAGATGTTATAAATGCTCTTGGCTGTTAAGCATGTGTTTTCCCTGATGAACTATTTGCACTTAGGTTGCACTCCCTGAAGTATCATTTTCTTGAGATTATTATTTTTACCCATATAAAGTGATACACATATATGCCATGATGCCCATAACCAAACTAGAATTGAGCTGGCAGTCAGTGTTGAAGGGTGTGAGGAGAAACATTAAAGTCCTCACACAGAAGAGTATGCTCTGGTGGTAAAGACGTTTAGCCCAAGAGATTATCTAGAGACAGCAGGTTGAGTTCGAAAAAACAAAGATTTATTAAGAAACTAAAACATTACACACTGAGAGAGAGCCATTGGACAACATATACAAACAGGCACTAGCCTTCAACAACAATTCTAAGTGATTCTCCACTGACCAAGAGAGACCTTTTAACGTGACTCAGCATACCTCTAGTGGCCAGAAGAGGTTACTGAAATGCTAAGAGCAATGCTTTACAATTCTAACAGTCAGCCCACAGCTATTAGGACCAGTGGTGGATTAACGGAGAGGCAGAGTAGGCATTTGCCTACGGCGGCAAAATTTGAGCAGCAGTAAATTTTGCCCCTCCTTAAATTTTGCCGCCCCCTCTATGGGCAGTGGCAGCTGCAGAAAGGGTGGAGTGGGCGAGGAGAAAGTTCCCCCTTTTACCTTATTTTTAAAAAGGCAAACCTTTTTTGTTTAAAGTAAAAGGGCAGCAAAAGCCTTTTTGCTTATGGGCAGCAAAAAGCTTAATCCGCCCCTGATTTGGACACAGCTGTGTCTACATAAAATTGCACTGCTTCTCACATTTGCATTTAATGGGATGATTCTGCCATGACATGGAAAGCCAAAGAACATGTATCCTCTCCCACTAGAAGTCAATCTGGCTCTATAAGCTTTGTGTGTACTCTTGGCAATAAACATGGAAGGATACTATATATCTGCCATAGCACTACCATTACTGAGGAACATGCTTTAAAGATATTAATCCCCTAAAACAGATAGTGATGCCTACTGATAGGGTTTCAAGCTACATCAGGGTTCCCAACACTGGGTCCCTGTATGATGTTGGACTACAACTGCCATTCTGAGCCACAGTGGCTGACATGACTGGGGAGGATGTAGTCAAGCAACAACATCTGGGACCTAATGTTGGGAACCCCTGAGCTAAGTGACTGCATTGGAAAGGAAGATCTAGGATGCAATGGACCATTGTCAGAAAGTGTGAATATGCCAACCCAGGAATACCATGCAACCAATTTGTGTAAGTGGATTATCTGACAGTGGTGTGCAGCCATCTGCTACTTTTCTGCATTGTCCAGCACATAATATCCTCAGGCACTTCTTCCTGTTAGGGCTTTGAAATGCTTGTGTGTATGAGAACTTCTAAGCATCGAAGCGTATGAGTCATCAATATACCTAGCACAGTCATGTCTTTAAACAGGCAATAATTGCATAGCACCCCATGGTCCTAAGAAGGACCATAATCATCAACATAAAATAAAACATAAACCAACACAGTCGTAAAAAGTAAAAGAAAACACTGCATAATTGAATATCTGAAAGCATAAAAGAAATATAAATGCAGAAAACAAACATAGGAAGTCCACAGCTCAGTGGTACAGCTATGCTACATGCAGAAGATCTCAGGTCCAATCCCTGGCATCTTCACAAGTACAAGGGGCGAGAAGGACCCTTGCCGAAAGCCCTGGAGAGCCACTGCAGTCGGAGTAGGTAATCTTGGCCTAGAGCAGCACTGCACAACTCCAGCCCTCCAGCTGCTTTTGGACAACAACACCCATTATCCCCAGGCACAGTGACCAGTAATGGGTGGTAATGGGAATCCAACATCTGCAAGAGGGCCGAGGTTGTGCAGCCCTGGCCTAGATGTACCAATAGTCTGACTCGCTATTAGACAGTTTCATATGCCATTAATCCAAATACCCATAACATTGAGCATTTTGAGAACAGTGGTTTGTTGTTGTTTTTAAACTTCATCAAGCATCTGTTTATTTTTCCACTCAGTCTCCATAGTGCACAATGGATAAATATATAAACATACCCTTAAAAAAAAGAAAGTTAAGATTATAATCTCATTTTAAATGTTTTATTCAGATGGCAGTAAAGGTTTTAAGTAATTTTAAAACAAAACTCTCCCAGCAGTCCTACTTAGAAGACTTATAGATAACATCTCTCACAGGCATTTAACTTTTTAATCACACATCTACACACTTCCTAAGTTGCCATTGAAATGTTTTCCCACATGGGGAAACACCCAAACACTTTGAGAAGCACTGCACTGACGCATTTGATAAATTAGCTCATTTTGTGCAATCTATATTATCCACTTTTAATTTCAGCAGATCTGTGTTCAACATGATTCAGCGCAACATTTGCTTTCCTTTAGCAGAGTATAATACAGAGTAACACTGCAGCAAAGTCCAGGAGTTGTGTTTAACTGTGTGATACCTTAGCTTCTTCTGCACTTTCCGCTACCATGTACGTAAAGCTGATGTTCACCAGATCTGTGCCACTGCAGACACACACTATACATCCTTCCAGGTCATTTTCTGCTTTGCCAACAGCCTCAAGAGCAGCTAATATTTTTGGATCCTGTTAGACACAATAAACACCTTGTTAGGCATCATCAATACTTCAAGTGCACATTTGAAGAGACTTTACTTCTGAACAGCACTGCTGGTCAGCAATTTGTATATGGGGTGGTATAAGAATGCACTAAATAAATACATTTAAAGACAACTGCCGATTGTACTAAGGCAGCGATCTTCACTATTTTTCAGGTGGGGCCACTTGGGCAAAAAATATCTTCAGTGTGAAAGCCATTTCCTACTGGCTGACCTTCACACAGTACTGCACTTTTCTTAGTGCTGGGAGGGCCTCTTTAAGAGAGACAGAGTCCTCTCTTAAGAGCTGTAGGAGAAAAGCACTGGGAAAGGCTACACTACGCTTCCCAACACTTTGTGTATGCCTTCCAAAATGGTGCAGTGGCTCAACAGGGTGCTGTGTTCCATAAAGGAGCCTGATTAAAGCTTGTATCTGCAGGTAGGCAAGATACTCCAGTCGCAGTACTGGTAAAAAGTGTATCTTGGGAACAAATTGGCAGCAAGCTCTCTTTCTCAAGGGCCTTAGTTTTCAGATGCTATTGTGCTGTGTTTTCATAATCTTTTGTGTATCTGGAGAAAAATTCCTACAGCCATGGACACTGCATAGTTACAGTTTTTACATGGGATTACTGGCAGGCCCGTCCTTTGGGCGGGACAAACGGGGCAATCACCCCCAGCCCCGTGCTCCACAAGGAACTGTGGCTGGGCCCAACTATCCCTGTAGTCCCCGTCAGCTGTCGCTCTTCACCCACCCTACCCTCTCAGTATCCAACATGTGTACAGGAGAACCTCATTATTCACGGAACTGGTATTTTAAAAGACATCCGTTTCCATTAACCGTGGATACTAATGGGTTAAAACCCACGTATCCGCAGTTCCTAGAGGGTCGGAAGTGACCACGGAGGTCACTTCCCATTGCCATTTTGTCTTCAGGAGAGAGGAGGATACAGGAAGAGCCATTTTGTGGCTCATTCCCTGGAAAAAACCCCACAGACTTATTTCTCCAATTTTTCATGGTTTGGGGGGACATTTCATCCTTTGGAGGGCATGCCTGAGCACAGGGGGGACCCACAGAACACACCACAGTGAGTTTGGAGCAGTTTGGAGGCTTTTCCCAACTCTTCCTTCTACCTTGGAACCTAACCCCTCTTTCCCCATAGCCCTAATGCCTCATTACTCATGTTCCATAACTTGTGGTAGTAGGTGAAGAATAGAACTCCCACAAGTAACAAAGTTAACCAGTATTGCTAAAGAGTTCCATCACCTCCCTCCTCCTTCAATAGAAGAGAAAGGCGACCAAACTTCCCTACACCATGTGAGTTGGATACTAAATGAGAGGCCTGTGCGCACCCTGATTAGGCATCAGAGTGCACACAGGCCTCTCATTTGTATCCACATCCCACGGTGCTGGAAAGTTGGCCTCTCTCCTTGCAGGAAAGAGGTGAACTTCCTAGTGCCACAGGAGCTGGATACTAAAAGAGAGGTGTGCATGTGCCCTGTATTAGGATGCATGCAGGCCTCTTATTAAATATCCCACTTGTGTGGAGCTAGTTGCCTCTTTCATGCTGGAGGAGAGAGGCAAATTTCCCAGCACCTTGTGTGAGCTGGTTACTAAATTCGAGGGCCATGTGTGCCCTGATTAGGCATCAGAGCACAAGTGTGCCTCTTATTTAGTACCTAGCTCATGCAGCACTGGGAAGTTTGGTCACCTCTCTCTTCACTGAAACAAGGAAGGAGGCGATCAAAGTGCTTAGTGCTGGGTTGCTGGATACTCGGGGCGGGGGAGTGGCAACGTGGTGGCAGAGGTGTGTGGCTGAGGGGGAATGCTGCTCACTCCCATCCCTGTACTCTCCTAGGGACAGCCTTGATTACTGGGACTTGGCCCATGTCAAATATGTCCTCTCATAAGCCTATGAAGACAAGCAACGTTTCCAAATGATGGAGCATTACAGCCAGTTTCAAAAGTGGCTGCAGCTCCTTTTGTTGTATATCTTGCTATTACCCCCATAGCTTCAAGAAAGTAATGTGACAAGAATTAATAAAATATAATCAGTCTGATAAACAGATTATCCTATTGCTTCGGGAGACCTTGTAAAAATCGGAATTGAACAAACAAATTGGGGAAAGCAAGTCTCAACATGCTTTTGAGGTAGAAAGAAGCCTCATGTTTATAACTTTGATTCAAGAAAACCGAGCTCATTCTCATGGCAACATCTTCATTAGAATCGGACTGCCATTATTAAATGCTTATTTTAACAGCCA